>NC_134687.1:606462358-607754858 GCF_050947455.1 Rhinoderma darwinii | reverse complement strand
GTCCTAGACAGCTGACATATCAGTCTCGCCAGACAGCGGACCATCACCGCTGCTTTCGGCAATTAACCCCTTAAGTGCGGCGATGGATTGCCGTCGCCGCATTTAAGTGGTTTGAAGCACATCGGCAGCCCCCACGAAGTTATTGTGGGGGCTACCGATGCTTGTCGTGGCAATCGGAGGTCAGATAATGACCTCTGGGTTGCCATGTACGGAAGCCTCGGAGGAGCAGCCTCCGGCCGGTCCTCCTCGGCTTCCTGTCAGAGTGACAGTTATGTCACAATGACAGTTGGGATACATTACACTACGTGTGTAGTGTAATGTACTCTAGCAGCGATCAAAGCTGCAAGTCTAAGTGTCCCCTAGTGGGACAAGTGAAAAAAGTAAAAAAAAGTAATAAAAATGTTTTAAAAAAAGTGTAAAAATAAAAGTTCTAAGTGATATAAACACAAAATGCTTTTTTTTCCTATAATAAGACTTTTATTATAGAAAAAAATGAACACGTTAAAAAAGTACACATATTTGGTATCACCGTGTTCGTAACGACCCCAACTATAAAACTGTAATGTTATTTTTTCCGCACGATGAACACCCCAAAAAAAATCAATACAAAACTACGACAGAATCACAATTTTTTTGGTCACCACCGCTCCCTAAATAAAGAATAAAAAGTGATCAAAAAGTCGCATGTACCCCAAAATAGTACCAATAAAAACTTCTATCCGTCCCGCAAAAAAGAAGCCCTTACACAGCTTTTTTTACTAAAAAATAAAAAAAATTATGTCTCTCAGAATATGGTGACACAGAATTTTTTTTATTTTTATAAATAAGTATTTTTATTGTGCAAACGCAAAAAAAAAGGACCAAACCTATATACATATGGTATCGCCGTAATCGTACCAACCCGCAGAATAAAAGTAAAAATGTCATTTATAGCGTACGGTGAGCGCCGCAAAAAGAAAAGTCAAAATTCCTGTTTTTTGCTAAGGATTGCATAAAAAAAATTGAATAAAAAGTGATAAAAAAAATCTCATGTACCCCAAAATGGTACCAATGAGAACTACAGATTGTCCCACAACAAATAAGCCCTCACAGGGCTCCGGTGGTGAAAAAATAAAAAAGTTCTGGCTTTCAGAATATGGCGATGCAAAATGTGCAGAGTGTCCAAAAGTGGATAAGATCGGGCGCCATTTATCAGTGCGACACCGGCCACACATCTATGAAATATTATTTATTTACCCCATTATTATACCCTCTTATTATGCCCTGATGTACTCCGCACAGATTACACATACCCCCAAATTATAAACTGAAATACCAGCAAAACCCCAAACAAAACTACTGCCAAGCAAAATCTGCGCTCCAAAAGCAAAATGGCGTTCCCTCCCTTCTGAGCCCTGCAGCGTGCCCAAGCAGCAGTTTGCGCCCACACATATGGCGTCGCCATACCCGAGAGAACCCGCTTAACGTTTTATGAGGTATTTGTCTTCTGTGGCACAAACTGGGCACAACATATTATGCACTAAAATGGCGTATCAGTGGAAAATTGCAATTTTCACTTTGAACCATCCGCTGTGCATTAACCCCTTTGCGCACTATGACTTAATTGCCCGTCATGGTGCGGCAGTTGATGTATGGAGCCGGCTCACGTGCTGAGCCCGCTCCATACGCTGCGAGTGTCGGCTGTGTATTACAGCAGGCCCCCTCGGTACTAACGGACAGGTACAGCGATCGCTCTGTTACAGAAGCCTGTAAGAATAACAATATACTGCAATACATTAGTATTGCAGTGTATTGTACCAGTGATCCAATGATCGCTGGATCAAGTCCCCTAAGGGGATTGATTAATAAAATGTGTAGAAGAATTATAGTTATTAGTAGTGAGAATTTTTTTTTTAAAGTTAAAAAAAAACACCTTTTCACATTTTTCTTCTAAAGTAATGTAAAAGTCCGAACTATTACAATATACCATTATTTAATTTGCACAGTGCACACCTTAAAAATTGTAATAATTGAAACCGCCAAAATCGCAGTTTTTTTTTTTGTCACCTTCGCTCTAAAAAAAAAATGTAGTACAACTTTTGAATCACTTTTTATGTACCAAAAAATGGTACCAATAAAAACTGCAGCTCCTCCCGCAAGAAATAAGCCCTCACACCACTCTATTAATGGAAAAATAAAAAAGTTATGGCTCTTGGAAAGCGGGGAGTGAAAATCTAAAATATGAAAGCAAAAAATGGATCAGTCCTGAAAGGGTTAATTCATTTCTAATGAAAAAAACGTATGACCACATGTGGGGTATTTCCGTCCTCGGGAGAAATTGCTTTATAAAAAATGGTTGTTTTTTTTCCTCCTTTATCCCTTGTGAAAATGAGAAAATGCAACATTTTAGTGGAAAAAATTTTGATATTAATTTTCGCGCCCTAATTCTAATAAACTCTGCAAAAGACCCATGGGGTGTAAATGCTCACTATACCCCTAGAAAAATTCCTTGAAGGTTTTTCCAAAATGGGGTCACTTTTGGTGGGTTTCCACTGTTTTGGTCCCTCCAGTGCATTGCAAATGCGACATGGCACTGAAAACAATTCCAGCAAAATCATAAATCCAAATGGCGCTCCTTCCCTTCTGAGCCCTGCTGTGGGTCCAAACAGCAGTTTATTACCACATATGGGGTATTGTCGTAATCGGGAGACATTGCTTTACAAATGTTGGGGTGCATTTTCTTCGTTATTCCTTGTAAATAATAAAAATGTCTATGTTGTTTCAGAAAAAAAGTACATTTTAATTTTTACAGACTAATTCCAATATATTTAGCGAAAAACCTGTGTGGTCAAAATGCTAACTATACCCCTAGATAAATACCTTAAGGGGTCTAGTTTTCAAAATGGGGTCGTTTATGGGGAGTTTCTATCGTTCTGGCAGCTCAAAGCTTCTCCAAATGTACAGTGGGGCCTAAAACATTTTCAAGCAAAATATGAGTCCTGAAAGCCTCCGGGTGCTCCCTTCCTTTGGGGCCCTGCCGTGTGTCCAAACAACGCATTAGGGCCACAATGTGGGTATTTTTGAAAACAGGAGAAAGAGGGTGATAGATTTTGGGGTGTGTTTCTTCATTTTCATGTTCGCTTTACAAAGAAATTGGTCTTCAAACTAATACTTTTATGAAAAAAGTGAAATCATTTTTTTTTTCACCTGATATGCATTAAGTTTAGCAAAGAACTGTGGGGCCAAAATACTTACTATACACCTAAATAATTACGTTATGGGGTCTAGTTTTCTAAATGGGGTCGTTTATGGGGAGTTTCTATCGTTCTGGCAGCTCAAAGCCTCTCCAAATGTACAGTGGG
Source organism: Rhinoderma darwinii (assembly GCF_050947455.1). NCBI lineage: Eukaryota > Metazoa > Chordata > Amphibia > Anura > Rhinodermatidae > Rhinoderma > Rhinoderma darwinii. Next base: position 607,751,517 of record NC_134687.1, on the reverse strand, counting down.
GCCTAAAACATTTTCAAGCAAAATATGAGTCCTGAAAGCCTCTGGGTGCTCCCTTCCTTTTGGGCCCTGCCGTGTGTCCAGGCAGCGCATTAGGGCCACAATGTGGGTATTTTTGAAAACAGGAGAAACAGGGTGATAGATTTTGTGGTGTGTTTCTTCATTCTCATGGTCGCTTTACAAAGAAATTGGTCTTCAAACTGATACTTTTATGAAAAAATGTGATTTTTTTTTTCCACCTGCTATGTATTCAATTTAGCAAAAAACTGTGGTGTCAAAATACTTACTATACCCCTAGGTAAATACCTTAAGGGGTCTAGTTTTCTAAATGGGGTCATTTGTGGGGGTTTCCATCACTCTGAGACCTATGAGCCTCTGAAAATCTGGCTTGGTGCAGGAAAACAAAATGTACTTCAAAATTTATAAAATTATTATTCAATTTGTAAGTCCTCTAAATTGCTGAAAATGTATTTTATTTTTTCAAAACTGCTGCCAAAATAGAGTAAAGAGATAGAAATATATATTTAATTAAAAAAATTGTACAGTATGTGTTTACATATGTGACATATTGCAGTTAAAAATAGGGAAAAATTTTAATTTTTACAAAATTTCTTCCATTTTTCTATTTTTTAATTAATTTCCGCAAATTGTATCAGTCTACTTTTACCACTAAAATAAAGTACAACATGTGACGAAAAAACAATGTCAGAATTACTTGGATATTCAAAACTTTCACAGAGTTATTCTCTGATAAAGTCAGACATGCCAGATTTGACAAATCTGGCTTGGTCATTAAGGTACAAACATGCCCAGGGGTTAAAAATGTAGGTGGATGTTAATAAATGGCTGTTTGTAAATAGACAGAGACAGAAAATGAATCCGGAGTGCTGCATATAAGGAATTGATGATGATGACTAATATAGATTGTGACGGGTAGGGTCTGTGTGATGTAACATGTGTGTGATATAACGTGTGAAGTGTGAAGTCTGAAAAGCAGACTGATATAAACTTATATATAGAGAATAGACTGATGAGATAAGTGATTACAATATTGCACTGATTTTAGATCTATATTGCCATTTTTAATAGCAGTATTGTGTACAATTTGTAGTGTTTTGTGTATAGGGTTAAATTGGAGTCATTTTAGAAAAGCATATGTCTGAAGGAAAGGGGGCGGGGGGTTATATGTGTGAGACAGGAGAAGGCCGCTCGCTGGTTGCAGTGGTTATAAATGTTTCTTATCTTTTCGCATGCACTCTTGTCCGTAAGTACCGAGTGTGTAACATATTATGTAATTAGACAAAAAGGTCTCACAGGACACATAAATATCTGGGTGGGAAGCAGAAATCTCAACCACCCACAAAGGTTATTAGAGATAAGGACTCCAACAATGGTATATACGAACAAGAGAAAATCAGAGTCTATAGCTATCAGATTTAGAAAAATAGAATATCTTTATTATTAACAGAAAACAGAGAATCTAAAACAAGTCTGTATCTGGATCAACGTTTGCATGTACATAAATCAGAAACATGTACAGACAGTATGTATAGCAGCATGAGAAGTCACGTGGTTGTTATGTTCCAAACAGGAATGTATCCACACAAATAGGTATATGTCAGGACATAGAACGAGGAAGTAAAGAGCTCAAAATAGGAGCTTATACGTAGTGAAAATGACAGGTACAGTGGATGTATATAAGACCCAACAGATCCTAAGTATTACACTTACCCATGTTAAATGGAGTGGTAACGTGACCCAGAGAGTGAGGTAGCGCCCTGACGCGCGTTTCGCATGTAGCTTTATGTAGCTTATATTATATTAGAATTTGTCTGCATAAAAGATAAAAGTTACGCTGCATATTTATGTGTTATGATGTGATAAGATTTAATGTCGTAATGTTTTGAACTTAATTCAAATGAATTAAAATACAGATATTGTGAGATACGGGGTCTTGAAGATGTATTTACCCCTACTGTTCCCTGTTCTCACATATAGTTTATTGGTTTGCAGTAATTAATATTAGCAGATATATTATTTTCTGTTTTATTGGATAAAGAATTATAGTTGTTATTTTTGTTTTTACATATGCATAGGAAGTGCTATAGTACTGCCTAACTGTCATTTTTGAAAATGTACGAGGTTTTAAAAGTAAATGGTTGCAAGGCATCTAAAAGAAAACATGCTGTTTTGTCAGGAGGAAGTCATTTTAGTTTCAGGCTATTGTGTATTACAGGGGGCCAAACTTGTGCCCCCCAGACAGAGTGCCCAACCTTATTATGTTGAGATATGTAGTTTTGAACCCTGCTACATTACTTTCGCAGAGTCCAAATAGGAGGGAGTAGTGAGGGGACTGATCAGGTACAATTTTGTTTTGTTTTGAATTAATGAATTTGGTTCCAGGAGATCTACAAAATGTGTATGAGACCCCAATGAGTAATCCAGATTAAATGTGTATGATAGTAACCTAAATTTTGAGTTTTTTCTGTGTAGATGGTTCCAGATTTTTTCCAGAACGGTAAATATGGGACTGGGTATGCTGTGCTGTAGTCTCCACCCAATATGAGGTATTGTGTAAGAGACCATCCCCCTCCAGCAAATGTACACATGAGGCGAAAATTACATGAACATTATTAATTTTATGCAAGATTTTAATCATTTTTATTTGTTTTTGTATTAATCTAGTATTTACAGAACCTGATAAAAGTGACATTTAAAAAATATTCTGGATTATCAGAAGAATGTGGAAAAATAATTTTGGTGAGCCTGAAAACTCCACCCTTTTGAAATAGTCTATCTATATGTGACATGGGTTTTTAATGTAAATTTGTAATGTAGAAATACTTGATCATATACAGTATGTACAATACAGGATACGAGGCATGAGGTAAATCATCCAGAAACCACTCTCACCTTCTTGTTCATCTCAAGAAGTGGAGCTGGAGGTGCTCGCTGAGGCTTGTAACCTGGCAAAAGGTAAGACGGCCGACATTTACACTGACTCTAGGCAGGCTTTTGAGGAAAATCCGCAGTATTTACACTACATGTGAATTGACTCTTATACTTAGACGAGGGTAAGTGTTTTTGCCTTAGCTCCTGTAGAAGGTATTCATATATCTTAGACAGAAAACCCGGTTTTTTTTACACTGATCAAGAAATACCAGCTGAACGGAGTGCAAAAGCTGTAATCTATCTTTTATATTTTTACTTGTCAATTTGACATCATTAACCCCTTGCCAAAATTTGACGTAGGGTTACGTCATAGCATGCAAGGGGAAGTATGGAGCAGGCTCACAGACTGAGCCTGCTCCATACGCGGCAAGCTTCAGTTATGTTACAGCTGACACTTCCCTGCAAAGAGCAGGATCGGCGATAACTCCGATCCAACCTGTTTAACTTCTTAGATGCCACGACCGCGGAATCTAATTTGGGAGGCAGAGCTTATTGGCAGCTGATAAAAAACACAATATACTGCAATACATCAGTATTGCAGTATATTGTGCAAATGATCCAACAATCACTGGTTCAAGTCCCCAAGGGGTCTAGTGAAAAACAGTTAAATAAAGTTTTGTTTTACACTACCGTTCAAAAGTTTGGGGTCACCCAGACAATTTTGTGTTTTCCATGAAAACTCACATTTATATTTATCAAACGAGTTGCAAAATGACTAGAAAATATAGTCAAGACATTGAAAAGGTTAGAAATAATGATTTTTATTTGAAATAAAAATGTTCTCCTTCAAACTTTGCTTTCGTCAAAGAATGCTCCATTTGCAGCAATTACAGCATTGCAGACCTTTGGCATTCTAGCTGTTAATTTGCTGAGGTAATCGGGAGAAATTTCACCCCATGCTTCCAGAAGGCCCTCCCACAAGTTGGATATGGAAGGGTAGTTGGAAAAGGGAGGATCCTGCAAGGCGCTGCTGCGTGGCTGTTAGTGAGATATTGGCAGTGATAGACGGAATGATATGAAAAAATATATGTTTATTATAAAACAATGATGGCTACGCGTTTCATCGCTGTACCAGCGTCTTCCTCAGGCCATTGGTACAGCGTTGAAACGCGTAGCCATCATTGTTTTATAATAAACATATATTTTTTCATATCATTCCGTCTATCACTGCCAATATCTCACTAACAGCCACGCAGCAGCGCCTTGCAGGATCCTCCCTTTTCCAACTACCCTTCCATATCCTAACAAGCGGTGACCACATGGTTTACCGGTTTGGATCCCGGCAGCAGCATTTGTGGATTTTCTCATCACTTTATCCAAGTACTACCTGGTTGAGCATAATATACTACTACTACTGACATTTCACCCAAACTCAATTGACCTGCACCATGTGGCGCTGTGCCTTTTGTTTTTATGTTCACTCCCACAAGTTGGATTGGCTTGATGGGCACTTCTTGCGTACCATACAGTCAAGCTGCTCCCACAACAGCTCTATGGGGTTGAGATCTGGTGACTGCGCTGGCCACTCCATTACAGATAGAATACCAGCTGCCTGCTTCTTCCCTAAATAGTTCTTGCATAATTTGGAGGTGTGCTTTGGGTCCTTGTCCTGTTGTAGGATGAAATTGGCTCCAATCAAGCGCTGTCCACATGGTACGGCATGGCGTTTCAAAATGGAGTGATAGCCTTCCTTATTCAAAATCCCTTTTACCTTGTACAAATCTCCCCCTTTACCAGCACCAAAGCAACCCCAGACCATCACATTACCTCCACCATGCTTGACAGATGTGGTCAGGCACTCTTCCAGCATCTTTTCAGTTGTTCTGCATCTCACAAATGTTCTTCTGTGTGATCCAAAAACACCTCAAACTTTGATTCGTCTGTCCATAACACTTTTTTCCAATCTTCCTCTGTCCAATGTCTGTGTGCTTTTGCCCATATTAATCTTTTCCTTTTATTAGCCAGTCTCAGATATGGCTTTTTCTTTGATACTCTGCCCTGAAGGCCAGCATCCCGGAGTCGCCTCTTCACTGTAGACATTGACACTGGCGTTTTGCGGGTACTATTTAATGAAGCTTCCAGTTGAGGACCTGTGAGGCGTCTATTTCTCAAACTAGAGACTCTAATGTACTTGTCTTGTTGCTCAGTTGTGCAGCGGGGCCTCCCACTTCTCTTTCTACTCTGGTTAGAGCCTGTGTGTGCTGTCCTCTGAAGGGAGTAGTACACACCGTTGTAGGAAATCTTCAGTTTCTTGGCAATTTCTCGCATGGAATAGCCTTCATTTCTAAGAACAAGAATAGACTGTCGAGTTTCACATGAAAGCTCTCTTTTTCTAGCCATTTTGAGAGTTTAATCGAACCCACAAATGTAATGCTCCAGATTCTCAACTAGCTCAAAGGAATGTCAGTTTTATAGCTCCTCTAAACAGCAAAACTGTTTACAGCGGTGCTAACATAATTGCACAAGGGTTTTCAAGAGTTTTCTAATCATCCATTAGCCTTCTAACATAGTTAGCAAACACAATGTACCATTAGAACACTGGAGTGATGGTTGCTGGAAATGGGCCTCTATACACCTATGTAGATATTGCATTAAAAACCAGACGTTTGCAGCTAGAATAGTCATTTAGCACATTAACAATGTATAGAGTGTATTTCTGATTAATTTAATGTTATCTTCATTGAAAAAAACTGTGCTTTTCTTTCAAAAATAAGGAAATTTCTAAGTGACCCTAAACTTTTGAACGGTAGTGTATATACATAAAAAAATATTCAAAACCCGCCTTACCCATTTTCTCAAAAATTAAAAAATAAATAAACATAATTTGTTTTCACTGTGTCCGTAAAAGTCCAAACTATTACAATATAAATTATTTAACCTGCGGGGTGAACTCTGTAACAAAAAAAAATTAAAAACACAGAATTGCTGTTTTTTGGTCACTTCGTCTCAAAAAAATGTAATAAAATGTGATCAAAACATCTTATATTTCCCAAAATGGTACCAATAAAAACTACTCACCCTGCAATAAACAAGCCCCCCATATCGCTTAATTAACAGAAAAATAAAAACAATTACGGCTCTTAGAATATGGCAACACAAAAAAAATTAGTTTTTTAACAATTATATTTTTCTTTAAAAAATTGGTGAAACATTAAAAAAAATCGATCAATTTGGTATCGCCGTAATCGTAATAACCCGCAGAATGAAGTTAGCATGTTGTTTTTACTTCCCGGTAAACGGCTTAAAAACTGAATTAAAAAAACTAAGGCGGAATCACTGTTTTTTTTCCCATTCCACCCCACAAAGAATTATATGGTCCAATAAATGGTGTCGTAAAAAACTACGACTTGTCCCGGAAAAAAATAAGCCCTCATACGGCTTTATGGCTTTTGCAAGATGAGAAGGTAAAAACGAAAAGAAGAAAAAGAAAAATGGCTACAAGTTTATAAACCCTGTTCACCTTTCCATTAAAACACTGTACATACAAAAGCATGCAATTACAGTACTACATGAAATGTTAAAATGATGGCAGAACCTAGTGGTTGTTATTGCATGCTTATGGAAACAGTCAGCAAGCTTACTATCAGACACACCCCTAGTAGTTTAGCTGAGTTCCTATAATGCAGAGAGAGATATATATATATTTTTTCTACATAAGATTACTGTACAATGCCTTGTGTAAAAACGCGAATTCTGTGCATAAATAAACTCAGCAAGGAATGCAATGAGAGTTCAGGTCTGAAGCCTGCAGCTTTGTGAATGCAGCTCTGGAGTATAATACTGGCTGTAACTCAGTACAAGATAAGTAATTTACAAAGTTTTCATGTAGACTAATTAAATATACAAACTCCTCTGATCCTGACAATGGGGGTCCTTTGTCACTTCTAATTTAACACCTTCAGGACCCAGCCTGTTTTGGCCTTCAAGAGGCTCTGTCACCAGATTTTGCAACCCCTATCTGCTATTGCAGCAGATAGGCGCTGCAATGTAGATTACAGTAACGTTTTTATTTTTAAAAAACGAGCATTTTTGGCCAAGTTATGACCATTTTTGTAGTTATGCAAATGAGGCTTGCAAAAGTCCAAGTGGGTGTGTTTAAAAGTAAAAGTCTAAGTGGGCGTGTATTATGTGCGTACATCGGGGCGTTTTTAATACTTTTACTAGCTGGGCGTGCTGATGAGAAGTATCATCCACTTCTCTTCAGAACGCCCAGCTTCTGGCAGTGCAGATCTGTGACGTCACTCACAGGTCCTGCATCGTGTCGGCCACATCGGCACCAGAGGCTACAGTTGATTCTGCAGCAGCATCAGCGTTTGCAGGTAAGTAGCTACATCGACTTACCTGCTAACGCCGATGCTGCTGCAGAATCAACTGAAGCCTCTGGTGCCGATGTGTCCTCGCTCGTCTGACACGATGCAGGACCTGTGAGTGACGTCACAGCGTGATCTGGCAGAAGCTGGGCGTTCTGAAGAGAAGTGGATGATACTTCTCATCAGAACGCCCAGCTAGTAAAAGTATTAAAAACGCCCCGATGTACGCACATAATACACGCCCACTTGGACTTTTACTTTTAAACACACCCACTTGGACTTTTGCAAGCCTCATTTGCATAACTACAAAAATGGTCATAACTTGGCCAAAAATGCTCGTTTTTTAAAAATAAAAACGTTACTGTAATAGCAATAGCAGATAGGGGTTGCAAAATCTGGTGACAGAGCCTCTTTCAGGATACAGATGATTTTTTCAAATCGGATATGTGTTACTTTATGTGGTAATAACATTGGAATGCTTTTACCTATCCAAGCGATTCTGAGATTGTTTTCTCGTGACATGTTGTACTTTATGTTAGTGAAAAAATTTGGTCGATAATTTTGGTATTTATAGATAGTAATACCACGCAAAATAGTTACTAGTTAACATTTCCCATATGTCTACTTTATGTTTGCATCGTTTTTTGAAGGTCCTTTTATTTTTCTATGACCTCACAAGGCTTAGAACTTTAGCAGCAATTTCTCCTATTTTAAAGAAAATTTCAAAAGGCCATTTTTTCAGGGTCCAGTTCAGTTCTGAAGTGGCTTTGAGGGCCTTATATATTAGAAAATCCCAAGAAGTCACCCCATTTTGAAAACTGCACCCCTCAAGGTATTCGAATCAGCATTCACAAAGTGTTTTAACCCTTTAGGTGTTTCACAGGAATTAAAGCAATGTATAGGTGAAATTTACAAATATATTTATTTTTGCCGAAATTAATTTCTAATACATTTTTTTTGTAACACAGAAGGTTTTACCCGATAAATGCAACTCAATATTTTATTGCCCGGATTCTGCAGTTTTAGAAATATCCCACATGTGGCCCTAGTGTGCTAATGGACTGAAACACAGGCCTCATAAGCAAAGGAGCACCCAGTGGATTTTGGGCCTTCTTTTTTTTTAGAATATATTTCAGGCACCTTGTCAGGTTTGAAGAGGTCTTGTGGTGCCAAAACAGTGGAAACACCCCAAAAGTTACCCCATTTTGGAAACTACACCCATCAAGGAATTTATCTAGGGGTATCGTTTTGACCACATAGGTTTTCAGATTTTTCGCTAAATATATTGGAATTAGTCTGTAAAAATGAAAATCTACTTTTTTTCTGAAAAAACATACAAATTTTTAATATATACAAGGAATAACGAAGAAAATGCACCTTAACATTTGTAAAGCAATGTCTCCCGATTACGGCAATAACCCATATGTGGTAATAAACTGCTGATTGGACCGACAGCAGGGCTCAGAAGAGAAGGAGCGCAGATTTTGCTGGAATGGTTTTCGGGAGCCATGTCGCATTTGCAATGCCCTGGAGGGACCAAAACAGTGGAAACACCCCAAAAGTTACCCCATTTTGGAAACTACACCTCTCAAAGAATTTATCTAGGGGTTTAGTTAGCATTTGGACCACACAGGTTTTTTGCAGAATTTTGTGGAATTAGGCCGTGAAAATGAAAATCTACTTTTTTTCTGAAAAAGCATAGAAATTTTAAATTTTTACAAGGAATAAAGGAAAAAAAGAACCACAACATTTGTAAAGAATTTTCTCCTGATTACGGCAATACCCTATATGTGGTAATAAACTGCTGATTGGACCCATGGCAGCGCTCAGAAGGGAAGTAGCGCCATTTGGATTTTGGAGCACCGATTGTGCTGGATTGGTTTTCGGTGCCATGTCACGTTTGCAACGCTCTGGAGGGGCCAAAACAGTGAAAAAAAAACCCAAGTTACCCCATTTTGGAAACACCCCTCAAGGAATTTTTCAAGGTGTATAGTTAGCATTTAGACCCCACGGGTCTTTTGCAGAATTTATTAGAATTAGGTCGCGAAAATGAATATCACAATTTTTTTCTTCTAAAATGCTGAATTTTCTAATTTTCACTATGGATAAAGGAGAAAAAAAATAACCAATTTTTGTAAAGCAATGAATTAACTCTTTCAGGACAAATCCATTTTTTGCTTTCTTATTTTCGTTTTTCACTCCCCGCCTTCCAAGAGCCATAACTTTTTTCTTTTTCTGTCAGTAGAGTGATGTGTGGGTTTATTTATTGGAGGAGGAATTGTAGTTTCTATTGACACCATTTAAAGTGCCATAAAATGTACTAGGAAACTGAAAAAAAATTATTTGCGGGCTGATATAGGAAAAAAATCTGATTCCATTTTTTGGGGTTTTCGTTTTTACAGCTTTCGCTGTAAACGTTACTTTATTCTGCGGCTCAATACAATTACGGTGATACCAAATTTATATAGTTTTTTTTATATTATACTACTTTTACAAAGAAAAATCTATTTGTTAAAATAAAAATTGTTTTGTTTCACCACATTCTGAGAGCCGTAACTTTTTTATTTTTCGGTTGATTGAGCGGTGGGGGGGTCTAATTTTTGCGGGACGAGCTGTAGTTTTTATACGTACAATTTTTTGGTACATAAAAAGTGATTAACCCCTTAAGGGCGCAGCCTAGTTTTGGCCTTAAGGCTCAGAGCCCATTTTTCAAATCTGACATATTTCACTTTATGTGGTAATAACGTCGGAATGCTTAAACCTATCCAAGCGATTCTGAGATTATTTTCTCGGGACACATTGGGCTTTATGTTCATGGTAAAATTTGGTAGATATATTGAGTGTTTATTGGTGAAAAATTGCAAAATTTAGAGAACATTTTGAAAAAATAGCATTTTTCAGAATTTAAATGCATCTGCTTGTAAAACAGACGGTTATACCACCGAAAATAGTTACTAGTTCACATTTTCCATATGTCTACTTTAGATTGGCATAATTTTTTTAACATTATTTTATCTTTCTTGGACGTTACAAGGCTTAGAACATAAACAGCAATTTCTCATATTTTTAAGAAAATTTCAAAAGCCTTTTTTTTAAGGTACCTCTTGAGTTCTGAAGTGGCTTTGAGGGGCCTATGTATTAGAAACCCTGATAAAACACCCCATTTTAAAAACTAGACCCCTCAAAGTATTCAAAACAGCATTTAGAACGTTTTTTTAACCCTTCAGGCATTTCACAGGAATTAAAGCAAAGTGGAGGTGAAATTAGCAAATTTCATTTTTCTTGCTGAATTTCAATGTTATTCAAATTTTTTTCTGTAACACAGAAGGTTTTCCCAGAGAAACACTACTAAATATGTATTGTCCAGATTCTGCAGTTTTTAGAAATGTCCCACATGTGCCTCTACTGCGCTCGTGGACTAAAACACAAGCCCTAGAAGCAAAGAAGCACCTAGTGCATTTTGAGGCCTCTTTTTTTATTAGAATATATTTTAGGCAGCATGCCAGGTTTGAAAAGGTGTTGAGGTGCCAAAACAGTAGGAATCCCCCAATAGTGACCCCATTTTGGAAACTACACCCCTCAAGGAATTCATTTATGGTTGTTGTTACCATTTTGACCGCACAGTTTTTTCACAGCACCTATTAGAATTGGGCTGTGAAATAAAAAAAATGTCACTGTTTCCAATAAAATGTCATTTGTGATCAAAATTTCTTATTTTCACAGGGAACAAAATACCCCATTTTGTTGCCCAATTTGTCCTTAGTGCGGCAATACCCCATTTGTGGTGATAAACTGCCGTTTGGGCCCATGGGAGGGCTCAGAAGGAAAGGAGTGGTATGTGTTTGTTGGAGTCCAGATTAGCTGGATTGGTTTTCGCGTGCCATGTCGCATTTGCAGAGCCCCAGAGGTATCAAAGCAATGGAAACCCACCATAAGTGACCGCATTTTGGAAACTACACCACTCAAGGAATTCAAATATGGTTGTTGTTACAATTTTGACCACACAGTTTTTTCACAGCACCTATTTGAATTGGGCTGTGAAATGAAAAAAATTTCATTTTTTCCAATAAGATGTCATTTTTTATCAAAATTTCTTATTTTCACAGGGAACAAAATACCCCATTTTGTTGCCCAATTTCTCCTGAGTGCAGCAATACTCCATTTGTGGCGATAAACTACCGTTTGGGCCCATGGGAGGCCTCAGAAGGGAAGGAGCGCTGTGTGTTCTTTGGAGTGCAGATTTTGCTGGTTTGGTTTTCGGGTGCCATGTCGCATTTGCAGAGCCCCAGAGGTATCAAAGCAATGGAAACCCACCAGAAGTGACCCCATTTTGGAAACGAAACCCCTCAAGGAATTCATTTATGGGTAATGTGACCATTTAGACCCCATAGTTTCTTCACAGAACTTATTTGAATTGGGCTGGGAATTAAAAAAAATATATTTTTTCCAATAATATGTCGTTTTAGCTCAAAAATTCTTATTTTCACAAGAAATAAAATACCCCATTTTGTTGCCCAATTTGTCCTGAGTGCGGCAGTGCCCCATTTGTGGTGATAAACTTCCGTTTGGGCCCATGGGAGTACTCAGAAGGAAAGGAGCGCTATTTGTTCTTTGGAGTCCAGATTTTGCTGGATTGGTTTTCGGGTGCCATGTCGCCTTCGCAGAGCCCCAGAGGTATCAATGCAATGGAAACCAACAACAAATGACCCCATTTTGGAAACTACACCCCTCAAGGAATTCATTTATGGGTGTTGTGACTATTTTGACCCCATAGTTTTTTCACAGAACGTATTTGAATTGGGCTGGGAATTAAAACAAAAATTAATTTTTACCAATAATATGTAGTTTTGGCTGAAAATTTCTTATTTTCACAAGAAACAAAATACCCCATTCTGTTGCGCAATTTGTTCTGAGTGCCGCAATACCCCACTTGTAGTGATAAACTGCGGTTTGGGCCCATGGGACGGCTCAGAAGGAAAGGACCACCATTTGGCCTACTGGGGATTTTCTGGTGCGAAGTCATGTATGCAGAAGCCCCTGAGGTACCAGTACAGTTGAAACCCGCAAGAAGTGACCCCGTTTTAAAAACTACACCCTTAAGGCATTCATCTAGAGGTGTAGTGAGCATTTTGACCGGAGACCTACACCCCATAAACTGTAATGTGGGTTCTCCCGGGTATGGCAATACCCTACATGTGGCTGTTATCAGCTGCCTGGGCACACAGCAGGGCCCAGAGGGGAAAGACGAGGGGGGATAAGCTGTGCGGAGTACATCAGGTTAAGTAAAATTGGGGTAAATTATAAACCAAGGGATGTATGATAAATTTGAAAACACTCTTTCATACAGAGCTCTGGTTTTTCGGGACACGTGTCACATTGATATATTGTGTCCTTCCTTATCCCCCTCTTATAGCAGACTTTGCACCTCTTTTGACTTTTTCCCTTCATGCTAGTTTGGGGAACTTCTCCTGGAAAGTGTTGCCCTGGTGCGATGCGTGTGGCCCCGCTTCCAGAAGTACTGGGTGCCCTCCCTTCTTGGTCCCTAAAGATTAGGTTCTTGATAATCACCTCTTGAAATTCCAGGAAAGTTCCCCTCTGGCCTGCACATCGACGTAGCACGTACTCATTGTACAATGCCATCTGTATGATGTGCCCGGCCAGCTTCTTATACCACACCGCATGGCGCTGTAGGGCTTCAGGACTTGATCTGTAGTCCAGGATACAGTCTGGTTTGGGGGTGGCCTTTCCTTCATATATCCTAAATTTGTAGGTATACCCTGATGCACTCTCGCACAGCTTATACATCTTCACGCCATACCTTGCCCTCTTACCCGGCAGGTACTCGCGGAATTGAACCCTCCCTTTAAAATATACCAGGGACTCATCAATAGAAATACACTTCTCGGGGGTGTATGCTTGGGAAAACCGGGCACTGAAACGGTCTAATAGGGGTCTCCATTTATACAAACGGTCAAATTTGGGGTCATCTCGGGGTGGGCATGGCTCATTATCAGTATAATGTAAGAAGCGAAGTATTGCCTCATTTATGTTTTTTTAGGTTACAGTTCAGTTCTGAAGTTGCTTTGAGGGGCCCATATATTAGAAACCCCTATCACACACCCCATTTTAGAAACTAGACCCCTCAAAGTATTCACAACAGCATTTAGAAAGTTTATTCACCCTTTAGGTGTTTCACAGAAATTTAGAGCAAAGTAGAGGTGACATTTACATTTTTTTTTTGGTCAGAAAATCCTCTTTATACCATTTTTTTTATAACACAAAAGGTTTTACCAGAGAAACGCAACTCAATACTTATTGCCCAGATTCTGCAGTTTTGAGAAATATCCCACATATGGCCCTAGTGCGGTAATGGACTGAAGCACCGGCCTCCGAACCGAAGGAGCACCTAGTGGATTTTGAGGTCTCTTTTTTATTAGGCACCATGTCCGGTTTGAAGAGGTCTTGTGGTGCCAAAATAGTGGAAACCCCCCAAAAGCAACCCCAATTTGGAAACTAGACCGCTTGAGGAATCCATTGTAGTTTTCTTGGGGTGCATGCGGCTTTTTGATCAGTTTTTATTCTATTTTTAGGTGGCGTGGTGACTAAAAAACAGCAATTCTACTATTGTTTTTTTATTCTATTTTTTTGACAGCGTTCACTGTGCGCTATAAATTACATATTCACTTTATTCTGCGGGGCGATACGATTATGGCGATACCCTATGTTTATAGTTTTTTTTATGTCTTATGGCGTTTGCACAATAAAATAAGTTTTGTAAAAAATCATTCACTTTTTGTGTTACCTTATTCTAAGCGCCAGAACTTTTTTATTTTTCAATCAATAAAGCCGTGCGAGGACTTATTTTTTGCGTAACGAACTGTAGTTTCGATCTGTACCATTTTTAGGTACATGCGCCTTTTTGATCTCTTTTTATTCCATTTTTTGTAAGGTGAAGTGACCAAACAATTGTGATTGTGGTACGGTTTATTATTATTTTCTTTTACGGCGTTCACCGTGCAGGATAAATAACGAAATAATTTTGTAGTTCAGGCCGTTACGCGGCGATACCAATTATGTATAGTTTATTTGTTTGTTTATATATTTTTATTAATAATAAATGACTGATAAGGGAAAAGGGGGAATTTTTACTTTTAATACTTTTAAAACTTTTATTTTCTTATTTTTACACATCTTTTTGTTACTTTTTTTTTACTTTATTACTTTGTCCCACTAGGGGACTTGAGGGCAGGAGGCCCTAATCGCAATTCTAATACACTGCACTACATGCATAGTGCAGTGTATTAGAACTGTCAGCTACTCACTGACAGCAAGCATAGTGGGTCCTGACTTTGTCAGGACCCACTAGGCTTCCGTCGATGGCATAGCCGGACGCCATTGTTTGGTGTCCGGTTGCCATAGTCACCATCACCGGCCGCTATCGTGTAGCAGGCCGGCAATGGCAGCTTAACCCCTAAAAAGCCGCGATCTCTATAGAACGCGGCTTTTAAGGGGTTAATCAGCGGGGACACAGCGATCGGTCCCCGCTGTAGGAGCTGTGACAGCTGCTGTACGAGACAGCAGCTGTCACAGCTCCTGTATGTGTCGGGAGGACGGCCGAAACCGCCGTTATTCCCGAGACGTACTATTAGGTCATGGAGCGCGAACGATACAGCTACCATGACCTAATAGTACGTCCAGGAGCGGGAAGGGGTTAAAAAGTTGTATTACATTTTTTTGGGGAGCTAAGGTGGCAAAAAAACAGCGATCAATTATTTAAGTTTTTTTATGGTGCTCACTGTGCGAGTTAAATAACGGTATATTGTAATAGTTCGGCCTTTTTACGGACGTAGCGATACCAATTTTATTTTATTTTTTTACATTACTTTAGAAGAAAAATGGGAAAAGGTTTTTTTCTAACTTTAAACTTTTTTCCTTCTCACTACTAATAACTTTAATTCTTCTACACATTTTATTAGTCCCCTTAGGGGACTTGAACCAGCGATCATTGGATCACTGGTACAATACACTGCAATACTAATGTATTGCAGTATATTGTTATTCTTACAAGCTTCTGTAACCGCATGATCGCTGTTCCTGTCCGTTAGTCCCGGGTGTCAGCTGTAATATACAGCTGACACCCGCACGTAAGGAGCGGGTTCAGCACGTGAGCCCGCTCCATACATCAACCCCGGCACCATGACGTGCTATTAAGTCATAGTGCGCAAAGGGGTTAATGCACAACGGATGGTGTGAATATTGCAATTTTCCACTGGTTTGCCATTTTAGTGCATAATATGTCGTGCCCAGTTTGTGCCACTGAAGACAAATACCTCAAAAAACGTTAAGCGGGTTCTCCCGGGTATGGCGATGCCATATATGTGGGCGCAAACTGCTGTTTGGGCACGCTGCAGGGTTCAGAAGGGAGGGAGCGCCATTTTGCTTTTGGAGCGCAGATTTTGCTTGGTAATAGTTCTGTTTGGGGTATTGCTGGTATTTCAGTTTATAATGTGGGGGCGTAGGTAAGCTGTGTGGAGTACATTAGGGCATAATAAGAGGGTATAATAATGCTGTAAATAAATAATAATTCATAAATATGTGGCCGGTGTCGCACTGATAAATGGCGCCCGATCTTAAGCGATTTTGGAACACTCTGCACATTTTGCATCGCCATATTTTGAGAGCCAGAACTTTTTTATTTTTTCACCACCGGAGCTGTGTGAGGTCATTTTTGTTGCGGGACAATCTGTACTTTTCATTGGTACCATTTTGGGGTACATGCAATTTTTTTGATCACTTTTTATTAAATTTTTTTGCAAGCCGTGTGACCAAAAACCAGCAATTCTGACAATGTTTTTTAGTTTATTTTTTTGCGGCGTTCACTGTGTGCTATAATTGACAGTTTTACTTTATTTTGTGGGTCGGTACGATTACGGCGATACCATATGTATATTGTTTTTTTATGTTGTGCAGCGTTTGCGCAATAAAATCACTTTTTTATAAAATAATTTATTTTCTGTGTCACCATATTCTGAGAGCCATAACTATTTTATTTTTTTGTCAAAAAAGCTGTGTAAGGGCTTGTTTTTTGCGGGACGGGTTATAGTTTTTATTAGTAATATTTTCGGGTACATGCGACTTTTTGATCACTTTTTATTCTCTATTTTGGGAGGGGTGGTGACCAAAAAATAGCGATTCTGGTGTAGTTTTTTATTGATTTTTTTGGGGTGTTCATCGTGCAGGAATAATAACATTATAGTTTTATAGTTGAGGTCGTTACGAACGCGGTGATACCAGATATGTTTACTTTTTTTTAACGTGTTCATTTTTTTCCTATAATGAAAGTCTTATTATAGGAAAAAAAAAAATTTTTTTGTTTATGTAACTTCTAACTTTTCTTTTTACACTTTTTTTTAAAACATTTTTATTACTTTTTTTTACTTGTCCCACTAGGGGACATTTAGACTTGCAGCTTTGATCGCTGCTAGAGTACATTACACTACCTACGTAGTGTAATGTATTCTAAGCCCTTATTCACACGACAGGGTTTCCCGGCCGGGTGACGGCCGTTCATAAATCTGCCGTCACCGGGCTGCATTAGGAACAATAGACCCCTAATGGGGCTATTCACACGACCGATTTTTTGACAGCCCGGGAAACCTGGCCGTCAAAAAATGGGACATGCCCTATTTTCAGCCGTTTACCCGGCCGCCGGGCTCCCATAGAAGTCTATGGGGCCGGGTAATACACGGCCATCACCGGAATGTGTCCTGAGTGATGGCCATGTATTCCGTCGCTCACGCTCTCTCTCCTCCTCCTCACAGTGCAGAGTGCATGTGAGGAGGAGGAGGGTCTTTTTTTGCTCCCTGTAGAAGTCGGAATCTCCAATCCCCGGCCGGGGATTGGGGATTCCGCTACAGGAGAAGTGAGTGACTACACTGTCCATATATGGACACAGCGACGTCACTCACTTCTGAAGCGGAATCCCCGACCCTGTGGCAGGGAATTCCGCTACAGGAGAAGTGAGTGACTACACTGTCCATATATGGACACAGCGACGTCACTCACTTCTGAAGCGGAATCCCCGACCCCGTGGCCGGGGATTCCGCTACAGGAGAAGTGAGTGACTACACAGTCTATATATGGACACAGTGACGTCACTCACTTCAGAAGCGGAATCCCCGACCCTGTGGCAGGGAATTCCGCTACAGGAGAAGCGAGTGACTACACTGTCCATATATGGACACAGCGACGTCACTCACTTCTGAAGCGGAATCCCCGACCCCGTGGCCGGGGATTCCGCTACAGGAGAAGTGAGTGACTACACAGTCCATATATGGACACAGTGACGTCACTCACTTCTGAAGCGGAATCCCCGACCCCGTGGCCGGGGATTCCGCTACAGGAGAAGTGAGTGACTACACAGTCTATATATGGACACAGTGACGTCACTCACTTCAGAAGCGGAATCCCCGACCCTGTGGCAGGGAATTCCGCTACAGGAGAAGCGAGTGACTACACTGTCCATATATGGACACAGTAACGTCACTCACTTCAGAAGCGGGAATGTGTCCTGAGTGATGGCCATGTATTCCGTCGCTCACGCTCTCTCTCCTCCTCCTCACAGTGCAGAGTGCATGTGAGGAGGAGGAGGGTCTTTTTTTGCTCCCTGTAGAAGTCGGAATCTCCAATCCCCGGCCGGGGATTGGGGATTCCGCTACAGGAGAAGTGAGTGACTACACTGTCCATATATGGACACAGCGACGTCACTCACTTCTGAAGCGGAATCCCCGACCCTGTGGCAGGGAATTCCGCTACAGGAGAAGTGAGTGACTACACTGTCCATATATGGACACAGCGACGTCACTCACTTCTGAAGCGGAATCCCCGACCCCGTGGCCGGGGATTCCGCTACAGGAGAAGTGAGTGACTACACAGTCTATATATGGACACAGTGACGTCACTCACTTCAGAAGCGGAATCCCCGACCCTGTGGCAGGGAATTCCGCTACAGGAGAAGCGAGTGACTACACTGTCCATATATGGACACAGTAACGTCACTCACTTCAGAAGCGGAATCCCCGACCCTGTGGCAGGGAATTCCGCTACAGGAGAAGTGAGTGACTACACTGTCCATATATGGACACAGCGACGTCACTCACTTCTGAAGCGGAATCCCCGACCCCGTGGCCGGGGATTCCGCTACAGGAGAAGTGAGTGACTACACAGTCCATATATGGACACAGTGACGTCACTCACTTCAGAAGCGGAATCCCCGACCCTGTGGCAGGGAATTCCGCTACAGGAGAAGCGAGTGACTACACTGTCCATATATGGACACAGTAACGTCACTCACTTCAGAAGCGGAATCCCCGACCCTGTGGCAGGGAATTCCGCTACAGGAGAAGTGAGTGACTACACTGTCCATATATGGACACAGCGACGTCACTCACTTCTGAAGCGGAATCCCCGACCCCGTGGCCGGGGATTCCGCTACAGGAGAAGTGAGTGACTACACAGTCTATATATGGACACAGTGACGTCACTCACTTCAGAAGCGGAATCCCCGACCCTGTGGCAGGGAATTCCGCTACAGGAGAAGCGAGTGACTACACTGTCCATATATGGACACAGTAACGTCACTCACTTCAGAAGCGGAATCCCCGACCCTGTGGCAGGGAATTCCGCTACAGGAGAAGTGAGTGACTACACTGTCCATATATGGACACAGCGACGTCACTCACTTCTGAAGCGGAATCCCCGACCCCGTGGCCGGGGATTCCGCTACAGGAGAAGTGAGTGACTACACAGTCTATATATGGACACAGTGACGTCACTCACTTCAGAAGCGGAATCCCCGACCCTGTGGCAGGGAATTCCGCTACAGGAGAAGCGAGTGACTACACAGTCCATATATTGACACAGTGACGTCACTCACTACAGAAGCGGAATCCCCGACCCTGTGGCAGGGAATTCCACTACAGGAGAAGTGAGTGACTACACTGTCCATATATGGACACAGTGACGTCACTCACTTCAGAAGCGGAATCCCCGACCATGTGGCAGGGAATTCCGCTACAGGAGAAGTGAGTGACTACACAGTCCATATATGGACACAGTGACGTCACTCACTTCAGAAGCGGAATCCCCGACCCTGTGGCCAGGGATTCCTCTCAAGGAGAAGTCAGTGACTAAACTGTCCATATATGGACATTGAAGTCAGTGAATTCTCCTGGAAAGGGGGGGGGGGATGGGTGCAACCTACAGGGGGCTGTGTGGCATTACCTACAGGGGGCATGGTGGCATTACCTACAGGGGACTTAGTGGCATTTCATAAAGGGAGCTGGGTGGCATTACATACAGGGGGCTGGGTGGCATTACCTACAGGGGGCTGGGTGGCATTACCTGCAGGGGCTGGGTGGCATTACCTGCAGGGGGCTGGGTGGCATTACCTGCAGGGGGCTGGGTGGCATTACATGCAGGGTGCTGGGTGGCATTACATGCATGGGGCTGGGTGGCATTACATGCAGGGGGAAGGGTGGCATTACCTACAGGGGGATGGGTGGCATTACCTACAGGGGGCTGGGTGGCATTACCTGCAGGGGGCTGGGTGGCATTACCTTCAGGGGGCTGGGTGGCATTACCTGCAGGGGGCTGGGTGGCATTACCTACAGGGGGCTGGGTGGCATTACCTACAGGGGGCTGGGTGGCATTACCTACAGGGAGCAGGGTGGCATTACATACAGGGAGCTAGGTGGCATTACCTACAGGGGGCTGAGTGGTATTACCTACAGGGGCTGGGTGGCATTACCTACAGGGGGCTGGGTGGCATTACCTACAGGGGACTTGGTGGCATTACCTACAAGGGGCAGGGTGGCATTACCTACAAGGGGCAGGGTGGTATTACCTACAAGGGGCTGGGTGGCATTACCTGCAGGGGGCTGGGTGGCATTACCTGCAGGGGGCTGGGTGGCATTACCTGCAGGGGGCTGGGTGGCATTACAAGCAGGGGGCTGGGTGGCATTACCTGCAGGGGGCTGGGTGGCATTACATACAGGGCTGGGTGGCATTACATACAGGGAGCTGGGTGGCATTACCTGCAGGGGGCTGGGTGGTATTACCTACAGGGGGCTGGGTGGCATTACCTACAGGGGGCTGGGTGGCATTACCTACAGGGGACTTGGTGGCATTACCTACAAGGGGCAGGGTGGCATTACCTACAAGGGGCAGGGTGGTATTACCTACAAGGGGCTGGGTGGCATTACCTGCAGGGGGCTGGGTGGCATTACCTGCAGGGGGCTGGGTGGCATTACCTGCAGGGGGCTGGGTGGCATTACATGCAGGGGGCTGGGTGGCATTACAAGCAGGGGGCTGGGTGGCATTATCTACAGAGGGCTGTGTGTGGCAACAAATTTAAATGATATTCATCCGATTTGAAAACGGACAGGGAAAAAAACGGATACAAAACGGGTCAAAATCGTCCGTTTAAAACGGCAACACGGCCCGGAACGGAATCGGAACGGATGCAAACCGGCCGGGAAAAAAGGCCCAAAACGGCCGATTTTATCGGCCGACACTCGGACTCTGTCGTGTGAATGAGGCCTAAGGCTGGATTCACACGAGCACATTACGTCCGTAATGGACGGAACGTATTTCGGCCGCAAGTCCCGGACCGAAAACACTGCAGGGAGCCGGGCTCCTAGCATCATAGTTATGTACGATGCTAGGAGTCCCTGCCTCTCCATGGAACTACTGTCCCGTACTGAAAACATGATTACAGTACGGGACAGTTGTCCGGCAGCGAGGCAGGGACTCCTAGCATCGTACATAACTATGATGCTAGGAGCTCGGCTCCCTGCAGTGTGTTCGGTCCGGGACTTGCGGCCGAATACGTTCCGTCCATTACGGACGTAATGTGCTCGTGTGAATCCAGCCTAACTGTCATTGTGATGTGACAGTCACACTGACAGGAAGCCTTGGAGGACCGGCCAGAGGCTGCCCCGCCGAGCCTTCCATACATGGCAACCCGGAGGTCATTGTCTGGCCTCCGATTGCCACGACAAGCATCGACAGCCCCCACAATCATTTCGTGGGGTCTGCCGATGTGCTTCAAACCCCTTAAATCCGGCGATCGCAATCGGTCGCCGCATTTATGGGGTTAATTGCCAAAATCAGCGGCGATGGTCCGCTGACCGGCAAGACTGAAGTGTCAGCTGTCGGGGACAGCTGACCTCCCGGTTCCCGGACACTGTCCGTTAGGACAGTGTGCGCCGGGAACCGCTCTGCAACTGTACGTCCTGGTGCGGGAAGAAAACGCTCTCCAGGACGTACAGTTGTGGCGCAGCTCAATGACTAGCCTATTTTAGACCTTAATGACCAAGCAATTTTTTTTACGTTTTTCCATCGTCTCATTCCAAGAGCTATAACTTTTTTATTTTTGTGTCGACATAGCTGTATAAGGTCTTGTTTTTTGCGGGACAAGTTGTATATTTTAATAGCACAATTTTGGGGTACATATAATTTATTGATTAACTTTTATTAACTTTATTTTGGGGGATAGAAAAAAAACAGCAATTTTGCAACACTTTTTTGCGTCCTAAATTTACGCCGTTTACCGTGTGGTATGAATAACACAATAACTTTATTCAGCGGGTTGTTGCGATCGCAATGATATCAAATTTATATAGATTTTGTTTGTTTTACTACTTTTACACAGTAAAAACACTTTTTTTTCAAAATTATTTGTTTTTGTGTCTCTATATTTGAAGAGCCATAACTTTTTTATTTTTATGCTGATGCAGTTGTATGAGCTGTAGGAGAGAAAGAAGAGAGCGCGGCGCCACATAGTGCAAAATAAATGCTGGTAACAGATAGGCATATACAATGTAGCGAAGGCAAAGGCTCACCTTGTAAGTTTGTGCTATACACAGGCACAATACTGGGAAAGAATTTTAAACAGCTGCAGCCAGGTCCAATCCGATAAACCGTGAAGGTTATCGCAATAAATGAGAACAATTAAAATAAACTAAAAACAATACACATTTTGATGTGTAAGAGGACCTAAAGAGAGGCGCTGCTGTTAGTGAAGATAAGGATGATGACAAGTCGTTAGCAAATAAATAACTAGTTTTAATGGCGATAAGCAGGCAACGCGTTTCGACGTTGGACTTACGTCTTCATCAGGCCAATAGAAGTAAAACACAATAACACCTCTATTTATAGAGGTTTAAACATACAAACACAGAAAAAAGGGCGCAAAAACCGGGGATGTGGGCCACTATATACAGGGGGGTCTATATGTGGACCACTATCTACAGGTTGGGTCTATATGTGGGGCAGCAAGCTATATGTAGGGTGTGTATGCACGGTGTCTCAGTGGTTAGCACTATTGCCTTCCAGCTCTGAAGTGCATATGTTGGCACTATCTACAGGGGCTGTATGTGGGACACTATCTACAGTGGCTTCTATGTAGGTCAATATCTACAGAGGCTCTATGGGGTTCACTATCTACAGGGGGCTATGGGGGCACTATCTACAGCGGGCATGGTGTGTGTGTGACAGTGTATGGTACTATTATAATCAGGGAAAGTGTATGGTGCTATTATAGTTAGAGGTGCAAGAGGTGTTGAGAAATGGGCAGAAATGTTTTAAAAGTGAGAAGCTGAAGACATCTGAGCGGAAAACTGCAGAAATGGGTCATGGCCGGTAGAAATCCATCATAGATGTCTGGATCGGAGGGAAAAGAAAAGATCTAGAATCTGAGACGTTACCAGTGAGTCACTTAATCTAAATGTTTATTCTGCCTCTAATCAGCACTGTAGTCACTGTATGATCTGCAGCAAGATGATTATGATATGTTTTTTTCTTTTGTGAAACAGCATCTCCCAGCATATCCACACCATTGTTTGGGCCATGCTGGGAGCTGTAGTTTTACGCTGTACAAACCCATACGGCAGGGGTTGCACTAAATTGAGCTGTATTTGTTCTGGTGTTGTATATATGTACTGATCTTGGTTCTGATGCTGTATGTAAGTACTGAGCTTGGTTCTGGTGCTGTATATACGTTTGAGATTGGTTTTGGTGCTGTGTATATATGTACTGAGGTTGGTTCTGGTGCTGTATTTATGTACTGAGGTTTGTTCTGGTGCTGTATATATGTATGGGCTTGGTTCTAGTGCTGTATTTATGTACTGATCTTGGTTCTAGTGCTGTATATATGTACTGAGCTTTGTTCTGGTGCTGTATATATGTACTTAGCTTGGTTCTAGTGCTGTATTTATGTAATGATCTTGGTTGTGGTACTGTATTTATGTACTGAGCTTGGTTGTGGTACCATGGGGCGTAGCTAAAAGCTCATGGGCCCCGATGCAAATGTTCTTATTGGGCACCCCCCCGCAAATTTCTCATGGCCGATGGTCCGCAGCTTTCAGCTGCATCGCTGTGTCTTCTAAGTGACCCAACAATGCAGCACTAGCAGCCAGGGGCTTCACTAAGGACTTAAAATGTCACGGGAAATAGCCCCAATACATATGTGTCTGGCAAAAAAAATGTGTGTGTGTGTTTGTGTGTGTGTATAGGAGACAGCATAGCATATCTATAGCACTACGACCCTATAAACTATGGATAGGATTAGATACATTGGCTCAGCAGACAGTATCACACATGATAGGATAAGATACAGTGGCCCAGCAGACAGTATCACACATGATAGGATTAGATACAGTGGCTCAGCAGACAGTATCGCACATGATAGGATTAGATATAAGGCCCAGCAGACAGTTTCACACATGATGAGATTAGATACACAGCTCAGCAGACAGTATCACACATGATAGGATTCGAGATAGGGCCCAGCAGACAGTATCACACATGATGGGATTAGATACAGTAGCTCAGCAGACAGTATCACACATTATAGGATTAGATACAGTGGCTCAACAAACAGTATCACACATGATAGGATTAGACACAGTGGCTCAGCAGACAGTATAACACATGATAGGATTAGATATAGGGCTCAGCAGACAGTATCACACATGATTGGCTTAGCTATAGGGCCCAGCTCACTGACATTGCGGCTCCAGCGCTGAACCCAGGAAAGGTAAGAATAATAATTGTTTTGCTTCTTTATGTGTTACTAATTATTTTTGTGTGTTTATGTTTTTTTACAAGTTCGGTTGTTGGACTACATCGGATTCGAAGACGACTTCAATGACAGCGTTTTTTTATTCTCAATAAAATGGTTAATGGGTGCTTTTTATTTCAATAAAATATTTTACATGTGCTTGTATTTTTTTAAACTTTATTATTACCGCCTTAGTAATGGCTGCTGTCTGATTGACAACCCCAATTACTAAGGTGGGGCTTAATGTTAGCAGGTGCAGAGGCTAACACTAACCCCCATTATTACCCCAGTACCCAACGCCACCAGTGGTACTGGGAAGAGCCGGGTACGAACCAGTATCCGACCATCTGTAGTGACAGTCAGGAACCGGGGCGGCCGCAGGTTGGTATTATAAGGCTGGGGAAGGCCAAAAACAGTGGCCCTTCCCACCCTGGTAATGCTGCCTGCTGCTGCTGTGTTGTATCTGGCTGGTTATGAAAATTAGGGGGGACCCCACATCGTTCTTTCCAATTATTTTTTATTTAATTTTTTCATAACCAGCCAGATACAATAAAGCAGCAGCAGGCAGCATTACCAGGATGGGAAGGGCCGCTATTTCTGGATCGTACCCGGCTCTTCCCAGCACCCCTGGTGGCGGTGGGTACTGGGCTAATAAAGGGGGTTAGTGTTAGCCTCTGCACCAGCTTACACTAAGCCCCGCCTTAGCAATGGACACTGTCAACCAACCGGCGGCCATTACTAAGGCGGTATTAATATAGTTTAAAAAAAAAACACAAAGACATAGAAAAAATATTTTATTGAAATAAAAAAAAAACACACAACCCTCATTAACCATTTTATTGATAATAAAAAAAGCCGTCATCGAAGTAGTCCTGGAATCCGACGTAGTCCAACGACCGAACCTGTAAGAAAACACACAAAAAACGATTAGTAACACATGTGTTAGGCTTAGATACAGGGCCCATGTGTGATACTGTCTGTGGAACCCTGTCCCACAAGGTAGGCTTAGATACAGGGTCCAGCAGACAGTAATCTTATACAGTATAAGATTTCTGTCTGCTGGACCCTGTATCTATACCTACCGTGTGGTAGGCTTAAATGCAGGGCCCATCAGACAGGATCACACATGGGCCATGTATCTAAGCCTACCATGTGATTGGCTTAGATACATGGCCCAGCAGACAGCATCACACAATCTGTGATCCTGTCTCATGGGCCTTCTAAGCCTGCTACATCATAGGCTTAAAGGGGTTGACCTGTCCCTAAACATTGATGACCTGCCCTCAGGATAGGCCATCAATAGCTGATGGGTCGGGGTCCGTCTCCCGGGACCCGCCAATCAGCTGTTTTGAAGGGGCCGCAGCACTCATACGAGCGCTGCTTCCCCTTCATTTCCCTTACTCGCTCACACTGTGAATCGCCGACACGGATTCACAGCGTGAGCAAGTGACCAGAATAAAGGGGAAGTAGCTCTCGTACGAGTGCTGCGGCCCCTTCAAAACAGCTGATTGGCCGGCTCCCGGGAATCGGACCTCGCCAATCAGCTTCAGCAGACAGGGATATTAATCTTACCCTCCCCTACAGCCGCTGCGGAAGTTCTGTCCTGACTCTATCCAGGATCACGATGTTGTGCGCGGCGCATAGCGTTGTGACATCATGCGCTGCGCACAGCGCTGTGACGTCAGGAAGGTAAGTACTGTCAGTTACTATAGTAACAGGGGCCCGTTGCCCAAGTTACTATAGTAACTTTTTATTGATGTTTTATTGGGGGCCCGGTCGCAATTGCGACCGATGTGACCACTATAGCTACGCCCCTGTGTGGTACTGTATATATATCAGAGCTTGGTTCTAGTGCTGTATTTATGTACTAAGCTTGGTTCTGGTACTGTATTTATGTACTGAGCTTTGTTGTGGTATTGTATATATGTCAGAACTTGGTTCTGGTGCTGTATTTATGTACTAATCTTGGTTGTCGTACTGTATTTATGTACTGAGCTTGGTTGTGGTACTGTATATATGTCAGAGCTTGGTTCTGGATCTGTAGTTATATAGGATATATTTATAATAATAAAATTGCAGGGCAGTTGGAATTGTACTATATGCTAATTGCTCATTAGAGGGTCATGGGGCGGTGCCGCTATCCTGAAGAGTCACATAGTCCTGCCACCAAAACAACCTTTCCATGTTTGAGTGACATCTCACTGGCTAATACAACTTTCTCAGATGCGCCATTGCCTTGTGGCACTATACACAAGGGGGGGGGGGGCTGTGTGGCACTATGCACAAAGGGGGGCTGTGTGGCACTATACACAATGGGGAGCTGTGTGGCACTATACACAAGGGGGAACTGTATGGCACTATTTACAAGGGGGAGGGCTGTGGCTCTATCTACAGGGGGCTGAGTGTGGCGCAATCTACAGGGGTCTGTGTGTGGCACTTTCTACTAAGGGCGGGGCTGTGCTGCACTTTCTACTAAGGGGGGGCTGTGTGGCACTATATACAAGGGAGGGGGGCTGTGTTGCAATATATACAATGGGAACTGTATAGCGCTATATACAGTGGGGGCTTTATGGCAATATCTATAGGGGGCTGTATGGCACTATCTACAAGGGGGAGGTTGGGCGCTATCTACAAATGGGGTGTGACACTGTCTATAGGTGGGGCTATATAGCACTGTCTACAGGGGGGCTGTATGGCACATTCTACAGGGGGCACTATTTATAAGGGGGGCCCGGTCAAGAGTTTGCTATGGGGCCCAGTCTTTCCTAGTTACGTCCCTGACGTGCGGGTTAAATTATGTAATAACTTTATAGTTAGGGTCGTTTCAGACACGGTGATACCAAATATGTGCAACTTTTTTTTACTTTATTTTGTTTATTAATAACAAAGCAGTTTGTAAGGGGAAAAAGTGGGTTTTTCGGGGGTTTTTTTTCACTTTTTTTTCTTTTAACTTTTTTAAACTTTTTTTTCACTTTTTTACTAGTCCCACTAGGGGACTTCACTATGCGAGCCTCTGATCGCATTTATAATACACTGCAATACTTTTGTATTGCAGTGTATTAGTGCCTGTCCATTTAAAATGGACATGCATCTGCTAGGCCATGCCTCTTGCATTGGCTAGCAGGCATAACTAGTGGCAGACCTGGGGGCCTTTATTATGCCCCACCGACTGCCATAGAAGACAAAGACACTAGGCGATCTTATCGCCGGGTGCAGCTGGGGTGAGAGAGGGAGCTCCCTCCCTCCCTCTTTCCAAAACCACTCAGATGCGGCGCTTGCTATTAAGCGCCGCATCTGAGGGGTTAAACGGGGGAGATTGATACTGATATCGATCTCACCCGTTAGATCAGGGATGCCCCCAACCCTCAGCTACCTCTTTTAGCTGAGAGCAGGGAGATTTAACAGCTCCCTGCTCAGTTTATTTCAGCGCCGTGAAAAGGCTATTGCATCGGAATAAAGACCGTTAGTGGCCGCCATAACAACACTATGAGGCGATCACTAATGGGTTAAAGTCTATAGAAGAAACAGTCAAGCATTTACAGGTATTAGGTATTATAGGGTATTATTTTTTTGTGGTTGGATATCCTCTGTTGCTATCTCTACAAAATCGTATTCTATGCAATTGCACTGCAGTATAAGGCCTTCACCACATGAGGGAGCTCTCTGCTAAATTTATTATTATTCTTACAGACTCCTATTCGATGTTCTAAAGCTGTAATGCGATAATCTCACCACCTGACGGAGCTCTCTGCTGATAAATAAAATTATAAACCCTATGACTGTCTAATGCTGAGGAGGCACAGGAGACCTGAAATTCTCTAGGTTATAACATGTTTTATATATTCAGAATTTTTCCATGTGTCTCAGGTTTGGTTATTACAGAATTTATTATGAAAAAATATTTTTAATCATCAATGGTGACCTTACACATCAATGTAATATACACCCAATATAACAGGTCTAGGTCAGGGAACAAAATACCATAAATAATACCTTGAGAATGAGTTATTTTAAAATCAGGATCTTAAAGGGATTGTCCAGATTTATGTTAAGAATAATCAAAGCCAATGTCCACCCGAGGACACCTTTTAATTTTTTACTTAGTTTTTCTGATCCACTGCTCAAAATCGCCTGCATTGAGTTAAATTATACAATTCTGCTTTTCTGTAGCCACCACTAGGAAGCGCTTAGGAGCTTACTGCATACTGTTTATGCATTGGTCTTAAAAATCACTATTTTCAAGATCTCTACTTGTTGTCAGTGAATATGAACATTGTTCATTGCCAAAAAATCTATACTGATGTATTTTTGTTCACTCAGACGAGAGTTTGTTACAATATATCGGTGTATGAAAAAGTTGCCATCTTGGAGTCCAGAAAGGGGGGATATTTGTGTTCAGGATTGCCTTCAGTGATACATTGTAACTGAGTGAAATGTTGAGTATTGCTCCGCTGGTTGTTTCACCTACAGACAAGTTTCATACTGTGGAGGCTTATTTCCCACATATAAGACAATGGAGGCTAAAATGCTTTACTACAGGTCCCTATTTCGGCTCTTTTTATCTTGTATGGAGCTGCACTCATAATTCTGCAGGCCTCAGAACTGAAATCTCTCAGCATTGCTTTCTTGTACAGTGTCTGCACAAAGCTTGCATTCTAGGATTTGCATCTGATGTAGGAAACACTCACCCCCCATGCATTATACGAACTCAACAAAGCTGTTAGAGGTGTGTCTGACAACTAGCTTGTTGACTGTTTCCAATAACAACAAGCAGAATCGTAAGTGCACTCTGGTATATAACACAGACTGTAACTCAGGTTAAAAAAACAGTGATTCCTCCATTTTTACGATGTTCACCGTGCGGTAAAAACGACATGGCTTCATTCTGCGGGTCAAAACAATTACAGCGATACCAAATTTAGATGAGCGGTGTGAGGTCTTGTTTTTTGCAGACTTTTGAGGTACATGCGACTTTTTAAAAACGTTTTATTCCATTTTTGGAGTTGAGCAAAAAACAGTGATTTTGGCGGATACAATTTTTTCCTGCGTTCTTAGCACAGGTTGAACAGTGTTATATTGTAATAGTTCAGACTTTTTCGGATGCGATGATACCAATTATGTAAAACATTTTTTTTTAACAATGCTTTTGGGGGAAATTAGGAAAAGAGTTTTCTAAAATGTTTTTATATATATACACACAGTCAAGTCACATTATTATGACTTATACAGTTTGATCAGAAGGTTAACAAAGAACCTCATGTTCATGTTTATAAATTATGCCTAGCGGCTCAGATCAACGTATATATTGTGTATGTGTGATGAACTTCTAATTTCTCACAATGCTGACATTATTATGACCACCTCCTACTTTAGACGTCGGCAGTGCGTAGCCCATGAAGGAAGTGATGTGTTGTGGGCTGGCTTGGTGGGTATATAAGGTGTGCCATTGGCTGTCTGAACACAATTCGCTCGTTGCTGCCATGGGTAAAAGGGGAGATTTATCAGTTGCAAAAAAGGGATAATTTTTGGCCTTCGGGCCAAGGGTGGCAGCATTTCTCAAACAGCGCAGTTTGTGAACTGTTCGCGTGCTGCTGTGGTGAATGTGTATCGTGAGTGGACAAATGGCACCATTGGGAATAACTGACGTGGCAACTGCAGAGCACCACGTGCCATTGATGTGAGAGGTGAATGTCGGCTGTGAAGGTGCGACATAGCCGTCAAAATGAACCAGGGGGCTACCAGGCGTGTGTCTAAAACAACAGTTCAGCGAATTCGACTGCATGTGGGGCTCCGAAGCTGACGAATGGTCACTGCTCCTATACTAACAAAGGTGCATCGGAAAAAAAGGTTTCAATTTGCACGGCATAATCGGAATTGGACCACCGATGATTGGCAAAGCGTGGCCTTCTCCGATGAGTCACGTTTTCTACTTCATTGAACGGATGGACGTTGGCTGGTCAGGTGAGAAACATCATAAAACAAACACCCTGCAGCCATTGCTGGTAGAAACACAAGCTGGTGGCGGCAGGGTTATGGTCTGCGGAATTTTTTCATGGCATTCTCTGGGCCACTCATCCATGTGGAAGGCACTCTGAACCGATTTGGGTATGAATCCATCGTTGCAGATCACGTCCACCCATACATGCTGTTTGTATTCCCTGGGGCAGATGGAATCTTCCAGGAGGACAACGTGACATGTCACACGGCTAGAAATGTCCGACAGTGGTTGGAAGAGCACGACCAAGACTTCCAAGTACTTCCCTGGCCCCCTAATTCACCAGACTTGAACCCAATTGAGCATCTGTGGGACCACCATATTGTCTTGTTCACACTATAGATCCTCCCCCACGTACCCTCCCACAAATGGGGGATGCACTGCAGTTAGCATGGCCCCAGATGGGCCATCAGAGGGGGCCGCCCCCCCCCTTTCTAATAACTTAAATGCCATGGTCGCTATTGGCTACGGCATCTAAGAGGAACGTAGTAATCTCTGATTCTGCTCGTTGCACTGAAGTGTCGGCTGAGACATGCAGCTAACATGCGCATCTCATAGAGTGGGCTCAGCCCGATCCATACTTTCTCGCCCAGCCTCAGCTGTATAAATATGGTCGATGTCGGAAAGCGGTTAAAAGATAACATGGGAGCCGCCACTAGGGGGAGCTTAAGATTTAACTGCATACTATTTATGGAACAAATTCAATAATAACAGAGTATGAAGTAAGCTCTTAAGCTCCCTCTAGTGGAGACTGCAGAGAGACAAAATTGTATAATTTATCACTATGTTTATGGAGGGAATCTGAAGCATTGTATCAGAAAAAACAGAGCCTGTAAACTAGAAAATATTGCAGCGATGTACGCCACGGCCCCTTTAGTCAGCTAAACGTAGGGGTGCTGGGAGTCGGGCCCCTACCAATCTGATATTGATGACCTATCCTAAGGATACCCCATCATTAAAAAAGTGCCTGAACAACCCCTTTATCAAAAGAGGATGACTTATATTAATACATTTTTTATGTAAGATTTAAAAAGTTTTTTTTTAATAGAGTATTGATAGAATAAAAGTTCACTCATACTGAGCAATAGTTTTCACAAAGAGGTGGGGCTTATGAAGATTTGCATAAAAAGAGGCGTTTCAAACAGTATGGGGCAGTGACAGTTGGAATGTAGGCGGGACTTAAATGTCCAGTGGCCTATAACCTTCAGCTTCCTGGCTGTTGTGAAACTACAAGTCCAAGCATGCCCTAATAGCCATAGCTCTCTGAACTGATTCTATGCAAGGTTGAAGTTAGTGTAGGTGACGTCGATGAGTTCAGAGGTCGTTAGTGCTGTCCGCTCGTTATATCTAAATCCTATCGTAAGCTTGGTAATAGTTAGTAAGTGGTTAAGGATCAAGATGATTTAATCCAGCTTTTTTTTTTTAAGTTTTACCCTGAGCAATTAGATGCTGGTTAAGGAATTAATCACTAATGGGTCATTAACTCTGGCTGCCATTGTACCGTTAACAAGCTGAGGCAGGATTATGAGACTCAACACCCAATTAAGGAGGGTAAGGTTTTTACAACAATTCTACCAAACAAGCTCTTAAAGGTAGAAATGCTGGGAGACGAGATGAACAGATTCTACCCAAAGTGTACTTGAAACTTTACCT
Organism: Rhinoderma darwinii; assembly: GCF_050947455.1. Classification (NCBI taxonomy): domain Eukaryota; kingdom Metazoa; phylum Chordata; class Amphibia; order Anura; family Rhinodermatidae; genus Rhinoderma; species Rhinoderma darwinii. The sequence continues at coordinate 607,719,488 of NC_134687.1, read as the reverse complement.
AAATGTACTGCAGTTAAAGGGCAATTCCCCTACAGAGGCCCCATACAGCCACCAGGCCCAGTACCATCATCACAGGATTTATGGGAAAAGGAAAATGTATTTACCTTAAGCCCCTTTTACGCGGGCCAATTATCGGGTGAACGAGCACACTTTTGAACGCTTGTTCCCAATCACTTCCCTGTGTAACATGTCCAGCGATCAGCTGACAAACGAGCAAACACAATCATCGGTTGTCGGCAACACATATCCTAGTGTAAACAGGGATGTGCTGACAACAATAAATAAACTGTATGTTCCCTGAACGATTGCACAGTCACATTCAGTAATGATTGCTCTATGTAAATGATAGAATTACAGAGTGGGGAACTATGGTGGTAGCATTACTGAGTGGGGGCACTATGGGGGAACCATAACTGAGTGGGAGCACTAAAGGGGTGCGGTTACTGAGTGGGGATTTAAGGGGGCACTATTACCGTGAATGGGCACTAAGGGGGCACTATTACTAAGTGGGGGCACCATTACTGAGTGGGGGCACTATGGAGGCACCATTACTGAGTAGAGACACTATATGGACATTATTACTTGGTGTAGGGACACTATTGGGGCACCATTATTGAGTGGAGGCACTTCAGGGAGAACCATAACTGAGTGGGAATCCAATGAGCACCTCATTACTAAGTGGACACTGAGAGAGCACCATTACTGAGTGGGTGGCACCATTACTGAGTGGGGTTTAAAGGGGGCACCATTTCTAAGTGGGGTTCTAAGGGGGAACCATTCACTAAGTGGGGCACCATTACTAAGTGGGGGCACTATAGGGGCACCATTTCTAAGTGGGGCCACTCTGGGGGCACCATACTGAGTGGGGGCACTATGGAGGCAGCATTACTGAGTAGGGGCACTATTACTAAATGGTGGCACTATGTAGGCACCATTACTAAGTGTGGGCACTATGGGGGCACTATTACTTGGTAAGGGGCACTATGGGACACCATTACTAAGTGGGGTTATAATGGGCCTTCATTACTGTGAGGGCATTAAAGGGCAACAATACTGAATGAGGGCACCATTACTGAGTGGGACCACTAAGGGGCACCAATACCCAGTGGGGTGCACTATGGGGCACCATTACTGAGTGGGGGCACTTTAAAGGCACAATTACTGAGTGGGGGGCACTATGTAGGCATAATTTCTGAGCGGTGGCACTACGGGGCAGCTTTACTGAGTGGGGCAGCACAACTGAGTAGGAGAACTATGGGGGGCAGTATTACTGTGTGGGGTACTAAGGGGGCAAAATTACTGAGTAGAGCTTTAAGGGGGACACCATTACTGAGTAGGGGCACTATAAGGGCACATTACTAAGTGTGGGGACTATGGGGACAACATAACTGAGTGGAGGCACTATGGGGGCAGCATTACTGAGTGAGGGCAGCATTACTGCGTGGGGGGTGCTATGAGGGCAGCATTACTGAGTTGGGGCACTATGGTGGCAACATTACTGAATAGGGACATTATGGGGGCAGCATTACTGAGTGGGGGCACTATGGGGACATCATTACTGAGTGGGGGCACTATGGAGGCAGCATTGCTGAGTGGGTCAGTGTGGGGGCACCATTGCTTAGTGAAGGCATTAAAGGGCAGCAATAATGAGTGGGGTCGCCGATAATGTTTGGGGGCAAGATGGGGCAGCATTACTAAATGGCAGTATGGGGGCAGCATTGCTGAGTGGGGGCACATTGGGGGCAGCATTACTAAGTGAGGCAATATGGGTGCAGCATTACTGAATGGGGGCACTATGGGGGCACCATTACTGTGTGGAGGTCACACAAGAGGGCACTGCTACTATAGGGGCAGCTTTACTTAATGCGGCAGCATAATTGAGTTAGAGAACTATGCGGGCAGTATTACTGTGAGGGGGTACTAAGGGGGCACCATTACTGAGTAGGACTTTAAAAGGACAGCATTACTGAGTTGGGGCACTATGAGGGCACATTACTAAACATGGGCATTATGGAGACACCATAACTGAGTGGAGGCACTATGGGGGCAGTATTACTGGGTGAGGGTGCTATAAGGACAGCATTACTTAGTTGGGTACCATGGTGGCAGCATTACAGAATAGGGACATTATGGAGGCAGCATTACTGAGTGGGGCACTTTGGGGGCATCATTAATGGGTGGGGGCCTATGGAGGCAGCATTGCTGAGTGAGGGCAGTGTGCGGACACCATTACTGAGTGAAGGCATTAAAGGGCACCAATAATTAGTGGGGTCAACAATAATGTTTGGGGCACTATGGGTGCAGCATTACCAAATGGGGGCACTACGGGGCCGCATTGCTGAGTGGGGGCACTTTGGGGACAGCATTACAAAGTGGGGGCACTATGGGGGCAGAATTACTGAATCGTGGCACAATTACTGTGTGGAGGTCACACAAGAGGGCACTGCTACTATAGAGGCAATAAGGAGCGACTATTTTTGTCTGAGGCACTAAGAGGGGCACAATTACCAAGTGGTGCCATGCAGGTGGCAGCAAATTCTGCACGACATATTTTTTTGCAGATATTTTTCTTTCGAATTATTGCCCCTTCATAATAAGGCATGTAATAGAGCATGCTACAATTATTTTTTTTCATCAGTTTCATATGGAATCTGACAGAATAAAACCTAACTCTACATCTGTATGAAATCGGAGGCATACAAAGGTAGAGGGCTTATACACCACTATGAATGCCGTATTAATGCTCTAGACAAAATGCAGCCTTGATATGGCCATTTGTCTGAAACATTAGGTTTTATTTACAAGAGTCGTTTTGTCAAATTTTTTTGCCATGATTTTCTTAGTCTTGGTATGACCTTGGACTGAATTAAATTGTAGCAAACCTTCAGCTGTGATAAGTATCTGGTCTACTGCTCAAAGAGGTGCACAGGGTGTATTCACGTGGTGCAGAATGGTGCAGCAAAAAAAATAAAAAAATGTTTGGTCTTTGCCATAACATTCTGGGCTATACACTACACTAAGATCACTCCTATGAAGTGTTGTATAGAGAACCAATCAGCTCTTCTGTGTGGTGTAGTAAAGATTACTGTATATGTTAGCTCTCCTGCGTGATGTAGTATAGAGGATCTGTCAGCTCTCCTGTGTGATGTAGTATAGAGGAGCTGTCTGTCCCCCTGTGTGTTGTAGTATAGAGGATCTGTCAGCTCTCCTGTGTGGTATAGTATAGAGGATCTGTCAGCTCTCCTGTGTTGTGTAGAATAGAGGAGCTGTCAGCTCTCCTGTGTGATGTAGTATAGAGGAGCTGTAATTTCTCCTGTGTGATGTGGTATAGGGGAGCTGTCAGCTTTCCTGTGTAGTGTAGTATAGAGGACATGTCTGCACTCCTGTGCAGTGTAGTATAGAGGTTCTGTCACCTCTCCTGTGTGGTGTAGTAAAGAGGATCTGTCAGCTCTCCTGTGTGGTATAGTATAGAGGATCTGTCTCCTGTGTGGTGTAGTATAGATGATCTGTCAGCTATCCTGTGTGGTGTAGTAAAGAAGACCTGTCAGCTCTCCTGTCTGATTTAGTATAGAGGATCTGTCAGCTCTCCTGTGTGGTGTAGTATAGAGGATCTGTCAGTTCTCCTGTGTGGTGTAGTATAGAGTATATTTCACCTCTCCTGTGTAGTGTAGTATTTAGAATATGTCAGCTTTCCTGTGTGGTGTAGTAAAGAGGATCTGTTAGCTCTCCTGTGTGATGCAGTACAGAGGATATGTCAGCACTCCTGTGTGTTGTAGTATAAAGGATCTGTCAGCTCTCCTTTGTGGAGAAGTATAGATGAGCTGTTAGCTCTCCTGTGTAATGTAGTATAAAGCATCTGTCAGCTCTCCTGTGTGGTGTATCATAGATGATCTGTGAGCTTTCCTATGTGTTGTAGCATAGAGGATCTGTCAGCACTCCTGTGTGGTGTAGTATAGGGGAACTGTCAGCTCTCCTGTGTGGTGTAGTATAGAGGATCTGTCAGCTATCCTGTGTGGTGTAGTATAGAGGATCTATCAGCTCTTTTGGGTGGTGTAATATAGGGGGCCTGTCAGCTCTCCTGTGTGGTGTAGTATAGATGATCTGTCAGCTATCCTGTGTGGAGTAGTAAAGAGGATCTATCAGCTCTTTTGTTTGATATAGTTTCGAAGATCTGTCAGCTCTCCTGTGTGGTGTAGTATAGACGATATGTCAGTTTTCCTGTGTGGTGTACTAAAGTTAAACTGTCAGCTATCCTGTGTGGTGTAGTATAGAGGATCTGTCAATTCTTCTGTTTGGTGTGGTATAGAGTATCTGTCAGATCTCCCGAGGGTGTAGTTTAGAGGACCTGTCAGCTCTTCTGTGTGGTGTAGTATAGATGATCTGTCAGCACTTATGTCTGGTGTAGTATAGAGGATCTGTCACCTCTCCTGTGTGGTGTAGTATAGAGGATCAGTCAGGTCTCCTGTGTGGTGTAGTATACAGGATCTGTCAGATATAATGTCTGGTGTAGTATCGAGGATCTGTCATCTCTCCTGTGTGGTGTAGTATAGTGTAGCTGTCAGCTTTTCTGTGTAGTGTAGTATAGCGGACATGTCAGCTCTCCTGTGCGGTGTAGTATAGAGAATCTGCCATCTCTCCTGTGTGATGTAGTATAGAGGATCTGTCAGCTCTCCTGTGTTGTGTAATATAAAGGACTTGTCAGCTCTCCTGTGTGGTGTAGTATAGATGATCTGTCAGCTATCCTGTGTGGTGTCGTAAAGAGAATCTGTCAGCTCTCCTATGTGGTGTAATATATTGGACCTGTCAGCTATACTGTGTGGTGTAGTATAGAGGAGCTGTCAGCTCTCCTGTGTGGTGTAGTATAGAGGATCTGTCAGCTCTCCTGTGTGATGTAGTATAGGAATCTGTCAGCTCTCCTGTGTATTTTAGTATAGAGGATCTCTCATCTCTCCTGTGTGGTGTAGCATTGGGGAGCTGTCAGCTCTCCTGTGTGGTGCAATATAGAGGACCTGTTAGCTCTCCTATGTGGTGTAGTATAGAGGAGATGTCAGCTCTACTGTGTGGTGTAGTATAGAGGAGCTGTGAGCTCTCCTGTGTGGTGTCATATAAAGGACCTGTCATATCTCATGTGTGGTGTAGGATAGAGGATCTGTGAGCTCTCCTTTGTGGTGTAGTATAAAGATTCTGTCAGCTTTCCTGCTTTGTGTGGTATAAAGGATCTGTCAGCTCTCTAGTTTAGTGTAGTATAGGGGATCTGTCAGCTCTACTGTGTAGTGTAGAATAAAGGATCTGTCAGCTCTCCTGTGTGGTGTCGTTTTGAAGAGCTGTCATCTCTCCTGTGTGGTGTAGTATAGAGGATCTGTCAGCTCTCCTGTGTGGTGCAATGTAGAGGACCTGTTAGATCTCCTATATGGTGTAGTATAGAGGATCTGTCAGCTCTCCTGTGTGTGCTAGTATAGAGGATCTGTCAGCTCTCTTGTGTGTGCTAGTATAGAGTACCTGTCACCTCTCCTATGTAGTGTAATATGGAGGATATATCGGCTTTCCTGTTTGGTGTAGTAAGGAGGATCTGTCAGCTCTCCGGTGTCGTGTAGTATAGAGGATCAGTCAGCTCTGATGTGGGGTGAAGTATAGAGGACCTGTTAGCTATCCTGTGTGGTTTAGTATAGAGGATCTGTCGGCTCTCCTGTGTGGTGTAGTATAGAGGATCTCTAAGCTCTCCTGTGTGGTGTAGTAAAGAGGAGCTGTCAGCTCTCCTGTGTGGTGTAGCATAGAGGATCTCTCTGCTCTCCTGTGTGGTGTAGTGTAGAGTATCTGTCAGCTCGCCTGTGTGGTGTAATATCAAGGATGTGTCAGTTCTCCTGTGTGGTGTAGTATAGAGGAGCTCTCAGCTCTCCTGTGTGGTGTAGTATAGAGGACCTACCAGATCTCCTGTGTGGTGTAGTTTAGAGGACCTGTCATCTCTTTTGCATGGTGTAGAATAGAGGATCTGTCAGTTCTCCATTGTGGTGTAGTATAGAGTAGCTGTCAGCTCTCCTGTGTGGTATAGTATAGAAGATCTGTCACCTCTCCTATATGGTATAGTATAGATGAGCTGCCAGATATCCTGTGTGGTTTGGTAGAGTATAGAGGAGCTGTCAACTTTCCTATGTGGTGTAGTATAGAGGACCTTTTTAGCTCTCCTGTGTAGTAAATAATTGAGGATCAGTCAGCTTTCCTGTGTGGTGCAGTATAGGGGATCTGTCAGCTCACCTGTCTGGTGTAGTATAGAGGATCTGTCATCTCTTCTGTGTGGTGTAGTATAGGGCAGCTGTCAGCTCTCCTGTGTAGTGTAGTGTAGTATAGAGGACATGTTAGCTCTCCTGTGTGAGAACTATAGAGGTTCTGTCACCTCTCATGTGTGGTGTAATATAGACTATCTGTCATCTCTCTGGTGTGGTTTAATAAAGAGGACCTGTTAGCTCTGCTGTGTGGTGTGGTATAGAGGAGCTGTCAGCTCTCCTGTGTGGTGTAGTATAGAGGATCTGTCAGTTCTCCTGTGTGAGAAAGTATGGAGTATCTTTCACCTCTCCTGTGTAGTATATAGGATATGTCAGCTTTCCTGTGTGGTGTAGTATAGAGGATCTGTCAGCTCTCCTGTGTGGTGTAGTATAGAAGATATGTCAGCACTCCTGTGTGTTGTAGTATAAAGGATCTGTCAGCTCTCCTTTGTGGGGTAGTATAGATAAGCTGTTAGCTCTCCTGTGTAATGTAGTATAGAGGATATGTCAGCAATCCTGTGTGGTGTAGTATAAAGGATCTGTCAGCTCTCCTGTGTGGTGTATCATAGATGATCTGTGAGCTTTCCTGTGTGGTGTAGCATAAAGTATCTGTCAGCACTCCTGTGTGGTGTAGTATAGGGAAACTGCCAGCTCTTCTGTGTGGTGTAGTATAGAGGAGCTGTTAGCTCTCCTGTGTGGTGTAGTATAGAAGATTTGTCAGCTATCCTGTGTGGTGTAGTATAGAGGATCTATCAGCTCTTTTGGGTGGTGTAATATAGGGGACCTGTCAGCTCTGCTGTGTGGTGTAGTATAGATGATCTGTCAGCTATCCTGTGTGGTGTAGTAAAGAGGATCTATCAGCTCTCCTGTTTGATATAGTTTCGAGGATCTGTCAGCTCTCCTGTGTGGTGTAGTATAGAGGATATGTCAGCTTTCCTGTGTGGTGTAGTAAAGTTAAACTGTCAGCTATCCTTTGTGGTGTAGTATAGAGGATCTGTCAATTCTTCTGTGTGGTGTAGTATAGATGATCTGTGAGTACTTCTGTCTGGTGTAGTATAGAGGATCTGTCACCTCTCCTGTGTGGTGTATTATAGAGGATCAGTCAGGTCTCCTGTGTGGTGTAGTATACAGGATCTGTCAGATATCCTGTGTGGTGAAGTGTCGAGGATCTGTCATCTCTCCTGTGTGGTGTAGTATAGTGTAGCTGTCAGCTCTTCTGTGTAGTGTAGTATAGCGGACATGTCAGCTCTCCTGTGCAGTGTAGTATAGAGAATCTGCCATCTCTCCTGTGTGGTATAGTATAGAGGATCTGTCAGCTGTCCTTTGTGGTGTAATATAAAGGACTTGTCAGCTCTCCTGTGTTGTGCAGTATAGATAATCTGTCAGCTATCCTGTGTGGTGTCATAAAGAGAATCTGTCAGCTCTCCTATGTGGTGTAATATATTGGACCTGTCAGCTCTACTGTGTGGTGTAGTATAGAGGAACTGTCAACTCTCCTGTGTGGTGTAGTATAGAGGATCTGTCAACTCTCCTGTGTGGTGTAGTAAAGAGGATCCGTCAGCTCTCTTGTATGGTGTACTGAAGAGGATCTGTCAGATCTCCTGTGTGGTGTAGTATAGAGGATCTGTCAGATCTCCTGTGTGGTGTAGTATAGAGGGTTTGTCAGCTCTCCTGTGTGGTGTAATATAGAGGATCTATCAGTTTTCCTGTGTAATGTAGTATATGGGGAACTGTCAGCTCTCCTGTGTGCTGTAGTATAATGGATCTATCAGCTCTCCCCTGTGGTGTAGTATAGAGGATCTGTCAGCTCTCCTGTGTGGTGTAGTATAGAGGATCTGTCAGCTCTCCTGTGTGCTGCAATATAGAGGACCTGTTAGCTCTCCTCTGTGGTGTAGTATAGAGGATCTCTCAGCTCTCCTTTGTGGTGTAGTATAAAGGATCTGTCAGCTTTACTGTTTGGTGCCGTATAGAGGATCTGTCAGCTCTCCTGTGTAGTGTAGTATAGAGGACCTGTCAGCTCTCCTGTGTGGTGTAGTATAGAGGAGCTGTCATCTCTCCTGTGTAGTGTAGTATAGATGATCTGTCAGCTATCCTGTATGGTATAGTGAAGAGGATCTAACAGCTCTCCGGTGTGGTATAGTTTCGAGGATTTGTTAGCTCTCCAGTGTGGTGTAGTATAGAGGATACGTCAGCTTTCCTGTGTGGAGTAGTAAAGTTAAACTGTCAGTTATCCTGTATGGTGTGGTATAGAAGATCTGTCAGATCTCCTGAGGTTGTAGTTTAGAGGACCTTTTAGCTCTTGTATGTGGTGTAGTATAGATGATCTGTCGGCACTTCTGTGTGGTGTAGTATAGAGGATGTGTCACCTCTCCTGTGTGGTGTAGTATAGAGGAACTGTTAGCTCTCCTGCGTAGTGTAGTACAGAGGATCAGAAAGCTCTACTGTGTGTTGTATAAAAGATCTGTCACCTCTTCTGTGTGGTGTAGTATAAAGAATCTGTCGCCTCGCCTGTGTGGTGTAGTATAGAGGATCTGTCAGCTCTCCTGTGTGGTGTAATATAGACGATCTGCCAGATATCCTGTGTGGTGTAGTAAGGAGGATCTGCCATCTCTCCTGTGTGGTGTAGCATAGAGGATCTGTCAGTTCTCCTGTGTGGTGTAATATAGAGGACTTGTCACCTCTCCTGTGTGGTGTAGTATAGATGATCTGTCACCTATCCTGTGTTTTTTTCGTAAAGAGGTTCTATCAGCTCTCCTATGTGGTGTAATATATTGGACATGTCAGCTCTCCTGTGTGGTATAGTATAGAGGAGCTGTCAGCTCTCCTGTGTGGTGTAGTGTAGGGGATCTGTCAGCTCTCCTGTGTAGTGTAGTGTAGTGTAGTGTAGTGTAGTGTAGTATAGAGGATCAGTCAGCTTTTATGTATGGTGTAGTATAGAGGATCTGTCAGCTCTCCTGTGTAGTGTAGTGTAGTATAGAAGATCTGTCAGCTCTCCAGTGTGGTGTAGTATAGAGTATCTGTCAGGTCTCCTGTGTAGTGTAGTATAGAGGATCTGTGAGCTCTCCTGTGTGGTGTAGTATAGAGGGTTATGTCATCTCTCCTGTGTGATGTAGTATTGGGGAGCTGTCAGCTCTCCTGTGTAATGTAGTATAGAGGACATGTCAGCATTCCTGTGTGCTGCAATATAGAGGACCTGTTAGCTATCCTATGTGGTGTAGTATAGAGAAGCTGTCAGCTCTCCTGTGTGGTGTAGAAGAGAGGATCTGCCAGCTTTCCTGTGTGGTGTCATATAGAGGAACTGTCGTATCTCCCGTGTGGTGTTGTATAAAGGAGCTGTCATCTCTGCTCTGTGGTGTATTATAGAGGATCTGTCAGCTCTCCTTTGTGGTGTAGTATAGAGGATCTGTCAGCTCTCCTGTGTGCTGCAATATGGAAGACCTGTTAGCTCTCCTGTGTGGTGTAGTAGAGAGGATTTGCCAGCTCTCCTGTGTGGTGTCATATAGAGGAACTGTCATATCTCCAGTGTGGTGTTGTATAAAGGAGCTGTCATCTCTCTTCTGTGGTGTATTACAGAGGATCTGTCAGCTCTCCTCTCTGGTGTAGTATAAAAGATCTGTCAGCTTTACTGTTTGGTGTAGTATAGGGGATCTGTCAGCTCTCCTGTGTAGTGTAGAATAGAGGATCTGTCAGCTCTCCTGTGTGGTATAGTATAGAGAAGCTGTCATCTCTCCTGTGTAGTGTAGTATAGATGATCTGTCAGCTATCCTGTATGGTATAGTGAAGAGGATCTAACAGCTCTCCGGTGTGGTGTAGTTTCGAGGATTTGTTAGCTCTCCTGTGTGGTGTAGTATAGAGGATACATCAGCTTTCATGTGTGGAGTAGTAACGTTAAACTGTCAGTTATCCTGTATGGTGTAGTATAGAGGATCTGTCAGTTCTTCTGTGTGGTATAGAGGATCTGTCAGATCTCCTGTGTGGTGTCGCATGGAGGATCAGTCAGGTCTCTGGTCTGGTGTAGTATAGAGTACCTTTTAGGTCTAGTGTGTAGTGTAGTGTAGTGTAGTGTAGTGTAGTGTAGTGTAGTATAGAGGATCAGTAAGCTCTTCTGTTTGGTGTAGTATAAAGGATCTGTAACCTGTCCTGTGTGGTGTAGTATACAGGATCTGTCAGCTCTCCTGTGTGGTGTAATATAGAGGATCTGTCAGATGTTCTGTGTGGTGTAGTATAGAGGATCTGTCATCTCTCCTGTGTAATGTAGTTTATGGGGACATATCAGCTCTTGTGTATGGTGTAGTAGAGAGGATCTGCTATCTCTCCTGTGTGGTGTTTTATAGAGGATCTTTCACCTCTCCTTTGTGGTGTAGAATATAGGATCTATCAGCTCTTCTTTGTGGTGTAGTATAGAGGATCTGTCAGCTCTCCTGTGTGTTGTAGTATAGAGGATCTGTCAACTCTCCAGTGTGGTGTAGTATAGAGGATCTATCAGGTCTCCTGTGTAGTGTATTATAGAGAATCTGTGAGCTCTCCTGTGTGGTGTAGCATAGAGGATCTGTCATCTCTCCTGTGTGGTGTAGTATAGGGGAGTTGTCAGCTCTCCTGTGTAATGTAGTATATAGGACATGTTAGCTCTCCTGTGTGGTGTAGTATAGAGGAGCTATCATCTCTCTTGTGTGGTGTAGTATAGAGGATCTGTCAGCTCTCCTGTGTGGTGTAGCATAAAGGATCTGTCAGCTTTCCTGTTTGGTGTAGTATAGAGTATCTGTCAGCTCCCCAGTTTGGTGTAGTTTAGAGGATCTGTCAGTTCTTCTGTGTAGTGTAGAATAGACGATCTGTCAGCTCTCCTCTGTGGTGTAGTATAGAGGAGCTGTCATCTCTCCTATCTGGTGTAGTATAGAGGAGGTTTCACCTCTCCTGTTTTGTGTAATATAGAGGATCTGTCAGCTCTCCTGAGTAGGGAGATATACAGTACCTGTCACATCTCCTGTGTTGTTTTAATATAGAGGACATGTCAACTATCCTGTGTGCTGTAGTTAAAAGAATTTGTCAGGTATCCTATGTGGTGTAATAAGGAGGAGTGTTCAGCTCTCCTGTGTGGTATAGTAAGGAGGATTTGTCAGATCTCATGTCTTGTGTAGTATAAGGGACCTGTCAGCTCTCCTGTGTAGTGTAGTATAGAGGATCAGTTAGCTCTCCAGTGTGGTGCAGTATAGAGGATCTTTCAGCTCTTCTGTGTGGTGTGGTATAGAGGATCTGTCATCTCTCCTGTGTGGTGTAGTATAGAGGATCTGTCAGCTCTCCTGTTTGGTATAGTATAGAGGATCTGTCATCTCTCCTGTGTGGTGTAGTTTAGATGAGCTGTCAGCTCTCCTGTGTGGTGTAATAAAGAGGACCTGTCAGCTCTCCTGTGTGGTGTAGTATAGAGGAGCCATCAGCCCTCTTGTGTGGTGTAGTATAGAGGAGCTGTCAGCTCGCCTGTGTGGTGTAGTGTAAAGAATCTGTCAGCACTCCTGTGTGGTGTAGCATGGAGGATCTGTCAGTTCTCCTGTGTAGTGTAGTAAAAAGGAACTGTCAGCTCTCCTATGTGATGTAATAAAGAGGATCTGTCAGTTCTCCTGTGTGGTGTAGTATAGAGGAGCTTTCAGCTCCCTTGTGTGGTGTAGTATAGAGGATCTGTGAGCTCTCCTGTGTGGTGTAGTATAGAGGAGCCGTCAGCCCTCTTGTGTGGTGTAGTATAGAGGAGCTGTCAGCTCGCCTGTGTGGTGTAGTGTAAAGAATCTGTCAGCACTCCTGTGTGGCGTAGCATGGAGGATCTGTCAGTTCTCCTGTGTAGTGTAGTAAAAAGGAACTGTCAGCTCTCCTATGTGATGTAATAAAGAGGATCTGTCAGTTCTCCTGTGTGGTGTAGTATAGAGGAGCTTTCAGCTCCCTTGTGTGGTGTAGTATAGAGGATCTGTGAGCTCTCCTGTGTGGTGTAGTATAAAGGATCTGTCAACTTTCCTGTTTGATGTAGTATAGAGGATATGTCAGCTCTCTAGTTTGGTGTAGTATAGAGGATCTGTCAGTTCTCCTGTGTGGTGTAGTATAGAGGATATGTCAGCTCTCCTGTGTAGTGTAGAATAGAGGACCTGTCAGCTCTCCTGTGTGTTGTAGTATAGAGGATCTGTCATCTCTGCAGTGTGGTGTAGTATAGAGGATCTATCAGGTCTCCTGTGTAGTGTATTATAGAGAATCTGTGAGCTCTCCTGTGTGGTGTAGCATAGAGGATCTGTCATCTCTCCTGTGTGGTGTAGTATAGGGGAGTTGTCAGCTCTCCTGTGTAATGTAGTATATAGGACATGTTAGCTCTCCTGTGTGGTGTAGTATAGAGGATCTGTCAGCTCTCCTGTGTGGTGTAGCATAAAGGATCTGTCAGCTTTCCTGTTTGGTGTAGTATAGAGTATCTGTCAGCTCCCCAGTTTGTTGTAGTTTAGAGGATCTGTCAGTTCTTCTGTGTAGTGTAGAATAGACGATCTGTCAGCTCTCCTGTGTGGTGTAGTATAGAGGAGCTGTCATCTCTCCTATCTGGTGTAGTATAGAGGAGGTTTCACCTCTCCTGTTTTGTGTAATATAGAGGATCTGTCAGCTCTCCTGAGTAGGGAGATATACAGTACCTGTCACATCTCCTGTGTTGTGTAATATAGAGGACATGTTAAAAGAATCTGTCAGGTATCCTATGTGGTGTAATAAGGAGGAGTGTTCAGCTCTCCTGTGTGGTATAGTAAGGAGGATTTGTCAGATCTCATGTCTTGTGTAGTATAAGGGACCTGTCAGCTCTCCTGTGTAGTGTAGTATAGAGGATCAGTTAGCTCTCCAGTGTGGTGCAGTATAGAGGATCTTTCAGCTCTTCTGTGTGGTGTGGTATAGAGGATCTGTCATCTCTCCTGTGTGGTGTAGTATAGAGGATCTGTCAGCTCTCCTGTTTGGTATAGTATAGAGGATCTGTCATCTCTCCTGTGTGGTGTAGTTTAGGTGAGCTGTCAGCTCTCCTGTGTGGTGTAATAAAGAGGACCTGTCAGCTCTCCTGTGTGGTGTAGTATAGAGGAGCCGTCAGCCCTCTTGTGTGGTGTAGTACAGAGGAGCTGTCAGCTCGCCTGTGTGGTGTAGTGTAAAGAATCTGTCAGCACTCCTGTGTGGTGTAGCATGGAGGATCTGTCAGTTCTCCTGTGTAGTGTAGTAAAAAGGAACTGTCAGCTCTCCTATGTGATGTAATAAAGAGGATCTGTCAGTTCTCCTGTGTGGTGTAGTATAGAGGAGCTTTCAGCTCCCTTGTGTGGTGTAGTATAGAGGATCTGTGAGCTCTCCTGTGTGGTGTAGTATAAAGGATCTGTCAACTTTCCTGTTTGATGTAGTATAGAGGATATGTCAGCTCTCTAGTTTGGTGTAGTATAGAGGATCTGTCAGTTCTCCTGTGTGGTGTAGTATAGAGGATATGTCAGCTCTCCTGTGTAGTGTAGAATAGAGGATCTGTCAGCTCTCCTGTGTGGTGTAGTATAGAGGAGCTGTCATCTTTCCTGTGTGGTGTAAAATAGGGGAGCTGTCATCTTCTGTTTTGTGTAATATAGAGGATCTGTCAGCTCTCCTGTGTGGGGAAGTATAGAGTTCCTTTCACCTCTCCTGTGTTGTGTAGTATAGAGGATATGTCAGCTATCCTGTATGCTGTAGCAAAGAGCATCTCTCAGGTATCCTGTGTGGTGTCGTATAGAGGATCTGTCAGCTCTTCTGTGTGGTGAAGTATAGAGGACCTGTCAGCTCTCCTGTGTGGTGTAGTGTAGAGGATCTGTCAGCTCTCATGTATGGTGTAGTATAGAGGATTTGTCAGTTCTCCTGTGTGTTGTAGTATAGAGGATCTGTCAGCTCTCCTGTGTGATATATTATAGATGCTCTATCAGCTCTCCTGAGTGGTGCAGTGAAGAGGACCTATCAGCTTTCCTGTGTTGTGTAGTAAAGAGGATCTTTCATCTCTCCTGTGTGGTGTAGTAAAGAGGATCTGTCAGCTCTCCTGTGTGTTGTAGTAAAGAGGATCTGTCAGCTCTCCTGTGTGTTGTAGTAAAGAGGATCTGTCAGATCTCCTGTGTGGTGTAGTATAGAGCTGCTGTCAGCTCTCCTGTGTGGTGTAGTATAGAGGAACTGTCAGCTCTCCTGTGTGGTGTAGTAAGGAGGATCTGTCAACTCTCCTGTATGGTGTAGTAAGGAGGATCTGTCAGCTCTCCTGTGTGGTGTAGTCTAGAGGATCTGTCAGCTCTACTGTGTGGTGTAGTATAGAGGAGCTGTCAGCTCTCCTGTCTGGTGTAGTATAGAGGAGCTGACAGCTCTCCTGTGTGGTGTAGTATAGAGGATCTGTCAGCTCTCCTGTGTAGTGTAGTATAGAGGATCTGTCAGCTCTCCTGTGTGGTGTAGTATAGAGGAGCTGTCAGCTATCCTGTGTTGTGTAGTATATCAGATCTTTCAGCTCTTCTGCGTGGTATAGTGTTGAGGATCTCTCTGCTCGACTGTGTTGTGTGGTATAGAGGACCTGTCATCTCTCCTGTGGGATGTAGTAAAAAGGACCTGTCAGGTCTCCTGTGTGGTGCAGTATAGAGGATCTGTCAATTCTCCTGTGTTGTGTAGTATAAAGGAGCTGTCAGTCCTTCTGTGTGGTGTAGTATAGAGGATCTGTCAGCTCTCCTGTGTGGTGTAGTAAAGAGGATCTGTCAGCTCTCCTGTGTAGTGTAGTATAGAGGATCTGTCAGCTCTCCTGTGTGGTGTAGTATAGAGGAGCTGTCAGCTCTCCTGTGTGGTGTAGTAAGGAGGATCTGTCAGCTCTCCTGCTGTTTTAGTAAATACTTTCATTTTCTATAAATAACAATTCTTAAACCGTTTTTTAGAACTCTGCGTTGTGCCATTCCTCTTTTATTGCTCCTGGAAATGTGTACCTGAATTGATTACCATTCCCCTTGTTGAAATAGAATGTCTCTACACACTCTGAGGCCAGATTTACACGAACGTGATTTGCGTCCGTGCAACCCGTGTGAATTTCACGCGGGTCGCACGGACCTATGCAATTCTATGGGGCAGTGCAGACTGTCCGTGATTTTTGCGCAGCGTGAGTCCGCTGCATAACACTCACGACAGGTTCTATATTTCGGCGTTTTTCGCGCATCATGCACCCATTGAAGTCAATGGGTGCGTGAAAGTCACGCGCACCACACGGAAGTACTTTCGTGGGACGTGCGTTATTCGCGCAACAGCAGTAAAAACTATGAGTGAAAACAGAAAAGCACCACGTGCTTTTCTGTTTACAAACATCCAAACGGAGTGTCATTTATAATGGCGGCTGCGTGAAAAGCACGCAGCCGCGCACCATATGAACATGACATACGGAGCTGTTAAGTGCCTTTTGCGTTCGCAAAACACCGTGTTTTTTGCGCGCGCAAAACGCACACGCTCGTGTAAATCCGCCCTGACACTGTCGAATTAGTGCTGAGAATATCAAACTGTACAGGGCTGGGTGAGCTGGAGAAAAAGAGTCTGCAAGGGCGCTGCTGCACACGGATGAGACCGAAGTGAAAACTTCGGAATGATGATAATAATATTCGATGAAAATATTCAATGATATTCAATGATAATTGAAGGTAATAATTAATAAAATTTAATGGTAATATGACTACGCGTTTCAATGCCGTACCGGCATCTTCATCAGGTCATGAAAAAAGAACACAGACATCTCAGTTTAAATAGAATCTCAAAGTTCGAAAAAACCCGCCAATGTGAACAAGGGCAGGGCGTTCAAGTGACGTCAGAGTTCAGAGGTTAAAAAATGACAGATAACGATGACCGGCACATAAAAAATGATCAAAAAATAAAATGTTAAACAAGGAAAGATAAAGTCCATGTGCTGGGAAACAATATAGGAACAATGAAACAAATGGTACAGAATGAATCGCAGGGGATGCAGAACAAAAACAAAACAAAACAAAATAAGGGGTAATCCGTGAAATAAACGGATAAATAGGTGATGGTGTCAATATAAGATATAAAACAATTATAAACAGTATAAGAACATAATAAAATATGTAAAATAAATAAACAACAAAGTCAGAAAGACAAATGGACATTAATCCTTACACATTCAAAAGAATGGAGTCGGCACTTGCCGTTAAAACATTAATAAATAGCGGCTCAACGAATGTAGAGAGAAGCGATGACATATGTATAAATTTAGAATGCCAAAACATAAATGTGAGCATTGGTGAGAGAATAGGGGTATCAATACTGCATATGAATAATTTATATGAAAAATGTGAACAGTTGAAACTGGTAAGGTATAATAATAAGCTATAAAGCCGATATTTGAGCCGGCAGCCGGTAAATGCCGGTAAAACAGAAATAGCGGCTCAACGAATGTAGAAAAAAGGGATGTCAATTGTATAAATTTAGAATACAAAAACATAAATGTGAGCCTTACTTAGAGAATAGGGGTACCACTACTGTATATCAATAATTTATATGAAATTTATGAACAAATGAATCTGGTACGGTATAGTGATATGCTATAAAGCCGATATTTAAGCCGGCAGCCGATAAATAATAATGGGTGAAGAACGAAATAATAAAGATGAAGAATGATGTAGAGACAAGAGGTTGAATAATGAAATGTACAATTGTAAAGGACAATAAGTGATAATAAGCAGTATGTACTATCAATACTAATGATGGCAAAGGGCATATGTCCTAAATATATTCCAAAAAACCCAAAGATCTGTCTATAACGGAAAGAACCACTGATAATGCAAGGGAAACTTAAAATAAGCAACAATGAAGATAAAGCATTAATGGTACATAACATAAAATTGCACAAATATATTTAAAACGACAATACGGGTCAAAAAACAGTATAGCCATGAATATATAATGATGTAATATCATGAACTGAAACATAAAGCAATAAATGAAAAGAATAAGAAATATACTGTATTAGTAATTAAGCCAATTATTAATCTAAAGTGGACTCAGAGATATCATTAAGGCCATCAGGTTGAAGAGTTTTCATTTTAAAAATCCAGTAGTTTTCGCGCTGTTTCAGTTTGCTAAATCGATTAGTGATATTATGCGGAATTTGCTCTATAGGTGTAATGAGCAAACTACTAAACTGACTATTATGTGTAGTGGAGAAGTGTCGAGAGACACTGTGTTTTAAAAAACCAGTATTTATGTTGAATCTGTGGCTATTGATTCTGGTCCGTAAACATTGCGTACTGCGGCCAATGTACTGGAGATGACACGGGCATTCCAACAAATAAATAACGAAAGAGCTTCCACAGTTCAGAAAGCTATTGATCTTAAAGGATTCTTTAGTCATTGTGGATGTGTAAATGGAGGTCTTGTGAGTGATATTGGTGCAGCACATACATCGCTAGCTCTTTCGTTATTTATTTGTTGGAATGCCCGTGTCATCTCCAGTACATTGGCCGCACTACGCAATGTTTACGGACCAGAATCAATAGCCACAGATTCAACATAAATACTGGTTTTTTAAAACACAGTGTCTCTCGACACTTCTCCACTACACATAATAGTCAGTTTAGTAGTTTGCTCATTACACCTATAGAGCAAATTCCGCATAATATCACTAATCGATTTAGCAAACTGAAACAGCGCGAAAACTACTGGATTTTTAAAATGAAAACTCTTCAACCTGATGGCCTTAATGATATCTCTGAGTCCACTTTAGATTAATAATTGGCTTAATTACTAATACAGTATATTTCTTATTCTTTTCATTTATTGCTTTATGTTTCAGTTCATGATATTACATCATTATATATTCATGGCTATACTGTTTTTTGACCCGTATTGTCGTTTTAAATATATTTGTGCAATTTTATGTTATGTACCATTAATGCTTTATCTTCATTGTTGCTTATTTTAAGTTTCCCTTGCATTATCAGTGGTTCTTTCCGTTATAGACAGATCTTTGGGTTTTTTGGAATATATTTAGGACATATGCCCTTTGCCATCATTAGTATTGATAGTACATACTGCTTATTATCACTTATTGTCCTTTACAATTGTACATTTCATTATTCAACCTCTTGTCTCTACATCATTCTTCATCTTTATTATTTCGTTCTTCACCCATTATTATTTATCGGCTGCCGGCTTAAATATCGGCTTTATAGCATATCACTATACCGTACCAGATTCATTTGTTCATAAATTTCATATAAATTATTGATATACAGTAGTGGTACCCCTATTCTCTAAGTAAGGCTCACATTTATGTTTTTGTATTCTAAATTTATACAATTGACATCCCTTTTTTCTACATTCGTTGAGCCGCTATTTCTGTTTTACCGGCATTTACCGGCTGCCGGCTCAAATATCGGCTTTATAGCTTATTATTATACCTTACCAGTTTCAACTGTTCACATTTTTCATATAAATTATTCATATGCAGTATTGATACCCCTATTCTCTCACCAATGCTCACATTTATGTTTTGGCATTCTAAATTTATACATATGTCATCGCTTCTCTCTACATTCGTTGAGCCGCTATTTATTAATGTTTTAACGGCAAGTGCCGACTCCATTCTTTTGAATGTGTAAGGATTAATGTCCATTTGTCTTTCTGACTTTGTTGTTTATTTATTTTACATATTTTATTATGTTCTTATACTGTTTATAATTGTTTTATATCTTATATTGACACCATCACCTATTTATCCGTTTATTTCACGGATTACCCCTTATTTTGTTTTGTTTTGTTTTTGTTCTGCATCCCCTGCGATTCATTCTGTACCATTTGTTTCATTGTTCCTATATTGTTTCCCAGCACATGGACTTTATCTTTCCTTGTTTAACATTTTATTTTTTGATCATTTTTTATGTGCCGGTCATCGTTATCTGTCATTTTTTAACCTCTGAACTCTGACGTCACTTGAACGCCCTGCCCTTGTTCACATTGGCGGGTTTTTTCGAACTTTGAGATTCTATTTAAACTGAGATGTCTGTGTTCTTTTTTCATGACCTGATGAAGATGCCGGTACGGCATTGAAACGCGTAGTCATATTACCATTAAATTTTATTAATTATTACCTTCAATTATCATTGAATATCATTGAATATTTTCATCGAATATTATTATCATCATTCCGAAGTTTTCACTTCGGTCTCATCCGTGTGCAGCAGCGCCCTTGCAGACTCTTTTTCTCCAGCTCACCCAGCATAGTATCTGCGGTCGTTCATCTTGAATCACCGGCCTCGAGTCCTGGCAGCAGCAGCACCTTTCTCTCCATCGCTCGATTTTCATTGCTTCAAGGTAAGCATCACTCTTCTCAAATTATCCATTCCCACTTGGGTAATCTGCACCATGTGGCGCCGTGTTTCGCTTTCTCTCACAAACTGTACAGGGAAACACACTGTTGACAAGGGGAATGGTAACACCTAGTTGTTTATTTATTAATACATATTCACTAGAAATAACAGATCGGCACGACGCAGTGTTCTAAAAAAATATTTTCCAGAATTGTTATTTATAAGGAATGCAAGTATTTACTAAAACGGTCATGTCAGGAAAGGTGCCAGGTCCTCTTTAATATGTGTGGTGTTATTTCTATTATACAGATATATTTCTCTTTATATATTACATATGGTCACCATAGTTTTATACACTCTGCAGACACTGAGCGACCTGGTCTGGAGAGAACGCCAGCCGTGGACGCTTCCAAATTGTCTTACAAGTGAAAAACTTCTTGAAGTGAAGCTGAACATAGTTGACATGTCTGCTTCAGACAGGGCTTTTTAAGCTAAGCACAGATTGTGAAAATATAATTATAGACCGGCTTTTGTTTCCACACAATGAGTGGGAAACATTGAGAGGAAAGGTCTCCCAGGATCCATTGAACCGGCCTTGGGCTGAATGGTCTTGCCCCTGAGTCCTTCTCCTCTCTCTAATGAGAAACACTAATTGCCGTAATTTCCAGATTGTCCTAAGCGGCGTCCTGCTCGATGGAAAAAAGAAGGGGTATTTTATTTAAATGGTTCTTAAACTTCTCGTCCTCATTAAACGTGGTAACCGAGTTAATGGGAAATAAAATGCTTCCATTTTTATTTTATTTTCGTCTCCAAGCAACTTGTATCTTGATGACCTGAGATATATTCTTCGAAAAGCTAAATATTCAATATTATGTCGCGGTTTGCAAACATAAAAAATAAGTTTAATCATTTCACTGTGAAAGTTCTGCAACTTTCTAATATACTTTGTCTTTTGATTTCCTACCGTTTTTAAGATCTCTGCTTGCTGTCGTGATATGGAACATTCTTGTTTACATCCTGTATAGACCTAATACTTCTCACAGCTGAGGGTTCACTAGAATTGTATCCAGTCTAGACAATCATCTTTGAGCAAAACTAACTGCACTCCAGACTTTACTTGCACGGATACATTGTAGAAAACTAGCACTATAGGAGAAAGTTTTGTGTCGATGATTTATTTAGCTCAGAAAGGATTGTTAAGGCTGGATATAGTGTAGCAAACCCCAAGCTGCAAGCAGGATCATACCAGTTTCAGTTTTTGAAAAATAACATTGACAGCAAACAGAGATTTTTTTAAATGATAAGGATTTAAAACGTAATTTTTTTTTACGTTAGTTTTCTAGCGTTCAAATATCGCAAACGGCCCAGAAGTCGCAAAAATTTTGACTTTTGGCCCGTTTACCCTGCTCTTTCCAAAAAGTGGTCAGAGCTTAGCGATGGTGGCGTGGCCACTTGAGGCCTACCGCATATACAATAATGTACACCAGAAACTGGCGTAAACTATTGCGGTAATCTACGCCAGAAATTTTATTCGGTGTCATACTGACCAGCGAAGATGCAACAAATTTATTAAGAGGCGAGTGCCTCCTAATAAATATGTTGCATCTTACTCCAGCTTGTTTTTTATTACAGACTCATGCACTTATCCGTAGCCCTTTATACGGCCGCAAATAACGGATAGGCAAAACACGAACTGCACACGGATGGCTTCCGTGTGCGGTCCGTATTTTTAACAGACAGATGAATAGAATGGCCGATACTAATCCACAAAAATGCACAGGAATAGGATCTGTTCTACAATATGTGGAATGGACACATGGATCCGCAAAAAAACACAAAAAACGGATGTGCGGCCGTGCAGACTGTCCGTGATTTTCACGCAGCGTGTGTCCACTGCGTAAAACTCACGACATGTCCTATATTTGTGCGTTGTTCGTGCATCACGCACCCATTGAAATCAATGGGTGCGTGAAAATCACGCGCAGCACACGGAACACTCCCATGTGACGCACGTGATTCGCGCAACAGCAGTAAAAAGTATGAATGAAAACAGAAAAAGCACCACGTGCTTTTCTGTTTACAAACATACAAACGGAGTGTCATAATGATGGCGGCTGCGCGATAATCACACAGCCACGCATCATACGCGGCTGACACACGGAGCTGTTAAGTACCTTTTGCGCGCGCAAAATGCCGCGTTTTTTACGCGCGCAAAACGCATACGCTTGTGTAAATCCGGCCTTAAACACATGTTTTTACTAACATTACTGGTGGAGTTCCTCACCATTTTTATAGGGCACTGTGACTGGATGACGCTCTTATAGGAAAGCTGTATTGTGATATTATATGACCCCTATGGCCCTGATTTTTTGTTACATTATGACCATAGTATTCCATTTTTACAATAGGAGCTATAATTAGCGCTTTGCTTAAAACTATTATGTGGCGACTGTATAGCACTGATATTTGGGAACTTTATTGTTCTATTATGTTGGTACTCTGTAGTGGTATTAAATGAGCACTATATGGAACTTGTACATTGTATGGAAGTATTATTTAGGCACTGTGATGTTGTGTCAATATGGCTATGGACACCTTTGCGCAGATTTTTTTTCTCCATTTTCTTCCTAAATGCAAAATTAAGCAACTTTGTAAATAGTATTCATTAACAATTTCCTACCATGTTGCTGCTGTAGAGTCTATGTAACTTCTTCACCTAGCTGGTTGTCCTGTTGCTTGTGACATAGATCCGACAGCACACTGGCTCTCTTTGCTCTCCCCTTCCCTTCTTTCAGTGTTAGAGATAGCAGCAGGGAGTGGGGGGTGGGGAGAGCTTGTACACAGCAGATCAGAGTGAGAAGAGGAGTGAAAGCATCCAAGTGTTCAGAGAGGGCAAGCTTACATAGGCGGAATTGTATCAGAGTAAAAATAGGGAGGAAAACTCACAGGGGAGGGATGGGGACTTACACAGGCTGTGTTATGGCAGACTGTGCAAGGGGAAGGGTGGGGAAATCACATACTCTTCAGCATCAGTGCCTGTCCGCACAAAAAAGAAGAGATTCCATAATGGACTGTAGAAGGGAAAATCAGTACAGGAATAAAGCTGTGCTGATACATGAGAGCTAGTGAAGGCAGCAACATCCTAGACACACAGACTTCCCATCCAGCATGTATTACCGGGAAGGACACAGCCACATGAGACAAGTCTGAAACTAGGAGCATGTCGTAAACTGCATATCAGGAGGTCTGAGAATGAAGGAATGGAGATTACAGCCTGAAACTTAGTACAACTTTTTTAGCTCAAGATAACCAATAACATATGGAAAAATATATTTTTTCGTGTCAAAGATGTCCATTGCCTTTAAATACAAGGAAAAGGGTTTTTGGGTGTGCCTAACTCCAATACCATAACTACACAGTGTACCTAGTGTCACATACCTTAATAATATGTTTACTTCTTTTTTTTCCACCCCATGATGTATGCAGGCCGTACTACTTCAGGTTGCCTAGCAACTACTTGTCTTGCTGTCTAGATAATAACAATACAGCTGTATGTACTGCACAAAGTTTTATTTGATGTTCAATAGACTGCCTCTCCATTCTGCACAGGAATGTTTTGGGTCCCTCCCAGTCAAGCAGCAGAAATCATGAGAAAATTGAATAAGAAATCATGCTGCTATATGATGGAAAACAAGAAAAGCGGGGAAAGTTATGAAAGGGAAGGTGGGAAGAGACATTGAAGGAGATTTTTATATTTCCCCATGGATAGTATGAAGCTCTGCAAGGTTTGCACAAGAATCACAACAGTAAAAATCAGGAGAAGAGGGAATAGTCCAGTAGGATAAGCCGTCCTTTTCTACTCTATCGAGTTGCTTAGGACTTCAAAGCCCCCGCCAGCAGTAGATAAATTGGTCACCACTTTCTCACTTAAAGGGTAAGTTCACACGTAGCGTAAATACTGCAGACTTTCTGCAACAAATTCCAATGCATGTGAATTTACCCCTGAAGTGAGAAAATGCGTAAATGCTGAGCGTAGCATGTCAATTGTACTTGCTGCTTATTTGTTGCAGGTTTTCCCAATTGAATTCCATGGGGAAGTAAAACCCGCAAAACAAATAGCAGATCTTGCCGTTTTTTTGCGCGGGAAAAGCAGCGATTATGCCGCAAAAACTCAACAAAAAATCTATTACCTAGAATTCTGTGTTTCTTCATCCAAGCCGGCCTCCTGGGATGACGTTTCATCCCATGTGACCGCTGCAGCCAATCACAGGCTGCAGCAGTCACATGGGATGAAACATCATCACAGGTCTGCAGAACGTCAGGACGTCGAAGGGATGCATCGCTATTGTAAGTATCCTTTTTTTTCTGTGTAGTTTTCCGCAGCGGACATTCCAGCAAAATAACTGCACAACAATTTGGTGCGCGGTTTTTGAGCCGGAATTCCCTCCGGTGCACAGGGTGGATATGCTGTGTTCTTTTACAGAGCGAACCCGCCCTGTGTGAACATACCCAAAGAGTTATCAACTTTTAATTATTTTCTGTCATTAAGACCAACTCATCCCTTTCTTTAGGACTAAAACACAGCACCCGGTAATATGCCTAGACAACTGACATAAATTTCCATAAAACTCCCCAGTATGCAGCTACTTTGGAAGCACCATTGATTTAAGTGGAACCTTATCGCTCACGTGTGGCTCTGCCCCATTAAATAGTGGTGCTTTCAATTTTATGCTGTGTTAGAGATTCCAGTCCAGAATAGAGTTGCCACCAGGTTGGTAAACCACCAAAAAAATCGGAATTAACATTTGTTAACAATTTTTAAATTGTTTTACCGGCAATAGCAAGTGGCAGCAATTTTGCATGATGAAACACTGCGTGCACAGTTGGGGTAATTCCTATCCAGATAAAATACTCCTCCTTTGACAGGCCGCCCAGCCGTGTAGCTCTCTAGTATAATACAGGATATAACTCAGGATCAGTACAGGAAAAGTAATGTAATGTATGTACACAGTGACTCCACCAGCAGAATAGTGAGTGCAGCTCTGGATTATAATACAGGATATAGCTCAGGATCACTACAGGAAAAGTAATGTAATGTATGTACACAGTGACTCCACCAGCAGAATAGTGAGTGCAGCACTGGAGAATAATACAGGATATAACTCAGTATCAGTACAGAATAAGTAATGTAATGTATGTACACAGTGACTCAACCAGCAGAATAGTGAGTGCAGCACTGGAGTATAATACTAATTTTAACTCAGGATCAGTACAAAAAAAGTAATGTAATGAATGTACACAGTGACTCCACCAGTAGAATAGTGAGTGCAGCTCTGGAGTATAATACAGGCTGTAACTCGGGATCAGTACAAGATAAGTAATGTATGTACACAGTGACTCCACCTGCAGAACAATGAGTGCAGCTCTGGAGTATAATACAGGATGTAACTCAGGATTAGTACAGGATAAGTAATGTAATGTATGTACACAATGACTCCACCTTCAGAATAGTCAGTGCAGCTCTGGAGTGGGTGGAGTAGGACGTGTGGAGAGAGCTGCTGAGACTTCCGTGCAGGCCTTGGATCCAGGGACTTTCCTTATCCTATCTGCCCAGGCCTCATACCATCTGCCTGGGCTTGGAAAGTACCCTGAGGGGGGTTCCATCCTAGGATGGAGCCTCAGACCTCTACCTCCCGGAGCATGCCAGCGGGGGGTAGAGGGTCATCCCAGCTGGCTGGGAATATGCAAACAGTCGCGGGGGTGAGGAGATCATCTCGGGGCAAGGCTGTCCTGGCTCCCCCTGAGGCTGGAACCCTGGATAAGGGTATGGAGACGCGGTCCGGCAGGGTGATCGAGGTGTTGTCGTCTGGAGAAGGACCAGCACCGTCCGGACATTTAGATGACGGTCGTGTGGAGGAATGGGGACAGCTGAGGACCGGAGAGACGGTGGAGAACTTCAGCTCCCGTCTGGCTATGCGGTTGGAGGAGTATCGGGACCTCAGGAAGTCGCTGCAACGGCTCCGTGCGGACTTGGCGGTCGCCAGAGGAAGGGCTGCAAAATGCACAGGAGGTAAGAGGTCCCGATACCGTTTAAATGTGAAATCCTTGTTGGAGGAAATAAAAGAAGTGGAAGAGAGACGTGAGGAGATTTTGGCAGGCGGAGGGGTGTTTGGAGAAAAGTTAAAAAACGAAGAGAGGTTTGCCGAGATGGCAGCACCTATAAAAATAGAAAGTGTGGAGGAAGATACAGCAAAGGAAAATGTGGGGGAGAAAATGGAGCATGGAAATGTAAAGTCCAGTGAAGGCACAGATTCTGAGGCACCCAGGAGCAGTGAGGAGGAGGAGGGTGGACTCACAGCTGGGAGAAATCAAGAGTGCTTTGAAACTGACAGTGAGCGGCCTCCAGGATTACTCACACAGATCCGTAATGTGGAGTCGCCGGTATCCTTCCAGGGATTTTGTTTCGGTGCGGAGTTACCCGCAGAGGAGGAAGAGCAAAAGAAAAAAAAATTTAAGAAGAAAAAAAAGGAAAAAAAATCTGCTAAAGGTTCATTTAAACTGGTGTATACAGCAAGATCCTTCCTGTGCTCTGAGCCAGATGAAAGTCAGGATCAGAGCGCAGGTCCCGCAAGACCCCCAGCTCAAGCCTCTGCAGTGGGGCTGGAGCGGGAATGCGGGGAGAGTGTTACGGGTCCGGCATTAGAACACGTGGTGGTCAAAATGGCGCCGGACGCCAACCCCTGCAAAGGGGGCGGTACTGGTGGCCTGGTGACGCCAGGGGGTGTGTCCCCGTGTCCGGTGAATGGCGAGCCCGGGAAACTGGTCTTTGATGCGAGTCAGGGGTCGGGAGAACGGGTAAACCAGAAACCGGATGTGGTGTCTGAAAGCCGGAAGTCTGTCGGTGTCGCAGTAAAGCCGTCAGACGTTCCGGACAAGGGCGGTCACAGAGGGGGCTCCGGCTCTGTTGGCCACTCCTCTGTGGGAGGGGGGAGTGGTCCGGCGCCGGAGGCGGCTCCAGTGACGTCAGTGGCTCCTTCGTCCGCATCGCTGAAAAGTGGTGTAGGCGAGAAGGGGGCTGCTGGCGTCGGGGGCGACGGTGGCCCCTTTCCCAAAAATGTTCAGCACTTAGAACAGATGGAGGTTAATGAGGCGGAGGGCACAGTGGGGACACCGCTTATAACATCTGGTGGCGTCCCTGCAAAGGTGCCTGATGATGCGGAGACTGAAGCAGTGTCTACCCACACAAAATGTACAGCAAAAATACAGAACATAGAACCAGGCCTGGCCAGAAGGATGACTGCAGGGGGACCTGGTGGGTTAAATAAAAAAGTTGCGGCTGTGGATGTGGAAACTGCTGGGGGTATGCAGGTGTCTGCAAATAAAGTTGCTGGAGTGTCTGCTGGTAATGGGGTGTTGAGTGCTGTGTCTGTGGGTGGTGGGGATGGGGTATCAACCAGGGGCAATGGGCCTGGCGCTCCTCTTGCTGTGACATCCGGCAGGTCTTATGCTGGTGTGGCAGCGGGGGGACAGCGGGCCCACCCATCTTCATCCTCAAGGTCCGGGGACGGTAACTTGCAACAACGTCTCTTGGACGCTTTAAGAGAGGGAAAGCAAACCCTAACCATAGGGGGAGTGCAGAAGGACCTGTCTTTCTGGATAGACAGATATGGTCTAAATGCCTTCCGAGAGCAACGAGGAGATCAGTGGTCGCTCCCAACAGCCGGGCAGGCTGTAGCCAGGAGGAATGTGGTCCGTC
Source organism: Rhinoderma darwinii (assembly GCF_050947455.1). NCBI lineage: Eukaryota > Metazoa > Chordata > Amphibia > Anura > Rhinodermatidae > Rhinoderma > Rhinoderma darwinii. Next base: position 607,692,138 of record NC_134687.1, on the reverse strand, counting down.
TCCGGTGGCGTGGCAATGATGCGTGCCCTCCCAGAAAGAGGGTGGTGGAGCTGCTGCTGGGGATGGGCTTCAAGGCGAGTGACATCTTTGCCTTGATACATCCTCATGGCTCGGTCGAGTTTGACATCAGCTTTGTTCACCTAGGGGGCCTTGAGGTCTTCTGGGGGAACTACGAGCTGATGAAGGACGAGCCTGGCTGGCGAGACTTTGCTGCACAAGCAATTTCTCGCCAAAGTGGTCCCAAGAGAGTGACCGTTCTTACCCGTAATGAGTCACTCTCTTGTATTGATATCATGACCTGGTTGGGAAGGTACGGAGAGGTAGTAGAGATGCCACGGAAGAACATGGATGAGTTTGGCATCTGGTCAGGGGCCTGGACGTTCATGGTTAAATTAAAGCGTCTGGGACAGACGGTGTCCCACATACCATCGTCTGCTTTCCTGGGAAGAGATCGGATCCTTGTCTTCTACCAGGGGCAGCCGAAGTTGTGTCACCGGTGTGGCGACCCCTCACATTTGAGTGCAGGCTGCAAGGTGCAGAAGTGTGCTCATTGTGGGGGGATTGGTCATCTAGCCGCATCGTGTGACCGTATTCGGTGCAACCTGTGTGGTGACTTAGGTCACCCGTTCAGTCGGTGTCCTCGCTCTGTTGTCAATGCTTGTTCCAAACCTGCGGAGGATGAAAGGAGGAAGGCCTCCGTGGGTGAGGGTGCGGGCAGGGACGATGGGGCACAGGGGCAAGGGAAGAATGCAAAGAAGGGTCCCCTTTCTCGCCAGAGAAGGGCGGAGAAGCGAAGGAAGGAGAGGATTTGGAGGGCGCTCCAGGAAACTGGGACAACCTCTGATTCGGATCTGGATGCCCCCCCTGAATCTGATGCCCCTGGGGAGGCCGAATTGAATGGGGAGATGAGGAGGATCCAAAGGGAGCAGAGGGCTGAGGACTCTCAGTCCTCCCACTATGAAAGTGTGGGAGAGGAAGAGAGGACTCAGCCTACAGCAAAAGGGACACCGGGCAAAACCCAAGGGCCAAATACATCTGGCCCCGCCCTGGCCCAGGAAGGTAAATCCTGTACCCCCCTGGTGCGCTCTACTGATCGATACCATGCTCTCGTGGACATTCCAGCCTCTCATACTAAGAGGGAGGGCATGGTAGGGCACCCTAGAGTCGTTGAGCCTCCCCTGCTGCAGGGGCCGTTGCCCCCAGAGGGGGAGGTTGACCCGGAACTTGGGGATGAAGATGGGAATAGGGTGGTGAGTATGGACTCCTCAGTTTGCAAGAAGCGAGGCAAAGAAGGGGGGTCCTCATCAGATAGAGGGGGGGGTGGGAAGAAGAAAGCCGTCTAACTCAAACATCCATGATGGCGGCACCCATTCCGTTGACGCTGGCATCAATTAACGTTGCCAGCATTAAGTCAGATAGGGCGAGATTTGCAGCCTTTGATTTTCTTGGCCGAGTTGAAGCCGACATTTTGTTTTTGCAGGAGACCAGGCTGTCACTTTTGGCAGACGTCGTTAAATCTAGGAGGGAGTGGCGACGCGGGCCCTCCTACTGGTCTCTTGCGGCTGAGCCCTATAGCGGAGTGGCGGTCCTTTTCACCGCACCGGTAACATGCCGACGGATGATTGAGTTAGAAATGGGGAGGTGCTTGATCTTAGATGTCCTCATGAGGGGACAGGAATTAAGACTAATCAATATATACGGACCCCAGAGCAAATGGGACCGTAAAAGTCTCTTCATGAGGATTAAGCCTTTCCTTTTTTCAGGTCGACAAGTTATCTTTGGAGGGGACTTCAATACTGTCATGAGACCCCGAGATAGAGGAGGTTCCGGAGATAAAAAATTGACCTACGATAGTGTAGCATTAAAAAATATAGTTAGCGATGCTCGCCTGGTGGATATCCACATCAGGCATACCCCAGGCCACTCGGGTTTCACCTATCGTAGAGGTAGTTGTAGGTCTAGGATAGACAGGTTTTTTTTGAAGGAGGAAGCCATCTCTTCACCAGTGTCCGTTGTTGAGGTGGAGTTCTCCGATCACTGTATGATTATTTTCTCTTTGAACATTGCAGAGTCCCTCCAGATGGGAAGAGGTATATGGAGGCTGAATTCTACTCTCTTGGAAGAAGCGGAGATAAGACAGGCCTTTGAGGATTTTCTTCAGAGCCAGGTACCTTTGTTGGATCTCAGTGGTACTAAGTCTGAGTGGTGGGAGTTGTTTAAAGTCCGGGTGGCAGGATTTTTCCGCAGGCTCTCGAGCCTCAGGTCCATGAGTAGGTACCGCCTATATCAGGAACTGAGGAGGAAACTCGAACATCTGGTCTCAACCGGGGGTAGTGGGGAGGAGATCTCCGTGGTGAAAGCTTTGCTCAGGAGGTGTCAGTATGATAGGCACACATCTTTAGTTCTTGAGAGGGATTTCGGGAGGTACCGCTCGCCCGACCCCTACAGGAACTGTAAGATGTCAGTGAGTCGTAAGGTTGTGACAGGACTGATTGATAGTACAGGATCTCTGAAGAGATCCAAATCAGGGATCTTGGAGGTCGTCAGATCCTTCTACTCGCACCTCTTGGGGAAGCAAGATCCAAACCGAGACGAGATGTCGGCTTTCCTGGCTGAAACCATCCCTGAGCCAGGGGTAGACCCCTCTCTCGGTGTTTTGATAGATTCGATCAAGGAAGAGGAAGTGGGATTGGCGATTGATGGGCTTGCCCTCAAAAAATCGCCAGGGCCGGATGGCTTAACATCCGAGTTTTATAAGACTTTTAAAGGAACCCTAGTTCCCCTCTTGACTGAGGTGTTTAATGAATGCCTTTCCTCGGGTACTTTGCCAATGTCAATGAGGAGGTCGGCCTTGATCGTTTTATCGAAGGGTAAAGACTCGACCCGTATTGAGAATTGGCGTCCCATAGCGCTGCTCAATACGGACAGAAAGGTTCTCGCAAAGGTGCTGTTTAATCGGCTGGTGAAGTTTGCATCCCGGCTCCTTTCGCTGGTCCAGCATTGCTCTGTTCCAGGCCGCAGCACATTTAGTGCTGTCCTCAGTGTCAGAGAGGCAGTGGAGCAGGGAAATTCTGGTCGGTGGGAGGGGTACATCCTGTCCTTGGACCAGGCCAAGGCTTTTGACCGGGTGGACCACGAGTACCTCTGGTCGGTCCTTCTGAGGTACGGCCTACCGGGGGGGTTTGTCAATTGGCTACAGACCTTATACACTGGGGCTGAGACTTTTGCGCTGGTGAACGGTTGGGTTGGAACCCCCTTTGAGGTTGGGTCTGGTGTCCGCCAGGGTTGTCCCTTGAGCCCTTTGCTATATGCGTTCGCAATTGATCCTTTTCTTAAAAGGATCGATCGTGGGCCATTGGCGGGAGTCGGGGCCGGCCTGGAGGGGCCGGAGGCCACTCAGAGGGTGGTTGCGTACGCAGACGACGTCTCCATTTTTGTCTCTTCGAGAGGGGAGGCAGAGTGGGTGATGTCGGAAGTGGAGCGTTACTCATTGGCATCTGGGTCCAAGATCAACCGGGATAAGTGCAAAAGTCTCTGGCTGGGAGGAGGATATCCTGGTTTTGATCTCCCGGACACCCTTCCAGAGCCTCAGGGGTCTGCTAAGATCTTAGGAGTCGAATTTGGCCCGGGTGATTACCCCAAGAAGAACTGGGAGGATAGGCTGAATCTAGTTGCCCAGAAGGTCGACCAATGGAAGGGTTGGTCCTTAACCCTGAGGGAAAGGGTTCACTTGGCCAAGGCCTACCTGGTGCCCATGTTGCTTTACCTGGGCAGTGTGTGCTTCTTGCCAGAACCTCTCTGGACTCGGGTCTATAGCCTGTTCTTCCAGCTGTTATGGGGGAACAGGCTCAACCTAATCAAGAGGGAGGTTACTTACCTACCAAGGACACTAGGCGGGTTAGGTATGGTTAACCCGGTGGTGTTCCTAGTGAACACCTTTGTTAAGATCAACCTGGCAAACCTCTGGCAAGAGAGGGCTCCTTGGTGGATATCCTCCTGCAGGGGGTGGTTTCGGCCTTTCTTCCAGGAATGGGAGAGAGGAGGGCAAGTGAAAGACCTGCGTACACCTCACGGACATCTCCCGGCTTATGCCACCCTGGCGCTGAAGATTGTTCGCCGGTGGGGTCTGGAGGTGTGGGAGATCAGGACCATGTCGAGAAAATTTCTTGACAGGAGGGTCCTGATGACCCACTTCCAGAAGCCCCTGGCGCTCAAAGACTGCCCAAGTAGTGACCTCGGGGTGGGATTAAAACTTTTAAATTCAGCGAGGATTCCCCAGAAGTTTTGGGATCTGGCTTGGCGTTGCTTCCATGGGAGACTGTATGTGAGGGACAATCTAAAGTGCAGAAGCTCTGATGATCGGGATTGCCCCCGGGAGGAGTGTGGCGGAGTGCTGGAAAGCATGGAGCATTTCCTGCTTCATTGCCCTTTCAATACAGAGGTATACAAAAGGGTGGGAGCCTCCATTGGTTGGCCAGGCCTAACCAGCCTCTCCTATGCTGGGTGGGCCTATGGAGTGTTCGGAGACCTCGGTGGTAGGGACCATTGCACCTTGTTTCTAGTCAGTATAGTGGTCAGGCACTTTATGTGGAATGCACGATGTCTAGTTTCTACCCAGAAGAAAATCCTCCTAGTGGATGAGGTTGTTAGCAATATCATGGGTGACCTGGTGAAGGTGCATTCTTTGGAGGTTGGCAGATTGGGAGCATCCAAAGCCTCTCGTCTTTGGAGGGGCTTTTCCTTTTGGGTGCCTTAATGTGTCTGCCTTCATGAGGGAGGGGGAGTCGTCACCGGTGCTCAACTGGAGGTGGGGGTCTGCGTTCCGCTGAGGCACCAATAAAAAATATAGTGATAGGACTCGGAATAAGGGAAAGGTGAGGGTCAGCATAGGGTCAGCTTTCAATAGGGTCAAGAAAGGGCTAGTAATAGGGTAAGGAGATAGGGCAAGCGATAGGGAGGGTGCAGCGGTGGACGTGGTACCTTGGCCTCTGGGGGGGAGCTGGGGGGGAGCTGGGGGGGCTTTCCCTTCTCTCTATCTGGTGATGGGCTAGGTAAGCACTGGAAGATTTTTGTTTTGTTTAGGATTGAAATGGCAGGAAAAAGGTTTACAAGCGACCGAACTTGGTGCTTTCGGGTACGGTGTATTTTGTATATGGTTTGGTATTTGGACAGGTTGGTGACGTGTATTGTATTATAATGTAGAAATGTTGTTAGAATAGGGATAGACTTAAGGGGGTTAATAGATAGGTTGGGAGGGGGTCGGGGGGGGGGGGGGGGTTTGCCTGACCCAGCCCCGGACTATGCGGACATGGGAGGACATGGGGCGGGGGGCTGGGCTGGGGTGTTGGGTGTGGTGGTGGGGGCCAGCATCTGAACTATGCGGACGTGAGAGGACATGAGGCGAGATGCTGGCTGGGGTGGTGGAGTTTAGGTAAGAAGGGTAAGGTTAGGGAAAGTCAGGATGTGTATAGTGTGATTAAAAAATATATATATATAAAAAAAAAAAAAAAAGGATAAAAAAAAAAAAAAAAATTGGGATTAGTATTATTATATTTTGGATTGTTTTTGTTATTATTATTATTTGATTTGTTATTATTATTATTCTTTTATTTGTTATTATTATGGTGTTTGATTATTATCATTATTATATTGTTTCTTTAGGCCCTTGGTTGACGCGGGTCGGGGGATTTTCTGTTAGTACTTTGGATTACGTTTATATGATGTTTGTATATATTCTAGTTATTGTTTAGTTTCGGATGAAGTGTAGATGTAAGTATATAAGAGTGGGGTGTATGTGGCCGGGTCTGGTATCGTTTTCTCTTCTCATATACAGAGATGTATATAAGAAAATTTGTTTATAAGAATTGGGTTGTGACTTTTTGGTTATATGGAATTAGTTATGTATTTGTTTTTCAGTTTATGTTTTGTAAATTTATATAAAATAAAGAGATACAGGATATAACTCAGGATCAGTACAAGATAAGTAACATAATGTAATGTAATGTACACAGTTGACTCCACCTTCAGACTAGTGAGTGCAGCTCTGGAGTATAATTCAGGCTGTAACTCAAAATCAGTACAAGATAAATAAAGTGATGTATTTACAAAGTGACTCAACATTTTTAATTCCATAAATAAATTGTAAAAAAATGTTCAGACTGGGAGCCAGCAGGTGTCTTTTTTTTTGTCTTTTTTTCCTTTAAGAAAAACTGGCAATTGCCAATATAAAACAATGACCTTATTAAAAATCCCAACAATCCCGTTACTCAGAGTCATGTGCTTTCTATTTTACAAGACTGATCTTCTGATCATTGCTTGACCCTAATAGGACATGTTAGGCAGTAGGTAAAGAATCTAATCGAGTACGGGAGTCACTATATATAATATTGTACACAAAGCTCTAGCATCATACCAACTTACACCCAACACAGGAGAAATTCTGAATGCAGCATTTAATGATCAGAAGTACCCCCACCCATATTTAAATCTGATAGTCTTAAATACATTAAAGGAACAGTGTCATCACAAATAATTTTTTTATATGTTAAAGATGTTAGTGCTTTAATAAAAACGTTTATATTCATTTGTGTGTTTGTGTTTTACTGTCTCTTATTTTTACACTTTTTCTTCCCTATGGGGGCTGCCATTTTTTGTTCCATTTCTGTGTGTGTCGATTAACGACACACACAGACATGGAGTACGGCAGCCACAGTCCCATAGGGACTGTGAACGGCTCCCGTCCCATTCACGTCCGTGTACGGCGTCTGTGTGGGAACTGCGCATGCGCCGCTCCCACACAGTCCTATTCGAAATTGGCGCCGTCCGGCGCCATTTTCCTGTGGACCGGAAGTCGCGGCCGGACAGTAATATTACTACTTCCGGTCGCGGCTTCCGGACTTGTGCACATGGAACAGCGGCAGCAAAGGGAGCGGACCGGCCGGAGGGAGCCGCGGCGGCAGGAGCAGGTAAGAGATTTCAATGTATGTTAGTGTTTGTGTGTGTTTACTACTGTATGTAAACCTACTACACTGTGGGTTACCTCAAAAAATGGCGACGCACAGTGTAGGAGGTTAAACCTTTCAAACCCCTCGTTTATCCCGGCACTAGCCAGGATAAAGGAGGGGGGGATGCTGAGAGCTCACTAGAGCGAGAGCTTTTAACCCAATGTTGCAATGCTGCAATTTTGGGAACTAGCTCCATCTAGTGACCAAAAATGGTTAGTATTATAAATTAGAAAAAATTTATAATATTTCCTGACTCGCGAAAAAAATAAAAAAAATTTGAACAATGTTTAATCACCCACACACTAAATGTTTAAATTTTAAAAAAAAAACATGTTTTTCGGGCGACACCATGCCTTTAAGTCAAGGAGGTCGTTCATCCTACAGCCTAGAAAGAACTAAGACGTTTTCCTGTTGCTAAATTCAGCACTGAAATCTTTGAAGAAACATTTTCACCTATATAAAAAAACTTCAGTAAATAGAAGTAAAAAATTCTGTTCAGCTGTTTCTTGGTTATATCTGTTTCTGGGAAAATGAACGTCAATATGGCTTCCATTGCAGAGCCAACGGCTTACCTAGAGTCCTATATGGCAAATAGTCCAATAATGTCAGGCAGGACTCTAGGAAGATGAGTGGGACCTGTAATGGTGGCCCTATTGTCTTTTACCCCAGAAATAGACATAACTAAGGAGCAACTGAATTAACTATTGATATTTTTTTTATTTTACATAGTTACATAGGAATAGTTTGAATTATGTAAACATGAAGTCATTTAATAAATCCAAAATTTCTATATAGAACGAGAGGCTGCAGAATCCTAGCCACAGTCTATGTGTAGTTCAAAATGGAAGATGGTTTTGCGCTTGGTACATAATGTTCCCGTCCCCACAGTCCACTGTCCTTTAGTGTGAACATATGAGCCCTTTTCTGAGCTGGGGTGCCCAGTAGGACCTGCATTATATGGCTTGCCAAGGCTTGCCAAAAGACTGAATATGTTCCTTCGCCTTCATCCTCAGTGCTGCTATACTCGTGTTTCTAGGGTCTATTTCTTCAAGAGGATACTTGTCCACAAAGTTAGCCCCGCATTGATATGGAGGTGGTGGCCCCATGGAACCCAATGATTGTAGAGTGTGGCCCACCGGTGCAGTGTTCATGAAAGGTGGTGGGGTGTAACTGCCAGGAAGACTCTGTGGGGTGGTCATGAATCCCGGCAGGGTCTGTAGGGCCGTGGTGTTAGACATGGGAGGAGTAAGCCAGGAATCTAGGGGTAGATTAGTGCTGATGGTGCTCATGCCTGGAGGCTGTGGGGATCGGTTAAAGGATAGAATTGGGGAGTCTTGAAGCTTCATGGACGTGACCTCTAACTTTTCTTGTCTTCTCCATTTGGCTCTTCTGTTCTGGAACCAAACCTGTAATAAAAACCGAATATAGAATTTAGATTAGAAAAAGTCAGTTAATAAACCATACAGGAGTAGCAGAGTAGTATTTTTCATTTTACTCTTTGGAGGACCATTGTTTGTTCATTGGGATCTTATCAAGTTAAGAGAATGCAGTAGTTGTGCTGCAGTCCTACGTAAAGCCAAATTGTGATAGAACGATGAGTTGCAATAAACAACAGATTAAACTCTGCTACAGTACTCAACAAGAATATAATACAGATGAGGGCAGCTTCAATGGTGGAAGCCCCTAGGCAATTGCCCCTTTTACCCTCCCTATAATCCGGCCTTGGCTGTATCTCCAAAGACTTTGTCAAAAGTAATAAACATGCCACTCTGCATGGTATGAAGGACTGCAAGCCACAGTATATGATACTAATTGAATATTTACTGTTTCACTACTCATAAAGGTTGTATCTCAATAGAACCAAAGGCCAATATATTATTAAGTTTTATCAAACTTTTTATTTTATTGTATTTTTTATACTTATTATTCTATGACCTGTTCTTAAATGAGGTGCTAAAAATGAAAAAAAGAATATAATGAAAATAATATAATATATAAAAATACAATAAAATTTATAATAAGAAAAATAAATAACAATAAAAATATTTATAAAAAATATATATATACTTAACATAAATACAAAATAATAATAATAATAATAATAATAATAATATACGTGCACTTTTAAAAAAGTTTGCAATATGTTGTTAAAAATGGTCTGATGAACTTTTTCAATTACTACAGGAATTAAACTTTATCTTCTTAATCCTCATTTTATAAAGCATTAACCGAGTCTAATAAGGCATCAATACACAGTCATTGCATACAGATCATGTTTTCAGGGTTTAATATTATGTCTTTCATATTCCGTCTCTAAAAAAATTATCTTTTATAGACAGTAAGACAATAAGCCTTTGATGAATCTATCCACTTCACAAAATATTTATATTTTATTTTAAAAAAACATTTAAGTGAATTTAACAATAATTTCCTGTGATAAATTATGAGCCTTAATTTAGTAAATATATGTAAAACATGTAAAAATACATTTACATATTATATATTTTCAAATATTAAAATATTATATATTGCCTACATTACTACAGTTATACCAGGGATATGCACAATTTAATATTAACTTTGTAATTGTAATACAAAACTTTAAAAAAAACTTACTTAATGAAATATAACATTTAAACATTTTACAAATTCCAAAATCAATATTTTTTTTTATCATGGAAAGAAAGTCAATTCTTGTAAATGTAATTATATAGATGAATTTATTCACATAGAACATTGGAATTTCTGATCATATTATCTGAAAATTAAATAATGTTTAAAAATCATGTCTCACATCATTTAATTATAAATACATCTATTAATATTCTATTTCAGTTATAAAAATAATATATATACATATATATATGTGTGTGTGTGTGTATATATATATATATATATATATATATATATAAACACTTCACTACTACTTGATCTCAAAATGCTTTGGATACATGTTAGTCAAGAACAATTATGGAAAACTTGATTCGTACTATTTTTTTTTTGTATTTTTTTTTATATAGAATTACATTAAAATACATAGACATGTTAGGACAAGTATTTCATATGAGGCGAGGATACCCAATGTAATGTAAATAGTAACAACTATGTAAAAGTTACCCAATTTCTCTTACAATCCAACTTTTAGAGGAACATACTAGAAACCAATATTATAATTATTTTTTTAAATGTATTATTTGAATTATTAACAATGACCTGAATAAAAGGCAGCATAAAAATAAACATTTTAATAATATAGACATTTTTTTAATTTCTACAATTACCTAAATAAAATAAAAAAATATATAATTTATTTATATATATTAAGTCATTTATTTCTGCAATTATCTATAGAAAATGCAAAAAAATTACATATTTTGAATAAAAAAACACTTGTACAAACAACTCAATCTAAAAGTTTTTGTGTCCCGTGTCAAATATCAAATCACATTGAACAAGGTTGGATGATGTTATACAACTATTTTTAAATATATGCTTATTTTTTTCAAATAATTTTTTCATAATTTGCATCCATCTAACAGGTTATTAGTATATTTAAGCCACCTCAGTGATCCCTACTAATTGTAGTGGTTCTAATTAAATTACTGTTCAGCTCATCAGTAACTTTGGCTTATAATTACTATAACTGGATTAGAAACATAACAATCCTTTTGATTTGCTGGGGGTTAGGCGTTTAATAATCCAGTCAGTTTCATCTTACCTGAACTCTTACTTCAGGGAGGTTCACCTTCATGGCCAGCTCCTCTCTGCTGTATACATCTGGGTAATGGGACTTCTCAAAAGCCCTCTCCAGCTCATGGAGTTGGTAAGTAGTGAAGGTGGTACGGTTCCTTCTGTGCTTCTTCTTGGGTTGTTCATCGTCTGATAGCTTGTGGTCGCTGTTATTTGCTGATAAACCTGGGCTCAGGCACTCGCTTGACGTTTTGCTACAGTAGGTATCTGGAATAGGTTCAGAAGGTTCATATTATTAAGAGCTTATTCCTATAAGACACTAGTTCCCACCAGATCAACAGGTTGTTGTTGGTAGATAACTTTTACCAGCAACTACTTTATTACCTGGTTTGTTTCAGTCACAAGGTAATGATAATAAGAATTTAAGTCTACTTGTGGTACATTTAAGTATTAGAAGTCACCAAGGGTCTCGTCAATGTTTAACCCACTTCATAGGTGGTGTCAGAATTTGACCAGAATTTCTAGTTTCAATCAATCTTAGCAAGATAATGGATAATGTTGCCCAAGTAAAGGATTGAGACCTTGACCGAGGTACAAAGAGAGCAGAACTCAACCACAGGTTGTATATTTAGTGACTTACCTCCATAGTTGTCCTCCAGCCTGTCTTCTATCTGCTGTGGTTGTATATCCTCAGCCATTTTGTGAAGACAGTGTCTAGAACTCCTCTTCTCAGCTTCCTTGCCATTCCTGGGACTGCCCTCTGGCTGGTATGAGCTCAGAACATTGTCCTCTTTGGAAAATCCTAAAATAGCCTCGATACTGTGAAGCCTTGATGGGTTTCCGACAGGACTTCTCACCAAGTGTCCAGAAAGAGAGAAGTTTCCTTCTGCCATAAGTGAAGGACTGTGGAGATGCATTGGAGATAACTTTTTCTATATTTTATGTCTATCTCTCCAATGGATAAAATTGTATTTTTGATACTTTCCAAAGTAGATGAAGAGAATTCTACAAGTCCATGGGTTTTCGGGTTTCTGAAGAGCTCTAAGGTTCTTGAAGCCTACTGAATATAGTTCCTCAAAAATTTTAAGTAGTAAACTTCTATTTTTATATATAATACTATGAGGTATAGCAGTGTTCTAGCATAGTTCAGCCACAACAGGCTGCAAATCTCCCTTAAGAAAGGCTGATTCCTCTAAGCTGGCTCCCAGCATCAGATCCTTCTGCTTGAGCTGTGGATGACTAGCTGTCCTTCAAGAGCAGAGGATCAGCTCCTTATGACCTCTCAGAAAGGAGTGACTCAGTCCCAGCTTGTTGAAGACTTTTAAAGTAATGTATGTCTGTTCTTTGTGGTTGTATGTCAGCTGCCCCTGCTGTGCTCCTCTAAAGCTGTCACATCCCCACCACTAGATGAGGCTTTGTGTTTATTATGGACACTACCTGGATAAGAAGAAGAAGATGCTCACTCAAGCTCCACCTCCCCCAAATCTCCATTCATCAAGGTCCACAGAGCTTAACTTCCAAACACAATGTTTGTTTAAATAGTTTGCCCCCTTTTATTCCATGCAGCAGGGCTGAATATGTTGCTTAACTCTTTGGGACCAAACCAATTGTGATAACTTCATGATAACCCTCTGAATTAAGATGAGAAGTAGGTTTATCTGTAGTCCTAGGTAAACCATGGTGACATTACCTTGAGTCGTGCCAAAAGTTAACTTCAGCTCTGCTACATCTAGAAGTAACTTTATTAGAAATGATAAAATGTAGTAGGTGAGTCGTTTTCAAGTGATGGTTTAGTAGAGGTGCACATTGCTTAGACTGACAGATGTATCTGGATAATTATCATAATGGTCTACTATTAACTATAAATTGGATTGATTAACATAATCTGCTTTCTCTATAAACAGATTATCAGACAATCTTTAAAAGGTAAATTGATAATAATTAGCATTTTTATTTATCTATCTATCTATCTATCTATCTATCCATCCATCCATCCATCCATCCATCCATCCATCCATCCATCCATCCATCCATCCATCCATCCATCCATCCATCCATCCATCTATCTATCTATCTATCTATCTATCTATCTATCTATCTATCTATCTATCTATCTATCTATCTATCTATCTATCTATCTATCTATCTATCTATCTCTGTCTTTTCATCATCTGTTACCTATCTGTCTAATCTACCTATCATTTTTCTATCTTATATCTACCTATCTGATATCTATACACATATGCGTACCAAATATATACGTTTAATGTAGATCATACTTTTATACATTATTCCTTGTTGTATGTTCTGCAATTTTCCTAATCTTTTGTTGTGTCTGTATAATTATCTATGTAGGACAATACATTGCACATGTGTGGCTGCTATTAGTAGTAATAATGGCCGAATTTTTACGCTGGTTCCAACGCGTTTTTTCATGTTGGAATCAGCGTCAAAACCGTTTGCAACAAGCCTCCCATTGTCCTTAATGGGTAATCGCCCCGTTTTTCATAATGCAGAATTTTCAGCTGGCATCATTTCTTCATGCGGTTTCTATTGCGTATTCTGCTGCGAAAACTGCATCAGGTAATCGCATGAAGATTAGTTTCATTTGCTGCAAAACCGAGGCAGAAATCCAAGGCCCTGTTCGCAGTTTTTTGGCACTGATTTTGACGCGGAAACCTCATCGGAATCAGAGCCAAAAAACGGCCGAAATCGCCTCCCATTGAGTTCAATGGGAGGCAGAGGCGTTTTTTTTTCACGAGCAGCTTTTGGCCGCTTGTGGAAAAAAATAGCGGCATGCCCTTTTTTGCGGCTGGTCCGCCTCTGACCTGCCATTGAAATCAATGGGAGGCAGAAAAACCTGCGGTGCTCATTACCGAGCATTTTTCGCTGCATTTTTTGCTCGGTCCTTGCATTAGCATTAAAAGGCGGCAGGTGAAAAACGCTGAGAAAACCACGGCAAAAAAGCGCAAGCAGGTCAAAATCTGCTTTCTGGAATTTTGAGGCAGAAAAATACTTCATGTGAACTAGACCCAAGGATGAGCCTCAGATTTTTGCCACGGTTTCTCGGCCAATCCACATCGGATTTTTCCACATGAAAAATCTGTTGTGTGAACATAGCCTATTAATATTAAGAACAAAAAGTATTATTATGTCTTTATTGGTGGGAACATAAAGCATATAAAACATCCAGCAGCAGAGGAGACATCACCCTGTAAGGAAAGCCAGGGTACGACCTTACAAGAAAAGTTTCTGCTGTGTTTCAGGTGGAAGGAGGAAGAGACTTCCTCTAATACTGAAGAGATTCATATACTATATCTATATATATATATACACACACACACAATATATATATATTTATAATTTTTGTTATTATTTTTGAGTTTATGTATATTATATATCATTGATATTAGTTTGGGTATTAAAATTATTATTATTATTATTATTATTATTATTATTATTGTTTGGCACCTTATAGCTTATTAGAATGCTGATCTTATTTGGTCAAATTAATAATTGATAATACTATTAAGAATGTATAACACCGATCTGATAATCTAAATGAACTGAAAATTCATAAAATCATAATAATTATTATTATTTTAATATGAAATAATAATCAATGGTAATATTAATTATATTAAATAATATGTGAATAAAACAAAATATTGATAATTAATAATAACAACAATAATAATATGAATGTACTAACAATCTGAAAATACTGTTCTTAGAGAATAATAACACCAATAAAATAATAATAAAATAATAATAAAATAATAATAATAATTATTATTATTATTAGAATAGTAAGTATTATAATTTACGTTTTTTTTTTTTTAGCAAATTAAGTTTTTTTTAATCTTTATCATAGTGATAGTGTCAAGAGTAGTAATAATAATAATAATAATAATAATAATAATAATAATCTTCTGATAATGTGGATACTACTACAGCAATTTTCAAAGATCTTCAAAAATGTTAAATTAGTCTGTATGTTTTATTTATTGGGTTGTTTTTTTGGTGTTTTTTTTTACCAACTGTCTTAATAAACATGCATAATACTTTTATTATTGTTATTTTTCTGTCCTGATATGAGAATATTATATACTGAAGGTTTTCATGAATTGTTACAAGGTTCCAGTAAATGGGTTTTGATTCTAATGAGTTTCCTCTATTGTATTTTAAATTGCAGTAATAATAAAGTCAATAAAGTGCCCAACAGCCTGATTTTAGGGAGCTCTGCTGATCCTGTTATGAAGTTAATGCCCGTCAGTGGCAGTTACTTTGCCATTTAATGACATTTCCCTGAAAAATGACGGTCCTGCCTAGGAGAGCTGGGCGGCCGGGGATACTGGAGGGAAGGCTTGGGCCTTTTGTACAGGGATTTATAAAGCAGATAAATAGCATTGTGTGGTCACCACAAGACTCTGATGGCTGCCAGCTGGGGGCCATTGTTACCATGTGCAGTGCTCAATAACAACCATTTATGTAGTGAATGAGGCTCACAACCTATCAAGCTCCCTCATGTCACTACTGACCACTGAATATATACAGCCAGAACTTCTATTGTTATAGGCTTATAGTGATCAACTACACCAAGGACCTACATATATAAATAAAGGACAAATTAGATAAATGTTAGATAGATAGATAGATAGATAGATAGATAGATAGATAGATAGATAGATAGATAGATAGATAGATAGATAGATAGATAGATAGATAGATAGATAGATAGATAGATAGATAGATAGGTAGATAGATAGATAGATAGATAGATAGATAGATAGATAGATAGATAGATAGATAGATAGATAGATTAAATTTGTTACACTAAGGAAATATTCTTCATTTGACAAACGCCTTGTTCTGTACTCTCCAGAGGATCACATGGTGTCTTCCTGTTAAGGAACATTTCTAATTACCCTTAGTAATTCATTAATGATAACAGAATATGTGCACGGAATGTGTTTTATACAGCAAGTTATTACTCTCTCTCTGGCAAAAACACATTGGATTGAAGTCAGTGGGATCTGCCGAAAATCGAATGTGTAAAGTAGCCTCCCAACTGTCCCCTGTGGCAGATATGTTGGACTTTTTGGATTTCATCATGCCCGATTTTTGGTTCCCGAGGAAGATAAGCTGCTGCCAGACACCTCTTCTGCACAGCTGAGTATGTATGTCTATAGGGGAGTCTGGAGTGTGTGTGGCCAGCTTAACAATGTCAGACCTCAACTGTACCTATAGAACAACCTACAGGTTACACCTCCATAGTATCAGTAAAGAACATGGCACCAGGGCTTTGGTATTAGAATAAGGTCACATGACCTGAAACTTTTTGAGTCATCCCTTTAATAGGTGGCATCACAGTCTCCCAATACTGGTTAACATACAAAACAGCTCATTGGGGGGATTTATTATTAGGTTTACGGCACATAGTAGTAACATAAAAAGTTGCATATTTTGGCACACGCTTGTTTTGTGTGATTTTTTAAAAACTTTTTTCACCTTAACGCCATGCTAGGTACTTTTAAAAAAAGCTAGACAAATTTACCACAAATTGGCGTAAATTAGGGCACTCCCATATGTTTGACTTTCTGGCGTACAGATGGCCAGAAGTGCACCTAATTTATTAAGAGGCCTGCACCTCTTAATAAATTTGGCACATTTTACTTCAACATTCTTGAGATTAAGACTGGCGTGTGAATGGCAGTTTTAATAAATTCTCCATATTTAGTTTTAGACAATACTTCTCATGGCCACAAGCTACTGATGGAACTGTATCTTTAGCCATCAACCAAAATGGCCCTTCTCAGAGAAGTGTATCAAAGATTGTGCTGCCAAGAATGTGTTCCATAGGGTAGAAAATAAATGAATCTGGGATAGAATCACTCTTTACTGAGAGGTCCTAAGGAGCTGATCCTCTGCAGTTCTACAACCAAGTGGGGTCTTTATAGGGTAGTATACCAATGATTCTGTATCAAAGATGGATCTTCATAGGGTATTATATAAACAATTCTCTATTCAAGATAGATCTTCATAGGGTAGTTTATCAATGATTGTCCAGCCAAGATGGATTTTCATAGGGTAGTACATAAATGATTGTCCAGCCAAAATGGATCTTCATAGAGTAGCATATATATAATTCTGCATCTAAGGTGGCTCTTCATAGGGTAGTACATCAATGATTCTCCAGCCAAGATACATATTCATAGGCTAGTACATCAAAGATTCTCCAGCCAAGATAGATCTTCATAGGGTAGTACATCAATGTTTCTCCAGCCAAGATGGATCTTCATAGGGTAGTACATCATTGGTTCTCCAGCAAAGATGGATCTTCATAGGATAGTGCATCAATGATTCTCCAGTCAAGATGCATATTCATAGGCCAGTACATCAATGATTCCCCAGCCAAGATGGATCTTCATAGGGTAGTACATCAATGTTTCTCCAGCCAAGATGGATCTTCATAGGGTAGTACATCATTGGTTCTCCAGCAAAGATGGATCTTAATAAGATAGTACATCAATGATTCTCCAGTCAAGATGCATATTCATAGGCCAGTACATCCATGATTCTCCAGCCAAGATGGATCTTCATAGGGTAGTACACCAATGGCTCTCCAGCCACAAGGGTAGTAGATCAATGATTCTGAGTTCTACAACGATGGTGGATCTTCATAGGGTAGTGTAGTCGACTGAGCTATTGATTCCATCAAAAACAACAGAACGAACATTTCTGTTACCATTGAGATCAATGGTGATGCAAAGGTTTCCGTTTGCCTTACAGTTAAGCGGTTAACCCGACGGAAACCTCAGATGGAACCCCTCAACGGAAGGGCAACGCTGATGTGAACACAGCCTTAGAGATCTGCCTTCAACTTTATACTTTCCCTCTCCCCTATAGTGTTGATCCACTATGATCATCAATAGCTGCACATAACTTCTGGATGGATGCGGGCACCCTTGGGAGCTGGTACTTGCCCATGCTCACATTTAACATTTTATGGGCCCATGGGGCCATACATCCCCCCTGTGTGCCTCAAATATTATTACCTTCACATGGAGTTCCTAAGGAAAAAAAAACAAGTCATATTACTGAGATATACCCTGAGTGGCATTGCTTCAAGGAACGAATATGGTGCCTCCTGGAGGCACCACATGGTGGCACACTGAGTACCTACAGCTCCATAATACAGACCAATAGGGACTCCATGTTCTGCTGTACAGGCAGTGCCGCAGTTAAAAACAACGGAGCCCCATATATATCAGCTAATAAGGCCCGTGCAATACAAATACTTTAGATGAGCAATATCGGCCTGACTTTGGTCAAGAGTTCCTACCACGAGGATCCATTGAGCTTGAACCATTTAATGCTGCAACACTTGATTCAGGTCACACAGCTGGCATGCAGGCCTCGTGAAAATGACCATATTTGAGATGCACAAGGATCCTGAATATCGGAGACCACGAATCTATGTGTCCATACTGTTCATCGACGTGATTGAGCTTGGCCAAATAAGGTTGGATCAATAAAAGTTTTTAAAAGATTTTCTATGGGATCAGCCACAAGTATAATTACAATAGATACACAGTTATTCATGGCCTTGTTAGCAATAATTTAAACATTACAACACGAGGAGCGGACAGACTTATGCAATTCCCCGAGAGAGAGAACGGTTTTAGAGTTTCATGAAGCAAATCTATATTAATGCAATCCTTCTTTACTTGTTTTCCAATTAGCTTAATTGAATTCAGATTGCTTGAGAGTGGGCAACAGAGATGTTTAGCTTTATAGGATGACAGGCCTGAGCCGAAAAGATCCTATTAGCTGCAAGAATGCAAATCCCAGTTACCTCCAGCGCGCCCCATGTGACTCACCCCTGCTAATCTGGCCTTTCCAGTTACTTTCCGTTATCTGAGATACTCCGCCGGTTTCCCTTTCATACACTTCGCACAGTAAACTCATGTACATGTTGTTAACTTGAACTTTACATCTATACAAAACTTGGTATATCAGACATCTGTTTTATATTGATTATTTGGGATGAGTATCACTTTAACTGTTAAAGAGCAATTACACCAATATTTTAAAAATAAAAATACTTACCTTGCTGTTTCAATAGGTGCCTCTTTTCCCGAAACCCTCTACAGTCGAAGCTTTCTTTGTACGTTTTCATACGCGGCCTATACTTACCTTGATTTTTCTTTAAAGCCTCGTGCATACTGCCATATTATGAATTTGTTGTGCGGATCTGTAATACAGCGCCCATAGACTGTTATGGACTGTAACACTGGTGGCTTCCCAGGGTACCAGGGGATCCGCTGGTGGGCACTGGCTCTAACACAATAATAGGCCCGAATGATCCAGAAGTAGACAATACAATTTGGAGGTGACTATGGAGCCAATACCTTGCCACTAGGGTATATTTATTATGGAATAATTCATAAATAACCAATTAGACCTTATTGATATGTCCTGTGAGTACAATAGCAACTAAAGATTGCATTGTATTTTAAAGTGAACGTGCACATGTTCGGTATAGATGGAGGGTGGCGCTCATGGGCATCTCCTCTGGTGGGCCCAAGGAATCCCACTCCAGCACTGGTGGGGTCTGCCGACAATTATGCTCTGCTCACACTGCCGTCGTAGGCTTAGTTCAGAGTGGCTTCCATTGTGAATGTGTCACATACCTACACGTCCACACTCCAGTTCCATCTCTTCTTGATCCCGATCCTTTTCATTTCCATCTTGATGGCACTTTTCTGACCCAAATACAGTATACAGAGCTTATATTATAAATAAAATCCGACCTGGGATTTAACCTTGGACTGAGATTTCTTCTGTTCTATTGTTCCATGGACATAATGACCACTTTTGTTTTGTAAGAATGTCATGCATTGATGTTTAAAGGTTCTGCTCACACAAGAGTGATCACCAGGTATCCTGAATCTCAGGGTCAGAATATACAGGAAGCAGAGAAAAATCTGTATTCAATGTCAAGATAATATTCGAGTATTCACATATTTAGTAAGCACAGTGTATAGACTTCTCTCATTGTCCATCAACCGTCACAAAGCGACCATTATTATTGTGTCCTCCGATGACAACACTCGGATCATCAATAAACAGTAAAGAAATTTCATTAAGTTCTGTATAACACTCATTTTACTAAGGCATGCAGGGCACAGAATACTTTCCTCATTGTCAACATCAAATTATTTAAGTGTATGTTATGTGAATACAAAACCCCATTTCCAGATGAGAGCCCTCATAAAAGACATGAATGACTGGGGATCAATTGCATTAATTTAAAATCATCCTGTAATATTCCTGTTAAAGAAATTATAGACTGAAATACCGTTCCTTTAGAAAAATACTGAATCGCCCTGCTTATATTGGGTTTCAGACTACTTTTTTGTTTAGTTAACTGTAATTTTTATTAAAGGATTTCAATTTCGAAAAGTAGGACATGTAGAATAATACACGATATACAAAAGGAAAGGTTGTTAAATGTTACGTCAAAATTTGGTCAAAGCTGACAAATACATCAAGAATGCACAACATTCCGTATAACATCACGTAATAAACGATCTCTAGACACAAACCTTGTGCAATTATAATATATAAGAAAAAAAAGAAAAGAGAAGAAAGGAAAAAAGGACAAAAGACAAGACAAGCGGATGAACAAAGTGGTGGTAAGGCAAGGTTAAGTCCAAAAAAATCGAGGACTCTACACTAATTTCTCATGGGCAGAAGACACCAGGTGTCCCACGGCTCCCAGAGGGCACGAAAAGAATCCAATGTATTATTAAGGGAAGCAATTAAAGGGAACCTGTCACCGGCATTTCACCTAGTGAACTTTACTCACCCCTCGCTGGCCGCTGCTGTCAATAGTTCACTGCCATTATCCCCTCTCCTAAACTCCTCCTCCGACCGTAAATAACGGTCTGCAAATATTTTGCGCCTTTTATGGTAATAATCCGGCACTCTCGTTTGTTCCATTTCTTATGCCCGCCCACCGCCGAAAACTGGCCCGCCCCGAATGACATAGTCTGTATAGTCATGTACCGTCTGATACCCTTCCCATCTTCGTCCAGGCCTCAAATCTAGTTGCTGTGCATGCGCTGCTATGGTGCCCCGTTGTGCGCACACACCAGAACATGACATTGATGCGCAAGCGCAGGATTTCGTGTGTGCTGGGGGGAGGCAAAGGGCTGTCAATCAAAAGTAAGGATGCGAGGTTAGCTCGGAAAGGCTTGAGGAATGAAGATAAGACTCTTTTTGAACGAAGATGTGACTCTTTTATGCTCATTAGCATACGGCACAGGAACACAAAAAAACGTAATACTCAAGGTACGGAGCCTACTTAGAAGATAAATATTGGTTACATAAAAATTACTTTTCACCCACTTCCCCCAGGTATTGCTGGTTTAATAGGTGAAATGCTGGTGAGAGGTTCCATTTAAATACTAAAGAGAGAGCGGATCTACTTTAAAGGGTTTGTCCACCACCGGAAAGGTCATCAGTATATGATTGGTGCGGGTCCGACATCTGGACCCCGCACCGATCAGCTGCTCTAGCTGCCTCCGGGCACCGAACGTCCATGCCGGACGCAGATGGCTCCGGTCACGTTAATAGCGGCCGTGCTACAGTACTGCAGATCTGCTTCTATTTAAGTGAATAGGAGCGGAGCTGCCGTTCTGCAGCACGGCCGCTATGCAATGCATGGAGCCAACTGCTTCCGGCTCCGTACATTGCATACTGTGCGATAACTTCCTGTGCCCGCAGGCAGCCGGAACAGCTGATCGGTGAAGGGTCCGGGTGCCTGACCTGCACCGATCATATATTGATGACCTATCCGGTGGATAGGTCATCAGTTGTCCAGTAGTGGACAACCACTTTAATGTAGTGTATAGGTCAAAGCGATAGGGAGGAGCTTCCTATTTCCAAGATCAAACAAGAGTTTTTTCAGCCATGCCCATATAAAAAAAAAAAGTTTGGTAAACTTTTTACCCATACCCTTTGGAGGAACATTAAGCACGTAATCTTGAAGCGTACCATCTAAGAAGATGGCATCCACAATATTTCTAACTTCTTCCCTTAGGAAACAGCTAACGGGTATTCCCAAAAGATGTGATAGATAGAACCAATGTCTGATTCACACCTCCAACAGGTGGATGGGAAAGAGGGATTAAAGGAGTGGAGAAGGGCAGGCATGTTTTACCAATGCATCAAAAGTTTATATTGTGTCTCTTTATAAATAGCGCATATGGATGATTTGACGGTGTCATTCAAAATGATTTGCCATAGAGACGGGGGAATGGGCCTTTCCAAAGCCATATCTCTGAAATGGATAGGTATCGCACTACTTGGGGAGAAAAGAATTTGGTAAATTGCAGAAATAAGAGCTTTAGAGAAGGTATCATAACGGCACAGCTTCTTTAAGGGAATAGGAGCGAGACTGCACCATAGCCAAAAGTCGAGGACACATAGTGACGCACTTGACAATAATGAAACCTTTCAGAGTCTGGGAGGTGGAGGGAACTAGTTAGAAACTCAAATGAACGAAGTTCATATGAGGAGGCCTCCACCATATAAGCTAATCGAAAGAGAACCACTGAGGACCAAACCCTTACCATAACGGAACTTAATCTATCAGTTATGGAGAGATTATACAATATAAAAATCATAGGAGACTGCACAGACGCCAGGCAGAAGCAACGTTGGGAGGAGATCCAAAGATCCTGCTACTTCAGAGCATGACTAACTTTGATATCCAATGGCACTTCGTTTTCCTAATTAAGCGAATATGGCACTGTCTAGATGGAGAGGGAGAGGAGGAGAGGAAAAGGACTACAGGAGCAAGGTCGGACCAAGAAATGGGCTCAATATGTGCATTACAAAGTAAATAAATGGTAAGGGTAGAAAGAAAGTACTATGCACATCGGATGAAAGCAATTTTTCAAAATGGATTATTTATTTTGCCAGTATCAGTGCGACATTTCTGTCATTTTCTTGACCTTCCTCAGGCACTGTATTACGCTGGATACTGCGAAATAGCGCAATTGTTTGGTGGCTGACCACTAGAGGAGCCCCTAGGACCAAGGGCGTAGTCAAGAGCAGACATTGTCAGAGCTGAGAGATGAACAGTCCTAACCTAATGATATAGTCCTCCACGCTGCAAGAGAAAAACTTATTTAAAAAAAAAAAAACATTCAGGCTTGCATGAAATAATGGCAGTGAGAAAGCCCAAGTAAGGAAATTAAGTCCTCCAACTAATGGGGAAAAAAGGAAAGTTATGTAGACAATCAGGGTCAGCTGGTAGGAGATGCAGTGGGGTGACCCACAGAGATGTAAGGCATCATCTCTTGGTTCTCTGAGTCTCCCAGTCTTGTGGCAGGGGCGGAGGTGGTAGGCTCACTTCACAATCTGAGAGGACAGGAACAGAAATATCCAAGGTCTCACAAAAGCGATGTGGGTCAGAATAGTCCCGGAGAGTAGGTGAACGCCCATCCTTGCGGGAAATAAGGGCAAAGGGGAAGTCTTAATGGTAAATTACACGATGCAGTATAGTCAGCAGAGGGCGCAGATGGCGCTGTTACTGGAGTGTAAGCCTAGACAGGTCAGTAAACAATTGGGTAGGTGCACCATCAAAGTCAAAGTTCCTCAGACCATGGCCCTTTGCCATTATAGCCTCTCTAATAGTGAAATTGTGAACACAGCAAATTATATCTCGGGGTTGCGGTAAGGACCCCTTAGGTTTCAAGGTCCTATGTGCTCTGTTCAGCTTAATTTTGTAGGAGGCCGGTTCATCCAGGATGAGATTAAAAATCGCCACAAGTCAAATAAAGATCTTCATCCCAAGTACCTCGGAGGGACTCAGAATCCGAAGGATATTCCTCCTCTCGCTATTATCCAGGTCTTCTAAGTGACATTTCATGTCTCGCACAACAGTAGATTGAGACACCCCCGTAGACTGTAGTTGTGAAATATAAGACCGTGTGGCGTCATGGTCGACCTCCAGGGTTTCAACTCTTGATGTAATGTGCTGAAGGTCACGCTGGATTGCCGAGATTTCAACACGACTAGTCTCCTTCAATTCAGATATGAGCACCTAAAAATACCACTAAGTAGGGAGCTACATAATAAACTGGTTCCAACCGGGGGGAGATGCAGGGGCAGGGCCCTCCATATAAGAGTGTGACAGGGTAGTCCAAGGGTCTCCACATTAAGATGTTGCCCAAGTATTGTCCTCCTGGTTCTCAGGCCGGAGCAGGAGCAGTGGAGCTGGTGGTGTGTGGACAGGCCCTTAGAGGTTGGGGAGCACGTAGGCAAAAGGGTGCATCTGTAGTCCTCTTTGCAGAAGAGGAACATCAGAGTGTGATGTGTTTATCTCCCCCATTGGTTGCTGAGAAGCCTGAATAGGGCCGGCTCCATCTAGGCACGGGGCAGGCACCATTTTTGGCATGCAGCCCCAGTGAGGCTCCCACAGTTCTTGATGCTGGTTCTCCTGGGAGACCTGCGGCCTGTCAGGGACTGGAGTATCGGAGTGGGACCTTTGTGGTAATGGAGTCTCCACCCCATGGGAGCGCAAAGCAGGTGTCCTGCCTCTGTGGGGGATCTTGGAGGAGAGTCCAGCGTCAGAGAGGCCTCGGCGGAAGATGACGGCAGAGAGCGGGAGGCCCAAGTAGGCTACAACACAAAGTCTAACTGGGCAGCCTTTTTGGGCTGCCTTTTCCCCATCAGTTGAGATATAGCAGGGTAAAGGCTATGCTAGCCTACAAAAAGAACAGTGTGGGCACAGAGCTCTGCTACCAGCCGCGTCTATGCCATGCCCAAACGACTTTTAAATTCATTATTACAGCAGATTGTAGTCCTGTGAGAAATTTTGTGTCCAGACTGGGAACAGAACAGCTCTCTCAAACTGTGCTAGCGAGACATCACAGCACTCTCAAGTAATGGTCAGCAACTAAATAACATACAACCCATCATGCATGGAAACACAGAAACAAAACACACCAAGAGTAATAGATGGTGAGGTATCTAATCTTTTATAAAAAGAAAAAAAAATAGAATAGAGAACCTGTAATGGGTTCTCATAGAGGTATACTAGTGGGTACAATTAGACCTACAGAACAGTCACCCAAAGTGGGGTTGAAAACAAAATACCTCCTGGTTATTAGAAGTCACATGACGTATCACATGATTCCTCCCTTGCAACTCTGAATAGGAACACGTGATACAGTAATTTTTGTTTCTGAGGAATCAGAGTTCATGTCACATGATCTTTTTCAGAGCTTCTGACTGGCTGATGGGAATTATGTGATATACGATGTGACTCTACAGAACCAGGAGGTGCTTTCTTTATAGCCCCCTGTTTGGCACTTTCCGGGACTGTTTAGTAGATACAATTAAGCTCATGCACTTAAAGGGAACCTGTCACCAGCATTTCACCTATTAAACCAGCAATACCTGGTGGTAGTGGGTGAAAAATCATTTCTATATAACCTATAATTGTCTTCTTAGTCGGCTCTGTAGCTTTAATATTCAGTTTTTTAGTGTTCCCACACCATATGCTAATTAGAATAAAAGAGTCAAATCTTCGTTTGAAACGAGTCAAAGCTTCGTTTGAAAAGAGTCATATCTTCATTCCTCAAGTCTTTCCGAATTTTCCCCGCCTCCTTACTTTTGATTGACAGCTCCTCGCCTCCCCCCAGCACACAAAATCCTGTGCTTGTGCATTATTGTCCTCTTCTGGTGTGTGCGCACAAAGGGACACCGGATTATTACGATAAAAGGCACAAAATGTTTGCAGACCGATATTTACAGTCGGAGGAGGAGTTCAGGAGAAGGGATAACGCTAATGAACTTTTGATAGCAGTGGCCAGTGAGGGATAAGTAAAGTTCAATAGGTGAAATGCTGGTGACAGGATCCCTTTAACCGTTTTACCTATCCCTACAACAAAGTTATAATAAAGCACCCAAAGGACATGTTCACACGTGGCATCTTTTTAACGTACACCTCGCATTAAAAACTGCACGTTTAAAGCTTCCAATAGTCCTCAATGGGAATAAGCATTAGTGTTGCGTTGTGTTAAAAAAAAAATACGCCCAATTTTCCCATTGAATTTAATGGGAGGCTTTAAAACACTGCCAAAAAAAGTTTCAAAAATGCGTTAAAAAGTTGCTACTATACGCATATGCATTAAAAACAGCGTAAAAAATGTGAGCTTTCTTGGGATTTTTTTCTGCCTACAAATTACTCTGTGCGAACATACCTATGGAAGTAAATGGGTCCATACTGTACCTCCGTATGCCTCTGCATAAATAGGACCAGGCGGGAAGGTGCTTGCAGGGAGCTCAGTCAAGCACTATTTTTTGGGGGGCACTGTGTGCGGGCAGTACTGTCTGGGGCACAGTGTATTGGCATATTATCTAGGGGCACAGTAAGTGGGGAGTGGGGACTATTGTGTTTATGTGGCACTATTGTCTATGGCAACAGTGTGTGGTTCCTTTCATCTGTCGGTCTAGTGTATGAGAATAATTTCAGTTGGCCCAATGTATTACTATTATCGGGGTGGGGGGCACAGTGTGTGGGACTTTTATTTTCATGGAACCTTGAATGGCACCTATTTTCTGGGCAAAGGGTATAACATTGTTATATTCAGGGGCACAGCGTGTGGTAATATTATTTTTCATAGTGCACTATTCCGTGGCTCTGTCTGACTCCATGTAGAGAAATATTGTCCTCTAGAAGCAATGTTGAGAATATCTCTGTATATGCCCAGTCCGACAGAACATGCCAAAATTAATGCAAAATCTGACCCTAATCTGACCCTAAGGCCTCATTTACACGAGCGTATTATACGCGCGTGCGACGCGCGTGCTTTTCACGCGTGTCGTACGCACCTATAATAGTCTATGGGGCTGTTTAGACGATGCGTGAATTGCGCTCAGCGCGTGTGCGCAGAAAAAAACTCACGACATGTTCTATAATCGTGCGTTTTTCGCGCACTCACGCACCCATTGAAGTCAATGGGTGCGTGAAAACCACGCATGCCGCACGGAAGCACTTCCGTGCGAACTGCGTGATTCGCGCAAGAGCTGTCAAACTCCTGAATGTAAACAGAAAAGCACCACGTGCTTTTCTGTTTACAAACATCCAAACGGAGTGTCAAATTCGAGATGAGCGCACCGAACTTCACCGGGTTCGGCCAAACTCGTTTTGACCGAAACCGGTAAAAAATGTTCGGGTACGCGACGTCAGGAGACAGTCACTGTCCACGGTGCTGAAAGCGTTAAACTGGTTCAGCACCATGGACAGTGACTTCCGCTCCGAAAATCCATGAACCTGTAAAAAAAAAAAAGACGTTCTGACTTACCGATAACTCCGGTCCGACCTCCCGGGATGACAGTTAAGTCCAAGTGACAGCTGCAGCCAATCACAGGCCAAGCACAGGCTGCAGCCAATCACAGGCTGCAGCGGTCTCAAGGACTGCGGCGTCATCCTGGGAGGTGGGGCCGGATGACAAGAGAGGGACGCGTCACCAAGGCAACGGCCGGGAGCCCGGACTGGGGGAAGCAGGAAGTTCTTGGTAAGTATGAAAGTCTTTTTTTATTCACAGGTTGGTGTATATTGTGTTCGGCATTCACTGTCGAGGGTGCTGAAAGAGTTACTGCCGATCAGTTAGCTCTTTCAGCACCTTGAACAGTGACGGACGTCGACTAGCCTCATCTCTATGATGGCGGCTGCGCGAAAATCACGCAGCCGCGCATCATACACGGATGACACACGGAGCTGCCAAGTGCCTTTTGCGCGCGCAAAACGCAGCGTTTTTTGCGCGCGCAAAACGCACACGCTCGTGTAAATGAGGCCTAAACGTTAAGGGGTCGCAACTTTGTTTTAGTGCTGCATCCCCTTCACAGTTTTTCCCTGCACAGTGACACTAGACTGGGCGGAATTGGGCAAGGTTAAAGGCGTAACTTAAGATGACAAAATCGTCCAGAGTAGTCTTTCCATTCTTTGAAAGTTGGGAGGTATGTCTTGATGGAGAAACTACAACTAAATGGAACTATAAAATAAATGGACATAATTTATTCCTAATTCAATGTCTGCAAATGGTCTCAATCTTCAGCAATCACTCACCTTGTATGTGGTATAATAAGGGTTAATTGTAAGTTGCTTCACTCCTCACCCAAGGTTGGCTCCTGTCAATGGCATTTCATTAAGGTGAATGGGTTACAATTGTTACATGCAAATACTGTGTGTAGTTGTGCTCATTAGACGCATCACTTAATTTGAAAGGGATTAATGGGGTTTAGTTGTTAATCACTTTGAGCTAATCCCCCAGACACCTATTAAACAAGCCAGTTCTACCTCTTTACTATTGTTACTAAGCAACACCTGTATATCAGGTCTGCTTAACAATGTGATTAACATACATATACAAATGTGATCTGACATCGCAACCGCCCCCAGTCAGCAGACAATCGTTTTTACCATCTACATGAATCAGGTAAATAGTTCCCTATAGTTCAGCAAAAAGGAAAGTTGCAGGGAATAAGATCAGAATAAGGATCTGAATTTTTTCTCCAGAAACAGCGCCACTCTTGTCCATGGCTGTGTCTGGTATTACACCTCAGTCACATTTAGGGTATGTGCACACGATAAGTGTCTTTTACGTCTGAAAAGACAGACTGTTTTCAGGAGAAAACAGCTGCCTCGTTTCAGCCGTAATTGCTCCTCCTCGCATTTTGCGAGGCTTCTCTGACAGCCGTAAATTTTGAGCTGTGCTTCATTGAGTTCAATGAAGAACGGCTCAAATTACGTCTGAAAGAAGTGTCCTGCACTTCTTTTGACGAGGCTGTATTTTTACGCCTCGTCGATTGACAGCTGTCAAACGACGACGCGTAAATTACAGGTCGTCTGCACAGTACGTCGGCAAACCCATTCAAATGAATGGGCAGATGTTTGACGACGTATTGGAGCCCTATTTTCAGGCGTAAAACGAGGCATAATACGCCTCGTTTACGCCTGAAAATAGGTCGTGTGAACCCAGCCTTACTTGACTGCAATACCAAGCACAGTTTATGAACAAGTGTGGCGCTGTTTCTGTGGGGGTGGAGTAGACCTTTTTTCTTCTTCAATCTGTTGGCCACAGGTCTCATCATATGGTAAGACATGGAAAATTAGTAAAAGAGAATTTCCGACTTTAACAAGCCCTCTTTTTATTTTTGCATTTTTGCTATGCTTTAAAGCATGCCACATTTTTTTTTAGTTTTTTAGATATCACAGTAAGCTTTTGCAGGGTCAGCCTTACATTGGATGGTGTCCTGTGTGGTACCGTCTGTTGTCAGTCTTCCCCTTTATTGTACAGTGCCTAATTCTAAATACCATACTGTGCCATATGTTGGCCAAATTACACTTCTGTACAGTTAGCTAAATAACAATTTGATACAGTGTTGCCACTACCATACACCGCAAAAACAATATACTGTATTAAGCAGTGCACCACAAAGCCTAAATAAGTACCGCCATACAGTGCTCAAATAATACTAATATACAGTGCTCAAATAATACTAACTTACAGTCACCATATACCAGCTCCTTGTGTAATTTAATACTTTTGCATTTGGAATAAAAATGGATAAAGAATGCAAAATACAAAAGAAAATGTGTGTCTTCAACGGAAAGATGCTGCCCCCTGCAGTGAGATAAGGTATACCCCTGCCCACACAGTGGCAGTAACGACCTCCATGTGAAATCTGCACTTTTTTGTGGCACTGCACCATTTTGACCCCTGTTTGCACACGTGTAAATAAAGGCTAAGATCTGGTCACCCTTTGAGTCGTGGTGCGGCAACACAACATCAGTAAACCATCATACATGTATTTTTCTCGCAGCATTGCTGTGCTCAAACCTCATTCATATTTATGTCATATTCCACGCCGTTACCTGGCACCCCTTAACCTTACACATTTGATTTGTTGGGTGTTACCACCTCAGTTCATCATTTTACCTTATTCTGTCTACTGAAGCCGTTTTTAGGGTTAGACTGGCCCACCAGTGGATCCAGCGTGCCACAGCCTGGCACAATAACAGGCCGCTACCAAAAAAGAGGACCACAAGGTCCAGCAGACGACAATCCCATATGGAGCTGACTTTGGAGCCAACCACTTGCTTCTAGGGCATTGCTTGTAGGGGAGAATGCGGTGTCACATGAAAGCATTAGGTGTCCTAAAGGGTCCACAACATGGACTCCATGAGTCCTGAGGCCAGTAATAGAACAGATCAGGGGGATTGATGACGTGTCTACTATAATAATTTGTGTTTTATTGTTATTACAATTATTATAGGGAGAAATTATTGACAGTTACAGTTTATCAATATGTTATATGGGATTTGTGAAAATGGAATAGGGCTATTTCCTCATACATCGTACTTATAGCATGGTACACAGATATTTCACAATTAAAACTTGACAATAAATTAGAGCGCCGTTGAACAACATTTTACAAAAACAATGTATTTACAAAGAATCACTTTGTACATACATGGCATTACTTATCTTCCACTGATTTTGAGTTGCAGTCTATAATTTACTCAAGAGCTGCATTCACAATTCTGCTGGTTGTTACAGGAAACCGTCAACAAGCATTTTGACATACAAGGTGAGATACTGTATACCCCTAACAGCTTATCAGAGCACCTAAAATTCAGGGGGAAAGTTAGTTGTTTCTCTGACTGTACAGTGTCTAATGCAAAGATGACACTTCCCATAATTAAAATCATAAAAGCAAGTAATGTGCAGACACTGAACAATCAGGGGGCAGTCGGTACTGGGATATTCAAGCTCAGGTGCCTGCAGAAATATTAATATTAATATATATTAATATTAATGCCCGATTATAACATACGTACTTGCCCACTTAATCCATCAATGGTCCGACTGATGCGATCACTACAATGAAGTCGCTATGCCCCTTCTCTCTGCTCAGTATTTTCAGGAGGCCCCATGGCCAGCTCATTATATTCAATGGCCGACAATACAGCATCCAAAAAAGAAAAGTATGCAGCTCACAGGAGAAAAAGAGATACAGCGTTTTACTAGTTCAGCTGCCATTTGAGTCTATCGATCAGCTTTCGGACCCCCACCCATCGGAGATTGATTGGATATATCCTACAGATATACTATCCATGTATCCAGTGAGGAAAGATTTAGTCTAGATTATATAATCCCTATCCATATGCCCTATTAGTGTTCATGGATGTGATAGAGGGGAGCTCCAAAGAGCTAGAAAGAGTGGATATTCCTCTGGAGGACTCCAGAACTTGTCTGTTGATTACATGGGTGGCCCGTTGAATTAAACAGGTGCCGTGTAATGCTCTATTTCTCCTGTAGGGTAAAATACGGATTTGCCAGTGGCTTCCCCTGGTGATAACAGTTGATCACTTAGGGTATCAGCATTGGGATACCAGCTCATAGAGCAAACTGGATAACCCCTTTAAATAAAACAAATTCCACATAGTTTTGAAAGGAGGATTTTCGGCATCAGATTCACCATCCAGTGGCTTCTTATGATAAGCTATACAGTTCTTCCCACCACTGTCTTAGGCTACATCATACAGCACTTCTCTTCAGCTGCTTGCTTGATTTCTGTGAATGTAGCTGTTGCCTTTTCCTTCATTGTATCCATGTCCATATTCTGAATATTTTGGATATGACCAAAGATCGATGTTTTCTCCTCCTCTTCATCTTGATCTTCAGCCACCATTTTCTGGAGATCCTCAGGTAGATCAATATCATCTCCGGCCATCTGTATTTGATTATCGTCCTTTTCACTCTAGGAAAATAGTAGAACAGTTATTTAATGAGGAACTCTTAGAGAATTCAGAAGTCCCTCAACAATCTGCTGTAATCCAGTGGGAAACCCAGCAGAAAATGTTAAATTCCCCTGCAGCGCCACCACAGGGGAAATAAAGCATTACACAGTGCCCAGTAAAGTCAATGGGCTGTTTGAATAATATACGGTGTGCTGGGTCCTCCACGGCGAGGTGCTCTTTGGAGCTACTCCATGCTTTGGCTTAAAGATAAAGATCTTGAACTGCATATTTCTAAACTAAGCAACCCCTTTAAGTCGTCTTCTTCTGTCAGGTTGTTATAAATTCTATTCAGCCATTTATTAGTTATAACATGTCCATCATTACAGCTATACTTGGATTCTCCCAAATTTCAAAATCGAAAATCTACTGACATAAAGGCTTCCAAGATCCCCCTCTATAAACCAGAGTAGAGAGCTGTTCTGTAAAAGCAGCTCCCGCTCTGGCGGTCTCGAGCCATCCATGTATTATATAGACGGAATTAATCTGAATGGCCGCCAGATAATACTACATCTGGCTGGCTGCGGCTTTCCCTGGTGAAATCAATTGTTTGTCATAGTTGCCGGAGTTAGGCAGAAATGCAAGGATATCTATCCCTGGTATCATATCTAGACAGATTTCCCCATTGAGAAATCTGGGAAAGCAGGGTCACAATCTATATGGTCACCATCCCACATTCCACCGGGAGATTGTCACCAAGCTTTCCCAGGCTTTAAAATGTAAATTCTCCCTCAGTTTGGCATCATATCCCATATATATTGTTGCAGATGATACACTGTATCTCATAATTATCTCATTACTTCTTCCAGTCCCGATCTACCAGAATAGCTATCACCTTACTAAACAGTTGTCTTAGCATTACTACCCTCAAACCAGGGCTTATCTGACACCCTGACTAAAGGTGGCCAAACACTTTAGATCGGCCGACAGCTATGCCTCCCCAATCCAAAGCTATAAACATGCACACGCGGCCGACTGTGCATGTTTTTTCAATGGGAAGAGCGTACTAAAGATGTTTTTACTGGAACAATGGATCGGGCATGTTGAAATCCAACATAACAGATCATTCTTTCCTCTGACATCTGACATCAGGGGATAGCCAGGAGCCCCATACAAATTAGATAATTCTCCGATCCCCCCAGTGGGTTCAACCGACGTTTATCTAAGGTGTATGGTCACCTTAAGATACCACCGCACACTAGATAACTGTTAGCCACCGAGATGATAGCAGACCATAGACTAGGAGAAATGTCATTAAAAATGACTGCTCACATCTTATTTTGAGCATATGTACTGTACAGCTTGCATGTTTGAAGTGTGCCACCGAACATATGAGGTAGATATGCAACTATAACCCCATACAGCTGTATATGTCTTATATTGAAAAAAAAGAAAAAGATAAATAAAAAAAACAACTTATGCTATGTTTATGTGTTTTTTTTTGTTTTTTTCTGGATCCCCTTGTATTGAAAAGTGTAGAGTCAACTATACAGTTGGGCCTGTTAGATCCTTTCGTCTACCGGTCAAATACATGCCAAACGGACAAAGTGACGTCACAGATATGACATTCATCTGGTTTTTAAAGTCTTCCTGTCATACACGCCGAACCTGTACATAGACGTGGTATGAACACAGCCTAAAATGGTCTATCTGTAGTGCCTGCCATTTATCATCTATCCACAGGATAGTGCAGCGTCAGCTGTTCCTGTCAGCTCCATAGACATTGAATTGAGTGGCAGGGCGGATGCTTGACCACCACTCCATTCAAGCTCCTCCTCACTGTGGGGGGTGTACTAAGAAAATGGGGACTCAGTACCCCTATTCCGGTGATCGATTGGACCCCCAGCGATCAGACATTTATTACCTATCCTCTTTGATCTTGGGACAACCTTGTAAAATTACTTGTAAGAAACTAGACACACTGGCGAAGATTTTTTTAAACTAGGAAAAGTGGAGCAGTTGTTCATAGCAAACACATGCACACGACCGTAAAAAAAAACTCACTTCCATTGAATGCGGACACCTTTCCGTATCGCTACGGATGAGTGTCCGTGCCGCAGAACTGTGCCGGGAATTATGGAGCATGTCCGTTCTTGGTCCGCAATTGCGGCACGGACTCCTCCATAGAAGTTTATGGGGGAAGCGAAAATTGCGGTTGGCTACGGATGTGCGTCCCCAAGTACGGATAGCCATCCGCAAATACAGAAGTGTTGCTAAGCGACACAAAGGGGATTTCCCATTAACCAGTCCTCTTTTTTTGCGGATCCATATATACGGATGCAATGCGGTCCGTATTTGTGGATACCATTCATCAGAAATGGGTACTGATGACTATAAAGCAATACGGAACCGTATTTACAGTCTGTATTTGCGGATACGGTCGTGTGCATGAGGCCTCAGATTGATACTATTATTTTCTGCAACAAATTACTTGGTTGCTATGGGCAACTGCTCTACTTTTCCCTTGCAACAAATTGGCCTTGTTGCCCATAGCAACCAATCAGACCTCAACTTTTAGTTCCCAAACTGCTCTTGAATAATGATTGGTTGCTATTGGCAACAAGGCCATTTTGTCTGTGATAAAGTTATAAAAAAATGAGGCCCAGTGGGAGAGATTTTAAGAAACGTGTCCCGTCAAGCCCTGGCCTAATTGTCTCCATACCTGTGGTAATCTGTATTTTTCCCTTAAGTGTACCCGCAAGGTAGCTCTTTCTGCTTTCCTCTGATTAAACTTGGCATCTCTTTCCATCCTGCCAAACAAACAGAATAATATTGTTAAATTTCTGCAGAAAATTATTTTACATTTATGGAAATATCAGTATTTACGCCTCACTCTGCAGCAGTAGACTAAATCCCATAGAATATACACATATAATAAATGCCATTACATTGTAGAATCTGTTTATTTATTTTCTTCACCCACCCCAACTTTACTGTATTTTATTCTTGTACTGTGCCATCATTGTGTTTTAATTCTGTATTATGACATCACTGAGTTTGTGTCCCTGTACTGTGACATCACTGTATATTATCTCTGTATTGTTACATCACGGTTTTTAGTATTAATTATCCATGTACTTTGACATCACAATGTTTATTATCCCTGCACTGTGACATCACTGTGTATTATCTCTGTATTGTGACATCACGGTTTTTAGTATTTATTATCCATGTACTTTCACATCACTGTGTTTATTATCCCTGTACTAGGACATCACTGTGTTTATTTTCCCTGTACTAGGACATCACTGTGTTTATTATCCCTGTACTGTGACATCACTTTGTTTATTATCCCTGCACTGTGACATCACTGTGTTTATCTCTGTACTGTGACATCACTGTGTTTATTATTCCTCAACGGTGACATCACAGTGTATTATTCCTGTACTGTGACATTACTGTGTTTATTACACATGTACTCTGACATCACTGTGTTTAGCTCTGTACTGTGTCATCACTGTGTTTATTATCCATGTACTGGTGACATCACTATGTTTGATATCCCTGTACTGTAACATCGCTGTGTTTATTATCTCGGTACTGTAACATCACTGTGTTTATTATTCCTCAACTGTGACATCACTGTGTGTTTTATTCATGTACTGTGACATCACTGTATTTATTATCCCTGTACTGTGACAACACTGTTTATTATCTCGGTACTGAGACATCACTGTGTTTAGTATTCCTGCACTGTGACATCCCTGTGTTCATTATTTCTCAACTGTGACATCACTGTATTTATTATTCCTTTACTGTGATATTACTGTGTATATCATATCTGTACCAGGACATCATTGTGTTTATTATCCCAGCACTGTGACATCACTGTTTGCAGAAATTCTGCACTGTGACATTGCTGTGTGCAGTATCATTAAAAACTGTAATTGTATGTTCACACTGCTTAATTTCAGCCGTTTATCGAGGCCGTAAACACCCCAAAAAACGTATGAAAAAACGGAAGCTGAGCGCCTCCAATTGCCTCCTGCTTATTGATTTCAATGGGAAAAACGGCGTTGAAAAAACAGCGCGCAAAAAGAAGTGCTTGTCACTTCTTGAGCCGTTTTTGGAGCCGTTTTTCATTGTGTCAATAGAAATAAAGCTCCAAAAACGGGCACAAAAAAAACGCATCAAAAAAAGTTTTGATGCTTTAAAAACAGCTGAAAATCAGAGGCTGTTTTCTATTGAAAACAGCTCCGTATTTTACAGCCGTTTTTCGTTTTGCATGTGAACATACCCTAACTTTACAGTAAGGATGGAAAAATGATTTCAGCCTGCTAAACGATACGGGTATGTGCACACGTAGTGACCAAAAACGTCTGAAAATACGGAGCTGTTTTCAAGGGAAAACAGCCCCTGATTTTCAGACGTTTTTTGAGCAACTCGCGTTTTTCGCGGCGTTTTCGCTGCGTTTTTTACGTCCGTTTTTGGAGCTGTTTTCATTGGAGTCTATGAGAAAACGGCTCCAAAAACGTCCACAGAAGTGTCCTGCACTTCTTTGACGAGGCAGTCAATTTACGCGTCGTCGTTTGACAGCTGTCAAACGACGACGCGTAAATGACAGGTCGTCGGCACAGTATGTCGGCAAACCCATTCAAATGAATGGGCAGGTTTGCCGACGTATTGTAGCCCTATTTTAGGACGTAAAACGAGGCATAATACGCCTCGTATACGTCTGAAAATAGGTCGTGTGAACCCAGCCTACCTGGCATGGAGGAAGGTAAAGCATTAAAAAAAAATCAAGTGTGCTTGTGGTGAGAATGGGAATAAAAGTTCCCAGGGAATGGTATTTTGTCAGGTGGTCTCTTATGGCGATATGGTTGAGAATCACTGACACAATGTATTCGATTATGTTCATTAAAGTTTTTTTTTGGGGGGGGGGGGGTTCAAGAGAACTGTTTGTATAGAAAATTTAATGTCTAGAATATTATGTGATTAGAAAAAAAAAACATCAGCATTGAAGCCCCAAGAATTAAAAAATTCCCAATAACTCGCATATCACACCTGACCACTAAAAAAAAAAAAATGCAAGAACGCCAAAAACACAATTGGTATAAACCTGTGCTTATATTTACCATTTACTTATAGGAAAGTCCTCTTTACATAATAGCATCTGGGCAGAGGCCAAACTTTTAGTGTTTTCCCAGCTAAGTGATAGTTAAGTGCTGGAACAGATTAAACTCCAGTCTGGGTGAGTTCAGAGAGTGTACCCAGGTCGTGTTTTACTTTCTTCTCAAGTTTTCATTTGCACAAACAAAATGTACAGCTTATGCCAAGTGTGTCAATGTTTAACCAGTGACTGGGTGAATGGCTCCAACCCGGGATTCTTCACTGGGCAGCGCTGTGAGCACATTCATGTTTATAGAAATACAATTAAACTATCTATCTATCTATCTCTCATATCTATCTATCTATCCATCTATCTATCTATCTATCTATCTATCTATCTATCTATCTATCTATCTATCTATCTATCTATCTATCTATCTATCTATCTATCTATCTATCTATCTATCTATCTATCTATCTATCTAATCTCCCCAGTGATTAGCAGTTATCATCAAGGGAAGGTGCATGCGATTGCTGCAGGGAAAATATAGTCTTGCACCGTGCCAGGGGTATAACTAAAGAGAGTACAGCAATTGTGCTCACACTCGGGCCCCGGAGTAGGCCCAAAAGGAAGAGTCCAGGATTGTAAATGACACCAGACCGTTAGCAGGACCATGTTACAGATTTTTCATTGGGGACCAGGAGCTTCAAGTAAGGTTCTGTTCACATCACTCTGGGGTTATACATCAGAGATATGCAACAGGAGTATTTCCTGATGTCTACCTCTGATGTATGCCACTGTATAGCCTTACATGGCATACGTTGGCCATTGACCACAATGTTAAAAAAAAGTGTAATTTTTATTTTATGCTGACCCACTGTATAGCAAAGCGTGGTCTACTACTCTTTCCAATACAGTAAAAAAAAGGAAAAAAGTATGCCCCTCCATACCATAACGACGGAGGCCAAAAGACACTCCTTTGGCCTCTGACGGGTAAATGGAGGCCTATGTCTACGCTCTGTGTATTCGTCGGGAGCTTTCCTGGCGCATATATGCCAAACGTGTTTTCATAGCAATATGTGAACATAGCATTAAACCTCTGCAATGGGTCATCATGCAATGTGTGGTCGCCTTGAGAATGCCAGGGAGGGAACCATTTTTTTCAGAAGCTACCACTCTGGGTAATAGAAGGGGGTCCTTGAGTATTAACTGGTCATAAGAAGCAGCAATCACAAGAAGAAGGATTAGGACAAAAGAAAACTGACCTAACTGGTTAAGTAAAGCATCTAAGTCCACAATAATCATATTAATCACATGATCCAATTTCTTGAGCTAAGTCTGAGAACTAAGATCCCTTAATGGTATGTAGATAAAATGAGCTATGTACGGTCCTAGATGTAAAGCACATTGGAAGTATGATCATGTGTCTGAAACCAGATGGCCACAACCTCCCCCCAGATCGTCGGAAGGGTCACTGCACCCCAAAAATCCTAATGACGAAAAACTTGCAAAAAGTTAACAATAAAAATATAGAAATAAATGATAAGTGCTTGGCAACAATGGCCTAGTCCTCTTACTCAAATGGTATAAAAGGACACCCTACTCACCCAGTGAGTTCACTATCTCCAAGTGATTTTGGATTGCCCACTGGGTCACCCCTCCCAACCTCATGGCTAAGATTAGGTGGCCGCCTGGGTTACCTACAGGTAGCATCTAAACCAGCCGTTGTACTACCTTGTGTAAGGTGATGGAGGGGAG
Organism: Rhinoderma darwinii; assembly: GCF_050947455.1. NCBI lineage: Eukaryota > Metazoa > Chordata > Amphibia > Anura > Rhinodermatidae > Rhinoderma > Rhinoderma darwinii. The sequence continues at coordinate 607,653,749 of NC_134687.1, read as the reverse complement.
AACTAGAGGGAGTAGGTATATAGAGAGGCTTGGGTAAGGAGGAAAAGATGCAAGGGACTGAGGGATGCTGAAAGTATTACCCATAATAATTGTCACACCGTGTCTATTTCCTAGTGGGAGATTTAAAGGGGCGTTCCAGGACTTTAACATATCGACATCTGACCTCCAGGACAATCAGCACAATAAGCCGCGGCTTGAATTAAATGGGACAAGCTGCAGTACCAGGCACAGCTGCTCGTACAGACAAGCCGAGCAGATTTATCCAAACTGTCTAACAGTAAAGCTGTCCTTGTTGTCCACAACAACCAATCACCCGAGGACGGCTACGTTGGTAGCGAAACATGTCGGGGGCTTTCTCTTTCGTTTTAATCTCAACGCTTAGCTGATAGTTAAAACGTGTGTGTATATATATATATATATATATATATATATATATATATATATATATATATATCGCTTCCGACCAAGTGTATTTTGGCAATGTGCCATACTAACTAGTTACTGTCAGCTGGTGTTGGCTACTTTTAATTGTGTGGTTATTGTTAGTTTACTGTTAGTTTATAAAAATTCAATGAAAGCTATATTTTAGTACCAACTTTATTTAGGTAGCCGGAAATTAGGGTATCTTTTTGCCTATTGGCAAATTAGTAACATTTTGAATAATTCTTATACCTGCCGGTTGCTAGCGTCTTTATCTTGCTTTAGTATTAGCAACCAATCACAGCACAATTTTATATTTTTCAGAGCATCTTAAGAAATGAAAGCTGAGCTCTGATTGGTTGCTATGGGCAACAAGGACAGTTTTATTGTCAGACAGTTCAGATGAACCTGCCCACTTTGTAAACAATGAAGACAGCTTCTTCATTGTGCTGATTGGCAGGGGTACTAGAGGTTGGATCCCCACAGATCAATCATTGATATCCTATAGATAGGCCATCAATGTTAATGTTAAGCCATTCAGAATTCAGGTCTAATTTTTCAAAGGTCCTTTTTTAAATGAAAGCTGCAATGTGATTGGTTGCTATGAGGAACCTGGCTCTCCACTAGCTGGGCCCTATATCTGTGGTGCATTCTGCCTCTCACCAAATATTATATATATATATATATATATATATATATATATATATATATATATATACACGAGTGGGACAGCAAAGGTTAATGTTTTTTTGTGTTTTTTTGGTGTGTATTAATTTATTTAAAGGGAACCTGTCACCAGCATTTCACCTATTGAACTTTACTTCTCCCTCACTGGCCGCTGCTATAAAAAGTTAATTGCCGTTATCCCCTCTGCTAAACTCCTCTTCCGACTGTAAATATCGGTCTGCAAACGTTTTGCGCCTTTTATCGTAATTATGCGGTGTCCCTTTGTGCGCACACACCAAAAGAGGACATCAATGCACAAGCGCAGGATTTTGTGTGCTGGGGGGAGGTGAGGAGCTGTCAATCAAAAGTAAGGAGGCAAAGTAAACTTGGAAAGACTTGAGGAATGAAGATTTGACTCTTTTCAAATGAAGATTTGACTCTTTTCAAATGAAGATCTGACTCTTTTCTGCTCATTAGCATACGGTGTGGGAACACTAAAAAGCTAAATACTAAAGCTACAGAGCCGACTAAGAAGATAATTATAGGTTATATAGAAATTATTTTTCACCCACTACCACCAGGTATAGTCATTTTAAGGGTATGTTCACACGAGGGCGTCCGTTACGGCTGAAATTACGGGGATGTTTCAGCCTGAAAACATCCCCGTAATTTCAGCCGTACCGGCATGTGCAGGCGCTTGAACGCCGCGTCAATTACGGCCGTAATTAGCGCTGCTATTCATTGGAGTCAATGAATAACGGCTCCAATTACGGCCAAAGAAGTGACAGGTCACTTCTTTGACGCGGGCGTCTATTTACGCGCCGTCATTTGACAGCGGCGCGTAAATATACGCCTCGTGTGAACAGACAAACGTCTGCCCATTGCTTTCAATGGGCAGATGTTTGTCAGCGCTATTGAGGCGCTATTTTCAGACGTAATTCGGGGCAAAAACGCCGGAATTACGTCCGTAAATAGGCCGTGTGAACATACCCTAATAGGTGAAATGCTGGTGACAGGTTCCCTTTAAAGGGGTTGGCCTACAAAAAATATTCATTACCTATCCACATCATAGGTGATAAATGACTGATCGCTGGGGGTCCCAGCGATCACGAAGAACGAGGGTCCCGTATTCTCCGTTTGAATGGAGCGGCTGACATGTGCGCATCCCCACTCCATTCACTATCTATGAAACTGACGTAGCTCGCCAAAATACAGTGCTCAGCTATGTCCGCTAGTAGGATAGACAGTGGTAGTGTGCACGTGTGTCCGATGCTCCATTCAAACCCTTGTGAATGTGGGGGACCCAGCGCTGTGGGTCAACCCCTTTAATGCTACTATACAGATATAGCAGAGCTGAATTTGTTATTTAACGTTTTGTGGCTGCATTTTTTGTACATTGTGAAAGTTTTCTGTATAGTAATAGAGTAGGTTTACCAGCAGTCCTAGTTACAGAAACAGATAACACATCAGGATATCCCCATGAGATGTGCCAGATGACAAACTCAGCTCTACATACAATGCTATAGAGACAATTCATTTTAATGATGCAAATCACAACTGAATCGACAACGCGTATTTTAAAAAAATCCTCAAATATGGGTAACCATTAAACAACAACGATCTATTTGACTCTAGAAGACTTTTCTGATTTATGATAATGCATTAGGTGTTCCTGCATATATTGTCCACATTGTGGTGTCACCCCATGACAACCTCAACCCTGCTGCACCGGACAACCTTGGCTCTGCTATTTGTGTACATAGCTCATACTCACTGCTCCTCCACCAGTTGCCTTTGATACTCCTCATACTCTTCATGGGTCATTCCTTGGGCAGCAGCCGGGTCAGTAGTATCTCCACTTTCCTTCTTCTCCTCACTCGATTCTCCAAATCCAAAGCTCTTCACCTGGTTGCCCACCATGCTCTTGATTAAGAACGCCATGTCGCTGCCTATTCAACCATACAAACCTTAGATAAAATAGGAATAGAGTGTATAAAGTCAGGCAGGGGAGATATGTGCAGCAGTACCAGCTGGTCAAGGGCACACTGTTACCGGGAACTGTATGCCAAAAATGGTTTGTCAGCCATAATCTGGATTAGCGGGTGAACTGCTCCGTACTGAGGCAGATGGTTCAGATTACTTCAAAAATCATTAGATGCAGCTGCCTACTTTCCATATTAATACCTTAAGCTAATTTCCAATCAACGTATATGAAATAGAAGAAGGAATATTAGGAAGGTTGAAAATTTAATTCAGAAGGTAAAAAAATGTATAATTTTAAGTGGGTTTATTACATTTTTATCCTCAAATTAAAAGTCCTTGACTTGTCCCCTTTTGTCAAGTTATAAAAAATTTATTTCAACAGATTCTTAGGCCTCATTCACACGGCTGTATTACTGTGGAAGCTGCCCGTTGTATGGAGTCGTAATACGGCACCAACCGAATTCCATTAGGCCCTACAGTACCTCTGTGCGACTCAGATCTCATAAAGAGGCATATAGAGGTTTTCTATTGGATTTTTTATGAAACCTATGTTTTATCAGATGCCGTATTACGGAAGTACTCTTGTATTACTGTCAAGTAATGCTGGGAGTTGTAGTTATGCATTAGTTGAAAAGCCATATAGTACTTATCTGCTTTTGAAATCTGATACAGCAGCAGGTCTGGATTATAGGGAGAGCACAAGGCGCACATACCTTGGGGTCCCCACAACCTAAAAGTCCTATTACATAGCCTGATATCGGCTGTGAAAACAAGCGCCGATCAACGAGGCTTGTCGTTGATCGCCGCTCTTTTGCTCCTGTCACAAGGAGCAATGATTGGTTATGTATGGGGACCAACGATTATAAGGGTATGTTCACACGCAGCAAAATACGTCTGAAATTACGGAGCTGTTTTCGCCTGAAAACAGCTCCTGATTTTCAGACGTTTTTTTAACAACTCGCGTTTTTCGCAGAGTATTTTACGTCATTGGAGCTGTTTTTCAATGGAGTCAATGAAAAACGGCTCCAAAAACGTCCCAAGATGTGAAATGCACTTCTTTGACGCGGGCGTCTTTTTACGTGCCGTCTTTTGACAGCGACGCGTAAAATTACACCTCGTGGGAACAGAACATCGTAAAACCCATTGCAAGCAATGGGCAGATGTTTGTAGGTGTAATGGAGTCGTTTTTTCAGGCGTAATAAAATGCCCGAATTACGTCTGAAAACAGTGCGTGTGAACATACCCTTACTACGATCGTTGGTCCCCATACATTTCCATCATGTCGGCAGCACATCTTCCTGTTTTGCTGTTGACAACAATAATATTTATTGCTGCATAAACAAGCTGATCAGCCGATGAACGAGCATTTGCTCATTCATTGGCTGATTGTTGCCCTGTATACACATGGGGTTCCAAAAGCCCAGACCTGTTCTTCTGAACCAGACGGAGAGGACCAGGCGTGGCTCTCTCCTATATGGGGCGGGAGGGGGGGGGGGGTTTAGGTGGGATCTCAGTCCCCAGCTTTGTAATGGATGTTTCCACCAACTTTATCGAGTCATGTACAGCAGACACAAATACTGATGCCGCATTTTCATTGCATCTATGATTTTGCCATCGTGGGGTTGTCAACTTTGGTAAGGTTCAGAACAAAAGCTAACGAGTAATTCTAGGAATAAAATGAAATAAAGTTATTTGTGGGGTGAAATTGGAAAACAAAACCAGTAATTCCTCCATTGTTCTTTGGGGTTTGTTTTTATGGCCTTCACCGTGCAGTAAAAAACGTCATGTTAACTGTATTTTGCTGGTCAATGCGATTATGGCGATACCAAATTTATATCGTTTTCCACCCACAGTGTTCACCCGGTAGATTAAATAATGTGATATTTGACTAAAGAGTCAAAGGCAGGCACAGCATGTATATTGCCACATACCCTGTAAACCGCAGAAGCTGAACGACAAAAGAAGGGGTATGTATGAGGCAATGAAAGAATGTCATATAATGACCATATGAATATGCAAAATATATTCATTTAATTAATCAAGACTCAATATGCAAAACAGAGGTTAAAAACATTTAAAATCGGCACCAAAAATGCCATATAGGAATCATTTGGAGGGGGGAGAGAGAGAGAGCCACCATGATAGGCGGCAACAAGTATAGTAACCCCCACTCGCTCACCTAAACCCCTAGAGCAGACATGCAATGCAAGAGATAATGATCAAAGAACAAACATGTTGCATCAGGTAAGCATAGATCAGCATGTCCTCTATGAAGTCTGTTAGGGGAGGAGACAGATACCCCACGCGTATCGCCAACAAGTGGCTTCCTCACGGCTTGAGGGGGCCCGTGCCGCTAGCTGACACGCCCCTCATATGTCCGGTGGCGCAGCTAGCAGCCGTTATGGCTGCTACAGCGGTAGCAACGCTACTACGGGGCCCATGCTGCCGAGCCGCTAACGTTTATAGGCCGGGTGACACGGGCCCTCTCATGCCCGGGGGCGTCGCTAGCACCGGAGGGGGCCCCGGTGCTAGCGACAGCCACGCCATCTTGCAGTAATTGTACCTGCGTCTATAGCACGAGGTACAAATACATGCATTAGCGCTGAATGGCCGGCCCGAACATTCAGCGCCTTACAATGATGATGATTGGCGGGGCAAAATGACTTGCCCCGCCAATGAGCGACTTTCAACGATGCTAGTGGCACGATGACATCATCACGCCGCTTCCATGCTTGAAAAGCGCTGATTGACGGGGCAAATTAATCTGCCCTGCCAATCAGCGCATTTGAATGATGTGTCATTCAGCTCCAGCAGACCTGCTCAGAATAGAGCAAGTCTGCATTGTCACCGGACGGCGCGGGGACAGGATCATGTATGTAAAGTTTTTTGTTTTTTTCTAATAAAACTGTGAGTGGCATTATTTAGAGGGGGGTTTATATGTGGGCCACTGTATACAGGGGGGGTCTATATGTGGGCCACTGTATACAGGGGGGGTCTATATGTGGGCCACTGTATACAGGGGGGTCTCTATTTGGGGATGTGGGGCACTATTTACATGGGGATCTATATGTGGGGATGTGGGGCGCTATATACAGGGGGGTCGATATGTAGGGATATGGGGTGCTATTTACAGGGGGTCTATATGTGGGGATGTGGGCCACTATATACATTGGCGTCTACATGTGTGGATATGGGCCACTATACACAGGGGGGTCTATATGTGGGGCACTATCTACAGGGGGGTCTATATGTGGGGCACTATCTACAGGGGGTCTATATGTGGGGCACTATATACAGGGGGGTCTCTACGTGGGAATGTGGGGCACTATATACAGGGGGAGCTATATGTGGGACACTATATACAAGGGTGGGATATATGTAGAGCATTATCTATAGGGGAGCTATTTGTAGGGCACTAGCTATAGGGGTGGGCTATATGTGGGACACTATATACAGGGGTGGGTTACTTGTTTGACACTAGCTACACAGGGAGCTATATATAGGCCACTGTCTACAGGGGTAGGCTATATGTGGTACACTATATACAGGGGGAGCTATATGTGAGGTACTATCTATAGAGGTGGGCTATATGTGGAGCACTATCTATAGGGGGAGCTATTTGTAGTGCACTATCTACAGGTGTGAACTATATGTGGGATACTATATACAGGGGTGGGTTACCTGTGGGGCAATATCTACAGGGGGGCTATATGTAGGGCACTGTCTACAGGGGTGGGCTATATGTGAGGCACTATCTACAGAGGTGGGCTATATGTGGAGCAGTATCTATAGGGGAAGCTATATGTAGGGCAGCATGATGGCTCAGTGGTTAGCACTATTGCCTTGCAGCTCTGGAGTCCATATGTGGGCACTATCTACAGAGGGCTGTATGTGGGGCACTATCTACAGAGGCTTATATGTAGGGCACTATCTACAGAGGCTCTATGGGGGTCACTGTCTACAGGGGCACTATCTACAGGGGGCACAGTGTGTGTGTGTGTGTGTGTGTGTGTGTGTGTGTGTGTGTGTGTGTGTGTGTGTGTGTGTGTGGGTGTGTGTGTGTGGGGGGGGGGACACAGTGTATGGTACTATTATAATCAGGGACACAGTGTATGGTGTTATTATAATTAGGGGTGCAGTTTATGGTACTATTATAATCAGGGACACAGTGTATGGCGCTATTATAGTTAGTGGTGCAGTGTATGGCGCTTTAGAGGTGTTGAAAATGTTAAAGAGGCTCTGTCACCAGATTTTGCAACCCCTATCTGCTATTGCAGCAGATAGGCGCTGCAATGTAGATTACAGTAACGTTTTTATTTTTAAAAAACGAGCATTTTTGGCCAAGTTATGACCATTTTCGTATTTATGCAAATGAGGCTTGCAAAAGTACAACTGGGCGTGTTGAAAAGTAAAAGTACAACTGGGCGTGTATTATGTGTGTTACATCTGGGCGTGTTTACTACTTTTACTAGCTGGGCTTTCTGATGAGGTGTCATCCACTTCTCTTCAGAACGCCCAGCTTCTGGCAGTGCAGACCTGTGACGTCACTCACAGGTCCTGCATCGTGTCGGCACCAGAGGCTACAGTTGATTCTGCAGCAGCATCAGCATTTGCAGGTAAATAGCTACATCGATTTACCTGCAAACGCCGATGCTGCTGCAGAATCATCTGTAGCCTCGGGTGCCGATGTGTCCTCGCTCGTCTGACACGATGCAGGACCTGTGAGTGACGTCACAGCGTGATCTCTGGAGAACACGGCTGTGTCTGCACTGCCAGAAGCTGGGCGTTGTGAAGAGAAGTGGATGATACTTCTATACACAACGCCCAGCTAGTAAAAGTAGTAAACACTCCCCGATGTACGCACATAATACACGCCCAGTTGTACTTTTACTTTTCAACACGCCCAGTTGTACTTTTGCAAGCCTCATTTGCATAAATACGAAAATGGTCATAACTTGGCCAAAAATGCTCGTTTTTAAAAAATAAAAACGTTACTGTAATCTACATTGCAGCGCCGATCTGCTGCAATAGCAGATAGGGGTTGCAAAATCTGGTGACAGAGCCTCTTTAACTTTGTTTATAGGTACAGACATTTATTAAAAGTGAGAAGCTGAAGACATCTGAGCGGCAAACTGCAGAAATTGATCATGGCCGGTAGAAATCCATCATAGAGGTCTGGACCGGAGGGAGTAGAAAAGAACTAGAATCTGAGACGTCACAGGTGAGTCACTTAATGTAAATGTTTATTCTGCCTCTAATCAGCACTGTAGTCGCTGCATGATCTGGAGCGAGATGATGGGTGGTATGATTTTTTTTTTTGAAACAGCATCTCCCAGCATATCCTTACGATTGTTCGGGCCATGCTGGGAGCTGTAGCTTTACACCGTACAAACCTATACGGCAGGGGTTGCACTAAATTGAGCTGTATTTGTTCTGGTGTTGTATATATGTACTGAGCTTTGTTCTGGGGCTGTATATATGTACTGAGCTTGGTTCTGGTGTTGTATATATGTACTGACCTTAGTTCTGGGGATGTATATGTCAAAGCTTGGTTCTAGTGCTGTATTTATGTACGAAGCTTGGTTCTTGTGCTGTATTTATGTACTGAGCTCGGTTCTGGTGCTGTATATATGTACTGAGCTCAGTTCTGGTGCTGTATATATGTACTGAGCTCGGATCTTGGGATGTATATCTGTATTTAGCTTTGTTCTGGAGCCAAATATGTCAGAGCTTGATTCTGGAACTGTAATTATGTAGAATATACTTATATAACAAAATTGAAGGGCAGATGGAATTGTTCTCAATTTATTGTATATTTCATGGGAACCTGTATGGTAGTTTTAACCCCTTGAACTGCCACCATGCGGTATTATGACCGGACAATATTTCCAAATGTATGTTTTTTTCAGATGCAGCAAAATCTTTAAAATCCACTTTTAAAACGGCGCACACTATATGCTAATTACTCATTAAAGGGTCATGGGGTGGTGCCGCTATCCTGAAGAGTCTCATAGTCCTGCCTCCAAACACACCTTTCCATGTTTGATTAACATCCCCCTGGCAGATACAACTTTCTCGGATGCACCATTGCCTTGTGGCACTATACACAAGGGGGGCTGTCTGGCACTATACACAAGGGGGAGCTGTGTGGCACTATACACAAGGGGAGCTGTGTGGCACTATACACAAAGGGGAGCTGTGTGGCACTATACACAAGGGGCTGTGTGGCACTATCTACTAGGGGGGCTGTATGGCACTATTTACAAGGGGGAGGGATGTGGCTCTATCTACAGCGGGCTGTGTGTGGCACAATCTACAGGGGTCTGTGTATGGCACTATCTACTAAGGGGGGCTGTGCGGCACTATCTACTAAGGGGGCTGTGCGGCACTATCTACAAGGGAGGGGGGCTATGTGGCACAATATACAGTGGCAGCTGAATAGCGCTATATACAGGAGTGGGCTTTATGGCAATATCTACAGGGGGCTGTATGGCACTATCTACAAGGGGGAGGTGGGGGCGCTATCTACAAGTGGGGTGTGACACGGTCTATAGGCAGGGCTGTATAGCACTGTCTACAGGGGGATGTATGGCACATAATACAGGGGGCACTATCTATAAGGGGGGCTGCTTGTGGCACCTGCGGGGGGCCCAGTCAAGAGTTTTCTATGGGGCCCAGTCTTTCCTAGTTACGCCCCTGGTTGTGGGGTTGGGTGATCGGGCTATTGACCACAGCATCTGAGTGGTTAAATGGCCGGGATCAGAGTTATCTCCGATGTCAAGTGTTTGAATTAGCCAGCTCCTGAATCCGTGGCATCTTGGTGTAGGGGATATTTGATGTAACTGTACGTCAAAAGTTGCCTTGGGGTTAAAGAGAATCTGTCATGACGACCGATCTATTTATATTAGCGCATCAGTATGATATCCTTATAGCTATACAAGTGCATGTAACTACCACCACTATGCAGCCCACTAAAGTGCCAATCAGAGGACTGAACATAAAGCACTTCCTGGTGCTGTGGATTCACATGGTGTGTCACATGACCCCTCCCAGCAAGTCAGCTGCTTTGAAAAGGGCCATTTGCCATACACTTCACGACTCCTCCGAAACAGTAGTCACCGATTACGTCACAATCCTTTTCTGCTGACTGGCTTAGATGAATCATGGGATACAATTTGTGGCTCCACAGAACCAGGTAGTAATTATTTTTTTTATACAGCTCCCATTTGACATTGTACCCAATAATTCTATTAGTGTATAACCCTGCTGTTCTCATTTTAAAAGGTCCCTTAAAGTGATAGGTTCCCTTTAAGCACATTGCTTTATAATAGTCCATATAGATTATTTGTTTTATGGGGACATCTAGTAATTAACCCCTTCAGGATCAGGCTAAGTTTGAACAATTTTTTTTTGCATTCCGGGGTCATATAACTTTTTGTGCTTTTAGGTTGTCGTAGCTGTACGAGACCTTGTTTTTTGCAGGATGAGTTGTACTTTATGAACATATAAATTAACATTTAATCTATATTCATTTTTATTTTATAACCAGTACTGAAAAAATAAATTCCACTAGTTTTTTGTTCTGCTGTACAGCGATCATCATAAATTATTGTATCAGTTTTTGCGGTTGTGAAGAGATTAAGTAATTTTAATTATTAACATTTATTTTACAGATTTAATTTTTTACTAGTTTTATTTTTAGGTTTAATAATACAATGTACTGGCATATATTTATGTGCCAGTACATTAGCACATGTACTAGAGTACACATGCAGTTAGGACATACTCAAGTATAACATAACGGCGGGTATTATGGCCACACAACTCTGGGGTCCTGCAACGAACCCTGGGCTATCTGCCCATAGGTATGGGCTACGGTCATGTCACAGGCATTCATCAAAGAGCGTGCCCCCCCCCCCATAGTCTCTGCCGTTGTATGCTGCGATCAGCATTGATCGCTGCATACAAAGGGTTAAACTTCAGAGGTTTCTCTAATCTCTGCTGTTGAAATAGTGGCGTATGCTCATCATGATACGACTACTGGTCGTCAAGCAGAAAACGAGTTATAAATTACATTTCCTAACATGCAAGAAATGGGAATAGGCAGGAATACGTAGGTAGTCATTTGCATGCGGACTCATCAGGGCATGTACTAAACCATCAGTGCAATCAGCTTAATCACAAATCTCTAGAAGAACGGCTATTTTAAGAGTCGGTAAAAGGCGGAGTTTCCTTAATTCCATCATTTGCATTAGTCGCTTTCTAATTAAATTACTCGCTGTTCCCAGAAAGTTGTGGATATTCTGTAATCCCAGATTATCAGCGATCATTTCAAAGAAATTAACTCTCCTTATAAAATCAACACAAGCCAAGGGAAACAAATGGATTGTTCTCACTCGTCCACAACACACTTAATCCTGGCCGTGATTTTACAGCTTCGTTAGTAACGTCTGTATATCCATGTACAGTCTCTCTATAATATAGCGGTCTCTATATGGACCAGGATCATTGCCCAGACTTCCATTTAAAGAGGCTCATTACAGCAGTGTTTTTTTTTTTATATAGAAAAACGATCATTTTTGACGGAGTTATGACCTATATAAGCTATATGCTAATGAGTTTCTCAATGGACAACTGGGCGTGTTTTACTTTTTGACCAAGTAGGCGTTGTACAGAGGAGTGTATGACGCTGACCAATCAGTGACCAATAAGCGTCATACACTTCTCTCCATTCATTCACACAGAACATAGCGATATAGCTATCTGCAGCCTCATACACACACTATAACATTACTGCAGTGTCCTGACAATGAATATACATTACCTCCAGCCGGAACGTGTATTCAGAATCCTGACCACTTCTGTAGCGTCTCTGTGCTTTACAGCACAGCGAGATCTCGCTGTAAATGACAGCTTACATAGTAATCTCACGAGACTACACTTGCTATGCTGTAAGGCCTCATTTACACGAACGTATTATACGCGCGTGCGACGCGCGTGCTTTGCACGCATGTCGTACGCACCTATATTAGTCAATGGGGCAGTTTAGACGATGCGTGAATTGCGCTCAGCGCGCGTGCGTAGAAAAAAACTCACGACATGTTCTATAATCGTGCGTTTTTCGCGCACTCACGCACCCATTGAAGTCAATGGGTGCGTGAAAACCACGCATGCCGCACGGAAGCACTTCCGTACGAACTGCGTGATTCGCGCAAGAGCTGTCAAACTCCTGAATGTAAACAGAAAAGCACCACGTGCTTTTCTGTTTACAAACATCCAAACGGAGTGTCAAATTCGAGATGAGCGCACCGAACTTCACCGGGTTCGGCCAAACTCGTTTTGACCGAAACCGGTAAAAAATGTTCGGGTACGCGACGTCAGGAGACAGTCACTGTCCACGGTGCTGAAAGCGTTAAACTGGTTCAGCACCATGGACAGTGACTTCCGCGCCGAAAATCCATGAACCTGTAAAAAAAAAAAGACGTTCTGACTTACCGATAACTCCGGTCCGACCTCCCGGGATGACAGTTCAGTCAAAGTGACAGCTGCAGCCAATCACAGGCCAAGCACAGGCTGCAGCCAATCACAGGCTGCAGCGGTCTCATGGACTGCGGCGTCATCCTGGGAGGTGGGGCCGGATGACAAGAGAGGGACGCGTCACCAAGGCAACGGCCGGGAGCCCGGACTGGGGGAAGCAGGAAGTTCTTGGTAAGTATGAAAGTCTTTTTTTATTCACAGGTTGGTGTATATTGTGTTCGGCATTCACTGTCGAGGGTGCTGAAAGAGTTACTGCCGATCAGTTAGCTCTTTCAGCACCTTGGACAGTGACGGGCGTCGACTAGCCTCATCTCTATGATGGCGGCTGCGCGAAAATCACGCAGCCGCGCATCATACACGGATGACACACGGAGCTGCCAAGTGCCTTTTGCGCGCGCAAAACGCAGCGTTTTTTGCGCGCGCAAAACGCACACGCTCGTGTAAATGAGGCCTAAATCACAGAGACGCTACAGAAGTGTCAGGATTCTGAATACACATCACGTCCTGGCTGGAGGTAATGTATATTCATTGTCAGGACACCGCAGTAATGTTAGTGTTTGTGTATGTGTACGTGGCTGCACATAGCGATATATCTATATCGCTATCTGCAGAGTAAATGAATGGAGAGAAGTGCATGATACTGATTGATCACTGGTCAGCGTCATACACTCCTCTGTACAACTTCTTGGTCAAAAAGTAAAAAACACGCCAAGTTGTCCATTAGCATAAAGCGAATATAGGTCATAACTCCGTCAAAAATGATAGTTTTTCTATATAAAAAACACACTGCTGTTATCTACATTACAGTGCCGATCACATTATGTACAAGATAGGGCACTTATAATGTGGTGACAGAGCCTCTTTAAAGTGTAGCTAAACGTTTGACAAACTTCTGACATGTCAGTTTGGATTGGTGGGGATCCGAGCACCGAGACCGCCACCAGCCGCTGAAATAAATAGATCGGTGTACGGACTCAATAGAAAGTCTGTGAGCCCGTACTCCGATACATCGGCTTTCTGGAAAAAGCTGACAAGACACGAAGCGGCTGGGCGCTCACACGAGCACTTCAGATGCTTCGTTCTAGCGATTGGTGGGGTCTCAGTGCCCGGACCCCCACCAATCCAAACTTCTGACATGTCTCTATTACATGTCAGAAGTTTGTCAAACGCTTAGATACACTTTAAGGCCTCATTTACACGAACGTATTATACGCGCGTGCGACGCGCGTGCTTTGCACGCATGTCGTACGCACCTATATTAGTCAATGGGGCAGTTTAGACGATGCGTGAATTGCGCTCAGCGCGTGTGCGCAGAAAAAAACTCACGACATGTTCTATAATCGTGCGTTTTTCGCGCACTCACGCACCCATTGAAGTCAATGGGTGCGTGAAAACCACGCATGCCGCACGGAAGCACTTCCGTGCGAACTGCGTGATTCGCGCAAGAGCTGTCAAACTCCTGAATGTAAACAGAAAAGCCTAAGGCCTCATTTACACGAGCGTGTGCGTTTTGCGCGCGCAAAAAACGCTGCGTTTTGCGCGCGCAAAAGGCACTTGGCAGGTCCGTGTGTCATCCGTGTATGATGCGCGGCTGCGTGATTTTCGCGCAGCCGCCATCATAGAGATGAGGCTAGTCGACGCCCGTCACTGTCCAAGGTGCTGAAAGAGCTAACTGATCGGCAGTAACTCTTTCAGCACCCTCGACAGTGAATGCCGATCACAATATACACCAACCTGTGAATAAAAAAAGACTTTCATACTTACCAAGAACTTCCTGCTTCCCCCAGTCCGGGCTCCCGGCCGTTGCCTTGGTGACGCGTCCCTCTCTTGTCATCCGGCCCCACCTCCCAGGATGACGCCGCAGTCCATGAGACCGCTGCAGCCTGTGATTGGCTGCAGCCTGTGCTTGGCCTGTGATTGGCTGCAGCTGTCACTTGGACTTTACTGTCATCCCGGGAGGTCGGACCGGAGTTATCGGTAAGTCAGAACGTCTTTTTTTTTTTACAGGTTCATGGATTTTCGGAGCGGAAGTCACTGTCCATGGTGCTGAACCAGTTTAACGCTTTCAGCACCGTGGACAGTGACTGTCTCCTGACGTCGCGTACCCGAACATTTTTTACCGGTTTCGGTCAAAACGAGTTTGGCCGAACCCGGTAAAGTTCGGTGCGCTCATCTCGAATTTGACACTCCGTTTGGATGTTTGTAAACAGAAAAGCACGTGGTGCTTTTCTGTTTACATTCAGGAGTTTGACAGCTCTTGCGCGAATCACGCAGTTCGCACGGAAGTGCTTCCGTGCGGCATGCGTGGTTTTCACGCACCCATTGACTTCAATGGGTGCGTGAGTGCGCGAAAAACGCACGATTATAGAACATGTCGTGAGTTTTTTTCTGCGCACACGCGCTGAGCGCAATTCACGCATCGTCTAAACTGCCCCATTGACTAATATAGGTGCGTACGACATGCGTGCAAAGCACGCGCGTCGCACGCGCGTATATTACGTTCGTGTAAATGAGGCCTAAGGGGGGATTCACACGAGCGTGATTTGGCAGCGTGTAGGCCGCGTGGTTTTCGCGCGGCACGCAATGCCCTATAGAAGTCTATGGGGCAGTACACACAGTCCGTGTATTTTGGGCAGCGTTTGTTCGCTGCGCAAAATACGCGACAGGTTCAATAACTCTGCGTATTTCACGCATCACGCACCCATTGAAGTCAATGGGTGCGTGAAAACCAGGCAGGTCGCACGGAAGCTCTTCCGTGCGAACCAACTGAAACAGCGCACGAGCTGTCAAAAGGATGAATGGAAACAGAAAAGCACCACGTGCTTTTCTGTTTCCAAGCATCCAAACGGAGTGTCTTTGCGAGGAGCGAACCCCGACAACCGAAGCTAACTTCACCGGGTTCGGCCAAACTCGTTTTGGCCGAACCCGGCAAAAAAAATTCCGGTCCGCGACTTCGGGAGACATTCACTGTGCATGGTGCTGAAAGAGTTAAACTGTTTCAGCACCATGGACAGTGACTTGCGATCCCAAAATACATGAACCTGTAAAAAAACCCGAAGTTCTAACTTACCGATTACTCCTGTCTCCTTCCTGCAGTCCGACCTCCCGGGATGACACTTCAGTTCAAGTGACAGCTCCAGCCAATCACAGGCCAAGCACAGGCTGCAGCGGTCACATGGACTGCCGCGTCATCCAGGGAGGTGGGGCCCGATGTCAAGAGAGGCGCGTCACCAAGGACGCGTCACCAAGGCAACGGCCGGGAAGTTCTCGGTAAGTAGGAACTTTATCTTTTTTTTTTTACAGGTTTTTCGCTGTTGTGTTCGGCATTCACTGTCGAGGGTGCTGAAAGATTTAGCTCTTTCAGCACCTTGGACAGTGACGGGCGTCGACAAGCCTAATCTCTATGATGCCGGCTGCGCGAAAATCACGCAGCCGCGCATCAGACACACGCAGCTGTCAAATGGTTTTTGCGCTCGCAAAACGCTGCGTTGTTTGCGCGCGCAAAAACGCAACGTTCGTGTGAATCTGCCCTAAGGGTAATTTTTAACTAAAAAATAAACACTAAAAAACTCACCTCAGTTCTGACCCTTCTTAGTTATATTGGTTTCTGGCAAAGCTGGTTAACAAGCAATAGGCCTCCCTACCTTATATTATGCATCGGCTATTTTTATTAAAATCATTTAAAGGGAAGGTGTCACGGAAAACATTTTTTTATATGTTATTGCTTTTAGTATGTCATTAAAATAAATTTTATTTATTTGTGTTTTTGTGTTGTACTTTTTTCTCTCTTTTATTTCTCTATGGGGCTGCCATTTTTTTTTTCATCTCTGTATGTGTTGATTAACGACACATACAGAGATGGAATACGGCACATACATCCCCATAGAGAATACGAACGGGAGCCGTTCCATTCACTATAATGTACGCCGTCTATGTGGGAACGGCGCATGCGCCGCTCCCACACAGTCCAAAAGGAAGGTCTTCAGCAGTGACATCCGGCGCCATTTTCATGTGGACCGGAAGCCGCGGCCGGACAGTAAGATGACTACTTCCGGTCGCGGCTTCCGTCCATATGTTCAGAAGCAAGGACTAAGAGCGGAGGCAGCAGGAGTAGGTAAGTTGTTTGTGTATGTTCGTGTTATACTGTCTGATTACCACTGTATCTAATCCTCCTACACTGTACATTCGCTCAAAAAATTTCGGCACACAGTGTAGGAGGTTTGAACATTCCACCCCCTCCTTTCTCCTGGCACTAGCCAGGATAAAGGAGGGGGGCTTGTTTGACGACACTAGAGCGAATGTGTCTTTTCCAATTTTGCAGCATAAAGCAATGAGGTTGCTTTACCACATGCCAATGCTGCAATTTTGGGAATTGCTCCCTCTAGTGACCAGCACATGGAAATGTTATAAATTAGAATCTAATTTAGAATATTTCCTGACTTGTGAAAAAATTAGAACAATGTGTAATCACTTATATACTAACAGTTTAACTAAAAAATATATATATTTTTCTAGCGACACATTCCCTTTAATGTTGCTTATATTGCATCAACATATTCTGCAGCGCTGTACAGATTATCATCACTTATATCAGTCCCGGTCCCCAATAGGGCTCACAATTGTGAGGTCAGACATGGATGTTGGAGGAGATGGTTGGCTTGCAATTGCAGATCCAATTCATTGTAACGGTGTTGGATAGGGTTGTGGTCAGGGCTCTGTGTAGCCACTCAAATTCTTTCACACCAAACACCTCACCCCCATGTCTTTATAAGGCTTGCGGGGTGCACTGGGGCATAGTCATGCTAGAACAGGCCGACGCTCAAACTTCCCACATATTTGGAAACTACAGCTGTGTAAAATATATTTTTATTGTGTAGCATGAACATTTCTCTTCACTGGAAATAAGGGACCAAGCCGTAAAAAGCCCCAGACCATTATCCCCACCAAATATTACAGTTGGCATTGTGTTCCGGTAGTTAGCGTTCTCCTGGCATTCGTCAAACCCAGACTCGTCCATCAGACTCCCAGATAGTGAGACATGATTCATCACTCCATAGAACATGTGGCTCCAGTCCAGTGGTGGTGTGCTTTGCACCACTCCAGCCGACACTTGACATTGTGCATGGTGACCATGGAAACCCATTTCTTGAAGCTTTGGACACACAGTTCTGGTGCTGAGGTTACTTCCAGAGGCCCTTTGGACCTCTGTAGTGAGTGATATAAGAGAGGATAGGCAAATTTTTACACATCATATGCTTCAGCACTCGGCAGGCCCATTCTGTGGCTTATCTGGTCTATTGCTTTGTGGCGGAGCGGTTGTGGCTGACACTTCCACTTCACAATAATTGTACTCATAGGTGACCGGGGTAGATCTAGCAGATCAGAAAGTTGACAAACAAACTTGTGGCAAAGGTGGCATCCAATGCCACGTTTCAATTCACTCAGCTCATCAGTACGACCCATACTACTAGTAATGTTTATCTTTGGTGATTGCATGGCTATGTGCTTGATTTTATGCATCGGTTTGCAACGGTTGTGGCTAACGGAGCACTCTGGACTAATCAAGTTTTAATCTTAAAACAATTGAACCAAGAACCAAATTAATCATTTTATGCATTTATTCTTTTTTGTTTAAAAAAAACAAACAGAACATTGCCCAATTTACACAATTGAACACCCAAACAGGTCTACCCAGCACGGACGCGGTCCTACTCCTGAAACACTGGTTGCATTTGTGAATTGCCAATATCCAGAGAACATCTACATGGAGATAACACAACAAATGCATTGTATTCATTACAGGAAACCATGAGGGAGACACATTGTTGGCCGACTGTGTTACAACATTGAGCTGTTCCATTGGAAATGTATCCACCAGTTGTATAATATGTATCCCAGCTGTAGTAATGGCAGTGGTATTCTTTACAGTCAGTGATTGATTTTCATATTCTTTGCTTGGCTGTTCTCACTTTTGAAGGGATCTTCGGCTTTTACCTAATTTGGTTGTTATTCACATTTTTTATTTTCTTAAAAAGGGGTTGTACAAGATTAGAAAACCTGGCTGATTACTTTATTAAAAAAACAAAACAAAAAAAAAAAAAACAGTGCCGCACATGTCCACAGGTTGCATGTGGTATTGCAGCTCAGTACCCATTCAATTCGAAAGAGCTGAGCTGCAATAACAGACAACCCATGGACAGGGGTGGCACAGTTTCTGGAAGAAAGCAGCCATGTTTTCAAATCTTGTACAACCCCCTTTAAAGGAACATTCTGGGCAAATCTGATCTACTGTGGTACAGGGCCTGTGGCAGTGGTGCATGACACAGGGATTCTCTCTTTGTTGTTCTTTGAATACCTGTGTCATACCCTCTCACACCCTGAACTTGGTATAACACAATTGGTTTTGTCCAGAAATCCTGAGAGAGATTAGCCCAATATACCCAGGAAGGAAATACTTACAGGGGTAGTCTGAAGACCATTGCTACAGGACACTCCTCATTCTGCATTTTGGTGGATATTTAGGGACTCTGAGTGCCCCCTTTAAAAGGGTTGTCCAGCAAGAACAACCCTCTTTGCAAATTCAAACACCCTCCCCCGCTGTAATCAGTAGATCACCAAGGTTCCCTATTGATCAGCTGTCAAGGGAAAATGTAGCAAAATTAAAATCAATGAACAACCATGTAATACATTATTGCGCAGAGTCCACCAGAGCGGTAGTCACTCTTTGAGGGAGCTTTAATGGGGGATGGATGATGTTCTAGACCTAATAAACCATATAGACCTCCCCATTGGTCTCTAAATGTATAAATGTAACAGAAAGCTCTATCTATCGCTCGCTCGCACGCACCCCCCCCCCCCCCTGATTTTCTAGCACCTGTCTTGATCAGGGGTGTTCCAGTAGATTAGAAAAACCCGGACCCCGTTATGACCGGTAGGTGTCCACGGGAGGTTCCAGCTTTTGACGCAATAAAACAAAGACGCAAAGAAGACTAATATCAGGTCAACTTAATTCAGCTTACAACATGGATGGGTACAATGGAGATTTGCACCAGAAAATTCAGATAATACACAGTATATTCTGATATCTGTTTAATTCAATGGTCTATGAAGTTGTATCCGTACCCAAAATGTCTGGCCGTGGCACCAGTGAAATACACAAACTCTTATGAGTCGGCTGATGCTGTAGTCAGAGGAGTAAGGACAGCGTGGGAACTTAGAAACCCTTCCATGTAAAGGGATAACTGCTGTACATTTTCTACAGTGGTAGAAAGTGGAGCTACAAGTTTCTCTAGAGACGAAACGTATATTAAGGCAGCAAAAATGACACTGCACAAAGACACGAACGTTGGGTCTATATTTGATGATACACAGGCAGCAAGTCAATGTTACAATTAAGATGGGGTGGGGGGGGGGGGGGGGGGGGGCAGCCACCTGTATCAACAGGGAGAGGAATTCCAGCAGCATGGAGTCATGTGTATACAGGTCAGGGATAGAACTAAAAGATACAATTCTGGCTCCCTGCAGCCACCACTAGGGGGAGCTTCGGCACTTACTGCAGAATGTTTATTGGCGTTCAATTTAGAGAGTAAATTCCTAATGTCCCCCTAGAGATGGCTGCTGAAAACAGAGCTCAAGCTCCCACGGCCACACTGGGCTGGGGGTTAGGCTTGTAATGGACTTTCATTGCGACGACGCGTGCTGTGGGCATAACAGTTGGATCTTTGTGCCATGTGCCAACCCTTAAAGAGGCTCTGTCACCAGATTTTGCAACCCCTATCTACTATTGCAGCAGATAGGCGCTGCAATGTAGATTACAGTAACGTTTTTATTTTTAAAAAACGAGCATTTTTGGCCAAGTTATGACCATTTTTGTATTTATGCAAATGAGGCTTGTAAAAGTACAACTGGGCGTGTTTACAGTAAAAGTCCAAGTGGGCGTGTATTATGTGGGCGTTTTTAATACTTTTACTAGCTGGGCGTTCTGACGAGAAGTATCATCCTCTTCTCTTCAGAACGCCCAGCTTCTGGCAGATCACGCTGTCACGTCACTCACAGGTCCTGCATTGTGTCAGACGAGCGAGGACACCGGCACCAGAGGCTACAGTTGATTCTGCAGCAGCATCAGCGTTTGCAGGTAAATAGCTACATCGACTTACCTGCTAACGCCGATGCTGCTGCAGAATCAACTGTAGCCTCTGGTGCCGGTGTCCTCGCTCGTCTGACACGATGCAGGACCTGTGAGTGACGTGACAGCGTGATCTGCCAGAAGCTGGGCGTTCTGAAGAGAAGAGGATGATGGATGATACTTCTCATCAGAGCGCCCAGCTAGTAAAAGTATTAAAACCGCCCACATAATACACACCCACTTGGACTTTTACTGTAAACATGCCCAGTTGTACTTTTGCAAGCCTCATTTGCATAAATACAAAAATGGTCATAACTTGGCCAAAAATGCTCGTTTTTTAAAAATAAAAACGTTACTGTAATCTACATTGCAGCGCCGATCTGCTGCAATAGCAGATAGGGGCTGCAAAATCTGGTGACAGAGCCTCTTTAACTCCAAAACACATCGCGAACATCTCTATCAGCTATGAGTGCAGTGCACCGAGCTGCTGTAATAGTCCGATGCAGTACACACATCACATTTTTGCACGCGGTCGATATAGGTTTGAACGTCTCTTTGGATTTGTGTCGGTCTGAACCGATTGTTCACACCTAAAAACGTTCAAGTTATTGGCACATATGATTGACAGTCACAAACAGTTGGAGATTTGGAGACTGATAACACTTTTGTTTTACTAATACTGGACCGGGGGTTCTTTATCTTACGCGGTTTAGTCATGAAAGAAAAAAAAAGAAAAGAAGAAGTATTATAACCTTTAGGCCTCATGGACAGAGTGGTTTCACAGATCCACAATACGGCACCCATAGATTGTTATAGTCCATAATGTACCTCTAAATGGAGTCAACTATGGTTTTCATTCTGGTTGCCATAGCTACGTCCAGGTTCATGTTTACATCACCATAGTAATTGTATTTATTTCACTTCTATTCTAGAAAGTTCTGAACATCGGCATGCGTACTAAATGTCACACGTAATATAGTGTATATTCATATTTCTATTTACATGTATACATAAATACATGTTCCTGGGACATACCACGGCAACCAGAATAAAAATATATCCCTTATAAATAAAGTCGGTTACAACGTTTCTTTTTTCATTCCATGATTAAACAACTTTACTTATAAAGACAACCCCTTTGTAAAAAAACAAAACCCATCAAGTGGTTTTCTTCAGTCAAAACATAAGCATGTAAAAAAAAAAAAAAGACTAAAAAAAACACAAAAAAACAAGCTTAATTATAAAATGGTTGAATTAGCACATTTAGGGTGAATTAGGCATTTTCAAAAAGGAGAAAAAATAAGTTTTGCCCTGAGTCAACGAGTCAAACATATTAAATAAAGAGACCAAATTTTAACGTAACCGGATGCAAGATGGGGAGCTCTCCTATGAACGAATTTTTAAAAAATAGATTAAAAAAATATTTCTCTTCCTCCCATCCCCCGTATCCACGACCGTTCTTCAATAAACAGTAGTTTTCGCTCTCTGTCTCCCCCCCCCCCCAAAAAAAAATCAATAATTTAATCTAGGTGAGCAATACTAAAAAGCCCCTCGTGTACAAACATACGCCAGGCATAGCGCAGAGTTTGCATACAAAGTGACATGTCCCATCAAAAGAACTTCTTGGCCGCCGCTTCTTGTTGACTTCTGCAAAACAAAGAAGAGAAAACGGACCGTCAAACTCCAATACTTCTAGTACACAGGCTACATACAGAGTTGTCGCTGAAAAAAATATTCTAGTGAGTGATCGAGTGCTGACTGCTCAGATCCTGGGCGCAAATTTTTTTCAAACACAGCACAAACTGAAGTTTAGCAAAGAGACCCAAAAAACCTGCGACATCATGGATTTCTGTCTAGAACAACGTGCATGGGAGATGATGGGAAGACAATCTGTGTCCTCCCTTCATTTGTTGATGTACAAATCACAGCTAATAGTTATCTAATAGGAAGTAGCCACTATTATGTGAGATCTGTATGTGGAGAAATGCAGGGAGGGCACGGATTATGTACCATAATCCCTGTAATTTTAGCCATAAAGTACACATACCCATCTGCACTGTAAAAAAAAAAAAATACATCTCTCTCTGGGCAAGCACCGTGGCCACATAAAAAGTAAAGATGAAATTTAAAAATAATAAAAATTAAAAATTATTATTTTTTTTTTTTTTTAAAAAGGTAACTTTTTGAAAACTTGGATTCTCCTTAAGGCTATGTCCAGGCTGAGAAATACAAGGCTGATTTAGAAAGCAAGCAGCCTCCGAAATCCAGGTGTTTGAGACGATTTTCAAAGAATTTTTGATTTTTAAAATGTTTTTGACGTGTCAATGGGAAATGGCTTGTAAAATGCCATTTTACGACAGCCACTTTTTCACTAAGCCTGTTTTACGAGGCGTTTCTTAGCCTACAAAAAAAAAAATATGACTGATTAACTACACAGCGTATTTCACAGTTAAATTAATGGAAAGCTGTTTACAGGGTATTTCGTAGTGTAATACGAGCGTTTTACAAAATGCTGTGTGAACATGGCCTTAGTAATCGTTCTGACTCTGTAATGAAGGCCTTCATGTTCTCTGCTTCTCTAGTAAAAATAGCCGATCTTGCAAGTTGCACACGGGCAGTGAACACCATGCTTACTTATCAAGGCTTGCAACGAGTTCAAAAAAAGCGTAGTGGGTGTAAACTGCGGCTTATGATGGTTAGAAGCACTCGTTCTCCCCACCCCCACCTGCATTCACAACCTGATCCTTGCCCGATCATTGCTTCCACACATCTGCTCAGCTAGAACACGTAACTTTGTAGCCATACAAAAAGATTTTCCAGCCATCCGACGACCCTTCAGATTATTTTGCTAATAGGACTGCTCGTTGACAAAGGGTCATACACAAATATATATTTGCATTTAGACGCATTTTGCATCTTTCGCAATATAAATCCGCATCTGCATCTAAATTTGTATGGCCTCCTCTGTATTTCTCTCAGGCGGAAGTAAATAAGGCTTCAAAACGCCAATAACTGACAAAGACACACCAAATCATCACATTGTAGGGACCGAAACCGGTTAATGCCGCAAGTTCATAAAATGTTACGCTGACTCAAGGACAACCATGTACAAAGCGAAGAAAATGCATAGAAAATACATTGTTCAATCTAAAATGCGTGTAAATCTATGTAAGGTCAAAAACAGAGTAGAAGGAATGTGCAGCCCTCACTTGTACATGATGTAGCCGATGAATAATATGCTCTGCACAGCGACGAATATAAAGAAGTGCGCCGTAGATAGACACGAGGGAACAGGACTTTCAGGGCATTTCTGTTTTTCATGTGGCTGCAAAAAAAAAAAATAATAATATCTATATATAATAATATCTCTATATATGATCACACCACACACACACACACACACACACACACACACCACACACACACACGCGAACACACACACGCGAACACACACACGCGAACACACACACACACGCGAACACACACACACACACACACACACACACACACACACACACACACACACACCTGACATAGCCATTCATTTGTACAGCAAGCAGTGCTGAACACGCTACCTGATCACATTTCCATAATTATAATCCAGAGCTGCATTCACAAGAATGTAGCCTTCCGAGCTGAAATTTTCCAGGTTTTCCTGTAGGTTCTAGGCCTGCACAGATATCATTTAGAAATCAGCGTTTTGGGACGTTTAGTCCTTACACCAGGCAGCGTACAGTAATCTGATATTGGAAAACTTCCCCCTCCATTATGCGAGCTAAGCTAAGCCGTTAGGGGTGTGTCTGATGACAACCTTGTTGACGGTTTCCAATGACAACCAGCATAATCGTGAATACAGATCTGTAGTAGAATACAGGCTGTAACTCAGGATCAGTATAGGATAAGTAATGTATGTACAATGTGACTCCACCAGCAGAATACTGAGTGCAGCTCTGGAGTATAATACAGGATTGAACTCAGGATCAGTAATGTATTTACAAAGTAAAGCAACTTTAAGTAGTTTCATTGTATATATAAAAGGTAAACACAAACTTAAAACAGATCGGTCAGTGGCTACATGTACTTATATAGTGGCCACCTAGACAAGTAGTCAAGAATTTGCTAGGCAACCAGCATTAGCATAGTCTTCAGAGTAGAAGGGGGACCTGTAAATGTAAGGAATAGTAAGAAAATATAACTTTACCATGTTCTTCTGTACTAGAGTCTCAATGTCCCTCTTCACGAGATGGAGATGTTCTTTGATATCATTAAAGTGTTGCGTGTTCTCATAGCCGGCAGCACCCCCATGCTGATTCCCAGCGACCAGTTTTAAAGCTTCACTCATCGAGTTCCTTAAAGAAAATGATAAACTTAATCAAGTAAAAACTTAATCATGTTCTATGTAAATGTTTAAAGTGAATTTCCCTCAAGGTCATGTCTAAGGCTCCATGCACACGACTGTGCCCGTAATTACGACCCGTACTTACGGGCACAGATGGCCAAGGACAGCTGGCCGTATTTACGGGCCGTGCTCCCATTATAAAGTATGGGAGCACAGTCCGTAAAATAAAAAGATAGGACATGTATTTTTTTGCCTAGTTTCTACGGCACGGACACCCTCCCATAAATATACGGGAAGTTGTCCGTCGGCCACAAAAACTAATGGGCCCGTAATTACGGACCGCATTTACGGTGTGTAACTACGGGAGATTTTACGGTCGTGTGCATGGGACCTAAAGCATTTTTGAATCTCCACCTTCTAACACATTTTTATATCTAACATTCTGTGCAAATTAATTTCGGAATATATCACAGGTTGGAGCGCTGTTTTTCTGATACGGAGCTCCCAATCTCGTGCAGACAACATGATAAAATCCTAGCCACCACTAGGGGGAGCTTACCGTATACCGCTTTATTCAATGTTAACATAAGCTCCACCTAATGGCAGCTGCAAGCAGCCTGATTTTTTTTTCTTTTAACACTATATGCAAGGGATTTGGAGCTCCGTATCCGAAAAATAAAGCTCTGCCCGCTATGAAGATATATTAAGTAACCAATCAGCACAGAATTATGGACTGATTGATCTTAAAAACCCAAGGGTGGATATTCACTTACAGAAAACACACAAGTTGGCCACAGTAAAAAGTTTGTATGGACAAAAACAAAGATTTAGACCATATTCTGACATAGCCCCTTTGCGACACGAACAAGCATGAAAGACGCAGACTGAAGACCGGTGTGTGTAAAAAAAAAAAAAACTGATCTGCCCTGTTGGACTGTTTTTGGGTCATTGTTGGTGAAGGTCTTGGAAAGTCATTCATCGTAAAATGACAGATCTGCTACCCATCAATAGAAATCACGACCAGGTCACAAATCAAGGCGGTTGCGGAATTCAGAATAGAGATCAGATCATTCAGGAGCGGGGCAGCAGGTAAGTTAACTATACATTTCCAATGTCTAGTCAAATTATTATTTTTTGGGACTGTATGCTGGCTTTAAGGACTAGTCGAAGGGGCAAGGTCTTTAGATCAAAGTAGTAGCCTAGGCCAAACCACTTTTCCATCTGGAGACAGCACTCGGGGGAGACGTGGGGCTTTTATCTTTTATTATTTTTAAAATTTGACATCCTTTAGACATTGATAAGTCATAAAAAGGAAGAGGATGTTGTAGTAAGTGATTTTTGAATTTTTAGATTTTTTTTTTCCTGTCCCTTTAAAACAAATACACACTAATGAGGCCACTGTTATAATGGGGTTTTATTAATTTTGTGGTTGTGTTTAATATTTCATCATCGTTCGCTGGGGGTCTATTGGGCGTAAAGAAACGATCTCTTTCCTTTGTGTCATAGCCCTAACAGAGACGTATCCCATCAAGAAATACAAAGCCTTCCAAAAGAAATTAATACAGTTGTGCAAGAAATCAAGAGGCTTAAGGATAAGAAAAGATTTAGGGCTAAGGTCCAAGATTACATTTAACATAAGAGAAACTCATTTCCCATATGTGCTCTTCTAGCGCTGGAATATTGCAGCCCTGTTTTTTTCCCCCTTCTGCTGTTACTATAGAAAAAAAGACAAAAAAACAAATTAAAATCCAGGCTGTGTTTCGGCGGCCGGCCGTTTACACAGATCTGTAACGTGATCAGATCAGCGCGCACAGACATGCTGCTTAATCAATATGCTCGTATCACTCAGCCGTCCTGTTATGCTACGTTTTTTCGTTGCAAAGAAGATTAAGGTCTGTAACGGGAATATTTATCATCATGAGGATTTTATTTTAATCCCTTTTCTACTTCTGGCAAAAGACACAAAAGGAAAAAAATATATATATATCCCCAGTAACGGAATTTAGTCCTGAGACGATTATTCATTGTACAGGAAGGTAGTAAACACAGGGAACTACGAAGAAGCAGTGTAGGATAAAATGGCCAAAGACCGAGACGTAAAGACATAAGAGATTTTCTTTTTACCAAATTCAAATTAAAATAGGGCAACAAAAAAAAACAGACAAAAACAAACAAAAAACATTGTGACCATACATATGACTCCTGGCCAAATTCAGCACCCAGTATGGTCACTGCGTCTCACAATAAAAGATCGTTGATTGACCCCCTCATATATATATACACCATGGGCAGCACGGCGTCTCAGTGGTTAGCACTATTGCCTTGGACCTATGTGCAGCGCTGCAGAATATGTTGGCGCTCTATAAGTAACAGCAATAAATCATCATAGTTATGTGTGGTTTTTTGTTCGTTATGCTTTAAATCAAGATTTTTACTTTTATACAATATTTAAAGGAATATATGTGTGTTTTTATAGGTTAAAGTGGTATTCCCATTATATCATTATGGCATATCGCTAGGGTATACCACAACATTATCAGTGGGGTCTGACCTCTAGGACCCTAGTCGATCATCAGGTCCCTCCAGTTTTTCCTGCACATCGGCACACCCGTGTACAGGGCACCGCACCACAGCCCCATTCAAGTAAATGGGGCTGTGCTGTAGTTCCTTGCATAGTGGGGTTTCATACGTAAAGACTATGATCGAACATAAGAGTTACCGCATGGGTTTTTGGGTTATTTACTAGTGGTACTGCATGGTTGCCATAAAGGGCTGAATAATGGTGCATTTTAACGTCTGTATTGTGACCGCGGGAAACTGACTCACCCGTAGTTCTAATGAACACAACTTAGATCAACAAAGTGACTGTAGACGCCCGGATGTTCGATCTGCAATATGGAGGCTATAATGTATATGTATTGCGGTCATAAGTCAATTCTGGTCGGTTTATTATCTTAAAGGCTATGTAAACCTTTGAAAGGTACCGTAAATTATTATTTTTTCAAATAAAAAAGGTGTATCAGTGTTTGATGCAAATTTATAGATACTTATTAAAAATCTGTTTTACTTTTTGAGATACAGCTGCTCTGTATTCTCTACAGAGCAGCTGTATCTAGCGCTCAATCCTGTTCCAATCAGGGCTTGAAAATTAGGTGATAGATTACAGGTGGATCCGGCTTGTATCTGACCCGCTGTCACTGAACCCGTCAGGCCCGCGGGACTGACAGATTCAGGTAATCGCGAATGATACAGCAGCACTGTACAGAGAATACAGAGCAGCTGTATCAAAAAGTAAAATACTTTTTTAATAAAAAAGTATTTAGAAAGTTACACCAAACACACTGATCAACAGCTTTAAAAAAAAAAAAATTGCCTTTCAAAAAGTGTACATATCCTTTAGGCTGGGTTCACACGACCTATTTTCAGACGTAAACGAGGCGTATGATGCCTCGTTTTACGTCTGAAAATAGGGCTACAGTACGTCGGCAAACATCTGCCCATTCATTTGAATGGGTTTGCCGACGTACTGTGCAGACAACCTGTCATTTACGCGTCGTCGTTTGACAGCTGTCAAACGACGAAGCGTAAAAATACAGCCTCGTCAAAAGAAGTGCAGGACACTTATATACATTATATGCAGGACACTTCTTTCAGACGTAATTTGAGCCGTTCTTCATTGAACTCAATGAAGAGCAGCTCAGAATTTACGGCTGTCAGAGAAGTCTCGCAAAATGCAAGGAGGAGCATTTACGTCTGAAACGAGGCAGCTCTTTTCTCCTGAAAACAGTCTGTCATTTCAGACGTAAATGCCTGCTACCGTTTGCACATACCACGAAGGGTATGTGCACATGGGTTTGATTAACTGTGAATTTCCTACTGTTTTTTCTGTGCGGAAAATCCGTATTTTTGACTGCAAGAGAAACGGACGTGCTGCAGATTGAAAAGCCGCGCTGCAAGTCAATTTTCACAGCGTGTGGATGAGATTTGTAGAACGCTCATACGTAAAAGGGGTTGTCCCGTTTCAGCAAATTAAGATTTATTGTATCATGAAAAGTTATACAATTTTCCAATATACTCTGTATCAATTCCTACCAGTTTTCAAGACCTCTGCTAGCAGTCATTAAAGGGGAGCCTTCATTGCTTATTTCCAGGGATAACAATCTGTCCATAGTCATGTGATGGACACACAGGTGCGCGGCTCGTTACAGTATGTGTATCAGAGCTGTGTCATGTAACGAGCCCTGCACCTGTGTGTCCATCACATGACCATGGACCGATTGCTATTCCCTGGAGCTAAACCATGAAGGTTCCGATTGATTGACAGCAAGCCGAGATCTTGAAAATGATGAAGAACTATTGGAAAATGGTCTTACCTTTCATTTGCTAAAACCGGAATACCCCTTTAATAATTGAATGAAAATATACATAACTTGGCCCCTTTTTCATATTCCATGCAGAAGCCTGTCTAAAGTAGTGCAAATTGTCAGAACAGGGACACATGAAATCAATACGCACATGAAGCTTAGGAGATATTTACATGGCGAAATTGGCAATAGGCTTCATACCAGGGTTTAACTAACACACAAATCCTCGGAGAAGCATATTAGATATTAACTGCTATTATTAAATCTTAAGCAACACATGAAAACATGCCGCTCCTAAACCAGAAGAAATCCACCAATCTGTGCAAGAAAATTACTTCATCCTCTCCGCAAAGAAGAGCAGCAATGAATATGAGCAACAAATAAGCATGTAAGAGGATGCCCAGTTATTTATTTATTTTCTCCAAAAATGCCCAGAAACAGCTTTGTAATCTGGCCGCAGCATATTAAGGAAATATTAAATAAGACCCCGGCTTGAGACTTTAACTGGTAAATCTAATTTGCTCACTTGGAATAAAGATTTGGAAAGAATATTAAAGCAAAAGCTGCGCTGGAAAACAAAACTCTGATAATCTTCCGAGCACAGCTGACCTACATAGTGACAACAGCGTCCAATGGAACCATACTGGTCAAACTAGGGACACTATACTGTATATCAGTGGTCCCCAACCAGTGGCCCCTTGCATGTGGCTCCCCAGTTGATAGTTCTAAATGCTATTTTGCTCTAGTGGTACCAAGGATGCCAGACTAGAACAAGGGGGGGGGAGTCTCTAGTGGGGAACCCTGCTCTATGACATCGATAGGGAATAAGGACAGTAGTTGTCTACATGAGGCAACTCCTTTGATACTAGGGTTACATTTTTATAAATTTTTTTAAATAAACATAACTTTATTTGAAAACTTTAATGTATCGGCGTAGATCTATATACTGAAAGTGCAGAGGCAGTTGTTAGGGCATAATGAAGTATGCTCTAACAGGAAATATGGTCAGACAGTCCTGTGGTCTTTCAATGGACCCTGGGTTGCCCGTCCATATAAGGAATGTCCATCGATCGCATCACAGGGATTCCCTGTGACGCTATCATTTCCTTTGAATGCCGCGGTCAACTTTGATTGTGGCATTCAAGGAAATAACGGCAGAGATCAGAGGTTTCTATGGTCTCCGCGGATAGAACGAGGCTTCAGCTGTGTATTACAGTCACTGCCCTGCTACCGATTGCGCAGACATACTTGCTGCTCCTACCCTCTCCCAAGGCTCACCACTCCATTGACTTACATGCAGTGTGTTTTCGCTAAATCACTCTCTCTGCGCCCTTCTCCTGCTCAGCCTCTCCTCTCCATAGACTTGTATAGGAAAGCAGTGAAGTGACACACCCCCACCTTCTGTAGCACGTCTCTTCTGCTCTCTAACCAGGGACGGCCAATGCTTAAAGGAACAGTGTCATCACAAATTATTTTTTTATATGTTAAAGATGTTAGTGCTTTATTAAAAACGTTTATATTCATTTGTGTGTTTGTGTTTTACTTTTTCTTATTTTTACACTTTTTCTTCCCTATGGGGGCTGCCATTTTTTGTTCCATTTCTGTGTGTGTCGATTAACGACACATACAGACATGGAATACGGCAGCCACAGTCCCATAGGGACTGCGAACGGCTCCCGTCCAATTGACTTCAGTGTACGGCGTCTGTGTGGGAACTGCGCATGCGCCGCTCCCACACAGTCCAATTCGAAATTGGCGCCGTCCGGCGCCATTTTCCTGTGGACCGGAAGTCGCGGCCGGACAGTAATATTACTACTTCCGGTCGCGGCTTCCGGATTTGTGCACTTGGACCAGCGGCAGCAAACGGAGCGGACGGGCCGGAGGGAGCCGCGGCGGCAGGAGCAGGTAAGAGATTTCAATGTATGTTCGTGTTTGTGTGTGTTTACTACTGTATGTAAACCTACTACACTGTGTGTTAGCTCAAAAAATGGCGACACACAGTGTAGGAGGTTACACCGTTCAAACCCCTCGTTTATCCCGGCACTAGCCAGGATAAAGGAGGGGGGGATGCTGAGAGCTCACTAGAGCGAGGGCTTTTTACCCAATTTTTCAAAGCTGCAATTTTGGGAATAGCTCCATCTAGTGACCAAAAATGGGTAGTATTATAAATTAGAATTAATTTATAATATTTCCTGACTCGTGAAAAAAATAAAAAAAATGTGAACAATGTTTAATCACCCACACACTAAATGTTTAATTTAAAAAAAAAAAAACATGTTTTTCTGGCAACACATTCCCTTTAACAATAGATTACAGGAAGGGAGACACCGACTGGCAGGAACTTCACACAGAATTTTCATGGATTAAAACAACTGAATTTTAACAGTAAGTAAAATAACAAAATTGATCTATGTCAGGTATACTATTAGATTAGAATAAGTTGTTTGAAAAGCTAGTGCTGATTCAAGCAGGGAAAAATAAAAAAAATAAATAAAAAAAAAAAAAAAGGCACAGGAGATGAAGTTTCTCACCTTATTTCGCTGACATGCGTGAAAACCGCCCTCTGACCAGTGAGCAAAGTTTCCAGTTCCTGCTGAGAAGCCTGAAGGTAACATAAATGAAGTTAAAGAAGGAGGTTCCCAAAACGTTTACATCCCTCCCCTTCCAAAAACAAATAAGTCCATACCCCTCAGTTAAGCTGTGGGAGGGGTTGTCTCATAAAAAGGGAGGCCATTCTATACAATCGGTTTTTCGAGTTACATCAGTTTCTATCTCCATTTGCGGTGTGTTGAAACGCAAGCTATTCTCCCACGCTATCAGCAGCAAGACTATAATGCCAACTAGAATGTTGTTCAATGAAAGGAAATCCAGAAAAATTTCTACCTGGTTGGTACTTGGCTATTGCAGTTATAGGAAATGTTATTATAGTACATTGTACCTGCTGGACGTTTCCACCACTTGCGGCCCTCTTGGATATCTCGTCGGTGACTGCGTTCACATATCTCCGCTGCTCATCCAGTATCATGTCCAATTGCCGATTCAGCTGCTTGATTTCAAGGTGAATACGGTTCTGACCTTCGAAGATCTGCCTGAGCTCCCGATCATTAACAGACTCAAACATGTCATCCACTGCAGAACAAATAAAAAAGATAAAAAAATTAAATAAAATGACATATATATATATATATAAAAACATCTCTATGTCTTTCAAATAATCCACAAGATCTGGTATGTCACGTCTCAAGTCCCATTAATGCCAGATCAATTGGACACTAACTTTACAAACAACTTCTGCTAATCTAATAGTATACCTGATATAAATGTACATACAGTTATAATTTAGTTTTTAGCCATGCAAATTCCATGTAAAAAGTTACTGCCACTAAGTATCTACCTTCCTGTAACCTGCTGTCCACCCCGATGTCAAGCAAAATCTGACCCTGGTTCAAGAGCTGGAAGTGGTGATTTGTCTTTTCACAACCTCCCCATAGAAGGCTATGGAGAAGAGAAAGAGGCAGCAGGGAGAGGAGACACAGACACGCTACCCATAGAACTCTATGGAGAGAGAGGGGGAGGCGGAAGCAGATAGGAGAAGGGACACAAACACTGACCATAGAAGTCTTTGGAGAGGGGAGCAGAAGCACGAGGAGGGATAGGAAACAGACACGCTTCCCATAGAAGTCTATGGAGAAGAAAAGGGGAAGCAGGAGCAGAAAGACACAGAAGCTGGCCATAAAAGTCTATGGAGAGGGAGGAGACGAAAGCGAGACAGACATGCTGCCCATAGAAAGCTATGGAGAGCGGAGGGGGAGAAGAAGGAAACAGGAGAAGGGAGGCAAACACGCTCAATATAGAAGTCTATGGAGGGGAGAAGGGAACAGAGCGAGACACAGACATGCTGCCAATAGAAGTCAATGGAGAGGGGAGCAGGAGGAGGGAACAGGAGAAGAGACAGACACGATGACTGTAGAAGTCTATAGAGAGGGGAGGTGGAGAAGAAGGGGAGGTGGAGAAGAAGGGGAGAGCAGAGACAGACATGCTGCCCATAGATGTCTACGGAGAGGAGGGAGCAAGTGCAGAATAAGAGAGAAATAGATGCTGACACTGCTGCAGCTGCTCATAGTAAGAGATATGTCACCCCAGTGCTGGATTCCAAGCTACATTTCTCATTATTGCTGTATAATCTCCTTCATTATCTGCAGCAGCTTCTATATATGGAATAGATAGGAGAGAAGGATGTTCTCTTCTCGGTGTGCAGTGTATAGAAGACATGACAGAAGTTAGGCTCCACCCACTAGCTCAGAGACAACTGAGAATTAGAGAGAGCCTGCAGGGGGGAAAACTGCTAAATAATGCAGAATACAACTCAAGTAATGGCCAGAATTAGTATTATTCCTCATGTGTACACACACACACACACACACACACACACACACACACACACACACACACACACACACGACAGCTTATTCTGAAAAGTCACCTTAAAAGTTAGCTACGCTTGAAAGCATACTTCATAAATCTGTATACACACACCCAAACGGATTAAAATTTTTTAAACCCAATGCGTAAATTAGATCTATTCGCAGTAAAAGATGCTCAAGCAGAATTTGGCTTTACCACACAAAACCCATGAGCCATAAGAAGTGTGTGATGTGTACATGCCTGGGTGTTCCTTGAGCTCTGGGTGGTCTTTATTGTATTCATCTTTCCTCTTTTCCAGCTCTTGTTGGAAGTTGTCAAACTCCTCCTGGTACTTGTCTTTCTCTTCTTTGGGAATCTCTCCATCTGGAGTAGGCTGAATGACAACAGTGTTATATGCCCATACTAGAAATCCTGTATGCATGCGGAGCACAGATCTCATCTACTGATCTGTAATGAATGGTTGTGTGAGCAGCTACGCAGAATCACTCAACATATTACAACTTTTATAAGGAAAAAATAAATAAAAAAACAAAACTGACTCTAGATCTAAAAACAGAACACAAGGTAGGGCCTAGGGAGAGGACT
The DNA here is from genome assembly GCF_050947455.1 of Rhinoderma darwinii. NCBI lineage: Eukaryota > Metazoa > Chordata > Amphibia > Anura > Rhinodermatidae > Rhinoderma > Rhinoderma darwinii. Next base: position 607,619,305 of record NC_134687.1, on the reverse strand, counting down.
CAATATTGGTAATTATATCAATTATAGCAAGATATACACAAATACAGTATATAAAATATATACATTATATATAAAAAAAAACTATTTATTGTAATGGTTTAACATCACTATACTAGCTTCATTACATTCAATCATCTCACTCAGTTCCGGACCATTGAAAACAGAGAGTAGGCAAAAGAGCCATATAGTTCCCACATAATACCACAATTCAATTCACAAACACTGCTAAATATTGGGTGGTTTTAGTTTTCTCTGTCCTGGGGGGGGGTGGGTGCCTATATAAAATGGAGGCCCTAGGCAATTGCCCAGTCTGCCAACCCATACAACCGGCCCTGATCTCCCTTTTTCCTTAGTCTGTCAAAAGGTTATAATATGTAATATTAAAAAAAGGACTTGAAATTATAATACCTATGACGAACAGTAAATCCTAGGTGAGGGGTCAGCCACCTTCGGCACTCCAGCTGTTGTGAAACTACAATTCCCAGCAAGCTCTGGAATCCTTTGGCTGGAATAATAAAGCCCTTGGCTGCAAGTGCATGCTGGGAGTTATAGTTGAAAGTTGCTGACCCCTGTCCTAGGTTATATATGGTGACAAGGCATGGCCATTTATATCCCTTTGCTCATATACTTATATTTAGCAGCAATGTACAGAGAAGGTCATCACTCACATACATAAGTCGCTGTTCCCAATGGGGCTCACAATCTAATTTCACTATCTCAATCACACACTAGGGCTGCAGTGTCGCAGTAGGCCAAATTAGACTGTAGGTTTTTGGAGTGTGGGTAGGAGAACTGGAAACAAAACCACCAAACACGGAAAGAACACACAGATGTCGTCCTTGGTTGGATTCGAACCCAGGACCCCAGTGATGCAAGGCAACAATGCTAACCACAGAGCCACCATGCGAATACCACACCGTCCTGAATTAGCATCTGAAAACATTTTAGAAAAGATCACAGTGGACTTCACTACTGTAACATTTTCCGTATCCATTGAATCCACAGTATTCCTCTGGTAGTACAAAAATAAAAAAAGATGGAAAACGGTCATCAAGCGTGCAGTGACTCTGAATGAAGCAAGCACATTTTCGGCGGCATGGTCTACATATGCACTACACAGGCTCTTGGACATGTGATGGGCATCCAAGTCCTCCCGCTGTCTCCCACGATCGCCGTTTTAGGGACATTGAATAAGAGGAGCGCACAGCAGTAGAAGGCAGTGTCTCCACTGGCAGGGCCAAGTTCACCCACATGACGTCATGGCCACCAGAGCCAGTCTTCCCAGACACGTCACAGATCACATCTACGATTGGGAGTGCGCTCAGCAGTGCTTAACAATCATCCATTGTTCATATACTTAGTGCACCCTTAATAGCAACTTACTGTTTCTTTGCCTGGCTCGGTCAGCTGGAAGGTCAGAAATGACAGCACATCATGGTCATCTGTAATAAAAACCAAAACCGTTCTAAGGTCACAGCACCCTTAGATTCTGATAACTGGGCATAATAATCTAGTTATTGGTGACTATACACAAAAGCTCACCGTTTTTAGGATCTCTGCATGCTGTGATTCTATAGTAACTTTTCTTGCAGGGGTCAGCAACCTTCACAGCATGCCCTGACAGCCAAATGCTTTATTATTCCAGCCAAAGGCTGTCAGGACATGCTGGTAATTGTAGTTTCACCACAGCTGGAGGGCGGAAGGTTGCTGACCCCTGTTTTGTTTACTTCCAGTGGATGAAAAGCTGTCCTGGTCATGCCAAGATCATCCGCGCGCCGCTTGATAAATGTACTGTAAGAAGCCGCGCGCCGCTTGATAAATGTACTGTAACAAGCCGTGCGCCGCTTGATAAATGTACTGTAACAAGCCGTGCGCCGCTTGATAAATGTACTGTAACAAGCCGCGCGCCGCTTGATAAATGTACTGTAAGAAGCCGCGCGCCGCTTGATAAATGTACTGTAAGAAGCCGCGCGCCGCTTGATAAATGTACTGTAAGAAGCCGCGCGCCGCTTGATAAATGTACTGTAACAAGCCGCGCGCCGCTTGATAAATGTACTGTAACAAGCCGCGCGCCGCTTGATAAATGTACTGTAAGAAGCCGTGCGCCGCTTGATAAATGTACTGTAAGAAGCCGTGCGGCGCTTGATAAATGTACTGTAACAAGCCGCGCGCCGCTTGATAAATTTACTGTAACAAGCTGCGCGCCGCTTGATAAATGTACTGTAAGAAGCCGCGCACCGCTTGATAAATGTACTGTAACAAGCCGCGCGCCGCTTGATAAATGTACTGTAAGAAGCCGTGCGCCGCTTGATAAATGTACTGTAACAAGCCGCGCGCCGATGTGCCCCTGTCCAGGACAGATAGTTAGCCACTGGACAGGTTTCAAATGAGACAGCAAGCAGAGATCTTGAAAACCATGGGAAACGGTCACAGAAAGCATATTGAAACATTTTATAGTTTTTCATTATACAAAGAAAAAACGTATTTGCTGAAACTGTAACACCCATTTAAGACAATCAAACTATGTTGGGAAATCTGGAAATAAAACTGATCGTTAAAGTGTAAACGAAAACAAAAAAATCTGACCTGTTAAAGTGACGTCAGAAATTTTGATCAGTGGGGGTCCGAGCACGGAGACCCCCACTGAATGCTGAAACAAAGCAGTAAAAGAAATCGGTAAGCGCCGCGCCGCCTTCTATCCAATCGGCTTTCCTCGGAGTGGCGGTGTACAGGCTCAATAGAAAGTCTGTGGGTCCGTACAACGCTCTCTCAGCTTTCCGAGGAAAGCCAATCAGAAATGAAGTGGCAATGTGCTCTCCCGAGCACATCTTCCACTTAATTTTAGCGATCGGTGAGGGCCTCAGTGCTCGGTACCATCAATCAAAACTTCTGACATGTCACTATGACAGGTCAAAAGTTTAAAAAAAAAAAAAGTTTACGCTTTAAAAAAAAAAAAAAACCTCCACTAGTAAACAACCTGATCTGTTTTTATGAAGAGGTGAGCAGAAGCCTAGACAGAGGGGCCGCTGTGGATTTAGTGTTTTTGGACTTTGCAAAGGCATTTGACACTGTCCCTCATAGACATCTAATGGGTAAATTAAGGACTATAGGTTTAGAAAGTATAGTTTGTAATTGGATTGAGAATTGGCTCAAGGACCGTATCCAGAGAGTTGTGGTCAATGATTCCTTCTCTGAATGGTCCCCTGTTATAAGTGGTGTACCCCAGGGTTCAGTGCTGGGACCACGGTTATTCAACTTATTTATTAATGATATAGAGGATGGGATTAATGGCACGGTTTGTATTTTTGCAGATGATACCAAGCTATGTAGTAATGTTCAGTCTATGGAAGATGTTCGTGAATTGCAAGCAGATTTAAACAAACTAAGTGTTTGGGCGTCCACTTGGCAGATGAAGTTTAATGTAGATAAATGTAAAGTTATGCACCTGGGTACCAACTACCAGCATGCATCATATGTCCTAGGGGGCGCTACACTGGCGGATTCACTTGTTAAGAAGAATCTGGGTGTACTTGTAAATCATAAACTAAATAACAGCATGCAGTGTCAATCAGCTGCTTCAAAGGCCAGCAGGATATTGTCGTGTATTAAAAGAGGCATGGACTCACGGGACAGGGATGTAATATTGCCACTTTACAAAGCATTAGTGAGGCCTCATCTAGAATATGCAGTCCAGTTCTGGGCTCCAGTTCATAGAAAGGATGCCCTGGAGTTGGAAAAAATACAAAGAAGAGCAACCAAGCTAATAAGGGGCATGGAGAAAGTGATGAGGAAAGATTGAAAGAATTAAACCTATTTAGCCTTGAAAAAAGACGACTAAGGGGGGACATGATTAACTTATATAAATATATGAATGGCACATACAAAAAATATGGTGAAATCCTGTTCCATGTAAAACCCCCTCAAAAAACAAGGGGGCACTCCCTCCGTCTGGAGAAAAAAAGGTTCAACCTGCAGAGGCGACAACCTTCTTTACTGTGAGAACTGTGAATCTATGGAATAGTCACCGCAGGAGCCGTCACAGCAGGGACAGTAGATGGCTTTAAAAAAGGCTTAGATAATTTCCTAGAATGAAAATATATCAGCTTCTATGTCAACGTGTAGAAATTTTTCCCATCTCTTGGTTGAACTTGATGGACATGTGTCTTTGTTGAACCGTACTATGTAAGCAAAGTCTCACCCGCCGGGCTCCACTGTCCCTTATTATAGCTGTGCTGTTAAACGATGTGCCTCCTTTATAGTTTTGGATACTAGTAGCACCTGGAGATGGAGGATTCCTGGGATGCAAATGCTGGTCATTACACACATCTCCAAAGAATTAAGGAAGTCAAGTCCCCCACTGGCTGCAGCACCTATTGCTAGGTAATGGCTGAAAATATGTGGGTGCTTGCAAAAAAAAACAAAAAACGTTATAGTACATGTGTGAGCTATTCAGGGAAGAACAGTCAGACGCGTCTCTCACCTGCCAGACCTCCAGTGGCTGCAGATATCCCAAAGAAACCTTGTTGGGGCAATATCATATTATCCACTTTGGCACAGAATTCATAGTCTTCCTTGTCAGGGGTGAAGCCGTTGTTAATCATTACCTACATGAACAATACAGAAACAGAGCGTTCAAGGGAAAAAATAAAAAATCTCTAAATCTCCCAAGTCACTGATATGGGGGACACAGAAGGACTCACCGTTAGCGTCTTCTTGTAGTAGGTAATCCTGGCTCGTACTGGGTATGGCTTGTTACGGAAGTCTCTCTGACACGAGGCCAGCGCTTGTGTCGTACCGTCACTGGCAACAGAAGAAAATTATCTGCAAATGTCGAATGCGAAAAACTTTCTAATATACCTTACTATTTTTAAGATCTCTATTTTGTCAGTGAATGGAAATACTCTGGTTTAAATCCATAGGCTGAAAATCCACCCTTGACCTGGTCCCGCTCACACAGCTGAGGCTTTGTTACAATATATCAATGTAAGCAGTCATCTGTGTATTGAGATCTGCTCACACTGCCATGACAGCTATGCCAGATCTGTTTGCAAACGGAGACCAAGGAATCGCAAAAGACCTCATTGCTTTGTATCTGTCAGGATTCTGGTAAATTTTAAATGGAAAGAATAGTGCTGCAGACTGCGCTATTCCAGGGGTGTCAAAAACACTGAAAAGCCCTGACGATCTGGCAAAAAAAACTACATCAAATACAGCAAAGGCACAAATATCTCTCCTAGACTGATCATATTCACTACATGACTTAGGAACAAAAATAATATATAAAAAAAAAAAAAAAGGAACCCAGAGACAAAACAAGTACTTACTTTTGATGGTCGAATACAAGCTTGCCATTATTGCCCACAGCCAAAATTACTGGATTATTTTTCTAGAGGGGGGGGGGGGGGGGAGGAGGGAAAAGAAAGAAATATGTGACAATGAAATCCTGCATACAGTATATTCATGTTTAATTTAGGAGTTATGTTGCTAGGGGTGTCTGTCCACAAGCTTGTTGACTGTTTCCAATGACAATTAGCAGGTTAGTGCAGCTCTGGAGTATAATAAAGGATGTAGCTCCGGATCTGTACAGGATATGTAATGTATGTACACAGTAACTTCACCAGCAGCATACTGAGTGCAGCTCTGGAGTATAATACAGGATATAACTCGGGAACAGTACAGGATAAGTAATGTATGTACACAGTGACTCCACCCGCAGAATAGCGAGTGCAGCTCTGGAGTATAATATGGGCTGTACCTCAGGATCAGTACAGGATAAGTAATGCTTCAAGCCATAATACTGCCGCACAGAAAGTATCAGCCGTTGTATAGTGAATTAATATCTGTATAAATGATCCAGCATGCATCACTGAAGGTAATAATTAACGACTTGCTTGTCACATGGTTGAAGATTTCTTAGTGGAAATATTCTAGTTGTTGCTAAACAGACACTATTTAAATAGCATGTCATGTGCCCTACAGCAGTGTGGAAGAGCTAACAAACGTCAGCACTGTCAGGCTAGAAGGACGACATCCTGCGGCTGATGTAGACTGGATGCTGCTCCGTGTCCACATACCACCTCCCATCTGTGGGTAAAGGGGTTCTAGGATTTGGGGACTTTTTTTTTTTTTTTTGAAGGCTAAAATAACTCAGACTTCTAATATACCTGATCGGTGGAGGTCCCAGCAGTCAGACATTTATCATCTGTCCTATTAATCTTGGGACAACCCTGTTATCTATACAAGGTATTTGGGTCTGCGTATCAAAGACTAAGCTCTGACCTCTATACAGATATAGAATAATAAATCAATATAGTACTTTGGACCTAAAAGCTACCTGATGTAGAAAGGTGGAGAGTCACTATTAAGAGCTGATCACTACAACCACTTCTTGGTGGGATCAGCAGTCTTTGGTCACCTTCAGGATTTATTTGCACACTGCAGTTATGTCACAGTTGTGCCAGAAAATGTAAATAAACCCTCAGGGCCCAGACGCTGGGGTAGCGATTACATGAGGTTGGAAAATTAAAAGACAAGTCCATCTATTTCAGCCTGTTATCATGCAGTGCTGCTCTAGAAGTAGCAAAAACAACCCATACGCGGTTCTCAGTACAGATAACTTGTAATAAGTCAAGAAAGGCTCCAATCTCCTTTAACCCTTTCAGGACCGAGCTCATTTTAGCCTTCAGGACCATCACCATTTTTTCAAATCTGAAGTATCATTTTATGTGGTAATAACTGGAATGCTTTTGCCTTTCCAAGCGATTGAGATTGTTTTCTCATGACATATTGTACTTTGTGTTAGTGGAAAAATTTGGTCAATAAATTCATTGCTTATTTGTGAAAAACACAAAAATGTGCAAAAATTATGTTTTTTTTTCGAATTTTAAATGTATCTGCTTGCAAAACAGATAGTAATACCACACAAAATAGTTTCTAATTCACATATTCCATATGTCTACTTTATATTTGCATCGTTTTTTGAACATTATTTTATTTTTCTAGGACGTTACAAGGCTTAGAACTTTAGCAGCAATTTCACACATTTTCAAGAAAATTTCAAAAGGCTATTTTTCAAGGAGCAGTTCAGTTGTGAAGTGGCTTTGATGGCCTTATGTACTAGAAACCCCATTTTAAAAACTGCACCCCTCAAAGTATTCAAAACAGCATTCAGAAAGTTTCTTAACCCTTTAAGCGTTTCACAGGAATTAAAGCAAAGTAGAAGGGAAATTTACTAATTTTTTGCCGAAATTCATTTTTGATACATTTTTCTCCTGTAACAAAGAAGGTTTTACCAGAGAAACACAACTTAAAGAGGCTCTGTTGCCAGATTTTGCAACCCCTATCTGCTATTACAGCAGATAGGCGCTGCAATGTAGATTACAGTAACGTTTTTATTTTTAAAAAATGAGCATTTTTGGCCAAGTTATGACCATTTTCGTATTTATGCAAATGAGGCTTGCAAAAGTACAACTGGGTGTGTTTAAAAGTAAAAGTCCAACTGGGCGTGTATTATGTGCATACATCGGGGCGTGTTTACTACTTTTACTAGCTGGGCGTTCTGATGAGAAGTATCATCCACTTCTCTTCACAACGCCCAGCTTCTGGCAGTGCAGATCTGTGACGTCACTCACAGGTCCTGCATCGTGTCGGCACCGGAGGCTACAGTTGATTCTGCAGCAGCATCAGCGTTTGCAGGTAAGTAGCTACATCGACTTACCTGCAATCGCCGATGCTGCTGCAGAATCATCTGTAGCCTCTGGTGTCGATGTGTCCTTGCTCGTCTGACACGATGCAGGACCTGTGAGTGACGACACAGCGTGATCTCTGGAGAACACGGCTGTGTCTGCACTGCCAGAAGCTGGGTGTTCTGAAGAGAAGTGGATGATACTTCTATACACAACGCCCAGCTAGTAAAAGTAGTAAAAACGCCCCGATGTACGCACATAATACACGCCCAGTTGGACTTTTACTGTAAACACGCCCAGTTGTACTTTTGCAAGCCTCATTTGCATAAATACGAAAATGGTCATAACTTGGCCAAAAATGCTCGTTTTTTTAAAAATAAAAACGTTACTGTAATCTACATTGCAGCGCCGATCTGCTGCAATAGCAGATAGGGGTTGCAAAATCTGGTGACAGAGCCTCTTTAATATTTATTGCCCAGATTCTGCAGTTTTAGGAATATCCCACATGTGGCCCTAGTGTCCTAATGGACTGAAACACAGGCCTCAGAAGCAAAGGAGCACCTAGTGGATTTTGGGGACTCCATTTTCTGGAAAATATTTTAGACACCATGTCAGGTTTGAAGAGGTCTTGTGGCACAAAAACAGGAGACACTCCCCAAAAGGGACACTGTTTTGGAAACTACATCCCCTCAAGGAATTTATCTAGGAGTATAGTTAGCATCTTGACCTCACAGGTCTTTTGCTATACTTATTGGAGTTTGTCTGTGAAAATGAAAATCTACCTTTTCTCTGAATTTTATTTTATTTTTTTACAAGGAATAAAGAATAAAAAGAACCCAAAACTTGTAAAGCTATTTCTCCTGATTACAGCAATACCCCATATATGTGGTAATAAACAGCTGTTTGGACCCACGGCAGAGCTCAGAAGGGAAGGAGCGCCATTTTGAGCGCAGATTTTGCTGGAATGGTTTTCAGTTCCATGTCGCGTTTGCAACGCCCTAGAGGGACCAAAACGGTGAAAACCCCCAAAAAGTGACCCCATTTCATAAACTACACCTCTCAAAGAATTTTTGTAGGGGTATAGGTAGCATTTTGACCCCACAGTTTTTTTTGCCGAATTTAGTGGAATTAGACCGTGAAAATGAAAATCTTTTTTTTTTTTTTCGAAAAAACATAGAAATGTTTACATTTTACAATGAATGAAGGAGAAAAAGAACCCCAAAATTTGTACAGCAATTTCTCCCGATTACGGCAATATGCCATATGTGGTAATAAACGGCTGTTCGAATCCACGGCAGGCCTCAGAAGGGAAGGAGCAACATTTGGCTTTTAGAGTTCAAATTTAGCTGGAACAGTTTTTTGGGAGTCATGTCGCATTTGCAAAGCCCCTGAGGTACCAAAATAGTGGAAACACCACAAAACTGATCCCATTTGGGAAACTACACCCCTTAAGGAATCTATCTAGGGGTATAGTGAGCATTTAGACCCCACAGGTCTTTTGCAGAATTTATTAGAATTAGGCCGTGAAAATGAAGATCAACATTTTTTTTCCACAACATTTTTGACTTTTCTCATTGTCACAAAGGATAAAGGAGAAAAAAGCTGCCCAACATTTGTAAAGCAATTTCTCCCGAGTACAGCTATACCCCACATGTGGTCATAAATGCTTTTTCAGTAGAAATTAATTAACCCTTTCAGGACTGAAGGGAGGGAGCGCCATTTGGCTTTTGGAGCGCAGATTTTGCTTGGTAGTTCTGTTTGGGGTTATGCTGGTATTTCAGTTTATAATGTGAGGGCATATGTAAGCTGGGCAGAGTACGTCAGGGCAAATAAATAATAATTCATAGATATGTGGCCAGTGCCCAATCTTATCCGCTTTTGGAACGCTATGCACAATTTCTGTCGCTATATTCTGAGAGGCAGAACTTTATTTTTTCTCCACCGGAGCCGTGTGAGGGCTTATTTGTTGCGGGACAATCTGTAATTGGTACATGTGATTTTTTTATCACTTTATTGAATTTTTTGGCGTGCAAGGTGACAAACCCAAATTCTGACAGTATTTTGTCTTTCTTTTTTTTACAGTGTTCACCGTGCGCTATAAATGACATTTGACTTTATTCTGCGGTTCGATACGATTACAGCGATACCATATGTATATTGTTTTTTTTATATTTTGAGGCGTTTGCACAATAAAAAAAAATCACTTATCTATAAAATTTATTTTTTGTGTCACCGTATTCTGAGAGCCATAACTTTTTTATTTTTCAGTCAAAAAAGCTGTGTAAGGGCTTGTTTTTGCGTAACGGGTTGTAGTTTTTATTGATACTATTTTGGGGTACGTGCGACATTTTGATCACTTTTTATTCTATATTTTGGGAGGGGTGGTGACCAAAAAAAATAAAAAAAAATTGTGATTCTGGCATTGTTTTTTCAATTATTTTTTTTGCGGTGTTTACCGTTCAGGGAAAAAAAATATTACATTTTTATACTTTGGGTCGTTACGAATGCGGCGATACCGAATGTGTACTTTAACGTTTTCCTTTTTTTCTTATAATAAGAGACTTTAAGGAAAAAAAGCATTTTTTGTTTTTGTAACTTATAACTTATTTTGACACTTTTATAAAACATTTCTATTACTTTTTTTTTTTTTACTCGAAAACCTGCAGCACTGATGGCTGCTATAATACATTACACTACCTAGGTAGTGTAATGTATTATAAAACGGTCAGTGTGACGCTCAGAGTCACACTGACAGGAAGCCTATGAGGACCAGCCTCCGGTCCTCATAGACTTCCGTGCATGGCAGACCTGGAGGCTGTTGTATGACCAGCGGTTTTGCCATCACAAGCGATGGCACCACCCGCAATCGGTCCCCGGGAAAGTTTGTTGTAGCAACAAACTTTCCCTGCGATCACATGATCGGAACCTGAACCAAACAGGTCCCGATCATGTCTCCAGGACCAGAGGCAGAGGTCAACAGCGCGAGCCGGGTGCCAGAGCTACTCTGTTACACCCGATCGCAATTTTAAGGGTATGTTCACACGGCAGCGTCCGTAACGGCTGAAATTACGGGGCTGTTTTCAGAAGAAATCAGCTCCGTAATTTCAGCCGTAACGGCATGTTACATAGTTACATAGTTAGTACGGCTGAAAAAAGACACATGTCCATCAAGTTCAACCAAGGGAAGGGAAAAGGGAAGGAAAATTTCTATACATAGGAGCTAATATTTTTTTGTTCTAGGAAATTATCTAACCCTTTTTTAAAGCCATCTACTGTCCCTGCTATGACCAGCTCCTGCGGTAGGCTATTCCATAGATTCACAGTTCTCACTGTAAAGAAGGCTTGTCGCCTCTGCAGGTTGAACCTTTTTTTCTCCAGACGGAGGGAGTGCCCCCTTGTTTTTTGAGCGGGTTTTACAAGGAACAGGATATCACCATATTTTTTGTATGTGCCATTAATATATTTATATAAGTTAATCATGTCCCCCCTTAGTCGTCTTTTTTCAAGGCTAAATAGGTTTAATTCTTTCAATCTTTCCTCATAACTTAAATTCTCCATGCCCCTTATTAGCTTCGTTGCTCTTCTTTGTATTTTTTCCAACTCCAGGGCATCCTTTCTATGAACTGGAGCCCAGAACTGAACTGCATATTCTAGATGAGGCCTCACTAATGCTTTGTAAAGTGGTAATATTACATCCCTGTCCCGCGAGTCCATGCCTCTTTTAATACACGACAATATCCTGCTGGCCTTTGAAGCAGCTGATTGACACTGCATGCTGTTATTGAGTTTATGATTTACAAGAACACCCAGATCCTTCTCAACAAGTGAATCCGCCAGTGTAGCTCCCCCTAGGACATATGATGCATGCAGGTTGTTGGTACCCAGATGCATAACTTTACATTTATCTACATTAAACTTCATCTGCCAAGTGGACGCCCAAACACTTAGTTTGTTTAAATCTGCCTGCAATTCATGAACATCTTCCATAGTCTGAACTATATTGCATAGCTTGGTGTCATCTGCAAAAATAGAAATAGTGCTATTAATCCCTTCCTCTATATCATTAATAAATAAGTTGAATAATAGTGGTCCCAGCACTGAACCCTGGGGTACACCACTTATAACCGGGGACCATTCAGAGAAGGAATCATTGACCACAACCCTCTGGATACGGTCCTTGAGCCAATTCTCAATCCAATTACAAACTATATTTTCTAAACCTATAGTCCTTAATTTACCCATTAGGCGTCTATGGGGGACAGTGTCAAATGCCTTTGCAAAGTCCAAAAACACTAAATCCACAGCGGCCCCTCTGTCTAGGCTTCTGCTCACCTCTTCATAAAAACAGATTAGGTTAGTTTGACAACTTCTGTCCTTAGTAAAACCGTGCTGGCTGTCACTTATAATGCTATTTATTGTCACATAATCCTGTATATAGTCCCTCAATAGCCCCTCAAACATTTTCCCCACGATGGATGTTAAGCTTACTGGTCTATAATTACCCGGGGAAGACCTAGAGCCCTTTTTGAAAATAGGCACCACATTTGCGCTGCGCCAGTCCCTTGGCACTATACCAGTCACTAGAGATTCTCTGAATATTATGAAAAGGGGGACAGAAATAACTGAACTAAGCTCTTTAAGAATTCTAGGGTGTAACCCATGTTGAGGCGCTTTTTCGCTGCGTCCATTACGGACGTAATTGGAGCTGCTTTTCCATCGAGTCAATGGAAAACGGCTCCAATTACGTCTGAAGAAGTGACATGCACTTTGACGCAGGCGTCTTTTTTACGCGCCGCCTTTTGACAGCGGCGTGTAAAAATAATGACCGTGTGCACAGAACATCGTAAGACCCATTCAAATGAATGGGCAGATGTTTGCCAACGCTATCGAGGCGCATTTTCGGACGTAAATCGAGGCGTAAAACGCTTGAATTACGTCCGTAAATAAGCCGTGTGAACATACCCTAACACACATTGTGAATTCACGGTGGCGCTGCACAGAGCCCAGCAAGCGCCGATGAAAATTTACTGTGGGCGGTCGGGAAGCGGTTAAAGTTGCTGATGCGAATGTAAAAAAAAAATAAGTGCTTTCCCAGTGTAGCAAAACAAAAAATAGTTCTGCAACTCTACATACTTTGTTTCTATACCTATATGCAGTCAGTGAATTGAAACATTGTGTTTTTACTGATCGCCTGAAAATGCATTCTGGTTTAGGTCTATTTCAGATGTTATGAAGCTACCATTTATCACAGTCACCCGGGCTTCATACAACTACATAGTCCCTGCTCTCTCCTCACTTATGTCTCTATGAATCAAGGCAGCACCTGATCTATGGTAAATAGAGATACAGCCAATCCATAGTATTTTATTACATAACATTAAAGCAGCTCTGTCATCATACTATGCGCTCTTGTAGAAGTATGGAGACAGGTCTGCTGCACTATAAGCCCAAAAAATAATTGTGGTTTGGCTTATAGCAGTTAGCCAGCAATACAGCAGACTGTATTGGTTTAGGCTGCGTGCACATGTTGTATATTTTGCTGCGGAAAACATGCAGCAAAACTGCAGCAATACGCAGGAAATTCGTAGGTAAAAACCGTGTCTAATTGTGCGTTTCAGTGCGTTTTTTTTGTTTTGATGCGTTTTTGAGAGTGTTTTCATGCTGCGGGTTTTGGTGCGATTTTCCACAGCACCGGGCAGATACAATTCGCAAGTGGAAACGCAAGATAAATGGACATGCTGCAGATTCTAAAAAAACACACCGCAAGTAAATTTCCGTCCCGGAAAATACTGCAGCATGTACGAGATTTCCTGTAATCTTATTGACTATGCTGGAACTGTATTACACTGCAGATTTCGCATGGCAAAACCGCACGTAATACGCATCGTGTGCATTGAGCCTAAAGGAGCACTCCCCCCGCCCCCTCACCAGTGACTGACTGGCTGGCATATTTGGCTGTATACACGTCACCCATCAATCACTGCTGAGAGGGGATGGAGAGGTAGGGGGCGCTCCCCTCGCGATTACAGCAAAATCCTAAATCCGCTGTGTTCCTTGCTTGCTGCGATCATCCAAACGGCACAATTTTGTTTTATGCTATTTGGGCTAACGTTAAAGAAGACCTGTCCCCATACTATGCTGCCTTTATCTCATGAAGGACCAAGCTTAAATTGGACCTCCGGACACAGCGTTTAGATTGTCGCATTCCAAGAGCCAGAATTTTTTTTTTTTCCCGTCACCATATGAGGACTTTTTATTTTTTTGCAGTACAAGTTGTGTTTTTTAATGTGTTTTTTTTTTCTACCCCCACCCAAGAAAAATTAAGTTATACAATACATTGTATGTACCCCAAAATGCATTTTGGGGTAAATATAATGTATTGTACAACTTAATTTTTCTTGGGTGGGGTAGAATAAAACAAACTTAAAAAAAAGGACACCATTGATTTTTGGGTTTTGTTTTTACGGGGTTCAGCGTGAGTCATAAATAAATTATATATATATATTTTACGTAAAGGAATTGATGTGGCATTCTCTCTTTTCATTTTAATATTTAACTTTTTTTGTTTACTAGACTATGCAATCTCTTGATCACTGATATAATACAATATGCTGCCAGGCATCCATTAGGCCCAGCCACTGGCAGGGCCTAATAGGTGTAGTAACTTGGGGGCTCCAGATGCCAAACCAACCTATTAGCACCCAGCAATCACGTCGCAGGTGCAAGGGATCCACTTCCCTCTTTCTATCCACCTAGATGCTACAGTCAGCAGACCGCCGTTAGAGCGAGGTGTCAGTACGGGCACAGGAGCCATCACTGACATACAATCATGTCAATTTTGCAAGAACTGCTTAGTTTCCATGAAGTAATGGTGTGTCACAGAGCGGAAAGTGGTTAAACACTAGAGCAAAGTATGACAGATCCGCTTTACGAGATCGCTCCACAATGGTAAATCTGCCCAGGTATTGGCTACAGAAGTCTTCTCAGGACTAGGTAAAATGCTGAAGAGGATGCCTCCCGGACTCCTAACAGGTGACAGGGAGATCATTCCAACAGTTTTGAGGTTACCATTATCGAATACTCTGATAGGCCTGTAAGCTTAGAACATAATGTAGCAATGAACAGTTGGAGCTTTATAAAGAGACAATAGCGACTTATGAAGCGTTAATGTGAGTGTGCCAACACCTCAGGATATTGATCTAAATACGGATTTCACCACCCTAACACTCCATACAGACATTGTGTGCCAGGTTCTCCTAGCACAACCTGAAATCATCTTGTTTCCAAATCACAGCGAGAACAGAAGAGCTCCACGTCCCGCAGACTTCATCCTGAGGTTACTTCGGCTTCCAGCAGAGGTGGATCTGTATATATTGTACCGGAGTCCTCTTATGTGGCAGAAAAGCCCATGGGCCACATTCACTTACAGTTATGTCTTGAACGAGGGTCTCCAGTTTGAACCGTGGCCTTCCTGCAAGAGCATAGCTGGCAGCTCTCAAAGCAAAGCATAGAAATCCGCTCCCTCCCATGATGGATTTAGTACAAATTAGGCCTCATTCACACCACGTTTTTGTCCTACGTTTAACGTATACGTTAGGTAAAGCTCCCGACGTATATGTTAGAGAGGCTCTGTCACCACATTACAAGTGCTTTATCTTCTACATAATGTGATCGGCGCTGTAATGTAGATTATAGCAGTGTTTTTTTATTTAGAAAAACGAACATTTTTGACCAAGTTATGACCTATTTTAGATTTATGCTAATGACTTCAATGCCCAACTGGGTGTTTTTTAGCTTTTGACCAAGTGGGCATTGTAAAGAGAAGTGTATGACGCTGACCAATCAGCATCATACACTTCTCTCCATTCATGTACTCAGCACATAGTGATCTTACGAGATCATGATGTGCAGTCACTTACTCACACATTAACATTACTGAAGTGTCCTGAGAGTGAATAGCCATCACCTCCAGCCAGGACGTGATGTCTATTCACAATCCCGACACTTCGGTAAGGTTTGTGTGGGACTTAATGACAGCAAGCGTGATCTCGCGACACTTCAGTAACGTTAACGTATGAGTAAGTGACAGCACATAGTGATCTCGTAAGTACATGAATGGAGAGAAGTGTATGACGCTGATTGGTCACCATCATGCACTTCTCTTTACAACGCCCACTTGGTCAAAAGCTAAAAAACGCCCAGTTGGGAATTAAGAAAGTCATTAGCATAAATGTAAAATAGGTCGTAACTTGGTCAAAATTGATTGTTTTTCTAAATAAAAAACACTGCTGTTATCTACATTACAGCGCCAATCAGATTATGTAGAAGATAGGGCACGTATAATGTGGTGACAGAGTCTCTTTAAAGGTAGGCTGTGACAGTTTCCAAACAATGGCATCCGTCCCCAATAGACTATTATGGGATACGCTGAGGCACGGTTTTCCCCGGGTACGGAAGCTCCTGCAGTGGTCACGTGCCGCTACAGACAATCGGTGGTCTTAGCAGTGATGCTGCCATGAACGGCACGATTGCTGAGGCTAGCATATGGCTACAGCGGAATGTGACTGCTACAGGAGATTCGGGGATCAAAGTCATGGAGAACAGTGCTGGAGCGGGGGGCACTTCAGGGGGTGAGTATCTGCTAGTTTTTTTTATTTTACACTATTTTGAAAAGTCCCGGATAACCCGTTTCAGGTCTGGACGCTGACTTGGCCATTCCAAAAAACTTATCTTCCTCTTTGTCAGCCATTCTTTAGTTGATTTACTTGTGTGCTTTGGGTCATTGTCCTGTAAAATGCTTTAATACACCTTTGAATTCATTGTTCGCTCAATGATCACAAGTGGTCAAGGCTTTAGGGCAGAAAAACAGCCCCAAACCATGATGCTCCCTCCACCATACTCCAATTTATCATACAGAATGCATTATTTTGATAAATTTGGCGCATTTTCTGACTACCATGTATAAGTTTACACTGTCTAAAACCTAGACAGCATTAGCAAATCCGCCCCATTTTGTCTAACCATGGATTGATGTTTAGCAATGCTTTTGTAGCATTTTCCAGCTTCATGCGTCTCTATAGCAGATCTTCTAAAGGCTTTCTGAAAGTTGTTTGCCTTGAGGCATGGTTCACACTAACCAATCTTTCTTGAGCATAACACATTTGTCAGTAACCAGGCTTTGCATGCCTTTATTTGATAAGCAAAGCACCTGTGAAACCCACACTTCCAATCTCATCTACTTAACTAAAACACATTTTGCCAATTAGTTCTTGAAAGTCATTAATACAGAAGTTCACTCACTTTTTCTCCCTGCTGTGCGGATGTTTTCTTCATGTGCTCAATAAAAGACATGAATAGTACAATAGTTTTTGTATTATTAGTTTGGTTAAATTGCGTTTGTCTAGAATTATGACACACGTAAATATCAGACCACATTTTATTAATAATCTATACAGAAATCCAGGTAATGCCAAAAGGTTCACTTACTTTTTCTTGCAACTAGCATTTTTGGAATTCTCCTATAGCAGGAATCAACAAACTCTAAAGCGGCACAGTTAATGGCGTTATACCCATCTTATAAAGTGATTTAGCGCTGTAGCCATTTACAGTCTCTGCACAGCAGCGCTCGGCAGGGAATGGCAGCATGGCCCCATTCAAGCAAAAGGAGCCGACTGTAATTTCCATGCAAAGCCAGGTGGTCAGGAGCACTGCTGTGCATAGAAAACTCAGAAGGGGATGCAGCACTAAATCAGCGTCGCAGCCTCTTAAATCTCAGGATCGCTCATAATTTGATGGCAAGTCCTAAAGATATGCCATTACTTTATAAAATGGGTAAAATCCCTCAAAATCAAGTTGCATATAGAGAAATAATCTACATAAAAAAATATTACATATCTTGTACTGATCCCTAGTTCCAATCTGTTTTATACTCCCGAGCTGCGTTCATAATTCTGCAGGCTTCAGAGCTGAAATCTTTCAGCATCTTGCTTGCCTAGTGTCTAGACAGAGCTGGGTCTGGTGATTTGATGTACAAAAGTGGAAATATGTTTGACTTCCAACGTAAATTCTCTAAGTACTTGCTTCTATCATTTCACTCAGAATTTTTCTTACAAAAATTATAGTGGCTTGACTGTTAAAGCTACAGATAAAAAATTCCATATCCAAGAAAGTGGAATGAAAGTCACTGCAAATAAGTCATGGATGGATAGTGAAAGCTGCAAGGGTTGCGAAGTGAGAAATAGAGCACCACTGATAGACCCTGGTTATATCAGGTCGCCTCTTACACCCGCTACATCACATGGAAGCAAATATTTTAAAAAATTGGAAAAATAAAAATAGCCTCATTTTACGCCATAGTAAGCACTCACGCATTTTACATAGGACAATGGCAGTGTATTGGTCTGATGCAATTCTTAGTAGTGAAGTAAACAGTTTTGCCGGTGTGTACTTTGGAGCGTGCAGAGATAAATTAAATCAAAGTGCAGAAAGTAAACCAACCTTTCCATCGTTGTCAAACGAGTCAAAGAAAATACCAAGCCCATTCCATGAGTCAGCGGCCCCATACACATTGCCATCCAGCCCCTGGGTTGCCGTGTACCATATAGCCTGAGAGGAAAAGACGGACATAATATAGGAGGTGTGCAACAAACATACAGCTGCAGACTATAATATATCTATCTCTAAACTGCAAGGCTAGAGCTACAATTCTCAGAGTTGTAGAATGCCACAATAATTTGACTTTATCAATGCTGAAGTGTCCCCATAGGCAGCGCATATCTCTTGCATGATAAAGTTACACATCTCCCAATGAACTGGAGGAAGCGCAAATGTTGAGTGTGTCATCTGCAACTTTGTTGTAATATAAAGTTGCAGAAGCATCAAGGCTATGGCTACACATACTGAAGCTTTCATAGGAAAAGTTTATCGTGCAACTTAAATAGGTTATCCCATCAGAACAACCTCTATGAATATGCCCTATAGTGGACACTGAAGGAGGTGGCCCGAGTGTGGGGAAGCCCCTGCCATCACTGTCCATATATGGACAGTGATGGCAGGGGTTTTCAAATACGAAATCCTTGGCCAGAGCATCGGCAACACTCTGGCCAGGAATTCCTCTCCTGGAGGAGCCCCTGACGTCACTGTCCATATATGGGCAGTGAGCTCAGGTGCTTCACCAGGGCCAGAATCCACAGGCCGAGAGCTACCCGATACTCTTCCCGGGGATTCCGTGCCAGGGAAAGCTCCCCGAGGTATACATGTTATCATATTCATGTGACGAATGGCATACAGTGGAATCTCAAAAAAATAAAAAATCCCACAGCACCGGATTATTCGAAATAGATAGGTGCAAGCCTCAACGGGACTGGATCAGGTCCCCTACTGTATGATCCAAGAGAGACAAGGCAGCACATTAAAAAAAAAAGCTTGAACTTTTATTCACCCATACAACATGTCAGCTCAACAGAGACTCTCAAGTACCTGTCACACATAAGCTCCCATGTTAAAAAAGCATACTGCACGGTATACTTTTTTTCGCGGGATCCTTCAGGATGGAATAGTGCAGTATACCATGTTATACCATCATCCACAAATAAAAACCAAGTGTACCATCTGGATAAAAGCATGTTTAGCACGTACATAAGGAGCTTTCCCGACGTACATGCTAAACAAAGGGTAAAAACATGATGTGAACAGGCCCTATGCCATATTACTGTACATACCAGGCCGTCAGCGCCGATTCTTCCACGTCCTGTTACCCGGAAGGTCACGTCTATTTCCCAGTTCTCAAAGCTTGGGGCAGATTTTGTCCAGACAGAACCTTTTTGGCTCTTCAGTGACGGAGTTATCCGGATCTGGTCTGCACTGGGGATAGCATCTAAAAAGAAAAAAAATCTGCGGTTACTGACAAATGACAAAACTATTACACTTTATGGTACAAGAAATAACATACCCGTCGTGGAGGTCTCACAAATACTGAATATTGGTGCAGATTTTAATGTGTAATGGCTGGTTTACACTGGCAATTACCCCTACGATTTATTTATTTCTGAGTGATCGGAATGAGAATTTATAGGGTCAGTTCACACGTTGCGTAAATACTACGGATATTCCACAACGGAATTAATTGTGAAAAATCTGCAGCGAATACAGTAGCAGCAAAGTGGATGAGATAAAACAAATCTCATCCACACACCGCGTAAATACTGAGCGGAAAAAAAAACACCTCAGAAATTGACCTGCGGTGTAGAATTTTATTCCGCAGCATGTCAATTGTATTTGCGTAAACGCTGCTTATTTGATAAATTCAATGGGGGAAGTAAAACCCAAAACAAATAGCAGTGGTTGCATTTTTAGCGGCGGGTTCGCAGAGAATCCGCCGCAAAAAACGAAACTCAGAAAAAAACTAAAATCTCATACTTACCCAGAAGTCTGTGTTCCTCCCTCCAGCGCGGCCTCCTGGGATGACGCTTTTTCCCAGGAGACCGCTGAAGCCAATTACCGGCTGTAGCGGCGGTCACATGGGATGAAACGCATCCCAAGAGGCCGGCCTGGATAACATTTTATCTCCGCTGCAGCTGTCTCCTGGGATGAAACGTCATCCCAGCGGTCCGGACTGCCCGCAGGCCGGCTAAGTGCTGCAGTTTTCCGCAGCAGACATTCCGGACAAAAACCTACACAACAGTTTGGTGCGGTTTTACGACCACAATTTCCGGCGGCGCACAGGGCGGATACACAGCGTACTTTTATGCAGTGTATCAGCCCCGTGTAAACTCAGCCCTACAGTGGAAATGCACCAGTGCAACCCCACTGATTGTATGTGCGTAAAAATGTATGTCAGGCTCGCAGCAGCACTTCGATGTACAATACATATTTCTGCCTAGATCTCAGGTGAGCCATCGCTAGGCAAAAAGGACACTGCTCGTCGGGCTGAGAGGCAACTCCTCCCTCATAATTCTTTGGTGGAAATCATCAGGCCCCCGAAATAAGTTATTTGAGTGAATGGCCATTAAGAGCCCAAACCACCATGAGATCAATTGCTCCGGTCACTGACAAATAGTTTTCACAGTCCTATACAGTCATTTTTTATTTTTTTTTCAAATTAAAAGGAAAGTTAAAAAAAAACAATTCACTAAAGAGTAACTCCACTTTCAAACTTCTGATATGTTATAGAGACACCGTTGCTCAAACGAGAGGTGCAGAAACGCTCAGCACTTTCAGCTGTGATCTGCGCTCCTCATCAGGCGGAAGACGGCACATATAGAACATCTATAAGCAGTCTTCTGCCTGACAGGGAGCGCCGATCACAGCCGAAGGTGCAGAGTGCTCAACTTTTGATATATCTCTATGACATATCAAAAGTTTGATGAACCTGTAGTCACTCTTTAAAGAGACTGTCACCACATTATAAGTGCCGTATCTCGTACATAAGGAGATGGGCGCTATAATGTAGGTGACAGCAGTGCTTTTTATTTAGAAAAACTATCTATTTTTACCACGTTATTAGCGATTTTAGCTTTATGCTAATTACTTTCTTAATGCCCAAGTGGGTGTGTTTTTACTTTAGACCAAGTGGGCGTTGTACAGATGAGTGTATGACGCTGACCAATCAGTGACCAATCAGAGTCATGCACTTCTCTCCATTCATTTAGTCAGCACATAGTGATCCTGCGTTGTTCGCTATGTGCTGTCTTATACTGACACATTAACGTTACTGAAGTGTTTAGACAGTGAATAGACATTCCTTCCAGCCAGGACGGGATGTCTATTCACAATCCCGACACTTCCGTAACATTTGTGTGGTATTTACAGCAGAGCAATCGTAATCTCGCTGTAACCTGTCATTTACAGCGAGATCTCGCTTGCTCTGCTGTAAATACCACAGAAACGTTAGCGAAGTGTCGATATTGTGAATAGTCATCCCGTCCTGTCTGGAAGGAATGTCTATTCACTGTCTAAACACTTCAGTAACGTTAATGTGTCAGTATAAGACAGCACATAGCGAACAACGCAGGATCACTATGTGCTGACTAAATGAATGGAGAGAAGTGCATGACTCTGATTGGTCACTGATTGGTCAGCATCATACACTCCTCTGTACAACGCCCACTTGGTCTAAAGTAAAAACACGCCCAGTTGGGCATTAAGCAACTCATCAGCATAAAGCTAAAATCGCTAATAACGTGGTAAAAATAGATAGTTTTTCTAAATAAAAACCACTGCTGTCACCTACATTATAGCGCCCATCTCCTTATGTACGAGATAGGACACTTATAATGTGGTGACAGAGCCTCTTTAAAGGGAACCAGTCAGCAGTTTTAAAGCCTCTAAACTACAGACAGAGAGAGATATATGGAAAGAGTAGGGCAAGTGTCACTCTGCTCTGAGTGACGGCTTTAGCGGCCAATCAGCAGACCACTAGAGCCGTCACTCAAAGCAGAGGGGCAGAGCTTACAGTGTGCAGAAGCACCTGCAGATCAAGTTCCGCATTAGTGGCCCTTGCGATGAGCGCGCCGATGGCATTTAACATCATAATGTGTGTTTAAAATGCCCCCTTTATCACTTTGTGAGCAGGTTTGAGGCCTCAAAACTGCGGACAGGATCCCTTTAAAAAATAAACAATTTCACCCAACTTTTCCAGACTCCTGAATAGCAAGTCTGCCTAGTTATGCAGCTGATCCCAGTACAAATTTTGCATTCAGTAGACTAAAAAAGCTTGGTAACCTATAGCACCGGC
This sequence comes from Rhinoderma darwinii, assembly GCF_050947455.1. Classification (NCBI taxonomy): domain Eukaryota; kingdom Metazoa; phylum Chordata; class Amphibia; order Anura; family Rhinodermatidae; genus Rhinoderma; species Rhinoderma darwinii. Next base: position 607,596,886 of record NC_134687.1, on the reverse strand, counting down.
ACCTATACTACTGCTGAGGAGGAACAAAGTACACAGGACCCTCTATGGGGAAACCAGTAATCTAATATTTATCATCTCTCCTGAATGTTGGTTCTATTTAAGAACCCCCACTATTATAATCACCTCAAAGAAGCTCTGTGTACAGCAGTGGTCTCTCACCTGTGGCTCTCCAACTGTTGCAAAACTACAGCCCCAAACATGCCCTGCCAGCCACATGCTGGGAAGTGTAGTTTTGTAACAACTAGAAAGCCACAGGTTAGAGACCACGGCTATAGGGGCCGGTACAGCAGCCAGGATTTCCATATTCTGGTGGGGAGGTCCCCTGCTTTATAGAGGAGGTAGCACATAACATATGGATATCACTATTTCCTGCTGACAAAGTTCACCAATCTGCGCAGTACAAATATTAGAACATTGTCAAAGCTGCAACAGCTACAAAGCCACATCAGCACAAGGCGGCTGATCAGATACCCCCAGGGGGGACGGAAACCATGACGTGTCCCACAAGCAGGATATTCTTAGTACAACTCACTCATAACTAAACGCTTCTCAATCTCTCATACACAAGCCAGATTTAAAGGGACATTCCACCTTCACAACACCAATTGTATGATGAGCGATTGCCCAGCATACAACTATTCGGAGGCTATAAAACGCATACGGACTTAAGGATATTCCCAAAATCATAAAATTGTCACCTATCCTAGGTGAAAATTTTCTGATTGTTGGGGTTCACAGCGATGGTGGGAATGGGGGTTTCCAGACTCAAAGATCCTCCTCACTGCGAAGGTTGGAGAGGATTTACTGACTGGCTGAATGACAGAAACAGCAGAGCCCTGTACTCGACTGTTTCCACCATTCCCATAGACTCTGAAGGTAGCGGCAGGGCGTATGCTCCACCGCCACTACATTCAATGTCCGCCTCATTGCGGCCGAGCAGTAAGTAGGCTCTGGGGGTACAAAATCCCTGTTCTCACGATTGGTTGGGGTCCCAGTGGTGGGGCCATCAGTGATCAGAAAATGATCGCCTAGAATAGGTGACAATTTATGATTTGGGGACGAACCCTTTAATATCAAATTCCTTTACTCTGCATCAATGGGACCCGATGGTGACGAATTAGAAATTATTCCGGATAATCGGACGTTTGTAGAAAGGCCTATGGAATTTACTTCTAACAATATGGGATTTCTCAATTGCGTCTGTCTGCTCAGTCTGGTCTTGTAAAATCCCACATTATATTGCATTTCTGCACTGGAAACAAGTGGCAGATGATCAGATGCTGCAAATGTCACTGTACTTCTCCAGCCCAGAGTTTATTACAATTGTATCCAGTCTAGACAATCCTCTGCGACCTAAACAGACTCATACATTGTAACAAACTATCAGAAAAGAAGAGAACCATGTGCGGCGAATGTGTTTGGCTCACAAAAAGTTTAATTTTTTTTCAAATTTTTTTATTTTTAACATGTAAAAAAAGCCTCAGCTGTGAGAAGTATTAGGCTGGGTTCACACAGAGTTTTTTGACGAGTTTTTTTTTACGCGGAACCGCACTGCAAAACTCGTCAAAAACGGCCCGAAAGTGCCTCCCATTGATTTCAAGGGAGGCGGAGGCGGCTTTTTCCCGCAAGCGGTAAAACCGACTCACGGGAGAAAGAAGGGAAATGCTCTATCTTTGGGCGTTTATGGGAGGCAGAGAAAGCATATTTCGCGGAGTTTTAAGCCCGCAGCGCTCAAAGGCCACGGGCGAAAAACGCAGGGAAAATCGGCGTGCAGGGAGAAGAACATCTGCCTCCAACTTCCAAACGGAATTATGAGGCAGAATTTCCGCCTGCAAAAAAACTCTGTATGAACCCAGCCTTAGGTTTGTATGGATTTTAAAACTACATAAAGTTCCCATTCACTGAAAGCAAGCAGATATATTTGAAAGGGTGCAGAGTTAAGACATAATATGTTAAAAAATTGCAGAAATGTGCTGCACCGCTGTTGGGAAATGAAGGATTGCAGGAAAGTCAATGGTGTGCAATGAATGCAATGGGCAGCGCTGGCACTTTACAGCTTGACGTGGCTGTGGCTACTAGAGGGGGTCCCAGATTAGTCCCCCACCCCTGAACATATCTTAACACAGGTCCCGGCAAAATCCCAAGGACCAGGTGGCCTATACTTGTGCCCAACTTTTTGGACGTTTCTATTTGCTGGCTACTTCTCCTAATGGGACGGTTATTCCAGCAGACTACCCCTTCAGGCAACATGCACACAATGCATATTACATGCAGATTTTCCAGCGGCAATACCGCAGCGTAATACAGTACCAAAGTAAATAAGATTTTACGTAAACTCATCAACACGTTGCAGAATTCTTCAGAGCGTTAAATGACCTGCGGTGCAAAATTTTAAAATGCGCAACATGTCAATTTATCTTGCGTTTCCATCTCAGAATTGTATCGGAAAAATGTAAAAACCCGCAGCAGATAATCTGCATCAACATCTAAAATTCGCACCTAAAAACACGTAGAAAAAAAAAGTGCAATATTAAGGGGATTCTGTAGCCAATTTTTTATCTATGGCCTATGAATAGGTCATCGATATCAGATCAGTGGGGGTCCGACTCGCAGCACCCCCACGGATCAGCTGAATGATTTACTGCATCATTGGTCGCCGCTGTCTCTTCACAGTTTACAGGCACAGCGCCGTACGAGTCGGTCCAATTCAAGTGAATCGGACTAAGCTGCAACCCCAGGCACAGCCGCTACGGATGGGCCTGTCAAACATTAAAGAGGTCGTGGCGTTCGCCACCGCAGCCCCTTCTTTCGCCTGATTGGTGCGGGTCCCAGTAGATATCCGATCGGTGGGGGTCTATTGATGACCGATCCTAAGGACAGACGATCAATATAAAGTTCCCAGGACAAGCCCTTTAAAGGGGTATTCCCAAAATCATAAATGTTCACCTATCCAGTTGATAGGTTATGATTGTATGTTCGCTGGAACCCGGGTCCCGAACTGTTTGACCGCAGTGAGGACGACATTGAACGGAGTGGCTGTTTCCGCCATTCTCATAGTAAATGGAGCGGCAGGTGCAGGTGTATGCTCGACTGCCGCAACATTCAATGTCCTACTTGCTGAGGTTGAGCAGTGAGGGGGATCTCGGGGTTCAGGACCCTCTTGCTCATGAGTGGTGGGGCTCCCAGCGATCAGATCATTGATGGTTTTGGGAATACCCCATAAATGCAGTTCTTACCTGCATTTATCTGAGATTTTGATACAGATTTTCCACATCAAATTACGCAAGGTGTGAATGTGGCGCAGTTCTAAATACACGTGGAGAATCTTGGACGGATCATAGTGAAAGCCGATACATGTAAATCCAGCAGTGGACCGTTACAGTATATATATATTCAAGGTGAGTGGGAACATCCCATATGGACCAATCCTGTCTTTAGTTTATAGCTTCAGGCAAGTAGCGGTTACGTTCACCCATCAAACAATGACACCAGCTAGAAGTGGACAATATGTACATTGGCTGTCACCCAGCTTTCCCAGACTCATGAATGATAAAAAGTTACATTACTTTCTTGTTTGGGACTATAGGAAAGCTGGGTGGCAGCTCATTTGTGACCTATAATAGCATTGGAGGGTTGTCACTCAGCTTTCCCAGATGCAGATATAACTAATAAACTTCTATCCCTGATTAGTTTTTTTTATTTTAGGGTGGATGATCTGGAATTGCAGCTGCTTCTCGGACACTTTTTGCACACTTTGGCTGCAAGTGGATGGATAGTTGTAAAACAAGTTCTGCAACTTGCCCCAAAAATTAAAATATGTGCCCCCCCCTCCCCTTCTGATACTTACTGCCAGTGTGGACCCAGAATGGGACCGTCCCATCACCCTGCACAAGGTAGGGACCCTTGAAGCTGTACTTATACTCGAACCTGCGGTGAGGAGGCGTCTGCCCCGCCTGCACCTCCTCAGCCAGAGCACAGCTCAGCGAAGAGAGGATTAGTAACGAGCAAAGCCCGGTGAGAGCTCGAAGATGCTGCCGCTGAATGGACATCGCCATCTTGGATAGTGCTGACGTAGCTGCGACCGGAGAGAACCAACAGAGCCAACAGGGCGCTTTCCGATTGGCCGGCGACTGGACCGGTGGGAGGAGTCGAATGCGTTGCCTAGCCGATCGCAGGGTGACGCTACATTGCGAAGCGTTGTGTGGTCCTCCAGACGTAGGGGTCGCTGTATGCGCAGGACAGAGTTTGCCAACTGGGCGTTCTAAATAGTGATACATTTTGGAACCTGCCGAATATAGGAGGTAGAAATGACTTAAAGGGGCAGTACACCTTACGTCTGTCTTGTCTAGTTTTGTTGTGGTTTGTTAAATGCAATCTGTTGTTCTCTGTTGTCATGCTTTTCATGCTATGAAATGTCTAACCATCGTATTTATCAATGAAAGAGAAAGTCTAGGGAAATGTGAAAAAAAAAGAATAATAATATGGGACAAATTAGGCATACCTGTGTAGCACCGAGGAGACTTGGACATGCCCATTAATAGAGAGGATGATGTACACCATATTGATAAATATGGCGGATGCTGTATAGAAAATGAATACTGCACCAGTCTTAGAAAGTGTAGCACAGTATTATGCCCTCATAGTGCCCCCCACACAGTATCATGCCCCCATAGTGCCCCCACAGTATAATAGCCCATAGTGCCCCCACAGTATAATACCCCCAAAGCACCTCCCTACAGTATAATGCTCCATAGTGCCCCCACACAGTATAATGCCCCCATAGTGGCCCCCACAGTACAATACCCCATAGTGCCCTTACGGTATAATACCCTCAAAGTGCCTCCCCACAGTATAATACCCCCATAGTGCCCACCACACAGTATCATGCCCCCATTGTGCCAGCACAGTATAATGCCCCCATAGTGACCCCCACACAGTATCATGCCCCCATAGTGCCCCCACAGTATAATGCCCCCATAGTGCCCACCACACAGTATAATGCCCCCATAGTGCCCCCACAGTATAATGCCCCCATAGTGCCCACCACACAGTATAATGCCCCCATAGTGCCCCCACAGTATAATGCCCCCATAGTGCCCACCGCACACTGTATAAAGCTCACAAGATCAAGATCATTCTGATAGCAGATTCTGCACCTTCTCTGAGATCTGCGACCCCTCTGCGCTACCTTCTGATAACACCGCAAAGAAAGCATCAAAAAACCAGGGCAGATGCCGCAAGGAGTAAGCAGCAGCGGCTGTAGAGGAGATTCAGGATCCAGAACGCTCCGCAGCTTCTTCTGTGGCGTCTGTCCCGTTCTTTCATCCTCTTTGCGGTGTTATCAGAAGGTAGCGCAGATCTCACACAAGGTACAGAAGTTGCTATCAGAAGGTAGCGTGATCTTGTGTCATTATCATTTATTAGATGTAAGTCTATAGAAGAGAAATTCATTGAGGGAGTGACAGGAGAGCTGCATACAGAGCCTTATCTGTGTGTATTGTGTTGCTTTGCTGCCTTATCTAGGGTCTCCATCAGCATACCTCCCAACTTTTGAATTAAAAAAAGAGGGACATTTTAAGCCACGCCCATAACCACACCCAATATCAAGCATAAACACATCAAATCGCGGCCAGATCCTTCTGCAAATAACATGCGCACATTCTCACTGCGGATCTCTAGACTGTCTGTATATCACAGATATTATGGATCCTGTTATGTCGTCTTTATGTTACTTTTCCTATCTTGGGTATAACATTTGCTCATCACGGCGGCAGCAGCTGCAGGACAAACCAAAAGGCTGAGAATAATGAAAGTCAAGAGGGAGACCCTGTGGTGGATGACTTTTCAATTCACAGGTAGCAGAGTTACATGATGGGATTTTTTTTTCCAGTTGTGTAACTCTGCTACCGGTCAATGGAAAAATGTAGATAGCTCCACAAAGAGCCCCCCTGTAGATAGCTCCAGATACAGCCCCCCTGTAGATAGCTCCAGATACAGCCCCCCTGTAGATAGCTCCACACACACAGCCCCCCTGTAGATAGCTCCACACACACAGCCCCCCTGTAGATAGCTCCAGATACAGCCCCCCTGTAGATAGCTCCACACACAGCCCCCCTGTAAATAGCTCCAGATACAGCCCCCCTGTAGATAGCTCCACACACAGCCCCCCTGTAGATAGCTCCAGATACAGCCCCCCTGTAGATAGCTCCACACACAGCCCCCGTGTAGATAGTTCCAGATACAGCCCCCCATTAGATAGCTCCAGACACAGCCCCCCTGTAGATTGCTCCATACACAGCCCCCCTGTAGAAAGCTCCAGATACAGCCCCCCTGTAGATAGCTACAGATAAAGGCCCCCTGTACATAGCGCCAGATACAGCCCCCCTGTAGATTGCTCCACACACAGCCCCCCTGTAGATAGCTCCACACACAGCCCCCCTGTAGATAGATCCAGATACAGCCCCCTGTAGATAGCTCCAGATACAGCCCCCCTGTACATAGCGCCAGACACAGCCCCCTGTAGATAGTTCCAGATACAGCCCCCCTGTAGATAGCTCCAGATACAGCCCCCTGTAAATAGCTCCAGATACAGCCCCCCTGTAGATAGCTCCACACACAGCCCCCCTGTAGATAGCTCCAGATACAGCCCCCCTGTAGATAGTTCCAGATACAGCCCCCCATTAGATAGCTCCAGACACAGCCCCCCTGTAGATTGCTCCACACACAGCCCCCCTGTAGAAAGCTCCAGATACAGCCCCCCTGTAGATAGCTACAGATAAAGGCCCCCTGTACATAGCGCCAGATACAGCCCCCCTGTAGATTGCTCCACACACAGCCCCCCTGTAGATAGATCCACACACAGCCCCCCTGTAGATAGATCCAGATACAGCCCCCTGTAGATAGCTCCAGATACAGCCCCCCTGTACATAGCGCCAGACACAGCCCCCTGTAGATAGTTCCAGATACAGCCCCCCGGTAGATAGCTCCAGATACAGCCCCCCTGTAGATAGCTCCAGATACAGCCCCCCTGTAGATAGCTCCAGATAAAGCCCCCTGTACATAGTGCCACACACAGCCCCCCTGTAGGTAGCTCCACACACAGCCCCCTATAGATAGTTAGATAGTTCCAGATACAGCCCCCCCTGTAGATAACTCCAGATACAGCCCCCCTGTAGATAGCTCCAGATACAGGCCCCTTGTACATAGCGCCAGATACAGCCCCCATGTAGATAGCGCCATACACAGACTCCTGTACATAGCTCCACACACAGCCCCCCTGTAGATAGCGCCATACAAAGACTCCTGTACATATCTCCAGACACAGCTCCCCTATAGATAGCTCCAGACACAGCCCCCCCTGTAGATAGCGCCAGATACAGCCCCCCTGTAGATAGCGCCATACACAGACTCCTGTACATAGCTCCAGACACAGCTCCCCTATAGATAGCTCCAGACACAGCCCCCCTGTAGATAGCGCCAGATACAACCCCCCTGTAGATAGCTCCAGACACAGGCCCCCTGTATGTAGTGCAACACACAGCCCCTTAGACCTTATTCACACGACAGGGTCCGAGTGTCGGCCGATAAAAACGGCCGTTTTTGGCCATTTTTCCCGGCCGCTTTGCATCCGTACCGATTCCGTTCCGGGCCGTGTTGCCGTTTTTAACACAGCCCCCCTGGTAGGTAATGCCACCCAGCACCCTGTAGGTAATGCCACCCAGCACCCTGTAGGTAATGCCACCCAGCCCACTGCAGGTAATGCCACCCAGCCCCCTGCAGGTAATGCCACCCAGCCCCCTGTATGTAATGCCACCCAGCGCCCTGCAGGTAATGCCACCCAGCCCTCTGCAGGTAATGCCACCCAGCCTCCGGCAGGTAATGCCACCCATCCCCCTGTATGTAATGCCACCCAGCCCTCTGCAGGTAAAGCCACCCAGCCCCCGGCAGGTAATGCCACCCAGCCCCCTGTATGTAATGCCACCCAGCCCTCTGCAAGTAATGCCACCCAGCCCTCTTCAGGTAATGCCACCCAGCCCCCGGCAGGTAATGCCATCCAGCCCCCTGTATGTAATGCCACCCAGCCCCCTGCAGGTAATGCCACCCAGCTCCCTGTAGCTAATGCCACCCAGCTCCCTGTATGTAATGCCACCAAGGCCATTATAATATGAAAAAGAGGGGAGGGACAATAGGAACTGGGAAAGGGACGAGGAAAAGGGAAAAAAATAAAAATAAAGGGAAACCACTGGTAAGTAGGCACTCGGCTCAGCAATATATAAAAAAAAGTATCAAAATGTTATTATCAATAAGTTAAAAAACAGAGGGTAGCACTAGGTGCGACCCTGTATCAATTTAGACAGTCAAACACAAAATACATACAAAGGACAAACAGAAATAGACCCCACAGGCCCGGCCGGGTCACTAATAACTAGTTCACATGAATCATCAAAGATAATCGAAGGATTATGACATCGAGTTCAAGATCAAGTGTTGCAGTAGGGCGAGCTAGTAATAGACCCGTTCAGTAATGGGCAGTATGCAGATCATGCATTTAATAAACCCGTTCAGTAATGGGCAGTGTGCAGATCATGCGTTTTAATAGACCCGTTCAGTAATGGGCAGTGTGCAGATCATGGGTTTTAATAAACCCGTTCAGTAATGGGCAGTGTGCAGATCATGCGTTTTAATAGACCCGTTCAGTAATGGGCAGTGTGCAGATCATGCATTTTAATAAACCCGTTCAGTAATGGGCAGTGTGCAGATCATGCGTTTTAATAGACCCGTTCAGTAATGGGCAGTGTGCAGATCATGCGTTTAATAGACCCTTTCTTTAAGGGCATGACCACACGTGGCGGATTTCCTCCGCAACTGTCCGCATCAATGCCGCACAGAATCTGCGTTGCAGATTCTGCTGCGGATCTGCACAAAATGTGCAGAAAATTGATGCGGACTAGCTGCTGCGGACTGCGGGAAAAGTGCTTCCCTTCTCCCTATCAGTGCAGGATAGAGAGAAGGGACAGCACTTTCCCTAGGGAAAGTAAAAGAATTTCATACTTACCGGCCGTTGTCTTGGTGACGCGTCCCTCTTTCGGCATCCAGCCCGACCTCCCTGGATGACGCACCAGTCCATGTGACCGCTGCAGCCTGTGCTTGGCCTGTGATTGGCTGCAGCCGTCACTTAGACTGAAACGTCATCCTGGGAGGCCGGACTGGAGACAGACGCAGGGAGTTCTCGGTAAGTATGAACTTATATGTTTTTTACAGATACATGTATATTGAGATCGGTAGTCACTGTCCCGGGTGCAGAAACAGTTACTGCCGATCGCTTAACTCTTTCAGCACCCTGGACAGTGACTATTTACAGACGTCTCCTAGCAACGCTCCCGTCATTACGGGAGCCCCATTGACTTCCTCAGTCTGGCTGTAGACCTAGAAATACATAGGTCCAGCCAGAATGAAGAAATGTCATGGTAGTAAAAACAATACGCTCCGCAGCACACATAAGATCTGCGGACTTAATTGCGGAATTTTGACTCTCCATTGAAGTCAATGGAGAAATTCCGCCATGAGTCCGCCACTGCTCCGCAACAGACAGAGCATGCTGCGGACACCAAATTCCGCTCCGCAGCCTATGCTCCGCAGCGGAATTTTACGCCTCGTCTAAACGAACACTGCTAAATTAAAGTGTAAGTCAATGGACAAACGGCACCGCTGCGGATTAACGCTGCGGAGTGTCCGCAGCAGAATTTAAGTGAAATTCCGCCACGTATGAACCCGCCCTAATAGGCAGTGTGCAGATCATGCGTTTTAATAGACCCGTTCAGTAATGGGCAGTGTGCAGATCATGCGTTTTAATAGACCCGTTCAGTAATGGGCAGTGTGCAGATCATGCGTTTAATAGACCCTTTCTTTAATAGGCAGTGTGCAGATCATGCGTTTTAATAGACCCGTTCAGTAATGGGCAGTGTGCAGATCATGGGTTTTAATAGACCCGTTCAGTAATGGGCAGTGTGCAGATCATGCGTTTAATAGACCCTTTCTTTAATAGGCAGTGTGCAGATCATGCGTTTTAATAGACCCGTTCAGTAATGGGCAGTGTGCAGATCATGGGTTTTAATAAACCCATTCAGTAATGGGCAGTGTGCAGATCATGGGTTTTAATAGACCCGTTCAGTAATGGGCAGTGTGCAGATCATGCGTTTTAATAGACCCGTTCAGTAATGGGCAGTGTGCAGATCATGGGTTTTAATAGACCCGTTCAGTAATGGGCAGTGTGCAGATCATGCGTTTTAATAGACCCGTTCAGTAATGGGCAGTGTGCAGATCATGCGTTTTAATAGACCCGTTCAGTAATGGGCAGTGTGCAGATGATGGGTTTTAATAGACCCGTTCAGTAATGGGCAGTGTGCAGATCATGTGTTTAATGATTGGGTATATCTCACACATCAATTGCAATGTGTCAGCTGTGGATGCAAAAATGGGTGTAACTTCTTGATGTACTACGTGAGTGTATTCACATATATAACCTATGAATCCCACTATAAGAATGAAATGAAAGAAATACAATCAATATGTATAACCTATAGATCTCACTGTAGGAAAATACAATGGAAAATTGCAGTAAATTGCATAAACATAGCATGCACATTTCAGCCAACAAAATTTGTTCAACAGCACATGTCAAATTGTATACTTATCACCAATAATTATGGCTTCTGAAGTGTAGATTGACATATTGTCATTAGATTCCATATGTGCTGTCGATCTGGCAGATTGCAAGCTTTAGTACTTTTCCAAAGATCGTGTTGCAGCCGGCATCCAGTCCGGAACCACAGAGGAGCCCAGAAGACAATAGTGGTTTTTAAAGGGAAACAGTTATTGTTCCAATGGAGAGAGTTCCTTGATGGACCATATATGATATGGGTTTAAAGGCATGTAAGCTAGAATGGGACACATATATATCAACCACGTCTCTCTGGTCGACAAGCTCTTAAATCATCAGGCTCAAATCAGCATAAAGGTTATACGTTTCAAACGTGTATGCAGCAAGCGGTTCCACAGGTGAGTCCACAGATCAGTCCACACACTGCTCGGCATGTGACGTCTCAAAAAGAGGGCGTACGCTGACGCGTTTCATCACCCCGTGACTTCCTCAGAGCGTAACAACACCATCAATGGCCACCTATTTTAATGGACTGACAGCCAATTAGAAATCAGAATCGACGTCATACAGTTCAGTCCAATCCTAGGTGCGCAACGCAATACCAGGTAAGTGAACAGATTCATTTTTGTGTTAGTACTCAATTCCGAATCATCGCCAGGTGGATATCAGGAAAAACAAGGTAAGGAGAAAATAGATAAATATAAAATAAATATAAAAGAGAATAGAAAAAGGAGACGAAAAAGAAAAGAAAAGAAAGAGAATAGAGTAGAAACGCACATAGAAAGATGCAGGCTGGGTCCCGAGAGTACGTCCACACGACAAAGTCATGTGAACACAGTCCCGGGACTCATGCCGCATCAAAGAAACATATGTAGTTTAAGTTCATTATTTAAGCCTAGGGGATTAGTAGTTTTAAGAGTATAAATCCACATGCTCTCCTTCTGCAGCAGCAACCGATGACGGTTACCGCCCCTATTTCCTCTAGGGAGTTGGTAAATAGCCATAAATGATAATCCTTCTGGCGATTGTTTGTGATATTCTTTAAAATGCATGGCTAAGGGACTCTTTTCTTCTCCCTTCCGTATATCCCTAACATGTTCGGAAATTCTTAATTGTACTTCCCTTATAGTTTTCCCAACGTAAATTTTTTTACATGGACAATATATTAAGTAGACAACCATCGATGAACGGCAATTAAGGAAACTTCGAACATTGAATTATTTGCAGCCACGAGAGTCTGAGAATGTATTTGATTTTTTTTACTGGACTTTATTTCTATTTTTGTCTCTGCCCGATCGATTGAAGGGGGACATACAAACAATTGGAATAAAAAAACTATAGACGAGTTCATGAAAATCCTATGGCTGATATCATTAAAAAAATAAATCGGAAATTACAATTTGCCTTCGAAGAGGGACTTATTACCAACAATGACTATAAATATCTTTTACTCAAGGAAACGAAAATGCCCACTATATATGTCCTTCCGAAGGTTCACAAGGATAGACAACTACCACCCGGACGTCCTATAATTTCGGGGATAGATGGACCCACAGACAGACTTGGTCAGTTTGTTGATCAAAAATGAAAAACTTTTGTAAAATTGTTACCATCATTTATCTTGGACACTGGTGATATACTAACTAAATTGCATGATCTATGTATCCCTTCGGAATGTCTGCTAGTGGGAATTGACGTTGAATCGCTCTATACGTCGATTCCCCATTGGGCTGGTCTAAAAGCTGTGGAATATTTTTTTGACAGGTATCGGCCACAATTCTCTCATCAAAATGAGTTTATTGTGGATATGTTGGAATTTGTTCTGACTCATAATTGTTTCTGTTTTGACAACAAATACTTTTTGCAGGTGGAAGGCACTGCGATGGGATCATCATGTGCTCCCTCTTATGCATGCCTCCACCTGGGCTATTGGGAGTCGGTGGCTGTCTATCCTTGTGAGCAATTTGAGGGACATGTCTTCTTATAGATATATCAACGATATCTTTATGATATGGGAAGGCACAAATGAGCAGTTGGAGACATTTGTAGGGATACTCAATTCCAATAATTTTAATATCCATCTGACATATACTGCTAGCTCTCAGGAGATCAGCTTTCTTGATCTCTTTATTCGGAAAAAACAATGATAAATTGGAGACTAGCACTTTCAGAAAACCCACTTCAGGTATGCAGGTAATACCCTTTTGTTAGCACAAAGCCATCACCCAAAGTCCCTTATACAGGGCATTCCGTTAGGTCAGTTTCTGCGTCTTCGCAGAAACTGTACTGACTTTGACCATTTCAAAAAGGAAGCCCATGACCTTGCACTTAGGTTCAAACAAAGGGGATAAACAGGGAAAAGCATAAAAATAGGATACAATAGGGCTTTACACACCAATAGAGAGGATCTTTTATATGATCAAAGTAAGGAAAAAAACTCAGAAAAACTTGGCAATCTCAAAAACTGAAAATAAAGTCAGATTTATTTCTAGATATGGCCAACATTGGGGAAAGATAAGAGAAATTCTGCAAAAGAATTGGTCACACTTAATACTCAGTGACGAAATACAGAACATGGTGGGTGATTATCCTAGTATGACTGCTAGAAGAGCACCCAATCTACGTGATCTCCTTGTCAGATCGGAGTTCAGAAGATCTGATGTCCCAGCATGGCCAACTCACCCCTTTAAGGGAATGTTCAAGTGTGGCACATGCTCCCAATGTAAATTTGTAAAAAAAATCAAATACATTCTCAGACTCTCGTGGCTGCAAAGAATTCAATGTTCGAAGTTTCCTTAATTGGCGTTCATCGATGGTTGTCTACTTAATATATTGTCCATGTAAAAAAATTTACGTTGGGAAAACTATAAGGGAAGTACAATTAAGAATTTCCGAACATGTTAGGGATATACGGAAGGGAGAAGAAAAGAGTCCCGTAGCCATGCATTTTAAAGAATATCACAAACAATCGCCAGAACGATTATCATTTATGGCTATTTACCAACTCCCTAGAGGAAATAGGGGCGGTAACCGTCATCGGTTGCTGTTGCAGAAGGAGAGCATGTGGATTTATACTCTTAAAACTACTAATCCCCTAGGCTTAAATAATGAACTTAAACTACATATGTTTCTTTGATGCGGCATGGGTCCCGGGACTGTGTTCACATGACTTTGTCGTGTGGACGTACTCTCGGGACCCAGCCTGCATCTTTCTATGTGCGTTTCTGCTCTATTCTCTTTCTTTTCTTTTCTTTTTCATCTCCTTCCTTTTCTATTCTCTTTTATATTTATCTATTTTCTCCTTACCTTGTTTTTCCTGATATCCACCTGGCGATGATTCGGAATTGAGTACTAACACAAAAATGAATCTGTTCACTTACCTGGTATTGCGTTGCGCACCTAGGATTGGACTGAATTGTATGACGTCGATTTTGATTTCTAATTGGCTGTCAGTCCATTAAAATAGGTGGTCATTGATGGTGTTGTTACGCTCTGAGGAAGTCACGTGGTGACGAAACGCGTCAGCGTACACCCTCTTTTTGTGACGTCACATTCCGAGCAGTGTGTGGACTGAACTGTGGACTCACCTGTGGAACCGCTTGCTGCATACACGTTTGAAACGTATAACCTTTATGCTGATGAGAGCCTTATGATTTAAGAGCTTGTCGACCAGAGAGACGTGGTTGATATATATGTGTCCCGTTCTAGCTTACCTGCCTTTAAACCCATATCATATATGGTCCATCAAGGAACTCTCTCCATTGGAACAATAACTGTTTCCCTTTAAAAACCACTATTGCCTTCTGGGCTCCTCTGTGGTTCCGGACTGGATGCCGGCTACAACACGATCTTTGGAAAAGTACCAAAGCTTGCAATCTGCCAGATCGACAGCACATATGGAATCTAATGACAATATGTCAATCTACACTTCAGAAGCCATAATTATTAGCGATAAGTATACAATTTGACATGTGCTGTTGAACAAATTTTGTTGGCTGAAATGTGCATGCTATGTTTATGCAATTTACTGCAATTTTCCATTGTATTTTCCTACAGCGAGATCTATAGGTTATACATATTGATTGTATTTCTTTCATTTCATTCTTATAGTGGGATTCATAGGTTATATATGTGAATACACTCACGTAGTACATCAAGAAGTTACACCCATTTTTGCATCCACAGCTGACATTGCAATTGATGTGTGAGATATACCCAATCATTAAACACATGATCTGCAAACTAACCATTACTGAACGGGTCTATTAAAACGCATGATCTGCACACTGCCCATTACTGAACGGATTTATTAAATGCATGATCTGCACACTGCCCATTACTGAACGGGTTTATTAAATGCATGATCTGCATACTGCCCATTACTCAACAGGTTTATTAAACGCATGATCTGCACACTGCCCATTACTGAACGGGTCTTTTACTAGCTCGCCCTACTGCAACACTTTATCTTGAACTCAATGTCATAATCCTTTGATTATCATTGATGATTCATGTGAACTAGTTATTAGTGACCCGGCCGGGCCTGTGGGGTCTATTTCTGTTTGTCCTTTGTATGTATTTTGTGTTTGACTGTCTAAATTGATACAGGGTCGCACCTAGTGCTACCCTCTGTTTTTTAACTTATTGATAATAAAATTTTGATACTTTTTTATATATTGCTGAGCCGAGTGCCTACTTACCAGTGGTTTCCCTTTATTTTTATTTTTTTCCCCTTTTCCTCGTCCCTTTCCCAGTTCCTATTGTCCCTCCCCTCTTTTTCGTATTATAATAGTTTACACTCACTGGTTGGCATCGTACGACTTGTACTGAGCTCTAGTATTTGATACGATCTAATCCTATATGCAGTTTATGCCACCAAGTCCCCTGTAGGTAATGCCACACAGTCCCCTGTAGGTTGCACCCATCCCGCCCCCCTTCCAGGAGAATTCACTGACTTCAATGTCCATATATGGACAGTGTAGTCACTGACTTCTCCTGGAGAGGAATTCCCGGCCACATGGTCGGGGATTCCGCTTCAGAAGTGAGTGACGTCGCTGTGTCCATATATGGACAGTGTAGTCACTCACTTCTCCTGTAGCGGAATCCCCAATCCCTGGCCGGGGATTGGGGATTCCGACTCCTACAGGGAGCAAAAAAAGACCCTCCTCCCCCTCACATGCACTCTGCTTTCACTCACCGTCAGAAGGCAGGAGTCTTGCAGCGGCGTTCTCACTGGTGTCTATGCCAGCCCGGGAGTGGACCAGTCCAGTCACCTGACCGGTGAGGTCAGATGACAGGTCAGGTGACTGGACCACTCCCTGGCCGGCATCGATCCCAGTGAGAACACCGCCGCAAGACTCCTGCCTTCTGATCGCTGTTGCAGTCAGCAGCGATCAGCTGTTTTGATGCAGCGCCCAGCGTGACATTTTGAAGACCGGCCAGGACGGCGGGACAGTGGTGAGAAACCGGGACTGTCCTGCCGGAATCGGGACGGTTGGGAGGTATGCATCAGTACTATAGGATCAATTGCATTCTAAGGGCCTGTTCACATCACCATTGCCCTTCCGTTGAGGGAAGGTTTTGACAGAATCAATAGCGTAGTCGACTGCGCTATTGATTCAGTCAAAAACTACGGAACCCTGACAAACGGAAAACTTTGATATCAATGGTGATGCAAACGGAAGCTTAGGTTTCCGTTTGCCTTTCTGTTGAGGGGTTAACCCGACGGAAACCTCAGACGGAACACCTCAATGAAAGGGCAACGATAATGTGAGCACAGCCTAAGGATCCTCTTACACAGAGAGATGTGCTACTGACAACAATATTTCTTGCAGCCAGTGGCGTAACTACCACGGTAGCAACCGTAGCGGCTGCTACGGGGCCCGGGGCTTCAGGTGGCCCGTGCCGCCAGCCGACATGCCCCCCCCCATATGCACGGTGGCGCCGCTAGCAGACGTTATGGCTGCTACAGGAGTAGCGCCGCTACTATGGAGCCCGCGCCGCTGAGCCTCCAACAAGTATGGGCCGGGCGTCAGAGGCCCTCTCATGCCTGTAGGCGTCGCTAGCACCGGAGGGGGCCCCGGTGCTAGCGACAGCCAAATACATGCACTAGCGCTGAATGGCCGGGCATGTTCCGTGCCTGACCATCCAGCGCCTTACAATGACACTGTAAAGACCGGGGGGTAGTGAAACGGACAAGTGAGCCCTAATCTACCCGCCACTCTGTCCCTGCCTACTTGCAACGACCCGCCCTAGGCGACGGGGTACAACTGGGCGGCGGTCCCTGCACTCAGTAAGTGCACGACAAACACGACAAACATACAAGGGAATACAAGCAAGGGAAAGGGGCAGTTGCCCACGGCAACACCGTGAGCAACCAGAGTGGTGAACGAGCCGAGTCAAGCCAGGAGTGTGCGAGGTACCAAACGAAGAGCAGAAGAGTAGTCAGTAAGCCAGGGTCTGTATGGAGCAGGAACAAAATAGAAGGAGCTGTAGCTGGGCCAGGAAACCACACGAAAAAGAATAACAAGCAAGGAGGAACAGGAAATGCAGGTATAAATAGACAGAGGGCGGGAGCTAGCTGAGTCTGGCCAGGCTGCGATAGGCTCTCCCACTCCTAAGCCTGCAAGCCTGAGTGGTGGAAGCTGGAGTCAGTCTCAGGGATGTAGATTCAGGTGCTGACTGATTAATTAAGGGAGTTAACCCCGAAGCTGTGCCTGGCAGATCCTTTACAGTACCCCCCCTTTTATGAGGGGCCACCGGACCCTTTCTAAGTGGACCTGGCTTACTGGGGAAACGCAGGTGGAACCTCCTGACCAATACCCCAGCGTGAACATCCCGGGCGGGTACCCAAGTCCTCTCCTCGGGCCAGTTACCTCTCCAATGGACCAGGTACTGGAGGGAGCCTTGGACCATCTTGCTGTCCACAATCCTGGCCACCTCGAATTCCACCCCCTCAGGGGTGAGGACGGGAACAGGAGGTCTCCTCGAGGGAGCCAAGGACGGGGAGCAGCGTTTAAGGAGGGAGGCATGAAACACGTCGTGTATACGAAAAGACGGGGGTAACTCCAGCCGGAAGGAGACAGGATTGAGGACCTCAATGACCTTATACGGCCCAATAAACCGGGGAGCAAACTTCTTGGACGGAACCTTGAGACGCAAGTTCCTAGACGACAACCACACCAGATCCCCGACCATAAACAGGGGGTTAGCAGAACGTTTTCTATCAGCCTGAGTTTTTTGTACGCTCTGGGACGCCTCTAGGTTCTTCTGAACCTGGGCCCAGACTGTGCACAGTTCCCGATGAACGACCTCTACCTCGGGATTGTTGGAACTACCAGGTGAAACGGAGGAGAACCGTGGATTAAACCCAAAATTACAGAAAAAGGGGGAGACCCCTGACGAGTTACTGACCCGGTTATTAAGGGAAAATTCGGCGAGGGGAATGAATGAGACCCAATCATATTGACAGTCAGAGACAAAACACCTTAAGTATTGTTCTAGAGATTGATTAGTCCTCTCCGTTTGACCATTGGTTTCAGGATGGAAGGCAGAGGAGAAGGACAGATCAATCCCCAACTTCATACAGAAGGCTCTCCAAAACAATGAAACAAATTGTACCCCTCTGTCCGAAACAATATTGACAGGGACCCCATGGAGACGCAGGATGTGTTTGACAAACAAGGTAGCCAACGTCTTGGCGTTGGGTAGTTTCTTGAGGGGCACAAAGTGGCACATCTTACTGAAGCGGTCTACTACCACCGACACCACCGACTTGCCTTGGGATGGAGGCAAATCGGTGATAAAATCCATGGAGATATGTGTCCAAGGTCTCTGGGGAATGGGCAACGAACGCAGTAAGCCCGCTGGTCGGGACCTGGGAGTCTTGGACCTAGCACAAACCTCACAAGCGGCGACGTAGGCCTTAACGTCTTTAGGCAACCCAGGCCACCAATAATTTCTGGTAATGAGGTGTTTGGTACCCAGGATGCCTGGATGACCAGATAGTGCGGAGTCATGATTTTCCCTAAGTACCCTTAGCCGGAATTGCAGGGGAACAAACAGCTTGTTCCCAGGAAGGTTCCCGGGAGCTGAACCTTGATCAGCAGCAATTTCAGAGACTAAATCAGAATCAATCGCGGAAATGATTATACCTGGAGGCAAAATACAAGCAGGATCTTCCTCCGAAGGAGGGCTGGCCATGAAGCTACGCGACAGTGCATCAGCCTTAATATTTTTAGACCCAGCCCTATAGGTAACCAAAAAATTGAATCTAGTAAAAAATAACGCCCATCGAGCTTGTCTCGGGTTTAGCCTCCGGGCAGATTCTAGGAAAACCAGATTCTTGTGGTCGGTAAGGACCGTTACCTGGTGTCTAGCCCCCTCCAGGAAGTGGCGCCACTCTTCAAATGCCCATTTAATGGCTAAGAGTTCGCGGTTGCCAATATCATAGTTACTCTCAGTTGGCGAAAACTTCCTGGAGAAGTAGGCACAGGGGCGGAGATGGGTGAGGGACCTGGTACCCTGGGACAAGACAGCCCCCACTCCCACCTCAGATGCGTCAACTTCCACGATAAATGGCTCCATTTGGTTGGGCTGAACCAGCACCGGGGCCGAGATAAAGCACTTCTTAAGGACCTCAAAAGCCTGGACAGCCTCAGGAGGCCAGTGGAGGAGATCAGCACCTTTGCGAGTGAGGTCCGTAAGAGGCTTAGCGATGACCGAGAAGTTAGCAATAAATCTCCTGTAATAATTAGCGAACCCCAAAAAACACTGTAACGCCTTCAGGGAGGCAGGTTGGACCCATTCCGCCACAGCCTGAACCTTGGCGGGGTCCATGCGGAATTCATGAGGAGTGAGGATTTGACCCAAAAATGGTATCTCCTGTACCCCAAACACACATTTTTCGGTTTTGGCAAACAGTTTGTTTTCCCGAAGGACCTGGAGCACCTTCCTTACATGCTCAATGTGGGAGGACCAGTCCTTGGAAAACACCAGTATGTCATCAAGGTACACTACAAGAAATATCCCCAGGTAATTTCTCAAAATCTCATTTATGAAATTCTGGAAGACCGCAGGGGCATTACACAACCCAAAGGGCATGACGAGGTATTCGAAATGGCCTTCGGGCGTGTTAAACGCAGTCTTCCACTCATCCCCCTCTTTGATGCGAATAAGGTTATACGCCCCCCGTAGATCCAATTTAGAGAACCATTGGGCCCCCTGAACCTGATTAAAGAGATCAGGTATCAAAGGAAGGGGATACTGGTTCCTTACCGTGACCTTATTCAGGCTACGGTAGTCAATGCATGGCCTAAGACCACCATCCTTCTTCCCCACGAAGAAGAAGCCAGCACCTACCGGAGAAGAAGAGGGACGAATGTAACCCTTGGCCAGGGATTCCTGGATATAGAAAAATGGGGGATAGGAGGTTGGATCCAGCGCTGTAGTGCGTTTAAAATGGAAACGACGTTTCCAAGTTTAATGTCCTAGGTTTAAAAGGAAAGTCCAGTGGTATAGGTCCAGGGTGTAGATGAAGTGGGAAGAGGGTATCCTCTGTGGCCTACGCGTTTCGGACGTCGCTGCGTCCTTAAACTTGGCTGTGTTCACAGCCAAGTTTAAGGACGCAGCGACGTCCGAAACGCGTAGGCCACAGAGGATACCCTCTTCCCACTTCATCTACACCCTGGACCTATACCACTGGACTTTCCTTTTAAACCTAGGACATTAAACTTGGAAACGTCGTTTCCATTTTAAACGCACTACAGCGCTGGATCCTACCTCCTATCCCCCATTTTTCTGTTGCAATCCGTGTGCCGACACGAGGAACCGGGCGCTGTCAACGACACACAGGAGTGTGTCAGGTGAGCTGGAGGATTCCTCCACACGCTTTTTTCTTTTGGATTCCTGGATATACTCTCTCATGGCTTCACGTTCGGGACAAGAAAGATTAAATATCCTACCCTTAGGAAGCTTAGCTCCTGGTACCAATTCGATAGCGCAATCGTATTCTCTATGAGGAGGTAACACTTTGGAGGCCTCCCTAGAGAAAACATCAGCGAAGTCCTGAACAAACTCGGGTAGCGTATTCGCCTCCTCAGGGGGAGAAATAGAATTAACAGAAAAACATGACGTACAACATTCATTCCCCCATTTGGTTAGCTCCCCAGTATTCCAGTCAAACGTGGGATTATGCAACTGCAACCAGGGAAGGCCTAGAACCAAATCGTACGATAATCCCTGCATCAACAGTACGGAGCATTGCTCCAAATGCATGGAGCCAACAAGGAGTTCAAAAACAGGGGTATGCTGTGTAAAATAACCATTAGCAAGAGGAGTGGAGTCGATACCCACTACCGGGACGAGTTTAGGCAAATCAATCAGAGGCATAGCAAGAGACATAGCAAATTCCACAGACATAATATTAGTAGAGGACCCTGAATCCACGAAGGCACTGCCGGTAGCAGACCTACCACCAAAAGAGACCTGAAAGGGAAGCAAGATCTTAGTACGTCTCCTATTTACTGGAAATACCTGTGCGCCCAAGTGACCTCCCCGATGATCACTTAGGCGCGGAAGTTCTCTGGCTGCATTCTTACGCTTAGGACAGTTGTTCACTTGATGCTTGTCATCCCCACAGTAGAAGCAGAGACCATTCTTCCTGCGGAATTCTCTACGTTGTTGGGGGGACACGGAGGCCCCGAGTTGCATAGGTATCTCTGAGCCTTTTGGGGATCAACGAAGCAACGGAACTTCGGGAGGCATCATGGGGGAGTCGGAGGAGAAAACACATAAACGTTCATGTTGTCGTTCCCTGAGACGTCGGTCAAGTCGTACCGCTAAAGCCATAGCCTGGTCTAGGGAGTCAGAAGAGGGATAGCTAACTAGCAGGTCTTTCAGGGCATTCGACAGACCCAACCTAAACTGGCACCTTAAGGCAGGGTCATTCCACCGAGAAGCTACCCACCACTTCCTAAAGTCAGAGCAATACTCCTCAACAGGTCTCTTACCCTGACGTAAGGTCACCAGCTGACTCTCGGCAAAGGCAGTCCTGTCAGTCTCGTCATAAATAAGTCCGAGAGCAGAAAAGAAACAATCAACGGAGGAAAGTTCAGGGGCGTCAGGAGCCAAGGAGAAGGCCCACTCTTGGGGCCCTTCCTGGAGCCGGGACATAATTATACCCACCCGCTGGCTCTCAGAACCTGAGGAATGAGGCTTTAAACGAAAGTAAAGCCTACAACTCTCCCGAAAGGAGAGAAAAGCCCTCCGGTCCCCTGAGAACCGGTCGGGCAACTTGAGGTGGGGTTCAAGAGGTGCGGTGAGGGGAACTACTAAGGTAGCATCAGGCTGGTTGACCCTCTGAGCCAGGGCCTGGACCTGTAGGGAGAGACCCTGCATTTGCTGAGCCAGGGTCTCACGGGGGTCCATAGTGGTGTCAGGGACCAGGGTAGACTAGGTATGGGCTTGTTATTATGTAAAGACCGGGGGGTAGGGAAACGGACAAGTGAGCCCTAATCTACCCGCCACTCTGTCCCTGCCTACTTGCAACGACCCGCCCTAGGCGACGGGGTACAACTGGGCGGCGGTCCCTGCACTCAGTAAGTGCACGACAAACACGACAAACATACAAGGGAATACAAGCAAGGGAAAGGGGCAGTTGCCCACGGCAACACCGTGAGCAACCAGAGTGGTGAACGAGCCGAGTCAAGCCAGGAGTGTGCGAGGTACCAAACGAAGAGCAGAAGAGTAGTCAGTAAGCCAGGGTCTGTATGGAGCAGGAACAAAATAGAAGGAGCTGTAGCTGGGCCAGGAAACCACACGAAAAAGAATAACAAGCAAGGAGGAACAGGAAATGCAGGTATAAATAGACAGAGGGCGTGAGCTAGCTGAGTCTGGCCAGGCTGCGATAGGCTCTCCCACTCCTAAGCCTGCCAGCCTGAGTGGTGGAAGCTGGAGTCAGTCTCAGGGATGTAGATTCAGGTGCTGACTGATTAATTAAGGGAGTTAACCCCGAAGCTGTGCCTGGCAGATCCTTTACAGACACTGATTGACTAGCGGCGCGATGACATCATCGCGCCGCTTCCACGCTTGACAGGTGCTGATTGACGGAGCAAGTCATTCTGCCCCGCCAATCAGCGTCATTGGACGACGCTCGGTCAGCTCCAGCAGACCTGCTCAGAAGAGAGCAGATCTGCATCGCCAACGAACAGCGTGGGAATGGGATCATGTGAGTATGTCAAGTTTTTTTAGTTTTTTTTCTCATAAAACTGTTAATGGCATTATTTATAGTTGGGGCTCTATCTACAGGGGGGTCGTCTATATGTGCGCCACTATATGCAGGGAGGGTCTATATGTGGGGATGTGGAGCACTAGCTACGGGGGGGGTCTATATGTGGGGATGTGGGTCACTATATACAGGGGGTCTATATGTGGGCCACTATCTACAGGGGGGTCTATATGTGGGGATGTGGGCCACTATATACAGGGGGTCTATATGTGGGCCACTATCTACAGGGGGGGTCTATATGTGGGGATGTGGGCCACTATATACAGGGGGGTCTATATGTGGGCCACTATCTACAGGGGGGTCTATATGTGGGGCACTATCTACAGGGTGGTCTATATGTGGGGCACTATATACAGGGGGAGCTATATGTGAGACACTATACAGGGGTGGGCTATATGTAGATCACTATCTATAGGGGAGCTATTTTTTTTAGGGCACTTTCTATAGGGGTGGGGTATATGTGGGACACTATATACAGGGGTGGGTTACCTGTGGGGTACCAGCAACAGGGTGGCTATATGTAGGACACTGTCTACAGAGGTGGGCTATACATGGAGCACTACCTATAGGGGAAGCTATATGTAGGGCAGCACGGTGGCTATGGGGACGCTATCTACAGGGGGCACGGTGTGTGTGTATGACAGTGTATGGTACTATTATAATCAGGGACACAGTGTATAGCGCTATTATAGTTAGAGGTGCAAGAGGTGTTGAGAATGTTAACTTTGTTTATAGGTGCAGAAATTTTTTAAAAGTGAGAAGCTGAAGACTTCTGAGCGGAAAACTGCAGAAATGGGTCATGGCTGGTAGAAATCCATCATAGAGGTCTGGACCGGAGGGAGAAGAAAAGAACTAGAATCTGAGACGTCACCGGTGAGTCACTTAATGTAAATGTTTATTCTGCCTCTAATCAGTAGTGTAGTCACTGTATGATCTGCAGCGAGATGATTATGATATGATTTATTTTTTTGTGAAACAGCATCTCCCAGCATATCCTCACCATTGTTTGGGCCATGCTGGGAGCTGTAGTTTTACGCTGTACAAACCTAGACGGCAGGAGTTGCACTAAATTGAGCTGTATTTGTCTTGGTGTTGTATATATGTATTGATCTTGGTTCTGATGCTGTATGTTAGTACTGAGCTTGGTTCTGGTGCTGTACATACGTATGAGATTGGTTTTGGTTCTGTGTATATATGTACTGAGGTTGGTTCTATAGCGGGGCTATATAGCACTGTCTACAGGGGGGCTGTATGGCACATTCTACAGGGGGCACTATTTATAAGGGGGGCTGCTTGTGGCACCCTGGGGGAGTGGGTGCCCGGTCAAGAGTTTGCTATGGGGCCCAGTTTTTCCTAGTTACGCCCCTGCTTGCAGCATAAACTATACAATCAGCCGAAGAACAAGCGTTTGCTCCTTCATCGGCCGATTGTTTCCTTGTTTACACAGGGCAATGATTGGGAACGAGCATTAACATGAACTCTCGTTTACCCAATAATTGGCCCTTGTAAATGGGCCTTAAGGCCCCCTACACAAATTTTCAATGCAGATTTGAGCATGGAAATTCCACAGTGGATTACAGTCCCAGCTATGTGGATGAGATTAAAATAAATCTTCTTCACATTCCGGGGCAACATTTTCCGCACGGAAAATCACGCGTACTGCAGATTTTGAAATCTGCAGCATGCTCATTCTCTCACAGATATATATGCACAGCAGCAGATTTCATCCTTTTAAATATAGATAGAGATAATTCCATGGTGAATGTGCAGCAAAAGCCACACCAAAATCTGCACGGAACACATGCAGATTATTATGCAAATTTGCTGGAGAAAATCTGCCTATGAGATGACTCTACTCAGGATTTTCTAATCTATACAGCAAAGCTGACAAGTGAGCAATAAAAAACAAGAAGCGTCAGCCTATTGTGTCTGTTCTAGTAGTCAATAATATGTAATTATCTGATGATAAAGGTCACTGTATGCAGAATAAGCTAGAAGAAAAACAAACATCTTCTGCCGTAATATTTATTATACAATCTGTATTCAGTTTACGTTTTTTGATTTGTTTCCTTCAATCACATTCTTAACAATTCAGTTTAATAGCTTTTTAGTGATATTTGGGACAGGGGGACAACAAATATGGCAGTTCCCCCTGGGGTTGCTTTATAGCATTATTAGAGTCCTTAATGACAAGTCCTCCAAGTAATATTGTAATATGGGAAAAAGTTCCCTGAATGTCCCTGGATAAGTAGGGGAATGCCATTCTTCAAAGTCGGAAAGCTGAGTGCCACTTGAAAGCTGAAGTGGCAGACATATTTTCTTTTCCTAAAAAACTTGTCAGAGTATGACTCAAGAACTTATAGTTATTATTTAACCCCTTAAGGGCACGGCCAATTTTGGCCTTCAGGACAGAACAATTTTTTTAGATTTCCCTCTTTGCGTCCCGACGCTCATAACTCTTTTATTTTTTGTACGACGTAGTTGTATGAGACTGTTTTTTGCGGGACAAGTTGTACTTTATGTAGGTACCCTTTTTTGGTACAAATACATTCTCGTTTAATTTCTATACATTTTTATTTTGGCAAAAATGCAGAAAAAAAGCAGTTCCGCTGCAGTTTTAATATTTTTTTTTTACACCATACACCGATCATCCTAAATAATGTTATATATTTGTTGTACAGGTTGTTACGGTCGTGGCGATACAAAATATGTCTATATTATTTCATGTTTTGGGACTTATATTTTAAAAAGTTTATTTATTATAAAAAAATGTGTGTTTCTGTGTATTTTTTTAACTTTTTATTTATTTATTTATCATAAAAAAAATGTACACTCATTTAACTTTTTTTTTTTAATCCCATAAAGGGATTTATCATTTTGATTTTGATTTTGTAACTGTAATGTACTGGCATAGATCTATATGCTAGTACATTAGCCTGTTACTGATTGTACACAGGCAGTTGTTCGGGCATACCTCAGTATGCCCTAACAACAGGAAATTTGTTCAGACAGCCCTGGGGTCCTTCAATGGACCCTGGGCTGTCTGGCCATATGAGTTGTGGGCTTTGATCGCGTCACAGTTATTTTCTGTGACGCGATCAAAGTGCAGTCCCCCCTCCTTGAACGCCGCAATCAGCTTTCATCGTTCAAAGGGTTAACGGCGGAGAGAAGATGTTTCTCTCCTCTCCGCTGTCAGAGACGGGCCGTGGCTGTGTATTTACAGCCGTTGCACCGCTCTCGATGGCGCGCACAGACGGCTGTCACACAGGACGAGAATGCCCGTCCTAATGTGCCGAGTACTCGCCGCTCAGGATGAGCATTCTCGTCCTGTGTCGGCAACCAGTTAAAGGTGTTGTCCAGTTTAAAAAAACAAAACATTTTTTTATATATCCTATTAATAGAGTGGGGTACCCTCTTTAGGATCCTCATCTCTTGGCCAGAATACTTCCAAAGAGCGTCTCTTGCTCTGCAGGAGCTGTCCTGTCCTGAATTACACAGACAGCACATTGATATTAAAGGGACACTCCAGCCATAACTAAACTTTCCCATGTGTACCATTATAATGTTCCATGTGTCAGTCTCTCACCTCTTATTTTTCTTGCTGCTCCTATCGCTATATATCAGACTGGGACGGTTGCTTAGCAGCAGTGTGATTCGGGCTCGGTGACACGCTTTCTCTACTTGAGTCTATGGAGATCTATGTGTCACCCGTCACAGGCCACACTAGTTTTACACAGGGGAGGGGCAGAAACTTCTATCATCAGCTACCACTGATACTTAGACAGGTTCCCGCCACACAGGTATAATGTAGAAGAATATAGTGCAGCCTCCCTGTCTGTGTACTTATGGTTTCTAAGCTTATTTAGGAAAATCGAGTGTAATGGCAGGAAGGAGGTGAAGGGAAAGTGAGCCCTAATCTACCCACCGCCCTGTCCCTGCCTACTTGCAACGACCCGCCCTAGGCGACGAGGTACAACTGGGCGGCGGTCCCTACGCTGGCTAAGTGCACAGGAAGACAAACAGGGAACACGCAAGGGAAGGGGCAGTAGCCACGGAACGCCACGAGGAAACGGGGCGGCGAACGAACAGTCAGGACCAGGACGAAGTGAGTACACCCGAGCAGGCACGGAGACAGAAGCAAGCCAGGGCAAGCAAGCAGGTCAAGCAGAACTGCAGCAAGGCAGAAGCACGGCAGAAGCAGGCTGGAGCAAGCAGCAGTGGGGCCAGGAATCCAAAAGAATTACAAGCACTGAGGGAGAGCACAGGGCAGGTAATAAAGGGCAGGGGGCGGAGCTAACTCCGAGAGACCAGGCCGCGATAGGCTCTCCCACTCCTGAGCCTGCCACCCTGGTTGGTGGGAGATGGTGTCAGTCGAGCAGGTCTGGCCTCAGGTGTGGATTGATTAATCCCAGGAGTATAGCTAGATGAAGTACCTGGCAGATCCCTAACAGTACTCCCCCTTTTATGAGGGGCCACCGGACCCTTACTAAGGGGACCCGGTTTAGTGGGGAAAAGGAGGTGGAACCTCCTGATCAATACCCCAGCGTGAACATCACGGGCAGGTACCCAAGTCCTCTCCTCCGGCCCGTATCCTCTCCAATGGACCAGGTACTGGAGGGAGCCCTGGACCATCCTACTGTCCATAATCTTGGCCACCTCGAATTCCACCCCCTCAGGGGTGAGAACGGGAACAGGAGGTATCCTCGAGGGGGACCAGGACGGGGAGCAGCGTTTAAGGAGGGAGGCATGGAAGACGTCATGTATGCGAAAGGATGGGGGGAGCTCCAGACGGAAGGATACAGGGTTGAGGACTTCAATGATCTTATAAGGTCCAATAAATCGGGGAGCAAACTTCCTGGACGGGACCTTAAGGCGCAAGTTCCTGGACGACAACCAGACCAAATCCCCGACGACAAACCGGGGGTTAGCAGAACGTCTACTATCCGCCTGAATCTTTTGTGCGCTCTGGGACGCCTCTAGGTTCTTCTGAACCTGGGCCCAGACAGTGCACAGTTCCCGATGAACCTCCTCTACCTCAGGATTATTGGAACAACCAGGGGAGACGGAGGAGAACCTTGGGTTAAACCCGAAATTACAGAAAAACGGGGAGACCCCTGACGAGTTACTGACCCGGTTATTCAGGGAAAATTCAGCAAGGGGAAGGAATGAGACCCAATCGAATTGACAGTCAGAGATGAAACACCTTAAATATTGTTCCAGGGATTGGTTGGTCCTTTCCGTTTGGCCATTAGTTTCGGGATGGAAGGCGGAGGAGAAGGACAGATCAATCTCCAACTTTTTACAAAAAGCTCTCCAAAATAAGGAAACAAATTGTACCCCTCTGTCAGAAACGATATTGACTGGGGCCCCATGGAGACGCAGGATGTGTTTCACAAACAAAGAAGCTAACGTCTTGGCGTTAGGTAGCTTCTTAAGGGGCACAAAGTGGCACATCTTGCTGAAGCGGTCGACTACCACCCACACCACCGACTTGCCCTGAGATGGAGGCAAATCGGTGATAAAATCCATGGAGATATGGGTCCAAGGTCTCTGGGGAATGGGCAAGGAACGTAGTAGGCCCGCAGGTCGGGACCTAGGGGTTTTGGACCTAGCGCAAACCTCACAAGCGGCGACGTAAGCCCTAACATCTTTAGGCAACCCAGGCCACCAATAGTTTCTGGTAATGAGGTGTTTGGTGCCCAAGATGCCAGGATGACCAGATAGAGCGGAGTCATGGTTTTCCCTGAGTACCCTCAGCCGGTATTGCAGGGGAACAAACAGTTTGTCCCCAGGGACGTTCCCGGGAGCTGCACCCTGATCAGCCGCGATATCAGAAGCTAAATCAGAATCCGTGGCAGAGACGATTATACCAGGGGGTAAAATACAAGCGGGATCCTTCTCGGAAGGAGGATTGGCCATGAAACTACGTGACAGAGCGTCAGCCTTAATATTCTTGGACCCAGCCCTATAGGTAACCAAGAAATTAAATCTGGTAAAGAATAGTGCCCACCGAGCTTGTCTAGGATTAAGCCTCCGGGCCGATTCTAGGAAAACCAGATTCTTGTGATCCGTAAGGACCGTTACCTGGTGTCTGGCCCCCTCCAGGAAGTGCCGCCACTCCTCAAAAGCCCATTTAATGGCTAGAAGTTCGCGGTTACCAATATCATAGTTACTCTCCGTGGGCGAAAACTTCCTAGAGAAGTAAGCACAGGGGCGGAGATGGGTGAGGGAGCTGGTACCCTGGGACAAGACGGCCCCCACTCCCACCTCGGAAGCGTCAACCTCCACAATAAATGGCTCCTCTTGGTTGGGCTGAATCAGCACGGGGGCCGAGATAAAGCACTTCTTGAGAGTCTCAAAGGCCTGGACGGCCTCAGGGGGCCAATGGAGGACATCGGCACCCTTGCGGGTAAGGTCCGTAAGAGGCTTAGCGACGACCGAGAAGTTGGCAATAAATCTCCTGTAATAGTTGGCGAACCCTAAAAAACACTGTAACGCCTTAAGGGAGGCAGGTTGGACCCATTCCGCCACAGCTTGAACCTTGGCAGGGTCCATGCGGAATTCATGAGGAGTGAGTATTTGCCCTAAAAATGGTATCTCCTGTACCCCAAAGACACATTTTTCAGTCTTAGCAAACAGATTATTCTCCCGAAGGACCTGGAGCACCTTCCTGACATGCTCCACGTGGGAGGACCAGTCCTTGGAAAACACCAGTATGTCATCAAGGTACACAACAAGAAAATTACCCAGGTACTCTCTCAGGATTTCATTAATAAAATTCTGGAAGACAGCAGGGGCATTACACAACCCAAAGGGCATGACCAGGTATTCGAAATGACCCTCGGGTGTGTTGAACGCAGTTTTCCACTCATCCCCCTCTTTGATGCGGATAAGGTTATATGCCCCCCGTAGATCGAACTTAGAAAACCATTGGGCTCCCTGAACCTGATTAAAAAGATCCGGAATCAAAGGAAGTGGGTACTGGTTCCTTACGGTGACCTTATTCAGGTTACGATAATCAATGCACGGCCTAAGACCACCATCCTTCTTCCCCACGAAGAAGAAGCCAGCACCTACAGGAGAAGTCGAGGGGCGAATGAAACCCTTGGCCAGGCATTCTTGGATATACACCCTCATCGCTTCACGTTCAGGACATGAGAGATTAAATATCCTACCCTTAGGAAGCTTGGCACCAGGCACCAAATCGATAGCGCAATCGTAATCTCTATGGGGGGGCAACACCTCGGAGGCCTCCTTAGAAAACACATCGGCGAAGTCCTGAACAAACTCAGGAAGCGTGTTTACCTCCTCCCGGGGAGAAATAGAGTTAACAGAAAGACATGACATAAGACATTCATTACCCCATTTGGTGAGATCCCCAGTATTCCAATCAAATGTGGGATTATGCAACTGCAACCAGGGAAGACCTAATACCAGATCAGACGATAATCCCTGCATCACCAGTACAGAGCACTGCTCCAAATGCATGGAGCCAACCAGGAGTTCAAAAACAGGAGTATGCTGAGTAAAATAACCATTAGCAAGGGGGGTTGAGTCGATTCCTACTACAGGGATGGGATAAGGTAAATCAATACAAGGCATCTTTAGAGACATAGCAAAATCCACAGACATGATATTAGCAGATGAGCCAGAATCCACGAAAGCACTGCCCGTGGCAGACCGGCCAGCAAACGAGACCTGAAAGGGAAGCAAAATCTTATTGCGTTTCACATTAACGGGAAATACCTGTGCGCCCAAGTGACCTCCCCGATGATCACTTAGGCGCGGAAGTTTTCCGGCTTCTTATTCTTGCGCCTGGGGCAGGTGTTCAGTAGATGCTTGTCGTCCCCACAGTAGAAGCAGAGACCATTCATTCTGCGAAACTCTCTATGTTGTCGAGGGGACATGGAGGCCCCGAGTTGCATAGGTACCTCCGAGTCCTCCGTGGAGGGGCGAGGAGACGGGACCTCGGGGGGAATCGCAGAAAAGTCAGAGGGGAGCACACTGAAGCGTTCTAGCTGACGTTCCCTGAGACGTCGGTCAAGTCGTACTGCTAGGGCCATAACCTGGTCAAGGGAGTCAGGCGAGGGGTAGCTAACCAGCAGATCCTTCAGGGCGTCAGATAATCCTAACCTAAACTGGCACCTTAGGGCCGGATCGTTCCACTGAGAAGCTACGCACCACTTCCTAAAATCAGAACAGTATTCCTCAACCGGTCTCCTACCCTGACGTAAGGTCACCAGCTGACTCTCGGCTAAGGCAGTCCTGTCAGTCTCGTCGTAAATGAGTCCGAGGGCAGAGAAAAAACGATCAACAGAGGAAAGTTCAGGGGCGTCAGGAGCCAAGGAGAAGGCCCACTCTTGGGGCCCTTCCTGGAGTCGGGATATGATGATACCCACCCGCTGGTTCTCGGAACCTGAGGAGTGGGGCTTTAGGCGGAAATACAGTCTGCAACTCTCCCAGAAGGAGAGAAACGTCTTACGGTCCCCTGAAAACCGGTCAGGTAACTTGAGGTCGGGTTCTAGAGGTGAGGTGAGGGGTACTACTAAAGCAGCGTCACCCTGATTGACCCTTTGGGCCAGGGCCTGGACCTGTAGGGAGAGGCCCTGCATCTGCTGGGTCAGGGTCTCAAGGGGGTCCATGATAGCGTCAGCGTAGGAGAAATGGTAGACTAGGTAAGGGCTTGTAATTATGTAATGGCAGGAAGGAGGTGAAGGGAAAGTGAGCCCTAATCTACCCACCGCCCTGTCCCTGCCTACTTGCAACGACCCGCCCTAGGCGACGAGGTACAACTGGGCGGCGGTCCCTACGCTGGCTAAGTGCACAGGAAGACAAACAGGGAACACGCAAGGGAAGGGGCAGTAGCCACGGAACGCCACGAGGAAACGGGGCGGCGAACGAACAGTCAGGACCAGGACGAAGTGAGTACACCCGAGCAGGCACGGAGACAGAAGCAAGCCAGGGCAAGCAAGCAGGTCAAGCAGAACTGCAGCAAGGCAGAAGCACGGCAGAAGCAGGCTGGAGCAAGCAGCAGTGGGGCCAGGAATCCAAAAGAATTACAAGCACTGAGGGAGAGCACAGGGCAGGTAATAAAGGGCAGGGGGCGGAGCTAACTCCGAGAGACCAGGCCGCGATAGGCTCTCCCACTCCTGAGCCTGCCACCCTGGTTGGTGGGAGATGGTGTCAGTCGAGCAGGTCTGGCCTCAGGTGTGGATTGATTAATCCCAGGAGTATAGCTAGATGAAGTACCTGGCAGATCCCTAACATCGAGAGAGAATGATAATCAGTGTCCCCCAGCATGCAGAAATGGTATGGTCTTTAGCTGGTCATGTGATGCTGCACTGAACCATCATGGGATTGATAGCAAAGCAGAGAGGAAGAGAATGCTGGGGAAATCTCATAATCAAGATGGAGGCTATTTTAAAACACAGACAAGACAGCAGTTCAAAGAGTAGAGTGAGGTATACAGTCAGATGTGGAATGCAGACATGGAAAGTTGTGTTTCTACTGAAGGTCTTTAATGGGCACTGTGCAATACTTCATTTCACCTGTGGTGGCGCTGCAGGGAAATTGAACACTTACTGCCAGGTTTCCCAACCGATGACAGCTAAAGGTCCTAGCAGCGGGACACTTTGTGATCAACTTATCGTAAAAGGACCCTTCTAACAAGTAGAGATTGTTCAAAGTAGATAACCCCTTTAAGGGGTAAATACACTAGAATCACTCTATTACTTCCTCAGTGGCATATTCATCCCTTTTCTGTACTATTCTTTTTTTATGAGATAATGTAATACAAGTTGTATAAACCATCAGTCCACTGGAGTGTTATAAAGATTTCGCAAATATTTCATTTTTAACTTCATTGGAGATGACAAAGCTGCTAATTGTCACTTATTACTTTAACACTCTACCTACACCAGTGTTAATATCTACTTTCCAGCTGCCTGAGAAGTTATTATAGACCGTTGCGAAAATTAAAGACCCCCGAGGAATACAGCATTGAAAACTCATAACCTTTTAAGAATGTTGTTACATCTTTGAAATATACAATTATTACATAGCAACAATGTGGTTTTCTTTTCCTATTGTAGCTTATATGAAGTCGTAGCCAAAGATCTTCAGACTTCACAGGGTAGTAATGGAAAAATACACAAATTCCTGAATACAAATAAATGGCACTTGATTTTAATCCTGATATTCCTTCTGTTTTCTTTCAGTTTGGTGGAAAATACACCAATTTAATCCCAATTTAAAGGGGACATAACACCTATGACATTATCATATCCACCTATTATACAAATTACAAATCCCGCTCCTAGAGGGAGCCCCTGGCAACTATGTCCATATATGACTTCAGGGTCACCTCCAAGAGCGGAATCCTTTCCAGAGCTTTGCCGGCGCTCTTGCTGGAGATTCCTCTCCTAGAGAAGCCCCTGACATCACTATGCATATATACAAGAAACAAGAGAGTTTGATCAGCACATTCCAGAAAATTTAAAAAAACATGTATACAGGTGCAAGAACGCCTGTGTCTGCAAAACAATACAATACGCAAGAAAATGGCGACAGCACTCTGTGAACACCAATGCTACCTAAACACTATAAATAAATAAATAAATATGCATTGCTGCTGTATCTACTTACAATAGGGAGGTCCTTAGCGCACATTTTGATCAAATTGTGTGAGCCCACCTGCCACGACACGGCGACCTCACTTATAAGGTGGGTCCCTATGCTACTCATACACCCAGTTCTGGGACTAAGCCTACATATGTCTGAGGATGGTAGAGACCAGCATTAGACTAATTAAAATCACCCAGGGCAGAATGGGAGTGCAAGATCAAAAAGGGAGGCAGTCACCACCCCCACATATATGCGATACACAAGAAAGCAGAGAGTTTGATCAGCACATTCCAGCAAGATGAAAAAAACATGTATACAGGTGCAACAATGCCGGTGACTGCAAAACAATACAATACACAAGAAAGTGGCGACAACACTCTGCGAACACCAATGCCACCTAAACACTATAAATAAATAAATAAATATGCATTGCTGCTGAATATACTTACAATAGTGAGGTTATATATAGTGTTTAGGTTGCATTGGTGTTCGCAGAGTGATGTCGCCATATATTCATATATGGGCAGTGACATCAGGGGTTCCTCCAGCAGAGGAATCTCTGGCTAGAGCGTGGGCAACGCACTGGCTGGGGATTCCACTCCTAGAGGGAGCCCAATGGCGCTATCTACAGGGAAGGAGCACTATTTACAGAGTGGGGTGTGTGTGATACTATCTACACAGGGGTTTGTGTGGCACTATCTACAGGGGTCACTGTGGCATTATGTACAGGTGGTATTTTTGGCACTATCTAGAGCAGGGGTCTCAAGCACGTGGCCCGCGGGCCGCATGCGGCCCCATGGGCTGTCATCTGCGGCCCGCGGGACACAGAGCCGCTAGTATCGGCTCTGCTCCGAGACTCTGGAATTCTCTGACATCGCTGTCCACATATGACCAGCGATGTCTGGGGCTTCCCCAGAGCCGGAGTCCCGAGAGGAGCGCTGGTGTCGGCTCTGCTCCGGGACTCTGTGGAATTCCCCGACATCGCTGTCCACATATGAACAGCGATGTCTGGGGCTTCCCCAGAGGCGGAGTCCCGGGCAGAGCGCTAGTACAGGCTCTGCTCCGGGACTCTGTGGAATTCCCTGACATCGCTGCCCATATATGGACAATGTGTCAGGGTCTTGCCCAGAGCGGAGCAGAGCGCTGGTGTCGGCTCTGCTCCTGGACTCTGTGGAATTCCCTGACATCGCTGTCCACATATGAACAGCGATGTCTGGGACTGGGGCTTCCCCAGAGCCGGAGTCCCGAGCAGAGCGCTGGTGTCGGCTCTGCTCCGGGACTCTGTGGAATTCCCTGACATCGCTGCCCATATATGGACAGTGTGTCAAGGTCTTGCCCAGAGCGGAGCAGAGCGCTGGTGTCGGCTCTGCTCCTGGACTCTGTGGAATTCCCTGACATCGCTGTCCACATATGAACAGCGATGTCTGGGGCTTCCCCAGAGCCGTAGTCCCGAGAGGAGCGCTGGTGTCGGCTCTGCTCCGGGACTCTGTGGAATTCCCCGACATCGCTGTCCACATATGAACAGCGATGTCTGGGGCTTCCCCAGAGGCGGAGTCCCGGGCAGAGCGCTAGTACAGGCTCTGCTCCGGGACTCTGTGGAATTCCCTGACATCGCTGCCCATATATGGACAATGTGTCAGGGTCTTGCCCAGAGCGGAGCAGAGCGCTGGTGTCGGCTCTGCTCCTGGACTCTGTGGAATTCCCTGACATCGCTGTCCACATATGAACAGCGATGTCTGGCGCTTCCCCAGAGCCAGAGTCCCGAACAGAGCGCTGGTGTCGGCTCTGCTCCGGGACTCTGTGGAATTCCTTGACATCGCTGCCCATATATGGACAGTGTGTCAGGGTCTTGCCCAGAGCGGAGCAGAGCGCTGGTGTCGGCTCTGCTCCTGGACTCTGTGGAATTCCCTGACATCGCTGTCCACATATGAACAGCGATGTCTGGGGCTTCCCCAGAGCTGGAGTCCCGAGCAGAGCGCTGGTGTCGGCTCTGCTCCGGGACTCTGTGTAATTTCCTGACATCGCTGCTCATATATGGACAGTGTGTCAGGGTCTTGCCCAGAGCGGAGCAGAGCGCTGGTGTCGGCTCTGCTCCTGGACTCTGTGGAATTCCCTGACATCGCTGTCCACATATGAACAGCGATGTCTGGGGCTTCCCCAGAGCCGGAGTCCCGAGCAGAGCGCTGGTGTCGGCTCTGCTCTGGGACTCTGTGGAATTCCCTGACATCGCTGCCCATATATGGACAGTGTGTCAGGGTCTTTCCCAGAGCGGAGTGCCGGTCAGAGCGCTATTATCGGCTCTGCTCCGGGACTCGGGGGAAGCCTCTGACATCGCTGTCCATACATCGACAATGATGTCAGGGGCTTCCCCAGAGCAGGAGTCCCAGTGATGTCAGGAGCACAGCTGGAGTCCCAGGAAGAGCCTACTAGCGCTCTGCCTGGGACTCCAGCTCTGGGCAAGCCCCTGACATCACTGGGGCAGCCTCT
The DNA here is from genome assembly GCF_050947455.1 of Rhinoderma darwinii. NCBI lineage: Eukaryota > Metazoa > Chordata > Amphibia > Anura > Rhinodermatidae > Rhinoderma > Rhinoderma darwinii. The sequence continues at coordinate 607,560,830 of NC_134687.1, read as the reverse complement.
ACAGAGGGCACTGGGGCAGCCTCTACAGAGGGCACTGGGGCAGCCTCTACAGAGGGCACTGTGGCAGCCTCTACAGAGGGCACTGTGACGTTATCTACAAGTGGGTGTGTGACAGTATCTGAAGAGGACACTGGCATTTTCTAGGGGTGTGTTGCATTATCTACAGAGGGCACTGTGGCCTTATCTACAGAGGGCACTGTGGCCTTATCTACAGAGGTCACTGTGGCCTTATCTACAGAGGGCACTGTGGCCTTATCTACAGAGGGCACTGTGGCCTTATCTACAGAGGGCACTGTGGCCTTATCTACAGAGGGCACTGTGGCCTTATCTACAGAGGGCACTGTGGCCTTATCTAGGGGTGTGTTGCATTATCCACAGAGGGCACTGCGGCAGCATCCACAGAGGGCACTGCGGCAGCATCCACAGAGGGCACTGTGGCACTATCTAAAAAGGGGCTGCCCAATCTTGACATGTGTGCTAACTGAGCCGCCGGACTGCATTTAGCGACACTTATACTGGAAAGCTGGATTGTTGAAATAAGCACGTGGAGAAATATCTTAAATTTTAAACCTAGCGCTATTATTATAGTAATGTAGTATTATTATTCTAGTAATATAGTGTTATAGTAGTTCAAATAACTAATTGATTAACAATAATTTTGTATTGTATCAAATTTGAAAGTAATGCGGCCCGTCAACTTCCCATTTTTTCTATATGCGGCCCACTTACCCGGCCGAGTTTGAGACCCCTGATCTAGAGAATGCACTGTGGCACCTTCTACAGAGGGCATTGTGGTATTATCTACAGAGGGCACTGTGGCATTATCTACAGATGGTACTGTAGCATTATCTACAGAAGACACTATATATGGGGCCTAACTTCTATATGGGGACATAAAGGGGGTCTAACTTTTATATGGGGACACAAACTGGGGGCCTAACGTCTATATGGGGGCATAAACAGGGCCTAACTTCTATATGGAGGCACAAACTGGGGCCTAACTTCTATATGGTGGCATAAACAGGGCCTAACGTCTATATGGGGCCACAAACTGCCATTTTTTGCTGTTTCACTGCCACCTTAAGTGAGTTCCCCACAAAGGGGCCCACTAAGTTTGTGTCAACCAAGGGCCCACATAAACCTGGAGCCGACCCTAGTTGGAGTGGCTACAGCCCGACACTGCTTGCACCGTGTGCATATATTTCTGAAAAATATATTTCATGTTTTTTGGAATGCGATGTGCTGCTAATCTCCTTTTTTAGATTTGGAGTGATGTTATGATACAGGAGATGTGTATATATCCCGCCATAGAAATTGGTGTAAGTGTCACCATAAGTTACTAAGAAGCCACTTCGAAGTCGTTTATACACAGCCTATGTTGAGACATGAGGACAGCGACACAACTATGTAGCGACCATGGCCGCGGGCCGTCGGGTTTACTCACCTCCAGACGCCCGCAGCCATGGAACCGTAAGCTCTGGTCCCCATCTCCTTCCTAGGAGACGCCAGTGCTCACTTCCGCTCCGGTCTGCTGTGTCCCGTAGGGTGCGTGCACAAGCTCATGCCCGGCATTAAAGGGCCAGCGCGCGCACCATGGAGATCATCATCATCATCAACTGCCACGATTTTCTGGTCTATAAGAAGGCCGCAGGCCTTCTGATCCTTGCCTGAGCATTGTTAGTTTTCCCAGTCTGTCTTGCAAATGGTCCCTTAGTGTTTCCCGTTCCAGTTGTTACCCGTGCCTTGTTCCCTGTTCCTATTTCCCGTGCTGTGCCTTTAGTATCAAGTCATGCCACGTCCTGTGTCATCTGCCATGTCCTGTGTCATCTGCCACGTCCGGAGGTATCCGTCACGTCTGGCGCAACCTGCCATACCTGTGTCATCCGGCACGTTTGGCGTTATCTGCTGCAACCATCTCCATCAGTGCCAGAGCTGCGGCCACCATCTGGACTATCCAGGTACCCTTGTGCGCGACATTGTATTGCTGGGGTTTCCTGTTGTTTGGCCAGCTGCCTCCCTGCTACGGCGGTACGGCCTAGTGGGTCCACTACCCGCTTCGTGACAGTACGCTAAGGCCATGGACCCCGCTGGTCAACCTGAGACTTTGACGACACAAGCCTTGCTGGCCTAGATGGAGGATCTCCAGTCACGACAAGACCAGCTCCTAATGTCGGTGAACGCCATAGCCCATCGGCTGCTTGCTCCAACCATAGTCGTCACCGCACCCATTCCTGCGGTTCCTCCTGCTACACTTCCTGTCTGTACCGGTACCAATCCCCTGTGTTCCCTCCCCTACCTCTACGCTATGACGGAGATCAAAGGTCCTGCAGGGGATTTTTGAATCAGTGCCTGATCCACTTCAGACTACATGCCAGGTCCTTCTCTTTGGATGACGCCAGGATCGCCTTCATCATCTCTCTCCTTACTGGGAAAGCACTGGCATGGGCTAAGCCTCTGTGGGAACATCAGGGACAAGAGACCCGTCACTTGCAGTGCTTCTTACAGACCTTCCGCTCAATCTTTGAGGAACCTGGGAGAGTTTCTTCAGCTGCTGCATCCTTGCTGACCCTACATCAGGGAGACCTCTCCGTGGGCGAGTATGCCATTCAGTTCCGTATCCTGGCTGCTGAATTGACTTGGCACAACGAGGCTTTGGTGGCCACATTCTGGCAGAGACTGTCTTCAGGGATCAAGGGCGAGCTGGTTGCTCGCGATCTGCCATCTACCCTGGACGATCTTACCCTACTCGCCTCCCGGGTTGACATGGGGATCCGGGAGCGTTCCCAAGAGGTTCTCCGGGAGAGAGAACTTCCTAGGCTGGATTCTACTTTTCAGCAATCCTCCTCAGTCGTCCCACCAGAGGATCCGATGCAGAGTAACTGTGTCAAATTGTCTACCCAGGAGAGACAACGCAGACGCACTTCTCGACTTTGTCTGTATTGCGGCCTCGGAGGCCATATTGTGCGCCTGTGTCCCCAGAGGCCAAAGAGACCCCATTGCCTAGGACTGATTGGAGAGACAACCCTAGATGGAACGGTACCTAATAAAGCCTTCTGTTCCAAGTTGACTATTCCTGTGACCCTAGTATCCGGCGATAGGACGCATCAAGTTTCTGCCTATCTTGACTCTGGTTCTGCTGCAAACCTCATTCAGAAAGAGCTTGTGGATCATCTTCAGTTGCCCTCAGTCCCCCTAGACACGTCTTTGGCTGTTGCCTCAGTTAATGGACTGCCTCTGCCTGATCCCATCGTTTCTAAAACCAAGCCGTTGAAGCTCCAGGTTGGAGTCCTTCATTCTGAACTAATTTCTTTCCGTGTTTTGCCCAAGGCCATCAATCCTGTTCTACTGGGCCTGCCTTCGCTTCGACTACATGCCCCAGTCCTGGACTGGAATTCTGGAGAGGTTCTCCAATGGGGCTCCGAGTGCCATGGTCGTTGTCTATTGCAGATCCATTCTGTCAAGCCTCCTCTGCCTCAGTCATTGGCGGGTCTGCCTCCCCAGTTTGCTCAGTATGCAGATGTTTTCAGCAAAAGGGAGGCTGAGACGCTGCCTCCACATCTGACTTATGACTGCCCCATTGAACTGGTTCCTAATGCCTCTATTCCCCGTGGCTGAGTATATCCTCTCTCCTTGCCTGAGTCTCTATCCATGTCGGCCTATATCAAGGAGAATCTGGAGAGGGGTTTCATACGAAAGCCTTCCTCCCCGGCCGGGGCTGGATTCTTCTTCGTTAAAAAGAAGGACGGATCCCTTTGACCCTGCATTGACTACCGTGGTCTCAAACAGATCGCGGTCAAGAACATATACCCGTTGCCACTTTTATCTGAGCTATTTGATCGCATATAAGGAGCCAACATTTTTTCTAAGCTAGACCTGCGGGGGGTTTATAATCTAGTCCGGATTCGCCGGGGTGATGAATGGAAGACGGCTTTTAACACCCGGGACGGGCACTACGAATACCTAGTGATGCCCTTCGGACTGTGTAACGCTCCTGCAGTATTTCAGGAGTTCGTTAATAATATCTTCCGAGATCTCCCCTATGTCTGTGTTGTTGTTTATCTCGATGATATTTTGATTTTCTCCCCAGATCCGACGACTCATCAGAGGCATGTACGTCAGGTTCTACTACGATTAAGGGAGAATCATTTATACGCCAAGTTGGAGAAGTGCGTCTTTGAGAAGAGTTCTCTGCCCTTCCTGGGCTACATCATCTCAGATCAAGGCCTCAAGATGGATCCTGAGAAAGTGAAAGCTGTCCTGGAGTGGCCACGTCCTCAAGGCTTAAGGGCCATACAGCGGTTCCTGTGATTCGCCAATTTCTACCGGCAGTTAATTCCTAACTTCTCTTCTCTGACGGCTCCCATCTCTACCCTTAACAAGAAGGGTGTGAACGCCAAGGTGTGGACTGCAGAGGCAGAGTCCGCATTTACTAGCCTCAAGAAAGCCTTCACTTCAGCTTTGATCCTCCATCATCCTGATGTATCTCGGCAGTTCTCACTGGAAGTGGACGCCTCCTCTGTTGGTGCAGGTGCACTTCTGTTCCAGAGGAGCTCCAAAGAAAAGGCAGTAGTATGTGGCTACTACTCAAGACTTTTCTCTTCTGCTGAGCGCAATTACTCTATTGGAGATCGGGAGCTGCTGGCCATCAAATTGGCTCTGGAGGAGTGGAGACATCTTCTAGAGGGCGCTGCTCACCCTATCCTGATCTTCACCGACCACAAAAACCTTACCTACCTTCAGTCCGCTCACCAACTAAATCCCCGTCAAACCAGGTAGTCGCTGTTCTTCACCCGTTTTCAGTTTGTTCTCCACTACCGTCCCGCGGACAGGAATGTGAGGGCCGATGCCCTGTCCAGATAGTTTGAGACGGAAGACACGGTGGAGTCCCTTCAGACTATCATAGACCCATCCTGCATTGTCACTTTTAATTCTCTGCAGGTTAGAGACATCCCTCCTGGGAGGACTTTTGTTCGGTTGGCAGACAGGAGAAGAATTCTCCGCTGGGGACATAGTTCTAAACTGGCTGGGCATGCTGGTGTCCATAAGACCCGAGACCTGATTGCTCGTCACTTCTGGTGGCCCACGCTACCTAAAGATGTCCTGGACTTTGTCTCTTCTTGCCCGGTGTGTGACTCTAACAAAGTTACTCACTCGAAGCCTGCCGGCCTGCTTCAACCTCTGCCTGTACCCAATGCCCCCTGGCAGCACATTGTAACAGACCTTCCCCCTCAGCAGGATGCAACACCGTCTGGGTGGTGGTGGACCGGTTCTCTAAGATGGAACATCTTATCCCGCTGACCGGCCTACCTTCTGCTCCTCGACTGGCGAGTCTCTTCATTCTACACATCTTTCGCTTGCAGGGCTTGCCTCTACACATTGTGTCCGACCGGGGGGTTCAGTTTACTTCAAAGTTCTGGAGAGCCCACTGTAAACTCCTGGATGATAGATTGGACTTTTCCTCAGCTTATCACCCCCAGTCCAATAGGCAAGTTGAGAGGATCAACCAGATCATGGAGAATTATCTCCGCCACTTCATCTCTTCACAGCACGATAACTGGGTACAGCTTCTTCCATGGGCCGAGTTCTCATACAGCAACCACACAAGTGAGTCCACCACTTCCACTCCACTTCACATTGTGTACAGTCAAAATTCTAGAGTCCCTCTCCCAGTGTCGACCACATCTCAAGTACCCGCTGCTGACTCTGCTTATAGGGATTTTTTGCAAATCTGGCAACAGACCCGGTCCTCTATTCTACTGGCAGTCGATTGCATGAAGCGAAAAGCAGATACTAGGAGAAGAGAGCCGCCTCAGTATCTTCCGGGGACTAAAGTCTGGCTGTCCTCTCGGAACATTCGCTTGAAGGTATCCTCATACAAGTTTACTCCCAGGTTCCTTGGTCCTTTCGAGATTCTGCAACACATAAACCCTGTCTCCTATAAGCTGCGGCTGCCTCCTACCCTCAGAATCCCCAACTCCTTTCATGTGTCCCTCCTGAAGCCAGTGGTCCTGAACCGCTACAGCAAGACTTCTAGTTCCACAGTTGCTCCCAGCGGTTCTTCTGATATATTCGAGGTGAGGGAGATCCTGGACTGCAAGAGGGTAGGAGGAAGGACTTTCTATTTGGTGGACTGGAGAGGGTTTGGTCCTGAGGAGAGGTCCTGGGAGCCAGAAGGGAACCTCAGTGCCCCTGCGCTTATTAAGAAATTCCTCTCTCGCTTTGGCCCCAAGAAGAGGGGGCATAAGAGGGGGGATACTGTAGCGTCCATGGCCGCGGGCCGTCGGGTTTACTCACCACCCGACGCCCGCAGCCACGGATCCGTGAGCGCTGGTCCCCATCTCCTTCCTAGGAGACGCCAGCGCTCACTTCCGCTCCGGTCTGCTGTGTCCCGTAGGGTACGCGCACACGCTCATGCCCGGCCTTAAAGGGCCAGCGCGCGCACCATGGAGATCATCATCATCAACTGCCACGATTTTCTGGTCTATAAGAAGGCCACGGGCCTTCTGATCCTTGCCTGAGCATTGTTAGTTTTCCCAGTCTGTCTTGCAAATGGTCCCTTAGTGTTTCCCATTCCAGTTGTTACCCGTGCCTTGTTCCCTGTTCCTGTTTCCCGTGCTGTGCCTATAGTATCAAGTCGTGCCACGTTCTGTGTCATCTGCCACGTCCGGAGGAATCCGCCACGACCTGTGTCATCTGCCACGTCCGGAGGAATCCGCCACATCTGGCGCAACCTGCGGCACCTTTGTGATCCGCCACGTTTGGCGTTATCTGCTGCAACCATCTCCATCAGTTCCAGAGCTGCGGCCACCGACTATATACTGGGATATTGCTGGGGTTTCCTGTTGTTTGGCCAGTTGCCTCCCCGCTACGGCGGTACGGCCTAGTGGGTCCACTACCCGCTTCGTGACACACTATTTATCTAGTTACCATTTGGTATGACACAATCTGTGCATTGTGTGGCATTATCTTGGCAAAGTGTGTACTATTTCTAAGATATGCAGTATATACAAATATATACACTACCGTTCAAAAGTTTAGGGTCACTTAGAAATGTCCTTATTTTTGAAAGAAAAGCACAGTTTTTTTCAATGAAGATAACATTAAAATAATCAGAAATACACTCTATACCTTGTTAATGTGCTAAATGACTATTCTAGCTGCAAATGTCTGGTTTTTAATGCAATATCTACATAGGTGTATAGAGGCCCATTTCCAGCAACCATCACTCCAGTGTTCTAATGGTACATTGTGTTTGCTAACTGTGTTAGAAGGCTAATGGATGATTAGAAAACACTTGAAAACCCTTGTGCAATTATGTTAGCACCGCTGTAAACAGTTTTGCTGTTTAGAGGAGCTATAAAACTGACCTTCCTTTGAGCTAGTTGAGAATCTGGAGCATTACATTTGTGGGTTTGATTAAACTCTCAAAATGGCTAGAAAAAGAGAGCTTTCATGTGAAACTCGACAGTCTTTTCTTGTTCTTAGAAATGAAGGCAATTCAATGCGAGAAATTGCCAAGAAACTGAAGATTTCCTACAACGGTGGGTACTACTCCCTTCAGAGGACAGCACAAACAGGCTCTAACCAGAGTAGAAAGAGAAGTGGGAGACCCCGCTGCACAACTGAGCAACAAGACAAGTACATTAGAGTCTCTAGTTTCAGAAATAGACGCCTCACAGGTCCTCAACTGGCAGCTTCATTAAATAGTACCCGCAAAACGCCAGTGTCAACATCTACAGTGAAGAGGCGACTCCGGGATGCTGGCCTTCAGGGCAGAGTGGCAAAGAAAAAGCCATATCTGAGACTAGCTAATAAAAGGAAAAGCTTAATATGAGCAAAAGCACACAGACATTGGACAGAGGAAGATTGGAAAAAAGTGTTATGGACAGACGAATCGAAGTTTGAGGTGTTTGGATCACACAGAAGAACATTTGTGAGACGCAGAACAACCGAAAAGATGCTGGAAGAGTGCCTGACGCCATCTGTCAAGCATGGTGGAGGTAATGTGATGGTCTGGGGTTGCTTTGGTGCTGGTAAAGTGGGAGATTTGTACAAGGTAAAAGGGATTTTGAATAAGGAAGGCTACCACTTTATTTTGCAACGCCATGCCATACCTTGTGGACAGCGCTTGATTGGAGCCAATTTCATCCTACAACAGGACAATGACCCAAAGCACACCTCCAAATTATGCAAGAACTATTTAGGGAAGAAGCAGGCAACTGGTATTCTATCTGTAATGGAGTGGCCAGCGCAGTCACCAGATCTCAACCCCATACAGCTGTTGTGGGAGCAGCTTGACCGTATGGTACGCAAGACGTGCCCATAAAGCCAATCCAACTTGTGGGAGGGCCTTCTGGAAGCACGGGGTGAAATTTCTCCCGATTACCTCAGCAAATTAACAGCTAGAATGCCAAAGGTCTGCAATGCTGTAATTGCTGCAAATGGAGCATTCTTTGACGAAAGCAAAGTTTGAAGGAGAAAATAATTATTTCAAATAAAAATCATTATTTCTCACCTTGTCAATGTCTTGACTATAATTTCTAGTCATTTTGCAACACATTTGATAAATATACACTACCGTACAAAAGTTTAGGGTCACTTAGAAATTTCCTTATTTTTGAAAGAAAAGCACAGTTTTTTTCAATGAAGATAACATTAAATTAATCAGAAATACACTCTATACATTGCTAATGTGCTAAATGACTATTCTAGCTGCAAATGTCTGGTTTTTAATGCAATATCTACATAGGTGTATAGAGGCCCATTTCCAGCAACCATCACTCCAGTGTTCTAATGGTACATTGTGTTTGCTAACTGTGTTAGAAGGCTAATGGATGATTAGAAAACACTTGAAAACCCTTGTGCAATTATGTTAGCACCACTGTAAACAGTTTTGCTGTTTAGAGGAGCTATAAAACTGACCTTCCTTTGAGCTAGTTGAGAATCTGGAGCATTACATTTGTAGGTTCGATTAAACTTTCAAAACGGCTAGAAAAAGAGAGCTTTCATGTGAAACTCGACAGTCTATTCTTGTTCTTAGAAATGAAGGCTATTCCATGCGAGAAATTGCCAAGAAACTGAAGATTTCCTACAACGGTGTGTACTACTCCCTTCAGAGGACAGCACAAACAGGCTCTAACCAGAGTAGAAAGAAAAGTGGGAGGCCCCGCTGCCCAACTGAGCAACAAGACAAGTACATTAGAGTCTCTAGTTTGAGAAATAGACGCCTCACAGGTCCTCAACTGGCAGCTTCATTAAATAGTACCCACAAAACGCCAGTGTCAACGTCTACAGTGAAGAGGCGACTCCGGGATTCTGGCCTTCAGGGCATAGTGGCAAAGAAAAAGCCATATCTGAGACTGGCTAATAAAAGGAAAAGATTAATATGGGCAAAAGCACACAGACATTGGGCAGAGGAAGATTGGGAAAAAGTATTATGGACAGACGAATCGAAGTTTGAGGTGTTTGGATCACACAGAAGAACATTTGTGAGACGCAGAACAATTGAAAAGATGATGGGAGAGTGCCTGACGCCATCTGTCAAGCATGGTGGAGGTAATGTGATGGTCTGGGGTTGCATTGGTGCCGGTAAAGTGGGAGATTTGTACAAGGTAAAAGGGATTTTGAATAAGGAAGGCTATCACTCCATTTTGCAACGCCATGCCATACCCTGTGGACAGCGCTTGATTGGAGTCAATTTCATCCTACAACAGGACAATGACACAAAGCACACCTCCAAATGATGCAAGAACTATTTAGGGAAGAAGCAGGCAGCTGGTATTCTATCTGTAATGGAGTGGCTAGCGAAGTCACCAGATCTCAACCCCATAGAGCTGTTGTGGGAGCAGCTTGACCGTATGGTACGCAAGAAGTGCCCATCAAGCCAATCCAACTTGTGAGAGGGGCTTCTGGAAGCATGGGGTGAAATTTCTCCCGATTACCTTAGCAAATTAACAGCTAGAATGCCAAAGGTCTGCAATGCTGTAATTGCTGCAAGTGGAGCATTCTTTGATGAAAGCAAAGTTTGAAGGAGAAAATAATTATTTCAAATAAAAATCATTATTTCTAACCTTGTCAATGTCTTGACTATATTTTCTAGTTATTTTGCAACTCATTTGATAAATATAAGTGTGAGTTTTCATGGAAAACACAAAATTGTCTGGGTGACCCCAAACTTTTGAACGGTAGTGTGTATATATATAATATATATATATATATATATATATATAAAAATATATGAAAAAATGAGTACCTCTCAGATGTATGCATATATGTCTTTGTAGTATGATATATTGTTCAAATTTGTATTCTGTTACATTGTTATTGGAAACGGAATTAGCTGATGAGGCAAGGTGCGGTTATTTAAAGGAACAGTGTCACCCCAAAAAAAATGTTATTATCAGTTTGATGTTAGTGTTTTATTAAAAACGTTTGTATTAATTTGTGTGTTTGTGTGTTACTTTTTTTTATTTTTACACTTTTTCTTCCCTATGGGGGCTGACATTTTTTTTTCCATTTCTGTATGTGTCGATTAACGACACATACAGACATGGAATACGGCAGCTCCAGTCCCATAGGCAATGCGAACGGGGCCCGTTCCATCCACTATGGTGTACGCCGTCTGTGTGGGAACGGCGCGCCGTCCGGCGCCATTTTCCTGTGGACCGGAAGTCGCGGCCGGACAGTAAGATTACTACTTCCGGTCGTGGCTTCCGGACTTGTGCACATGGAGCAGCGGCAGCAGACGGAGCGGACGGACCGGAGGGAGCGGCGGCGACTGGAGCAGGTAAGTGATTTCTATGTATGTTCGTGTTTCAGTGTGTGTTTACTAGTGTATGTTAACCTACTACACTGTGTGTTAGCTCAAAAAATGGCGACACACAGTGTAGGAGGTTAGACCGTTCAATCCCTCGTTTCTCCCGGCACTAGCCAGGATAAAGGAGGGGGGGATTCTGAGAGCTCACTAGAGCGAGGGATTTTTTCCCAATTTTGCAGCATAAAGCAATGTGGTTGCTTTACCACATGCAATGCTGCAATTTTGAGAATTGCTCCATCTAGTGACCAGCAATGGGAAATATTATAAATTAGAATCCAATTGAATCCAATTTATAATATTTCCTGACTCGTGAAAAAAAAAAAAAAAATTACAACAATGTTTAATCACCCACACACTAATTTTTTAACTAAAAAAAAAATAATTTTTTGCTAACAACACATTCCCTTTAAGTGCGTGTGCACCAGATCCCAGTATGCCTTGATAAAGGGTCTGGAGGACGTGAAACAAGCGTAGGCAAACTGTCTCATTTCCCGTGTTATGCCTGTCTCTGCATAGAATGAGGGAACCTTTTGAAAGCAGTGCCGTGCAGTCTATTCTTCTATATGCTGGATTTATGCTAATAATCCTTACTCCTTTGTTAAAAACCTGTAAAGAGAAAAGGGAAACGTCGGATCCGTCAAATGATTGACACCACCGGCTCCTGACGAAACCCATTGACTTTGATGGGTTCTGTCGGGTTACCGTCATGGTGTCCGTCATTTTACCTGCCATTTTTGACCGATTTGCAATGCAGAGGTGAAAAGGGCCTTAAGAGGGTTTTGTACTGGGCAATTATCGGGCAGACAAGCGTTCATATAACGCTCGTTGCCGATAATTGACCTGTGTAAACAGGGCAGCGATTAGCAGATGAACGAGCAAACGCTCCATCATCTGCTGGTCGTATTGTTTTAAAAACGTAAAATATTATCGCTGTTAGCAGCACATCTCCCTGTGTAAACAGGGAGATGTGCTGCCGACATGATAATAATGTACGCTCCGTGTGACAGGAGCAAACGAGCGCTGATCAACGATGTCTCATTGATCGTCGCTCGCTGCATCGGCCAAGTGTCGGCCGATGTAAAAGGCCCTTTAGTTAGAGGCTGGAGGAACAAAGATCCTGTTTTCCTTGTTTGCAAAAGAAAATAAAAGTTGTCCAAGAGCATTTACCAAAATATAAAAACCAAAATATATTAGTAAATCAGAAGTTAGATCAATTGATAAAATATTGTAATCAAAATTATTATTATAGTTATTATTATTATAATATTTTTTTTTACTTACAGCGATATTGCCTGTTTTGTTTTGTTATGGCAGTCTTATTTGCAAAAGTAACAAAAGGAAGTGCAGCCATATGTGATGCCAAACTGTCGCTTTGATAGTACATACTGAGATAAATGTGAACATCTCTGTTAAAAAACAACAACATATTTAACAGACTTTGGCTATCACTTCTGATTTACTAATATATGGCCACTTTTTGGGCGTAAATATCATTAAAGGGCTAGTCCAAGAATAAACATTTAGGGCATGACCACACATGGCGGAATTCCTCCGCAACTGTCCGCATCAATGCCGCACCTAATCCGGGTTGCGGATTACGGCTGCGGATCTGCACAAAATGTGCAGAAAATTGATGCGGACTAGCTGCTGCGGACTGCGGGAAAAGTGCTTCCCTTCTCCCTATCAGTGCAGGATAGAGAGAAGGGACAGCACTTTCCCTAGTGAAAGTAAAAGAAATTCATACTTACCGCCCGTTGTCTTTATGACGCGTCCCTCCTTCGGCATCCAGCCCGACCTCCCTGGATGACGCGCCAGTCCATGTGACCGCTGCAGCCTGTGCTTGGCCTGTGATTGGCTGCAGCCGTCACTTACACTGAAACGTCATCCTGGGAGGCCGGACTGGAAACAGAAACAGGGAGTTCTCGGTAAGTATGAACTTATATGTTTTTTTACAGATACATGTATATTGAGATCGGTAGTCACTGTCCCGGGTGCAGAAACAGTTACTGCCGATCGCTTAACTCTTTCAGCACCCTGGACAGTGACTATTTACTGACGTCTCCTAGCAACGCTCCCGTCATTACGGGAGCCCCATTGACTTCCTCTGTCTGGCTGTAGACCTAGAAATACATAGGTCCAGCCAGAATGAAGAAATGTCATGTTAAAAAACCAATACGCTCCGCACCACACATAACATGTGCATGACAGCTGCGGACTTCATTGCGGAACTTAGAATCTCCATTGAAGTCAATGGAGAAATTCCGCCATGAGTCCGCAACCAGTCCGCCACTGCTCCGCAACATCCCTTGCATGCTGCGGACACCAAATTCCGCTCCGCAGCCTATGCTCCGCAGCGGAATTGTACGCATCGTGTAAACGAACACTGCTAAATTAAAGTGAAAGTCAATGGAGAAACGGCTCCGCTGCGGATTAACGCTGCGGAGTGTCCGCAGCGGAATTTAAGTGAAAATCCGCCATGTGTGAACCCGCCCTTAGACATTTACCACTTATCCACGGGATAATTGATAAGTTTTTGTTTGCTGGGATCCCACCGATCCCCAGAACGGCAGTCCCAAGTCCCATACCTCATTGTACATCAAGCAGTGAGGAGGAGTTTGAATGAGGCCTAGGACAAGCATGCGCCCTCTACAGACTTTAAATGGAGCAGCACCGTGCATGCTCGTCTGCTACTCTATTGAAAGTTTCTATTCTAGTGATCACATATCCTGTAGATAGGTAATTAATGTCTATTCTGGGGATACCTATTTCATATTTTGAACTGTATTTGCTACTTACTTAGCAACAAATTAAGGGATCGGGAAAAAGAGTGGCACTAATGGCATGGTAGGATAGGTGTAAGAGTAGTGCAACATAGTTTAATATGAAGTGTATGTGTTATGGAATTGCAAGTTGAGAGATTCCCCTAAGGCTACTTGAGACTGCCAGGAGAGAGCGTGCATATAAATCCGCAACCTCAAATCCGTCACAACTCTGATCGACAGAGTCTAAGGCTACTCTAGGGTTTTCGCCAGAGCCGACTGCAAGGCAGGATGGTCTTTGCTGCATAGAACCAGGTTTGTCTTAGCAGAGTTCAGTGTTGGATAAGGCTTCGTTCACATCTGCGTTGGGGTCCTGTTCTGATGTTCCGTCTGAGCTTTCTGTCAGAACGGGACCCTGAACAGACACGAACTGACACAATCGGATGTTTCCGTTTCCATCACCATTAATTTCAATGGTGACGGATCTGGTGCCCATGGTTTCCGTTTGTCTCTGTTGTGCACCGGATCCGTTGTTCCGCCGGAACCAATAGCGTAGTCGACTACGCTATTGCTTACGGCAAAACGACAGGTGATGGAAACGGAAACCTCTGCTTTCAGTTTGTGTCTGTTCAGGGTCCCGTTATGACGGAAAGCTCAGATGGAACGTCAGAACGGGACCCCAACGCAGATGTGAACGAAGCCTTAGAGGTGCAATGCAGGCAATACCTGAACAGGATAACCAGACAGCCAGAGGGTAAACAGAACGTCCAAAACAGTGCAAGTGGATATAAGGTAAAGCAGAGATCAGAACCAGCCGGGAGTAGATAATCAAAATCATTAAAGGACGGGTGTCGCGAAAATTTTTTTTTTTATATAAATTTGCTTTTATTGTTTTATTAAAAAATGTTTTATTTATTTGTGTGTTTGTGTTTTACTTTTTTTTATCTTTGCACTTTTTCTTGTCTATGGGGGCTGCCATTTTTTTTTTCATCTCTGTATGTGTCGATTAACGACACATACAGACATGGAATACGGCACATACACCCCCATTCACTATGCTGTACGCCGTCTGTGTGGGAACGGTGCATGCGCTGCTCCCACACAGTCCAAATTGAAGGTCTTCGGCCGAGCGACGTCCGGCGCCATTTTCTTGTGGACCGGAAGCCGCGGCCGGACAGTAAGATTACTACTTCCAGTCGCGGCTTCCGGACTTGTGTTCTAATGCAAGCGCTTGGAGCGGAGGGAGCAGACGGAGCGGACGGACCGGAGGGAGCGGCGGCGGCAGGAGCAGGTAAGTTATTTCTGTGTATGTACGTGTTTTACTGTGTGTTTACTACTGTATGTAAACCTACTACACTGTGTGTTCGCTCAAAAAATGGCGACACACAGTGTAGGAGGTTTGACCGTTCAATCCCCTCCTTTCTCCTGGCACTAGCCAGGATAAGGGAGGGGGGATTCTGTGAGCTCACTAGAGCGAGTGTGTTTTCTCAAATTTTGCAGCATAAAGCAATGTGGTTGCTTTACCACATGCCAATGCTGCAATTTTGGGAATTGCTCCATCTAGTGACCAGCACTGGGAAATGTTATAAATTAGAATCTAATTTATAATATTTCCTGACTCGTGAAAAAATAAAAAAAATGAGAACAATGTTTAATCATTTATACACTAACTGCTTAACTAAAAAAATAATTTTTTTTTTTTTTCTAGCGCCACATTATCTTTAAACAAAGGGTTATCTAAATACACTCCGAGGTCAACGTCCAAGAAGTCCAGAAGTCAAAGGTGAAGGGTATAGATAAGTAGCTTGATCAAAACGCCTGCAGACAGGAAATTCACAAGCAAAGCACAGTTGGAGGAAGCTAGGTATAAATACAACCCTACACCTGATAGGCAGAAGGACAGAGAAAACGGCTCAAAGTAAAACAGAACTGCCCAGAAGCTAGAATAGTAGTCATGGTGATCTCAATGGAACAGGCATTTTCCTAACGGTATGGAGGTATTATGAATTCGGGCAGTCTGCTGTAGTATTACTATATCCCTTTGTATAAAACTTCTATATAGGCACCATATGGTGGTATTTAGTTGTGTTACTTGTATCAAAAGCGTAGGCTTTATCAATTACACTGCAGCTGTGTTTGTTCTGATTGTCTATTTTGTGTATGCACATGCTGTGCCCCAAAAAATAACAGTGCCACACTCTGTGCCCCAAAAAATAACAGTTCTACACTCTGTGCCCCTGAAAATACCAGTGCCAATATACTCACCAAAACCAGTAGGACACATAATCATGTGCAGGGGATCAAGGTAAACTGTGGGGCAGGGAGCATGCATCTCTCTTGCTCCACATCCACCCCTAAAGATTCCACACCATGCTTGATCCAGTTGAAATGTCAGCCATATTGGTTGTCACCTCTCTTATATCTAATAATTGGCTGTGTTTAATTTTTTTAAACTTGCTGATGATGTTTTTGTATTTTTTATTTTATTTTAAGGGAAATGTCCTTCAACAGGACCAGTCGTCTTCACGCAAGCAGTTTTGGAAAATGTTTTTATACCACTAAAGGTCTCCCTCACTTACACAATTGATTCTAACTTGCTCCTCATTATTGACTGTCTCTATTTACCTGAGTAAATGGTGTAGATGAGATTAGTTAATAGAAGGATAATGACCACAATAGAGTAAGTGACCGGCCTTTTATGAGGACCTACTGTCTCCTACTGGTCCAGGCAGTCTCCTTGCTGAAAAGAGACGCCTTCAGGGATCACGTAATTTCAATTCCCTGCAAACTCAGTGTCATCTTAGCTTGACCAGATCTGGAAGAACACATTAACCTCCTCTTGTGATTTTCAGAAAACCATTCTAATTTAGCAAGTAATTAAGGGTCACATGCGGGATAAAGGCCTGGATAATCTTGGATTAAGCACAGGAAGCTTTGTTTCCAAGACAACCCCGGCTGAGGGGGTGTTAACGCCGAGGTCAATCAGTTAATGAACTGGGAATGGTCAGTGACTCCAAAACCTACTGGAGCTAAAGAAATGGAAAGTTGAGGAAATGTTTATTGTGGCAGCAATTAACTACTTAAACACAGGGGGAAAAAGTTATTCCAATAGTCCATTTGTTACAAGTAAAATCTGTTTTTAGAAGGCTGCTGGACAGATGAGCTAACAATTCTGATTTCATTACTTAGTTTGGGACCAGGAAAACGATCTTGTCCAATGCTATGTAAAAAAAAATATATATATATACAACCTTTCTGGGTACTATATGACGCTATCTGTGTACTGTGTGTCATTACCATGTACTGTATGTTCTATTTCTAATATACAGTATACATGTATATATATATATATATATATATATATATATAAACACACACTGAATAGCCACTTCTAGTATCGCCTTTGACCTCCTTTGGCCTTCAGAACTGCAGCAATTCGTCGTGGCATAGATTCCACAATATGTTCAAATCGTTCTGCGGGAATATTGGCCCATGTGAACAGGATCGCTTCTCGCAGTCGCTAAAATGTTCTTTTGCAATAGAGTAAAGAGCTGCTATGAAGGGATGAACTTGTGAACTTAGTCAGCCACAATGCTCAGGTAAGACTTCGTTCACATCTGCGCTAGGGCTTCATTCCGTCAGAGCTGTCCGTTGGAGCGAGCCCTAACAGAAACAAACGGAAACCATAGGTTTCCGTTTCCATCACCATTGATTCATCCGGTGCCAATGGTTTCCGTTTGTCTCTGTTGTGCAATTGTTCCATTGTTTTGACGGAATCAATAGCGTAGTCGACTACGCTATGGATTCCGTCCAAACGACGGAACCCTTACACAACAGAGACAAACGGAAACCATTGGCATCGGATCCGTCACCATTGGAATCAATGGTGAAGAAAACCTGTGGTTTCAATTTGTGTCTGTCAGGGCTCTGTTCCGATGGAAAGCTCTGACGGAACGTCGGAATGGAGCAACAGCGCAGATGGGAATGAAGCCTAAGCTCTACTGTTCAACTGACCATCCACAGATATCAGAGGACCCAGGGTGTGCTAAGAAAACATTCCCCCCCCCATTACTTCCCCTCCACCAGCCTGAACTGTTCACACCTGACACAGAGGGTTCATCGATTAATGCTTCTTTCACCAAATTCTGACCTTCCCATCAGCATTGTGCCACAGAAATCTGCATTTATCTGACCAGGCGATATGTATGCGCTGCTCAGTGATCCAAATTTTGCGCTGTTTTGCCCAAATGGAGTCTTGCCTTCCTGTTTCCCTTAGACAATGACACGTGTACTGGTCGTCTGCTGTTATAGCCCATCCCTGCTAAGGAACGACGAGTTGTGAATTCGGACACATTATTTGGAGTACCAGTATTGTAATCGGCTGCAATTATTTTGACTGTGCACCGCCTGTTCCTCAGAAAAATTCTTGACATCCTCCTTTGACCCCTTTCATCGACGAGTTGTAGACGTCCTTTCACGGAGTGTTTTTCCTCGATCACACTGTTCTCGGTATACTCTCGACACCATTGCACGAGAAAATCACACAAACTTGACAGTTTTTGTAATACTAACCCCGGATAGTCTAGCACCGATGATCGTGCCTCGTGAAGTCGCTCAGATCACTTGATTTTCCTATAATAATGTGGATTCACACTGAAACTGATCCACTGAAAACTTGCTCACTTGATTTTATGCTGCAATCCGGGGTCACGTGTCTAATTTCCATACTGGGAAGCTCAAATTGTGAAAGGATAGGTGTCTCTAATGAAATGGTCATTCAGAGTATATATGTAACGTATCCCCTGCTGTAAATTATTAAGTGTTATCCCATAAGATACCTCCTTTCTAAATGCCAATATGTTACATGGCACTCAAGCATGATCTCTAGACTGAGTGATGCTTATTCTAGCATAGAGATAATAACGCCTGGACAAAAACACTTAAAAAATAATTTTAATGTTATATCATTAAAAAAGGGCTAAATAAGCCAATAGTTTCCTATAGATACCAGGCTTATCAGGTAGGTAAAACTAGATAAGGGTGCCAACACTGAATAATAATCTGTATAAGGTTAAATTATTATGAAACTACTCCAAATATCTAGTTTAAACATATAACACCTGTCCCTACCTGGACTAAATAGCAAAGTGTGCATTCACTCTGAGTAAAGATCTGATACCTAGCAGAGTGTGCATGAACACTCAATAGTGGAAACGCAACACCAACGACACAGTGTGCATTCAGACTGTAGTGAGCCACAGCACATAGATTATTTATGCAAAAGTACTCATAGATAACAGTAATCACACTCCTCAGTAACAGCGCAGCACCTATAGTAGTAGTGTGCATTCACACTCCTCAGTAACAGCGCAGCGCCTATAGTAGTGGTGTGCATTCACACTCCTCAGTAACAGTGCAGCACCTATAGTAGTAGCGTGCATTCACACTCCTCAGTAACAGCGCAGCTCCTATAGTAGTAGTGTGCATTCACACTCCTCAGTAACAGCGCAGCACCTATAGTAGTAGTGTGCATTCACACTCCTCAGTAACAGTGCAGCACCTATAGTAGTAGTGTGCATTCACACTCCTCAGTAACAGAGCAGCTCCTATAGTAGTAGTGTGCATTCACACTCCTCAGCAACAGCGCAGCACCTATAGTAGTAGTGTGCATTCACACTCCTCAGTAACAGCGCAGTGCCTATAGTAGTAGTGTGCATTCACACTCCTCAGCAACAGCACAGCACCTATGGAAGTAGTATGCATTCACACTCCTCAGTAACAGCGCAGTGCCTATAGTAGTAGTGTGCATTCACACTCCTCAGCAACAGCACAGCACCTATGGAAGTAGTATGCATTCACACTCCTCAGCAACAGTGCAGCACCTATAGTAGTAGTGTGCATTCACACTCCTCAGTAACAGCGCAGCACCTATAGTAGTAGCGTGCATTCACACGCCTCAGTAACAGTGCAGCTGCTATAGTAGTAGTGTGCATTCACACTCCTCAGTAACAGCGCAGCACCTATAGTATTGGCGTGCGTTCACACTCCTCAGTAACAGTGCAGCACCTATAGTAGTAGTGTGCATTCACACTCCTCAGTAACAGCGCAGCACCTATAGTATTGGCGTGCGTTCACACTCCTCAGTAACAGTGCAGCACCTATAGTAGTGGTGTGCATTCACACTCCTCAGTAATGGTGCAGCGCCTATAATAGTAGCGTGTATTCACACTCCTCAGTAACAGCACAGCACCTTTAGTAGTAGCGTACATTCATACTCCTCAGTAACAGCCCAGCGCCTATTGTAGTAGCGTGCATTCACACTCCTCAGTAACAGTGCAGCGGCTATAGTAGTAGCGTGCATTCACACTCCTCAGTAACAGCGCAGCACCTATAGTATTGGTGTGCATTCACACTCCTCAGTAACAGCGCAGCACCTTTAGTAGTAGCGTGCATTCACACTCCTCAGTAACAGCGCAGCGCCTATAGTAGTAGCGTGCATTCATACTCCTCAGTAACAGCCCAGCGCCTATTGTAGTAGCGTGCATTCACACTCCTCAGTAACAGCGCAGCAGCTATAGTAGTAGCGTGCATTCACACTCCTCAGTAACAGCGTAGTGCCTATAGCAGTAGTGTGCATTCACACTTCTCAGTAACAGCACAGCACCTATAGTAGTAGTGTGCATTCACACTCCTCAGTAACATCGCAGCTCCTATAGTAGTAGCGTGCATTCACACTCCTCAGTAACAGCGCAACACCTATAGTATTGGCGTGCGTTCATAGTCCTCAGTAACGGTGCAGCGCCTATAGTAGTAGCATGCATTCATACTCCTCAGTAACAGCCCAGCGCCTATTGTAGTAGCGTGTATTCACACTCCTCAGTAACAGCGCAGCGCGTTTAGTAGTAGCGTGCATTCACACTCCTCAGTTACAGCGCAGCGCCTATAGTAGTAGCATGCATTCATACTCCTCAGTAACAGCCCAGCGCCTATTGTAGTAGCGTGCATTCACACTCCTCAGTAACAGCGCAGCACCTATAGTATTGGCGTGCATTCACACTCCTCAGTAACAGCGCAGCACTTATAGTAGTGGCATGCATTCACACTCCTCAGTAACAGCGCAGCGCCTATAGTAGTAGCGTGCATTCACACTCCTTAGTAACAGCGCAGCACCTATAGTACTAGTGTGCATTCACACTCCTCAGTAACAGCGCAGTGCCTATAGTAGTAGCGTGCATTCACACGCCTCAGTAACAGCCCAGCGCCTATAGTAGTAGCATGCATTCACACTCCTCAGTAACAGCGCAGAACCTATAGTATTGGCGTGCGTTCACACTCCTCAGTAACAGCGCAGCACCTATAGTAGTGGTGTGCATTCACACTCCTCAGTAACAGCGCAGTGCCTATAGCAGTAGTGTGCATTCACAATCCTCAATAACAGCGCAGCACCTATAGTAGTGTGCATTAACACTGCTCAGCAATAGAGCAGCACCTATAGTAGTAGTGTGCATTCACACTACTCAGTAACAGCGCAGCACCTATAGTAGTAGTGTGCATTCACACTCCTCAGCAACAGCACAGCACTTATAGTAGTAGTGTGTATTCACACTCCTCAGTAACAGCACAGAACCTATAGTAGTAGTGTGCATTCACACTCCTCAGCAACAGCACAGCACCTATGGTAGTAGTGTGCTTTCACACTCCTCAGTAACAGCACAGCTCCTATAGTAGTAGTGTGTATTCACACTCCTCAGTAACAGCGCAACACCTATAGTAGTAGTGTGGATTCACACTCCTCAGTAACAGCGCAGCACCTATTGTAGTAGTGTGCATTCACACTCCTCAGTAACAGCGCAGCACCTATAGTAGTGGTGTGCATTCACACTCCTCAGTAACAGCGCAGTGCCTATAGCAGTAGTGTGCATTCACAATCCTCAATAACAGCGCAGCACCTATAGTAGTGTGCATTAACACTGCTCAGCAATAGAGCAGCACCTATAGTAGTAGTGTGCATTCACACTCCTCAGCAACAGCGCAGCTCCTATAGTAGTAGTGTGCATTCACACTCCTCAGTAACAGCGCAGCACCTATAGAAGTAGTGTGCATTCACACCTCAGTAACAGCAAAGCGCCTATAGTAGTAGTGTGCATTCACACTCCTCAGTAACAGCGCAGCACCTATAGAAGTAGTGTGCATTCACACCTCAGTAACAGCACAGCGCCTATAGTAGTAGCGTGCATTCACACTCCCCAGTAACAGCGCAGTGCCTATAGCAGTAGTGTGCATTCACACTCCTCAGTAACAGCGCAGCACCTATAGTACTAGTGTGCATTCACACTCCTCAGTAACATCTCAGCGCCTTTAGTAGTAGCGTGCATTCACACTCCTCAGTAACAGCGCAGCTCTTATAGTAGTAGTGTGCATTCACACTCCTCAGTAACAGCGCAGCTCCTATAGTAGTAGTGTGCATTCACACTCCTCGGTAACAGCGCAGCTCCTATAGTAGTAGTGTGCATTCACACTCCTCAGTAACAGCGCAGCACCTTTAGTAGTAGCGTGCATTCACACTCCTCAGTAACAGGGTAGCGCCTATAGTAGTAGCATGCATTCATACTCCTCAGTAACAGCGCAGCACCTATAGTAGTAGGGTGCATTCACACTCCTCAGTAACAGCGCAGCACCTTTAGTAGTAGCGTGCATTCACACTCCTCAGTAACAGGGTAGCGCCTATAGTAGTAGCATGCATTCATACTCCTCAGTAACAGCGCAGCTCTTATAGTAGTAGTGTGCATTCACACTCCTCAGTAACAGCGCAGCTCCTATAGTAGTAGTGTGCATTCACACTCCTCAGTAACAGCGCAGCTCCTATAGTAGTAGTGTGCATTCACACTCCTCAGTAACAGCGCAGCACCTTTTGTAGTAGCGTGCATTCACACTCCTCAGTAACAGGGTAGCGCCTATAGTAGTAGTGTGCATTCATACTCCTCAGTAACAGCGCAGCGCCTATAGTAGTAGCGTGCATTCATACTCCTCAGTAACAGCGCAGCTCCTATAGTAGTAGTGTGCATTCACACGCCTCAGTAACAGTGCAGCACCTATAGTAGTAGTGTGCATTCACTCTCCTCAGTAACAGTGCAGCGCCTATAGTAGTAGCGTGCATTCACACTCCTCAGTAACAGCGCAGCGCCTATAGTAGTAGCGTGCATTCACACTCCTCAGTAACAGCGCAGTGCCTATAGTAGTAGTGTGCATTCATACTCCTCAGTAACAGCGCAGCTCCTATAGTAGTAGCGTGTATTCATTCTCCTCAGTAACAGCGCAGCTCCTATAGTAGTAGTGTGCATTCACACGCCTCAGTAACAGTGCAGCTCCTATAGTAGTAGTGTGCATTCATACTCCTCAGTAACAGCGCAGCGCCTATAGTAGTAGCGTGCATTCACACTCCTCAGTAACAGCGCAGCTCCTATAGTAGTAGTGTGCATTCACACTCCTCAGTAACAGCGCAGAACCTATAGTAGTAGTGTGCATTCACACTCCTCAGTAACAGGGTAGCGCCTATAGTAGTAGTGTGCATTCACACTCCTCAGCAACAGCGCAGCACCTATAGTAGTAGCATGCATTCACACTCCTCAGTAACAGTACAGCGCCTGTAGTACTAGTGTTCATTCACACGCCTTAGTAACAGTGCAGCGCCTATAGTAGTAGCGTTCATTCACACTCCTCAGTAACTGCGCAGCACCTATAGTAGTAGTGTGCATTGACACTTGACAAAGATGTACACTTGGAGACAAGAGTGTGCTTTCACACTGTACAAAATTAAACGCCTAATGCGTTTCTACGTCCTTAGTTTATATAGAACGTTTCTTCAGAGGCGTGTAGCGAAAGTAGGGCAGATTAGCACCTTAGTTTCTCGTGCAGTATTATCTGTCTGCCCTTTGTTTGCTAGAGCTTTCCTCTAACAGCACGGTTCTGGTATCTGACCGCATTGATGCAACAGAACGCCGGCTATTTAAGCTTTTAGCCCTGCCTTCTCAAAGACTGGACGATTGCCGCAAACCCCCAATCAGAGGACATCACGTCATCCGACGCCCCGCCCCCTCAGTAGCTCATCTAGATCTCTCCTCCCAGAGCATATTAGACGACGCATAGCATCACGTAACCATGGGAATCTCCAAGCGGCTTGAAATTCTAAATAAAGGCGTACTATATATAGGAGAAGCAATTAAACTGATGTCAATGAAAGGTCATAAAGGATTGGATGGCAACGATTAATATAAATAAACCATAGAACTTGCCAGAGGACATGAATGAACGGTCGCCAACGATATTATTATACCGACCTATCAACTCATAGAAAACAAGTATAGGAAATTTTATCATTGAGGCCCCCAGGTTTAACAGTCTGTAATAAAAATATCCACGAGCTTCCCGTTGAAGTATACCTGTATCCCAGTCTCCACCTCTAGGATGAGGACGTACCCATTAAATACCTTGGAATTTCAGATGGTCATGATTACCCTGATGACATTCCCAGATATGACCTGAGATCGGAGTATCAGCTCGTTTAACCGTATCATTGATATGATCTCTGATACGTCTGCGAAATTTGCGAATAATTTTACCCACATATTGAATACCACAGCTAATAATAATAATAATAATAATAATAATCTTTATTTATATAGCGCCAACATATTACGTAGCACTTTACAATTTAGAGGGAACATGAAACAAACAATATCAGACATAACATATTGACAAAGTTCATTTACAATTCAAACCTGGGGAGTGAGGACCCTGCTCGCAAGAGCTTACAATCTATGAGGAAATAAGGGAGACACAAAGTGTAACAGTGTTTGTTCTGTACAATGGTCCGGCCATTTTTATACACATGCGGTGGTAACATAAAGCTGCATGAGCCGGTCACCAGCCAGTATCCGTGTATGACGGACAAGAAGAGGCTGGACGCAGCTGCAGGCTTAAGGGAAGCCGACATGACCGTCCTGGTAGGGAAAGGGTTAATGTTACGAGGTCAGGGAAAGTTGAAGGAGCTGAAGGAGGGACGGGGAGGAGTTAAGGGGGGCGGGGGGGCCGTTACTGCGCTTCCCGCTGTTTCTCGGCATTGAGCCGGAAGCAGCGGGAGGAGTAACACACATTAAGCAAAGCTCCCCGTTGCCCGGTTTTTTAGTAATGGCAGAGGCCTTGATTTTAGAGCGGCTGCGCGCCGCTGCTGTGCACCACGGTCCCGGATGGCTGGAGGAGACCGTGGCTGCATTAACGCGGATCCCGGACGCCGTTTCGCCACGTCGGGCACGGCGTTCGGGGTCTGTTGTAAGGGACAGGCTCCCCTCCCCCGGCCCCCCTACGAGCATGGCTATGGCGGCGGGGGGGGAGTCGGCAACAACCGCTCCTGCGCTGGGCAGGCAGAGAGCGGTGGCAGGGGTGACGGCGATGCAGGCTGTGTCGACCCGTCCCTCTCGGCGGTCCCGACCTCCAGAGCGCCTTAGTCCGGAGGTAGTCCCGCGGACACGGCGTCGCAGAGGGAGCCCGATCCCGGACGCTGCAGGCCAGGCAGCTGGGAGGACCGCCCCTTCCCAGGCCCTGCGTCCTGGCAGGAATCCCAGGCCGCGACGGGGTCCGGCGGTAAGCAGGGAGTCGCAGGCCGGGCTCCCTGTCACCCCTCCCCCATCAGATGGAAGATGTCGAGAGCAAGGTACGGCCGCCCCGCATGGTGATGTTCCGGCCAGGGGGCAGGCTTCGTCAGGATCGTCTAGACGGACGACTAGATCTGCAGCGACGTCGAGGCAACAGGTCCGGTCGGAAGTCTGGGTCCCGGCGGTCGGGCGGCAGGTTGCCGGCCCATCGGTCAGCGCGTCCTCATCCCCTTTCCGAAGATGTCGTTGGGAGGGACAGTCGTCGGCGAGAGAAGAACTGGAGGAAGGTGAACTGGACGTCTATCGTCGAGGTCAGGATGGTCCGGCTGACGGGAACACAGCGCCTGTGCAGCCCGGTGAGTGTATAACTCCATTATTGTCTTATCCAGCGATTTTTATGTCGGGTGTCGGCGGGGGGGCTGCAAGCATAGCATCGGGGGCCGGTAGTGGCGCGGGCGGACGCGACGGAGCGGGTTTGGCAGATTTAGTGGGTTGCTTACGGGAGCTGGTGGGGCGCCTTGATAGGGCCGCGGCGCCGGTTGTAACGGAAGTGTCCCCTGCGGTAGTTTGGGAAGGCCCCAGGGACGGGGGATCGTTGCAGGCGCGTCCTGTGGTGGCGGTTAGAGAGGCGGTCGCGGTGTCGGTGCAGACTGAGGCACAAAAGGACGGCGATCGAGTGCGCATGGACGATCGTGCTCGGGGGGAGGTGTATGTTTGTTTTGAGGGTCCGTTGGGGGCGCATTTAAAGCAGGAGGTGCGTGATCGGATCTGGAAAGATGAATACGTTGAAATTTTTTCTCTCTTGCCGCTGGCTAAATTCAATTTGGATAAGAGCAAGCGGGATGAGAGTAAAAAGGACGAGGAGGAACGGCGGCGGTATAGGCTTATCCCGCAGACGTTCGTTAATTGGTCGCAGGCGTTCGCCATATTGGCTAGTGTGATAGGGGAAAAGGCGCCGGAAAATTGTTCGGCGTTATTTTGTTATTTTGATGCTATTGGGGAGGCTCATAGGGCGTATGGGGGTCAGGCGTGGCTGCGATATGATGAGCAATTCCGTCAGCGGAAGGCGGTTCGGCCGGCGATTCGGTGGGACCAGAAGGATATTGCTCTCTGGTTACGGGTTACGGCTCCGGTTAGGCAGCCCTTTCCCGGGAGCGGTGGCCAGGGAGGCCAGACTAGTCAGAGTGGACCAAGCGGCGGGGGAAAGGCGGGGTTTTGCTGGCAATTCAATGAAGGCCAGTGCAAGTTTGGGGCCACGTGCAAGTTCAAGCACGTGTGCTCCGAGTGTAATGGTGCATCACACGGGGCGGCAAAATGTCTGCGGAAAAAGAGGTCCGGGAACCAGCACGGGGCTGGTCAAGGGGGTGTCGCCGGTGAGGGTGGAAAGGATGGCCCCTTATCTAAATGAGTATCCGGATAGGGCGGCAGCTAAGTTGCTTTATGAAGGGTTTAGTGTTGGTTTTGTTATTCCTCCGCCTCCTTATGAGGTTCCGGTTACGCGGAGAAATTTAAAATCGGCTTACTTGCATGCGGAAGTCGTGTCGGAAAAGTTGTTAAAAGAAGTTTCGTTGGGGCGCATGTCGGGGCCATTTGTGGAGTCGCCGGTAAAAGATTTAGTTGTGTCCCCTTTGGGTATTGTCCCTAAACGCGAGCCCGGAAAGTTTCGTTTGATTCAACATTTATCGTATCCCAAAGGTTCGTCGGTAAATGACGGGATTGATCACGAGTTGTGTTCCGTAGTTTATACCTCATTCGATAAGGCGGTGGGGTTAGTGCGGGCTGCGGGTCCGGGGGCGCTGCTAGAAAAAACCGACATCGAGGCGGCGTTCAGGTTGTTGCCGGTCCACCCAGAAAGCCAACGGCTGTTGGGTTGTTTTTGGAATGGGGCCTTTTACGTGGATCGGTGCCTTCCGATGGGGTGTTCTCTTTCTTGTGCATACTTCGAGGCGTTTAGTAGCTTCGTGGAGTGGGTAACGAGGGGAGTATCCGGGGTCGATTCGTTGATCCATTACTTAGATGATTTTTTGTGCGTTGGCCCGGGGGGTTCGCCGGTTTGCGGTAACTTGCTTCATGCCCTGCAGAAGGTGGCGAGGGATTTTGGGATCCCTTTGGCGCCGGAAAAAACGGAGGGCCCGGTAGCGACGATTTCTTTCTTGGGAATCGAAATTGACTCGGTGGCAATGGAGTGTCGGCTCCCGGCGGATAAGTTGGGTGCTTTGAGGCTGGAGGTGCGACGGGCTTGTAGAAGGAAGAAAATGTCGCTGAGGGAGCTTCAGTCGCTGCTGGGGAAGTTGAATTTCGCCTGCCGGATTATGCCGATGGGGAGGGTGTTTGGTAGAAGGTTGGCGGCGGCAACGGCGGGAGTGCGGGCGCCGCATCATTTTGTGAGGCTCAAGGAGGAGCACCGAGCTGATCTGCAGGTTTGGGATGACTTCTTGGGCCAGTACAATGGTCGCTCGCTATGGATGGCCCCAGCGCAGGATACGAGTGATCTGAATATTTTCACGGATGCGGCTGGGGCGGGTGGCTTTGGAGCTTACGGGGGGGTCCGTGGTGCGCAGGTCAATGGCCGGCTAGCTGGGTGTCCAGTGGATTGACGCGGAATCTGGCCCTGCTCGAGCTGTTTCCCATCGTGGTGGCGGCTACCATTTGGGGGGACAGGCTCAGGGATAAGAAGGTCCGTTTTTACTGCGACAACATGGGGGTGGTGCTTGCCATTAATAACATCACGGCGTCCTCTCCTCCGGTAGTTCAATTGTTGCGACATTTAGTGTTGGTGTGTTTGTCGCTGAACGCGTGGGTGGTGGCGGTGCATGTCCCGGGTGTACGGAATTGTGTTGCTGATGCTCTTTCTCGCTCGCAGTGGGACCGGTTTCGGGAATTGGCCCCGGGAGCGGAACGTCTCGGTTTGGCGTGTCCGGATCATCTATGGGATCTGGTATCGGTCCCGTAGAGCAGCTGTTACAAAGGTCTTTGGCGCGCACGACGTGGAGGGCTTATGCTGCTTGTTGGAGGCAGTGGGAGGAGTGGGTAAGAGAGTTGGGTGATGTCAATACGGATAGAGACAGGTTGGTGGCACTTTTGTATTGGTTAGGGGATGCCTGGGAGGGGGGGTTTTCAGTAGCGAAGGTGAACCGGTTTATATCCGCGGTGGCGTTTGGGCTTAAGTTGCGGGGCTTGCGGGATGTATCGAAGGAATTTCTGGTATCGCAGGCTTTGAAGGGGTTGCGCAGAGGTAGGGTGGAGGCGGATAGTAGAAGGCCGGTGTCGTTTGCTTTGCTGGGCTTGTTGGGCGGTTCATTGGCATCGGTATGTCGTTCTTCAGATGAAATGGATTTGTTTCGGTTGGCTTTCTCGTTGGCGTTCTTCGGAGCATTTAGAGTAGGTGAGTTGGTGTCGCCAAGTACTAAACAGGCAGGGGGGCTGAGATCTGGGGAGGTGAGCCTTTTTGCAGATCGGTTGGAGGTATGGTTGCGTAGATCAAAAACTGACCAATTAGGGAAGGGAAAACTGATAGTTTTGTTCGCTCTCCCGGGGTCGGTCATGTGCCCAGTAGAGTGCATGCGGGGTTTTACAAAAAACAGGGGGTCTCCAGATTTGCCTTTGTTACGTCATGTGGACGGGTCGTTCTTGTCCAGGTTTCAGTTTGGAGCTGTTTTTAAAAAATGTTTGACGGCGGTTGGGGTTGCAGCAGGCTCATATTCATCTCATTCCTTCCGGATTGGCGCAGCAACGGAAGCAGGGCGCTGGGGGTTGGATGATGAGGGGGTGAGGCGTATTGGTCGTTGGGAGTCTAAAAGGTTTAAGTCCTATGTCCGCCCCCATATGTTGTAATTTTGTTGTTTATGCTTGCAAATATTATATGGTGGTGCCTAACTGTGTTTTCCGTTTCAGATTCGCCTCCTTGTCTGGTGTGGTTGATGGGTCATTCGTACGTGCACTGGGGGGCTTTGAGGGCGGACGTCCGCCCGGATGGTCGCCAGTTGCGCATTCCGCGACAGGATGCGGTTGTGCATTG
This sequence comes from Rhinoderma darwinii, assembly GCF_050947455.1. Taxonomy (NCBI): domain Eukaryota; kingdom Metazoa; phylum Chordata; class Amphibia; order Anura; family Rhinodermatidae; genus Rhinoderma; species Rhinoderma darwinii. The sequence continues at coordinate 607,531,586 of NC_134687.1, read as the reverse complement.
GCTGGGGTTTAGAGGTATGTCGTGGAACAGGGTGTTGGCGGAATTCCAGACATATGTGCGGCTTGATAGGGTTCCGGAGGTTTTAGTGTTGCACGTGGGTGGGAATGACTTAGGAGTCCGCCCTTTTCGTGAGTTGGTGCGGGATATCAAACATGATTTGTTGTGTTTGTGGGTATCTTATCCCAAGTTGGTGGTAGTGTGGTCGGACATAGTCCCAAGGAAGCATTGGCGGTTAGCTAGATCGGTGGAGAGAGTCAATAAGGCTCGGATAAAAGTTAACCGGGCGGTGTCCCGTTTTGTGGCAAAGAACGGGGGCATTTGCGTGAGGCATAGGGATTTGGAGTCAGGATTGGGGAATTTCTGGAGGAGTGACGGGGTTCATCTGACCGAGGTTGGCATTGATATTTGGAGCTTGGCTATAGCAGAAGGCATAGAAAGGGCGGTGGTGGTGTGGAGGAACTCACAGGCTTAAGGTGGTCAAGGCCTGTTTCGCGGTGGCGGGGGGAGTCCTTGAGGCCAGTCAGTACAAAATGGTGGGGGGGTCGCATCGGGGGTATGCGTCCCCCAAAAAAGGTACATGGTTGAAGACTTCATCGGGTGTTATCCCTTTGAAGTGGTCTTCTGGTAGAAGGTATGTCACTTGAAGGCTTCATCGGGTGTTATCCCTTTGAAGTGGACTTCTAGTGGTCGGTATATCACTTGAGGGCTTCATCGGGTGTTATCCCCTTGAAGTGGACTTCTAGTGGTTGGAGCCATCTGCAGAGGTGAACGGTGCTTCCGAGCTGGTTTACGGCTGGAGGTAATTAGTGGTTTGCAGATGGCTAATTCGGTGTGTTCTTGAAAGGAACATCTGAAGGGGCTTCAAGGACTTCCTCTGCTCGGGTTAATGTTAACGTTTAATTGTTATTTATGATTCTGACCCATGTTGGGTCATGTGAATTATTAGGAGGAATTCTCTGGTGGATTCCTAACTAGTTATCCGAATGTTTCGGATTTAAATTGTTTTTATAAAACTGTGAAATTAATAAACGGCTGCTGTGGCCATTTCACATCCAACCTCGGTGTCATGTGTCGTTACTAAATGGGGGTGGGGGATAGTATGGTTTAAGGTTAACACACGACTCTACCTAGGCAGGTCAAGAAGAGGCTGGACGCAGCTGCAGGCTTAAGGGAAGCCGACATGACCGTCCTGGTAGGGAAAGGGTTAATGTTACGAGGTCAGGGAAAGTTGAAGGAGCTGAAGGAGGGACGGGGAGGAGTTAAGGGGGGCGGGGGGGCCGTTACTGCGCTTCCCGCTGTTTCTCGGCATTGAGCCGGAAGCAGCGGGAGGAGTAACACACATTAAGCAAAGCTCCCACCCTCCCACCCTTGTTTTGTTACTCCTTAGGTCTTATGTACGTCTGTCTATGAGCGTTTTGTTTTATTTTGTGTGCTTATTTAACATGTTTTTCTTTTTTCCGGAGTAGGTTCTGTTGTCATGGCAGCTGGCGGGGGGAGTCCTTGAGGCCAGTCAGTACAAAATGGTGGGGGGGTCGCATCGGGGGTATGCGTCCCCCAAAAAAGGTACATGGTTGAAGACTTCATCGGGTGTTATCCCTTTGAAGTGGTCTTCTGGTAGAAGGTATGTCACTTGAAGGCTTCATCGGGTGTTATCCCTTTGAAGTGGACTTCTAGTGGTCGGTATATCACTTGAGGGCTTCATCGGGTGTTATCCCCTTGAAGTGGACTTCTAGTGGTTGGAGCCATCTGCAGAGGTGAACGGTGCTTCCGAGCTGGTTTACGGCTGGAGGTAATTAGTGGTTTGCAGATGGCTAATTCGGTGTGTTCTTGAAAGGAACATCTGAAGGGGCTTCAAGGACTTCCTCTGCTCGGGTTAATGTTAACGTTTAATTGTTATTTATGATTCTGACCCATGTTGGGTCATGTGAATTATTAGGAGGAATTCTCTGGTGGATTCCTAACTAGTTATCCGAATGTTTCGGATTTAAATTGTTTTTATAAAACTGTGAAATTAATAAACGGCTGCTGTGGCCATTTCACATCCAACCTCGGTGTCATGTGTCGTTACTAAATGGGGGTGGGGGATAGTATGGTTTAAGGTTAACACACGACTCTACCTAGGCAGGTCATGAAGAGAAGGAGTTTGAGGGAATATTATTCTGATGACTAATCTAAAAGGAGGGCCATGGAAAGGAGTCAGATTAGGGAATGTTATAGGCCTGTCTAAATAGATGTGTTTTCAGGGCACGTTTAAAACTGTGGATAATGGGAATTAATTGGATTGTCTGGGGTAGCACATTCCAGAGGACTGGTGCAGCACGAGAGAAATCCTGGAGACGGGAGTGGGAGGTTCGGATTATGGAGGATTTTAATCTAAGGTCGTTGGCAGAACGTAGAGCCCGAGTAGGGTGGTAGACAGAGATGAGGGAGGAGATGTAAGGAGGTGCAGCACTGTGGAGAGCTTTGTGGGTGAGAGTAATAAGTTTGAATTACAGCTACATGTCATCAAGTATATAACACCCTGGGTCTTACAATTGATGAAATAATAATTTTTGTAGGACTGGCCTGATGTGGTGCTACAATATGATTTACTTGTTAAGATTGATCTACAGGCTTTGCAGGTACCACAGCTATATGTACCAAATGGGGGTTTAGGCAACCATGTTGACTGAGTAGCTGGTTTCATGTGGCTCTGGAACAATTTGTCTTTTAAATTGGGTCCTCTACGGTAGGTTATTGCTGGCCTATCACTTAAAATATTCCCTATATCTGGGTCAGCTTTTAAAATACCCCAGAATGTCTGAATAACCTCCCTTACTTGTGTATGTTGTGAATCATAGGTCCCAACTGATAGGGCATGTTGATATGCATTTTTGAGAACCCAATCTGGATATTCCCTTTGACCAGACCTCGTTTTCAAGTCCGAGGCTGCATTCTGATAATCAGACATGTTAGTACAGTTTCTACGAGCTCGCAGATAGATCCCTTTGGAATCCCTTTTTTAATGGGTTTTGGATGCCAGCTATCACACCTTAGTAGAGTGTTTGTAGCTGTTGGTTTCCTATGAATTTGTGTGTTTACTCTTCCTGACACTGATTTATTTATAGACAAATCCAGGAATGTAATTTTATCCGTGTGTATTTCTAAGGTAAAAAATAAACCAATATCATTGACATTCAATATCTGTACAAACTCTCTGAATTTGGTTTGTGAGCCATTCCATAGTATTAGAATATCGTCAATGAATCTAAGCCAGAGGATCAAGGTCCAAGTTTCCATCACCTCCTGAAAGACAATTTCTTTCTCCCACCAACTCAGCAAAGGTAGGGGCACATGGACTGCCCATTGCCACTCCTCTGATCTGGTGAAAGAACTTCCCATTAAACGTGAAGGAATCATGACCATGGGATTAGAGAGCTCGCTCCATTTCGAACCCTTATTGCTTAACCTTACCATCAATACTGTCCACCCCCTTTCCTGCTTCCAGGCCTTTTTCCCCTCCTCCCATGTCACTCTCCACTGAGGCACACGAGACAGTGGGTTGGAAATTTTCGGCCACAGCAGCCATTTTATTAACAAATTTACATGAACATAAAACATTCCTTTATAAATAACATTACTAGGAAAGGGGAAGTCCTTGGAGCTCCAAAACTTTGGCGCCAAACTGCCCCCTGTATAGCTACTTACCCCCAGCCGTCCCCTTCAGGCTCAGAGGCACCTTTCTGCTCCGCAGTTGGCTTGCCAAGTATGTAAAACCACTCCCCGGGACACCACCCAGCAGGAGTCCAAAATACGCCCATCTCCATGAGCAATTATGTATTTGTTAGGGACCATACCTCTGATGAATCCCCTACTTCAAATTACCACCAACTCCAAGGACCCCCCAATCCGCCACACGAGCATACTTAGACCAACTTTAAGTATGCGAGCCCCCACCATCCATCATCGCCCGCTCGATTCCTTCCTGAATCCGCAAGGCCCATAGGTCAATGCCCACCGCATTGAGATGCACTCCATCACCTAGCCAAAACTTCCCTTGGCCATCCTCGAAATCGTAGTGCCGCACAAAAAATCCCCCGTTTTTTACCACAAAGCTGGAAACCGCCCGATTGACTTTTACCCGGGCCTTGTTCACACACTCTACCGAACGCGCATTTCTCCATACACTACGCGGCACTATTTCCGACCAAATCACCTTTACCTTCGGAAAACAGGACCAAAGCCGGAGAAGGTCATACTTCACATCCCGAATTAATTCTCTAAACGGGCGAGTACCTAAGTCGTTTCCCCCTACATGAAGGACCAAAAAATCAGGAACCCGATCCAGCTGCGCATACCGATGGAAATCCGGCAAAACTCGACTCCACACCATACCGCGCGTGCCCAGCCACCGTATCACCACCGCCAACCTTTGGAACCCCAGTTGCCGCCCATCTGGCCGCACATCCGCCCTTAACGCCCCCCAGTGCACATATGAGTGCCCAAGAATCCACACCAGCGCCGGCGTACCATCTGAAATAAAAGAATAACAACGATAACACCCACCAAAACAGCACGTTGATACGAGAAAACAAATCACATAAAGTGGAGACGCACGTAGGACTTATACCTCCCTGACTCCCAACGACCTATGCGCTTCACCACATCAGGCCCCAACCCCCATGACGCAGCCTCCGTGGCTGCTCCTATACGAAAGGAGTGTGGTGAATAAATACCTTTATCCAAACCCAACACCTGCAAACATCTACGGAAGACAGCTGTAAACTGGCACCTTGACAAGAAAGCCCCATCCGTATGACATAACAGCGGCCCCCCCCCCTACACCCTCGCAGCGCGACGTACCGCTCATAGCATTTCACCGGGCACAACCCCGCCCTTGCCACCGCCCCTAGAACCACTCGTTTACCTTTTCCACTTTGATCCGATTTCGACCGCCTTACCCAGAATTCCACTCTCCCCCTTCCTCCTGTTACATCTTCAGCTTGCAAACCCCCCGCCCTCTTCTTACTAGGGGAAATTAACTCGCCCACTCTTAAAGCCCCAAAAAACGCCCATGAAAAAGCCAACTGAAACAATGCTACCTCATAGCCTGAGAAACACACCTTCCCCAACGCTTCACCTAACTGCTCCAAAAGCGCGAAAGAAACCGGGCGACGGCCGTCCGGCCGCCCCGTCCCCTTTTTCCGAAACCCCTTCAACGCCTGGACAATCAAGAAATCTTTCGTCACGTCCCCCAACCCCTTAGTTTAAAACCAAAGGCCAAAGCTGACACGAACCGATTCACTTTAGACACCGACCAGCCTTCCACTGAGACCAATCCCAAAAACCCCAAAAAGCTACCACTTGTTCCTCCATCGACCCGCCTCCGGGTGAACCTGTTAACCACGACACCCAGTCCCTCCACGCCGCGTCGTACGCCAACCATGTACCAGGCGCTAGAGAAGACTTGATCAAACCTCGTGCTGCTCTTAAACCACGTCCCAAAACCATCCCGGGAACGCGACCCCTTCCAGATCCGCCTCCGGTGCCAACAGACGAAACCGCTCCCACTGTAGGCGAGAGAGAGAATCCGCGATGTCATTCTGTACCCCCGGAACATGAACCGCAACAATCCACGCATTGAGTTCCAAACAACGCAACACCAGCCGCCTTAACAACCTCACCACAGCCGTTACATTATTGATTGCCAACACCACCGCCATATTATCACAGTGGAACCGCACCTTGCTATTACGGAAACGCTCCCCCCAAATCTCCACCGCCACCACAATTGGGAATAGTTCCAGAAGTACAAGATTACGAACCAGTCCCAACGACACCCATTCCTCCGGCCACTGGCCCACGCACCACTGTCCTCCACAATAAATTCCGAAACCCACACTACCTGCAGCATCGGTAAACAATTCCCATTGCACATTATCCACCACCGGCGAGATCAACAACGATTTTCCATTATACAAATTCAAAAACTCTCTCCATACTGCCAAGTCATCCCGATGCTCCCGCGTCAACCACACAAACTGATGTGGGGCTCTAACCCCCGCCGTTGCTGAAGCCAACCTCCTGCAAAAAACTCTGCCCATGGGCATTATCCGACAAGCAAAATTAAGTTTTCCTAACAACGACTGCAACTCCCGCAGCTGAATCTTATGAAGCCGACCCGCCCTGCTCACTTCCAATCGCAACGCTTCCAGCTTGTCCTTAGGAAGTCGACACTCCAATGCCACCGAATCCAGGGTAATGCCAAGAAAAACTATACAAGTACTGGGATCCACGGTCTTCTCTGGAGATAACGGAACCCCAAATCGCTGAGCGACCCACTGTATTGCCCCCAGCAAATTGGCGCACACCTCCGAACCCGCTGGGCCCACACACAGGAAGTCATCTAGATAATGTATAACCGACTCTAACCCTGCCACTTCCCGGATTACCCACTCTAGGAACGAACTAAACGCCTCGAAGTACGCGCAAGATACTGAACAACCCATCGGGAGACACCGATCCATATAATAAGCCCCCTCCCAGTAACACCCTAACAGCCGCTGGCTGTCCGGATGAACCGGGAGAAGCCGGAAAGCCGATTCCACGTCAGTCTTTGCCATAAGGGCCCCCGCCCCGTACCGCCGCACCCACTCAACTGCCGCGTCAAACGACGTATATACCACCGAGCACAGCTCAGGCGCAATGTGTAAAGGATCTGCCAGGTACTACATCTGGGTATACTCCCAGGATTAATCAGTCGACACCTGAGGCCAGACCTCTGAGACTGACACCTGCTCCCACCAATCAGGGTGGCAGGCTCAGGAGTGGGAGAGCCTATCGCGGCCTGGTCAGTCAGAGTTAGCTCCGCCCCCTGTCCATTTATACCTGCCGTTTTCTCTTCCTCCTTGCTTGTTATTCTTTTTGGATTCCTGGCCCCACTGCTGCCTTGCTCCAGCCTGCTTCTGCCGTGCTTCTGCCTTGCTTCAGTTCCGTTTATCCTGCGTTGCTCTATCCCTAGCTTGCTTCTGCTCCGTGCTCCCGTTTGTTTACTCCACTACTTCCTGATCCTGACTGGCTCATTCACCGCTCCGTTTCCTCGCTGCGTTCCGTGGGCTACTGTATTCCCTTGCGTGTTCCCTGTTTGTCTCCCTTGCACTTAGACAGCGTAGGGACCGCCGCCAAGTTGTACCCCGTCGCCTAGGGCGGGTCGTTGCAAGTAGGCAGGGACAGGGCGGTGGGTAGATTAGGGCTCACTTGTTCCCTTCACCTCCTTCCTGCCTTTACATAATAACAAGCCCTTACCTAGTCTACCATTTCTTCTACGCTGACGCTATCATGGACCCCCTTGAGACCCTGACCCAGCAGATGCAGGGCCTCTCCCTACAGGTCCAGGCCCTGGCTCAGAGGGTCAATCAGTCTGACGCTGCCTTTGTAGTACCCCTCACCTCACCTTTAGAACCCAACCTCAAGTTACCTGACCGGTTCTCAGGGGACCGTAAGACTTTTCTCTCCTTCCGGGAGAGTTGCAGACTTTATTTCCGCCTAAGACCTCACTCCTCAGGTTCCGAGAACCAGCGTGTGGGTATCATTATATCCCGACTCCAGGAAGGGCCCCAAGAGTGGGCCTTCTCCTTGGCTCCTGACGCCCCTGAACTTTCCTCCGTTGATCGGTTTTTCTCTGCCCTCGGTCTCATTTACGACGAGACTGACAGGACTGCCTTAGCCGAGAGTCAGCTGGTGACCTTACGTCAGGGTGGGAGACCTGTTGAGGAATACTGTTCTGATTTTAGAAAGTGGTGCGTAGCTTCTCGGTGGAACGACCCGGCCCTAAAGTGCCAGTTTAGGTTAGGATTATCTGACGCCCTGAAGGATCTGCTGGTTAGCTACCCCTCTTCTGACTCCCTAGACCAGGTTATGGCCCTAGCAGTACGACTTGACCGACGTCTCAGGGAACGTCAGCTTGAACGTTTCAATGTTTTCCCCTCTGACTGCCCTGCGATTCCCCCCGAGGTCCCGTCTCCTCGCTCTTCCACGGAGGACTCGGAGGTACCTATGCAACTCGGGGGCCTCCATGTCCCCTCGACAACGTAGAGAGTTTCGCAGGAAGAATGGTCTCTGCTTCTATTGTGGGGACGACAAGCATCTACTGAACACCTGTCCCAGGCGCAAGAATAAGCAGCCGGAAAACTTCCGTGCCTAAGTGATCATCGGGGAGGTCACTTGGGCGCACAGGTATTTCCCGTTAATACTAAACGCAATAAGATTTTGCTTCCCTTTCAGGTCTCGTTTGCTGGCCGGTCTGCCACTGGCAGTGCCTTCGTGGATTCGGGCTCATCTGCTAATATCATGTCTGTGGAATTTGCTATGTCTCTAAAAATGCCATTTATTGATTTACCTTATCCTATCCCTGTAGTAGGTATCGACTCCACTCCTCTTGCTAATGGTTATTTTACTCAGCATACTCCTGTTTTTGAACTCCGTGTTGGCTCCATGCATTTGGAGCAGTGCTCTGTACTGGTGATGCAGGGATTATCTTCCGATCTGGTATTAGGTCTTCCCTGGTTGCAGCTGCATAATCCCACGTTTGATTGGAATACTGGGGATCTCACCAAATGGGGTAGTGATTGCCTGATGTCATGTCTTTCGGTTAACTCTATTTCTCCCCGGGAGGAGGTAAACTCGCTTCCTGAGTTTGTTCAGGACTTCGCTGATGTGTTTTCTAAGGAGGCCTCCGAGGTGTTGCCCCCTCATAGAGATTACGATTGCGCCATCGATTTGGTGCCTGGTGCCAAGCTTCCTAAGGGGAGGATATTTAATCTTTCATGTCCTGAACGTAAAGCTATGAGGGAGTATATCCAAGAATGCCTGGCCAAGGGTTTCATTCGCCCCTCGACTTCTCCTGTAGGTGCTGGCTTCTTTTTCGTGGGGAAGAAGGATGGTGGTCTTAGGCCGTGCATTGATTATCGGAACTTGAATAAGGTCACAGTTAGGAACCAGTATCCCCTTCCTTTGATTCCGGATCTTTTTAATCAGGTTCAGGGGGCCCAATGGTTCTCTAAGTTCGATCTACGAGGGGCATATAACCTTATCCGCATCAAAGAGGGGGATGAGTGGAAAACTGCGTTCAACACGCCCGAAGGTCATTTCGAATACCTAGTCATGCCCTTTGGGTTGTGTAATGCCCCTGCCGTCTTCCAGAATTTTATTAATGAAATTCTGAGAGATTACCTGTGTAATTTTCTTGTAGTGTACCTTGATGACATACTGGTGTTTTCCAAGGACTGGTCCTCCCACGTGGAGCATGTCAGGAAGGTCCTCCAGGTCCTTCGGGAAAATAATCTGTTTGCGAAGACCGAAAAATGTGTGTTTGGGGTACAGGAGATACCATTTTTAGGTCAAATCCTCACTCCTCATGAATTCAGCATGGACCCTGCCAAGGTTCAGGCTGTGGCGGAATGGGTCCAACCTGCCTCCCTGAAGGCGCTACAGTGTTTTTTGGGGTTCGCTAACTATTACAGGAGATTTATTGCCAACTTCTCGGTCGTCGCTAAGCCTCTTACGGACCTCACTCGCAAGGGTGCTGATGTCCTCCATTGGCCCCCTGAGGCCGTCCAGGCTTTTGAGACCCTCAAGAAGTGCTTTATCTCGGCCCCCGTGCTGGTTCAGCCCAACCAAAGGGAGCCATTTATTGTGGAGGTTGACGCGTCCGAGGTGGGAGTGGGGGCCGTCTTGTCCCAGGGTACCAGCTCCCTCACCCATCTCCGCCCCTGTGCTTACTTCTCTAGGAAGTTTTCGCCCACGGAGTGTAACTATGATATTGGCAACCGCGAACTTTTAGCCATTAAATGGGCTTTTGAAGAGTGGCGTCACTTCTTGGAGGGGGCCAGACACCAGGTAACGGTCCTTACTGACCACAAGAATCTGGTTTTCCTAGAATCTGCCCGGAGGCTTAATCCTAGACAAGCTCGTTGGGCACTGTTCTTTACCAGATTTAATTTCTTGGTTACCTATAGGGCTGGGTCCAAAAATATTAAGACTGATGCACTGTCACGTAGTTTCATGGCTAATCCTCCTTCTGAGAAGGATCCTGCTTGTATTTTACCCCCTGGTATAATTGTTTCTGCCACTGATTCTGACTTAGCCTCTGACATCGCGGCTGATCAAGGTTCAGCTCCCGGGAACCTCCCTGGGGACAAACTGTTTGTCCCCCTGCAATACCGGCTAAGGGTACTCAGGGAAAACCATGACTCTGCTCTATCTGGTCATCCTGGCATCTTGGGTACCAAACTCCTCATTACCAGAAACTATTGGTGGCCTGGGTTGCCTAAAGACGTTAGGGCTTACGTCGCCGCTTGTGAGGTCTGTGCTAGGTCCAAGACCCCTAGGTCCCGACCTGCGGGCTTACTACCTTCCTTGCCCATTCCCCAGAGACCTTGGACCCATATCTCCATGGATTTTATCACCGATTTGCCTCCATCTCCGGGCAAGTCGGTGGTGTGGGTGGTAGTAGACCGCTTCAGCAAGATGTGCCACTTTGTGCCCCTTAAGAAACTACCTAACGCCAAGACGTTAGCTTCTTTGTTTGTGAAACACATTCTGCGTCTCCACGGGGCCCCGGTCAATATAGTTTCGGACAGAGGGGTACAATTTGTTTCCTTATTTTGGAGAGCTTTTTGTAAAAAGTTGGAGATTGATCTATCCTTCTCCTCCGCCTTCCATCCCGAAACTAATGGCCAAACGGAAAGGACTAACCAATCCCTGGAACAATATTTAAGGTGTTTCATTTCTGACTGTCAATTTGATTGGGTCTCATTCCTTCCCCTCGCCGAATTTTCCCTGAATAACCGGGTCAGTAACTCGTCAGGGGTCTCCCCGTTTTTCTGTAATTTCGGGTTTAATCCTAGGTTCTCCTCCGTTTCCCCTGGTTGTTCCAATAATCCCGAGGTAGAGGACGTTCATCGGGAACTGTGCACAGTCTGGGCCCAGGTTCAGAAGAACCTAGAGGCGTCCCAGAGCGTACAAAAGATTCAGGCTGATTGTAGACGTTCTGCTAACCCCCGGTTTGTCGTCGGGGATCTGGTGTGGTTGTCGTCAAGGAACTTGCGCCTTAAGGTCCCGTCCAGGAAGTTTGCTCCCCTATTTATTGGACCTTATAAGGTCATTGAAGTCCTCAACCCTGTATCCTTCCGTCTGGAGCTGCCCCCATCCTTTCGCATACACAACGTCTTCCATGCCTCCCTCCTGAAACGCTGCTCCCCGTCCTGCTCCCCCCGAGGAAACCTCCTGTTCCCGTTCTCACCCCTGAGGGGGTGGAATTCGAGGTGGCCAAGATTGTGGACAGTAGGATGATCCAGGGCTCCCTCCAGTACCTGGTCCATTGGAGAGGATACGGGCCGGAGGAGAGGACTTGGGTACCTGCTCGAGATGTTCACGCTGGGGTATTGATAAGGAGGTTCCACCTTCTCTTCCCCACTAAACCGGGTCCTCTTTGTAAGGGTCCGGTGGCCCCTCATAAAAGGGGGAGTACTGTAAAGGATCTGCCAGGTACTACATCTGGGTATACTCCCAGGATTAATCAGTCGACACCTGAGGCCAGACCTCTGAGACTGACACCTGCTCCCACCAATCAGGGTGGCAGGCTCAGGAGTGGGAGAGCCTATCGCGGCCTGGTCAGTCAGAGTTAGCTCCGCCCCCTGTCCATTTATACCTGCCGTTTTCTCTTCCTCCTTGCTTGTTATTCTTTTTGGATTCCTGGCCCCACTGCTGCCTTGCTCCAGCCTGCTTCTGCCGTGCTTCTGCCTTGCTTCAGTTCCGTTTATCCTGCGTTGCTCTACCCCTGGCTTGCTTCTGCTCCGTGCTCCCGTTTGTATACTCCACTACTTCCTGATCCTGACTGGCTCATTCACCGCTCCTTTTCCTCGCGGCGTTCCGTGGGCTACTGTATTCCCTTGCGTGTTCCCTGTTTGTCTCCCTTGCACTTAGACAGCGTAGGGACCGCCGCCAAGTTGTACCCCGTCGCCTAGGGCGGGTCGTTGCAAGTAGGCAGGGACAGGGCGGTGGGTAGATTAGGGCTCACTTGTTCCCTTCACCTCCTTCCTGCCTTTACACAATGCCATCATTTACAGACAACCCCCGCGGATGCGACAAATGATGGATAAGCCGGAATTTATTTGGCTCCTTTTTTGGAACAACCCCTAACGGAGACACAACCATGTCCTGAACGGGCCGCACCGGGAACGGCCCCGCCATGCGCCCTAACCCCACTTCTTTACGCAACTTGTCTGACACTACCAACGGATACTTCATTGCCGACTTTAAATTCCGTAGGGAAAGGGGGACCGCATAAACCGGGGAAGGGATCACAAAACCAAACTGAAAACCACGCAACAACAACTCGCCTTTCTCCCTGTCCGGGAACCTATTTAGGTACGGCTCCATCTCTTCCCACCTCACCGGCGTCAGCACCATGACCCCCACCACTTCCCCCTTTTCCCTTCCCTTTTTTGAAACACTTGGCAGACCCGTGCGAAGTCCCGCCGCAAGAGGAGCAAGAGTGTTTAAGCTTACAACCCGCCCCAAACTTGCATTGACCGTCGTTAAACTGCCAGCACAAGCCCGCCCTTCCTCCTGTCCCTCCCCCCGATTGCCCCGATTGTCCTGAGGGGTCGGCAACCCCAACCCCCCCCCCTTGAAAGAACTGCCCGAACTTAGCCGGGGCCATTACTTTTAACCAAAGCCCAATGTCTTTATTATCCCATCTAATGTTGGGACGAACCGCTTTCCTCTGACGAAACTGTTCGTCATACCGCAACCAAGTCTGACCCCCATACGAGCGATGCGCCTCACCTATCGAATCCATGTACCCGAAAAGGGCGGAGCAATTCTCCGGGGCCTTTTCCCCTATAACACTGGCCAGTATGGCAACCGCCTGCAACCAATTCACAAACGTCTGCGGGATTAAACGATATCGACGCTTCTCTTCCTCCTCTTTTTTACCTTCCCACCTTTTACCCTTATCTAAATTAAACTTTTCCAGAGGAAGAAGCGAAAAGATTTCTACGTCCTCATCCCTCCAAATTTTTTCTTTCACTTCAGTCTTCAAATGCGACCCCAACAACCGCTCAAAACAAACGTACACCTCGCCTTTAGCTTTATCATCTAACCTCACCCTATCCACATCCTTATCTTTATCAGTCTGAACCGCAACCGTCACTCCCCCGACCTCCACCTCGGATACCGTCATCGGGGGTTGCACCGCTTCACCACCCCCCCCCCGCTCCCGAAAACCACGCCTCAACCGGGGATGCAGCAGGCAACCTACCCTCCTCACAACGCGCTAGCAACGCCTTTACACAGCCAAGCAATTCCTGCACATCTCCCCCCCCCTCTCCCAACAGACAACAACCCACTATTATCAACATTCCTAACTGCCTCCCCTTGGGAACCCTCCCCAAACCCCGGGGATCTAAATAACGCTGGAAATGTATGTAATGGTGACATCGACTCACCAGACTGCATGGGCGCTGAGTTCCCACCAGCCGGGGCGACGGGATCTCCTTGACGATCATCCTCCATTGGCACACCTCCGTTTTCGCCCACCTCCGGACATCTAGGGCCTGAAGCCGCACAGCAGGCTCTGCAGCCGTGCACACCATCCTGAACCGCATAAGTGTCGCCAGACGTCAAGAGCCGTTCCGGCCTCCGCTCTCTCTCCACCGCTGCCCCCTCCCTCCGTCTCTGCAGCACCACCGATTGTGGCCTGCGTGACCGTCCGGGGACATCTTCATGCTGACAGGCGGGCCGCCCGACTGGAGCATCGCCAGAACGGCCCGCCGCAAATCCTCGTGGTGCTGACCTGGAGACGGGAGGCTGTCCCACTGGCCTGGGACCCTTCCCTCCACTCTCTGGAGGGCCTGACCGGCGACCGGTATTCCTCCCGGACCGGGACCTCCGCCTCCTAGTGGTGGAAGCGTAAACCCGGCCCGGAGCGTCCCTCGAGGGGCTCCCAAGCCTGCGTCGAGCCCTAGGCAATTCGTCCGGGCTAAGGCGTTCTGGCGGAGGGGGGATGTCATCACATCAGGCGCTGCCTGCGTCCCGGCCGCACTCGAACCCGCTGCCTCCTCCAGCCCTGCCGACAACTCCGTCCCTGATGCAACCGGACCCGTCCTCCTGAGCTCCTCCTCAAGCCAGGCCATGCCCCGTTCCGCCACAGCCTGCCGCACTTGCTCCATCAGGGCCTACATCGTTCACAAGGTCAGTACAAGTCTAACTGCTTTCCTGGGGCGTGAATGGCGCGAAACTGTCTCTCACCCTTCCTATATTCCCTCTGTCCACCACGCCCCCTCCCCTCCACCTTCCTCCCCCTCCTTCCCTTGAACTTTTCACCTCATTCCTTCTCCCCTGCAACCCTGGTCATGTTTGCCTCCCCCAATCATAGCATGATGTGTCCGGCTATTTCTGTCCCAACACAAATTGAAGAAACTTCATAACAAACTCATTATGGCTTGTCAATTGAGTACTTCTAGATTTTAGGAAGTATCTCACTGAGTCACAGCCCATGACCGGAGGCTCCGCTAGCTGCCGCTATGGCTATTGCAGCGCGACGCCAAGGAACACTACGGCAGAGCAGGGAGGTATCTCCCCGCTCTGCCATTAAAGGGGTTGTTCATACAAAAGACATGTATCCCCTATCCACAGGATAGGGGATACATGTGTGATCGCTGGCAGCGATAGGGAGAACGGGGGACCGAAAGTCCACTGAAGTTCTCCATCACAAACCTCGGACTTCCGGGTCTGTGTTGGCAGCTCCGTAGAAATGAACGGAGCACCAGTCGCGCTTGTGCGTGACCAGCGCTCCTTTCATTTTTATTGAGCTGCGCAGACTCCGGAAGTCAGAGGTTAGTCATGGAGAACTTCGGGGGACGTTCTCCCTATCGCTGCCAGCGATCACACATGTATCCCCTATCCTGTGGATAAGGGATACATGTCTTTTGTAGAACACACTATATGTCGGATTTTTTTTGGGGGGGGTGGGGCTGCATGGCGTTACCTACAGGGGGGGCTGTATAGTGTTACCTACAGGGGAGCTGTATAGCGTTACCTACAGGGGGGCTGTATATCGTTACCTACAGGGGGGTTCTGTATGGCATTACCTACAGGGGGGGCTGTATGGCGTTACCTACAGGGGGGCTGTATGTGTTATTTACAGGGGGGGCTGTGTGGCGTTACCTACAGGGGGGGCTGTATGGTGTTATCTACAGGGGGGCTGTATGGCGTTATCTACAGGGGGTCTGTATGGCGTTATCTACAGGGGGGGGGCTGTATGGCGCTATCTACGGGGGGGGGGGCTGTAAAAAAGGCACTATCTACAAGTGGGGGTTGTGTGACACCCAGGGGAGGGTGGCCCCAGTCACAAGTTTGCTATGGGGCCCAGTCTTTCCTAGTTAATCCCCTGTGTATACCCTCTAATTGTTTAAGAACATCCATTGTATCCCTCACATAGGACGGCAGGACCACCACAAATTGACGGAGAATACGATCAACATGCAAGCTAGCATTCTGTGTGACACTGTCAATGCCTGCTACAATAGGCCGTCCTTTTAAGTGGTACTAGGCCTTTATGTAACTTGGGTAGGCTATAAAATGTTGCCATAATGGGAAATTCCGAATGCACATTACTACTATAGGTGCTGTGCTGTTGCTGAGGAATGTGAATGCACACTATTACTATAGGTGCTGCGCTGTTACTGAGGAGTGTGAATGCACACTACTACTATAGGAGCTGCGCTGTTAGGGTATGTGCACACACACTAATTACGTCCGTAATTGACGGACGTAATTCGGCCGCAAGTCCCGGACCGAACACAGTGCAGGGAGCCGGGCTCCTAGCATCATCGTTATGTACGATGCTAGGAGTCCCTGCCTCGCTGCAGGACAACTGTCCCGTACTGTAATCATGTTTTCAGTACGGGACAGTTGTCCTGCAGCGAGGCAGGGACTCCTAGCATAGTACATAAGTATGCTGCTAGTAGCCCGGCTCCCTGCACTGTGTTCGGTCCGGGACTTGCGGCCGAAATACGTCCGTCAATTACGGACGTAATTAGTGTGTGTGCACATACCCTTACTGTGGAGTGTGAATGCACACCACTACTATAGGAGCTGTGCTGTTACTGAGAAGTGTGAATGCACACTTCTACTATAGGTGCTGCACTGTTACTGAGGAGTGTGAATGCACACTACTACTATAGCTGCTGCGCTGTTACTGAGGAGTGTGAATGCACACTACTACTATAGGTGATGCGCTGTTACTGAGGAGTGTGAATGCACACTACTACTATAGCTGCTGTGTTGTTACTGAGGAATGTGAATGCACACTACTACTATAGCTGCTGCGCTGTTGCTGAGGAGTGTGAATGCACACTACTACTATAGTTGCTGCACTGTTACTGAGGAGTGTGAATGCATGCTACTACTATAGGTGCTGCGCTGTTACTGAGGCGTGTGAATGCATGCTACTACTATAGGTACTGCGCTGTTACTGAGGAGTGTGAATGCACACTACTACTATAGGTGATGCGCTGTTACTGAGGAGTGTGAATGCACACTACTACTATAGCTGCTGTGTTGTTACTGAGGAATGTGAATGCACACTACTACTATAGTTGCTGCACTGTTACTGAGGAGTGTGAATGCATGCTACTACTATAGGTACTGCGCTGTTACTGAGGAGTGTGAATACACACTACTACTGTATTTGCTGCTCTGTTACTGAGGAGTGTGAATGCACACTACTACTATAGGTGCTGCGCTGTTACTGAGAAGTGTGAATGCACACTTCTACTATAGGTGCTGCAATGTTACTGAGGAGTGTGAATGCACACTACTACTAAAGGTGCTGCGCTGTTGCTGAGGTGTGTGAATGCACACCACTACTATAGGTGCTGCGCTGTTACTGAGGAGTTTTAATGCACACTACTACTATAGGCGCTGCGCTGTTACTGAGGTGTGAATGCACACTACTACTATAGATGCTGCGCTGTTACTGAGGAGTGTGAATGCACACTACTACTATAGGAGTTGCGCTGTTGCTGAGGAGTGTGAATGCACACTACTACTATAGGCGCTGCACTGTTGCTGAGGAGTATGAATGCACACTACTACTATAGGAGCTGCGCTGTTACTGAGGAGTGTGAATGCACACTACTGCTATAGATGCTGCGCTGTTACTGAGGAGTGTGAATGCACACCACTGCTATAGGAGCTGCACTGTTGCTGAGGAGTGTGAATGCACACTACTACTATAGGTGCTGCGCTGTTACTGAGGAGTGTGAATGCATACTACTACTATAGGTGCTGCGCTGTTGCTGAGGAGTGTGAATGCACACTACTACTATAGGGGCTGCACTGTTGCTGAGGAGTGTGAATGCACACTACTACTATAGGTGCTGCGCTGTTACTAAGGAGTGTGAATGCACGCTACTACTATAGGCGCTGCGCTGTTACTGAGGAGTGTGAATGCACACTACTACTATAGGTGCTGCACTGTTACTGAGGAGTGTGAATGCACACTACTACTATAGGTGCTGCGCTGTTGCTGAGGAGTGTGAATGCACACTACTACTATAGGTGCTGCGCTGTTACTGAGGAGTGTGAATGCACACTACTACTATAGGAGCTGCGCTGTTACTGAGGAGTGTGAATGCACACTACTACTATAGGTGCTGCGCTGTTACTGAGGAGTGTGAATGCACACTACTACTATAGGTGCTGCGCTGTTACTGAGGAGTGTGATTGCACACTACTACTATAGGTGCTGCGCTGTTGCTGAGGAGTGTGAATGCACACTACTACTATAGGAGCTGCTCTGTTACTGAGGAGTGTGAATGCACACTACTACTATAGGTGCTGCACTGTTACTGAGGAGTGTGAATGCACACTACTACTATAGGTGCTGCGCTGTTACTGAGGAGTGTGAATGCACACTACTACTATAGGAGCTGCGCTGTTACTGAGGAGTGTGAATGCACGCTACTACTATAGGTGCTGCACTGTTACTGAGGAGTGTGAATGCACACCACTACTATAGGCGCTGCACTGTTACTGAGGAGTGTGAATGCACACTACTACTATAGGTGCTGCGCTGTTACTGAGGAGTGTGAATGCACACTACTACTATAGGAGCTGCGCTGTTACTGAGGAGTGTGAATGCACACTACTACTATAGGTGCTGCGCTGTTACTGAGGAGTGTGAATGCACACTACTACTATAGGTGCTGCGCTGTTACTGAGGAGTGTGAATGCACACTACTACTATAGGTGCTGCGCTGTTGCTGAGGAGTGTGAATGCACACTACTACTATAGGAGCTGCTCTGTTACTGAGGAGTGTGAATGCACACTACTACTATAGGTGCTGCACTGTTACTGAGGAGTGTGAATGCACACTACTACTATAGGTGCTGCGCTGTTACTGAGGAGTGTGAATGCACACTACTACTATAGGAGCTGCGCTGTTACTGAGGAGTGTGAATGCACGCTACTACTATAGGTGCTGCACTGTTACTGAGGAGTGTGAATGCACACCACTACTATAGGCGCTGCGCTGTTACTGAGGAGTGTGAATGCACACTACTACTATAGGTGCTGCGCTGTTACTGAGGAGTGTGAATGCACGCTACTACTATAGGCGCTGCGCTGTTACTGAGGAGTGTGAATGCACACTACTACTATAGGTGCTGCACTGTTACTGAGGAGTGTGAATGCACACTACTACTATAGGTGCTGCGCTGTTACTGAGGAGTGTGAATGCACACTACTACTATAGGAGCTGCGCTGTTACTGAGGAGTGTGAATGCACACTACTACTATAGGTGCTGCGCTGTTACTGAGGAGTGTGAATGCACACTACTACTATAGGTGCTGCACTGTTACTGAGGAGTGTGATTGCACACTACTACTATAGGTGCTGCGCTGTTGCTGAGGAGTGTGAATGCACACTACTACTATAGGAGCTGCTCTGTTACTGAGGAGTGTGAATGCACACTACTACTATAGGTGCTGCACTGTTACTGAGGAGTGTGAATGCACACTACTACTATAGGTGCTGCGCTGTTACTGAGGAGTGTGAATGCACACTACTACTATAGGAGCTGCGCTGTTACTGAGGAGTGTGAATGCACGCTACTACTATAGGTGCTGCACTGTTACTGAGGAGTGTGAATGCACACCACTACTATAGGCGCTGCACTGTTACTGAGGAGTGTGAATGCACACTACTACTATAGGTGCTGCGCTGTTACTGAGGAGTGTGAATGCACACTACTACTATAGGAGCTGCGCTGTTACTGAGGAGTGTGAATGCACACTACTACTATAGGTGCTGCGCTGTTACTGAGGAGTGTGAATGCACACTACTACTATAGGTGCTGCACTGTTACTGAGGAGTGTGAATGCACACTACTACTATAGGTGCTGCGCTGTTGCTGAGGAGTGTGAATGCACACTACTACTATAGGAGCTGCTCTGTTACTGAGGAGTGTGAATGCACACTACTACTATAGGTGCTGCACTGTTACTGAGGAGTGTGAATGCGCACTACTACTATAGGTGCTGCGCTGTTACTGAGGAGTGTGAATGCACACTACTACTATAGGAGCTGCGCTGTTACTGAGGAGTGTGAATGCACGCTACTACTATAGGTGCTGCACTGTTACTGAGGAGTGTGATTGCACACCACTACTATAGGCGCTGCGCTGTTACTGAGGAGTGTGAATGCACACTACTACTATAGGTGCTGCGCTGTTACTGAGGAGTGTGAATGCACACTACTACTATAGGTGCTGCGCTGTTGCTGAGGAGTGTGAATGCACACTACTACTATAGGTGCTGCGCTGTTACTGAGGAGTGTGAATGCACACTACTACTATAGGAGCTGCGCTGTTACTGAGGAGTGTGAATGCACGCTACTACTATAGGTGCTGCACTGTTACTGAGGAGTGTGAATGCACACCACTACTATAGGCGCTGCGCTGTTACTGAGGAGTGTGAATGCACACTACTACTATAGGTGCTGCGCTGTTACTGAGGAGTGTGAATGCACACTACTACTATAGGTGCTGCGCTGTTGCTGAGGAGTGTGAATGCACACTACTACTATAGGAGCTGCTCTGTTACTGAGGAGTGTGAATGCACACTACTACTATAGGTGCTGCACTGTTACTGAGGAGTGTGAATGCACACTACTACTATAGGTGCTGCGCTGTTACTGAGGAGTGTGAATGCACACTACTACTATAGGAGCTGCGCTGTTACTGAGGAGTGTGAATGCACGCTACTACTATAGGTGCTGCACTGTTACTGAGGAGTGTGAATGCACACCACTACTATAGGCGCTGCGCTGTTACTGAGGAGTGTGAATGCACACTACTACTATAGGTGCTGCGCTGTTACTGAGGAGTGTGATTACTGTTATCTATGAGTAATTTTGCATAAATAATCTATGTGCTGTGGCTCACTACAGTCTGAATGCACACTGTATTGTAGGTGTTGCGTTTCCACTATTGAGTGTTCATGCACACTCTGTTAGGTATCAGATCTTTACTTAGTGTGAATGCACACTTTGCTATTTAGTCCAGGTAGGGACAGGTGTTATATGTTTAAACTAGATATTTGGAGTAGTTTCATAATAATTTAAAGAGGCTCTGTCACCAGATTTTGCAACCCCTATCTGCTATTGCAGCAGATAGGCGCTGCAATGTAGATTACAGTAACGTTTTTATTTTTAAAAAACGAGCATTTTTGGCCAAGTTATGACCATTTTTGTATTTATGAAAATGAGGCTTGCAAAAGTACAACTGGGCGTGTTGAAAAGTAAAAGTACAACTGGGCGTGTATTATGGGCGTGCATCGGGGCGTTTTTACTACTTTTACTAGCTGGGCGTTCTGACGAGAAGTATCATCCACTTCTCTTCAGAACGCCCAGCTTCTGCCAGATCACGCTGTGACGTCACTCACAGGTCCTGCATCGTGTCGGATGAGCGAGGACACATCGGCACCAGAGGCTACAGTTGATTCTGCAGCAGCATCGGCGTTAGCAGGTAAGTCGATGTAGCTACTTACCTGCAAACGATGATGTTGCTGCAGAATCATCTGTAGCCTCTGGTGCCGATGTGTCCCCGCTCGTCTGACACGATGCAGGACCTGTGATTGACGTCACAGCGTGATCTGCCAGAAGCTGGGCGTTCCGAAGAGAAGTGGATGATACTTCTCGTCAGAACGCCCAGCTAGTAAAAGTAGTAAAAACGCCCCGATGTACGCACATAATACACGCCCAGTTGGACTTTTACTTTAAACACGCCCAGTTGTACTTTTGCAAGCCTCATTTGCATAAATACAAAAATGGTCATAACTTGGCCAAAAATGCTCGTTTTTTTAAAATAAAAACGTTACTGTAATCTACATTGCAGCGCCTATCTGCTGCAATAGCAGATAGGGGTTGCAAAATCTGGTGACAGAGCCTCTTTAACCTCATACAGATTATTATTCAGTATTTGCACCCTTATCTAGTCTTACCTACCTTGTTAGCCTGGTATCTATAGGAAACTATTGGCTTATTTAGCCCATTTTAAGAATATAACATTAAAATTATTTTTTAAGCATTATTGTCCAGGCTTTATTATCTATTTCAATTGTGTGAACGCAAAAATTCTAAAACTATATTTATTCATTAATGATCCAAAAATATACCTGATGCCAGGTACGACTTCCGGACTTGACGCGGATGGTCTGGCACCTGGAGATGGGCGTGACCTGTCATGCGCCGACTAACATCACCTCATTTGAGGTGTACTTAAGGGAGGAAGCATCTAGCATACTTCACCTCCTGACGAAGGAAGCGAAACGCGCGTCGAGGTGTTCCCCGGATTAGGTCTTCTTTTCATCATGTCCACCCCAGGTAATTAAGTGCTCATTTTTTGATACAGATTTGCCTCTGCACTCCCACATATGGGTTATATGAGGTTTCTACGTCTACCCAGTTGATCATTCTAGACTTCTGATCTCCTGGGGGAATCTGTACTAGGATTATACATTTCCTTATCGCTATATGGTATATAGTATGACCATTTCTATGGGATACGGTGGACATTCCTATCCGGGGTGTTTTTAAATTATCTGTATTTTAAATGTTTGTATTTTGTGGGTAATGTTCTCCCTATTGGGACAATAAAGATATATTTTGGTACTCTTGCTGTTTATTTGAGATTAATTAAGCATCAGGTATATTTTTGGATCATTGATTATTGATAATTATATCTGGTGGTATGATAGGTGCTTAAGATACATTTTTGTTGAATATATTTATTCATTAACTTTATTCTAGCAAAGGTGTAACTTGAAGCTTTTAGATCCCAGCGCAAAATCTATAATGGGCCCTCCAACTGTCATTTGTTATTTATAGTACTGGTTTACTATAGAGTGACCTTTTTGGCCCCTTATGCTCCAGTGCTCAGGTGTGACCTCAACCGGGCCACCTCTACAGTTACGCCCCTGCTTTCTAGCAAATCCCCACTCTGACTCATAAAGGCTTAACCTGAAGTTCCTGGGCCCCAATAGAAAAAATAAATCCGGGCCCTATCTTTTAAAGAGCAGAGGGGGCCCTCTAAAGATAATGCCATCATGCCATCACATTCTATCAGATTGTGCAGTTAGGAGGGGAGGCTTGGTTTAGGTCCATGGCAATGTATGCATAATATACCTATACGCCAAAGGCTCTTTAACACTGGGTGATGATCGGGGGAACAGAATACTCGTTCCCAAACATAAAAGGACCTAGCGATCGGCCAAAAAAATAAGCAAATGCTATTTTGTCAACTGATCAACTTTTTTGCGGAGTAAAAATCATTGTTAACTGCAGCATATCTCTCCACGTAAACAGGGAACGTACTGCCGACAATGATGAAAACTGTATGGGGACGAACGATGCTGATCGATGGCAAGCGCTGATCGATGTGCAATATCGTCGATCAGTGCTTGTATAGAGATCTGCCGATCTAAAAGGACCCTTAGATATTGAGAAGTTACATCAATACAATCTTGTTCTTAGAATTACTCTTACTAGTATATGCCTCCTAATCAGTGGCGTAACTACCGCGGTAGCAGCAGTAGCGGCTGCTACGGGGCCCGGGGCTTGAGGTGGCCCGTGCCGCCAGCCGACACGCCCACCCAAATGCCCGGTGGCGCCGCTAGCAGCCGTTATGGCTGCTACAGCGGTAGCGCCGCTACTGTGGGGCCCACGCCGCCGAGCCTTACACAGGCCCTCTCATCATGCCTGTAGGTGTCGCTAGCACCGGAGGGGGCCCCAGTGCTAGCGGCAGCCAAATACATGTGTTAGCACTGAATGGCCGGGCATGTTCCGTGCCTGACCATCCAGTGCCTTACAATGACACTGATTGGCTAGCGGCGCGATTACATCATCGCGCCGCTTCCATGCTGGGAAGGTGCTGATTGGCGGGGCAAGTCAATCTGCCCCGCCAATCAGCTTCATTGGAGGACGCTCGTTCAGCTCCTGCAGACATGCTCAGAAGAGAGCAGATCTGCATCGCCAGTGAACAGCGTGGGAACGGGATCATGTGAGTATGGCAATTTATTTATTTTTTTCTTCAAAAATGTGAATGGCATTATCTATAATGGGGTTGGGGGTCGTCTTTATGTGGGCTATTATATATAGGGGGGTCTATATGTGGGGCAGTAGCTACAGGGGCGTCTATATGTGGGGGTGTGGGCCACTATATACAGGGGGCTCTATATGTGGGCCATTATATACAGGGGGCTCTATATGTGGGCTATTATATACAGGGGGGTCTATATGTGGGCCACTATATACAGGGGGGGGTCTATATGTGGGGCACTAGCTACAGGGGAGGTCTGTATGTGGGGATGTGGGCCACTATCTACAGGGGGGTCTATATGTGGGGCAGTATATGTGAGACACTATACAAGGGTGGGCTATATGTAGAGCACTATCTATAGGGGAGCTATTTTTTAGGGTGCTTTCTATAGGGGTGGGCTATGTGTGGGACACTATATACAGGGGTGGGATACCTGTGGGGCACTAGCAACAGGGTGGCTATATGTAGTGCACAGTCTACAGGGGTGGGCTATATGTGGGACACTATATACAGGAGGAGCTATATGTGAGACACTATCTACAGAGGTGGGCTATACGTGGAGCACTAACTATAGGGGAAGCTATATGTAGGGCAGCACAGTGGCTCAGTGGTTAACGCTATTGCCTTGCAGCTCTGGAGTCCATATGTGGGCACTATCTACAGGGGGCACGGTGTGTGTGTGTGTGTGTGTGTGTGTGTGTGAGACAGTTATATTTAGATGTGTTGAGAATTTTAACTCTGTTTACAGGTGCAGAAATGTTTTAAAACTGAGAAGCTGAAGACATCTAAACGGAAAACTGCAGAAATGGGTCATGGCCCGGAGAAATCCATCATAGATGTCTGAACCGGAGGGAGAAGAAAAGAACTAGAATCTGAGATGTCACCGGTGAGTCACTTAATGTAAATGTTTATTCTGCCTCTAAACAGTAATGTAGTCACTGTATGATCTGCAGTGAGATGATGGGTGGTATGATTATGATAGGATTTATTTTTGTGAAACCGCATCTCCCAGCATATCCTTACCATTGTTCCGGCCATGCTGGGAGCTGTAGTTTTACACCGTACAAACCTATACGCAGTGGCGTAACTACCGCTATAGCAGCCGTAGCGACTTCTACGGGGCCTGCAGCATGAGGGGGCCCGTGGCACCCGCCGGCACGGCCCCCTCCCATGGCCGCAGGCTCCGCTAGCAGCCGCTATGGCTGCTACAGCGCGACGCCACTGAAGGGGTTGTTCCTACAAAAGACATGCATCCCCTATCCACAGGATAGGGGATACATGTGGGATCGCTGGGACGCCCAGCGATGAGGAGAACGGGGGACCGAAAGTCCCCCCTAAGTTCTCCATGACAAACCTCGGACTTCCGGGGTCTGTGTCGGCAGCTCCGTAGAAATGAATGGAGCGCCAGTCGCGCTTGTGCGCATGCGTGACCAGCGCTCCTTTCATTTTTATTGAACTGCGCAGACGCCAGAAGTCCGAGGTTAGTCATGGAGAACTTCGGGGGAATTTCGGTCCCCCGTTCTCCTTATCGCTGCCAGCAATCACACATGTATCCCCTATCCTGTGGATAGGGGATGCATGTCTTTTGTAGGACAAACTATAGGCCGTTTTTTTTTTGGGGGGGGGACTTATATGGTGTTATCTACAGAGGGGGCTGTATGGTGTTATCTACAGGGGGTCTGTATGGCGTTATCTACAGGGGGCTGTGTATGGTGCTATCTATAGGGGGCTGTGTATGGTGCTATCTATAGGGGGGCGCTGTGTGGTGGAATCTATAGGGAGGCACTATCTACAAGGGGGGGGGGGTTGTGTGATACCCAGCAGAGGGGGGGCCCCAGTCAAAAGTTTGCTATGGGGCCCAGTCTTTCCTAGTTACGCCCCTGCTCCTAATGCTTGCTCTATCTAAGTTCTCAGGTTTTTTTCCAGGAATTCAGAGTTGTCTATCAGCAGGGATGTCGGAGACAATAAAAAAATCTATGACTGTTGGAGGGCAGCTGCGATAAATGGAAATGGACTTCCCTACTCTGGTATTGGATTATTCCTGTTTGTATAGGGAGCGATTCTGTTAATTACAGTACATTAGGAAATTGCCATATATGTGACTAATACTGTCACTGTAGGGTCATAACTGGTAAAGCACATGGGAATTCTCAACTAGGAGTTGTAGTATTAAATAGTGGTAGTCATCCTATTTACTGGTAATTTTTTGAGAAAAAAAACCTAGAAATGTATTTTTCCATGTTTTCCTCTTCAACATCTACTGTTACATCAAGGTTCGTGCCGGTTTTGAAACGTCATGTGAGATCCGCTGTACTGTACGGAGCAGGAAGTATTTATCTATAGAACTTGTTCACAGACTGTAAATATTCTACAATGGGATTGTGTTCTTATGAAAGCTTCACAAATTACAGTATTGCCTGTCTGGTGCATAACAAATTGTAAGCCTCTTCCCTTGCGCTCAAAATGTCTTTGATCGGCCATTTTGCTGAGAGTAAAGATTGAGTTTTGGATAATTATCCTGAAAGTTGACACTGGAGCCATTATTGTAAATGGCCGTTTTCAGGCAGACTCGGGGGACAATGGAAGATAGGAACTTTGAAGATAAGGATATTGATTCAACTCTTTGTAGACTACAATTACATGGGATCATATTTACAGTAAAGGCAATGGCATGTCACAAGGTTAAAGTCTGATATATGACTTATTCAGATAACAACTTGTATAGAAAATGAGATAAGTATTTAAGTGTTTCTAATTCCTCATGAATCACTACACCTCCCAACATGACCTGACCAGTGGACCTGATCATAATACAATTCTATTATACTCTATACCTAGAATACTTCACCTCCCAACATGACCTGACCACTGGACATGACCATAACACAATTCTATTATACACTATACATAGAACACTACACCTCCCAACATGACCCGACCACTGGACATAACATAATACAATTCTATTATACTCTATACATAGAACACTACACCTCCCAACATGACATGACCACTGGACATGACCATAATACAATTCTATTATACACTATACATAGAACACTACACCTCCCAACATGACCCGACCACTGGACATAACATAATACAATTCTATTATACTCTATACATAGAACACTACACCTCCCAACATGACCCGACCACTGGACATGACGGAATACAATTCTATTATACTCTATACATAGAACACTACACCTCCCAACATGAACCGACCACTGGACATGACATAACACAATTCTATTATACTCTATACATAGAACACTACACTTCCCAACATGACCCAACCACTGGACATGACCATAATACAATTCTATTATACTCTATACATAGAGCACTACACCTCCCAACATGACCCGACCACTGGACATGACCATAACACAATTCTATTATACTCTATACATAGAGCACTACACTTCCCAACATGACCCGACCACTGGACCTGACCATAACACAATTCTATTATACTCTATACATAGAGCACTACACCTCCCAACATGACCCAACCACTGGACATGACCATAACACAATTCTATTATACTCTATACATAGAGCACTACACCTCCCAACATGACCCGGCCAATACTGTAAAGTCAAACGTTATAATCTTCATAGCATACCTGTATCCTAATTATATAGGCCTCATAATATCCCTGAACCTTCCTCTTAGCAATCTGCTTTTGTATAATATTCAATGTGACCGTTCATGTGCCATGAATAGCAGACAATACAGAATGATAGGAAACACTTTATTTTATCCCAATTTTCTAATCTGTCTTTGTTTTAGCTATAGGAATACATCAGTTATCAGCGATGTCAGTTATAACTGCACTGCTGTCCGTGTGCCAGATATATCCATTGAGAGATAATGATGCTTCATGGAAGTGTTATTGTGAATCATTTCATTCCACACATGATCACTTCTTCTCATTTAACACCTAATTGTCAGATCCTATTACGTCTGGAGCGTAACTCTCACGCCCACGGGAGGGAAAACTCTGCACTCTATTAAAACAAGCAATACTCAGAATGGGAATTTACCACTGATGAGGAATTACATCTAAAAGATGAGATCTGTATTCAGGTGATGGGGACATTTTCTATACAGGCTAAAAGGGGTTGTCTCTCAAAAAGAACCCCTGTCCATATGCCCTTTTAAGACCCCCGTTTATGTGCCAGAATGAAGAGTCGCTCTGTAAGACCTTACACCACCATGCATTACATGAAACAACTTATTTCAAGTATAATTTCTCTTTTTAGTAGTATTTAATTTTTTTTATGTGTTTTATAAAGTTGAGCAAATACTTACCTTTTTTGTACTGATTTTGAGTTATTTTATGTCATTTTCTTAATTTACAGCCATAGCTACTTTCAAAATTCTTCTGGATACCTTTGGAAACAGACAGCTGTTAATCTTTACTCCTCTGTCAGAGCATAGCGGAGTAGCAGTTGGCCCAACAGCAGGGTACCAAGTCAATATAAAGTCCAAGCACAGGGGTACCTGTAATAGTCCAGACAGTAGCAACGGCTTAGGCACAGATGGTACCTTGGCAGCAGGAGATGCAAAACGTGGCGGATGACACCAGACGTGGTGTAAGTCAGCAGGAGAAGTAGGCGGCACAACACGACTCCAACACTAGAGATAGCGGAGGAACAAATACAGCAGAGGATACAGGTAGCAGGGCACGGGAACACAGGGAACAGGATACGACTAGGGGAACATTTGCAAGACTAACATAGGAATACAAACAACGCTCAGGCAAGGAGTGAAAGGGCAGAGCCCCTTTTATAGTCCAGAGTGATTAGGGCTAATTTGTAACATAATTTATAAGACACTGCAGAGGGGAGTGGAAGTGAGTGCTGACGTTTCCTGGGGAGGAGATGCGGCCCAGCACTCACAGATCCATAGCCACAGGCATCGATGGGTGAGTCAGAACCATGGCCCGCAGCCGTGGACGTAACATGACCTAACAACTTAGATCTAACTGTGTAGCAGTTATGGGACTACCCACAATGCACTGCTTTCTGGTAACAGGAAGCCAAGAGGATTCTTAGTTTAGTTTAAGGCCTTATTCACACAAACGGTTCAAACGGCAGGGTGACAGACTTTTTTTAATGACTCGCACAGTGCTGCATAAAGATCAATGTATTTCTGCTGGCTGTTCACACAGCATTTTCTTTAACGGACCTTGTGAATAGCCCGTGGACATGTCTTATTTTTGCCCGTTTTCACAGATTCATTAATAGACTCAAGTCTATGGGAGATCTGTGAAAACGGGTCCCACATTGATGCAAATCAGCTCTGAAAAACATGCTCATGTCTGCACAGTATTTCACGTGTTAGAGCAGAAGTTTGTACTCTAGAGATGCTCTTCGTACTGGAACTAGGGACATTAAGCTCCAACCATAGTCAGTCATGATATTTTAATATTGAATGGATCCTCAATTCTTAACAATATGGCCCAAACTACAAAACAATGTGGTGGTAAATAGCCACCATTTTATTTATAATATTGTGACTACAACAGTGGCCAGTATCCATTCATATTCACAAACATGTGCATTACTTTCCATTACATGTTATATCTCTGAATTAACCATATCGATTTCGACACATACACTCCGCCTATAGAAGGTTACCACCCCTGCTTAAATTCTTTCAATACCCTATATAGTGACCCACCCTCCATGGTAACAAAAGTAAGTAGGGGCCTCAGGTCTGTCCTTTGATTATTCCGGATTACATTTTTTGCCCTATTGGTTACAGCAGAATCTTGGGTATATCTCAATATCTACATTTATGGCATGGAAATCCAAAATGCCATAAAAGTGTAGTACTTGGGGCTTCCAGGAGGTCGACTGACCTGCCAAATATTGCGTTTTTTATTGCACTATTGGCATGTTGAATCGACACACCATAAAGATTAATGGGGGAAAATTCATTAGAAAATCTGTATCCAGTCTTTCTACATAGATTGCGAGGGAGTAGCTGAGAGGGTTAAATCAAATTAGCATTTTCTAAATACCCGCACCCCATAAGTACACAATTTTTTGGAGGGGGGAAAGTCCATTTATAAATTGGTGAGATTCTGTAATTAGTGGCACTTTGTGTTTTACTCTGGTTGCACACTGGCACGGTGACACCCAGATTCCTTTTTTATTTTTATAATTTTTTTCAATTACGTAACAAACAATAAAAAAATTAATACAAAAACAAAACAATCTATCAACAAAAATCAATATACACCCTACCTCCCTAATTCAGCCAACCAGGAAAACCCCCAGATTCCAAACCAAGAAAGAAGGTACAGTTGCTAAAATTGCATGCACCCTGTATATGGTGCCACATGGAGCTACTATAGATCTGTATCATAGACCTGTAGACAGTATGTGTACTTCCACATGGTTCCTCCATAATATTACATGCGATATGACATGCCACTATTTATTTTCAGATGTATTACTTTGGAATTTGTGAGCAAAAACCTCTGTCTGAAATTGGAGGTCCAGTGTGGGCCCATAGCAGTCATATTCATGATCTGTGTAATACAGATTTAGAATACGAATATGAAACCTACACCTGAAAAACATCATTTCTATTTGTGATATATAGGGAAAACGGTCATGTTGCATCTTTCTGTACATGTCAAAATATGTCCACAGTCGTAACAAATGACTGATACAATCAAAATCCAAATGAAATCAATGGGATCCATAATGTAGCCGACCATAAAACTGATAGATGTGGACAGAGCGTTAATACATGGCGTTTTTGCAGTGAATACTCATAGCAGTGGTTTGTCTTCCTACTCTTTATTCTCCAGTTACACTAATGATAACATTGTCAGGTTTTACAAGCCCGTAAATCGATTGTTTATTTAAGTTAAACTGCTACTCATTGTCAATCGCTAATGACCCATGTTCCATAGTAAGAAGAAGACTGGGATGTAATCCCCTAATGTCCATATATAATCCAACTTGAAATATTTCTGAGGTGGTATGGCCTTACACACCAGGACTGTCATACATGCTATGTGCGATTTGTCAAATTAGTTGGATAGCTGTCGGTCACCCAAAAAAAGGGTTTGGATCTGCAAGTACAAATTTACCTTCAGTTATTACTTTCATATCGGCAAATTCACAAAATAAATTTGGGATTGATGGGTCATTTTTATTACAATGAAAGTTATGGCCATTTTACACCCAAATAAAATGTCTGATGTATTTATTTCGGACTGTATGGTTCTGTATTGTGGGCCATATTGCCAGAGAGTGAGGCCTTCACAGTATATTCCTCTTTCCCCAATCTAGAGCCAGCCACCTTGGATGAAGCTGGCCATACATTAGTGACTCCAGACGCCCGTTTTCTGAATGACTTGCCATTCACTTTTGGTCTGTGAAAGTTGTCGTTATTGCCAAGTTAAAACAACTAATTGCCTGGTCTGGGCTTCTACTGGTGGGATGTAGTTGTGACGTTTGCCATGAACGACTTTCCAAGGACTGCACTGTCATGAAGTAAAAATCCAACGTGACAGATCAACTTCTCCCCAGAAATCTGTCTATGGTTGGCATCTATCACGGAATGGCACTGACAGTCAGCATAAAATGGTCTAAATCAGATTTTTTTTGGCTGTCCAAAATCTGTAGTCTCATGAGAGGTTGCAGCAGGACACAGCAGGAAATGTCTTACCTGGAAGAGCACAAGATATTTAGATGGCCATTTGTGGAGAAGTTAGTGTAGCAGCCTTAGGGCGGATTCACACAGGCGTGTTCAGTCCGTGATATACGGTCCGCAGGTCGGCCGCATTTCCCGGACTGAGCACACTGCAGGGAGCTGGGCTCCTAGCATCATCGTTATCTATGACGCTAGGTGTCACTGCCTCACTGCGGGAAAACTGTCACGTACTGAAAACATGCTGCAGCTACAGTAGGACATACCAGTCCATAAGTACTCTTCCAGATATCCAGTTACTGCTTTTCTACCATGCTTTGCTCAAGTGTCACTATGCTCCTGCAAGCTATAACATGACAGTCAATGAGCAATTTCCAGAGATCCAGCCTCTTCTGTTCTGCCATGCTCTGCCCGATGGTCACCATGCTCTTGCAGCTGTGGCATCCCAGTCTATTAGTACTTTTCCGGAGATGTAGCTTCTGCTGTTCTACCATACTCTGCCTAATTTTTGCCACACTTCTAGAGGTACAACACTTCAGTCCATGAGTGCTTTTACAGAGATCCAGCCTCTGCTGTACTACCACTAGAACACTAGAGTCTATAAGAGTTCCTATAAAGATCCAGCTACTACTTTCTACAATAGTCCATGTGTGTTCTTCCAGAGATTGATCCTCAGCTGTTCTTTCATACTCTATCTGATGGTTGTCTCACTCTTTTAGCTACTAATAATAATGAGAGTGGATGACAGCATCTTTAGTGCAAATATAGTTATTTATTCAAACCAACAAAATAGTGTATACAAAAATAGCCATGTTAGGACCAGCAGGTTGTGGACCCACTGTGCTACTCCACGACTTTGATTTGTTGCCACCTCTAAGGGCATTATCTAAGTAGCCATCCTGGTCTTCACCCTTTAACTCCCATATGGACTTTGCTGTGGGGAGACTGCCAGGTCGCTACATCTTGAGGTGATCTTGGTGTGAGTGTGGGTGGCTGGTCCAGCAGACAAGGATACAACAGTGTAGTACATCGAGGGTACAGGCACTGGCAGATGATGTCTTGGCAGATGGGTGAGGATCCGAAGTCACATTTTGCGACAGGTAGAAAGCCTCAGGCTCGTCTCAGGTGGTTGGATAAGACTGGTGGCAGACAGCGGGATGCAGATTGATGGCAGGTAACAGGATACGAACTGATAGCAAGTAGCAGTATGCAGACTGGCAGCGGATAGCTGGATACAGGCTGGTAGTGGATAGCTGGACACAGGCTGGTAACGGTTAGCTGGATACAAGCTGGAAGCGGATAACTGGATATAGGCTGGAAGTGGATAACTGGATATAGGCTGGAAGCGGATAACAGGATACAGGCTGGTAGCGGATAGCTGGATACTGACTAATAACGGATAGCTAGATACAATATAATAGCTGATAACTGGGTACAGACTGATAACAGATAGCAGGTGTAGGCTGGAACCAGTATGCAAACAGGAACCTTTGCAGGACACAACTAGGTTGCCCCAATGTTACTTAGGCACCAGGTGATCTGAGTAGGTGCCCTAAATAGTCCACGATCATACAGGGATTCGACAGTAGGTTTTACAATGCAAGCGAGCTGTCCCCTTGTGAGGCGCCCATATCGTGCCCGCTTCCCCAAGGACCACATGGCTCCGAGCAGAAGGAGAAGCAGGCTGAGGACGCCGGTGGCCAAGCAAGGCAGAAGGACCAGGCCGCCAGCAGGAACAGCATCTGCCGCCGGCGTTACAAGACATTTTTCGTAGTCATGAATTTTGGGGCATAAATAAATAACTATATTTGCACTATGATGCTGTCCACCCCACATTTTTCTTGATTGTTGGACTGAGAAAGAACTATTCTGACTTTGGACAGTGGCATCACTACCTATCAATCCAGGGCTGGCTGTTCCTAAACTCTATTGCTCTTGTAGCTACAACATGTAGGTCACTTAGGACCCTTTTACACGGGAAAATGATCGAGCGAACGAACACTCGTTACACATTGGCTGATTGCATCTTTTATTCCGCCATAAAAATGGTAGTTTGCCGGCAGCACATCTACCCATGTAAACAGGGGAAGTTCTGCCGACAAGATGCTTAATGGGAAGAACAATCGTAGTAACATTTGTATGTCCTCAATACTCCCGATAATTGCTCCATGTAAACGGATCAAATAAGTGTGATCGACATGCTACTATTGTCGAGCAGTGCTCATTGCCGGGCAGAAAATCCTCCCTTTCTTTAGAGGGAAAGCTAGTGCTGTTTTGCCATACTCTATTTAATGGTCACCATGATCAACATGATCAACAGACCAGTCAATGGAAACTTCTGAAGTGTAACAGCTGCTGTTGTACAGCCATTTGACCCGTAAGCTGGCCATACACAAGGCCCCAAAATGTCTCATCTGCCAAGCGATAAAACAATAAAGGGGCAAGGAAAGGGTCCCATTGTAGTCATACTAAGGCTATGTTCACACGGGGTATTTTGCAGGAGGAATATCTGCCTCAAAATTCCGTTTGGAAGTTTGAGGCAGATTTTCCTCTCCCTGCACGCCGATTTTCGCGCCGTTTTTCGCCCGCGGCCATTGAGCGCCGCGGGCATAAAACAGCGCGAAATACGCTTTCTCTGCCTCCCATTGAAGTCAATGGGAGGTCAGAGGCGGAAACACCCGAAGATAGGGCATGTCGCCGACGCCTCCCATTGAAATCAATGGGAGCCGTTTTCTGGCCGTTTTTGCAGAGTTTTGCGACGCGGTTTCCACGTCAAAAAACTCGGCAAAATACTCCGTGTGAACATAGCCTTACAGAAGTAATTGGTAACAACCTCGATTGGAGCTTAAATAGTTGCCACTTTCTAGTCATGATGGTCATGAGCTTGATGGTCTAAGCCTCTTGCCAAGGAACGAGGCTGTGGAACCAATGCTAAACATTTAAAACCTCTCTATTTAAAGAAAACTTATGGCAAATTCTTTACTGACAGTTGTATCTACCATCACTATAAACTATTGTAACCCCCACTTTTTTCCTTCACTATCACAACTCCCCTTTATCTTCAATAAAGAAAAATCTTAAAATAAAGATTTTGTCTCTATTTAGATTTCCCTGTGCCTACTGAGTGATGTGACCACAATGTAGCCTGCATCACAAGACTAAATAACCTCTACATATTAATACTGGTTGTAGCAGGGCCGATTCTAGCTTTTTTGCTTCCTGAGCCGAAAATTTAAATGACGCCTCCACCATAAAAATCATAAGTAGGATATCCTATTAGCCAACTGCTGTTTGATCGCTCAGACTTGTAAATCTAAATCAAAATTGATACTGGTTAAGGCCCCATGCACAGGACCATAGATTTCGTCCGTAATTATGGACCATAATGACGGTAATTACGGACCCATTCATTTATATGGCTGACGAACACCTTCCCGTATATTTACGGGAAGGTGTCTGTGCCGTAGAAAGCCTCCGCAAAACAAAGGACATGTCCTATTTTTTCCTTTTTGCAGACTGTACTCCCATACTTTATATGGCAGCACGGCCCGCAAATGCGGGTGGCTGTCCACGGCCGTAAGCGGATGGCCGTGCCCGTAATCACTGACCGTGTGCATAGGGCCTGAGGCTGAATAAATTATTCTGCCATCAGGAAATTATATAAAATAAAAAAAAATCAAACAATACTCACTTTTTAACTCCCCCGCTGCTTCAGCACCAATGGTCCCCACCACTCCTGCAGCGATTATCTCACGGGACCCGCGGCTTGGGCCCATGTGCCGGTGGCGCCGCTAGCAGTGCTGTATATATGTCAGAGCTTGGTTCTAATGCTGTATTTATGTAATGAGCTTGGTTCTGGTGCTGTATATATGTACTGAGCTTTGTTCTGGTGCTGTATATATATATATATATATATATATATATGTCAGGGCTTGGTTCTAGTGCTGTATTTATGTAATGAGCTTGGTTCTGGTGCTGTATATATATATATATATATATATATATATATATATATATGTCAGGGCTTTGTTCTAGTGCTGTATTTATGTACTGAGCTTGGTTCTAGTGCTGTATTTATGTACTGAGCTTTGTCGTGGTACTGTAAATATGTACTGAGCTTGGTTCTAGGGTGCCGTATATGTCAGAGCTTGGTTCTGGATCTGTAATTATATAGGATATATTTATAATAACAAAATTGCAGATAGATAGAATTGTTCTCAATTCATTGTATATTTAATGGGAATCTGTCAAGTAGTTTTAACCCCTTTAACCGCCACCATGTGGTAATACATGACCTGACAATATTCCCTTGTATGTTTTTTTCAAATGCAGCAAAATCTTTAAAATCCACTTTTAAAATGGCACACACTATATGCTAATTACTCATTAGAGGGTCATGGGGCGGTGCCGCTATCCTGAAGAGTCACATAGTCCTGCCTCCAAACCCACCTTTCCATGTTTGAGTGACATCTCCCTGTGTAACGTCCGTGGTCCTGGGAGCCAGAGGAGAATCTCAATGCTCCTACCCTCATTAAGAAGTTTGTCTCTCGTTCTGGTCCAAAGAGGAGGGGGTGTAAGAGGGGGGTTTCTGTAACGTCTGTGGTCGCTGACCACAAACTCCTTCCATCCAGTCGATGCCCTTCTCTCAAGAGATGTCTTCACAGATGGCTGTCCTGCTCCACAGTGACCACCAGGGTGCACTCACGAGCTCAGTCCAGACTTAAGAAGCCAGAGGGCACGCATGTTGAAGATTGAGCTAATTGCTCCCAGAGCACCCTGGGCTATAAGAAGGTCCCAGCCCCATCCTCCCACGCCTGAGCGTTGTTGTCATATTCCAAGTCTGTCTTGCAAATGGTCCCCTAGTGTTTCCTGCTCCCAGTGTTCCCTGTTCCTGTATCCTGTATCCTGTTCTAGTGCCATGCTGAGCTGTAGCCGTGCTGTATACCACGCCTGTCCTGCTTCTCTACGCCTGACGTCTACCTGCTGCCTAGCTCCTGCCAAGCCTGCCTTGCTACTGTCCAAGCTGCCACAGGTACCCTATATGAACTATAGACTCTGACCTGCGCCCTGGGCCAGCTGCCATACCGCCAAGGCGGTACCGCCCAGTGGGTCCACGAACCCTACATGACATCCTGGCTGATACAACTTTCTCGGATGCGCCATTGCCTTCTGGCACTATACACAACTGGGGGGGGGCTGTGTGGCACTATACACAAAGGGGGACTGTGTGCCACTATACACAAGGGGGAGCTGTGTGGCACTATACACAAGGCAGGCTGCGTGGCACTATACACAAAGGGGAGCTGTGTGTCACTATACACAAGGGGGAGCTGTGTGGCACTATATACAAGGGGGAGTTGTGTGGCACTATACACATGGGGGAACTGTATGGCACTATTTAAAAGGGGGAGGGCTGTGGCTCTATCTACAGGGGGCTGAGTGTGGCGCAATCTACAGGGGGCTGTGTGTGGCACTATCTACTAAGGGGGGCTGTGTGTGGCACTAACTATTAAGGGGGGCTGTGTGTGGCACTATCTACTAAGGGGGGGCTGTGTGGCACTATATACAAGGGAGGGGGGCTGTGTGGCACTATATACAATGGGAGCTGTATAGCGCTATATACAGTGGGGGCGAACAGTCGCTATATACAGTTCGGATGCGAACAGTCACAGTGTCCCCAGATACTGACAGTCACAGTGCCCACAGATACTGACAGTCACAGTGCCCACAGATACTGACAGTCACAGTGCCCCCAGATACTAACAGTCACAGTGCCCCCAGATACTGACAGTCACAGTGCCCACAGATACTGACAGTCACAGTGCCCCCACATACTGACAGTCACAGTGCCCCCACATACTGACAGTCACAGTGCCCCCACATACTGACAGTCACAGTGCCCCCAGATACTGACAGGCACAGTGCCTCCACATACTGACAGTCACAGTGTCCTCGGATACTGACAGTCACAGTGTCCTCGGATACTGACAGTCACAGTGTCCTCAGATACTGACAGTCACAGTGTCCACAGATAATGACACTCACAGTGCCCCCAGATAATGACAGTCACAGTTCCCCCACAAACTGACAGTCACAGTGCCCTCAGATATAGTTACAGCCACAGTGCCCCCAGATATAGTAACAGTCACAGTGCCCAAAGATATTAAAATTCATAGTGTCCCAAGATATACTAACATTCACAATGCCTCAGATACTGACAGTGACATTGCCCCCAGATGCTGACAGTCACAGTGCCCCCACATACTGACAGTCACAGTGCCCCCACATACTGACAGTCACAGTGCCCCCAGATACTGACAGTCACTGTGATACCAGATACTGTCAGGCACAGTGCCCCCAAATACTGACAGTCACATTGTCCTCGGATACTGACAGTCACAGTGTCCTCGGATACTGACAGTCACAGTGTCCCCAGGTAATGACAGTCACAGTGCCCCCAGATACCAACAGTCACGGTGCCCCCACATACTTATTGTCACAGTGCCCCCACATACTGATAGTCACAGTGCCCCCAGAAACGGACAGTCACAGTACCCCCAGATACTGACAGTTACAGTACCCCCAGATACTGACAGTTACAGTGTCCCCACATACCAACAGTCACAGTGCCCCCAGATACTGACAGTCACAGTGACCCCAGATACTGTCAGGCACAGTGCCCCAGATACTGACAGTCACAGTGACCCCAGATACTGTCAGGCACAGTGCCCCCACATACTGAGAGACACAGTGTCCTTGGATACTGATAGTCACATTGTCCTCGGATGCGAACAGTCACAGTGTTCCCAGATACTGACAGTCACAGTGCCCACAGATACTGACAGTCACAGTGCCCACAGATACTGACAGTCACAGTGCCCCCAGATACTAACAGTCACAGTGCCCCCAGATACTGACAGTCACAGTGCCCACAGATACTGACAGTCACAGTGCCCACAGATACTGACAGTCACAGTGCCCCCAGATACTGACAGTCACAGTGCCCCCAGATACTGACAGTCACAGTGCCACCAGATACTGACAGTCACAGTGCCCCCAGATACTGACAGTCACAGTGCCCCAGATACTGACAGTCACAGTGCCCCCAGATACTGACAGTCACAGTGCCCCCAGATAAAGTGTCACAGCCACAGTGCCCTCCAATATAGTGACAGCCCCCTCAGCATCATTCGCCTCCATGATGAGTCCTGTCTGAGTAGCAGGAAGCATTACTAGCAAAGAAGAGACTCTCTGCTGGTGATGCTGCCCCCTGCGACATATCTTCTAAATAACTAGCACAGCATATGTAAGCACATTAATAAGATAAGATAAAAACCCACAGCGTTGCAAAAAAGGCTGCCCAATATGTCAGGAATCTGCCTACCTGGTAACCTTGCATAGTGCCCCTCTTAGTTATGGTGAGCTCTTTTTCTCTCCCACCCTCTTACAGCCACCCATTCATCCACTGCTTCGGCTTTTAACCACTACCCTTACACCTTTTCGTTGGGAAATCCTCATGACAGAAACCTCTGATGGACACTGCTTGATGCAGTGAAAAAAAAGAGCCTTATTTTCCTTTCTCCAAGGCAGCTGGAAGAAACTGCCGTTAAAAGGATTCATCATGGAATCTAACTTCTAATATAAAACATGGGGGCTGGACTTATGCATAGAGACAATGGGCCTCATTTATCAAGACAGTCTAACAGGAAAACTGACGTTGATGCCCATAGCAATCAATCAGAGCCTAGTTTTCATTTTTTAAACTGCTCTGGTAAAATGAAAGCGGAGTTCTGATTGGTTGCTGTGGGATAAAAGACCAGTTTTATCTATTAGACGGTTATGGTAAATGAGGCCCAATAAGTGTCAGTGTTGACCACATCAACCAATCAGATAACTGCTTTGAAGTTTAAATCTGCCCTGGAAAAATGGAAGCTGCAATTTGATTGGTTACCATACACTATTTGAATTATAGTAGGGTTGGGCCATCGTTTTGACAGAAAAATTAGCGATGCATGCAGTCCTATTTTTTCCATCAAATATGACAGTATCTGCAACGGAGCAGATGTGAACGGAGCCTAATGGGGAATTAAAAGATGGTTTATTTGTGATTGTGTTCTTCCTACTAAGGGCCTGTTCATATCTGTGTTAGGAGCCTCCGTCACAGATCTGGCCGAAAATACCAAAAACAATAGTGCAGCATGCTGCACTATTGTTTTGGATAAAACCACGTACACCCTGACAGAATACTGATGGAACCCTTTAAAGTCAAAGGGTTCCATCAGGCGCCAATGGTGTCCGTCATACAATGGAATGGGCGCTTCCAGGATTTTCGTTGTTCTGCTCCCCTGACGGAGCAGATAAATGAAAATACTAACACAGGTATGAACAGGCCCGAACTATTAGTATCCGATAATACCTAGTGAGGAGAGGCTCAGACAGACACTGACTGTAAGGTAATATTTACATGAGAATTTTTATTCTGGTTTTATCAAGCTACGCCAATCCCACAGTGACCAAGTTCTGATTGTTGATTGTTCTGATGTTCCTACGGCTGGGTGAACCCTGGGAAAGTGAGAGCAGATAAGAAGTAGTCTGGCTGTGCATGCACTGCCTTATTAAGAAAATAACTGCACTTGCTCCTGGTGTTAATACTGGCTGGGCAAGTGATTTAGTGGCCTGGTGGCAACTGTAATTGAACTGTATGGATAAGGTCATACATTGCCAAAGACCACATAATAAACTGCATGATGGAATACAAAAATATTCCAAAAAAAGCTCTCCTACAGAAGTAAGAAAACTGTCTCTCTAGTGCCACCTATAGGTGACTATCCTGTAAATCAATGTCCAAAACTCTATAGAGCTCTAAAACTCAGGTTAAAAGCCAAAACAGAAACAAGTTTCTTCCTTCTGGAGGAGAACTAGTTGATATACTTTACCCAGGGAGCTTCCTACCAGCTGGATCTCCGCAAGGAGAATCAGTATCTTCTAAGGGATATAAAAATTGTACACAGTTTTCTACATTATTTGTTTTTTTATGTACAACATGTGGCTTCACCCTTTTGGAAGTAGGGTTGCCACCAGGTCAGTGAACTAGCGGCTCAGCCGGTATAAACACTGGGTGGCCAGTACTGGTAAAAATATATTACTAGCAATAGTAAGTGCTTTTAATTTTGCATAATAAGTGCATGCGCAGTAAGATTACTTTATGTTAGCGACAAGCCGCCGGTGGTGTTCAACACCACAAATTCAGACAATCTCTGTCACATGGGTGAAGCACGCATGAATACTGACAGTAAACAAACGGCACAAGTAACTCACCAGTGAATAAGTATAACCGAATACTGAAGGTAATAGAAGGTGGAGACGATGCATAAATGGAGTGGATGGCGGATGAATAGCATGTAAGCAGTTAAAAGATGAATAGACAGTGGACAAGAATTAACAGCACTCACTGATCCTGTCTTAATGCTATCCCACAGCAGGGTAAGACAACAGCTTGGCAGCAGATCAAACGCAAAGGAAAAGCAAACAAACCAGAGGCACTACTTATCGTAGGATATCCAAAAAAAACCTATACAAAAACTAGATCTCTCAGAGGACCAACATGTGTCACAGTACAAACAAACACATACACAAAAACAAAGTCACCAACTAGAATCTGGAAAGTGTTTAGAACATGCCAGAAACAGTATAACCAGGACTTGATTAATCCGGGTCTGAAGTATATATAAGTACAAGAAAAGTACTCTGCCCTAAATAACCAGGCAAAGCCAACATGACCAAATCCAGACTCAGACCAAAGACATTGCCTAGCAATGCTCAAATAGAAAGATAACAGAAATCATTGATTAGCAGCAGTCCAGCTGCTAATCTTAAAAGTTATTATTGAATTGTCCTCCTTTGCCAGGCCATCCAGCTCTAGGAAAGTCAGTAGCGTCAGGCTAGGAGAAGCGTGGAATTGGCGCCAGCGGGAGAGAGCCATAAATACTGACATTCTGCAGCCGGAGACACACACTGCCGACTTGCACAAACCTGAGAGTCAAAAGTGTAGGTCGGGGAGGAGGCTGACTGAGTTAAGGTGCCCATACACATTAGATGTATGCTGATTTAGGTGGGACTGGCCGATTATTTAATGTGTTTGAGAGTATCTCGACTCTCCCCCCTATGGCAGATGTCGGGGAAAAGATGGATCGGGCATGTTGAATTTCATCATGCCCAATTCTTCGCTCTCATGGGGGATAAACCGGCACCAGAGGTGTCTGGCAGCAGCTTATTCCCCTCTCCTCATTAAGAACACATGTACGAATGGCCAAGCGTATATGTTTGTGGTGGAGGGTTTGGGAAGAATAGTTGACGGTCAAACAAGCGTTCAGCCGTCAACTATCTAAGGTGTATGGCCACCTTTACAGCAGTCATGGCTAAGTGATCACATTCAGTATGATGCCACAACCCCATGACCATACCCACTGTTTACCGATGTCAGGGTGGCTTTTTTTACGCAATGTGCTGGCCGGTAATTTTTAGGTGCAAAAGGTGCCAACCAATTGGAAGCAATTAATCAAGACTTTGTTACCTTCAGATGTACATTAAATCTGTCCCTGTTGCGCACAGCAAGCGGCAGGATGGGCCCAGGTGTGGTTATAAGGGCTTGTTTATGTCAGGAGGCCCCATACCTTATGTATCTATAGCAAGTCCTGGAGTTTTTAGCCCTTGGGGTTTCTTTAAATTAGTCCTCGACATGAGCACAGATAATGTCCCATTTCTCTGCGTGAATTTACACTATGGATCTTTGTGCCCAAACATTTTCTTAACACTCCATTGCAGACATTGTTATGTTGATTCAGACATGTCAATAAAGAGTCCATGTAGTAAGCGACAAATGAAGTTCTCATTATTCCTATGGGTAATCTCAGACTTAATCCCAGGTGTCATTGTTTCAGGTCTAATGACTAGAATACGCTGTTGTGGGACAATAGACCTGCACAGTACATTTGTGGAATTACCATGTTTACTCTGCCGCACAACA
Organism: Rhinoderma darwinii; assembly: GCF_050947455.1. NCBI lineage: Eukaryota > Metazoa > Chordata > Amphibia > Anura > Rhinodermatidae > Rhinoderma > Rhinoderma darwinii. The sequence continues at coordinate 607,489,230 of NC_134687.1, read as the reverse complement.
AGCTCATTAGAAAGTTACAATAAACCAAGTAGGAAATGCTTAGTCTCTTCACAATGGCAGAACTGTGTCAATGTGCTCCTGAATGAGGCTGAAAGAAAGGATTAGGCGTGTTTTAAATATCAATAGAAAGTACAAATTGCCCGGGATAAACATTTACATAGTCTGGAGCTATTGAGGGATTGTGCGGCCCAATAAAACATTTTGCTCAAGGATTCAGCTGTAGATTTTGGGAAAATTCCTGTCCTGTCCTGAACTTCTTGTTCTGCAACCAAAATACAGTAGCTTTAAATACTTGTGGCTGGCCATTTTTACAGATGTAGCCGATCCGAGTTGGTCCAATATAACAGAGCTGAGTTAAGGTGGATTTACGTGGGCAGATATGGCCCGTGTTAACCACTTTTAAAACGAGTGCCGATCAACAATACTGCTTGTCGATCGGCGCTCATCGCTCCCTTTAAATAAAGCTATAATCTTTTAGTATGGGGACAAAGTATCATTACTACGATCGCTCGTCCACGTACATCTCCATTATGTCGGCAGCACGTCTCCCTATTTACACAGGGAGACGATGAGTGCTGCCGACAACGATGATATTTTATATTGCATAAAAGATGCGATCAGCTGATGAACAAGCTTTTCCCTGTTCATCGGCTGATCTTTGCCCTGTTTACACAGGACAATATTCAGAAACGAGCGTTCGCATGAACGCTTGTTCACCGAATCCTGGGCCCGTGTAAAAGGGCTTTTAAGCTAGGTTCTTACGATATTCAGACATTACTATTGGTGGAAATGTTTGAAAAGTGTCGCTGAACGTTTGTCAGACAAAGGTACGCTGTTTGGCATATATATCTTGCAAATATAAGTCTATGGACACGTACTGTATATATCAGAAATTCCTAGTGTATACACTGAACAAAGAGCCTAAAAGCAGAGTGAACTTTGCCTTAGTCAGATTTGGTATGCCTGAGTTGTACGGATGTAGCAGAACTGAATTGGTCTGATGTTTCAAAGCTCAGTAAGGGCCTGTTCACACGTAGTGGAATAGCTGCAGAAAATTTCTGAAGCAATTCTGCAGAAAGTAGAAAACATTTCTTAATGTTGGGAGATGCTGACATCTCTTCTGAAAAACGCAGCAATTCTGTCCACTATCCGCAGCAGGAATTCACATGCTGCGGTATGAAAAATATGCGACGCAGGTCAATTTCTGGTTGGAAAAAACGCGGCAATTTCACAGTGTGTGGACGAGCCCCAATTCTGCTATGGTGGTATTATATGAGTACTGTGTGGTGGTATTATATGAGCACTGTATATTGGTATTATATGAGCACTGTATGGTGGTATTATATGAGCACTGTATGGTGGCATTATATGAGCGCTGTATGGTGGTATTATATGAGCACTGTATGGTGGCATTATATGAGCACTGTATGGTGGAATTATATGAGCACTGTATGGTGGTATTATATGAGCACTGTATGGTGGAATTATATGAGCACTGTATGGTGGAATTATATGAGCACTGTATGGTGGTATTATATATGAGCACTGTATGATGGTATTATATGAGCACTGTATGGTGGTATTATATATGAGCACTGTATGGTGGCATTATATGAGCACTGTATGATGGTATTATATGAGCGCTGTGTGGTGGTATTATATGAGAACCGTATGGTGGTATTATGTGAATACTGTATGGTGGTATTATATGAGCACTGTGTAGTGGTATTATATGAGGACTGTATGGTGGTATTATATGAACGCTGTATGTTGGTATTATATGAGCACTGTGTAGTGGTATTATATGAGCACTGTAAGGTGGTATTATATGAACACTGTATGTTGGTATTATATGAATACTGTGTAGTGGTATTATATGAGCAATGCAGGGTGGTATTTACTTAAGACTGTTGTTCAGTCCCTGTACAGTATATGATGTTTGCTGTGTATGATGTGGTGGCATTGTATATAATTATATGGCATTAACCACTCTGTATGGTGCTATTAATTAGACACTGTATGGTATGATTATTTGCACACCATATGGTGGAGGGGGTTGTCCACAGAATACAGAGCACCTTGCAGTACTATGGAAAACCATAATTTAGCTCTACTGTACAGACCTACTTGGCTCTGCTACACCTGTAGGTGGTAAAGGAGATGTTAAATGGCCACCCACTGCACTCACATGAACCACAAGTCACAACAATAATCATGTGGGTTTTGCTCTATAAACCTGAGCGCCTTTTGTTGTATAATTAGCTGGTGTGGGTTAAGTACCTAATTACATATAATAATATGGATGTTACTCGTATAATCCGGGTTCTGTGAGGGTAACGCAGCTGATGTTTGTTTAGGAGATTTTTGTGAGTTTTTTATTTTGTTTATTTTTTTTGTGCTACATGAAGCCCTAATGTTGGGGACTGGAGGAGGAAGTCTAATATTTTGACCCTACTTGTAGTCTATAAAGCTAATAAACTCAGCAATGTCAATTCAAATTTGGCTTTTTATTTAAAAATGTATTAAATGGAATAATAAAATAAAAAAAATTTAGTAATTACAAATGCAGAATTTTATCGATTAAAATGATCTGTCAAATTAGAACTTTACCTTTTTAAGTTATACAGTAAGGATACATTCACACGAACGTGGCCAACCTCGGATGTGAAAAACTATATACTACATGCATAAAAGGAGACATAACATATTTAGTAGAATTTAAGAAACAGCAAAGTAAATAATAGAAATGAAATATGTAATATAAAAAAATGAATTACACAATATAGAAATGTTAACTATATGATAAATGTTCAGCAACACATCTGAACTAAATAAAATAGAATATACCAATGCTAAAAACATCTATCATCTATCTATCTATCTATCTATCTGTCTATCTGTCTATCTGTCTGTCTGTCTGTCTGTCTGTCTGTCTATCTATCTATCTATCTATCTATCTATCTATCTATCATCTCATATTCATCTATCTAATATGCATCTATATATAGTAGCGTCCCTTGCCGTGGGCCGTCGGGTCCACTCAGCTCCTGATGCCTGCAGCCATGGATCCGCTGTGTCCCGTAGGGTGCGCGCGCACGCTCGTGCCCACTCTTAAAGGGCCAGCGCGCGCACATGAAGAAAATTATCATCATCAACACACATGCTTTCCTGGACTATATGAAGGCCCCAGCCCTTCTGATCCTTGCCTGAGCGTTGTTAGTTTATCCCAAGTCTGTCTTGCAAATGTTCCCTTAGTGTTTCCCGTTCCAGTTGTTACCCATGCCCTGTTACCTGTTCCTGTATCCTGTGCTGGGTTCTTGTTCCTGTGCCTACTAATTTGAGTTGTGTCTACTGCACCTTTGTCATCCGCCAAGGCCTGTGTCATCTGCCACGTCCAGAGGGATTCGCCACGTCTGGCGCAACCTGCGGCATCTGCTCTCATCCGCCATGTCTGGCGTTACCTGCTGCACCCATCCCCATCCGTGCCAGAGCTGCGGCCACTGTCTGGACTTTTCAGGTACCCTTGTGCAGGACTTTGCATTGCTGGGGTTTCCTGTTGTTTGGCCAGCTGCCTTCCTGCTACGGCGGTGCGGCCTAGTGGGTCCACATGCCCACAAACCGTGACATATATTATCTATCTATCTATCTATCTATCTATCTATCTATCTATCTATCTATCTATCTATCTGTCTGTCTGTCTGTCTATCTATATCCCATATCTCCTTTTTTTTTATGTTTTATTTTACTTTTGATGTAATTTATTTATTTATTTATAGTGCCAGTAATACCTTTCAATTTAATTATTTTAGTAACTTAATATATTACCTAAAAGAACAATGCATGAAAACGTTTTTGAATCCAGATTGAATCCAGATTTAAAAGCCAAAGCACCATTGCAAAGGAAAATATCGAATGAATACAAGTTTCCCTAGCATTGGTAATCTTAAATTATATAAATAAGAAGTGGCTCTTCAAGTTGGAGTGGTGTTAAGAGAATTTGTATTGCTAGAGAATGTGACACGCACAGAAAGGTAACCACATGAATATTGGCTATGCTTCATGTAAATAAACATCAGAAAAAAACCTCTAAACAAATAAATAAAACAAACAAAATAAAAAGAAAAATACCCCCAAAAATCTCAAAGTAAAAAAAAATTTTTTTTTTTCAGACATAATTTTTGGATCTTTATGGCTAAACCCTCATTAACTCCACTCATGCTGTCTCACTCTACTTGCCAGGTCTTAAGTAGCGTTTTTTTTTTCTTAAAAAGGAACCAATTAGCACCTCATCAGCTCCAATTAGAGCAGACAAAAACAGTGTAAAGATAACTCAATGAGAGGGGGCAGTACAACATCATGTAATCACTTAAGACAGTATTCAGGCTTCATTGTCAGGGCTGTCCAGCTCCTATTCACCTTCAAGATTGTTTTTCTGGGAAGACAGGCCTCCCATGTGTCTCAAAGACCTCATTCATGGTCTACCTGTTTACAACTCATAAAACAGAAGAACCTAAACAATTCTATATTGTATGCCTTCAACTGAGGTCTCCATAATGGTATGTTTTCATTGACCAGGCAGGATAAGTTGATGGTCGCCTTTATGCTCATTAAGTGCTTGGGTCGTACAGTCTTCTAATTACACGGGAGGGATACAATGTATTTTTTTTTCGTTCTCAATGAAAGTTTTTTGGAGCAGTTAATTTGGTGCCTGTACAAAATGCCCGAAAACATTAATTAGTGTGGAAGGAACCCTAATTTCCTCATCAGCTTTCCTCTCCATTTAACCCGCCCCCCCTGTTTCCACACAAGCTTGGATGGGTCTTCATAATGAAATTACCTCATTAATGTCTTTTATACTTGCACAGTTACTCAATCTAGCATTTAGTTTTAATTTAACGCTGTCAAAAGCGAAATTTGCATTCACGGCCCCCAGATTAGGAATTTTAGGGGGTGGACAGGTTTAAATTATTAAGATGGCAAGTAGCGAGTTATAATTGAGTACAAGAAGAAGCACTTCTGCGAATATTAAATGCGCCCAAAGCCCAGTCTGTCTGGTCTACGGACTATTAACTGCGTCCACTGGGTTGGATTGGAGGTCTTAAAATGATAGGGAAGACCGTATTTAAAATATTTAGATTCTAGGTTGAGGTTTTTTTTTGAGTTTCTTTAAGTTTTTATTTGCAAAATGATATTGTAAAATAGAAAAAACAATGAATAATTATATATTTGAGGTGATATTAATAATTATAAAAATAATAATAATCATCATCATCATCATTTTCATCTTAATAAAAATACTACAACTACTACTACTAAAAGTAATAATACCAATAATAATAATAATAATAATAATAATAATAATAATAATAATAATAATAATAATAATAATAATGGCAATAATTATAACAACAATAATAATAATAACTTTAACAATATTAATAATAAGAATAATAGTAATAATAATACTAGCTGCAGCAATAATAATTTTAATATTCATAATAATGATCCTAATAAAAATCTAAAACATAAGAATCATCTGATACTACTATTACTACTACTACTACTACTAATAATAATAATAATAATAATAATAATAATAGTAATGGCAATAATAATATTAATCATAATATAGCAGCAATAATAATAATAATAATAATAATAATAATTATTACTATAATAATAATAAACTTTAGGATCATGATAAAACAATAATAGTAATAATAAGAATAACACTCATAATGACAATAATAATAGTAGCAGCAGCAATAATAATAATAATAATAAATATAATATTAATAATAATGATCCTAATAAAAATCGAACCATAATAATAATAATAATAATAATAATAATAATAATAATTATAATAATAATAATCATCTGATACTACTATTACTACTACTACTAATAGTAATAATAATAGTAATGGCAATAATAATAACAACAATATTAATGATCGATCATAATATAGCAGCAGCAATAGTAGTAATAATAATAATAAAATTAAGGATCACGATAAAAAATAATAATGATAATAATAATAATATTACATATGTAATATAATTTGTAGTTGTAATAAATTATAAATTTTAATAAATTATGACAAAATGTATAATAAGTTAGTGAAAATAATAAATTAACTAATAAATAAAAGTATTACAAGCAATGGCAGAGATTTTTAAAGGGGTACACCATTTATTTAGTGTGATCTTGATCACTATAAAAACCATAAAAATGTATAAATTATTTGACCTCCTCCTACAATAACTTAAATAAAGAAATAGAAAAGAAGGTGCAAGTCTTTATGTATTGTATATGTAACTTTTGTTTCTGAAAAATGTAATTTTAATGCAAGTGGAATGGACTGTGAAGATATTTTTTATTTGTTCTATTCTCATTGTTCTATTATATACTCAATAATTAATAAATAATTAAATGCAATATGCAACCATTTGAGAGAAATTTCTAATTATTGTTTTTATCAATTATTTATAAAGCCTCCTTTCCTTCATTTAACGGCACAATATGTAGAGAAAATCTATCAGTAACTTTATTACATACTTCTTCAATATATAGAACATGTCGGACATAAAGCCCAACAGACCTGGAAGTCAGTAACTTGAAGAGACAGATTTGTTTGTTTTATTCCTTTCTTTGGAGATAAAATCCTCCATTGGAATAAGGAAGAAGACCATGAATCTGCCTTTGTCAGGGTGACAGAAAGGAGGTCAGGAGACACAGCACCCAGTACAATGCGGAGCGACCTGCGGTGCGGTGGGGGTCATCCTCGGCTCACCGAAACCCAGTCGCTACATTGTGTGAGACAAATATTAGTCTAAACTCTGATAATCTTATGTGAAATTCTTTAGCTGCTGCTTGTAATCTCGCTTCACAGCTTTAACAGTTGTCAGTGTCAGGGAATCAACAGGCTAATTGACTGCAAAATCTCCAAGGGATATTCCATAGAATAAAATATTACAGTTCAGGGAATTCAAATGCCTGTGGCACGCAGGCAGTAGACTGTTATAACAACATGTTCATGGTCTTTTACATTTCCCACGACCGCCATGCTTTATGGTCACATTTAAAGGGATTTCTGGTTTAGAAAATCCAATTGAAAATACGTTCTTAGCGAACACGCATTACATAGACAGTTCATTGATTTAAGTGAGAACTGTGTAATGCTTCATTTCACCTGTGGTGGCGCTGCAGGAGAACTGAACACCTTAAAATACAGCTGATCTCTGGTGGTCCCAACAATGGGACAACTTGTGATTAGCTTATTAGAGGAGCCTTATAACATGGAACAGGGAATTTAACAGGGAATTTCAAATTACATGCTACTAAAAAGACTTCTATAGGGTCTTGAAGCTGAGGGACTTGTGGCTCCTTTCTACCACCTTGTAGAAAATGTGGTCCAGACATAACAAGGTCCATGAGGAGCAATTGTGAGCCCCACCATCTAGAGATTATTCTGAAATGATTGCTGCTCCTCAGGTTTTTTGGTTGAATTGACTATTGTCTTGAGGACAGTCAGAATGGTCATCGTAAGACCCTGCAACACTGAATTCTTTACTAACTACCAAAAAAGAGAATAGTACCAAAAGTACTAACTACATGGTGTCAGGTACAGAAAGCACCAAGTGCCAAATACTAAATGTTCCTTAGGCTGTCAAGAACCAAATGTTAAACCTACTAGGGACCAAGATAATACCACTGACCCGCAGACACCTGACACTGAGTATACAGCTGAATTGTACCATTCTACATTGTACCATTGTCCACTAGGTACTGGACTATTGACAGTACCATTGACAAGCATGATCCAGATTAAGAATATCATAAAGTACCAGATGGTAAATTTTCTATTGGAAATTATGAACTGGATGCTAAATGATCTTTACCCTTAGAAAGGAGGACTACTATGTGGCAAAACTTTATTGGTGCTACTGTGGTATGAAATTGTATGGGCAGCATAGAAGAACACTACTGTGTTGGACCTACTATTTAGGGTAGAAGCGGCTAAACACTTGCAGTATGGGCTCTTTTTTGTGGAGCCTGAGATAGGTGATCTATTGCGGACCAGGGACAGACACATGTGGTACCGAGGAAGCGGCTTCAGTTTTTGCATGTCTCTTTCTTAGATACTCCAGCGCCCCCATAATGATTACAGCCAGAGGTGTATATTGAAGCACCTAGAACCCAGTGCATAATCTATAAAAAGGCCCCACCTATTGTGTTCCATTTATAACACTCGTGATTTTTCTGTGACAGAGGGTCCCTCTCAGGCACCGGGGCCTAGGTGCCACTGCTACCTTTGCACCCCCGATAGTTACCTCCATAATATCAGCCACAGTTACTTTTAGCACTTGCTCCACAGGTTTGCCTTCTTCATACATGACCGTGCTACAATTCCGCTTCGTGATAGATAGTGATGAGAGAATTTCCTGAAATTCGTTTAGAATCCAAGTGAGATACAGTCCTAGAAGACATCAGAGAGTTAAACAAGGCAATCGGGGCACCTGCAATTCCACAAATGTTTGTTTTAAAAAAAACGTACTCACCACCTCCGCTCGTCCCCCGTAGTAAAGCATCCCTGCCAGGAGGTGAGATGACGCAGTTCTACCATGTGACCACTGCAGGCAATCACAGGCTGCAGCGGTCACAAGGGACAGCTACGTCATGATAGAGTTTTGTCCCATTTGATCGCTGCAGCCAATCACAGATGTCCTATCTTACCACGGATCACGGACGGGACTCGGGTGGCAAACATGATTGTGTGCAAGAGCCCTAACTCTTTCTAGGCAAGAAAATGTATGAAACATCAACACTATCATGAAATAGTTATTCATACACGCTATGACAGTACACCATATGAGTGGGGGCCAAGAGACCGTACCACATAGGGCGCCATCCAAGGTAAGGCCGGCCATTCATACAACAGTATTGATATACAGTACAACAGAGTAAGGCCAGTTATTGTAGGTGTAAAGTTTCCATCTGTGCAGCTGTACACAATTTTCGATAGTGTAACTTCGTTTGCTCTCAATTTTCTTCATTTCTTTTTTCGTTCCTAAGCGTGATGTGGTTCGGGCACAATTCCACATGGCTCTTTATTTACTCACATTGTTCATAAGATAATTAACATAATTACTGCGTTCAATAGAAGATACACACTGAATAGCTCAAATATTTGGATTCAAGTATGTGTGTTAGCACTGATCAATTAAAGTCCTTATAATGAAGCCCTGTGGGAACTAAATGTGCATAAAGGCAGCCAAGGGCTATAGCTAAATAGGAACAAGACTATAGAAACTGCTGGAGTGGACGACGCTGGATAAGAAGCTATTATACAGAGAGCCTCTGAATCCCAAAACCACTGATCGCATGGAAGGAAATATCATTGTGGTCTATACACTGTATATTGCAGCATGATTGACAGGTCAGATGCAGATAGATAGATAGATAGATAGATAGATAGATAGATAGATAGATAGATAGATAGATAGATAGATAGATAGATAGATTGATGGACGGTTGGATAAATAAACACACTGGGGCAGTGGTGTACACAGATGCCAAGGGGCCTCATAGAAAATATAAAAATCCCCCCCCCCCCTGCATTATGATGCTAGGTTTTGCCATCCAGGACAAAAAGGCTTTCTCTTTTTTCCCCCTCCACGTCTGTTCCATGACCCTCGGGGCCAATACTTTACCCCCAATGTTTGGTAACAAAGAAATTGCTCTTGAGAAGGGAGTGCTGCACAGGTTCCTGCCATCCAATAGCGAATGTGAAAGGACCAACCAAGACTGCCCCCCCCCCCCTCTCTACAAGGGTCCCATAGCACCTGCTAATGTATGTGTACCCTTTAATATGATATAGATGATAGAAGATAGATAGATAGATAGATAGATAGATAGATAGATAGATAGATAGATAGATAGATAGATAGCGAGAGAGAGAGAGAGAGAGATAGATAGAGAGATAGATAGATAGATAGATAGATAGATAGATAGATAGATAGATAGATAGATAGATAGATAGATAGATAGATAGATAGATAGATAGATAGATATGAGATAGATAGATAGATAGATAGATAGATAGATAGATAGATAGATAGATAGATAGATAGATAAATGATAGATATGAGATATATAGATAGATAGATAGATAGATAGATAGATAGATAGATAGATAGATAGATAGATAGATAGATAGATAGATAGATATTAGATAGATGGATAGATAGATGATAGATAGATAGATAGATAGATAGATAGATAGATAGATAGATAGATAGATAGATAGATAGATAGATGATAGATAGATAGATAGATAGATAGATAGATAGATAGATAGATAGATAGATAAATGATAGATATGAGATATATAGATAGATAGATAGATAGATAGATAGATAGATAGATAGATAGATAGATAGATAAGAAATAGATAGATAAATAGATAGATAGATAGATAGATAGATAGATAGATAGATAGATAGATAGAAACCATACAGAATTTATTATTTTAATTGCCCATGTGTAAAGTCAAGTGACATTTGGGCTCGACCATGGTACTTCCATGGTGGAACGGAAACGTTGCTTGGCTTTAAACATGGGCAAATAAAACCACAGATTTTCTTACTGAACCTTGCTGGAGTGCTGCAATATTTTTTATTTTTTTGTATGGTATCTTGAGCTGTGGATTAAAGAGGCTCTGTCACCACATTATAAGTGCCCTATCTCCTACATAAGGAGATCGGCGCTATAATGTAGGTGACAGCAGTGCTTTCTATTTAGAAAAATGATCTATTTTTACCACGTCAGGAGCGATTTTAGCTTTATGCTAATTACGTTCTTAATGCCCAACTGGGAGTGTATTTACTTTAGACCAAGTGGGCGTTGTACAGAGGAGTGTATGATGCTGACCAATCAGTGACCAATCAGCGTCATACACTTCTCTCCATTCATTTAGTCAGCACATAGGGATCCTGCGTTGTTCGCTATGTGCTGTCTTATAATGACGCATTAACGTTACTGAAGTGTTTAGACAGTGAATAGACATCTCTTCTAGCCAGGACGGGATGTCTATTCACAATCCCGACAATTCCGTAAAACGTTTCTGTGGTATTTACAGCAGGGCAATCGTAATCTCGCTGTAACCTGTCATTTACAGCGTGATCTCGCGAGATCTGCTGTAAATACCACAGAAACGTTACGATCCCGTCCTTTCTGGAAGAAATGTCTATTCACTGTCTAAACACTTCAGTATCGTTAATGTGTTCGTATAAGACAGCACATAAGGATCTAGCAGGATCCCTATGCGCTGAGTAAATGAATGGAGAGAAGTGCATGACGCTGATTGGTCAGCGTCATACACGCCTCAGTACAGCGCCCACTTGGTCTAAAGTAAAAGCATGCCCAGTTAGGCATTAAGAAAGTAATTCACATAAAGCTAAAATTGCTAATAACGTGGTAAAAATAGATCGTTTTTCTAAATAAAAAGCACTGCTGTCACCTACATTATAGCGCCCATCTCCTTATGTACGAGATAGGGCACTTATAATGTGGTGACAGAGCCTCTTTAAGCTCTAGTTGCTTTGTATCCACCACTTTATTACACGAGTGCTGCTTCATTTGAATATTTTAGGTCAGGGGCGTAGCTAAAGGCTCATGGGCCCCGATGCAAAAGTCCTTCATGGGCCCCCCCCCCCCCCAGTTAATGGCTGATGGCCCACAGCTTTCAGCTCAATTGCTGGGTCTCAGGGGCGTAGTTAAAGAGACTCTGTCACCACATTATAAGTGCCCTATCTCCTACATAAGGAGATCGGCGCTGTAATGTGGGTGACAGCAGTGCTTTTTATTTAAAAAAACAATCTATTTTTACAACTTTATTAGCGATTTTGGTTTATGCTAATGAGCTTTCTTAATGCCCAAGTGGGCGTGTTTTTACTTTAGACCAAGTGGGCGTTGTACAGAGGAGTGCATGACGCTGACCAATCAGTGAACAATCGGCATCATGCACTCCTCTCCATTCATTTACACTGCGCTAGCGATATAGTTATATCACTATGTGCAGCTACATACACAAACCCTAACATTACTACAGTGTCCTGATAATGAATACACATGACCATCCAGCCTGGACGTCATGTGTACTCAGAATCCTGACACTTCTGAGTCTTTTCTGTGAGATTCCAGCAACGGATACGAAATCTCGCGAGATTACGAGGTAAACGAGATTTCGTTTCCCTTGCTGGAAATCTCACAGAAAAGATTCAGAAGTGTCAGGATTCTGAGTACACATGACGTGCAGGCTGGATGGTCATGTATATTCATTATCAGGACACTAGTAATGTTAGGGCTTGTGTATGTAGCTGCACATAGTGATATAACTATATCGCTAGTGCAGTGTAAATGAATGGAGAGGAGTGCATGATGCCGATTGGTCAGCATCATGCACTCCTCTGTACAACGCCCACTTGGTCTAAAGTAAAACACGCCCACTTGGGTATTAAGAAACTTATTAGCATAAAGCTAAAAATCACTCATAAAGTGGTTTAAAATAGATAGTTTTTCTAAATAAAAAGCATTACTGTCACCTACATTATAGCGCCAATCTCCTTATGTAGGAGATAGGGTACTAATATGAATGGTGTGGTTTGCTGCAAATTTCATAATCGCGGCAAAACCGCGCCATTTTTGCCGCGATTACGAAAATCGCGGCAAAACCGCGCCATTTTTGCCGCGATTACGAAAATCGCAGCAAAACGCATGGTAAATTAAAAAATGTAACTAACCCTACAGGAGTTGGGGTCAGGAGAGACAAGTAAAGAAGAGACAATGGGGGATGCAGGGAGAGAGGGGGTTAAGGAAGCGCTCACCAGGACCTGAGAGGTGGACGTGCCTTCTCTTCTGCCGACTCTGCTGCTGCTATACTGTGATAGAAGGACCTGATCGGTGGGCGTGGCTTCTGTTCCTCAAAGGCGAATCAGGTCACATGGGCATGACATCATTAAAGGTCCTTTAGCAAACGGCATCTGTCCAACTTTAATGCTGCTTATGCAGCGTTTTTACATAAGTAACCTCACGAAAATGTGGTGGGGGGGGCCGTGGGCCCCCCAGGCTTCAGGGCCCGGTCGCAATTGCGACCGCTGCGACCCCTATAGCTACGCCACTGTTTTAGGTACTAGTTAGATAGATAGATAGATAGATAGATAGATAGATAGATAGATTGATGGACGGTTGGATAAATAAACACACTGGGGCAGTGGTGTACACAGATGCCAAGGGGCCTCATAGAAAATATAAAAATCCCCCACCCCCCCCCCCATGCATTAAGATGCTAGGTTTTGCCATCCAGGACAAAAAGGCTTTCTCTTTTTTCCCCCTCCACGTCTGTTCCATGACCCTCGGGGCCAATACTTTACCCCCAATGTTTGGTAACAAAGAAATTGCTCTTGAGAAGGGAGTGCTGCACAGGTTCCTGCCATCCAATAGCGAATGTGAAAGGACCAACCAAGACTGCCCCCCCCCTCTCTACAAGGGTCCCATAGCACCTGCTAATGTATGTGTACCCTTTAATATGATATAGATGATAGAAGATAGATAGATAGATAGATAGATAGATAGATAGATAGATAGATAGATAGATAGATAGATAGCGAGAGAGAGAGAGAGATAGATAGAGATAGATAGATAGATAGATAGATAGATAGATAGATAGATAGATAGATAGATAGATAGATAGATAGATAGATAGATATTCCACATATATAAGAAAGATAGCTAAACAAATAAATTAATTAATAGATGACTTGCTCAAACAGAATGGACTAAATAAACTTATCTGACAGAATTGTGTAACTTTCAGGCTGCTATTTAATATGATAACATTGCTAAGATAAAGTAAAGCTTTTTAGAAAGAACTGTAATTATAAGGAGTGCAATAGCCCCATCTACTGGTAAGACTAACAACAAGCAGAGATGGAGAATAGTAACTCCTGCCAAGCTGCTCCCTTCTTATATTAGGACAGGGACAATCCAGCCTAGAGATGAGAGATGAGCAGTAAATGTGCCTTTATCAACATGGAAATGATGATTTAAAACCTGAATTTTTTCTTCACTCTTCTACAATTTGTTTGCAAACCTAAAACAATTGCCGCAGTATTCAAGTAATGAAAAAGGGAGCCAATACTTTTTTACGACACTGTATATAATTGACCATCATAGGTGTATTTTCTTGTATATAGAGGGCCGGATTATAGTACTTATATTCTTGTACATAGGAGGCACTATTATAGTACTGTAGTTATATTCTTGTACATAGGAGGCAGTATTATAGTAGTTATATACTTGTACATAGGAGGCAGTATTATAGTAGTTATATTCTTGTACATAGGAGCAGTATTATAGTAGTTATATTCTTGCACATAGGGGCAGTATTATAGTAGTTATATTCTTGTATATAGGGGGCAGTATTATAGTAGTTATATTCTTGTATATAGGTGGCAGTATTATAGTAGTTATATTCTTGTACATAGGAGGCAGTATTATAGTAGTTATATTCTTGTACATAGGAGGCAGTATTATAGTAGTTATATTCTTGTACATAGGGGCAGTATTGTACTAGTTATATTCTTGTATATAGGGAGCAGTATAATAGTAGTTATATTCTTGTATATAGGAGCAGTATTATAGTAGATATATTCTTGTACATAGGAGCAGTATTATAGTAGTTATAGTCTTGTACATAGGAGGCAGTATTATAGTAGTTCTATTCTTGTCCATAGGAGAGGATAGACGTGTGCTTGTGAGCTCCCTGTTAGGACTATGCATGGCTTCTGACCCAGGTGGAGGGGAGGGGTCCTGGACTGATGATCCTGGGAAAGCCCAGAGTCTGGAGTTTGGCCTGCAGCATGGAGATGGTGGAGGTGATGATCTGGAAATGGTGGCTGGTGAGTCAACTGAATCTCATGATGTTGGTGAATTGTGCACAAAAATGACAAAGAAAAATATCTTTAAAATGGAAATGCAAGTTCGCAAGTTGAGAACTGAAATTAACCAAGAGACTGATCCAAAGGCAAAGCTGATGAAATGTGAGTGTCTGGATGTTTGCACACGTGAGCTGGTGATATTGAAGGAGAGATTGCAGAAAGAATCATGCACAGTACCCAAAATAAAGAACCGGGCAATGGAGAATAAAAGGGAGACCAGAGCCTAAACTGTGAAGAGAAAAAATATCATTGCAAAAAAAGACACTGACTATAAGACTGTGTATAATATTGTGGAGCAGGGAAACCCTGGAAGATATGAGTGTGCGGTGGCTGGAGGATCACATCTCTCATCATGTGTGAGGTCTGTGCAATCAGCCAACACAAATGCTGCTAAAGCTGCAGAGAAATGTGTGCCAGCTGACGAGGGGTTAACTGCAGTAGACTCTATGTGCAGTACAGATGAAGTGAATGCGAGTGGCACTCCTGGGAGTGAGCAAGAAAGTGCCTCATGTCCTGATATTATAAGTGAGACTTCGCTCAGCGTGGTGATTGACAGTCTGATATCTGATGAACCAGCGGCACAGGCTGAGGCGGACATTGCAGACCCTGTTCTGGAGGTTCAGGCGCCCGCAGTGTCAGTGAATGGAGTACAGGTTACACAGCGATCAGGAGCAGACACAGGAGGATCTGCAGTACAATCAGCTGAGGAGAGGTCCAGTCCTGACCCACCTGCTGACAGACCTCAGTACAGGAGACTGTTCTCCAGCGTCACAAGACCGACTAACCCCACACCTTAGAGGAGGAACGCGGTCAGAATCAGGTACTCAGGACCAGAGGAAAACCTCCCCTCCAGGCTCTACATTGGGAAAGTTTTGTTGAAGGAGTTTATGAAGTTTAAAGCTTCTGAGGTGTTTGCTCTGATCCACGTTCCCTCCAGCAGGAATTATGACATCAGTTTCAAGTTGCAATATAGTCTAGACTTGTTCTGGAGTATTTATAACGATACAAAGGAGCACGCGATGTGGGAGCATCTACATGTCATCCAGCTGACTAAACCCCAGGTAGTCACCGCCACCGTCCTGTTCCAGTCTGAGGTGGTGGCTCTGGCAGATTTGCAGCACTGGTTGAGCAGATATTGTGAGGTGAAGAGACTGCCAATAAAGATCTATGATGAGGAGGAGATCTGGAATGGAGGATATTCTGTCAAGATCCAGCTGGTTCAGGAGAATGGAGTGACCAGACATCTGCCGCACTCCTTCTACCTGGGCTCGGAGAGAGGCGTATGTTACTACCCTGGTCAACCGCGACGGTGCCATAGATGTGGGGGCAGACACTTGGCATTCAACTGTTCCCGTATTAAGTGCTCACTATGTGGTCAGTTTGGGCATGTGAAGGATGATTGTACAGGACCTGTCATCTGTAACCTGTGCTTAGGACCTGGACATACATTCCGGGAGTGTCCGCATGCAGAACATAATAAGGAGGAGACCTTTAAAGGAGCCATGGAGGAAGAGCAGGAGGATGTCTCCATATGTGTAGATACAACCCCAGAACCTGGAAGCCCCAGCGATTATGTGAGCCGAAGTACCAGAGATCGTGCTCCAGAGACGAATGTCTCATCTGTGGATGCTGCACAAGTGTCACCAGCCACTGAAAATAGAGGTCATGCTAAAAGTAAAATATCCAGTCACTCTGTCACCAAAACATCTAAACATCTGCCCAACACCAGTAAGGAACCAGCTGATCCAGCCGCAGCGACCAGTAAGGAACCAGCTGATCCAGCCGCAGCGACCAGTAAAAAACTAGCTGATCCAGCCGCAGCGACCAGTAAGGAACCAGCTCATCCAGCTGCAGCGACCAGTAAGGAACCAGCTGATCCAGCCGCAGTGACTAGTAAGGAACCAGCTGATCCAGCCGCAGCGACCAGTAAAGAACCAGCTGATCCAGCCGCAGCGACCAGTAAAAAACCAGCTGGGCCAGCCGCAGCGACCAGTAAGGAACCAGCTGATCCAGCCGCAGCGACCAGTAAAAAACCAGCTGATCCAGCCGCAGCGACCAGTATGGATGAGGAGGGATTTCAGACGGTTAAAAGGAGAAGTAAAACAGATGATTATTCTAGGAAAAAAATCACTGCTGCAAAGAAATCACCGGAGTCTCCAGTGCTGGCGATAACTGGGGGACGTTACTGTGCGCTGGGAGAAGATGACCAGGAAGAAGAAGCAGAGATGGAGCAAGTCTCCTCACACAACCCAGATGACTAACTTCAGGATGAAGACTCTGACCCCCCAATGTCCACCAAAAGATGGGGTGTAACGGGACATAGCAGTGGAAGAAGGAAAAAAAGTAGGAAAGATCTGTAACCAGGATGATGCTGAAAATCACCTCCATCAATGTGAACAGTGTGAAGAATAGGAGCAGGCGGCGGGCGATATTCCAGCGTCTGTCTGGCGACAAATCTGACATCATCTTTATACAAGAGACTTATCTGAAGAGCAATGCTCAGGTGTATGCAGCCAAGAGAGACTGGAGACACGGACCATCATTCTGGTCCTTTGGACTGGAACGAAATGATGGTGTAGGAATTCTATTTAATAACATGGACGTACAAGTGGAGAAAGTCCTGGAGATCTGCTCCGGCCGCTGCCTGATGCTGGACTTTACCCTGAACACTGTACATTATAGAGTCATTAATATCTATGCCCAGCAAACCAGGAAAGAGAGGAGGGAATTATTCCAAAATATTAAGCCCTATTGTTTTACTTCTAAGGTCTTTATTTTGAGTGGTGACTTCAATAGCGTCTCCAGTAATGTGGATCGTTCCAGTAGTCACAAAAGATTGAGATATGATGACAATTTTCTGAATAATCTAGTCCAGCAGGCTCATTTAGTGGACCCATATGGTCTACATTGTAGTCGTAAAGCTTAGACTTATCATAAGGGAGGTCATGCAAGCAGAATAGACCGTGTGTACATTAAGAAAGAATGTATGTGTTCTCAGTATAGGATAAGTCCTATAGAGTTTTCTGACCATTGTATGGTGAGTATAACGCTGGATCTGGACGATGCTGTGGTCTATGGTAAGGGCTACTGGAAGGTAAATAGCTCTGCGCTCCAGGATACACAGTTTAAAGAGTCCTTTATCACATTTTATAACGACCGGAGAACTACCCAGTGTATGTGCGATGATACAGCGGAGTGGTGGGAGGACATGAAAAGAGACATCAAGCAGTTTATTATAAGAGCTGCAAAGAGACGGAGTAATATGGAGTATATGAGGTATTCTGCACTGAGACTGCTACTGAGCAGTCTATATAGTAAGATGAATAGTGGAGAGCAGGTAGACGGCGAGAGCGTCCGCCAGATAAAGCAGAAGATGAGACAGCTGCAGTATGATCGCCTCAAGTCCCTGAAGGCAGAAGGCCAGTTTGATAGTTGGGGGGTTCATACCCCAGATCCCTTTATTGCCTGTAAGAACCGGGTTAGTAAGAAACTTCTGGTGAGTCTATTAAATGAGAACGGGATGGAGCAATCAGAACAGAAAAAACTTCATAAAATCATTGGAAATTATTATGGAAAACTGTTTGAAGGGAGTCAGATTAGAGATGACGACGTAAAATCCTATCTGAAGAGTGTGACCCTGCCAAAATTAGATCCAGCGCAGGCAGATAGCATGGCTGACCCTATATCTGAGGAGGAGGTAAAGAGGAGCATCGACTCCTTAAAAACCAAGAAGAGTCCTGGTCTGGACGGCCTGACCAGCGAGTTTTATAAGGAGTTCAGGGATTTATTGGCCCCTGACCTGGTGCAGGTATATAATGATTGTGTCTCTGCTGGGAAACTTTTACAATCGCAGTATAAATCTGTTCTAGTTCTCCTAGCAAAGAAGGGAAATCTGAAAGATTTAAAAAATTGGCGTCCATTGTCCCTGCTGAACACGGATTATAAAATCCTGGCCAAGATCTTGTATTACAGGCTGAGTGAGGTGGCGGATGATCTCATCATCCCTAATCAGGCGTGTGGTGTGAAAGGCCGGACTATAGAGGACTCCTTGCTGCTGATGAGAGAATCCATGACTTATATTAAGCAGCATGAGGTGGGGACATATATAGTAGGCTTAGACCAGAGTAAGGCCTTTGATAGAGTCCATCATGATTTCTTGTATCAGGTGTTGTTGGAGTACGGCCTTCCTGCGCAGTTTGTACAATGGCTGCAGGTTCTGTATAAGGAGGCAGTTAGCCGGCCTCTGATTAATGGTCACTTGGCAGACGCCTTCAGTATAAAGTCGGGTGTGCGGCATGGCTGCCCTCTCAGCCCGTTATTATATGTGTTTAGTCTGGATCCATTTTTAAGGAAATTGCAGGATAATAAAAAGTTTGTGGGGTTGAAATGTCATTTGCAGAATAAAGTAGAGGAGATAAAGTTCTGCGCCTATGCGGATGATGTGACGGTCATGTTGTCTTCTGCTGGTGACTGTGCAGCTCTACAGCAAGAGAAAGCCAGGTTTTCCCAGGTGTCTAATTCTGCTGTGAATATGGAGAAGAGCGAGGCCTTGTGGTTGGGAAGTGACAGCGATGTCTTCTCGGTGCCCTTCAGAACAGTTGAGGAGAAGATAAAGATTTTGGGGGTTGTGTTTGGAGCTGTGGATGAAGGGAAGGTGAACTGGGAGGGGAAGTTAGCGCTGTGTGAGCAGAAGGTGCTGAGCTGGAAGCACTGGCGGCTGACGTATCAGGAGAAGGTCCGCCTCGTGAAGTGCTTCCTCCTCCCGCTCTTTCTATATACAACCAATTTGTACACATGAAGCGCTAATGGGCTATCTAAAAAAACTATACAGTATAATATATCAAGTAATACGATGAATTATATCTTGATTTTTTAAACAATTTATAAATAGGGATAGCCTCAGAAAATATATAACCAAGTGTGACTTGGTGTTTTTGACTAAGAATATACAGAGAACCTATAGAGAATAGTCAAAAAACTAATACAAATATAACAAATAAATAGAAGTTCATTTTATTAACAGATAGATACAAACAAGATTAAAAATTATGAGTCATACAATGTTAAAAAATGGCGTCAGCCGATTGTGGGACACAGATAATACATATAGGGTATAAATAAAGTGCTGGGAAATAGGATGACAGCATGAAATGTACTGGTTATGCCTGATATGCAACCAGATAATAGGATATAAGGTGCTCTTTGACAGTGATGGTATATTAGTAAGGCTAATGGACAGATTTTGTCCTAGAGAAGAGTGTCCCCAGATACTAGAGACCATGGAACATCTACTGTTAGAGTGTCCTTTCAGTATACAATTATGGGAAGCTGTGTCCCTGTCCCTGCAGTTACCACATCTAGTGGGACAGTCATACTCTCAGTTGCTGTATGGAGACTTCCAGCCCGAACTTAGTGTATATGATAGAAGTTCATTATATGTCATAAATGTGGTGACCCTATATCATCTGTGGTGTGCGCGATGCAGCCTGGTCATCAATAAAGAAGAACTCTCCTGTAATACGGTCAGGCATAATATCTTGGAAAGTCTTAAGACTGTGTATAGGAAAGATATAAAAAATAATTTGAATTTATACTGGAGGAATATTAATATGTCATGCTTTTTTAATATTTGTGATGTTATTAAGAGACAAGGTTTGTCCTATATTTGTCATGAGTGTCTTGTAAATACATTGTAATATTTTGTTGCAAGTTTTCAAATAAAAAAGATCATTATGGTAGTTATATTCTTGTACATAGGGGCAGTATTATAGTAGTTATAATCTTGTATATAATGGCATTATTATATTAGTTATGGTCTTATACATAGGGAGCAGTATTATAGTAGTTATATTCTTGTATATAGGGGGCAGTATTATAGTAGATATATTCTTGTACATAGGGGGCAGTATTATAGTAGTTATATTCTTGTATATAGGGGGCAGTATTATAGTAGTTATATTCTTGTATATAGGGGGCAGATTTATAGTAGTTATATTCTTGTACATAGGAGCAGTATTATAGTAGTTATATTCTTGTATATAGGAGCAGTATTATAGTGGTTTTATTCTTGTACATAGGGGGCAGTTTTATAGTAGTTATATTCTTGTACATAGGAGCAGTATTATAGTAGTTATATTCTTGTACATAGGGGCAGTATTGTACTAGTTATATTTTTGTACATAGGGAGCAGTATAATAGTAGTTATTTTCTTGTAAATAGGAGCAGTATTATAGTAGTTATATTCTTGTACATAGGGGGCAGTATTATAGTAGTTATATTCTTTTATATAGGGAACAGTATTATAGTAGTTATATTCTTGTACATAGGGGCAGTATTATAGTAGTTATATTCTTGTACATAGGAGCAGTATTATAGTAGTTATATTCTAGTACATAGGAGCAGTATTATAGTAGTTGTATTCTTGTACATAGGGGGCAGTATTATAGTAGCTATATTCTTGTACATAGGGTCAGTATTATAGTAGTTATGTTCTTGTATATAGGAGACAGTATTATAGTAGTTATATTCTTGTATATAGGGGACAGTATTATAGTAGTTATAGTCTTGTATATAGGAGCAGTATTACAGTAGTTATATTCTTGTACATAGGAGCAGTTTTATAGTAGTTATAGTCTTGTACATAAGGGCAGGGGTGGGATTCAAATTTTTAACAACAGGTTCCCTGTTTTTCGGACGAAGACATACGCGCCGTGGGGGGTGGGGGTCACGGTGTTTTGTGGTGTATCGCGCCATTGAAAATTATTTTAATAATAAAATAAAACAATTACGATATTCCAAATACCCCCTACATTAAAGTGGACTCTAAATAAAGAAAATCCCTGTCCAGAATGCTTTAGTGTGTATTGCTACACTATGTATATAATTACATAAGCGTACAGACATACCCACACATTATATTAAACTCACCCATTACGTATAGGCCTATATGGGCACATTCAATATCCTAAGCGTGCTCAGCCCATTTAGTTAGGCTGTGCACATGAGAAGGGTGGAGGACAGTGCGGAGTGCGCAGTAAGCCGCAACAGCTCTCCCAGCTAATGAACAGATACGATGCCAGGAGCAAGCTCAGTACATATATACACCACCAGAACAAAGCTCAGTACATATATGCAGCACCAGACCAAAGCTCAGTACAAATATACAGCACCAGAACCAAGCTCAGTATGTAAGTACAACACCAGAACAAAGCTCAGTACATAAATACAGCACCAGAACAAAGCTCAGTACATAAATACAGCACTAGAACCAGCTCAGAACATAAATACAGCACTAGAACCAAGCCCATACATATATACAACACCAGAACCAAGCTCAGTACATAAATACAATACTAGAACCAAGATCAGTGCATATCTACAGCACCAGAACCAAGCTCAGTATATATACTAATCCTTCTCAATGAATTAGAATATCATCAAAAGTTAATTGATTTCAGTAATTCAATTCAAAAAGTGTATCTCATATATTATATAGATTCATAACACACAGAGGGATCTATTTCCAGGATTTTTTATTCTTGTAATGTTGTTGATTATGGTAACAGTTAATGAAAACCCAAAATTTAAGTCACTCTGAAAATTGGAATATTATATAAGCCAAATTTCACAAAAAATATTTTTAATACCGAAATGTTGTCCTACTAAAAGTATGTCCAGTATCTGCCTCAATACTTGGTCGGTATTCCTTTTGGATGAATTACTGCATCAATGGTTTGGCATGGGGGCGATCAGCCTGTGGCACTGCTGAGGGGTAATGGAAGCCCAGGTTGCTTTGATAGTGGCCTTCAGCTCGTCTGCATTGTTGGGTTCTGTGTCATGATCACAGGGTATGTGGACCCACTAGACCGCTCCGCCGTAGCGGAGAGGCAGCTGACAAGGTAACAGTCTATACAAAAACTCTATAGCAGTTCGTAAGACTTGGGTACCTGAACTAGTCCAGACAGTGGCTGTGGCTTCAGCATGGATGGAGGTCGGTGCAGCAGGTAGCGACAGACATGGCGGGCAGTACAAGATGTGGCAGAAGACACTGGACATGGCAGAAGACACTGGACGTGGCAGAAGGCACTGGACATGGCAGAAGACACTGGACGTGGCAGAAGACACTGGACGTGGAAAACGACAGCAGGTGCAGTAGACACGACTCCAACACTAGTAGGCACAGGAACTAGAACACAGCACGGGATAAAGGGACAGGTAACAGGGCACGGGTAAAAACTGGAACGGGAAACACTAAGGGACCATTTGCAAGGCAGACTTGGGATAAATTAACAACGCTCAGGCAAGGATCAGAAGGGCTGGGGCTATCCAGGAAATCATGTGGATTGATGATGATGATAGTTTTCATGTGCGTGTGCTGGCCCTTTAAGGGCGGGCACGAGCGCGCGCGCGTACCCTACGGGACACAGCAGACCGGAGCGGAAGTGAGCGCTGGCATCTCCTAGGAAGGAGATGGGGACCAGCGCTCACGGATCCATGGCGGCGGGCGGCGGGCGGCGGGAGGTGAGTAAACCCGACAGCCCGTGGCCATGGACGCTACAGTCGGGTGTCTCTCATCTTCCTCTTGACAATACCCTATAGATTCTCTGTGGGGTTTAGGTCAGATGAGTTTGTTGGCCAATCAAGCACAGTGATACTGTGGTTATTAAATCCAGGTATTGGTAGTTTTGGCAGTGTGGGCAGGTGCCGAGTCCTGCTGGAAAATGAAATCAGCATCTCCATAAAGCTTGTCAGCAGAGGGAAGTATGAAGTGCTGGAAAATGTCCTGCTAGACGTTGCGCCGACTCTGGACTTGATATAACACAGTGGACCAACACCAGCAGATGACACGGCCCCTAAACCATCACTGACTGTGGAAACTTCACACTAGACCGCAAGACACTTTAATTGACGCCTCTCCACTCTTCCTCCAGACTCTGGGACCGAGATTTTCAAATGAAATGCAAAATTTACTCTGTGAAGTTTCCAGTCTGTGATGAAGCAATTTGGGCTTCCATAACAGCTCAGCAGTGCCACAGGCTGATCACCTCCATGCCACGCCACAATGATAACACCTCAGCAGTGCCACAGGCTGATCACCTCCATGCCACGCCACAATGATAACACCTCAGCAGTGCCACAGGCTGATTGCCTCCATGCCACGCCGCATTGATAACATCTCAGCAGTGCCGCAGGCTGATCACCTCCATGCCACGCCGCATTGATAACACCTCAGCAGTACCACAGGCTGATCGCCTCCATGCCACGCCATTGATGCAGTAATTTATGCAGAGTCGGAGCCCCGACCAAGTATTGAGGGCAGATACTGCACATACTTTTCAGTAGGACGACATTTCGGTATTAAAAATATTTTTTTAAATTGGGCTTACATAATATTCCAATTTTCTGAGACACTAAATTTTGGGTTTTCATTAACCCCTTAAGGACACAGCCTATTTTGGCCTTGTGGACACAGTCGATTTTTGCAAATCTGACATGTGTCACTTTATGTGGTAATAACTCCAGAATGCTTTTGCCTATCCAAGCGATTCTGAGATTGTTTTCTCGTGACATGTTGTACTTAATGATACTGAAAAAATTTTGTCGTTAAATTCAATATTTATTTGTAAAAAACACCAAAATGTAGAGAAAATTTGCAAAAATCTGCATTTTTCTAAATTGTAATGTATCTGCTTGTAAAACAGATCGTAATACCACACAAAATATTTACTAGTTAACATTTCCTATATGTCTACTTTATGTTTGCATCATTTTTTGAACGTGCTTTTATTTTTCTATGACCTCACAAGGCTTAGAACTTTAGCAGCAACTTCTCGCATTTTCAAGAAAATTTCAAAAGGCTATTTTTTCAGGGACCAGTTCAGTTCTGAAGTGGCTTTGAGGGCCTTATATATTAGAAACACCCTATAAAACACCCCATTTTAAAAACTGCACCCCTCAAAGTATTCAAAACCACATTCAGAAATTATTTTAACCCTTTAGGCATTTCACAGGAAATAAAGCAAATTTCATTTTTTTTTAACGAAGTACAGTAAAAAATAGTGTAGTACCGTGTTAGCCAGAGATAATATGAAATGTTAAATACTTTTGTGTCAAAAAAGACAAAAGTATAATAGGTATGATACCGTTATTGGCTAACCATAAAAGTTCTATATGCAAGCTTTCAGAGCACAGAGGCCCCTTCTTCAGGAAGTTTACAAATGAATGACTTAGAAAAAAGCACAACATTTAGATGTTACACAAAGACAGTTAGTAAATTTTTAACGAAATTCATTTGTAATACAGTTTTTTCTGTAACACAGAAGGTTTTACCAGAGAAACGCAACTCAATATTTATTGCCCAGATTCTGCAATTTTTAGAAATATCCCACATGTGGCCCTAGTGTGGTAATGGACTGAAATACCGGCCTCAGAAGCAAAGTAGCACCTGGTGGATTATGGGGCCTCTATTTTATTAGAATATATTTTAGGCACCATGTCAGGTTTGAAGAGGTCTTGTGTGCCAAAACAGTGGAAACCCCCCAAAAGTGACCCCATTTTGGAAACTACACCCCTCCAAAGAATTTTTCAAGAGGTATAGTTAGCATTTTTAGCCCACAGGTTTTTTGCTAAATTTATTGGAAATGGTCTGTGAAAATGAAAATCTACTTTTGTTCTGAAAAAACATACGATGTTTTAGTTTTTACAAGGAATAAAGGAGAAAAAGCACCCCAACATTTGTAAAGCAATGTCTCCTGATTACGGCAATACCCCATATGTGGTAATAAACTGCTGTTTGGACCCACGGCAGGGCTCAGAAGGGAACGAGGGCCATTTGGATTTTGGAGCGCAGATTTTGCTGGAATGGTTTTCGGTGCCATGTCGTGTTTGCAAAGCCCTGGAGGGACCATAACAGTGGAAACTCCCCAAAAGTGACTCCATTTTGGAAACTACACCCCTCAAGGAATTTTTCAAGAGGTATAGTTAGCATTTTGAGCCCACAGGTTTTTTGCTAAATTTATTGGAACTGGTCTGTGAAAATGAAAATCTACTTTTTTTCTGAAAAAACATACGATGTTTTAGATTTTACAAGGAATAAAGGAGAAAAAGCACCCCAACATTTGTAAAGCAATGTCTCCCGATTACGGCAATACCCCATATGTGTTAATAAACTGCTGTTTGGACACACGGCAGGGCTCAGAAGGGAACGAGGGCAATTTGGATTTTGGAGCGCAGATTTTGCTGCATTGGTTTTCGGTGCCATGTCGTGTTTGCAATGCCCTGGAGGGACCATAACAGTGGAAACTCCCCAAAAGTGGCCCCATTTTGGAAACTACACCCCTCAAGGAATTTTTCTAGGGGTATAGTGTGCATTTTGACCCTACACGCTTTTTGCTGAATTTATGGGAATTATGCCGTGAAATTGAAAATCTAAATTTTTTCTCATAAAATGTAGTTTTAGCTCAGATTTTTTAATTTTTACAACAGATAAAGGAGAAAAAACACCCCAATATTTGTAAAGCAAACTCTTCTGAGCACCGCAATACCCCATATGTGGTAATAAACTGCTGTTTGGACACATGGCGGAAGTTAGAAAGGACGGAGCGCCATTTGACTTTTGGAGCTCAACTTTTGCTGGAATGGTTTGCGGCCCCATGTGACATTTGCAAAGCCACTGAGTGGCCAAAATAGTGCAAACCCGGCAAAAGTGACCCCATTTGGGAAACTATACCCCTCGTGGAATTTATCTAGTGGTATAGTGAGCATTTTAACCCCACAGTTTTTTTGCTGAATTATTGGGATTATGCAGTGAAAATGAAAATCTACATTCTTTCCACTAAAATGTTGAATTGTTTTCATTTTCACAAGGAATAAAGGAGAAAAAGCGCCCCAACAATTGTAAAGCAATTTCTCCCGAGTACGGCAATACCCCATATGTGGTTATAAACTGCTGCTTGGATACACAGCAGGGCTCAGAATGGCAGGAGTGCTACTTGGCATGTAGATTTTGGTTGATTGTTTTTTGGGCGCCATGTCGCATTTGCAGAGCCCCTGAGGTACCCGTACAGTAGAAACCCCTGAGAAGTGACTCCATTTTGGAAACTTTACCCCTCAGGGTAATCATCTAGGGGTGTACTGAGCATTTTGATCCCACAGGTGTTTCATAGATTGTATTAGAATGAGGCAGTGAAAATGAAAAATTATTTTTTTTTCCAAAAAATATGTAGTTTTGCACCCAATTTTTTTTTCCACAAGGGGTAATAGGAGAAAAAACAACACATAATTTGTTACCCAATTTCTCCCGAGTACGGCAATACCCTATGTGTGGCCCTAAACTGCTGTTTGGGCACATTTCAGAGCTCAAAATGGAAGAAGTGCCATGTGGCTTTTAGAGCTAAGATTTTGCTGGACTGGTGTACGGGCGCCATGTCGCATTTGCAGAACTCCCTTGGGTACCAGAGTAGAGTGTAAAACCATGAGAAGTGACCCCATTTTGTAAACTACACCCCTCAAGGCATTTATCATTTGCCTGGACATATTACATAGTTACATAGTTACATAGTTACATAGTTAGTACGGCTGAAAAAATACACATGTCCATCAAGTCCAACCAAGGGAAGGGAAAAGGGAAGGAAAAATTTCTACACATAGGAGCTAATATTTTTTTGTTCTAGGAAATTATCTAGCCCTTTTTTAAAGCCATCTACTGTCCCTGCTGTGACGGCTCCTGTGGTCGGCTATTCCATAAATTCACCGTTCTTACTGTAAAGAAGCCTTGTCGCCTCTGCAGCTTGAACCTTTTTTTCTCCAGACGGAGGGAGTGCCCCCTTGTTTTTTGAGGGGGTTTTACAAGGAACAGGATATCACCATATTTTTTGTATGTGCCATTAATATATTTATGTAAGTTAATCAGTTATGACAGGGCTTAGGAGTGAAAGGCGCATGTGAGACCTATTTTGGTGATTTTCGCAGCATTAGCCCACAACGGCAGGGCTCTGGGGTCAAATAGTAAAACAAACCCCCAAGTAGTGACCCCCATTTTGGAAACTGCACCCCTCAAGGCATTTTGACCACACAGGTTTGTTTTTTCTATTAGAAATGAATGCTCAGTGGATGGTGCAAAGTGAAAATTGCAAATTTCCACAGGTATGTGCCATTTTAGTGCACAATATTTTGTGCCCAGTTCGTGCCACTGAAGACAAATACCTCAAACTGTTAAGCGGGTTCTCCCGGGTATGGCGATGTCATATATGTGGACGTACACTGCTGCTTGGGCACGCTGCAGGGCGCACCATTTGGCTTTTGGAGCGTGGATTTTGCTCGCTAGTTGTTTTGTTTAGGGTTTTGCTGGTATTTCAGTTATGATGTGGGGGGGGGGGGGCATATGTAATCTGTGCGGAGAACATCAGGGTATAATAAGAGGGTATAATAATGGGGTAAATAAATAATTATCCACAGATGTGTGGCCGATGTCACACTGATAAATGGCGCCCGATCTTATCCGCTTTTGGACACTTTGCACATTTTGCATCGCCATATTCTGAGAGCCAAAACTTCTTTCTTTTTTCTCCACCGGAGCTGTGTGAGGGTTTATTCTTTGCGGGACAATCTGTAGATTTCATTGGTACCATTTTGGGGTACATGCGATTTTTTGATCACTTTGTATTTCATTTTTTTGGCAAGCAAGGTGACCAAAAACCTGCAATTCTGATGTTTTTTATTATTTATTTTTTTACGGCGTTCGCCATGCGCTATGAATGACAATTTTACTTTATTCTGTAGGTCGGTACGATTACGGTGATACCAGATGTATATAGTTTTTCTTATGCTTTGAAGCGTCTGCACGATAAAATCACTTTTGTTTCAAATAATTTATTTTTTGTGTCACCATATTCTGAGAGCGATAACTTTTTTATTTTTCCGTCAAAAAAGCTGTGGGAGAGCTTGTTTTTTGCGGGACGGGCTGCGTTTTTTAATGGTATAATTTTGGGGTACATGCAACTTTTAGATCCCTTTTTTTATTCTGCTTTGCGAGGGGTAGCGACTAACAAACAGCGATTCTGGAATAGTTTTTTATTTAAATTTTTTACGGTGTTCACCGTACGGGTAAAATAGCGTGATATTTTTATAGTTTGGGTCGTTACGGACGCGGGGATACCACATATGTGTACTTTTTTTTTATGTTTTTTGGTTTTTCCTATAATAAAAGACTTATTATAGGAAAAAAGGCTGTTATAGTGTTTTTTAACATGAAACATATTTTTTTGTACTTTTTGACAACATTTTTATTAACTTGTTTTAACTTTTTTTTGTGTCCCACTAGGGAATTTGAAGGCATGAAGTCCTGATCGCTATTCTAATACACTGCACTACCTACATAGTGCAGTGTATTAGAGCTGTCAGCTGTTCACTGACAGCAAGCCTATTAGGCTTCCGTACTAGGAAGCGATTGTTAGGCTATGGTTGCCATAGCGACCATCGGAACACCCGCGGGTGCCGATTGTTGTCATTAGCAACCATAGGGTACGATCTAATCACTTAGATGCAGCGATAGCTGCATCTAAGGGGTTAATCGGCCGGATCGGAGCCTTGCTCCGGTCCTGGCCGTTAGGGCACGATGTCAGCTGTGACAAACAGCTGACACCCGCGCCCGTGGCAACCATCGTGGTTGCCGACAGGCTACAAGACACTTCGATGCATCGATCAAAGGGGTTAATCGGCCGGATCGGAGCCTTGCTCCGGTCCTGGCCGTTAGGGCACGATGTCAGCTGTGACAAACAGCTGACACCCGCGCCCGTGGCAACCATCGTGGTTGCCGACAGGCTACAAGACACTTCGATGCATCGATCAAAGGGGTTAATCGGCTGGATCGGAGCCTAGCTCCGGTCCTGGCCGTTGCAGAGGGGCGTCGGACAGCTGATTCCCGGCGGTGACATCACATACACACGTCATGGAGCTGTGATTGGTCAGTCTGCTTTGACTGACCAATCACAGCGATCGCCGGCAGGAGACCGCTGTGAATGGTCCCCTGCCGTCTTACTGTGCCGGTCAACTGTCATAAACAGTTGACGGCACAGTTCTGTCACCTTGTCCTTTGACAGGGTGACAGTTTTTAGCCAGGACGCGCCGGTACGTCCCTGTGCCTTAAAGCACTTCAATGCAGGACGTACCGGTGCGTCCTGGTGCGCTAAGGGGTTAACTGTAGAGAACAATACATGGATAGGACCCCTGGTAGTTGGCGGGCACAATAAACAATTACAAGGAAGGAGGTTGCCTGCAAGCAGCCGAGCCCAATTTCCCAACTACCAATAATAGATAAAATAAATAACCTTTATTACGCTACGTATAGCGAGACAGACCACATAGATTTGAGTTAAAATTGTCACTACCTAAAGACCGGACATAGACATAAATTACCTGTACGATTACAGGCATATATAGTAATTGACTTAGGAGCACTATTTCCCTAGCCAGTTAAATTGTTAGATTAACTAATAGATAAACAGTAGGTCCGGTCAGCGGTAGGTGTTTAAAATCTTAACAGCCCCCCCGACATGTTTTGCTACTAAGTAGCGCCCTCAGGGGTACACGGGGCTAATGATATTAGCCCCGTGTACCCCTGAGGACGCTACTTAGTAGCGAAACATGTCGGGGGGGGGGCTGTTAAGATTTTAATTTAACTGGCTAGGGAAGGAAATAGTGCTCCTAAGTCAATTACTATATATGCCTGTAATCGTACAGGTAATTTATGTCTATGTCCGGTCTTTAGGTTATTTAATTTATCTATAATTAGTAGTTGTGAAATTGGGCTCGGCTGCTTGCAGGCAACCTCCTTCCTTGTAAGGGGTTAACTGTTCCCATAATCATCAACATTAAAAGAAAAAATTGCTGGAAATAGATCACTCTGTGTGTAATGAATCTATATAATATATAAGAGACACTTTTTGAATTGAATTATATATGTTTTGAGCCTGGTTGTTCTGATATATATGTACTGAGGTTTGTTCTGGTGCTGTATTTATGTACTGAGCTTGGTTCTGGTGGGTATATATATGTACTAAGTTTGGTTCTGATGCTGTATTTATGTATTGAGCTTTGTTCTGGTGCTGTATTTATGTACTGAGCTTGGCTCTGGAGTTGTATATATGTACTGAGTTTGGTTCTGGTGTTGTATATATGTACTGAGCTTGGTTCTGGTGTTGTATTAATGTACTGAGCTTGGTTCTGGTGTTGTATATATGTATATGAGCTTGGTTCTGGAGTTGTAAACATGTACTGAGTTTGGTTCTGGTGTTGTATATGTGTATGAGCTTGGTTCTGTTGCTGTATATGTACTGAGCTTGGTTCTGGTGGGTATATATGTACTGAGCTTGGTTCTGATGCTATATTTAAGTACTGAGCTTTGTTCTGGTGTTGTGTTTATGTTCTGAGCTTGGTTCTGGAGTTGTATATATGTACAGAGTTTGGTTCTGGAGTTGTATATATGTACTGAGTTTGGTTCTGGTGTAGTATATGTGTATGAGTTTGGTTCTGATGTTGTATATGTGTATGAGCTTTGTTTTGATGCTCCATATATGTACCGAGCTTGGCTCTGATGTTGTATATATGTACTAAACTTGGTTCTGGTGCTGTATATATGTTCTGAGCTTCTCTTTGGTGCTGTATATATGTATTGAGCTTGGTTGTTATGATGAATATAACTCCAGAACCAAGCTCAGTATATATATATATATACAGCATCAGAACCTAGTTTAGTACATATACACAGCACCAGTACAAATACAGATCAGTACAGAGATAATTTGCAAATTTAGTTTAACCCCTGTGTAATGATGGGGGTAGGGAAACGGACAAGTGAGCCCTAATCTACCCGCCACTCTGTCCCTGCCTACTTGCAACGACCCGCCCTAGGCGACGGGGTACAACTGGGCGGCGGACCCTACGCTCAGTAAGTGCACGAGACAAACAGACAAGGGTACACAAAGCTAAGGGAAATGGGGCAGTTGCCCACGGCAACACCGTGAGCAACAAGAGAGGTAAACGAGCCGAGTCAAACCAGGAGTGTACGAGGTACCCATCACAGAGCAGGAGAGTAGTCAGCAAGCCAGGGTCAGTATGGAGCAGGATCAAATAGTAGGAGCTGTAGCTGGGCCAGGAAACCACACGAGAAGAATCACAAGCAAAGGAGGAACAGGAAAGGCAGGTATAAATAGACAGAGGGTGGGAGCTAGCTCCGTCTGGCCAGGCTCTCCCACTCCTAAGCCTGCCATCCTGAGTGGTGGAAGATGGAGTCAGTCTCAGAGACATAGACTCAGGTGCAGACTGATTACCTATGGGCGTATCCACAGAAGTTGTGCCTGACAGATCCTTTACACCCTGCCATATAAGTTTGTACGGAATAAAACTACAGCTCCCAGTATAGCCAGAATGATGGTAAGGATATGCTGGGAGTTGCGGTTTCACAAAAAAGAACGATACACACATCATCTCGCTGCAGATCATACAGTGACTACAGTACTGAGCAGTCACAGGGAGAATAAACATTTACATTTAGTGATTCACCGGTGCCTCCTGGCCATGACAAATTTCTGCGGAAATGGGTCAATTTGCTCAATCAGATGTCTTCGGAAGCTCACTTTTTCAACATTTCTGCACCTATAAACGAAGAGCAAATTCTTATGGTGCCACACTCTATGCCACTAAATATAATAGTATCATACACTGTGTCCCCGAATATAACAAGTGCTACACACTGTGCCCCTGAATATAATAGTACCATACACTGTACCCCTGATTATAATAGTACCATACACTGTGCCCATGAATAAAATTGTGTCAAACACTGTAAAGTAATGCACCACACACAGTGCCCCCTGTAGATAGTGCCCCTCATAGAGCCCCCTGTAGATAGTGCCCCCTGTGGCATTCACTGTTGCGCGTTCCCTGTATAGTGCCTCCTGTAGATATGGCCCCCTGTGGCATTCCCTGTAAATAGAGCCCCCTGTGGCGTTCCCTGTAGATAGGGCCCTCTGAGGCGTTCCCTACAGGGCCCCTATATAGTCCCCTGTAGTTAGTGTTCCCTATATAGTCCCCTGTAGTTAGTGTTCCCTATATTGTCCCCTGTAGCTACTGTTCCCTATATAGTCCCTTGTAGCTACTGTTCCCTATATAGTCCCCTGTAGCTACTGTTCCCTATATACTCCCCTGTAGCTACTGCTATCTATGTATTGTTCCCAGTAGTTTGTGTTCCCTATATCGTCCCCTGTAGCTACTATTCCCTATATAGTCCCCTGTAGTTACTGTTCTCTATGTAGTCCCCTGTAGCTACTGTTCCCTATATAGTCCCCTGTAGCTACTGTGAAAGGAAATGTATTTTTTAAAAGTGTTTTATACCTACTGTATACCTTATATACTCATATCCTTATATGCCTGTACAAGTTAGTTATATTAGAAGGCAGGTGCTCTGGGACTATAAAGCAGTAGTGCCGTGTGCAAAACACTACGCAGCAATAATAATAAGTAAAATTGAGAATGATAGTGTCGTGTGCAAAACACTACGCAGCAATAATAATAAGTAAAATGAAGAATGATAGTGTCGTGTGCAAAACACTATGCAGCAATAATAATAAGTAAAATGGAGAATGATCGTGTCGTGTGCAAAACACTACGCAGCAATAATAGGTAAGATGAGGGAACGGCCCCTCTAAGAGCCAATTGAGTTGTGGAACTATATCTAAACTTTCTGACTCATTTGTTATTGCCATTTGTTATTGTCTGACTATAAAT
This sequence comes from Rhinoderma darwinii, assembly GCF_050947455.1. Classification (NCBI taxonomy): domain Eukaryota; kingdom Metazoa; phylum Chordata; class Amphibia; order Anura; family Rhinodermatidae; genus Rhinoderma; species Rhinoderma darwinii. Next base: position 607,455,445 of record NC_134687.1, on the reverse strand, counting down.
ATCCGCTGCTCATAAGAATAAAGAAGAAGCATTTTCATACAGTAACGTGTCTGTGTGTTTTTGCTCCTCCGAGCTGCTCGTATCCATAAATTGATTTTTAAGAAGCTAATTTGGAGCTGGATGGAACTCAAGACGTAGTGGGTTGCTAAATTGCACTCACACTACTGTTCCCTATATAGTCCACTGTAGTTACAGTTCTCTATATAGTCCCCTGTAGCAACTGTTCCCTATATAGTCCCCTGTAGCTACTGTTCCCTATGTATTGTCTCCTGTAGTTTATGTTCCCTATATAGTCCCCTGTAGCTACTGTTCCCTATATAGTTCCATGTAGTTACTGTTCTCTATATAGTCCCCTGTAGCTACTGTCCCTATATAGTCCCCTGTAGCTACTGTTCCCTATATAGTCCCCTGTAGTTAATGTTCCCTATATAGTCCCCTGTAGTTAGTGTTCTCTATATAATCCCCTGTAGTTAGTGTTCCCTATATAGTCCCCTGTAGCTACTGTTCCCTATATAGTTCCCTGTAGCTACTGTTCCCTATATAGTCCACTGTAGTTACTGTTCTCTATATAGTCCCCTGTAGCTACTGTTCCCTATATAATGCCCTGTAGCTACTGCTACCTATGTATTGTCCCCTGTAGTTTATGTTCCCTATATAGTCCCTTGTAGCTACTGGGGACTATATACAACGCTGCCCACTGTAGAAGGAAAAAAAACACATTTCTTACCTATCCCGTTCCCGCTCTGTCCTCTAGTGGCGCCAGTCGTCTTCCAGCGGAACGATGCAGCGGTGCGATGACTGCATCATCACTAAAGCGCCGTATGGCGAGGCATCAAGCGCTAGTGAACTCAATTATATCCGCCTCCTAAGGACGCAAATACAATTGAGTGCAGGGGACCAGCTCCGGCTTCCTGCTTCACCCGGTTCTGCGAACCGGCTGTAATTTTAACACCCGGTTCATGGGAACCGGGGCGAACCGGCCGAATCCCACCCCTGCATAGGAGCAGTATTATAGTAATTATATTCTTGTACATAGGGGGCAGTATTATAGTAGGTTTATTCTTGTACATAGGAGGCAGTATTACGGTAGTTATATTCTTGTATATAGGGGGCAGTATTATAGTAGTTATGTTCTTGTACATAGGGGCAGTATTATAGTAGTTATATTCTTATACATAGGGGGCAGTATTATAGTAGTTATATTCTTGTACATAGGGACATTATTATAGTAGATATACTCTTGTACATAGTGACAGTATTATAGTAGTTATATTCTTGTATATAGGGGCAGTATTATAGTAGTTCTATTCTTGTCCATAGGAGAGGATAGACGTGTGCTTGTGAGCTCCCTGTTAGGACTATGCATGGCTTCTGACCCAGGTGGAGGGGAGGGGTCCTGGGCTGATGATCCTGGGAAAGCCCAGAGTCTGGAGTTTGACCTGCAGCATGGAGATGGTGGAGGTGAAGATCTGGAAATGGTGGCTGGTGAGTCAACTGAATCTCATGATGTTGGTGAATTGTGCACAAAAATGACAAAGAAAAATATCTTTAAAATGGAAATGCAAGTTCGCAAATTGAGAACTGAAATTAACCAAGAGACTGATCCAAAGGCAAAGCTGATGAAATGTGAGTGTCTGGATGTTTGCACACGTGAGCTGGTGATATTGAAGGAGAGATTGCAGAAAGAATCATGCACAGTGCCCAAAATAAAGAACCGGGCAATGGAGAATAAAAGGGAGACCAGAGCCCAAACTGTGAAGAGAAAAAATATCATTGCAAAAAAAGACACTGACTATAATACTGTGTATAATATTGTGGCGCAGGGAAACCCTGGAAGATATGAGTGTGCAGTGGCTGGAGGATCACATCTCTCATCATGTGTGGGGTCTGTGCAATCAGTGAACAAAAATGCTGCTAAAGCTGCAGAGAAATGTGTGCCAGCTGACGAGGGGTTAACTGCAGTAGACTCTATGTGCAGTACTGATGAAGTAAATGCGAGTGGCACTCCTGGGAGTGAGCAAGAAAGTGCCACATATACTGACATTGTAAGTGAGACCTCGCTCAGCGCGGTGATTGACAGTCTGATATCTGATGAACCAGCGGCACAGGCTGAGGCGGACATTGCAGACCCTGTTCTGGAGGTTCAGACGTCCGCAGTGTCAGTGAATGAAGTGCAGGTTACACAGCGATCAGGAGCAGACACAGGAGGATCTGCAGTACAATCAGCTGAGGAGAGGTTCAGTCCTGACCCCCTTGCTGACAGACCTCAGTACAGGAGACTGTTCTCCAGCGTCACAAGACCGACTAACCCCAAACCTCAGAGGAGGAACGCGGTCAGAATCAGGTACTCGGGACCAGAGGAAAACATCCCTTCCAGACTCTACATTGGGAAAGTTTTGTTGAAGGAGATTATGAAGTTTAAAGCTTCTGAGGTGTTCGCTCTGATCCACGTTCCGTCCAGCAGGAATTATGACATCAGTTTCAAGCTGCAATATAGTCTAGACTTGTTCTGGAGTATTTATAACGATACAAAGTAGCACGCGATGTGGGAGCATCTACATGTCATCCAGCTGACTAAACCCCAGGTAGTCACCACCACCGTCCTGTTCCAGTCTGAGGTGGTGGCTCTGGCAGATTTGCAGCACTGGTTGAGCAGATATTGTGAGGTGAAGAGACTGCCAACAAAGATCTATGATGAGGAGGAGATCTGGAATGGAGGATATTCTGTCAAGATCCAGCTGGTTCAGGAGAATGGAGTGACCAGACATCTGCCGCACTCCTTCTACCTGGGCTCGGAGAGAGGCATATGTTACTACCCTGGTCAACCGCGACGGTGCCATAGATGTGGGGGCAGACACCTGGCGTTCAACTGTTCCCATATTAAGTGCTCACTATGTGGTCAGTTTGGGCATGTGAAGGATGAGTGTACAGGACCTGTTATCTGTAACCTGTGCTTAGGACCTGGACATACATTCCGGGAGTGTCCACATGCAGAACATAATAAAGAGGAGACCTTTAAAGAAGCCATGGAGGAAGAGCAGGAGGAAGTCTCCATATGTGTAGATACAACCCCAGAACCTGGAAGCCCCAGCGAGGATGTCAGCCGAAGTACCAGAGACCCTGCTCCAGGGACGAATGTCCCATCTGTGGATGCTGCACAAGTGTCACCAGCCACTGAAAATAGAGGTCATGCTAAAAGTAAAATATCCAGTCACTCTGTCACCAAAACATCTAAAAATCTGCCCAACACCAGTAAGGAACCAGTTGATCCAGCCGCAGCGACCAGTAAGGAACCAGCTGATCCAGCCGCAGCGACCAGTAAAAAAACAGCTGATCTAGCCGCAGCGACCAGTAAAGAACCAGCTGATCCAGCCGCAGCGACTAGTATGGATGAGGAGGGATTTCAGACGGTTAAAAGGAGAAGTAAAACAGATGATTCTTCTAGGAAAAAAATCACTGCTGCAAAGAAATCACCGGAGTCTCCAGTGCTGGCGATAACGGGGGGACATTACTGTGCGCTGGGAGAAGATGACCAGGAAGAAGAAGCAGAGATGGAGCAAGTCTCCTCACGCAACCCAGACGACGAACCTCAGGATGAAGACTCTGACCCCCCAATGTCCACCAAAAGATGGGGTGTAACGGGACATAGCAGTGGAAGAAGGAAAAAAAGTAGGAAAGATCTGTAACCAGGATGATGCTGAAAATCACCTCCATCAATGTGAACAGTGTGAAGAATAGGAGCAGGCGGCGGGCGATATTCCAGCGTCTGTCTGGCGACAAATCTGACATCATCTTTATACAAGAGACTTATCTGAAGAGCAATGCTCAGGTGTACGCATCCAAGAGAGACTGGAGACACGGACCATCATTCTGGTCCTTTGGACTGGAACGAAATGATGGCGTAGGAATTCTATTTAATAATATGGACGTACAAGTGGAGAAAGTCCTGGAGATCTGCTCCGGCCGCTGCCTGATGCTGGACTTTACCCTGGACACTGTACATTATAGAGTCATTAATATCTATGCCCAGCAAACCAGGAAAGAGAGGAGGGAATTATTCCAAAATATTAAGCCCTATTGTTTTACTTCTAAGGTCTTTATTTTGAGTGGTGACTTCAATAGTGTCTCCAGTAATGTGGATCGTTCCAGTAGTCACAAAAGATTGAGATATGATGAAAATTTTCTCAATAGTCTAGTCCAGCAGGCTCATTTAGTGGACCCCTATGGTCTACACTGTAGTCGTAAAGCTTACACTTATCATAAGGGAGGTCATGCAAGCAGAATAGACCGTGTGTACATTAAGAAAGAATTGAAGTGTTCTCAGTATAGGATAAGTCCTATAGAGTTCTCTGACCATTGTATGGTGAGTGTAACGCTGGATCTGGACGATGCTGTGGTCTATGGTAAGGGTTACTGGAAGGTAAATAGCTCTGCGCTCCAGGATCCACAGTTTAAAGAGTCCTTTATCGCATTTTATAATGACCGGAGAACTACCCAGTGTATGTGCGATGACACAGCGGAGTGGTTGGAGGACATGAAAAGATACATCAAGCAGTTTATTATAAGAGCTGCAAAGAGACGGAGTAATATGGAGTATATGAGGTATTCTGCACTGAGACTGCTACTGAGCCGTCTATATAGTAAGATGAATAGTGGAGAGCAGGTAGACGGCGACAGCGTCCGCCAGATAAAGCAGAAGATGAGACAGCTGCAGTATGATCGCCTCAAGTCCCTGAAGGCAGAAGGCCAGTTTGATAGTTGGGGGGTTCATACCCCAGATCCCTTTATTGCCTGTAAGAACCGGGTTAGTAAGAAACTTCTGGTGAGTCTAATAGATGAGAACGGGATGGAGCAATCAGAACAGAAAAAACTTCATAAAATCATTGGAAATTATTATGGAAAACTGTTTGAAGGGAGTCAGATTAGAGATGACGACATAAAAGCCTATCTGAAGAGTGTGACCCTGCCAAAATTAGATCCAGCGCAGGCAGATAGCATGGCTGACCCTATATCTGACGAGGAGGTAAAGAGGAGCATTGACTCCTTAAAAACCAAGAGGAGTCCTGGTCTGGACGGCCTGACCAGCGAGTTTTATAAGGAGTTCAGGGATTTATTGGCCCCTGACCTGGTGCAGGTATATAATGATTGCCTCTCTGCTGGGAAACTTTTACAATTGCAGTATAAATCTGTTCTAGTTCTCCTAGCAAAGAAGGGAAATCTGAAAGATTTAAAAAATTGGCGTCCATTGTCCCTGCTGAACACGGATTATAAAATCCTGGCCAAGATCTTGTATTACAGGCTGAGTGAGGTGGCGGATGATCTCATCATCCCTAATCAGACGTGTGGTGTGAAAGGCCGGACTATAGAGGACTCCTTGCTGCTGATGAGAGAATCCATGACTTATATTAAGCGGCATGAGGTGGGGATATATATAGTAGTCTTAGACCAGAGTAAGGCCTTTGATAGAGTCCATCATGATTTCCTGTATCAGGTGTTGTTGGAGTACGGCCTTCCTGCGCAGTTTGTACAATGGCTGCAGGTTCTGTATAAGGAGGCAGTTAGCCGGCCTCTGATTAATGGTCACTTGGCAGACGCCTTCAGTATAAAGTCGGGTGTGCGGCAAGGCTGCCCTCTCAGCCCATTATTATATGTGTTTAGTCTGGATCCATTTTTAAGGAAATTGCAGGACAATAAAAAGTTTATGGGGTTGAAATGTCATTTGCAGAATAAAGTAGAGGAGATAAAGTTCTGCGCCTATGCGGATGATGTGACGGTCATGTTGTCTTCTGCTGGTGACTGTGCAGCTCTACAGCAAGAGATAGCCAGGTTTTCCCAGGTGTCTAATTCTGCTGTGAATATGGAGAAGAGCGAGGCCTTGTGGTTGGGAAGTGACAGCGATGTCTTCTCGGTGCCCTTCAGAACAGTTCAGGAGAAGATAAAGATTTTGGGGGTTGTGTTTGGAGCTGTGGATGAAGGGAAGGTGAACTGGGAGGAGAAGTTAGCGCTGTGTGAGCAGAAGGTGCTGAGCTGGAAGCACTGGCGGCTGACGTATCAGGAGAAGGTCCGCCTGTTGAAGAGCTTCCTCCTCCCGCTCTTCCTATATATCAGTGTGGTGTTTCCAGTACCGGATACTTTACTTCCCAGACTGACAAACGTTTTCTTCCGCTTCTTGTGGGGTAACAGGGTCAATGTAGTCTGGAGGAACATTGTCTATCTCCCTCATAAGGAAGGTGGTCTCTCCATGCCCTGCCCAGAGCTCTTCTTTAGTCTTATGTTTCTGATGAAGAATTTTTTATTTTGTAAGAATGCTGAGGTGAAGCCATGGGGCAGTTTGTTTAAAAGTCAGATCCAGCAGTTTGTGTCTGTATGGTCAATAGGTGACCCCATAAAGAGGATCTCAGGGCGCATTAAGAATAACGTGTCTTGGTATGGAGTCAATATAATCAGGAAGATCATTAAATGGAAGATCTTATATGATGATGTCAAGTTACTCCATAGGAAGGAGTTGTACAAGAAGCTCCTTAGATGTCAGTTCTCTGTCCATATACAATTGAGGGAAGCCCCGAGCCTTGATATAAGACAGGCTGCAAAAATCCTGGATGACTCTAGAGTTCCTCCGCACATGAGGGACGTGGCATGGTTAGGATTCCATGGCAAAATGTATGTTAGAGCCAACCTTAAGTGTAGATTCGTGTTGGACAGATTCTGTCCTAGAGAAGAGTGTCCCCAGATACTAGAGACCATGGAACATCTACTGTTAGAGTGTCCTTTCAGTATACAATTATGGGAAGCTGTGTCCCTGTCCCTGCAGTTACCACATCTAGTGGGACAGCCATACTCTCAGCTGCTGTATGGAGACTTCAAGCCTGAACTTAGTGTATATGATAGAAGTTCATTATATGTCATAAATGTGGTGACCCTGTATCATCTGTGGTGTGCGCGATGCAGCCTGACATCAATAAAGAAGAACTCTCCTGTAATACTGTCAGGCATAATATCTTGGAAAGTCTTAAGACTGTGTATAGGAAAAATATGAAAAATAATTTGAATTTATACTGGAGGAATATTAATATATCATGCTTTGTTTAATATTTGTGATGTTATTAAGAGACAAGTTTTGTTCTATATTTGTCATGACTGTCTTGTAAATACATTGTAATATTTTGTTGCAAGTTTTCAAATAAAAAAGATCATTATAGTAGTTATGTTCTTGTACATAGGGGCAGTATTATAGTAGTTATATTCTTATACATAGGGGGCAGTATTATAGTAGTTATATTCTTGTACATAGGGACATTATTATAGTAGATATACTCTTGTACATAGTGACAGTATTATAGTAGTTATATTCTTGTATATAGGGGCAGTATTATAGTAGTTCTATTCTTGTCCATAGGAGAGGATAGACGTGTGCTTGTGAGCTCCCTGTTAGGACTATGCATGGCTTCTGACCCAGGTGGAGGGGAGGGGTCCTGGGCTGATGATCCTGGGAAAGCCCAGAGTCTGGAGTTTGACCTGCAGCATGGAGATGGTGGAGGTGATGATCTGGAAATGGTGGCTGGTGAGTCAACTGAATCTCACGATGTTGGTGAATTGTGCACAAAAATGACAAAGAAAAATATCTTTAAAATGGAAATGCAAGTTCGCAAATTGAGAACTGAAATTAACCAAGAGACTGATCCAAAGGCAAAGCTGATGAAATGTGAGTGTCTGGATGTCTGCACACGTGAGCTGGTGATATTGAAGGAGAGATTGCAGAAAGAATCATGCACAGTACCCAAAATAAAGAACTGGGCAATTGAGAACAAAAGGGAGACCAGAGCCCAAACTGTGAAGAGAAAAAATATCATTGCAAAAAAAGACACTGACTATAATACTGTGTATAATATTGTGGAGCAGGAAAACCCTGGAAGATATGAGTGTGCGGTGGCTGGAGGATCACATCTCTCATCATGTGTGGGGTCTGTGCAATCAGTCAACAAAAATGCTGCATGCAGAACATAATAAAGAGGAGACCTTTAAAGAAGCCATGGAGGAAGACCAGGAGGATGTCTCCATATGTGTAGATACAACTCCAGAACCTGGAAGCCCCAGCGATGATGTGAGCCGAAGTACCAGAGACCCTGCTCCAGAGACGAATGTATTATCTGTGGATGCTGCACAAGTGTCACCAGCCACTGAAAATAGAGGTCATGCTAAAAGTAAAATATCCAGTCACTCTGTCACCAAAACATCTAAACATCTGGCCAACATTAGTAAGGAACCAGCTGATCCACCCGCAGCGACCAGTAAAAAAACAGCTGATCCAGCCGCAGCGACCAGTATCGATGAGGAGGGATTTCAGACGGTTAAAAGGAGAAGTAAAACAGATGATTCTTCTAGGAAAAAAATCACTGCTGCAAACAAATCACCGGAGTCTCCAGTGCTGGCGATAACTGGGGGACGTTACTGTGCGCTGGGAGAAGATGAACAGGAAGAAGAAGCAGAGATGGAGCCTTGTCTCCTCACACAACCAAGATGACGAACCTCAGGATGAAGATGCTGACCCCCCAATGTCCACCAAAAGATGGGGTGTTACAGGACATAGCAGTGGAAGAAGGAAAAAAAGTAGGAAAGACATGTAACCAAGATGAGGCTGAAAATCACCTCTATTAATGTGAACAGTGTGAAGAATAGGAGCAGGCGGCGGGCGATATTCCAGCGTCTGTCTGACGACAAAACCAATGTCCTCTTTATACAAGAGACTTATCTACAGAGTAATGTCCCTGCTGTGTCCCTGCAGTCACCACATCTAGTGGGACAGTGAAACTCTCAGCTGCTGTATGGAGACTTCTAGCCCGAACTCAGTTTATATCATAGAGGTTCACTATATGTCATAAATGTGGTGACTGTGTCCCCTCTGTGGTGTGCGCGATGCTGCCCTGGCACCAATAAAGAAGAACTCTCCTGTAATACTGTCTAGAATAATATCATGAAAAATAGTTGAAACAATCTATACTGGAGCAATATTCATATATTATGGTTTGTTTAATGATTGTGATGTTATTAAGAGACATACGTTTATTTTCTTTATCTGTTATGAGTGTATTGCAAAGGTATTGTAATAATTTGTTGCAAGTTTTCAAATAAAAAAGATAATTATAGTAGTTATATTCTTGTACATAGGGACATTATTATAGTAGATATACTCTTGTGCATAGGAGCAGTATTAGAGTAGTTATATTCTTGTATATAGGAGCAGTATTATAGTAAATATTCTTGTACATAGGAGGCTGTATTATAGTAGTTATATTCTTGTACATAGGAGGTAGTATTAGGCTGGGTTCACACAACCTATTTTTTACGCCTCGATTTACACTACCGTTCAAAAGTTTGGGGTCACCCAGACAATTTTGTGTTTTCCATGAAAACTCACACTTATATTTATCAAATGAGTTGCAAAATGACTCGAAAATATAGTCAAGACATTGACAAGGTTAGAAATAATGATTTTTATTTGAAATAATAATTTTCTCCTTCAAACTTTGCTTTCGTCAAAGAATGCTCCATTTGCAGCAATTACAGCATTGCAGACCTTTGGCATTCTAGCTGTTAATTTGCTGATGTAATCGGGAGAAATTTCACCCCATGCTTCCAGAAGCCCCTCCCACAAGTTGGATTGGCTCTCACAACAGCTCTATGGGGTTGAGATCTTGTGACTGTGCTGGCCACTCCATTACAGATAGAATACTAGATGCCTGCTTCTTCCCTAAATAGTTCTTGCATAATTTGGAGGTGTGCTTTGGGTCATTGTCCTGTTGTAGGATGAAATTGGCACCAATCAAGCGCTGTCCACAGGGTATGGCATTGCGTTGCAAAATGGAGTGATAGCCTTCCTTATTCAAAATCCCTTTTACCTTGTACAAATCTCCCACTTTACCAGCACCAAAGCAACCCCAGACCATCACATTACCTCCACCATGCTTGACAGATGACGTCAGGCACTCTTCCAGCATCTATTCAGTTGTTCTGCGTCTCACAAATGTTCTTCTGTGTGATCCAAACACCTCAAACTTCGATTAGTCTGTCCATAACAGTTTTTTCCAGTCTTCCTCTGTCCAATGTCTGTGTGCTTTTGCCCATATTAATCTTTTCCTTTTATTAGCCAGTCTCAGATATGGCTTTTTCTTTGCCACTCTGCTCTGAAGGCCAGCATCCCGGAGTCGCCTATTCACTGTAGACGTTGACACTGGCGTTTTGCGGGTACTATTTAATGAAGCTGCCAGTTGAGGACCTGTGAGGCGTCTATTTCTCAAACTAGAGACTCTAATGTACTTGTCTTGTTGCTCAGTTGTGCAGCGTGGCCTCCCACTTCTCTTTCTACTCTGGTTAGAGCCTGTTTGTGCTGTCCTCTGAAGGGAGTAGTACACACCGTTGTAGGAAATCTCCAGTTTCTTTTCTCACATGGAATAGCCTTCATTTCTAAGAACAAGAATAGACTGTCGAGTTTCACATGAAAGCTCTCTTTTTCTAGCAATTTTGAGAGTTTAATTGAACCCACAAATGTAATGCTCCAGATTCTCAACTAGCTCAAATGAAGGTCAGTTTTATAGCTCCTCTAAACAGCAAAATTGTTTACAGCGGTGCTAACATAATTGCACAAGGGTTTTCAGGTGTTCTAGCATTCTAACACTGTTAGCAAACACAATGTACCATTAGAACACTGGAGTGATGGTTGCTGGAAATGGGCCTCTATACACCTATGTAGATATTGCATTAAAAACCAGACGTTTGCAGCTAGAATAGTCATTTAGCACATTAACAATGTATAGAGTGTATTTCTGATTAATTTAATGTTATCTTCATTGAAAAAAACTGTGCTTTTCTTGCAAAAATAAGGAAATTTCTAAGTGACCCTAAATTTTTGAACGGTAGTGTACGTCTGAAAATACGGCTCCAATACGTCGGCAAACATCTGCCCATTCATTTGAATGGGTTTGCCGACGTACTGTGCCGACGACCTGTCATTTACGCGTCGCTGTCAAACGACGACGCGTAAAAAGAAGTGCAGGACACTTCTTGCGACGTAATTTGAGCCGTTTTTAATTGAATCCAATGAAGAACAGCTCCAACTTACGGCCGTAATTGACGCCTCGCAAAACGCGAGTACATGCAATTACGTCTGAAATTATGGAGCTGTTTTCTCTTGAAAACAGCTCCGTAATTTCAGACTTAAATGCAGTTATCGTGTGCACATACCCTTATAGTAGTTATATTCTTGTACATAGGGAGCAGTATTGTATTAGTTATATTCTTGTACATAGGAGGCAGTATGATAGTAGTTATATTCTTGTACATAGGAGGCAGTATTATAGTAGTTATTTTCTTGTACATAGGAGCAGTATTATAGTAGTTATATTCTTGTACATAGTAGGCAGTATTATAGTAGTTATATTCTTGTACATAGAGGGCAGTATTATAGTAGTTATATTCTTGTACATATGAGCAGTATTATAAAAGTTATATTCTTGTATGTAGAAGCAGTATTATAGTAGTTATATTCTTGCACATCTTGTACATAGGTGGCAGTATTTTAGTAGTTATATTCTTGTACATAGGAGCGGTATTATAGTAGTTATATTCTTGTATATAGAGGGCAGTATTATAGTAGTTATATTCTTGTACATAGGGACATTATTATAGTAGATATATTCTTGTACATAGGAGCAGTATTAAAGTAGATATATTCTTGTATATAGGAGCAGTATTATAGTAAATATTCTTGTATATAGGAGGCTGTATTATAGTAGTTATATTCTTGTACATAAGGGCAGTATTATAGTAGTTATATTCTTGTACATAGGAGGCAGTATTATAGTAGTTATATTCTTGTCCATAGGAGAGGATAGACGTGTGCTTGTGAGCTCCCTGTTAGGACTATGCATGGCTTCTGACCCAGGTGGAGGGGAGGGGTCCTGGGCTGATGATCCTGGGAAAGCCCAGAGTCTGGAGTTTGACCTGCAGCATGGAGATGGTGGAGGTGATGATCTGGAAATGGTGGCTGGTGAGTCAACTGAATCTCACGATGTTGGTGAATTGTGCACAAAAATGACAAAGAAAAATATCTTTAAAATGGAAATGCAAGTTCGCAAATTGAGAACTGAAATTAACCAAGAGACTGATCCAAAGGCAAAGCTGATGAAATGTGAGTGTCTGGATGTCTGCACACGTGAGCTGGTGATATTGAAGGAGAGATTGCAGAAAGAATCATGCACAGTACCCAAAATAAAGAACTGGGCAATTGAGAACAAAAGGGAGACCAGAGCCCAAACTGTGAAGAGAAAAAATATCATTGCAAAAAAAGACACTGACTATAATACTGTGTATAATATTGTGGAGCAGGAAAACCCTGGAAGATATGAGTGTGCGGTGGCTGGAGGATCACATCTCTCATCATGTGTGGGGTCTGTGCAATCAGTCAACAAAAATGCTGCATGCAGAACATAATAAAGAGGAGACCTTTAAAGAAGCCATGGAGGAAGACCAGGAGGATGTCTCCATATGTGTAGATACAACTCCAGAACCTGGAAGCCCCAGCGATGATGTGAGCCGAAGTACCAGAGACCCTGCTCCAGAGACGAATGTATTATCTGTGGATGCTGCACAAGTGTCACCAGCCACTGAAAATAGAGGTCATGCTAAAAGTAAAATATCCAGTCACTCTGTCACCAAAACATCTAAACATCTGCCCAACATTAGTAAGGAACCAGCTGATCCACCCGCAGCGACCAGTAAAAAAACAGCTGATCCAGCCGCAGCGACCAGTATCGATGAGGAGGGATTTCAGACGGTTAAAAGGAGAAGTAAAACAGATGATTCTTCTAGGAAAAAAATCACTGCTGCAAACAAATCACCGGAGTCTCCAGTGCTGGCGATAACTGGGGGACGTTACTGTGCGCTGGGAGAAGATGAACAGGAAGAAGAAGCAGAGATGGAGCCTTGTCTCCTCACACAACCAAGATGACGAACCTCAGGATGAAGATGCTGACCCCCCAATGTCCACCAAAAGATGGGGTGTTACAGGACATAGCAGTGGAAGAAGGAAAAAAAGTAGGAAAGACATGTAACCAAGATGAGGCTGAAAATCACCTCTATTAATGTGAACAGTGTGAAGAATAGGAGCAGGCGGCGGGCGATATTCCAGCGTCTGTCTGACGACAAAACCAATGTCCTCTTTATACAAGAGACTTATCTACAGAGTAATGTCCCTGCTGTGTCCCTGCAGTCACCACATCTAGTGGGACAGTGAAACTCTCAGCTGCTGTATGGAGACTTCTAGCCCGAACTCAGTTTATATCATAGAGGTTCACTATATGTCATAAATGTGGTGACTGTGTCCCCTCTGTGGTGTGCGCGATGCTGCCCTGGCACCAATAAAGAAGAACTCTCCTGTAATACTGTCTAGAATAATATCATGAAAAATAGTTGAAACAATCTATACTGGAGCAATATTCATATATTATGGTTTGTTTAATGATTGTGATGTTATTAAGAGACATACGTTTATTTTCTTTATCTGTTATGAGTGTATTGCAAAGGTATTGTAATAATTTGTTGCAAGTTTTCAAATAAAAAAGATAATTATAGTAGTTATATTCTTGTACATAGGGACATTATTATAGTAGATATACTCTTGTGCATAGGAGCAGTATTAGAGTAGTTATATTCTTGTATATAGGAGCAGTATTATAGTAAATATTCTTGTACATAGGAGGCTGTATTATAGTAGTTATATTCTTGTACATAGGAGGTAGTATTAGGCTGGGTTCACACAACCTATTTTTTACGCCTCGATTTACACTACCGTTCAAAAGTTTGGGGTCACCCAGACAATTTTGTGTTTTCCATGAAAACTCACACTTATATTTATCAAATGAGTTGCAAAATGACTCGAAAATATAGTCAAGACATTGACAAGGTTAGAAATAATGATTTTTATTTGAAATAATAATTTTCTCCTTCAAACTTTGCTTTCGTCAAAGAATGCTCCATTTGCAGCAATTACAGCATTGCAGACCTTTGGCATTCTAGCTGTTAATTTGCTGATGTAATCGGGAGAAATTTCACCCCATGCTTCCAGAAGCCCCTCCCACAAGTTGGATTGGCTCTCACAACAGCTCTATGGGGTTGAGATCTTGTGACTGTGCTGGCCACTCCATTACAGATAGAATACTAGATGCCTGCTTCTTCCCTAAATAGTTCTTGCATAATTTGGAGGTGTGCTTTGGGTCATTGTCCTGTTGTAGGATGAAATTGGCACCAATCAAGCGCTGTCCACAGGGTATGGCATTGCGTTGCAAAATGGAGTGATAGCCTTCCTTATTCAAAATCCCTTTTACCTTGTACAAATCTCCCACTTTACCAGCACCAAAGCAACCCCAGACCATCACATTACCTCCACCATGCTTGACAGATGACGTCAGGCACTCTTCCAGCATCTATTCAGTTGTTCTGCGTCTCACAAATGTTCTTCTGTGTGATCCAAACACCTCAAACTTCGATTAGTCTGTCCATAACAGTTTTTTCCAGTCTTCCTCTGTCCAATGTCTGTGTGCTTTTGCCCATATTAATCTTTTCCTTTTATTAGCCAGTCTCAGATATGGCTTTTTCTTTGCCACTCTGCTCTGAAGGCCAGCATCCCGGAGTCGCCTATTCACTGTAGACGTTGACACTGGCGTTTTGCGGGTACTATTTAATGAAGCTGCCAGTTGAGGACCTGTGAGGCGTCTATTTCTCAAACTAGAGACTCTAATGTACTTGTCTTGTTGCTCAGTTGTGCAGCGTGGCCTCCCACTTCTCTTTCTACTCTGGTTAGAGCCTGTTTGTGCTGTCCTCTGAAGGGAGTAGTACACACCGTTGTAGGAAATCTCCAGTTTCTTTTCTCACATGGAATAGCCTTCATTTCTAAGAACAAGAATAGACTGTCGAGTTTCACATGAAAGCTCTCTTTTTCTAGCAATTTTGAGAGTTTAATTGAACCCACAAATGTAATGCTCCAGATTCTCAACTAGCTCAAATGAAGGTCAGTTTTATAGCTCCTCTAAACAGCAAAATTGTTTACAGCGGTGCTAACATAATTGCACAAGGGTTTTCAGGTGTTCTAGCATTCTAACACTGTTAGCAAACACAATGTACCATTAGAACACTGGAGTGATGGTTGCTGGAAATGGGCCTCTATACACCTATGTAGATATTGCATTAAAAACCAGACGTTTGCAGCTAGAATAGTCATTTAGCACATTAACAATGTATAGAGTGTATTTCTGATTAATTTAATGTTATCTTCATTGAAAAAAACTGTGCTTTTCTTGCAAAAATAAGGAAATTTCTAAGTGACCCTAAATTTTTGAACGGTAGTGTACGTCTGAAAATACGGCTCCAATACGTCGGCAAACATCTGCCCATTCATTTGAATGGGTTTGCCGACGTACTGTGCCGACGACCTGTCATTTACGCGTCGCTGTCAAACGACGACGCGTAAAAAGAAGTGCAGGACACTTCTTGCGACGTAATTTGAGCCGTTTTTAATTGAATCCAATGAAGAACAGCTCCAACTTACGGCCGTAATTGACGCCTCGCAAAACGCGAGTACATGCAATTACGTCTGAAATTATGGAGCTGTTTTCTCTTGAAAACAGCTCCGTAATTTCAGACTTAAATGCAGTTATCGTGTGCACATACCCTTATAGTAGTTATATTCTTGTACATAGGGAGCAGTATTGTATTAGTTATATTCTTGTACATAGGAGGCAGTATGATAGTAGTTATATTCTTGTACATAGGAGGCAGTATTATAGTAGTTATTTTCTTGTACATAGGAGCAGTATTATAGTAGTTATATTCTTGTACATAGTAGGCAGTATTATAGTAGTTATATTCTTGTACATAGAGGGCAGTATTATAGTAGTTATATTCTTGTACATATGAGCAGTATTATAAAAGTTATATTCTTGTATGTAGAAGCAGTATTATAGTAGTTATATTCTTGCACATCTTGTACATAGGTGGCAGTATTTTAGTAGTTATATTCTTGTACATAGGAGCGGTATTATAGTAGTTATATTCTTGTATATAGAGGGCAGTATTATAGTAGTTATATTCTTGTACATAGGGACATTATTATAGTAGATATATTCTTGTACATAGGAGCAGTATTAAAGTAGATATATTCTTGTATATAGGAGCAGTATTATAGTAAATATTCTTGTATATAGGAGGCTGTATTATAGTAGTTATATTCTTGTACATAAGGGCAGTATTATAGTAGTTATATTCTTGTACATAGGAGGCAGTATTATAGTAGTTATATTCTTGTATATAGCGGGCAGTATTATAGTAGTTATATTTTTGTACATAGGGAGCAGTATTATAGTAGTTATATTCTTGTACATAGGAGGCGGTGTAATGTCCATGGCTGCGGGCTGTCAGTTCCGTTCCCCCCCCTGACAGCCGCAGCCAAGAGTCGGCAAGCGCTGGCCCCAGCCTCCTCCTCAGGAGACACCAGCACTCGCGTCCACTTACCTCAGCCAGAACCTGTATGGTGCGCACGCACGCTCGTGCCCGCTCTTAAAGGGGCAGCGCGCTCACCGAACCTTGTTGATCCGTAAGTACCCTGGACTATAAGAGGGGTCCAGCCCCCTAGTTCTATGCCTGAGCATTGTTGTGTTCCCTAGTTTGTCTATGTGATGGCCTCCTAGTGTTTCCTGTTCCTGTTCCTGTACCTATTCCAGTTCCTGTTCCTTGCATTTCCATACCATCCTGCTCGAGCACTGTGCTGTGCCACAGTCGTGTCGTGCTGTATCCACGTCTGACCTGCTTCACCTTGCCTGACGTCTACCTGCTGCCTAGTCCAAGCCGAGCCTGCCCTGCTGCTGTCTGAACTGCCACAGGTACCTATATGAACTATAGACTTTCACCTGCTCCCTGTTGGCCAGCTGCCTTACCGCCAAGGCGGTACGGCCCAGTGGATCCACAGACCCTTCGTGACAGTACTCTCAGGCCATGGACCCCGCTGGTCGATTCAAGACTATGACGACGTCTCGAGATGCGAGTGTATATGCTAGATTTCCGGTCTCGACAGGACCAACTCCTCCATGCGTTGAACATTCTTGCACGTCGGCAGGAGGCACAAGCTGCTTTTCCTCCTACTACACCTCCTGGAAATGTTGATCCTCAGACTACACCTCTTGGCAGTATTGGCCCACGTGTTTCTTTGCCACTTCCTGACCACTATAATGGAAAAGCAAGTACCTGTCGTGGATTTCTTAATCAATGCCAGATCCACTTCTGCCTGCATGCTAGGACATTTTCATCTGATGGCGCCAGGGTCGCTTTCATAATTTCTCTCCTCACCGGCAAGGCTCTTGCATGGGCGAACCCTATGTGGGAGAGAAAAGGACCAGAGACCCGTGACTTCCAAGCCTTTCTCCGGACTTTTCGCATGGTGTTTGAGGAGCCTGGACGGGTCTCATCTGCAGCGGGGTCTTTGATTAACCTCCATGAGTGAGTACGCCATCCTCTTCCGCACCCTGGCGGGAGAGCTCTTATGTAATAATGAGGCTATGGTGGCTGCATTCTGGCATGGACTATCTTGTAGAAATAAGGACAAACTTGCCGCCCGGGATCTGCCGTCTACCCTGGATGACCTCATCCTACTGTCTGCCCGGATTGATATACGGATCCGAGAACGCCTCCAAGAGGTTCGACGGGAGGGAGCCCTTCCTAGTCTAGACCCTACTTTGCAGCAACCCCTGCTGTCCTCAGATCTCGATCCTCCTAAGGAGTCGGTAATAACGGACCAATATAAGTTCTCTACCCAGGAGAGACAACACAGACGCACATCTGGACTCTGTCTTTATTGGGGCCTCGATGGCCATCTTGTGCGCCTGTGTCCCCAAAGACCCAAAACATAGGGTTGCTAGGGGTGACAACCTTGGGTAAAGATGGACTTCCGTCTAAATTGTCCATACCCGTGACCATAGTGTCCGGCGAGAATATGCATCAGGTCTCTGCGTATCTGGACTCTGGATCCGCTGCTAATTTCATCCGCAGAGATCTGGTGGACCTTCTGCAATTGCCCACCACCCCTCTGGAGAGCCCGTTGACAGTCGCCTCTGTGAATGGACTACCTCTGCCAGACCCTGTTATAGCTGTGACCAAGCCGCTGAGGCTCCAAGTGGGAGCCCTTCACTCCGAATTTCTGTCTTTCTATGTCCTGTCCAAAGCTGTTAACCCTGTGTTGCTGGGTCTGCCTTGGCTCCGACTGCATGGCCCAGTCTTGGACTGGAATTCTGGAGAGGTCTCCAGTGGGGCCCTGAGTGTCAAGGTCGTTGCCTGGTGCAGATTCGTTCGGCTCGGCCTTCGCTGCCTCGTTCATTGGCAGGATTGCCGAGTCATTATGCTGCATTTCCGGACGTCTTCAGCAAGAGGGAGGCGGAGACATTGCCTCCACATCGGGCGTATGACTGCACTATTGAACTGATTCCTGGTGCATCCCTTCCCATGGTAGGGTATATCCTCTCTCCTTGCCAGAGACTATGTCCATGTCCGCCTATGTGAAGGAGAACTTGGAGAGGGGCTTCGTACGGAAGTCTTCCTCCCCGGCAGGAGCCAAGTTCTTCTTTGTCAAAAAGAAAGATGGCTCAGTTCGTCCTTGTATTGACTACAGAGGTCTCAACCAGATCATGGTGAAGAATAAATATCCGTTGCCACTGATCTCTGAACTGTTTGATCGTATACGTGGTGCCAGGATTTTTTCTAAACTAGACCTGCGTGGCGCTTACAACCTAGTCCGGATTCGACAGGGTGATGAATGGAAAACTGCATTTAACACCCGTGATGGACACTATGAGTATCTAGTAATGCCCTTCGGCCTGTGTAATGCTCCCGCGGTCTTCCAGAAGTTTGTGAATTACATTTTCCGTGACCTCCTCTATGTTTGTGTAGTAGTCTACCTTGATGACATCTTAATTTTTCCTCCAGATCCTATAAGGCACCAGAGACATGTCCGTCAAGTTCTGCTATGATTAAGGGAGAATCGTCTGTACACCAAGCTGGAGAAGTGCGTGTTTGACAGAGATGCTCTACCCTTCCTGGGCTACATCGTCTCGAGATGGATCCTGAGAAGGTAAAGGCTGTTCTGCAATGGCCACGACCTCAGGGCTTGAGGACCATACAGCGCTTTCTGGGATTCGCTAATTTTTGCAGGCAGTTTATTCCAAACTTCTCCTCACTGACTTCTCCCATCTCTAACCTTACTAAGAAGGGTATGAACGCCAAGGTGTGGACTCCTGAGGCAGAGTCCGCATTCAATAGCCTGAAGAGTGCTTTCACGTCGCCCTCTATCCTCCATCATCCAGATGTATCTCTGCAGTTCCCGTTGGAGGTGTACGCATCCTCTGTCGGTGCTGGTGCACTCTTGAACCAGAGAGGTCCCAAGGGCAAGTCAAGGGTATGTGGATATTTCTCTAAGCTCTTCTCTTCCGCAGAACGCATCTACTTGATTGGGGATTGGGAGTTACTGGCCATCAAATTGGCCCTGGAAGAATGGAGACATCTATTAGAGGGCGCAGTTCATCCGATCCTGATTTTTACAGACCACAAGAACCTCACCTACCTCCAGACAGCCCAACGGCTGAACCCTCATCAGGCCAGGTGGTCACTGCTCTTTACAAGGTTCCAGTTTGAGCTCCATTATCGCCCGGCTGACAAGAATGTGAGGGCCGATGCCTTGTCCAGGTCTTTCGAAACGGAAGACACCTTGGAGACTCCACAGAATATTATTGATCCGTCTTGCATTATCTCTGTCAATCCCCTGCAAGTTGGGGACATTCCTCCAGGGAGGACTATTGTGCACCTGGCTGATCGTAGAAGAATCCTCCGCTGGGGACACTCCTCTAGACTGGCAGGTCACGCGGGGGTCCGTAAGACCCGGGATCTGATTGCTCGTAATTTCTGGTGGCCCACGCTGCCCAAGGACATTATGGACTTTTTTTCTTCCTGTTGTGTATGTGTAGCCAACAAGGCCGCTCACTCCAGATCTGCTGGTCTACTCCAGCCACTGCCTGTGCCCAATGCTCCCTGGCAGCATATAGCTATGGACTTTATTATGGACCTGCCTCTCTCTACTGTCTGGGTGGTGCTGGATCGATTTTTGAAGATGGCCCACTTCGTTCCTCTGACCGGTCTTCCTTCTGCTCCTCAGTTGGCCAAGCTGTTCATCCAACACATCTTTCGCCTGCACGGCTTGCCGCAGCATATTGTGTCTGATGGGGGGGGGGTTCAGTTTACCTCGAAGTTCTGGAGGGCCCTCTGTGGACTTCTCGTGTGAAGTTGGACTTTTCATTAGCCTACCATCCTCAGTCCAATGGTCAGGTCGAGAGGATTAGTCAGATCTTGGAGAACTACCTACGCCACTTCATTTCCAAGCAACATGATGACTGGGTACAGTTGCTCCCATGGGCAGAATTCTCCTACAATAATCACACCAGCGAGTCTACAAGGAATACACCGTTCTTCATTGTTTACGGCCAGCACTCACAAATTCCTCTCCCGGTGCCCGATACTTCCGAGGTAACAGCGGCTGACTCCACGTTTAGGGACTTTCTGCAGATCTGGAAGCAGACTCTATCCTCCATTCTAATGGCAGTCGACCGCATGAAATGGAAGGCTGACACAAGGAGAAGAGAACCTCCTCAGTTTCCTCCTGGCACGAAGGTCTGGCTGTCTTCCAGGAATATCCGACTAAGGGTGCCACCATGCAAATTTGCTCCCAGTTTCCTCGGACTCTTTGAGATCCTACAGCAGATCAACTCTGTCACGTATAAACTTCGGCTGCCTCCTACCCTCAAGATCCCCAACTCCTTCCATGTATTCCTCCTGAAGCCGGTGGTCCTGAACCGCTACACCAAGACTCCTAGCCCTGTGGTTGCCTCCAGCAGCCCTTCAGACACCTTTGAGGTTCAAGAGATCCTGGACACCAAAAAGGTGAGAGGAAAGACCTTTTATTTGGTGGATTGGAGGGGGTTTGGTCCTGATGAAATGTCTTGGGAGCCAGAGGAGAACCTCAATGCTCCTGCTCTTCTGAAGAAGTTTCTCTCTCGCTCTGGTCTCAAGAAGAGGGGGCGTAAGAGGGAGGATACTGTAATGTCCGTGGCTGCGGGCTGTCCGCTCCGTTCCCCCCCTGACAGCCGCAGCCACGAGTCGGCAAGCGCTGGCCCCAGCCTCCTCCTCAGGAGACGCCAGAGCTCGTGTCTACTCACCTCAGCCAGATCCCGTGGGGTGCACGCGCACGCTCGTGCCCACTCTCAAAGGGGCAGCGCGCGCACCGGACCTTGTTGATGGACTTTGACCCGTAAGTACCCTGGACTATAAGAGGGGTCCAGCCCCCTAGTTCTATGCCTGAGCTTTGTTGTGTTCCCTAGTTTGTCTATGTGATGGCCTCCTAGTGTGGTTCCTATTCCTGTACCTGTTCCTGGTCCAGTTCCTGTTCCTTGCATTTCCATACCATCCTGGTCAAGCACTGTGCTGTGCCAAAGTTGTGTCGTGCTGTATCCACGTCTGACCTGCTTCACCTCGCCAGACGTCTACCTGCTGCCTAGTCCAGGCCGAGCTTGCCCTGCTGCTATCTGAGCTGCCACAGGTACCTATACGAACTATAGACTTTCACCCAGGGGCGTAGCTAAAGGCTCATGGGCCCCGATGCAAAAGGGCCCCCCCCCCGCAAACTTCTCATGGCCGACGGTCCGCAGCTTTCAGCTGCATCGCTGGGTCTCCTAAGTGACCCAACAATGCAGCACTAGCAGCCGGGGCGTCACTAAGGACTTAAAGGGAATGTGTTGCCAGAAAAACATGTTTGTTTTTTTAAATTTAAACATTTAGTGTGTGGGTGATTAAACATTGTTCAAATTTTTTTTTTTTTTTTGGCACGAGCCAGGAAATATTATAAATTATTTCTAATTTATAATACTACCCATTTTTGGCCACTAGATGGGGCTGTTCCCAAATTGCAGCATTGCAACATTGGGTTAAAAGCCCTCGCTCTAGTGAGCTCTCAGCATCCACCCCTCCTTTATCCTGGCTAGTGCCGGGATAAACGAGGGGTTTGAAAGGTTTAACCTCCTACACTGTGTGTCGCCATTTTTTGAGGTAACCCACAGTGTAGTAGGTTTACATACAGTAGTAAACACACACAAACACTAACATACATTGAAATCTCTTACCTGCTCCTGCCGCCGCGGCTCCCTCCGGCCCGTCCGCTCCGTTTGCTGCCGCTGTTCCATGTGCACAAGTCCGGAAGCCGCGACCGGAAGTAGTAATATTACTGTCCGGCCGCGACTTCCGGTCCACAGGAAAATGGCGCCGGACGGCGCCAATTTCGAATAGGACTGTGTGGGAGCGGCGCATGCGCAGTTCCCACACAGACGCCGTACACGGCAGTCAATGGGACGGGAGCCGTTCGCAGTCCCTATGGGACTGTGGCTGCCGTATTCCATGTCTGTGTGTGTCGTTAATCGACACACACAGAAATGGAACAAAAAATGGCAGCCCCCATAGGGAAGAAAAAGTGTAAAAATAAGAAACAGTAAAACACAAACACACAAATGAATATAAACGTTTTTATTAAAGCACTAACATCTTTAACATATAAAAAAATTATTTGCGATGACACTGTTCCTTTAAAATGTCAGGGGAAATAGCCCCAATACATATGTGTCCACCCAAAAAAAAATGCGTGTATAGGAGACAGCATAGCATATTTATAGCACTACGACCCTATAAACTATGGATAGGATTAGATACAGTGGCTCAGCAGACAGTATCACACATGATAGGATTAGATACAGTGGCTCAGAAGGCAGTATCACACATGATAGGATTAGATACAGTGGCTCAGCAGACAGTATCACACATGATAGGATTAGATATAGGGCCCAGCAGACAGTATCACACATGATCGGATTAGATACAGGACTCAGCACGCTGACATTGCGGCTCCAGCGCTGGACCCAGGAAAGGTAAGAATAATAATTTTGCTTCTTTATGTGTTACTGATTATTTTTGTGTGTTTGTGTTTTTTTACAGGTTCCGTTGTTGGACTTCGGTAACGAGGACTTCAATGACGGCATTTTTTTATTCTCAATAAAATGGTTAATGAGGGTTGTGTTTTTTTATTTCAATAAAATATTTTTTTCTATGTGCTTGTATCTTTTTAAACTTTATTATCACCGCCTTAGTAATGGCCGCTGGCTGATTGACAACCTCCATTACTAAGGCGGTGCTTAATGTTAGCCGGTGCAAAGGCCAACACTAACCCCCATTATTACCCCGGTACCCACCGCCACCAGGGGTACTGGGAATCGCCAGGTACGAACCAGTACCCGTCCATCTGTAGTGGCGGGCAGGCACCGGGGCGGCCGCAGGCTGGTAGTATTAGGCTGGGGAAGGCCAAAAACAGTGGCACCTACCACCCTGGTAATGCTGCCTGCTGCTGCTGTGTTGTATCTGGCTGGTTATGAAAATTGGGGGGGGGGGGGGGGGACCCGACATCGTTCTTTCCAATTATTATATTTTTTTTTTTAAATGACGTGGGGTCCCCCCCATTTTTCATAACCAGCCAGATACAATAAAGCAGCAGCAGCCTAGCATTACCAGGGTGGGAAGGGCCACTGCTTTTGGCCTTTCCCCTCCTGATAATACCAGCCTGCGGCCACCCCAGTGGTCGACCATCACTACAGATGGTCAAGTACTGGATGGTACCCGGCTCTTCCCAGCACCCCTGTGGCGGTGGATACCGGGGTAATAATGGGGATTAGTGTTAGCCTCTGCACCGGCTAACACTAAGTCCCGCCTTAGCAAAGGATGCTGTCAATCAGCCGGCGGCCATTACTAAGGCGGTAGTAATATAGTTTAAAAAAAAACACAAAGACATAGAAAAAATATTTTATTGAAATAAAAAAAAAAAAACACACAACCCTCATTAAGCATTTTATTGATAATTAAAAAAAAGCCGTCATCGAAGTAGTCCTGGAATCCGACGTAGTCCAACGACCGAACGTGTAAGAAAACACACAAAAAAAAACCGTGTTAGGCTTAGATACAGGCCCCATGTGTGATACTGTGTGATACTGTCTGTGGGACCCTGTATCTAAGCCTACCACAAGGTAGGCTTAGATACAGGGTCCAGTAGACAGTAATCTTATACAGTTTAAGATTACTGTGTGCTGGGGCCCTGTATCTAAACCTACAGTGTGGTAGGCTTATATACAGGGCCCATCAGACAGGATCACACATGGGCCATGTATCTAAGCCTACCATGTGATTGGCTTAGATACAGGGCCCAGCAGACAGTATCACACAATCTGTGATCCTGTCTAATGGGCCCTCTAAGCCTGCTACATCGTAGGCTTAAAGGGGTTGTGCAGTCCCTAAACATTGATGGCCTATCCTCAGGATAGGCCATCAGTAGCTGATGTGTCGGGGTCCGTCTCCCGGGACCCACCAATCAGCTGTTTTGAAGGGGCCGCAGCACTCGTACGACAGCTGCTTCCCCTTAATTTCACTACTCGCTCACACTGTGAATCGCCGACACCGATTCACAGTGTGACCGGAATGAAGGGGAAGCAGCTCTCGTACGAGTGCTGTGGCCCCTTCAAAACAGCTGATTGGCGGGTCCCGGGAGTCGGACCCCGCCAGTCAGGGCTACTAATCTTGCCGAAAATCGCGGCAAAACCGCGCCATTTTTGCCGCGATTCCGAAAATCGCGGCAAAACGCATGGTGAATTCAAAAACGTAACTAACCCTACAGGAGTTGGGGTCAGGTGAGACAAGTAAAGAAGCGACAATGAGGGATGCAGGGAGAGAGGGGGTTAAGGAAGCACTCACCAGGACCTGAGAGGTGGACGTGCCTTCTCTTCCCCCGACTCTGCTGCTGCTATACTCTGGTAGAAGGACCTGATCGGTGGGCGTGGCTTCTGTTCCTCAAAGGCGAATCAGGTCACATGGGCATGACGTCATTAAAGGTCCTTTAGAAAACGGCATCTGTCCAGCTTTAATGCTGCTTATGCAGCGTTTTTACATAAGTAATCTCACGAAAATGTGGTGGGGGGGCCGTGGGCCCTCCAGGCTCCGGGGCCCGGTCGCAATTGCGACCGCTGCGACCCCTATAGCTACACCACTGCTTTCACCTCCTCCCTGTTGGCCAGCTGCCTTACCGCCAAGGCGGTACGGCCCAGTGGGTCCACAGACCCTTCGTGACAGGCAGTATTATAGTAGTTATATTCTTGTACATAGTAGGCAGTATTATAGTAGTTATATTTTTGTACATAGAGGGCAGTATTATAGTAGTTATATTCTTGTACATAGGGGGCAGTATTATAGTAGTTATATTCTTGTACATAGGGGCATTATTATAGTAGTTATATTCTTGTCCATAGGGAGCAGTATTATAGTAGTTATATTCTTGTCCATAGGGAGCAGTATTATATTAATTATAAATAATGAAGTAAATAAGTCCATAACTGGAACACTTTCCTTTTTCCCATTCTCCCTAAACCATGATTCCGAAACTAAAAACAAATATTTTTTTGGAATAAGAGGCAACATCTGATCATGGTTCCCAGTGTACAGGAGTGTATCTGGAGGAAAGCTGTGAAAGACAAATCTATTCCATGTGAGGAATTTTTAACGTTATAATTGGGATGGCAGATGACAGATTAATTGGGAGGACAACTTAGTGAAAGTAGTCACATAAGCGTTTCCAGCTTTGCGATGACAAAGGACCAAGTCTCAGATAGATCTGGGGGTCACTTCTTTGATGTGAAGTTGATTGATGTATCTGTCCCTAGTCACTAATGTTATGACATCATGGATGGGGTTCATCAGTAAACGGTCTGCGGAGTAGTAGTACACAGCTGTACATCTTTATTTCTGTTTACAAGCCTACCTGTGCTCTGTCTTCTCATAATGACCTATAACTATTGCTATCTCTTATCAAAACCTCCCATTCACATCTTCTCTTGTGCTGCACCTGTACACTTGAATGCTCTTGCTTAATCAATTAGACAACATGAGTAGCATGCTCCTCTTTTTAGCTCCAGCACTTAACTTAGCAGAAAGTGACCCATGAGAAGTTAACCAGCTCACTTAGCTCTGATCTGTTCTGTTAAGTGGAACGGTCAGTAAATTCTATGTCTATAGAATAAGGTCACAAGTACGGCATATGTTACTTTATTGAGACAGTGCCCAGATAATGATATATAGTATCCACATTAAGCTAAGTAGTACACACTGTGGGACAGATTTATTGTTTTTACACCTTGGTTCTGGCGTTTTCTCACGCATGCAAATTTATTAATGCATGCGCCGCGAGAAAGATCCTTGATATGCGACATGCTCGCCACTTCAAGTCGCTTACCTAGAATATGACTGTGGATTTGTCGAATCATGCAATGCGCCAGATTTAACTCTTGCGAGCACCAGTTTTGTGGTGCAGGATACTGGTCTAAAGTATACAAGTCCAAAAGGCAGAATAAACAACAATTATATCCAGTGACTCACAGGTGACATCTTCTCTGGTTGAAGTCGTTCACTTTCTTTTTCTTCTGCATCTGGTCTAGACCTCCATGATGACTTCCCCTTATAACAGAAGAGTTTGCTGCCCAGACATTTTTGGTCCCTCACTACTAAAGCCCATCCCCATCCTCTATAGCAACACAAATTGAGACCCCAGACCAGACCCATAAATAAATTCAGACACCAAACACTTAAATAAATTCAGATAACACAGAGAAGACCATGTGGCCCTTAAGGGATGTTAACTGGTTGGAGACATTATTGTTAGCTCCTCAGCTCGCTAAGCGTCTAATTTTCAAAATAATAATTTTAATAATAGCACGGTTACACCCTCCTTTATAGCAGCATGGGAGAGAGAACTGAACATCCGGTTTACAAAAGCAGGGACCTTCAGAATTCTAGCCAGCACGTATGGATTCTCGAGATGCATTAGAATTGAAGAGAATTCATATAAAAACATGACGAGGTGGTATAAAACACTGTGCCAGCTTAAATTAATGGCATATTCCCAAGACGATAGCTGCTGGAGATGTAATTCTGCATGGGGCACGATGTCCTATATATGGTATAGTTGCAAATTAACTAAACCATTCTGGAGGGA
Organism: Rhinoderma darwinii; assembly: GCF_050947455.1. Lineage (NCBI taxonomy): Eukaryota > Metazoa > Chordata > Amphibia > Anura > Rhinodermatidae > Rhinoderma > Rhinoderma darwinii. Next base: position 607,428,234 of record NC_134687.1, on the reverse strand, counting down.
TGTACTACATCATATTAATCTGATTTGTTCCAAGTCTATCTCCCTCTCCCCCGAGCTTATCCTGCTCTGGTTCCCTTCCAAGCACAATCTCCCCACGATTCTACTAAGGCTGGATTCACACGAGCACATTACGTCCGTAATGGACGGAACGTATTTCGGCCGCTAATCCCGGACCGAACACACTGCAGGGAGCCGGGCTCCTAGCATCATAGTTATGTACGACGCTAGGTGTCCCTGCTTCGCTGCAGAACAACTGTCCCGTACTGTAATCATGTTTTCAGTACGGGACAGTAGTTCCATGGAGAGGCAGGGACTCCTAGCATCGTACATAACTATGATGCTAGGAGCCCGGCTCCCTGTAGTGTGTTCGGTCCGGGATTAGCGGCCGAAATACGTTCCGTCCATTACGGACGTAATGTGCTCGTGTGAATCCAGCCTTACTGTTGCCCCAAAAGTGGAGATCACCAACTCCCCCATTTCTGTAACAATGGTTTGAGAAAATCCATTAGATTGCACGGATGGAGGAATTCTCTAGCTGGGAGCAGGGTACTCATGCTAAGTTTTTGAAATTGTGGAAACTGTGGCAGGATTTCAATATTAAACGAAATCCCACAATTGGTCGCACTACATCCTCATGATTTGTATGTTTCACACGGATATAGATCCCTGGTTACAAATTCTATGAATTTTAGTTTTGGGCCCTCCATACGCTGATTGGCCGGTCCCCATGTTATGCATTCCACACTTCTTACTATCTTATTTCCTGGAGATACCATGTATTCATTATGGTTTGTAGATGTTACACTATATTCAGACACTCTGTATTGATTGTTCTGTATCCCTACGTTTTATTATTTCTGTACACTTGAGAGATTATTGGCCTGCGTGCCTATCGATCATTTATGCTTGTTTGAATTTCTATATTTCAATACAAACAAATTTGAGGAAAAAAAAAATTCAGACATCAGACTGCTGCAATAATTCAGATCTCATATCAGACCTCTAAAATCACTCTAGACCAGACCCCTTAAATAATCAGACCTCAGACCAGACCCATTTATATAGTAACCTCTCCTGTCACTCGGGTCCTGTTCAGTTTTAGCACCTGGAGCTACCGTGGAGGTAGGAGAGGAAAGTATTACCGGCCATTTGTTTGATTAATCAAATAGATGACGACTGATTAAAGGAAAATTGGCGCTGTTGTTTTTTGTTTTTTTTTGGGGGGGGGGGGGTGATTGCCTCATTGCCCAACCCCAAATTTTCCCCTAAGATACTGGGTGTTGCCAGCAATTGGGTGAAGTACAGATTTCCACTTAAGCATACAATTCTGTTTCTGCCATACAAGTGGTGCATTGCCACCTGGGCATATAACCCCCTTCTTCCCTGACCCCATAGTAAGCTTTTAATGTATTGAAAATGTATCTGACAATAACCAGCCATAGCAGGGTCCTTGCTCTTTTTTAAGAGATGATTCTATGAAAGGGAATGATATATCCAGCACCAGGTGTAGTATGTTTCTGCCAACACCCACCAATCTAATCTACAGCTAATATGTTGAAAAGCGGTATCACGGAGATATGAGCGTGTTTAGGTGTGAAATACGATTTTATTCCCAAAGAATGAGTGATGTGTGACTTTCCGCTGAGACGCCAGAAGAAGATAAATAATCAGGGCTGATGTGTGGGTGAAGTTTTCCTCTCTGCTTTGATGTCTATAGAGAGGAGAGTGCCAAAACTCAGTGCCGAAATTTAATAAATTCTGTACAGATCACTTCATTACTGCTCATACTTGGAAAAATAAAAGATAAAATGGAATTTTCCTTTTAATCAACAATGTCTGAGTATCAAGTTAGGTCAGGTATATATCTATAGTAATATTATGGAAGTAAATCAAGGTAATGGGGTCAATGCTCCCTGGGGTAGACAGGTAGGTCTGTATTCATTGCTTGTTGTGAATGTAAGCTTGTCCCTGACTGTCCCTATAAGTGTTAGTGACTGTATGCCTGTCCCAGACGGCCCATATCAGTGTTCGTGACTGTATGCCTGTCCCAGACGGCCCATATAAGTGTTAGTGACTGTAAGCCTGTACCTGACTGTCCCTATAAGTGTTAGTGTCTGAATGATTGTGCCTGAGTGTCTGTATGGGTGTTAGTGACCGTACGTCTGTCCCTGGTGGTCCCTATGTCAGACTCCCTGCACTCTCAGCTCCTGACAACCTAGTTAATGGCCAGTGATTGGGGTAACAGACAGCACTTCAGCTTGAGGAGATGAGTAAACCACTGGACGCCAGGTACTTGACTCAGAATCCCATTCACTACCATAGACCACCGGGGATGTTCCCATTAGCTCCTTCACTACCAATGACCCCGAAAGATAGCATCACATGCAGGAGGCTTTTCCTGCAAAAGACTAGCCCAAAAAATCCACATAAACATCCACGTAGTTTGCCTGCAGGTTTTGCCATTGAGCTTTCATGAATTTAAGAACGGATTTCAACCGTTCTGAGGCCAGAACTACAGCCAAATAAAAAATGTTTCCAGCGGAAATCTGCAATATGTGAACATGGGGATTTGCTTTTGGCAGCAGAAAGGCTAGGTTCACTCCTGCAGAGTGGCATTCAAGGACTGGTTTGTTAAATCAGCTGGAATGTAGAAATAGCTGAAATTGGTATCAACTAAAGGTGAGTGGTAAGCCAGATCAGTAAAGAGCAGAGGCGTAACTTGCAGCTTCGGGGCCCGAATGCAAAATCTGTAACATGGCTCCAACCATATTCCATTTATAATACTGGTGTCTTTAGGGCTCCTCAGGTACCAGTGCCTGGGTATAATTTATACCTCTGCCCCCCTATAACTATGACATTGTGTAACAGGTAATCCATCCAAGGATGGCAGAAACTTCAAGAACACCATCGGGCTTGTAGTGTCTCGTAAAATCCATGGGGAAAGACACAATTTAAATTGGGCACACTTTCTGGGTCAAAGATGATCTTAAAAGACTGCTCACACTGGATTTGGTCACTCAGATGGAGAATGAGCGAGATGAGAAGTGTCAGGACATGCGCTGTGTGTTAGGCAGTGGCCAATATATTTAGACTGTATACGATGTTTGGATCTGGCACAGCGTAGTAACAGCAGACATGGTCCATGAGTGACCACATTAGTTCTGTATGCTCTTGTGGAGATCCAACATTGTCACTCACTGGTATGTATTCCCAGGTAGCTCCACCACTTCCAGGCCTGGCAGTAGATGACGGCCTGGACACAGTGCTTGTTTCTAAGTTTTTTTCGTTTTAGTTTTACAATAAAGGGGTTTTGAGGAGGATGCGAAAGGAGAGGGGGACTTTGTGTTTCTTGTAAGTCATTCACAACATAATTTCTCAAGTGACAGTGGCACGCCATAAGATTAACTATGTAACCTATTGTTGTTTCGAAGGAAAAATTAAGAAATTACATAAAATAAACATGTGATCTGGCCAGGTGTGACTTGTGTTGTGTCTGCTAGGGGGATTCATGCATCATAGGCAGCCACGTAGGCCAAGGCTTACACATTGTAGTTTAGGATGTCTTGTTTTATGTTGTGCTAAACTTCATGGTTGTTCAACTAATTATAACTAGTGCTTTAAGCCATAGTACAGCCTAGTGTCAACAGAGAAAGTGAGATCCATCAACCATCCTGCCTTGTACATGGTCCATTGTAATGTGTAAGGTGTCCCTGGGGCATTATCAACTCACCTGATGTAGGAGCAGCTCATTGGTGGTGTGGTGACCTGAATACCAACAGTCACTAGTCACTAGTCATCTATGGCACCAAAGGGTGATCATGTTGGACCTACCTATGAAGCGGAAAAGGAATTTCACAACATGGTTTTGTAATTAAGGGTCTGTTCACACTGCCGCTCAGTCTCCATCGAGGGTCCCATCCTCGGTCCAGTTACTATTGATGGAACCTTGATGAACCCCATTATAACTTAATGGGATCTGCTGTACAATGTTTGGATCTGGCAAAGTATTTATTTATTGCTGTTACTTATATAGCGCCAACATATTCTGCAGCGCTGTACAAAGGTCCAGTCTTACTGTCCCCATTGGGGCTTACAATCTATGTTCCCTATCAGTATGTTTTTGGGGTGTGGGAGGAAACCGGAGTTCCTGGAGTTCCATGCAAACACAGGGAGAACATACAGATGTTGCTCCATGCAGATGTTGTCCTTGGTTGGATTTGAATCCAGGACCCCAGCCCTGCAAGGTGACAGTGCTAACCACCGAGCCACCATGCTGCCCCTACACAGTAAGGGCATGCCCACACGTGGCGGATTTCCTCCGCAACTGTCCGCATCAATGCCGCACAGAATCTGCGTTGCAGATTCTGCGGCGGATCTGCCCAAAATGTGCAGTAAATTGATGCGGACTAGCTGCTGCGGACTGCGGTAAAAGTGCTTCCCTTCTCTCTATCAGTGCAGGATAGAGAGAAGGGACAGCACTTTCCCTAGTGAAAGTAAACGAATTTCATACTTACCGGCCGTTGTCTTGGTGACGCGTCCCTCTTTCGGCATCCAGCCCGACCTCCCTGGATGACGCGGCAGTCCATGTGACCGCTGCAGCCTGTGATTGGCTGCAGCCGTCACTTAGACTGAAACGTCATCCTGGGAAGCCGGACTGGAGACAGAAGCAGGGAGTTCTCGGTAAGTATGAACTTCTATTTTTTTACAGGTTGCTGTATATTGGGATCGGTAGTCACTGTCCAGGGTGCAGAAACAGTTACTGCCGATCGCTTAACTCTTTCAGCACCATGGACAGTGACTATTTACTGACGTCGCCTAGCAACGCTTCTGTAATTACGGGAGCCCCATTGACTTCCTCAGTCTGGCTGTAGACCTAGAAATACATAGGTCCAGCCAGAATGAAGAAATGTCATGTCAAAAAAGCAAGACGCCTCCGCAGCACACATAACATGTGCATGACAGCTGCGGACTTCATTGCGGAATTTAGAATCTCCATTGAAGTCAATGGAGAAATTCCGCCATGAGTCCGCAACCAGTCCGCCACAACTCCGCAACAGCCATTGCATGCTGCGGACACCAAATTCCGCACCGCAGCCTATGCTCCGCAGCGGAATTTTCAGCCTCGTCTAAACGAAGCCTACTAAAAAGAAGTGGAAGGCAATGGAGAAACGGCTCCGCTGCGGATTAACGCTGCGGAGTGTCCGCAGCGGAATTCAAGAGCAATTCCGCCACGTGTGGCTTTGCCCTAACACAGTAATAACCCCATTATTAAAGGAGTTGTATCATGAAGACATCACTTGTCGATATGCTTTATTACGGAATATAGATGTCGTAGAGGTGAGCCAGACCCCCCCCTATGAGCCAGAATAGAGTCGCTCTGTAAGAGAGAGCAGATCCCATTCTGGTGGGATTTGAGTCACCCATGTATTACATGGACGGCCATTAATCTGAAATGCCTAGCTGGCTGCGGCTACCACCAGCAAAATAAGCTATTTACCAGGGATGTCGGGAGCAGGATGCTCGATGATAAGATAATCAACCTCTCTCTGATGAGACAACTCCTTTAATGGAATCCAAAATGCCAGTGTGAACATAGTTTAATAGCATGTGGACTCAAGTGAGGATTTAGACATGAAGTGCAAGTTAATGGTGACCATGTATGGAATGATGGGCACAGATATAACCAGGAAGGGATGATCCCCTGTACTCAAGTAGTGGTATAGGAGGCACAGAGCTTGTTAGTCCTGTATATAGATTGTCATCACTCACATCCGTCCCTATTCCCAATGAGGCTCACAATCTAATTATTCTTTCTCACACACATACACTGGGGCCAATTTCATGGAAGACCAATTCACCTAGCCATATGTTTTTTAAGTGTGTGAGGAAACCCACACAAATATGGGAGAACATAAAACATGCCGATGTTGCCCTTGGTCAGATTCGAACCCAGGGCCCCAGTGCTGACCACTGGACCAACTTGCCTTATAGAATATAATAAGAAACCCAAAAGAGGAAATGAAGGAAGGTAAAAGAAATGAGGTGACCAGCCCTGACTTTTGATATGAGACTCTTTGATATCTATGTGTGTTGACAATAACTAATATACAGGGGAGTAGCTATAGTGGGTGCAGATGTAGCAGTCCAGATGTCCTTCCACCGCAAAAGAAGGCACCAGTATCATAAATGGCACATGGTATGTAGAGGCCTTATTACAGATTTTGACTTGGGACCCAGGAGCGTCAAGACCTCCTTTGAATTGGGACCCAGGAGCGTCAACCTCTATTACTATGTACATTTTAGAGGATTGTCTCAATTTTCTTCCATTGATAACAGCTTATTGAACTTAATATCCTGCACAGTTAGACCAGGACTACACCTAGACATTTTGTAGCGCTACTGATCGATTTTAACTATTGAGGGACAGCTGCAGTCCAAATGAACACACTGAGTTGCATGCAATCTTGTGGACTGCAGCTGTCACTCAAGAGTTAAAATCAACCAATAGTACTACAAAAAGTCTAGGTGTAACCCTGGCCTCAGGAATGACCTGTCTAACACAATCCATCAGATACCCCAGCCCCATTCCAATTCATGAATTTTGACTTTTACTGGGCAACTTACAATATTTCATCCCCATTTATGTAGCTCAATACCTTCAAGTTTGGAAAGTTTTAAGCCGCAAAATTTTTAAAGAATGCATCCCAGCTGTCTCGTAGCTCTTCACCCAATCTGAAAGCAATTTCACCTGAGTAACATTTCTTTTTGCAGATTTTCAAGCCTCACATTACAAACACATGCAGTAGAGCGTTCTGCGGGGCTATTGCATGTCGTGTCAGATGGATAGATAGGACTTCAATGCTACAATATGTTGTTAATCTTTATAAAGTAAAAGGAAAACATACGGAATGGATTGTCGATCGTGTTTGGACAAGAACGCAATGATTTCGGCGTGTTACTAATACCCGAATGTGCTGTCAGACGATGACACGATACTCTCCCATTTCTACAATTCACACAACAAAGGGAAAGAATGAACAGAAATGCATTCCTAATAATAGAGAAAGCCAGGTTCTGGGAAATATAAAAATTATATATTATTTTATAAGAATACATTTGCTTTCTCATAAAATAGTCAAATTATTCTGTTAATGTTTTTCCTTTATAACCCCGTACAAACATTTGTATTATAAAAAAATATTCGTGGGCGGAGAGACTTGTATCATTCAGAGGAGGATGCCTTCTTGCAAACCCATATGTGAGGTTGCATATCCTCTGGATTAGTTTTTTCCTGTCTTAGACTATGGGCCTCGTGTAGGACAAACAAGAAATGTGCCATCGCCCATTGTGATCACTTAATTCATTGGTTACTATGGGCAATAACTATTTTTGCCTACACTGGATATCATAAGTAGTGACCATTATATTCAGAAGGCAGAGGCCCCCAATGTTTTTTCTTTTTACTGGGGTACCTTGGACCCATCAGAGGAAACAAGAACCCATCCTCCAATTGTACACATTTAGTTTGCATAGTAAATTTTGCTGTTATTTAGGCTGTTAGCAGGACTGCTGCTAATAAATTATTTTTGTTATCTCTGTGTTTGGACGTTGCCAGGCGATGCTTTTGGTCTGAGTCTAGGTTTGGTCATGATTTAACTTTGCCTGGTTAATTAGAATGGAGTACTTTTCTTGAACTTATATATACTTCAGGCCTGGATTACTCAGGTGCTGGTTATGCTGTTTCTGGCATGCTAAACTCTTTCCAGATTCTACTTGGATCTTGCCTATGTGTTTGTTTTTACTGTGGGACCTGTTGGTTCTCTGAGAGGTCTAGTTTTTGCATAGTGGTTTTATGTGTATCCTGGGATCAGTCGTTCTACTGGTTTACTTGCCTTTCCTGTGCAATTGGTTTGCTGCCAAGCTGTTGTCTTGTCCTGCTGTGGAATGGTATTCAGATAAGGTCAGTGATTGCAGTTAATTCTTGTCCACTGTCTATTAATCTGTTAACTGCTTTCATGCTATTTGTCTGCCATCCACTCCATTTATGCCATGTCTCCATCTTCTACTACCTTCAGTATTCAGTTCCGCTCATCCACGGATGAGTAACTTGTGCCTTTTTGTTTTCTGTCAGTATTGATGCGTGTTCCATCCATGTAATTGCGATTCTCTGGGGTTGCGGTCTTGAACACCGCAAGCGACATAACACAGGTACAGGTCAAAGGATGTGAAGATTATTTGTAACATTAAGCAAAAAACCTTATGAAACCCTGGAGGAAATGACCTTCTGTGAGCTTCATGTTGTCTGCTGCTAGAATTTTTGGACCTTGTTGGGGCTGGGTCTCAATATTATGGTAGAAACCGGTCCTGGGCTAGAGATAGGGTTACCCTTAGGCTACCTAGAGAGCAATTTAGGATTAGTCTTAGTGAGAGACCAGGGTTGATGTGGCATAAATTATTATTAGTCTTCATCCTTTTGATATCTTTTGAGCCCTTTGTGGAAAGTGGCCTTTTTATGATCATGATTATGTATTAAAGTGACTTTTTTGAGGCTGTAGGTTCCTTAGACTCAGCCCCTCAAGTAGGCCACCCCTTAAGGTTGTATGGTTTTAAAATGTTTGTCTGCTCTTCCAAACCGTTGAAAGGTACTGATTCTCTTTGCAGAGATCAATCTGGTAGGGATTCTTTATGGCAATGCCCCTGGGAAAAAATAGAAAGAAATACAATAGCTCTCCTCTACAAGGAAGAAAACTGTCTCTCCAGTGACTACCATGTACGTTAATGTCTGGCCCTTTAAAAAAGGCTTTAGTACATGACTCTGGTCATGACAAAAGAGATACAGTTTTCTTCCTATTTATTTCCGTGCATTTCTCATTACATCTTGCTCCCACTGGAGCCTTCTCTTTGTCTCTCCGTGGGTGTCCTCCTCTCACCTCTAGAGCTCTGTGAATATATAATTAACATATCAATACATATAATTTACATATGAATGTACACTGTTCATTGTAATCCTATGCAAATATTACCTTGGCATTCACCCTTACCCCAGGCCTTCTGTGCCTATAGGTAACTCTGGCTTTGAGTAAAGCAAAACAGGTGCCAGAAAAAGAAAGAATCTAAATGAGGTGCTATATGTCTCCAGGTGAGTATGAAGACTTAGGGGGAGACATTGCATAGAAAACCGAGATAGACATTCATTAGATTTTGTTTTTACAAAAAGTTATGTGGAGAACCTGTCAATGGCGAGACAGTGCAGTCCTTGACTATATAATGCATTCAAGGCAACAAGCGCACTTGAGGTTGAAGGAATGAAGCATTTTGGAAATAGAACAATATCACTGTTGAAGTCAAATATTTGACCAGAACGAGGTTGTTGTTTGACATTTTGGTCAAGTGTTTAGAATTATAGATCACTTTAAGGTAATATCCTCATCTGGGCTCCTGTCATAACAATTTAAAAATTCATTTTCTTTCACACATTGTTATCAGTGGTTTGCCTTGGCAGATTACAAGCAATGTTTCTGGATTCTTGGCTATATGTTCTACTAAATAAACTCATGTAGACAAATGTGTAGGAGTGCTGGTTTATGATGAGTCATACATTTCAATGTATGAGAGCATGGACTCTCCGCGCCAACCTTATAACTGTAAGAATTGCAAAAGGTAGCGACTGAAATTATATTGCAGTGGTGGACTTTAACTAAAAGTTATACCAACCTGGTTAGCATATATATACAAGTGGAAGATTACCTTTTGGATAGCTATATTGAAGTGTCTTAGGAAGTTGAATGTGCTATACAGTAGACTGCCTCTCCATGCTATGTAGTGAACCTCTTTATTACTCTCTTGAATGTTCCTGCTATAGGTGTATAGCTTTAAGATACTCTGGGGTGTGATAAAGGGGGTCATATGCACTACTTGGGATTCAAATGCCATAGGTTGGGCCATGTACTAAATAAATGGGCGGGGCATGAGACCAAACATTTTGCCATACACGCAGAGCTTTGTGAATCCTTTGGCAGGATCTCCCTGATGTCCCTTCTAAAATATTGACAAGTATGCTTTATAGGGGTTGTCCTTTTTGAACAATTCCATATGTCCTATTGGAGGTATTGAGAGGGGCCCCCTAATCCGGTCTCCCCTCTATTAGTCAGAGTGTATCTCTTCAATGACTAATGGTTACTGTAGGCATTTACTCCAAAGAAAATTAATAGTACTCAACCACTTTCCCTGGAGATAACAGCTTATGTTAAAGGGACATAGCAACAGGACCCTCTTAAAAAAAGGTGGGTCACCTGTTCCAAGTTGAGCAGTTAAAATAAAGTCAAAGTTGGCCCATTATAAAGGTACAGTGGTGTAACCCAGCAAAAGGATTGTATGGCATTGAGAAATCGGAGGTTGTGGCCGGCCACTAGAGGGCGCTGTGAGGTTAGTACATCGACAGTGTTTAGTGTGTGGAGTGATATACAAGAGAGGTCTAGTGAGGAAGTGTCTGGAGAGAGGTCTGAGAAGCGCTGGACAGGAAGAGACAGAGACTGGACTGAGAGAGCTGTAGCAAGTAAGGAAGACATTGTGACTCAGATAACTGTAAAAGATAAAGAGCATTCTGGCCAGCAGCAGAGCATAAGTAATGTGAAGTATCAGACACGCATTTACTGGAGTTCCAAGTTAAGGAGATCCGGCTGAAGTTCAGAAGAGAGTGTTTAGAGCAAGAAGCTGAAGACGCCATTTTGAGCATAAGGTAACATAGAGCCATTAAGTGCCGGATCATCAGAGAGTGCATTGTATTACATTGCCGGACCTCAAAGATCACATTACACTAAACCTGGAAGCTAAGAGACTTTATTATCCTAAGGCACCGGATAAAGAGAACATATTTTAATCATTACGGATTATAAGAGACTGTGTTATATTGAAGTGCCGGATAAAAGCAGAGACTGTATTGTTTACCGAGCACCAGTTATATTTTGCCTAGAGCTCAAGTTTTTGACTGTTGTCATATTTTCTGCATGTTCAGTAAAGACAAAACGAATATAATCCCGGTGTCAGTAATTATTGTCCTTAAAGGGAATGTGTTGCCAGAAAAACATGTTTTTTTTTTAAAAATGAAACATTTAGTGTGTGGGTGATTAAACATGGTTCAAATTTTTTTTATTTTTTTCACGAGTCAGGAAATAGTCAGGAAATATTATAAATTAATTCTAATTTATAATACTACCCATTTTTGGTCACTAGATGGAGCTAGTTCCCAAAATTGCAGCATTGCAACATTGGGTTAAAAGCCCTCGCTCTAGTGAGCTCTCAGCATCCCCCCCTCCTTTATCCTGGCTAGTGCCGGGATAAACGAGGGGTTTGAAAGGTTTAACCTCCTACACTGTGTGTCGCCATTTTTTGAGGTAACCCACAGTGTAGTAGGTTTACATACAGTAGTAAACACACACAAACACTAACATACATTGAAATCTCTTACCTGCTCCTGCCGCCGCGGCTCCCTCCGGCCCGTCCGCTCCCTTTGCTGCCGCTGTTCCATGTGCACAAGTCCGGAAGCCGCGACCGGAAGTAGTAATATTACTGTCCGGCCGCGACTTCCGGTCCACAGGAAAATGGCGCCGGACGGCGCCAATTTCGAATAGGACTGTGTGGGAGCGGCGCATGCGCAGTTCCCACACAGACGCCGTACACGGCAGTCAATGGGACGGGAGCCGTTCGCAGTCCCTATGGGACTGTGGCTGCCGTACTCCATGTCTGTGTGTGTCGTTAATCGACACACACAGAAATGGAACAAAAAATGGCAGCCCCCATAGGGAAGAAAAAAGTGTAAAAATAAGAAACAGTAAAACACAAACACACAAATGAAAATAAACGTTTTTATTAAAGCACTAACATCTTTAACATATAAAATAATTATTTGTGATGACACTGTTCCTTTAAAGTCATATTACAACTTGGCGTAGTCGGCAGGATGGATGCAGATACAATGGACGAGACAACATTATCATCCAGTGTGACCCATCCAATGATACCGGTGGGAGCCCTCTTAAATCATTTGCCAAAGTTTAATGGATCTGATCTATTGTTGGAAGATTGGAGTGAACGGCTGGAAGGAGCGGCACGGCTCTGTAATGTCGCTCCACATTTAAAAGTAGAATTGGCGCTAAGTACCTTAGAAGGAGAAGCTAGGAAAACCGTTTTGTTACAGCCAGCACGACACCGACAAACCTTCGAACAAATTCGGCAGCTATTAGATGATGTGTATGGGGATACGTCCTCTGAGGGCATGATAAGGAAGCGATTCTTTGCCCGCCAGCAGAAAGAAGAAGAGACACTGGCGCAGTTTGCAAATGGATTACAGGAAATAATGGCAATGTTGCAACGTAAAGAAGAACAATCAGCCGGGTCCTTTACCAATGTACACGTAGTATTGCGGGATCAGTTTGTAATAGTAACAAAAATGAAAAAGATCCTGGGTAGTTGGTGGGCGCAATACACAATACTAGCTAGTTGCCGTTAGGCAAGAAAAGCCATGTTTTCCAACTACCATAAAGATGAATGATAAATAAATAAAGTAAATTCTTTAATGTGCTATATATAGCAATATGACAGACCACATGAAAATTAAAATTGTCACTGCTTGATTGCCGGGTGAACGTATGCAAGACAGCTGCCCATGCACTAGTGTAACACACCTATGAGCCAACGTAACACGACCGCTATCGTAGCCGTCAGTGATTGAGGTGTGTGCTTTAGTTTAGCCAGCAAAAGCAGGAATTAAAATTTGAGAAGCCCCCCCACGACATGTTTCGTTACTGCTGTAACGTCCTCATTTCCCCTGAGGACGTTACAGCAGTAACGAAACATGTCGGGGGGGCTTCTCAAATTTTAATTCCTGCTTTTGCTGGCTAAACTAAAGCACACACCTCAATCACTGACGGCTACGATAGCGGTCGTGTTACGTTGGCTCATAGGTGTGTTACACTAGTGCATGGGCAGCTGTCTTGCATACGTTCACCCGGCAATCAAGCAGTGACAATTTTAATTTTCATGTGGTCTGTCATATTGCTATATATAGCACATTAAAGAATTTACTTTATTTATTTATCATTCATCTTTATGGTAGTTGGAAAACAGGGCTTTTCTTGCCTAACGGCAACTAGCTAGTACAGTTTGTAATAGGTCTCAAGAATCCACCGTTAAGGAGAACTCTGAAGGAAAAGTTAAAGAAAGAACCAGATATGACGATTCATCAATTATTGACGGAAGCTATCGCATTGGAAAAAGAGGAATCGGCTAGCACTGATACGGTGGTCAGGCAAGCAGAAATTGTAACCAAAAAGAACCCCGACATGGAGGCAAGGATGGAGTCATTGGAAGGTGCCATGAGAGAGTTGAAAGCCGCTATTACTAATAAGCCTGACCCTGGAACTCCAGTTCGATACTCACAAGAGAGACAGTCGTTTGCAGATAGGAGGAATCAAGGTAGGAATGCTCCAGACCCTACCATCTGCTATAATTGTGGCCGAGCAGGACACATTGCTAGAAATTGCATGCGTTCTCACTATCAGAGCAATCGCAGGAATTTAAACTAGAACGACCTGTAGTTGAGGGGCAAACTACAGGGGAGTCCACGGATACATGCCCTGCGTTAGATGCTACAGATATAGTGGGGGAATGTCCCGTCGTCGTAGCAAAATTCAATGGCGTTGAGTTGTCATGTTTAATCGATACTGGATCTCAAGTGACCACTATGGATAAAGTTGTGTTTGAAACTTATTTCCCTTCCTTGTTATGTGAGAAGAGTGACACTTGGATAAGACTCAAGGCAGCTAATAGTTTACCTATCCCTATCCTGGGAGTTATACAAATGGACATTTCAATATGGAATCGTGATTTGAACAAAAAGGGGGTTATCATAGTAGAAAAAGCTATGGACTCAAAATACTGGAAACAAATACCCACTCAACGACCTTCTCAAATGGCTTTACAGCGCACTTTAAAACATTGTCGCATTAATGGAGAACTGTTAAATTGGCCTGGAAGGGTAGGACTGGTTAAGATACCAGCCTCTCGAAGTATACAAGTACCAGCAGGCCATGAAATGTTGTTACCCTTGCCAGTGGGTACTAATAAAGTGTTAAAGGGCACCACTGTGTTAATTGAATCAGCTCTGCAGAAAGAAGGAGTAGCCGTGGCCCGGTCGATATGCAAGGTACAGGCTGGACAAGTATTATTACGAGTGGTTAATATCACGAAACAAAATGTAACCTTATTTCCCCGGGAACTAGTAGCTGAAGTGTTTCCGGTGAGGGAGGAACAAGTGGAAAGCCGTTCAGATTGGCAAGTGAGTTATCCTTGTGAAAGTGTAGCTGTGGTTACAGTGTGTCGAGCCACCACTCAAGCTAATGACACCATTGGGAGGCGATTACTGGAGCAAATACCTTTAGAAGGAACGGATTTGACTACCAGACAAATAGATGAAGTGGCGGGAGTGTTAGGAGAGCACTCCAAGGCTTTTTCCAAGAATGAAGCAGACTTTGGGTTGACAACAACTTTAGAACATGAAATACATACGGGAAATGCTCACCCGGTACGAGAACGATACCGTACCATTCCGCCCGCTTTTTATCAAGAAGCCAAAGTGTTGCTAAAACGCATGCTAGACAGTCATGTTATCCGACCCAGTAAAAGTCCATGGGCTTCTCCCATAGTATTAGTAAAGAAGAAAGATGGAAGCTTGCGGTTCTGTGTAGATTACCGGCGATTGAATGCCTGCACCGTCAGAGATGCATACCCTTTACCACGAATAGAAGACTCTTTGCTGGCTTTGGGTAAGGCCAAATACTTCTCTACCCTGGATTTGGCCAGTGGGTACTGGCAAGTACCAGTTGCAGAAGAAGATTGAGAAAAGACTGCATTCATCACCCCTATGGGGTTATACGAATTTTTGAGAATGCCGTTCAGTCTAACCAATGCACCAGCTACATTTCAGCGCTTGATGGAAGTTTGTTTGGGAGATTTAAACTTTGAATGTTTGCTCATCTACCTAGATGACATCATTATCTTCTCAGCCACTTTCACAGAACATTTGGAAAGATTGAAAGTGGTACTTACGCGTATCGAAGAACATGGTCTAAAACTAAAACCGGGCAAATGTCACTTGTTTAAAGAAAGAATTGAGTACCTGGGACACGTGGTTACTAGAGACGGTGTACAACCAATGGATGCCAAAGTACGAGCCGTGCAACAATGGCCGGTACCAAAGACAGTAACAGAGCTTAGAAGTTTCCTAGGACTGATTGGATATTACAGACGGTTCATACAGAATTTTGCTAAGGTGGCTGCTCCCCTATATGTGTTACTGAATGGAACCAAACCGGGAGTCGATCATAAGAGAAGTATCACTTGGGGAATAGAGGCTGAACAAGCCTTCCAAGAGTTAAAAAGACGACTAACTGGTGCTCCTGTCTTGGCGTATGCAGATTACTCTCTACCATTTGTTTTGTGTACCGATGGAAGTTTAAAAGGATTAGGAGCTGTTCTTTCTCAAGTGCAGAATGGACGGGAACGTGTCATTGCTTATGCCAGTCGGACGCTGAGAGATGGGGAAAAGAATCCGGACAACTATAGCTCATACCGGTTGGAACTTTTGGCAGTCGTATGGGCGGTTACCGAGCGATTTGCAGATATCTTGCTGGGCGCAGAGTGTGTGTTATGGACTGACAATAATCCATTGGTTCATTTAGACTCGGCCAAATTGGGTGCTATGGAGCAACGTTGGCGAGCACGACTTAGCAAATTTAAATTTACTGTGAAGTACCGCCCAGGACGAGCTAATGGGAATGCAGATGCCCTGTCCCGTAATCCAGTAGATTTGCCTGAAGGACTGACTGAAGAGGAGTTAGAGGAAACAGAGACTCCTAATTTCCTTGCCAATGAAGTACATGATCAGATGCCAGGTGAGAATATTCAAAGTGCTCCGGTGCATACTGTGGAGCCCATAAGAGAAACCATCGATCAATGGACTGCTGAAGAATGGAAGAAACAGCAGTTGCAAGATATTCAAATTCGGACTGTAAGAAGATGGGTGCTAGAGAGATACCGACCCAATCAACGAGAGCGATTGCGATTGTCTGGAGTGGGACAGAGAATATATCACCAACGAGATAGATTGGCAGTAAAACAAGGGATATTGTACCGCCGAGTATTCCTACCGACCATGGAAGGACCCGTCTGGCAAGCTGTGTTGCCGGAGCGAGAGTTAGAAAGTACGGTTAAGTGGATGCATGAGAAAAAGGGGCATTATGGTCCTGAAAAGACTTTCCGTTGGTTGCAACAATTCTACTATCATCCTTTGCTGTTTGCAGTGGCACAGAAAGTGTGTCAGAACTGTAGAAATTGCACCCTGGCCAGAGCGGCTGAACAACAAGCTCCGGTGGGGCATATACAGACGCATTATCCATTACAGTTGGTCATGATGGACTATTTGACAGTAGATGAGTCTTTACAAGGGTACAGATATTTATTGGTTGTGATAGACCACTTCACCAAATTCACAGTGGCCGTACCTACCAGAGATCAAACGGCTGAATCTGCGGCACAGGGATTGTGGACGCATTTCATCTTACCCTATGGATGTCCTTCACAGCTTCACTCTGATCAAGGAGCTTGTTTTGAGGGGCGAGTAATAGAAGAATTATGCAGATTGTACCAGATTAAAAAGACCCGCACGACCCCGTATCACCCTCAAGGGAACGGGGCCTGTGAAAGGATGAATCGGACCATATTGCAGTTGTTGCGAACACTGGAGAAACAAAAAAAAGAGAGATGGCCTGACTACATTGCAGAATTAATCTGGATCTATAATAACACTGTACATGCCACTACTGGATATTCTCCTTTTCTGTTAATGTTCGGAAGAAATGGACGATGTCCCCTAAATTTAATGATGCCTATCCCGGAAGAACAAGAAGAGTGGATTCCGCAGACCTGGATGTGGGGTCATCGACGCAAGGTACAAGAAATGTATAATTTAGTGGCGCAGAGACTGGGGCCTCATGATCTTACAGTAAATCAGAAATTGAAGGAACTACCTTTGCAAGTGGGTGATAGAGTAATCGTGCGAAACCAGGGTGCAAGAAGAGCAGGAAAGCTGCAATGGAAGTGGGAAACCTTGGCGTATGAGGTGGTGCGTCAGCCCAATCCATATATTCCTGTATTTGTGATCAAGCCGGAGGGTAGTAGTGGCCCTTTGAAAACCGTACACAGAAATATGCTGAGACCCTGCACATTTATAAGTCGTGAACCAGAAGCAAACACTAGAGATCCTCCTGTTGCAACACCCGTTCCCGTAGATGAAGGTTGGTGGAGTCCGCCGGTTCAAGTACCAGAGAGACAAGAAAGTACCAGTGAAGTACAAGAAGAGAATGTTACTCCTGTGGAAGAAGAGTTGTCACAGGTACGTCATTCTCAGCGATCCAATTTTGGAAGACTTCCTTCTAGGTTTGAAGGATTTGTGACGCCACAGCAAGTTGCCGGGACGGCAACTGATAAACCTGGGGGAAAAGATGTAACCCAGCAAAAGGATTGTATGGCATTGAGAAATGGGAGGTTGTGGCCGGCCACTAGAGGGCGCTGTGAGGTTAGTACATCGA
The DNA here is from genome assembly GCF_050947455.1 of Rhinoderma darwinii. Taxonomy (NCBI): domain Eukaryota; kingdom Metazoa; phylum Chordata; class Amphibia; order Anura; family Rhinodermatidae; genus Rhinoderma; species Rhinoderma darwinii. The sequence goes on along the minus strand of NC_134687.1, from coordinate 607,410,589 downwards.
CAGTGTTTAGTGTGTGGAGTGATATACAAGAGAGGTCTAGTGAGGAAGTGTCTGGAGAGAGGTCTGAGAAGCGCTGGACAGGAAGAGACAGAGACTGGACTGAGAGAGCTGTAGCAAGTAAGGAAGACATTGTGACTCAGATAACTGTAAAAGATAAAGAGCATTCTGGCCAGCAGCAGAGCATAAGTAATGTGAAGTATCAGACACGCATTTACTGGAGTTCCAAGTTAAGGAGATCCGGCTGAAGTTAAGAAGAGAGTGTTTAGAGCAAGAAGCTGAAGACGCCATTTTGAGCATAAGGTAACATAGAGCCATTAAGTGCCGGATCATCAGAGAGTGCATTGTATTACATTGCCGGACCTCAAAGATCACATTACACTAAACCTGGAAGCTAAGAGACTTTATTATCCTAAGGCACCGGATAAAGAGAACATATTTTAATCATTACGGATTATAAGAGACTGTGTTATATTGAAGTGCCGGATAAAAGCAGAGACTGTATTGTTTACCGAGCCCCAGTTATATTTTGCCTAGAGCTCAAGTTTTTGACTGTTGTCATATTTTCTGCATGTTCAATAAAGACAAAACGAATATAATCCCGGTGTCAGTAATTATTGTCCTTAAAGTCATATTACAGTGGTGTTAACCAACAACAGAAAGTGGGCTTATAATTATTTTGCTATAGGCATTGGATTAACCTAACCCCTTTATGCTTGCTACATCTCAATTCAACCCAGAGACCATCTTGTGCCCGCTGTAACAAGTTCACTGGTTACTTAAAGAGGACCTGCCACCTCTTCTGACATGTCTGTTTTAGTAAATACTTGTATTCCTCATAAAATAACAATGCTGGAACATCTTTTCTCAAAACTCTGCATTGTGCCATTCCTCTGCTATTCCTCCTAGACATTTATGAAAAAATTCACAAGTGGTTGTTAACAGTTGGTGGTGTGCCTACACAGTCTGACAATATCCAATCAGTGCTCAAAGTCTCAGACTGTGTAGGGACATGCCCCTTCAACAAGGGCAGTGGTAAGACCCAGTTGTCAATTGATTCATACATATCTAGGAGGAATAACAGAGGAATGGCAGAGTTCTAAGTATATATCTTTCAAAATTGTTATTTCATGGGGAATCTGAGCAATTTCTAAAATAGATATTGTTTGGCACGAATTGCGTCAACAATCAGGAGAGATGCCAGGCCTTTTTTAAATTGCTAGTTTATCCATGGTATTGATGTGGTCTGAGGAATCACTTTAACACAGTGGTGAACCCAGAAATAATTCACTGAGTAATTCATTAGGTTTGTGAATATTGTCTGATAGATTTCGAAATGTTCCATTAGCAAAATGTAGCGATTTTTTTTCCCCAAGATATCAGTACGCCAAGATCAAGACTGCTGTACTAGTGTTCTCTTTCCTGTTATATCCAATGGCACAGCTATCGACACACTTTAAAACTAATGATCCCTACAATATCCATCACTTTTTGCTGGGTTTTATAGGGATCACTTGTTTTATAGTGTGTCAATCCCGTGATATTGGAAATAACAGTAAAGAGAACACTAGTAATGCATTCTTGATCTTGGCATATTTTTATAAGCTTTTTGGAATTAAATTAATTTCTGTAGGAATCACTGGTTTTGTCGGAACTGCATGTTTTTCCCTCAACATTTTGTGGTTTATCTAAAATATTAAAGCATAACTGGAGGATTTAAAGTGAGACTTTTTGCATGTCATAGAGACATACCAGAATTTTACATCATTCGGGGGTCCATGAGCCTGTACCCCATCAATTTTTAGATTAAAGACCCTGCACACTATTCCAAGCACAGTGCCCCTTTTGCTTTAAGTTTATATACAATTCAGATCTATGGTAATGTTATTCAGAGATCTCCGAGCAGTCTCAACCTGGGTTTATTTGGGCCCATGCTCATTCTATATACAACATGTTCACACCCTCCTTTAATTGCTTTTTAAACTGGCCCACCAGAGCTCTAAGGGCCCAAGCCTTGACACGATAATGACCCCCAAGGGTCCAGTAGAAGTTAACCCCATTTGGAGGTGACTTTGGAGTCAATAATTTGTGACTACGGTCTATTTCTTATGGATTGATTCACAAATAACCTATTCCATCTTAATGATGATATGTCCTGTGTGTGCAATGATAAAATCTGAGATTACCAGACCTCTCATGACCAACTGGGATTGATTATTATCCAATTACTTTGTTTGGAAAATATGTTTGGAAAAAGGCAAATATAGGTGTGTGTGTGTGGCCACTGGCTGACGGAAACTGATGGGTAATTTGCCCAGTTACTGAACAAACAGATCTGGTCATTTGGCACATGTTTCTTCAAAGGGAAAATATATTTAATAAAATGGAACAAAAAGTACAGATAAATATTTGCTCAGCTATACCTGTACTAGCATCTCTCTATTATATGCCTGAAAAGTGGATTAACCTCTTTGTGACTGTTGACTTGTTCAACTTCTGATCTAAACTTTATTTCACAATTTATCTACTACTTCTAATAAATCTATTTTATCATGTTAAAGGGGTTTTCCACTTTTGACAATCCCTACTTGTTAGAAGGGTCCCTTGACAATAGTCAGATTACAAAGTGTCCCCCTACTGAGACCCCCTGCGTTCTGCTGTAATCTGTGGGGAAACCTGGCAGTAAGTGTTCAGTTTCCCTGCAGTGCCACCACAGGAGAAATTAAGCATTACACAGTGCCCGGGCCATATCAATGTGTTGTCTGTGTAATACAGGACAGGTCCTCCAGAGAGAGAGGGAGAGAGAGTAACCGCTCTCCACTCTGTCCAAGAGATCAGAATACTAAGGAACAATAAGGAACAATTCCAGCAATGTTAAGGAAGCCCAGGAACATCACTTTGTGAGCAGGTTAAGGGGGGACACAGCAGGAGCAGATTATGTCCAAGTGACGACCCCACACATGGAGCACTCATGTCTAAACTTGCATGTCCCATATAACCTGCAGTGCCCCTCATTGAACATCCAACAAGCTACTGACCAGTGGCGTAGCTATAGGGGTCGCAGCGGTCGCAGTTGCGACCGGGCCCCTAAGCCTGGGGGGCCCACGGGCCCCCGTTGCCATACAGCATTTTTTCTAACTAAATCTTCTGTGCCGTGAAGCCGGCACTTCCGGGTTACGGTCACATGGTACACTTAGTGTACCATGTGACCGTGTTGTCACGTGACACGGCTTCCAGACAGAGCAGAAGAGTCGGTGCGGAGGACTCCAGGTAAGCTGCAGTGTAATGTAATGTATTGTGTTGTAACGTTATGTATTGTTATGTAATGTATGTGATGCCTTGTAATGTATTGTGTTGTATGCGGTGGAGAGGGGGGGAGCGTTAAATCACAGCCCCCCCCCTCCTCCACCGCAAACTGCACAATACAGTATAGTACACATGAGTGTATGAGAGCGGGGCTGCGGCTGTGTAATACAGTCACTGCCCCGCTCCTGAGTCCTAACGTGTGCGCGCCGTCAGGATGATGTGATGCGGCCGGCACTGCACTAATGAGCGTCGGCACTGAAGACAGAACATGGTGGGCGCGCTACAAAACACCCCCATGTTCTGTCCTCAATGCCTGAACCGCCGCTCATTAGTGCAGCGCCGGCCGCATCTCCACATGCTAATGTTAAATAAAAAAAATACACATACACTTTTTTTATAATAAACAATAAAATAAGTCTCAATACATAAAACATACACATAATCGGTATTGGCGCGGCCGTAATAACCTGCACAACCATTTTTTTGCATCATTTATGAAGTGTACTCTGTAAAAAAATAAAATAAAAATTGCTTTCTATCACTTAGGCCCCATTCACACGACCGTGCCCGCAATCAGGGCCCGCGATTGCGGGCACGGCCGGCCGCCGACTGCCACCTGCATTTTCGGGCCGTGCTCCCATACAAAGTATGGGAGAACGGCCCGCAAAATGCAAAAGGACGGGCATGTTCCATAATTTTCGGAACATTTCTATGGCACGGACACCCATCCGTAGCGCTACGGAAATGTGTCCGCGCTCAATGAAAGTGAATGGAGGTTATTTACGGTCGTGTGCATGGGGCCTAATTGTGAGGCACAAGGTGCGATGATGAATTTAACCTCCATGTGCCTCACATTAATAGTAATTAACCCCATCATGTACCTTACATATTAGCCCATTATGGCTGAGAAACATGATGGGGTTAATTACTATTAATGTGAGGCACATTCAAAATTCATCACACCTCGTGCCTCACATCAGAAAATGGAAGAACTTTTTTTTTTTTTTTAGTACTGTTGGCAAAGTAAACGAAGTATCGGTATCGAAGTCCAAATTTTGGTATCGTGACATCCCTACACTGTGGGTCGCGTCCCCCTGGGGGTTCGTGAGTCACTCACCGAGGTCCCGGTTCCAATCAATGCTGGAGCAGGGAGCTGACATCTCCTTGATCCAGCATTCCCTGTGCCGTGAGCGGCTCGACGCAGGCAGGCGGGATGTAGCGACATCATCGCGCCTTCCTGCGCTGAGTCACTCACAGTACACACCGGAGGAGGCGAAGAATCCTCCACTCGACGTGGGAACGGGGATAGGTAAGTAATTATGCACATATGGGGGCATTATACTGTATGGGGGGGCTGATATTGGGGGCAGCTATGGGAGCATTAACTGTGTGGGGGCAGCTATGGGAGCATTAACTGTGTGGGGGCATTATACTATGGGGGCTGTTGGGCAAGGCGTCTGGGCATAGGAGCGCGCAGGGGTCTGATGATGATGGTGGTGCTGGGGAGGGGTAGGGGGGCCCAAGCTGAATTCTTGCACCCGGGCCCATGAGCCTTTAGCTACGCCCCTGCTACTGACCGATGGCTCATTCTCCCTGGTGGCACAGCTCACTAAGAACAGCACCAAAGAAAGCCAAGCAGCATTACTATCCCACAAGCTACTCCAACCTTGAAGGTAATTCAACTCACGACGCTAGGAGTCCCTGCCTCTCCGTGGAACTACTGTCCCGTACTGAAAACATGATTACAGTACGGGACAGTTGTCCCGCAGCGAGGCAGGGACTCCTAGCGTCGTACATAACTATGATGCTAGGAGCCCGGCTCCCTGCAGTGTGTTCGGTCCGGGACTTGCGGCCGAAATACGTTCCGTCCTTTACGGGCCGAACATGTTCGTGTGAATCCAGCCTAATAGTGAATTTTATCACGTTGATGTTTACCCTTCAACTACTGTGGTACTTCCTTTGTGTCTTGGATTAAGTACAGATTTGTATTTTCTCACATTACTTACTGAAGAACTATGTAACCTTCAAATAACATCTGCCGGGTACAAGATTCCAAAATAATCTTCCATGTAAGGCTAAGTTCCCACTTGCTGACCATGGCTTAGTCTACAGAAAGTGATCAGGAAGGAGTAAAATAATATCACAATATCATTGCTAAATTGAATTGGGAAATTTCATGCTTGCAACGGATGTTTTATTGTGTTACGTATTAGAAATATAGTCCAAAACCCCACTGCCACAGACCATAAGTGTAACGTCTATGGCCGCGGACAGTCGTCCTGACTTACCCTCTTATGGCCGCGGCCATGGACGTGTGAGTTCTCGGTGGCATCTCCCTCCTGAGAGATGCCGGCACTCACTTCTTGGTCTAGACACTGTCTCCCACAGGGCGCGCGCACCTGCGCATGCACAGCCTTAAAGGGCCAGTGTGCGCACAGTTGCAGAAAATCTGCAATTAGCCCAGAATGCTGCTGGACTATAAAAAGTGCTCTGCCCCTCTTGATCAGTGCCTGAGCTTTGTTGTGTTACCTAAAGTTTGTCATTACAAATGGTCTCCTAGTGTTTGCCAGTTCCCAGTGTTAACCGTTCCTGTTGCCTGTACCCTGTATCCCGTACTACCGTGCCTCTGTGCCGTCAAGAGTTGGAGTCGTGTTGTGTCTTCCGCTGCATCCATTGTGTCACACCCCGCCGGGTGTCGGTCTACTGTCGGAGCCTCATTTTAGCCTGAAACTCTTTGTTTATTTAGAAAAAAGTAAAAACATAACAATGAACAACTGAAACAATAAACAAATCAATATTTACATATTTACAGACTATGTATCACTGCATCCACTATATCCCTGGATTTGGCCAATTTCCCCATCCATTTTCCATTCATCCCCACTCAAACATATTCATGTCTCCTCCCCCTTAAAATATCCACTCACCCTCTTCCACACTCTTTCAAAACCATTCAAAACCATCAACCGAAAATGCGCACCCCCTAGCATATATACCTACATAAAAAATAAGAAGTGATATATAAATACATTTTTTTATTTTTTTTATTATAAATAATTATATAAACTAATATAAATAAATAAACAGAAATTGAAAGAAAAATAAAAGAAAAGTGAAAAGAAAATGATATTAATAAAATAAAAAAAATAAATACCTATACATATATATCAATTTTTATTTATTTTTTTCCCTCTATCCCTGTCTATATAAACCTACCCATCACCACACCAGGCCAACACCCCGCCTCATGTCCCTTCATGTCTGCTTAGTCCTGGTGTTGGCTTCCACCACCACACCCTAGGCCTCCCGCTCAGCCCCTCTCTCCATGTCTTCCCATGTCCTGCATAGTCCAGGGGTGAGCAGGGTACACAGCAGAACAAAAAGACTCCTCCCTCCTCCCCCTTATTCCCCAACCCAACCTATTTAAACCCCTTCTCTATCCCTATCTTGCTCACCTAACATATACCATAACCATAAAAAACAACAATAACAACACCCGAAAGCACCAAGTTCGGTTCCTGTAAGCCTTTATACTGACTTTAAATATCCAAAACAAAAACCTGATGTGCAATTAATCAGCCTACCACCAGAAAGAGGCAAGGAAAGGGGCCCACCCAGACCACCAAAGGCCAGGATCCACCCCCGCGCACACCCAACCTATCGCTTCCCCTATCGCTTTCCCTTATAGCTGTCCCTTCTCTTATCCTGCCTTTAATCTGACCCTAAGCTTACCCTTCTTTTCCTATTATGCTCCCTATCGCTTAATTTCTTTTTAGGTACCTAAACAAGGGCAAACCCTCCCCCCCCCCCCCGGACGAGCCGGCTGAGACCCCCCCTCCCCTCCTGAAGGTCAATACCCTAGGGCACCCTAAATGAAAAGCCCCTCCATAAGCGAGAGGCTTTGGATGCTCCCAGTCTATCAAACTCCAAAGAACACACCTTCACCAGTTCACTGATGATATTCCCTACAACCTGTTCCACCAGGAGGACTTTACTCTGTCTAGATACTAAACACTGTGCGTTCCATGTAACGTGTCTTACCACTACGCTGACTGAAAAGGATGAGTTTCGGTCTCTGAACATCTCATAGGCACACCCGGCGTAGGAGAGGTTGGCTAAACCGAGCCAACCAATGGAGGCGCCCACCCTTTTGTATACCTCTGCATTAAAGGGGCAATGAAGCAGGAAATGCTCCATACTTTCTAATGTATTGCTACACTCCTCCCGAGGACATCCTCTGTCGTCAGTTTTTCTGTACTTGAGATTGCCCCTTACGTACCCCATGAAAGCAGCGCCAAGCCAGATCCCAAAACTTCTGGGGAATCCTCACCGAGTTTAAAAGTTTTAATCCCACCCCGAGGTCACTACTTGGGCAGTCTTTGAGTACCAGGGGCTTCTGGAAGTGGGTCATCAGAACCTTTCTGTCACTAAATGTTCTCGGCATGGTCCCGATCTCCCACACTCCCAGACCCCACCGGCGCACCATCTTCAAAATCAGGGCGTGAAAGCCAGGAGATGTCAGTGGGCTGTACGCAAGTCTTTCACTTGGCCTCCTCTCTCCCTTTCCTAGAGGAAGGGCTGAAACCTCTCCCTGCAGGAGGGAATCCACCAAGGAGCCCTCTCTTGCCTGAGATTTGCTAGATTCATTTTAATAAAGGTGTTCACTAGGAACACCACTGGGTTAACCATACCTAATCCTTCTAGTCTCTTTGTCAGATACGTGACTTCTCTCTTAATTAAGTTAAGCCTGTTCCCCCATAACAGTTGAAAGAACAGGCTATAGGCCCGAGTCCAGAGAAGTTCTGCCAAGATGCACACACTGCCAAGGTAGCGCAACATGGGCACCAGATAAGCCTTGGCCAGGTGAACCCTTTGTTACGTTCATGGCCGGGTGTCGCCGTTCTAACTCACCCCCTGACGATCCCAGCCATGGACACCTCTCTGCTCGGCGTCCTCCTCCTTCTGGCAGATGCCGGCACTCTCTCCCGGGTCCTCGTGCTGTTTCCCGCAGGGCGCGCGCGCCCGCGCGTGCACGGCCTTAAAGGGCCAGTATGCATCCAGCTGTCAAAAATCAATAATCAGCCCAAATGGCTGCTGGACTATAAAAAGGGGCTCTGCCCACTGGTTCCTGGCCTGAGCGTTGTTGTATACCCTAGTCTGTCTTGCTAAAGGCCTCCCAGTCTTTTCCAGTTCCCAGTGTTACCCGTTTCTGCTGCCTGTACCCTGCATCCCGTACTATCGTTACCTGCTGTGAAAGCCAAGTCGTGTCTTTCGCTGCATCCGCGGCATCACCTGGTGTGAAAGCCAAGTCGTGTCTTCCCGCTGCATACGCGGCGTCACCTGCTGTGAGAGCCAAGTCGTGTTCCTGCCACTGTCTACATTGCCTCAGGTACCCGTTCTGAACTATAGACATTGTTTTGTACCTTGTTGGCCAGCTGCTACCCCGCTACGCGGTACGGCCCAGTGGGTCTACACCCCGCGCCGGGACAGTACGCTCAGGCCATGGACCCCGCTGGCCAAGTCAAGAGCCTGTCATCCTCAAAAGCCATGCAGGCGGACCTGCAGGATCTGCAAGCGTGACAGGATCAACTCATTGTGGCAGTAGACTCCATGATGCAGCATCTTGGTGCGCTAGCTACTTCCGTCATCGCTCCTAGTCAAACTCCTCCGATCGACCCTCCTGCTACACCTCCTGGCAGCCCCAGTACGGACTCTCGGTTCTTGTTGCCATTGCCACCACGGTTTCATGGAGACGCAAGTTCATGCAGGGGGTTCCTGAACCAATGCCAAATCCACTTCACTCTGCACGCCCAAGCATTTCCTTCGGACGGAGCCAGGATCACCTTTATTGTATCCCTACTCGCCAGCAAGGCCCTGACGTGGGCGAATCCAATCTGGGAACGACAGGGACCCGTGACCAAAGACTTCCTGGGGTTTGTGCGGTTGTTCCGTTCCGTGTCTGAGGAGCCTGGACGAGCCTCATCGGCAGCTACTGCTATTTTTAACCTGCGTCAGGAGGACGCCTCCATGGGCGAATACACCATCCAGTTCCGGCTCTGGCAGGTGAATTGTCTTGGAACAATGAGGCCTTGGTTGCATCCTTCTGGCATGGCCTATCGCCTGAGATCAAAGATGAACTGGCTGCTCGAGATCTCCCAGCTGCCCTGGATGATCTGATTCTACTTGCTACCCGTGTGGACATAAGGCTCAGAGAGAGATCCCAAGAGATTCTTCATGAGAGACGGCTTCCTAGACTGGCGCCCAACTTCCAGCAACCCCTCTTGCCCTGTTCTTCTGCTGCGCCCGAGGTTCCCGATGCAGGTGGATCGGCTTAAACTGTCTGATCAGGAGAAACAGCACAGGCGCACCTCTGGACTCTGTCTGTATTGCAGCCTTGCTGGTCATGTCGTGCATCTGTGTCCCCAGAGGCCTAAGAAACCCCAATGTCTGGGATTGGTTGGAGAGACAACCCTGGGCGCTATTGCACTTGATAGAGAATTCTCGTCCAAGCTGTTCATTCCTGTGACCATTGTCGCTGGCGGGAGACCTCACCCAGTCTCTGCCTACCTGGACTCTGACTCCGCAGCCAATTTCATCTGTCAGGACCTTGTGGATCTTCTTCATTTGCCTACTGTTTTGCTGGAGAGACCCTTGATCGTTGCTTCGGTAGATGGACTGCCTTTGCCTGACCCAGTATTGTCTGTGACCAAGTCGTTGAGACTCCAGGTGGGAGCTCTTCATTCCGAGCTGATCTCTCTGTATGTCCTGTCCAAGGCCGTCAACCCCGTGCTGCTTGGTTTGCCTTGGCTCCGTCTTCACGCCCCAGTCCTGAATTGGAACTCTGGAGAGGTTCTTCAGTGGGGCCCCAAGTGTCTAGACCGCTGTCTGGGCCATGCCCATCCATCCCAGCCCTCTTCGCCTCAGTCATTGACAGGGCTACCTCCTTGTTACTCTCAGTTCGCTGATGTCTTCGACAAAAAGGAGGCAGAGATATTGCCACCACATCGAGAATACGACTGTCCTATCGACTTGGTTCCTGACTCTTCTCCTCCTCGCGGTAGGGTATACCCTCTTTCCTTGCCTGAGACCCAGTCTATGTCGGCCTACATTAAAGAGAATCTAGAGAGGGGCTTCATACAAAAGTCTTCATCCCCGGCCGGAGCCGGGTTTTTCTTTGTCAAAAAGAAGGATGGATCCCTTCGACCCTGCATTGATTACCGGGGTCTCAATCAGATCAAGGTGAAGAACAGGTATCCCTTGCCGTTGATTTCTGAGCTCTTCGATCGTATATGGGGGGAGAAATTTTTTTTACAAGCTTGACCTGCGGGGGGCCTACAATCTAATCCGGATCCGTCAGGGAGACGAGTGGAAGACTGCCTTTAACACACGTGATGGACACTACGAATATTTGGTCATGCCCTTCGGCCTGTGTAATGCTCCCGCAGTATTTCAAGAATTTGAGAATGACATATTTCGTGACCTCCTCTATGTCTGTGTTGTGGTGTATCTCGATGATATCTTGATTTTTTCCCCAGATCTTGTGACTCATCAGGGCCATGTCCGCCAGGTGTTGCTTAGGTTAAGAGAGAATCATCTCTACGCCAAGTTGGAGAAGTGCGTGTTCCAAGAGAAGTCTCTACCCTTCCTGGGCTACATTATCTCTGATCAGGGTCTCAAGATGGACTCTGAAAAGATCAAGGCTGTCCTGGAGTGGCCACGTCCCCAAGGCTTAAGGGCCATACAACGCTTCCTGGGATTCGCCAACTTCTACAGACTGTTCATTCCCAACTTCTCTTCTCTGACAGCCCCCATCTCCACCCTCACTAAGAAGGGTATGAATGCCAAAGTATGGACTCCAGAGGCGGAGATCACATTTGAAACCTTAAAGAAAGCCTTCACGTCTGCCTCCATTCTGCACCATCCTGATGTGTCCCTGCAGTTTTCGTTAGAGGTGGATGCCTCCTCTATTGGTGCCGGTGCTCTATTGTTCCAGAGGGGTTCGAATGGCAAGACGGTGGTGTGTGGTTACTACTCCAAGCTGTTTTCTTCTGCAGAACGCAACTACTCGATTGGGGACCTGGAGTTACTGGCCATCAAGCTGGCTCTGCAGGAGTGGAGACACCTACTGGAAGGCGCAGCTCATCCTATCCTGGTCTTCACGGACCACAAGAACTTGACTTACCTACGGACGGCTCAACGACTGAACCCTCGTCAAGACAGATGGTCCTTGTTTTTTGCACGGCTCCGGTTCGAACTCCACTACCGACCTGCCGACAAGAATGTGAGGGCCGATGCCTTGTCCAGGTCATTTGAAACAGAGGACACTGTGGAGTCCCCACAGAATATTATCGATCCTTCCTGCATCTACTCTGTCAACCCTCTGCAGGTTAAAGGCATTCCTCCAGGAAAAACTTTCGTACGGCTGGCAGACAGAGGAAGAATCCTTCGCTGGGGTCACAGTTCCAAGCTGGCAGGACATGCAGGTGCCCGTAAGACCCGAGACCTAATTGCCCGTCAGTTCTGGTGGCCCACGCTGCCCAAAGATGTCTTGGACTTTGTATCCACCTGTACGGTGTGTGCAGCCAACACAGTTGCCCGCTCCAGACCAGCCGGTCTGCTCCAACCTCTGCCTGTGCCCAATGCCCCCTGGCGGCATATTGCTATGGATTTTGTTACAGATCTGCCTCTCTCTGCGGGATGCAGTGTGATCAGGGTGGTGGTGGATCGTTTTTCAAAGATGGCTCATTTTGTTCCCCTGACTGGCCTGCCTTCTGCCGCTCGACTGGCTGACCTCTTCATGCAACACATCTTCCGTCTGCATGGATTACCTCTGCATATTGTCTCGGATCGAGGGGTCCAGTTCACTTCTAAGTTCTGGAGAGCACTCTGCGGCCTACTCGGGGTAAAGTTGGACTTCTCCTCAGCTTACCACCCTCAGTCCAATGGGCAAGTTGAGAGGATTAATCAAATTTTGGAGAACTACCTGCGGCACTTTGTTTCCAGAAGATATGATGACTGGGTGCAGCTGCTCCCATTTGCGGAGTTCTCTTATAATAACCATACCAGTGAGTCCACCACCTCCAGTCCGTTCTTCATAGTCTACGGCCAACATCCTCGAATACCCCTGCCCGGCTCTACTATGTCTCAGGTGCCTGCAGCCGATTCTACTTTCAGGAACGTTCTGCAAATATGGCAGCAGACACGATCTGCTATTCTGCTGGCGGATGGACCGCATGAAAAGAAAGGCAGACACTAGAAGACGAGAACCTCCCCAGTTTCTTCCAGGTACTAAGGTCTGGCTGTCTTCCTGGAATATCCGGCTGAGGGTGCCATCTTGCAAGTTTGCCCCCAGGTTCCTTGGACCCTTCGAGATTCTGCTGCAGATCAATCCTGTGACGTACAAGCTTTGACTGCCTCCTACCCTCAAGATCCCTAACTCCTTCCACGTCTCCTTGCTAAAACCCGTGGTTCTGAACCGCTACTCCAGGACTCCTAGTTCCGCAGTGACTCCTGGCGGTTCATCCGGAATTTTCGAAGTGAGGGAGATCCTGGCCACCAAGAAAGTAGGAGGCAGGACATTTTACTTGGTGGATTGGAGGGGATTTGGTCCAGAAGAGAGGTCTTGGGAACCAGAGGAGAACATTGATGCCCCTGTCCTCGTGAAGAAATTTCTTTCCCGCTCTGGTGCCAAGAGGAGGGGGCGTAAGAGGGGGGATACTGTTACGTCCATGGCCGGGGGTCGCCGTTCTAACTCACCCCCTGACGATCCCGGCCATGGACACCTCTCTGCTCGGCATCCTCCTCCTTCTGGCAGATGCCGGCACTCTCTCCCTGGTCCTCGTGCTGTTTCCCGCAGGGCGCGCGCGCCCTTAAAGGGCCAGTACGCGTCCAGCTGTCAAAAATCAATTATCAGCCCAAATGGCTGCTGGACTACAAAAAGGGGCTCTGCCCACTAGTTCCTGGCCTGAGCGTTGTTATATACCCTAGTCTGTCTTGCTAAAGGTCTCCCAGTGTTTTCCAGTTCCCAGTGTTACCCGTTCCTGCTGCCTGTACCCTGCATCCCGTACTATCGTTAGCTGCTGTGAAAGCCAAGTCGTGTCTTCCGCTGCATCCGCGGCATCACCTGCTGTGAAAGCCAAGTCGTGTCTTCCCGCTGCATCCGCGGCGTCACCTGCTGTGAAAGCTAAGTCGTGTTCCTGCCACTGTCTAGATTCCCTCAGGTACCCGTTCTGAACTATAGACATTGTTTTGTACCTTGTTGGCCAGCTGCTACCCCGCTACGCGGTACGGCCCAGTGGGTCCACACCCCGCACCGGGACACCCTTTCTCTAAGGGTTAAGGACCAACCTTTCCATTGGTCAACCTTCTGAGCGACTAATTTTTGACTCCCATCCCAGTTATTCTTGGGATAATTTCCCGAGCGAAATTCCACTCCTAAGATCTTTGCAGACCCCTGGGGCTCAGGAAGGGTGTCCAGGAGACCAAAACTAGGATCTCCTCCTCCCAGCCATAGACTCTCACACTTGTCATGATTAATCCTGGACCCAGATGCCCGTGAGTAACATTCCACTTCTGATATCACCCACTCTGCCACCCCGAGGAGACGAAGATAGGGACGCCATCTGCGTATGCAACCACCATCTGAGTGGCTTCTGGCCCTTCCAAGCTGACCCTGATCCCCGCCAATGGTCCACGAACAACCCTCCTAAGAAGAGGGTCAATCGCAAACCCATACAGCAAAAGACTCAGAGGACAACTCTGGCGGACACCAGACCCAACCTCAAAGGGGGTTCCAACCCAACTATTGACCAGTGCAAAAGTCTCTGCCCCAGTGTATAAGGTCTGGAGCCAATTAACAAACCCTCCAGGCAGGCCATACCTCAGAAGGACCGACCATACATACTCATGATTCACCCGGTCAAAAGCTTTGGCCTGGTCGAAAGACAGGACATACCCCTTCCCCTGACCAGAATTCCCCCGCTCCTCTGCCTCCCTGACACTGAGGACAGTACTAAATGTGCTGAGGCCTGGAACAGAGCAATGCTGGACAGGTGAGAGAAGCCGGGGCGCAAATTTCACCCACCGATTAAACAGTACCTTTGCGAGAACCTTTCTGTCCGCATTGAGTAGCGCTATGGGACGCCAATTCTCAATACGAGTCGAATCCTTACCCTTTGATAGAACAATCAAAGCTGACCTCCTCATTGACTTTGGCAGAGTGCCCGAGGATAGACATACATTAAACACCTCCGTCAAGAGGGGAACTAGGGTTCCTTTAAAGGTCTTATAAAACTCGGACATTAAGCCATCCGACCCTGGCGACTTTTTCGGGCCTAGCCCGTCAATCGCCAGCATTACTTCCTCTTCTTTGATTGGATCTATCAAAACATTAAGAGAGGAATCCTCTCAGCCAGGAAAGCTGACATCTCCTCCCAGTTTGGACCCCGCTTACCCAAAAGGTGTGAGTAGAAGGATCTAACGACCTCCAGAATCCCTGATTTGGATCTCCTCAGGGACCCTGTACTATCTATTAGTCCTGTCACAATTTTACGACTCACTGACATCTTACAATTCCTGTAGGGGTCAGGCGAGCCGTACCTCCCGAAATCCATCTCAAGAACCAACGATGCGTGCCTATCATACTGCCCCCTCTTGAGCAATGCTTTCACTCTGGAGATCTCCTCTTGGCTACCTCTGGCCGAGACCAGATGCTCGAGTTTCCTCCTCAGCTCCTGATACAGGTGATTCCTGCTCATGGACCTGGGGCCTGAGAGCCGGCGGAAAAATCCTGCCACCCGATATTTGAACAACTCCCACCACTCTGACTTAGTGCCACCTAGATCCAACAAAGGTACCTGGTCCTGAGGAAAATCCTCAAAGGCCTGTCTTACTTCCGCTTCTTCCAGGAGAGTAAAATTCAGCCTCCATATACCTCTTCCCATCCGGGGGGACTCTGCAATGTTCAGTGAAAACAATATCATACAGTGGTCGGAGAATTCCACCTCAACAACGGACACTGGTGAAGAGATGGCTTCCTCCTTCAAAAAAAACCTATCTATCCTAGACCTGCAACTTCCTCTTTGATAGGTGAACCCGGGGTATGCCTAATGTGGATATCCACCAGGCGAGCTTCGCTAGCTATGCTATTTAAAGCTATGCTATCATAGGCCAATCTATCTTTGAAACCTCCTCTGTCACAGGGTCTAACGACACTATTAAAATCCCCTCCAAAGATGACCTGTCGACTGGAAAAAAGGAAAGGCTTAATCCTCATGAAGAGACTTTTCCTATCAAATTTGGTCTGGGGACCATAGATATTAATTAATCTTAGTTCTTGCCCCTTCATGAGAACATCTAAGATCAGGCACCTCCCCATTTCTAATTCTATTATCCGTCTGCATTTTAGCGGTGCGGTGAAAAGGACCGCCACACTGCTATATGGCTAAGCCGCAAGAGACCAGTAGGAGGGTCCACGTCGCCAATCCCTCCTGGCTTTAACAACATCTGTCAAAAGTGACAGTCTGGTCTCTTGCAAAAACAAAACGTCAGCTTCAACTCGGCTGAGAAAAACAAAAGCTGTAAATTGAGCCATATCTGACTTGCTGGCGACATTAATTGAAGCCAGCATCAATGGCGTCGGTACCGCCATCCTGGATGATTGTAATTAGACGGCTTTCTTCTTTCCTCCCCTGTCATGGTCAGAAGAGGACCACCCAGACTCTTTTTTTCCTTCACCCTATTTTTAGAAATTGTGGAGTCCATCTCATCCTGACTCACTCTCCCTCCCTGTCTCACTCTCCCATTCTCGTCCCCCTGTCCCAGGTTGATACCCGCCCCATAGGCCTTTGTACCTCTCGAGGGAAGGAGCCCAGCACCCCCTGAGACCCCTACCTCACCCTTCTCATTTTGTTTGAGAAGCTGGAAAATACATGAGGGCTTGGTAGCGGTTGGGGGAGAGCACCAGAGGGGTGCAGTTTTTACCTGCCGTGGTCAGGGTTTGGTCGGATGACTTTAGCCCCTTCAAGATCTTACCCTGTGTCCCAGATGTTCTTTTAGGCTGCACTCTCTCTTCCTCACCAACACTTTCATATTGGGAGGATTGAGAGCCCTCAGCCGCTTGCTCCCTCTGGATCCTCCGAGTCCTGACCTCCTCATCCAATTCAGCGTCCCCAAGGGCATCCAGGGCAGTTTCCGGGTCTGGGCCAGAGGTCCCCCCCAGTTACCTGGGCTTCCCTCAGCTCCCTTTCCTCTTGCCTCTTCTCCAGCCTTTGTTGGTATGAAGGCTGGAGCCCTTTTACTCGATGTCGTCACATGCCCTTTTGCCCCGTCGTCTCTGCATGCCTCCTCACCCGCAGGAGCCACCCCACTTTAAGCCTGCAGGAGGAGAGAGACTACAATGGCCACGGAGCGGGGACACCTACTGAATGGGTGACCTAAGTCACCACACATGTGACACCTAAACTGGTCACATGATGCAGCCAGATGACCTACCCCCCCACAATGAGCACACTTCTGCACCGTGCAGCCCACGCTCAAGTGTGAGAGGTCACCACACCGGTGACACAGCCTCAGCTGCCCCTGGTAGAAGACCAGGATACGATCCCTCCCAAGGAAAGCAGAGGATGGTATGTGGGACACAGTTTGCCCCAGACGCCTAAGTTTGACCATAAACGTCCAGGCCCCTGACCAGATGCCAAACTTGTCTAGCTTCTTCCTAGGCATCTCCGCTACCTCTCCAAACTGACTAAACCAGGTCATGATGTCAATGCAAGAAAGCGACTCGTTATGGGTGAGAACGGTCACTTTCTTGAGACCACTCCGGCGGGATATTGCTTGCGCAGCAAAATCCTGCCAGCCGGGCTCGCTCTTTACCAGCTCATAGTTCCCCCAAAAAACCTCCACGCCACCGGAGACGGACCACATTCCTCCTGACCACAGCCTGCCCGGTTATCGGGAGCGAGCACTGATCTCCTCTCTTTTCTCTGAATGCTTCCAACCCGTACCTATCTATCCAGAAAGACAGGTCTCTCTGCACACCCCCTACTGTTAGGGACTGTTTCCCCTCCCTTAAGGCCTGCAGGAGGCGCTGTTGCAAGTGACCTTCTTTTGGACCCGAGGACGAGGATTGGTGGGCCGGTGGTCCCCCCCCCACTACCCCAGCATAGGTTCTGCTAGGGGAACCGGGAAGAGGAGCACCAGCCCCGACCCCCCCCCCCCCATTTTCGGTTGATACATTCCCTCTCCCAGTCATTCTATAGGTTCTACGTGATTCTTTTTCTCCATTGCTTTCCCTGCCCTGACTAACACCTCCACATTCTTAGGTGCACTTGCGGAGGGGCCGCCAAATGATATGAGCGGCACCTCCACGCAACCTTCCGCATCATCAGTGTCCATTTCACTTGTCAGGGCACTATTATTATTTACTGACACATTTTTACTGACATTTTTACTGACATTGTTATCATTATTAGTGTCTTTCTGTCCTTCCACGCCACTTTGCAGTGGCTCCTCTGCTCGTTCAACAATTTTTCTTGCCCAGCCACCCCCCTCCTCTGCTCCGAAGTGGCTGGCTCCGCCCCTTTCAGAGGCATCAACTCCGCCCTTGTTAGAGGCATCGGTTGTCTGCGATCTTATTATGCTGGCCGGTCCCGGTGTTACAGGACCAACCATGTTACAGACACACGATCCTCGGGACTGCACTGCTGTCTGCTTCTGGTCCGCCCCCTCCTCCGATGCTCGGCTCATGCTGTTCACCGGTCTCAGGGGCTCGCCGTCAGCAAACTTTGGGACCATGTCCCTTGCTGTGCTCTGGCTGCCAGCGCCGCCCACTTCACAGCGAGCGGCGTCCGGTGCCATCTTGCCTGGCCTCGTAGCTTTCTCCCCGCTTCCCCACCCCGACCCCACTACAGGGGCTGGAGTTGGGGGGTTTGCGGGCTCGGCACCCCGGACCAAAATCTCTTCTGACCCGGAGTGCAGGGGAGACCTATGGATGTATACCAGTCTCTTCTCTTTTTGTCTTCTTTCCTCTCTCAGCTTATGCTTCAGTTTTTTTCTTCCTTTTCCTCTCTGCCGCCGCACTTCTTACTTCCTCCTCCGGGGACAGCTCCGAGCCAAAACTGAATCCCTCCAGTGAAACGGGGGAGTCTTGGTCACAAATCTGCGTCAGAAGACCAGGGGGATGCTCCCCCTCTGACCCGGAGCTGCTCCCCGACTCTGGTAGATGCACCATATTGGGCGAGATTGCACTCGCTGTAAACTCCCCTGACACACGGCACCTCGAAGTCCAACGCTTCCCATGCTGGGACCGGCACCAGCTTGTCAGGGGTTCTTTGCTCTTTTCCTCCTCTTCGTTAGCTTAATTCAGCCATTTCCATGAAATGGTCCCCATTTTGAAGCTTTTCAGAGAAAACTCCTCCACTTATTATTATGGCTCTCCTGTCCTCAACCTCCTTCACCTCCCGGACCAAGTAGCGGACCTGTGCAGCGTACTTGGCCTGCCTGCCACCAGAGGACTTTGCTGCCCTCTGCCGGACTGCCGTCAGGTCTCCACGGAGATGCTGCAGGGACCTACCTAGGTCTTTGTACTCCTCGAGGTGGGCCACTAGGCGGGAGCCAAAAGTGGTAGCCTCCTCTCCCGGCCTTAGTGACCCCCCACTCGGATGGGTCCCTGCAGCCATGATGTTCCGGGCCTGGTCCTGCTGCTCCTTCTCCTGGGGAGTAATCCATCACCTCTGCTCTCCTTGTGGCATGCTGCAAAGCCCCAGCCTTGGGGGGGGGGGGGGGTGGCGAGGCCACGTTGCTGCAGCCCCGAGATGGCCTTCTCTCTCCCAGGGCTGGCTTCACTTTCCCGGCCTACTCCGGAGGGTGGTGGACTGGGACTCCATCTCCGGATGGAGCCTCCCTCAGGGCACTCTGCAAGCCCAGGCAGGTGTAATAAACCTGGGCAGATGAAATAAGCAGAGTCCCCGGAAGCACACAAGCACAAAACACACTCCACCTCCACTCAGGAACAAGCGTGTTCTGACACCAGCACCACCAAACTCCTCTTCCTGTGGCTGCTGGCACCAGTCTCAGCCTGAATCCACCGTTACTGTCTACATTGCCTCAGGTACCCTTTCTGGACTATAGACATTATTTTGTACATGTTTGGCCAGTTGCTATCCCGCTACGCGGTGCGGCCCTGTTGGTCCAGACCCCACGTCGTGACAGTACGCTCAGGCCATGGACCCCGCTGGTCAATTCAAGGGCCTGTCACCCTCCCAAGCCATGCAGACGGACCTGCAGGACCTGCGAGCATGACAGGATCAACTTCTTGTAGCAGTAGACTCCATGGCACAAAAGCTAGGGGCGCTAGCTGCTTCTTTCTCTGCACCTGTTCCAGCCCCTCCGGCTGATCCTCCTGCTACACCTCCTGGCAGCTCCGATTCTGATCCTCGGTTCTCGCTGCCACTGCCACCTCGTTTCCTTGGAGACGCAAGCACGTGCAGGGGATTTCTTAACCAGTGTCATATCCACTTCTCCCTGCACACCAGAGCATTTCCTTCAGACGGAGCCAGGATCGCCTTCATTATCTCATTACTTGCTGGCAAGGCCCTGGCATGGGCGAACCCAATCTGGGAACGACAGGGACCCGAGACATCCAAGGGTTCGTGCGGTTATTCCGCACTGTGTTCGAAGAGCCAGGACGAGTCTCGTTGGCAGCTACTGCTATGCTGAACCTTCGCCAGGAGGACGCCTCCGTGTGCGAGTACACCATCCAGTTCCGGACCCTGGCAGGAGAGATGTCCTGAAACAACGAGGCGTTTGTAGCTTCCTTTTGGCATGGCCTATCATCTGAGATCAATGGCGAACTTGCTGCTCGAGATCTACCATCTACCTTGGACGACCTGATTCTACTTGCCACCCGAGTGGACATGAGGCTCAGAGAAAGATCCCACCAGGTTCGACAAGGGAGAATACTTCCTAGACTGGCGCCCAACTTTCAGAAACCCCTCTTGCCTTCATCTACTACTCCACCCGAGGTCCCGATGCAAGTGGATCGGCTTAAACTGTCTGTTCAGGAGAAACAGCGCAGGCACACTTCTGGACTCTGTCTATATTGCGGCCTCGCTGGCCATGTCGTGTGCGTCTGGGTCCCCAGAAGCCAAAAAACTCCAATGCCTAGGATGGAGAGACAACCCTGGGCGACACAGCATTTGATAGAGGACTCTCCTCCAAGCTGTTCATCCCTGTGAACATTGTCACTGGCGAGAGGCACCATCCGGTCTCTGCCTACCTGGACTCTGGCTCTGCAGCCAATTTCATACGCCAAGACCTTGTGGATCTTCTTCACTTGCCCACTGTTCTTCTGGAGAACCGTTGGTCGTTGCCTCGGTAGATGGACTGCCGCTGCCTGACCCAATATTGTCTGTGACCAAGCCGCTGAGGCTTCAAGTGGGAGCCCTTCACTCTGAGCTCATCTCCCTGTTTGTCCTGCCCAAGGCCGTCAACCCTGTGCTGCTGGGTTTGCCTTGGCTCCGTCTACACGCCCCATTCCTGGATTGGAACTCCGGAGAGGTTCTCCTGTGGGGCCCCAATTGTCTCAACCGCTGTCTGGGGCCTATCCATCAGCCTCAGTCTCTCCCGCATAAGTCATTGGCAGGGTTGCCTCCTTGTTACTTTCAGTTCTCAGATGTCTTCGACAAGAAGGAAGCGGAGACGTTGCCACCTCATCGAGTGTATAATTGTCCTATTGACTTGGTTCCTGATTCGACCCCTCCTCGCGGGGAGTATATCTTCTCTCCTTACCTGAAACCCAGGTAATGTCTGCCTATATTAAGGAGAATCTAGAGAGGGGCTTCATACGTAAATCCTCATCCCCGGCCGGGGCCGGGTTTTTCCCTGTCAAGAAAAAAGACGGATCCCTCCTATCCTGCATTGACTACCGGGGTCTCAACCAGATCAGATACCCATTGCTCTCTGAACTATTTGATCGCATACGGGGGGAATTTTTTTTTTCTAAACTAGACCTGCGGGGGGGCCTAAAATCTAATCCGGATTCGTCAGGGTGACGAGTGGAAGACTGCATTTAATAAACGTGATGGGCACTACGAATACCTGGTTATGCCCTTCGGCCTGTGTAACGCCTCCGCGGTTTTTCAAGAATTAGTCAATGACATTTTTCATGATCTCCTCTATGTATGTGTTGTGGTGTATCTCAATGACATTTTGATTCTTTTCTCCAGATCCAGAAACTCATCAGAGACATGTCCGCCAGGTTTTTCTTTTGATTAAGGGAGAATCACCTATATGCCAAGCTGGAGAAGTGAGTGTTCGAAAGAAAGTCTCTAACCTTCCTGGGCTATATCATCTCCGATTAGGGCCTCAAAATAGATCCTGAGAAGGTAAAGGCTGTCCTGGAATGGCCACGCCCTCAAGGCTTAAAGGCCATACAGCGCTTCCTGAGATGCGCCAACTTCTACCGGCTCTTCATTCCCAACTTCTCCTTATTGACAGCTCCCATCTCTACCCTCACCAAAAAGGACATGAATGCCAAGGTGTGGTCTCCAGAAGCAGAGGCCGCGTTCAAGAGCTTAACCAGTTCAGGACCGGGCTATTTTGAGCCTTCAGGACCAGACACCGTTTAGCCCTTTTTTGCACGTGTTAGTTAAATGGCTATAACTTATTGGCTATAATGGCTATAACTTATTTGTTGGGCAAACTACGTGATTTTTGCGACTTTTTTCCGTAGACAATGCAGGTTTCTTTTCTTATCATTTTTATACACACCTTTTTTGCTATTTTAGAATTTTTATTCATAAAGTTTGAAAATAATAGTAAAAAAATAAGCTTTTTTATGTTTCAGCTATTTTTTTTTGGTAATAACATAGTTTTACCCTAAAATAGACCTTTTATTTGTGATCGTCATTGTCTACCGTAAATTTTAATATATTACATGTCTATATTAGGGTAATTGGGTCAGCGCTAGCGTTACAAAAATGATTGGTGGGGGGGATTTTTTGTGTGGTGGGTATTTTATGTGCATTTATTATAAAAAAAAATTTGCACTTGACTTTACTATTATTTTATTACTATGGTCTGTCCCTCAAAGGTCAAAAAAGACCTTTGGGGAACTTTATTTATTTATTTTTTTTCTTTTACACCAGGCTTTACCCCTGTAACTGGGGCTGCACAGCAGCCCCAGTTACAGGGGAAATCAGCCCTCTCATAGTGACGATTGTCACTAATAGGGCTGAGCTGGGTCTAGTAAAACCCAGCAGCAGTCTGACAGTAACGGCACCTGGCGATCATGTGACCAGTCACATGATCACCGGGAGGAATAGAGACAGCGCCGCTGCTGCTGTCTCTATTCCTATACACAGCGTTCATTGAGCGCTGTGTAAAAAGACATCGGAGAAGACAGAAGCAACGAAAGCTGCTTCTATCTTCTCCTCAGGGTCCCCG
The DNA here is from genome assembly GCF_050947455.1 of Rhinoderma darwinii. Taxonomy (NCBI): domain Eukaryota; kingdom Metazoa; phylum Chordata; class Amphibia; order Anura; family Rhinodermatidae; genus Rhinoderma; species Rhinoderma darwinii. The sequence continues at coordinate 607,387,843 of NC_134687.1, read as the reverse complement.
GCAGTCACTGACAGCCGGAGACCCGACATTCAGCTGCCTGATCGCGCGGGCAGCAAGTTAAAACCCGAGCCCGTAAAAAGTCTATGGCTCAGGTTTTGAGGACCCTGACCGCTGGCCGTAAAAACACAGCCAGCGGTCGGGAACCAGTTAAAGAAGACCTTCACGTCAGCCTCAATTCTTCATCATCCTGATGTGTCCCTACAGTTTTCGTTAGAGGTGGACGCCTCCTCTGTTTGTGCTGGTGCACTTTTGTTCCAGAGAGGTTCGAAAGGCAAGACTGTGGTGTGTGGCTACCACTCTAAGCTGTTTTCTCCCGCAGAGCGCAACTACTCGATTGGGGATCGGGAGATACTGGCCATCAAGCTGGCCCTGCAGGAGTGGAGACACCTACTAGAAGGCGCATCCTGGTCTTCACGGACCACAAGAACCACACCTATCTTCAGACGGCTCAACAGCTGAATCCTCGTCAAGCCAGGTGGTCGTTGTTCTTCGCTCGGTTCCAGTTTGAGCTCCACTACCGACCTGCCGACAAGAATGTGAGGGCCAATGCCTTGTCTAGGTCATTTGAGACAGAGGACACTGTGGAGTCCCCACAGAATATTATTGACCTTTCCTGCATCTACTCTGTCAACCCTCTGCAAGTTAGAGATATTCCTCCGGGAAGGACTTTTGTACATCTGGCAGACAGAGAAAGAATCCTTCGCTGGGGACACAGTTCCAAGCTGGCAGGTCACGCTGGTGCCCCTAAGACCCGAGACCTAATTTCCCATAAGTTCTGGTGGCCCACGCTGCCCAAAGATGTCATGGACTTTGTCTCCTCCTGTACAGTATGCGCAGCAAACAAAGTTGCCCACTCCGGACCAGCTGGTCTGCTCCAACCACTGCCTGTGCCTGATGTCCCTGGCAACATATTGCAATGGACTTTGTCACGGATCTGCCTCTCTCTCTGCTGGCTGCAGTGTGGTCTGGGTGGCGGTGGATTGATTTTCCAAGATGACTCATTTTGTTCCACTGACTGGCCTGACTTCTGCTTCCCGACTGGCCGATCTCTTCGTTCAACACATCTTCCGTCTGCACGGCTTGCCTCTGCATATTGTCTCGGATCGAGGGTCCAGTTCACCTCAAACTTCTGGAGAGCACTCTGCGGTCTCCTCGGTGTAAAGTTGGACTTCTACTCGGCCTACCATCTCCAGTCCAATGGTCAAGTCGAGAGGGTTAACCAGATTATGGAGAACTATCTGAGGCACTTTATCTCCAGACAGCATGATGACTGGGTGCAGCTTCTTCCTTGGGCTGAGTTCTCTTATAATAACCATACTAGTGAGTCCACCACCTCCAGTCCGTTCTTCATTGTTTACGGCCAACATCCACGAATACCTCTTCCTATCTCCACTATGTCCCAGGTGCCTGCAGCTGACTCTACCTTCAGGGACTTTCTTCAGATCTGGCTTCAGACCCGATCTTCTATTCTGCTGGCGGTCGGCCACATGAAGAAAAAGGCAGACACTAGAAGACGTGAACCTCCCTAGTTTCTTCCAGGTACCAAGGTCTGGCTGTCTTCCAAGAATATCCGTCTGAGGGTGCCATCTTGCAAGTTTGTCCCCAGGTTCCTCGGACCCTTCGAAATTCTGCTGCAAATTAATCTCATCTCTTACAAGCTTTCGGCTGCCTCCTACCCTCAAGAACCCAAACTCCTTCCATGTCTCCTTGCTCAAGCCTGTGGTCCTGAACCGCTACTCCAGGACTCCTAGTTCTGCAGTGGCTCCTGGCGGATCGTCAGGTACTTTTGAGGTGAGGGAGATCCTGGCCACCAAGAAAGTAGGAGGAAGGACGTTTTATTTGGTGGATTGGAGGGGATTTGGTCCAGAGGAGAGGTCTTGGGAGCCAGAGGAGAACATCGATGCTCTTGTCCTCGTGAAGAAGTTTATCTCCCGCTCTGGCCCCAAGAAGAGGGGGTGTAAGAGGGGAGATGCTGTATCGTCTATGGCTGCGGACCGTCGTCCTGACTTACCCACTGATGGCCACGGCCATGGACGTGTGAGTTCTCGGCAGCATCCCCCTCCTGAGAGACGCTGGCACTCACTTCCTGGTCCGGACACTGTCTCCTGCAGGGCGCCCGCGGGTGAATGGCCTTAAAAGGCCAGTGCGCGCACAGTTGTAGAAAATCTGCAATTAGCCCAGAATGCTGCTGGACTGTAAAAAGGGCTCTGCCCTCTTGATCCTTGCCTTAGCGTTGTTGTGTTACCTAAAGTTTGTCATTGCAAATGGTCTCCTAGTGTTTTCCAGTTCCCAGTGTTACCCGTTCCTGCTTCCTGTACCCTGTATCTCGTGCTACCGTGCTTCTGTGCCGTCAAGAGTTAAAGTCGTGTTGTGTCTTCCGCTACATATATTGTGTCACACCCTGCCGGGTGTCTGTCACTGTCGGAGCCTCATCTTAGCCTGAATCCACCGCTACTGTATACATTGCCTCAGGTACCCTTTCTGGACTATAGACATTGTTTTGTACCTTTTTGGCCAGCTGCTATCCCGCTACGCGGTACGGCCCAGTGGGACCACACCCAGCGTCATGACAATAAGCCAGGTACACAAGCTTGGAAAGGGATATTATCTAGGAACAGTCAGCTTAGACCATGTGGGCAGAAGGTACATTTCTCTCTGTTTCATAGAAAGCTGGAAGAACATAAACTCCTTTGTAGGAAGTTGTCTATTGGGTCGAGGGTTTGGTGGTCCTGAAAATTCCCAGGTGTATTCTGTTTTATGAGGAATTGGGCACTGAATGCTCCAGAGAAACATCACATGTTGGCTAGCAGCTTAGATGCCTACTTTGTTGTATTTTTCAGATTGCGGGGACTCTCTGCCTCTTTTATTAAAGGTTGGCCCCTTGTTCTTAAAGGCATTGTCCACTTTGGACAATCCTTGCTTGTTAGAAGGGTCCATTGACAATAAGCTGATCACAAAGTGTCCCCATGCTGAGACCCCCAGCAATCAGCTGTAATCTGTGGGGAAACCTGGCAGTTAACTGGATTGCACTTTCTTTCTATGTAAACCCTGCCCCTAAGTAGAAGCCACATCCCATAATAGCAAGGTGCCTCCATTAAGAATTGTATCATAATTACGACAGTAGCAGTGTTAGCAGAGTGCCCCCTATAATGTGTCAGCAGAGGGCCCTCATAAACAGTAACAGCAGACTGCATACACAATAGTGCTAGAAAACTACCCACATAAATTGTGCCAGCAGGGCGCCCCAAATTAATGATAAAGATCATAGCATTCATACACCTCCAGGGTCTACCTTAATTATGGTACAGCTTTTGAAATTCAGCCACCAAGATTTTGGCACTGTATGGACAGCATGTGCTTTGTTTTCCTGTGGATGAACTGTGCTCTATTTTAAGCTCCTCCTCACTGCTTCTAGTGACCGATGGGATTCCAGAAGTGGTGCCCACAGAGATCAGATGTTTATTACCTATCCTGATAAGAGGTGATAGATGTTTTATCTCGGGATAACCCCTTTCAATTATTCAATTCTGGCTGGATACATCTGCCACTATGGGGAGCCTAGAAGCCTACTAAGCCAGATGTAGCATTAAGTTTATAGGGAGCTGTACAAATTCATCTTCAGTAAACTACTCCTAGTGCTGGGTATAAAGGATATCTTAGGAAATCACAGGGTCCCAGTAGCAGCCACACCCCTTCACGCTGCAGCCATTTTTCAGATTTTCATTTTCATTTTTTCCTCCCCGCATTCCAAAAGCCATAACTTTTTTATTTTTCTGTCAATAGACTGGTGTAAGGGCTTATTTTTTTGCAGCAGGAATTGTAGTTTCTATTGGTAGCATTTGAAGTACCATATAATGTACTGGGAAACTGAAAAGAAATTGTTTGCAGGCTGAAATTGGAAAAAACTGTGATTGCTCCATTGTTTTTTGGGTTTCATTTTTACGGCTTTCACCGTGCGGTAAAAATGACAACTTAACTTCATTCTGTGGCTCAATACGATTACGGTGATACCAAATTTATATAGTTTTTTTTTTACATTTGACTACTTTTAAAGAAAAAAAATTTGATGTGTGTCGCCACATTCTGAGAGCAATAACTTTTTTATTTTTACATCGATTGAGCGGTGTGACAGCTCACTTTTTGCGGGACGAGCTGTAGTTTTTATCGGTGTTATTTTTTAGTACGTATAATTTTTTATCACTTTTTATTACATTTTTTTGGGAGCTAAGATGAGCAAAAAAAAAGATTTTGTTGTTTTAAATGTTTTATTTTTTACAGCGTTCACCATGCGCATTAAATAATGCTATATTTTAATAGTTCAGACTTTTACGGACGCAGCAATACCAATTTTGTTAACTTTTTTATTTTTTACATTACTTTAGAGGAAAAATGGGAAAAGGGGGTTTTTTGGAACTTTTAATATTTTTTTTTTCATTACTAATAACTTAATTTCACGTCCAGGGCTTAGCAGGGGCAGAGTGAAGGCAGTCCTGGGGGCCTTCATTAGGCCCCTGGGCTGCCATGACAACCGTCATCACCCCCCGATCTCACTGCGTGGAGGGGGTGATGAGCTGTCAGAGGGGTCGCCCCCCCCTCTTTTCAATGCCTCAGATGCTGGGTTAAAAAGCCAGGAACAGTGCGATCGCTGTTCCTGGCAGTTTGTCCCAGGTGTCGGCTGTAAAACACAGCCGACAGCCGGAGAGTATGGAGTGCACTCCATACATTCCCCTCCCCGCACTACGACGTACCAGACACTTCATTTTGCGGGAAATACTTACCTGGGTATCCCCAAAGCCATGGCAATTATCTGCCAAAGTTCGCGCAGTACCCCGTTTGGCCACAGTGCCTTCAGTACCAGCCACAATGCCTCTAGTACCAGCCACAGTGCCATTAGTCACAATTTACTTCTCCATGTTTCTGCCTCATCTTTCGCAGGCAGGAAGTAGCAAGTGCACTTGTAACTTCCTGTTCTTGTGCAAAACTGTTCATGAGGTCTGCGTGGCTGAAGAGATATGTGATTGATTGCTTCTACTGGGACAGTGCTGATAAATTCAGGACTGTTCCACTGTGATGTTTAGGAGACTTGCAAGGGCTAATGAGCATAGTAGCATACACCGGAATATCATATTTTTGGCCCACTAGGGCAAGGACCCATTTAGGACCATCTTGATTAATATTTTAGCTAGAACAGAGAGTAGCTAGAAAGAGCATTTCTTGCTCTGGAGGTCCCAGACAGCCATTCATTTCAATGAGAACTGTGTAATGATTAATTTTCCCTGCGGTGGCGCTGCAGGGAAATGTAACACTTCCAGATTCCCTCACAGTTTACAGCTGATCGCTGGAGATCCCAGCAGCAGGACTCCCTGTGATCAGCTTATTGTCAAAAGACCCTTCTAACAAAAAGGGATTGCCTAAAGGGAATTTGAAAGGATGTAGGAAAAATGGTGTAAGAGAACATCCTAAAACCTCTATGCGTCTTTGTAAAGGATCTGCCAGACACAACTTCTGTGTCGACGCCCGTGGTTAATCAGTCTGCACCTGCTCCTAAGTCTGATAGAGTGACTCGATCTGCTACCACTCAGGCTGGTAGGCTCAGGAGTGGGAGAACCTATCACAGCCTGGCCAGACGGTTCTAGCTCCCGCCCTCGGTCTATTTATACCTTAATTTCCTACTTGTCTCTGCCTGGGTTTCTTTCCTGTTTCCTGGCTCTGCTGCTCCTGCTATCATTATTGACCTTGCTTCATTTTGACCCTGGCTTTACTGAATACTCTCCTGCTCTGCGTTTGGTCCCTCGTACACTCCTGGTTTGACTCGGCTCGTTCACTACTCTTGTTGCTCACGGTCTTGCCGTGGGCAACTGCCCCATTTCCCTTACCTTCTGTGTACCTTTGTCTGTTTGTCTGTCATGCACATATTGAGCGTAGGGACCGTCGCCCAGTTGTATGCCGTCACCTAGAACGGGCCGTGCAAGTAGGCAGGGACTGAGTGGCGGGTAGATTAGGGCTCGCCTGTCTTCTCCCTACCCCGTCATTACATAATCGCAGGCCCATATACCTTTTCTACCCCGGTCCCTGACACAACTATGGACCCCCTTGAGACCCTGGCTCAGCAAATGCAGGGCCTCTCCCTACAGGTCCAAGCCCTGGCTCAGAGGGGCAACCAGCGTGATGCTACCCTGGTAGTGCCCCCCACCTCACCTCTTGAACCCCACCTCAAGTTGCCTGACCGGTTCTCAGGGGACCGGAAGACTTTTTTCTCCTTTCGGGAGAGTTGTAGGCTCTATTTCCATCTAAGGCCCCACTCCTCAGGTTCTGAGAGCCAGCGAGTGGGTATAATTATGTCCCGGCTCCAGGACGGGCCCCAAGAATGGGCCTTCTCGTTGGCTCCTGATGCCCCTGCACTTTCCTCTGTTGATTTTTTTTTTCTGCCCTCGGGCTCATATATGACGAGACTGACAAGACTGCCTTTGCCGAGAGTCAGCTGGTGACCTTACATCAGGGTAAGAGACCCGTTGAGGAGTACTGTTATGACTTTAGGAAGTGGTGTGTAGCTTCTCGCGGAATGACCCTGCCTTGAGGTGCCAGTTTAGATTGGGTCTGTCGAACGCCCTGAAAGACCTGTTAGTTAGCTATCCCTCTTCTGACTCTCTAGATCAGGTTATGGCTTTAGCGGTACGTCTTGACCGACGTCTCAGGGAACGACGACTTGAACGTTTTTGTGCTTTCTCCTCTGGCTCCCCATGATGGCTCCCGAGGTTCCGTTGCTTCGTTCTTCCACGGGAAACTCGGATGAACCAATGCAACTCGGGGCCTCCGTGTCTCCCCAACAACGTAGAGAGCTCCGCAGGAAGAATGGTCTCTGCTTCTACTGTGGGGATGACAAGCATCAAGTGAACAACTGTCCTAGGCTTAAGAATAATCAGCCAGAAGAACTTCCGCGCCTAAGTGACCATTGGGGAGGTCACTTGGGCGCACAGGTATTTCCCGTAAATATGAAACATAATAAGATCTTGCTTCCCTATCAGGTCTCTTTTGAGGGTAGGCCTGCTACCGGCAGTGCCTTCGTGGCTTCAGGGTCTTCTGCTAATATTATTTCTGTGGAATTTGCTATGTCTCTAGCTATGCCATTGATTGTTTTGCCTAAACCTGTCCCGGTAGTGGGTATCGACTCCACTCCACTTGCTAATGGTTATTTTACGCAGCATACCTCTGTTTTTGAACTCCTTGTTGGCTCCATGCATTTGGAGCAGTGCTCTGTACTGGTGATGCAGGGATTATCGTCCGATTTGGTTTTAGGCCTTCCCTGGTTGCAGATGCATAATCCCATGTTTAACTGGAATACTGGGGATCTTACCAAATGGGGTAATGAATGCATGACGTCATGTTTTTCTGTTAATTTTATTTCTCTCCCTGAGGAGGTGAACACTCTACCTGAGTTTATTCAGGACTTCGCTGATGTTTTTTTGTAAAAAGGCCTCCAAAGTGTTACCTCCTCATAGAGAATACGATTGCGCAATCGATTTGGTACCAGGAGCTAAGCTCCCTAAGGGTAGGATATTTAATCTCTCTTGTCCCGAACGTGAAGCCATGAGAGAGTATATCCAGGAATGCCTGGCCAAGGGTTACATTCGCCCCTCTACTTCTCCGGTAGGTGCTGGCTTCTTCTTCGTAGGGAAGAAGGATGGTGGTCTTAGGCTGTGCATCGATTACCGAAATTTGAATAAGGTCACTGTAAGGAACCAGTATCCCCTTCCTTTGATTCCTGACCTCTTCAATCAGGTTCAGGGGGCCCAATGGTTCTCTAAGTTTGATCTTCGGGGGGCTAATAACCTTATCCGCATCAGAGAGGGGGATGAGTGGAAGACTGCGTTTAACACGCCCGAAGGTCATTTCGAATACCTCGTCATGCCCTTTGGGTTGTGTAATGCTCCCGCGGTCTTCCAGAATTTCATAAATTAGATTTTAAGAGACTACCTGGGGGTATTTCTTGTAGTGTACCTTGATGACATACTTGTGTTTTCCAAGGACTGATTCTCCCACATTGAGCATGTCAGGAAGGTGCTCCAGGCCCTTCGGGAAAACAAACTCTTTGCTAAAACCGAAAAATGTGTTTGGTGTGCAGGAGATACCATTTTCGGGTCAAATCCTCACTCCTCATGAATTCCACATGGACCCTGCCAAGGTTCAGGCTGTGGCTGAATGGCTCCAACTTGCCTCCCTGAGGGCGTTACAGTGCTTCTTGGGGTTTGCTAATTATTACAGGAGATTTATTGCTAAATTCTCGGTCATCGCTAAGCCTCTTACGGATCTTACTCGCAAAGGTGCTGATCTCCTCCACTGGCCTCCGGAGGCGGTCCAGGCTTTTGAGGTCCTTAAGAAGTGCTTTATCTCGACCCCAGTGCTGATTCAGCCTAACCAAATGGAGCCATTCATCGTGGAGGTTGACGCCTCCGAGGTGGGAGTGGGTGCTGTCTTGTCCCAGGGTACCTAGGTCCCTCACCCATCTCTGTCCCTGTGCCTACTTCTCCAGGAAGTTCTCGCCCACTGAGAGTAACTATGACATTGGCAACCGCAAACTCTTAGCCATTAAATGGCCATTTGAAGAGTGGCACCACTTCCTGGAGGGGGCTAGGTACCAGGTAATGGTCCTTACCGACCACAAGAATCTGGTTTTCCTAGAATCTGCCTGGTTTTCCTAGAATCTGCCCAGAGGCTAAACCCGAGACAAGCTCGATGGCCGTTGTTTTTTACTAGATTCAACTTTGTGGTCACCTATAGGGCTGGGTCTAAAAATATTAAAGCTGATGCACTGTCGCGTAGCTTCTTGGCCAGCCCTCCTTCGGAGGAAGATCCTGCTTGTGTTTTTCCCCCAGGTATAATAATTTCCTCTGTTGATTCTGACTTAGTCTCCGAAATTGCGGCTGATCAAGGTTCAGCTCCCGGGAACCTTCCTGAGAACAAGCTGTTTGTTCCCCTGCAATTCCGGCTAAGGGTACTCAGGGAAAATCATGACTCTGCACTATCTGGCCATCCAGGCATCCTGGGTACCAAGCACCTCATTACCAGAAACTATTGGTGGCCTGGGTCTACGTCGCCGCTTGTGAAATTTGTGCTAGGTCCAAGACTCCCAGGTCCCGACCAACGGGCTTACTATGTTCTTTGCCCATTCCCCAGAGACCTTGGACCCATATCTCCATGGATTTTATCACCGATCTGCCTCCATCTCAAGGCAAGTTGGTGGTGTGGGTTGTAGTAGACCGCTTCAGTAAGATGTGCCACTTTGTGCCCCTCAAGAAACTACCCAATGCTAAGACGTTAGCTACCTTATTTGTCAAACACATCCTGAGTCTCCATGGGGTTCCTGTCAATATAGTTTCTGACAGAGGGGTACAATTTGTTTCATTGTTTTGGAGAGCTTTCTGTAAAAAGTTGGAGATTGGTCTGTCCTTCTCCTCTGCCTTCCATCCTGAAACTAATGGCCAAACCGAGAGGACTAATCAGTCTCTAGAACAATATTTAAGGTGTTTTATCTCTGACTGTCAATATGATTGGGTCTCCTTCATTTCCCTCGCCGAATTTTCCCTTAATAACCGGGTCAGTAACTCATCAGGGGTCTCCCCCTTTTTCTGTAATTTTGGGTTTAATCCACGGTTTTCCTCCATTTCACCTGGTGGTTCCAACAATCCCGAGGTAGATGTCGTTCATCGGGAACTGTGCACAGTCTGGGCCCAGGTTCAGAAGAATCTAGAGGCGTCCCAGAGCATACAAAAGACTCAGGCAAATAGAAGACGTTCTGCTAACCCCTTGTTTGTGGTCGGGGATCTGGAGTGGCTGTCTTCATAAAATTTGCGCCTTAAAGTTCCGTCCAAAAATTTGCTCCCCGGTATATAGGGCCGTACAAGGTCATTGAGGTTCTTAACCCTGTCTCCTTCCGACTGGAGTTACCCCCGTCTTTTCGAATACACAACGTGTTTCATGCCTCCCTCCTGAAACGCTGCTCCCTGTCCTTGGCTACCTCGAGGAAACCTCCGGTCCCTTTTCTCACCCCTGAAGGGGTAGATTTCGAGGTGGCCAAGATTGTGGACAGCAGGATGGTCCAAGGCTCCCTCCAGTACCTGGTCCATTGGAGAGGATACGGGCCTGAGGAGAGGACTTGGGTACCCGCCCGGGAGGTTCACGCTGGGGTATTGCTCAGGAGGTTCCATCTTCGGTTCCCCAATAAGCCAGGTCCATCTAGAAAGGGTCCAGTGGCCCCTCATAAAAGGGGGGTACTGTAAAGGATCTGCCAGTCACAGCTTCTGTGTCGACGCCCGTGGTTAATCAGTCTGCACCTGCTCCTAAGTCTGATAGAGTGACTCGATCTGCTACCACTCAGGCTGGTAGGCTCAGGAGTGGGAGAACCTATCACAGCCTGGCCAGACGGTTCTAGCTCTCGCCCTCGGTCTATTTATACCTTCATTTCCTACTTGTCTCTGCCTGTCATTCTTTCCTGTTTCCTGGCTCTGCTGCTTTTGCTATCATTATTGACCTTGCTTCATTTTGACCCTGGCTTTACTGACTACTCTCGTGCTCTGCGTTTGGTACCTTGTACACTCCTGGTTTGACTCGGCTCATTAACTACTCTTGTTGCTCACGGTCTTGCCGTGGGCAACTGCCCCATTTCCCTTAGCTTCTGTGTACCCTTGTCTGTTTGTCTGTCGTGCACATATTGAGCGTAGGGACCGTCGCCCAGTTGTACGCCGTCGCCTAGGATGGGCCGTGCAAGTAGGCAGGGACTGAGTGGCGGGTAGATTAGGGCTCACCTGACTTCTCCCTACCCCGTCATTACAGTCTTACACTCATATTATTATATTTAGTTTCAAATGATAAAATAGAGTAAGTCTAATGGGTTTGGTTATTATAAAATGCATATAGTGAAGCCCGATGCGGTAATCAGGAGAACGCATAAAAAGGGATGGGGTATAAATAAGCATCACACCTTATTGTCCTATTTGGTTATGGGTGAGGTGGCGTCAACCAGCACCAGGGAAGTGGAGCCCCATTTGGATCTTTGCTATGGAGTTACTTCTACAAAATGTACACCTCTGATAATGTATATTGAATATTATGTGTTAAAAGTTTTATGATGATGATGAAGAAGGGTAATATATTCGATGGCCTTACCTGTGATATTACATGTCTCTGTCCTCAGGGGCATAACAAAAAAGTTCCACTGAATATACAAAAAAAAAAAATCTTAATTTTTTTATGCAAATCTTTATTTGGAAACTATTGGAATGACTGGTCAATCGGTCTCCACTTTTATATTTCCATAAAGTATAAGAAAAGACACAGGAGCAGCAGAAGGGAGGACGATAATAATTCAGTTTTGATATATACCACTGCTTATGATGTACTACAGAATACACAATCAGTAGTATAATAAAAAGTACCTAAATTATTACAATTTTGTGCAAATTCTTGTACTGAGTACATCTTGCCTTTCATAATGTGTTCAGGAGGCATAAAAAAAATTAAAAATGTACATTAATAAATGTTATTTCTTGAAAACCCATTCAAACTTCCTAGAAATATAGACCTTATGTTTTCATGTTTGCTAAGCAGGACCCAGATGCTCAAACTGTTGCCTAGCAACAGGCACTTCCGTCAAAGGGTGACTACCTTTAATCTCCTTTCACCTGTGGTGACCAATATGGTCATCCAACAGTGTGGAGAAACATAGATGTCACACTACCATCCCCAGTATTTCTTCTAGGAAAATGGCATTGAACAGAGGCATATATTTACTGGCACAGTCTACAAGGGGGGAAGGGGGTGGACCCACAGTAGAGTTTTTGACTTTCTGCTGAAGTTTTTTTTGCTGTAGGTCAACCTTTATACACCATTTTACAGTTTACATACAGATTCTACATAAAAATGAAGTTTATAAATACATTGTTTTACTTATCTGTACTAATCTTGAGTTACAGCCTGTTTCATACTTCAGAGCTGCATTCACAGTTCTGCAGAATTTGGAGGTGAAATCTCCCAGAATTCCCTGCTTTTTCTATAGCTTTCTCTGGTGATTTGCATTGTGGATAGAGTCATCTCTACACCAGGCATTGTACAGTATGATGTAAGAATAAATAACTGTCCCCCCTGCATTATAGAAACTCTGCTAAGCTCTTAGGGGCGTGTCTGACGACCAGTTTGTTGACTGTTTCTATTGACAACCAGTAGATTTGGGATTGCATCTTTGGAGTAAATTACAGACTGTAACTCCAGATAAGTAATATGATGTATGTATAGAGTTTTCTGACCTTTTTATGTACAAAATTTCTATATATTTCCTCTTGTCCTGTTCTAATTCTATTGAATAAAGCTTATAATTTCAGTACTTGCTTTCTTATTAATTGAGGTTATAATTTGCACACTACCTTACATGTATAAACACATTGGGGGGAATTTATTAAGCACTTTATGGCATAAAAAATGTACTATTTGCGCAAAGCATTTTGTGACTTTTTCATTTTTATGTAGTCTCTGCCACTTTTCAAAAAGTCAGTGTCACCACAGGCCGCTAGAATTACTATAATTTACGGATTTAAATTATAACGCAAATCTACGCTGTCACCTAGCTGGCATACATTTACATTTGCCGCACGGCCGGCCTGAGACGCATCTATTTATTAAGAGGTGTGCCACTCTTAATAAATTTGGCAAATCTTAGGCCTCATTCACACGACAGGGTTTCCCGGCCGGGTGCCGGCCGTTCATAAATCGGCCGGCACCCGGCTGCATTAGGAATAACAGACCCCTAATGGGGCTATTCACACGACCGATTTTTTGACGGCCAGGAAGTCTATGGGGCCAGGTAATACACGGCCATCACCGGAATGTGTCCCGAGTGATGGTCGGGTTTTCCGTCGCTTGCGCTCTATCTCCTCCTCCTCACAGCGCAGAGTGCATGTGAGGAGGAGGAGTTGATGCCATTCGGACGAATGGCTGTATGCTGTACACTGTGTGGCAGGGCCGGGGTGTACAGCAGGTGGAGGGAGCACTGCGCTGGCTCCCTTCCCCTGCTTGTTTTAAAAGCGCCCTGGCCCGGCGACACCTTCCATGGCACCGCTAGCAGCTGCTGCTTCTGCGGCTGCTACTACTGTAGCGACGCCACTATAGCAGAGCAGGGTGGTATATCCCCGCTCTGCTATGTGCTAGCCCCACTTTAGCTCCTTGAAGGAGCGGAATCCCCGTGTTTTCGGGGATTCCGCTCCTGGACAGAGCGCTTGATGTCTCTGTCCATATCTGGGCAGTGACATCAGGGGAAACTCCTGAAGCGGAATCCCCGAACACATAGGGATTCCCCTTCAGGAGTTGCCGCTGATGTCACTGTCCAGATCTGCCCGGCCCGGAACGGATGCAAAACTTTATGCAAACCGGCCGGGCAAAATGGCCGATTTTACCGGCCGACACTCGGGCTCGGGCGGGACCCTGTCGTGTGAATCCCGCCTTACTCCAGCATTTTTAGATTAAGACTGGTGTATTAAGCGCCATTCTTAATAAATTCCTCCCATTGTAATAACTTTTTGTAAACACGGGGTGATGTATCAAAACTGGTGCAAAAGAAAAGTGGAGTTTTTGCCCATGGCAACCAAACAGATTCCACCTTTTATTTTTCAGAGACCATTTGGAGAATGAAAACAGCAGCCTGATTGATTTCCATGGGCAAATATGTTTTGTTTTTCTAACTTTCCAGCATCCTTGTATAATTGACATAGACATTATTATTGCCCTTAAATACAACATTGTCATGATATATATGGTTTTCAAGGACAATATGTAGCTATTGACAATGTGAGGCCTTGATAATGTGTCTACAGGGGCTATCCTCAATCTTCCCTTGTTTAACCTTTATAATGGTGACCACTAAAATTTTGGCTGAAGTGATAATTAGTATTTATCATTTATGTATTAATGTTTTTAGACACTAGTAGTTTTGCAACAATTTACCATGTGGTGCGACGCAAACATTCAGGGCTATTGCCCCTTGAAAATTTTTCAAAAATTTTCTACATTTTTGTGAAGTTGTAAAGCTGTGAATTTATTTTCTCGGAAAATGCAAGTTAGATCTCCAATTGACCTCCTTGGAATACGACTCTTAAAGTAAAGTTACTGTACAGACGAGAAGCAAAATATTAATACAAATAATATTATTAATAACAATAAGTCCGAAAAAAACAAAAATAGATACTCTTTCCATTATCAGTGCATCGTTTTATACAATTGAAAACATATAAAATTATACCCCCCTGGCCCAGCGTGTCGCTGGTTAATGATGGTTCGTTTTGTCTGTTCTTAGGTTCTTTGACACAGTTCTCTGTTTGTAGTCCTCTCCAGAACCAAAGTCCACTGAGTCATGATGGTTGGAAAACTCTTGAGGTAATGGAAACTCTTCAGCGGAGGAATGTGATCGGCGGCCAAAAACTTTGTCCTGTAGTTCTGCAATGTCGTTCCGGATGTCAGCCATCATTAGTAACAAGAAGTCAAAGGAACCTGGAGGGCCCTGGGGATACAACAGATTTCACATTGATTAAAAATAATATGCAGTCGCCAATAGCTCTTAGGTCATGTTCTCAGCCCTACTAGCCTGTGGACCCCCATAATATCACACCCACTCGCTTTGGTAATTTTTTTTTGTATTTTTATTATTCATTTGTAGTCTTGACCATATTAACAGTCATTTGACCTCAGCCAAACTTTACATAGACATTTCAATACCTAATGGCAGCGCCAAAAAACCCTAGCGAAAATGCAACATTAAGTTTTTCCTGGACTATATTTTGGGATTTTTGGGACAAAATGTACAAACATTTTTACACTTACCGGTAATCCTCTTGATCCTGGAGCTCCTCGGTCACCCTGCAAAAGTAAATCGTAGAGAATAACTTTTTTAATTTTCTCTTGTCAGTTTAAGGATTACATTAGCCAATTTCTTAGTCAGATCTCTTTTTAGGAAAGATGGGTGATAACCAATATGGCTGCCATTTCTGCTCAACAGGTCCCGAATGCCCAGACTACACAGCTATTCAGAAACATGAGAACGGGGGATGTATGTATCACTGGTTCACTAGGCAGGTTTGTTATTTAGGATTCTGGAGCACGACAACCCCTGCGAGTTATAATGGCCTCCATGATGGTTGTCCTCCTGCTCATAGCAAATATAACTACATAATAGTTAAACATAATTTTATAGAAATGAACAGAAGGGGACGACTATTGTTTGCTGGTTATGGGAAATTGTTCTTCTTAGCAGTTCTGGTTGGACCGTTTTATTTCTACTATGTGAAGTATTTTACAAGTCTCCCAATGTAAAGTAGCATGATAAAATAATTGTCTGCTACATGTACCTTTAATCCATCTTTCCCTGGTGCTCCCGGAGGACCCTGCAAATAACCAGATCATTTTAGTATCAGATAATTCCACATAAAGATAGATAGATAGATAGACAGACAGACAGATAAATAAATAAATATGGTCACATGATGAGATCACAAGGCCTACAGAGGCTTCCATATAATGTCTGCACCCTGCTATGCAGGGCCGGCCTTAGGGGTGTGCGAGCTCTGTGAGCGCACAGAGCGATGCACCCTCCCAGCATGTATGGGGCGCCACTGGGCTCTGCCTCTACTCTGTGCTCTACTCTTAGTTACACACACGGAGTAAAAAAGAGCCGTGGAACAAGAGAAGAGGAGGAAGCTCCGCCCACAACCCGTCCTGCAAAAAGCCTGTGATCCTGTCAGCAAGGGGAGATGTTGAGTATCTATGTGTGTCTTTGTGTCTCTGTGTGTATATGTGTGTGTATACAGTATGTGGCTCTGTGTGTATACAGTATGTGTCTCTGTGTGTATGTGTATATGTTATAGTGTGTGTGTGTGTGTGTGTGTGTGTGTGTGTGTGTGTGTGTGTCTCTGCATGTGTTTATGTCTCTTTGTAATAGTGTGTGTTCAATATTAAAGTAGAACGGATAAAACAAAGATAATCTGTGCTGCCTCCTATATACCCTGCTGCCCCTATATATCCTGCTGCCCCCTATATATCCTGCTGCCCCTTATATACCCTGCTGCTCCCTCTATACCCTGCTGCCCCCTATATACCCCGCTGCCTCTTATATACCCTGCTGCCCCTTATAAACACTGCTGCCCCATATAAACACTGCTGCCCCTTATATACCCTATTGCCCCTTATTTACCCTGCTGCCCCTTATATACCCTGCTGCCCCTTATATACCTTGCTGCCCCCTATTTACCCTGCTGCCCCTATATACCCTGCTGCCCCTATATACCCTGCTGCCGCCTATATACTCTGCTGCCCCTTATATACCCTGCTGCCCCTTATAAACCCTGCTGCCCTTTATAAACACTGCTGCCCCTTATATACCCTGTTGACGCTATATACCCTATTGCCCCTTATTTACCCTGCTGCCCCTTATTTACCCTGCTGCCCCTTATATACCTTGCTGCCCCTATTTACCCTGCTGCCGCCTATATACCCTGCTGCCGCCTATATACTCTGCTGCCCCTTATATACCCTGCTGCCCCTTATATAACCTGCTGACCCCTATATACTCTGCTGAGCCTTATATACCCTGCTGCCCCTATATAATCTGCGGCCCTTTATATACCCTGCTTCCCCTTATATACCCTGCTTCCCCTTATATACCCTGCTGCCCATTATATACCCCGCTGCCCATTATATACCCCACTGCCCATTATATATTCTGATGCCCCTTATAAACCCTGCTGCACTTTATATACTCTGCTGCCCTTATATATGCCTCTGTGTGTGTGTTTATATGTGTCTGTGGGTATAGTTATCATCTACGATATTATCTGTACTCAGAGAGTTATCACTATTATCTGTGGTGTTACATAGGACTGCAGATGACATCTACTACATTATCTGTACTCAGTTACCACTGTGTGTGTTATCTGTGGTGTTAAATAATACTGCATGTGAAATCTACTACATTATCTGTACTGGCTATATATGGGTCTGTTTGTGAATGTGTCTTTGTGCTTGTATATATGTGCCTTTTATGTATTTTCCTCTCCGTGGAACTATTTTCCCGTACTGAAAACATGATTACAGTACGGGACAGTTGTCCCGCATCGAGGCAGGGACTCCTAGCGTTGTACATTACTACGATGCTCGGAGCCCAGCTCCCTGCAGTGTGTTCGGTCCGGGACTTGTGGCCGAAATACATTCCGTCCTTTACAGACCGAAGATGCTCGTGTGAATCCCGCCTTTGTATATGCTCCTGTGTATTTATCTGCCGGTGTGTGTGTGTATGTGTGTGTGTGTGTGTGTGTGTGTATATAGGTGTCTGTATGTCTATATATTTACCTGTATGTATATATTCCAGAATGTGTGTATGTATATTTGCCTGTATGTCTAAATATCTACCTTTATGTATGTACAGTATATATGTTCCAGTATGTGCGTGTCTATATATGTGGTTAATTTTTTGTTTGTGTAGGGGGTGGCAATAGAGAGTCCCGCACAGGGTGCCATCCAACCTAAGGCCGGCCCTGCTGCTATGCATGGACTAAAATGTGACCACATCTTGGAGAACCAATATAAGCAATTCTATCCATCTATCTAAATAAATATTAGATAGATGGATAGATAGACAGACATACTGTACATAAGGTATGTACACTCCTCAACATTGATATTGCAACACCAAGAAGGACAAGCTGTAAGGTTATGCAAGTCGAGGAAGTAGCAGGTGTCACTAAGATCTACAAATGATCACATTTTCCAGCACCTAGCTCCAATCTGTGGCATGTGTGAGGGGCATAAAACCAGATTGAAGGCAAAGTTCTTTTAGCCACATGAAACCTTAAAAATCGGATCAAGTGGTGTGGGATGATTGTGCGATGCCTCCCGTTCGTCGACGTGCCAGTTATCGCCACTTGTGGCAAACTGAGAGGGACAGAATCTTTGAACTTATAGAAGAGATCAGATCATAATCAGTTGGGCACGAGCTTAGTACAATTGGTTCGGTGCCAACCAGGGAGCAACAGTGATATAATCACAAAAATATGAAAGGGAAAGGAAAAGGGGGAAAGGGGAAGGAAAAGAAAGAGGGTAGGATAATAAGCAGGGAATGGCCACTGGAAAGACAGGCACTCGGCACTCGGCTGTAATGTTTGTTTGGTACTTACAGCAGAGCAAGCGTAATCTCGTGAGATCTCGCTGTACATGACAGGTTACAGCGAGATTACGCTTTGCTCTGCTGTAAGTACCAAACAAACGTTAACGAAGTGCAGGGATTATGAATAGACATCCCGTCCTGGCTGGAAGGAATGTCTAGTCACTGTCTAAACACTTCAGTAACGTTAATATGTCAGTATAAGACAGCACATAGCGAACAACGCAGTGTCACTATGCGCTGACTAAATGAATGGAGAGAAGAGCATGATGCTGATTGGTCAGCATCATACACTCCTCTGTACAACCCACTTGGTCTAAAGTAAAAACACGCCCACTTGGGCATTAAGAAACTAATTAGAATAAACCTAAAATCGCTCCTAACGTGGGGAAAATAGATATTTTTTCTAAATAAAAAGCCCTGCTGTCACCTACATTATAGTGCCGATCTCCTTATGTAGGAGATAGGTCACTTATAATGTGGTGACAGAGTCTCTTTAAAGTTATGCAGGTCAGAATAATTACCACGAAGACGCAAGAACTGACCCACTGGGATGCCCCGTATAAGGGATCTTGGATGGTGGCTTTGTGCCAACAAAAGAGTATTACCTGCAGTGGACTTTCTGAAAGTGCTTGTCTCTCGTTTATCACTATTTTTCCGATCAAGGAAACTGATCTCCTGAGTACTGACAACATATGTCAAATTGATGTTACAATCATTACAATTAAGCACTTTCACAAAGTCCTTTAGCTGCTCATCTGTACCATTCCAAACCATGAAAACATCGTCGATGTATCTATACCAAAAATGAACACGTCTTTCAAACTGTTCACAAGGATAGACAGCCACTGATTGCTACTACACTAGGTGGAGGCATGCATAGGATGGAGCACATGACGACCCCATGGCAGTACCCTCCACCTGTAGGTAATATTTACCATCAAAGATGAAACAGTTGTGGGTTAGTACGAATTCCAACATGTCCACAATAAACTCATTCTCCTGAGAGAACTGTGGCCGATATCTATCAAGGTAGTACTTTACAGCTTTTAAACCAGCCCAGTGGGGGATCGAGGTATAAAGGGATTCAACATCCAACCCAACCAATAAGCAGGTAGAGGGAATACGTAAATTATGCAGCTTGGTCATAACATCACCCATGTCAAGGACAAATGATGGTAAAGATTTAACAAAGGTTTTGAGTTTGTGATCCACAAACTGACCAAGTCTGTCCATGGGTCCATCTATCCCGGAGATGATTGGACGTCCAGGTGGTAGCTGTCTATCCTTGTGAACCTTGGTATGGACATAAATAGTTGGCATTTTAGGGTCTTTTAGTTTGAGGTATTTATGCTCATTGTTGATTATTAAGTCTTCCTCAAAAGCAAACTGGAGCTTCCGATTTAGCTTGTGGATAATATCAGCTAAGGGATTTTCATGAATCCGTCTCTATTTTTTGGATCTCAATTGTTTGGCTATTTCCCCAATACAGTATTCCTCTTTAAGGAGTACAACATTGCCCCCTTTATCACTGGGTTTGATGACAATTCCTTTCAGTCCACCTAGTTCGTTCAAAGCTATACATTCAGCATATAGAAGGTTGTATTTTATAGGATTTACCCAGTCAGTTGAGCTCAAGTCACGACTGACTCCTTCGATAAAGGCCCTAACATATCGATTAGAGGAAATTGGGGCATAGTCAAACAAGGAGGCTTTAAATCCGTGAATTCTGGAACTTCTGGTTGAATAGTAATAGGAGTCTGACATTCAAGATGCAATTCTTCAAGGGCATTTAGGTTTCTTCCTCACAGGTAAGGTTATTCAAAAATTGGAAGTGTTTTTCCTGATTTTCCTTTCCTGAATCATGTTCAATCCCCTGTGAATGAAATAACCGTAATAAAATCTGACGTACAAATAATTGAACGTCTTTATAGACTTCAAATTCATTTCCTCCTACAGTGGGCACAAATGATAGACCACGGTTCAGCAAGGCAGCATGGGCCTTACTTAGTAAGTGTAAAATCAGTAAGATTAATGATATTATTTTCACACCCTAAGCTGCCACTTATTTCGGTCTCTGACGGCTTCTCCCTTGCGTGATTCTTCCCTCGTCTTGTCTCTTCTAAAAAACCCACGTGGTTTGAATAGATTTTTTGTTGGTTTACTTTGCCCTGTGGCAGTAATGGCCTACCTTGACTATTTTCCCCATCACTGGAAGTATACTCGCTGGTATTGTATTCATATGAGGATGATCTAGATTGCATTGATTGTCAATCCATGCAACGTTTGTCTATTCTGAGATCTATGCCTGTTTTTATTATTTCGACTCGTTCTATTAGATGAAGATATATTAAATGAGAAGATTTGGTTACGTTCAAAGTCAATAGTATCCCTATGGAATTTTTTCTTTTTGCATTCTGAGATTTCCTTTAGTTCTGCCTCCACCTCTTTTTTGAGATTGGAGTTGTGTCTCAAATTCAGGATGAGTTTTAAATTCATCCTGTTTGCAGACACTTTGGGTTATTTCCACGTCAAGAGTCTTTAATTGCTCAGTTTCTTCCTCTATTATCAGGGTCATAAGTCGTTTGATATGATCTAGGCTTTCATTATCCCATTTTTTCATAAACCTTCACTGCGTAGGTGGTTGGCTGGGAGTACCCATCTGCGTAGTCCCCTTGGTGCCAGATCAGAGCTCAAATATGTGCCCATACTTTTGACTTCCCATTTCCTACTTAGATGGCTATATATGAGACTACAATGGATTTTAAATAGTCCGAAGAGGTCACGAGTTGATTCCTCCTGGAGTTTGTTAAATTTACTATTTAGGGCTGCTGAAATGTCAGCATCTACAGTGTCATCCAGCACATATGCCATAAGATAATAGGGGTGGCAACCGTGATCGGCTTTGCTCCAAAAAGAAAGTATGTGGATTTACAACTTAAAATCTTTAAACCCTTTGGGACTGAATAACGAACTCAAGCTCCATATGTTTCTTTGATGCGGCCTGGTCTCCGATACTCTGCCCACGCAACTGCACTCAGTGTGTAGTCAGACTCCTGGAGCCCAGCCCCCATTTCCACATTTTTTTTCTCTCCTTTTTTTCTTTCTTTTCTCTCTTTTTCCTCTCCCCATTTATCTATTGTTTTTATTACTACTCTATTTTGTTTTACTATATGATTTTTGGGAGATATCCAGCCAGACATCATTTGAAATTAATCATCAACATAAAAACAAATGTGTATACTTACCTGAAGCCAATTGGTGCATTCAGGGTTAATTTGGATATAATAGTACTGACACGAATGCCTGATTGGCTGCCGATCTATTCAAATAGACGACCAACACTAATGTTCCTATGCATGCTCTGAGGAAGTCACGCGGTGACGAAACGCGTCAGCGTACTACCTTTGGTCTGACGTCACACGCCGGGAATATGTGAACCTACTTACTATACTGCTTGGACACATGTGCGATCTAAGCTATGCTGTGTATGTTCTGCTGAGTCCTGCACGGACTAAATCCGCTGGCTAATTTGCTACTTCTTGGGCTCCAACTGCACGGCTTCTGCAAGCCACAAAAGGAAATATACAACTGGGACGGACAATCTTTATTCTCAGCCAAAACTGCCAATGGGCCTCTCTCTAAGCTGTTGGCTATCATACTGCCCGCTGCAGAAATTATGTGCTTATAACCAACAAGCTAAAACTGCCAGTGGAAATCAATGGTCATACACTGACCTACATCGCAGAGACTGCGTCACATGGCGATAAGCATACGCTTTGGAAATATGTCCTTGATTGACCGCAGTTGATTTTTTCCTATGATATGTTATGTGTGGCATTTTAAAGTAACTACTACTACTACACTGTGGACATAACCAGGGGTGGGATTCAAATTTTTAACAACAACAGACTCCCTGTTTTTCAGACGAAGACATACGCGCAGCGAGGAGGGGGGTCACGGTGTTTTGTGGTGTATCGCGCCATTGAAAATGATTCTAATAATAAAATAAAACAATTACGATATTCCAAATACCCCCTACATTAAAGTGGACTCTAAATAAAGAAATTCCCTGTCCATAATGCTTTAGTGTGGATTGCCACACTATGTATATAATTACATAAGCGTACAGACCTACCCGCACATTATATTAAACTCACCCATTACGTATAGGCCTATATGCGCACATTCAATATCCTAAGGGTATGCGCACACGTCCTATTTGCAGACGTAATTCAGGCGTTTTACACCTCGAATTACGCCTGAGAAGACGGCTCCATTACGTCTGCAAACATCTGCCCATTGCTTGCAATGGGTTTTACCATGTTCTGTTCAGACGAGGTGTCATTTTACGCGTTGCTGTCAAAAGACGGCGCGTAAAAATACGCCCGCGTCAAAGAAGTGAAGGACACTTCTTGGGACGTTTTTGGAGCCATTTTTCATTGACTCCATTGAAAAACAGCTCCAATTACGTCCGTAATGGACGCCGCAAAAAACGCAAGTACTTGCAAAAACGTCTGAAATTCAGGAGCTGTTTTTGCCTGAAAACAGCTCCGTAATTTCAGACGTAATTTGTTAAGACGTGTGAACATACCCTAAGCGTGCTCAGCCCATTTAGTTAGGCTGTGCACATCAGAAGAGAGGAGGACAGTGCGGAGTGCGCAGTAAGCCGTGACAACTCTCCCGGCTGATGAACAGATACGGTGCCAGGAGCAAGCTCAGTACATATATACAGCACCAGAACAAAGCTCAGTACATATATACAGCACCAGAACCAAGCTCAGTACTTATATACAGCACCAGAACAAAGCTCAGTACATAAGTACAACACCAGAACCAAGCTCAGTACATAAATACAGCACCAGAACAAATCTCAGTACACAAATACAACACTAGAACAAAGCTCAGTACATAAATACAACACCAGAACCAAGCTCAGTACATATATACAACACCAGAACAAAGCTCAGTACATATATACAACACCAGAACCAAGCTCAGTACATATATACAACACCAGAACCAAGCTCAGTACATAAATACCGCACCAGAACAAAGCTCAGTGACACGAAGGGTCTGTGGACCCCCTGGGCCATACCGCCTTGGCGGTACGGCAGCTGGCCAACAGGGCACAGGTCAATGTCTATAGTTCATATAGGTACCTGTGGCAGCTCGGACAGCAGTAAGGCAGACTCGGCTGGGACTAGGCATCAGGTAGATGTCAGGCTAGGTGAAGCAGGTCAGACGTGGGATACAACATAACACAACTTTGGCACAGCACAGTGCTAGACCAGGATAGTATGGAATGCAGGGAACAGGAACACACTAGGAGGCCATCATATAGACAAACTTGGGAAAAATCAACTACGCTCAGACATAGAAGCAGGGGGCTAGACCCCTCTTATAGTCCAGGGTACTCACGGGTTCAAAGTTCATCAAAGTCCGGGGCGCGCGCTGCCCCTTTACGAGCGGGCACGAGCGTGCGCCCGCACCCTACGGGATCCGGCTGAGGTGAGTGGAAGCGAGGGCTGGCTGCTCCTGAGGAGGAGGCTGGGGTTAGCGCTTGCCGACTCGTGGCTGCGGCTGTCAGGGGACATTACACTCAGTACATAAATACAGCACCAGAACCAAGCTCAGTAAATAGATCCAACACCAAAACTAAGCTTAGTACCTAAATACAACACCAGAACCAAGTTCAGTATATATATATATATATATACAGCACCAGAACCAAGTAAAGAACTTATATACAGCACCAGAACAAAGCTCAGTACATATATACAGCACCAGAACAAAGCGAAGTACATATATACAGCACCAGAACAAAGCTCAGTACATATATACAACAACAGAACCAAGCTCAGTACATAAATAAAACACCAGAACAAAGCTCAGCACATATATACAGCATCAGAACCGAGCTTCGTACACATATACAACACCAGAACAAAGCTCAGTATATATACTAGTCCTTCTCAATGAATTAGAATATCATCAAAAGTTAATTGATTTCAGTAATTCAATTCAAAAAGTGTCTCTCATATATTATATAGATTCATTACACACAGAGGGATCTTTTTCCAGCATTTTTTTCTTGTAATGTATACTCAAAAAATTAGAATATTATATAAGCCCAATTTCACAAAATGATTTTTAATACCGAAATGTTGTCCTACTAAAAAGTATATCCAGTATCTGACCTCAATACTTGGTCGGTGCTCCTTTTGCATGAATTACTGCATCAATGGTGTGGCATGGAGGCAATCAGCCTGTGGCACTGCTGAGGTGTTATGGAAGCCGAGGTTGCTTTGATAGCGACATTCAGCTCGTCTAAATTGTTGGGTCTGGTGTCTCTCAACTTCTTCTTGACAATACCCTATAGATTCTCTATGGGGTTTAGGTCAGACGAGTTTGCTGGCCAATCAAGCGCAGTGATACTGTGGTTATTACACCAGGTATTGATACTTTTGTCAGGGTGAGCAGGTGCCGAGTCCTGCTGGAAAATGAAATCCGCATCTCCATAAAGCTTGTCAGCAGAGGGAAGCATGAAGTGCTGGAAAATGTCCTGCTAGACGCTGCACTGACTCTGGACTTGATATAACACAGACCAGCAGATGACATAGCCTCCAAACCATCACTGACTGTGGAAACTTCACACTGGACTGCAAGACACTTGGATTGACGCCTCTCCACTCTTCCTCCAGACTCTGGTATGAGATTTCCAAATTAAATGCAAAATTTACTTTGTCAAGTTTCCAGTCAGTGATGAAGCAGCCTGGGCTTCCATAACAGCTCAGCAGTGCCACAGGCTGATCGCCTCCATGCCACGCCATTGATGCAGTAATCCATGCAGAGTCGGTGTAATGTCAGGATAGGGAGACAGACAGGTGAGCCCTAATCTACCCGGCACTCAGTCCCTGCCTACTTGCACAGCCCGTCCTAGGTGACGGCGTACAACTGGGCGACGGTCCCTACGCTCAATATGTGCATGACAGACAAACAAGAAAAGGGAACACAAAAGCAAAGGAATGTGGGGCAGTTGCCCACGGCAACACCGTGAGCAACAGAGTAGTGGACAAGCCGAGTAAAATCAGGAGAGTACGTGGTAACAAATGCAGAGCAGGAGAATAGTCAGTCAAGCCAGGGTCAATATGAAGCAGAGGTCAATGGTAACAGCAGGAACAGCAGAGCCAGGAAGCAAGAGAATCAGAGGCAAAGGACGAGCAGCAAATGAAGGTATAAGAAGACCAAGGGCGGGAGCTAGAACCATCTGGCCAGGCTGCGATAGGCTCTCCCACTCCTCAGCCTACCAGCTTGAGTGGTAGCAGATTGAGTCACTCTAACACACCTAGGAACAGATGCAGGCTGATTAACCACGGGTGTCCACACAAGCTGTGTCAGGGAAATCCTTCACAGTACCCCCCCTTTTATGAGGGGCCACTGGACCCTTCCTAGGTGGACCTGGCTTGTTGGGGAACCGAAGATGGAACTTCCTGAGCAATAACCCGGCGTGAACATCCCGGGCGGGTACCCAAGTCCTCTCCTCAGGCCCGTATCCTCTCCAATGGACCAGGTACTGGAGGGAGCCTTGGACCATCCTGCTGTCCACGATCTTGGCCACCTCGAATTCTACCCTTCAGGGGTGAGAACAGGGACCGGAGGTTTCCTCGAGGTAGCCAAGGACGGGGAGCAGCATTTCAGGAGGGAGGCATGGAACACGTTGTGTATTTGAAAAGTCGGGAGTAACTCCAGCCGGAAGGAGACAGGGTTAAGGACCTCAATGACCTTGTATGGCCCTATATACCGGGGAGCAAATTTTTTGGACAGAACTTTAAGGTGCAAATTTTTTTGAAGACAGCCACACCAGATCCCCGACCACAAACAAGGGGTTAGCAGAACATCTTTTATCTGCCTGAGTCTTTTGTATGCTCTGGGACGCCTCAAGATTCTTCTGAACCTGTGCCCAGACTGTGCACAGTTCCCGATGAACGACATCTACCTCGGGATTGTTGGAACCACCAGGTGAAACGGAGGAGAACCGTGGATTAAATCCAAAATTACAGAAAAAGGGGGAGACCCCTGATTACTGACCCGGTTATTGAGGGAAAATTCGGCGAGGGGAATGAAGGAGACCCAATCATTTTGGCAGTCAGAGATAAAACACCTTAAATATTGCTCTATTAAATATTGCTCTAGAGACTGATTAGTCCTCTCGGTTTGGCCATTAGTTTCAGGATGGAAGGCCGAGGAGAAGGACAGATCAATCTCCAACTTCTTACAGAAAGCCCTCCAAAACAATGAAACAAACTGTACCCCTCTGTCAGAAACAATATTGACAGGAACCCCATGGAGACGCAGGATGTGTTTGACAAACAAGGTAGCTAACGTCTTGGCATTGGGTAGTTTCTTGAGGGGCACAAAGTGGCACATCTTATTGAAGCGGTCTACTACAACCCACACCACCATCTTGCCTTGGGATGGAGGCAGATTGGTGATAAAATCCATGGAGATATGGGTCCAAGGTCTCTGGGGAATGGGCAAAGAACATAGTAAGCCCGCTGGTCGGGACCTGGGAGTCTTCGACCTAGCACAAATTTCACAAGCGGCGACGTAGGCCTTAATGTCTTTAAGCAACCCAGGCCACCAATAGGTTCTAGAAATGAGGTGCTTGGTACCCAGGATGCCTGGATGGCCAGATAGTGCAGAGTCATGATTCTCCCTGAGTACCCTTAGCCGGAATTGCAGGGGAAAAAAACAGCTTGTTCTCAGGAAGGTTCTTGGGAGCTGAACCTTGATCAGCCGCAATTTCGGAGACTAAGTCAGAATCAATAGAGGATATGATTATACCTGGGGGCAAAACACAAGCAGGATCCTCCTCCGGAGGAGGGCTGGCCATGAAGCTACGCGACAGCGCATCAGCTTTAATATTTTTAGACCCAGCCCTATAGGTGACCACAAAGTTGAATCTAGTAAAACACAACACCCATCGAGCTTGTCTCGGGTTTAACCTCCTGGCAGATTCTAGAAAAACCAGATTCTTGTGGTCGGTAAGGACCGTTACTTGGTGCCTAGCCCCCTCCAGGAAGTGGCGTCACTCTTCAAATGCCCATTTAATGGCTAAGAGTTCGCGTTGCCAACGTCGTAGTTACTCTGTGGGGGAGAACTTCCTGGAGAAGTAGGCACAGGGACGGAAATGGGTGAGAGACCTAGGTGCCCACTCCCACCTCGGAGGCGTCAACCTCCACGATGAATGGCGTCATCTGGTTAGGCTGAATCAGCACTGGGGCAGAGATAAAGCACAACCTCAAAAGCCTGGACCGCCTCCGGAGGCCAGTGGAGGAGATCGGCACCTTTGCGAATAAGGTCCGTAAGAGGCTTAGCGATGACCGAGAAGTTAGCAATAAATCTCCTATAATAATTAGCAAACCCCAGGAAGCACTGCAAAGCCTTCAGGGAGGCAGGTCGGACCCATTCAGCCACAGCCTGAACCTTGGCAGGGTCCATGCGGAATTAGTTAGGAGTGAGGATTTGACCCAAAAATGGTATCTACTGCACCCCAAACACACATTTTTCAGTTTTAGCAAAGAGTTTGTTTTCCCGAAGAGCCTGGAGCACCTTCCTGACATGCTCAATGTGGGAGGACCAGTCCTTGGAAAACACAAGTATATCATCAAGGTACACTACAAGAAATACCCCCAGGTAGTCTCTTAAAAGCTAATTTATGAAATTCTGGAAGACCGCGGGAGCATTACACAACCCAAAGGGCATGACGAGGTATTCGAAATGACCTTCGGGCATGTTAAACGCAGTCTTCCACTCAACCCCTTCTCTGATTCGGATAAGGTTGTAAGCCCCACAAAGATCAAACTTAGAGAACTATTGGGCCCACTGAACCTGATTGAAGAGATAAGGAATCAGAGGAAGGGGATATTGGTTCCTTACAGTGACCTTATTCAAGTTTCAGCACATACCGGAGAAGTAGAGGGACGAATGTAACCCTTGGCCAGGCTTTCTTGGATATATTCTCTCATGGCTTCACATTCGGGACAAGACAGATTAAATATCCTACCTTTAGGGAGCTTAGCTCCTGGTACCAAATCGATTGCGCAATCGTACTCTCTATGAGGAGGTAACTCTTCGGAAGCTTTTTTAGAAAAAACATCACCGAAATCCTGAATAAACTCAGGTAGAGTGTTCACCTCCTCAGCGAGAGAAAGCAAGTTAATAGAAAAACAAGACGTCATGCATTCATTACCCCATTTAGTAAGATCCCCGGTATTCCAGTTAAACGTGGGATAATGCATCTGCGACCAAGGAAGGCCTAAAACCAAATCGGACGATAATCCCTGCATCACCAACACCGAACACTGCTCCGAATGAATGGAGCGCACAATGAGTTCAAAAACAAGGGTATGCTGCGTAAAATAACCATTAGCAAGTGGGGTGGAGTCGATACCCACTACCGGGACAGGTTTAGGCAAATCAATCAATGGCATGGCTAGAGACATAGCAAATTCCACAGACATAATATTAGTAGAAGACCCTGAATCCACGAAGGCACTGCCGGTGGCAGACCTACCGTAAAAAGAGACCTGAAAGGGAAGCAAGATCTTATTAGGGTTCATGTATACGGGAAATACCTGTGCTCCCAAGCGACCTCCCCGATGGTCACTTAGGCGCGGAAGTTTTCCGTCTGCTTATTCTTACGTCTAGGACAGTCGTTCACTCGATGCTTGCCATCCCCACAGTAGAAGCAGAGACCATTCTTCCTGCGGAACTCTCTACGTTGTTGGGGAGACACGGAGGCCCCGAGTTGCATTGGTTCATCCGAGTTTTCCGTGCAAGAACGAAGCAACGGAGCCTCGAGGGCCATCATAGGGGAGCCAGAGGAGAATGCACAAAAACTTTCAAGTCGTCGTTCCCTGAGACGTCGGTCAAGACGTACCGCTAAAGCCATAACCTGATCCAGAGAGTCAGAAGAGGGATAACTAACTAACAGGTCTTTCAGAGCGTTCGACACACCCAATCTAAACTGGCACCTCAAGGCAGGGTCATTCCACCGAGAAGCTACACACCACTTCCTAAAGTCAGAACAGTACTCCTCAACGGGTCTCTTACCCTGACGTAAGGTCACCAGCTGACTCTCGGCAAAGGCAGTCTTGTCAGTCTCGTCATAGATGAGTCCGAGAGCCGAAAAAAAAAGGTCAACAGAAGAGAGTTCAGGGGCGTCAGGGGCCAAGGAGAAGGCCCATTCCTGGGGCCGTCCTGGAGCCGGGACATAATTATACCCACTCGCTGGCTCTCAGTACCGGAGGAGTGGGGCCTTAAACGGAAATAGAGCCTACAACTTTCCCGAAAGGAGAAAAAGTCTTCCGGTCCCCTGAGAACCGGTCAGGCAACGTGAGGTGCGGTTTAAGAGGTGGGGTGGAGGGTACTACCTGGGTAGCATCACACTGGTTGCACCTCTGAGCCAGGTCTTGGACCTGTAGGCAGAGACCCTGCATTTGCTGAGCCAGGGCCTCAAGGGGGTCCATAGTGAGTCAGGGAACAGTGTAGAAAAGGTATATGGGCCTGTGATTATGTAATGTCAGGATAGGGAGGCAGACAGGTGAGCCCTAATCTACCCGCCACTCAGTCCCTGCCTACTTGCACAGCCAGCCATAGGCGACGGTGTACAACTGGGCGACGGTCCCTACACTCAATATGTGCACGACAGACAAATAAGACAAGTGAACACAAAAGCAAAGGAATGTGGGGCAGTTGCCCACGGCAACACCGTGAGCAACAGAGTAGTGGACAAGCCGAGTCAAACCAGGATGTACGTGGTAACAAATGCAGAGCAGGAGAATAGTCAGTCAAGCCAGGGTCAATATGAAGCAGAGGTCAATGGTAACAGCAGGAACAGCAGAGCCAGGAAGCAAGAGAATCACAGGCAAAGGACAAGCAGCAAATGAAGGTATACATAGACCAAGGGCGGGAGCTAGAACCGTCTGGCCAGGCTGCGATAGGCTCTCCCACTCCTCAGCCTACCAGCCTGAGTGGTAGCAGATCGAGTCACTCTAGCAGACCTAGGAACAGATGCAGGCTGATTAACCACGGGCGTCGACACAGAAGCTGTGTCAGGGAAATCCTTCACAGTCGGAGCCCCCACCAAGTATTGAGGGCATATACTGTACAGACATTTCAGTAGGACAACAATTTGGTATTAAAAATCATTTTTTAAATTGGGCTTATATAATATTACAATTTTCTGAGACACTAAATCTTGGGTTTTCTTTAACTGTTCCCATAATCATCAACATAAAAAAAAATGCTGGAAATAGATCCCTCTGTGTGTAATGAATCTATATAATATATGAGAGACACTTTTTGAATTGAATTATATATATTTTGAGCTTGGTTGTTCTGATATATATGTACTGAGCTTGGTTCTGGTGCTGTATTTATGTACTGAGCTTGGTTCTGGAGTTGTATATATGTACTGAATTTGTTTCCGGTGTTGTATATGTGTATGAGCTTTGTTCTGATGCTGTATATATGTACTGAGCTTGGCTCTTATGTTGTATATATGTACAAAGATTTGTTCTGGTGCTGTATATATGTTCTGAGCTTCTCTTTGGTGCTGTATATATGTATTGAGCTTGGTTCTGGTGCTGTATTTATGTACTGAGCTTGGTTCTGGTGGGTATATATGTACTGAGCTTGGTACTGATGCTGTATTTAAGTACTGAGCTTTGTTCTGGTGTATTTATGTACTGAGCTTGGTTCTGGAGTTGTATATATGTACTGAGTTTGGTTCTGGTGTTGTACATGTGTATGAGTTTGGTTCTGTTGCTGTATATATGTACTGAGTTTGGTTCTGGTTTTGTATATGTGTATGAGCTTTGTTCTGATGCTGTATATATGTACTGAGCTTGGCTCTGATGTTGTATTTATGTACTAAGCTTGGTTTTTGTGCTGTATATATGTTCTGAGCTATACTGGGAGCTGTAGTTTTATTCCGTACAAACTTATATGGCAGGGGCTAAACTAAATTTGCAAATTATCTCTGTACTGAGCTGTATTTGTACTGGTGCTGTATATATGTATTGAGCTTGGTTCTGGAGTTGTATATATGTTCTGAGCTTCTCTTTGGTGCTGTATATATGTATTGAGCTTGGTTGTTAAGATGAATATAGCTCCAGAACCAAGCTCAGTAAATAAATATACAACACCAGAACCAAGCTCAGTACATATA
Source organism: Rhinoderma darwinii (assembly GCF_050947455.1). Lineage (NCBI taxonomy): Eukaryota > Metazoa > Chordata > Amphibia > Anura > Rhinodermatidae > Rhinoderma > Rhinoderma darwinii. The sequence goes on along the minus strand of NC_134687.1, from coordinate 607,356,413 downwards.
TACAGCACCAGTACAAATACAGCTCAGTACAGAGATAATTTGCAAATTTAGTTTAGCCCCTGCCATATAAGTTTGTACGGAATAAAACTACAGCTCCCAGTATAGCCAGAACGATGGTAAGGATATATTGGGAGTTGCGGTTTCACAAAAAAGAACGATACACACATCATCTCGCTGCAGATCATACAGTGACTACAGTACTGAGCAGTCACAGGGAGAACAAACATTTAGATTTAGTGACTCACCGGTGACGACTTCTCAGATTCTAGTTGTTGTCTTTACTTTTCCATCTGGTCCAGAACTCTATGATGCCTCCAATTTGCTCAATCAGATGTTTTCGGAAGCTCACTTTTTCAACATTTCTGCACCTATAAACGAAGAGCAAATTCTTATGGTGCCACACTCCATGCCACTAAATATAATAGTATCATACACTGTGTCACCAAATATAATTGTGCTACACACTGTGCCCCTGAATATAATTAGTACCATACACTGTACTCGATTATAATAGTACCATACACTATGCCCATGAATAAAATTGTGTCAAACACTGTAAAGTAATTCACCACACACAGTGCCCCCTGTAGATAGTGTCCCTCATAGAGCCCCCTGTAGATAGTGCCCCTCATAGAGCCCTCTGTAGATAGTGCTCCCAGTAGAGCCCTCTGTAGATAGTGCTCCCAGTAGAGCCCTCTGTAGATAGTTCTCCCCATAGAGCCCTCTGTAGATAGTGCTCCCCATAGAGCACTCTGTAGGTAGCAGCGTTCCCTGCAGATAGTGTACCATGTACCGTTCCCTGCAGACAGGGCTCACTGTAACAATCCCTGTAGATAGTGCCCCCTGTGGCATTCACTGTAGCGTTCCCCGTATAGTGCCCCCTGTAGATAGGGCCCCCTGTGGCGTTCCCTGTAGATAGAGCCCCCTGTGGCGTTCCCTGTAGATAGAGCCCCCTGAGGTGTTCCCTGTAGATAGGGCCCCCTGAGGCTTTCCCTGTAGATAAGGACCCTATATAATCCCCTGTAGTTAGTGTTCCCTATATAGTCCCCTGTAATTAGTGCTCCCTATATAGCCCCCTGTAGCTACTGTTCCCTATATAGTTCCATGTAGCTACTGTTCCCTATATAGTCCCCTGCAGCTACTGTTCCCTATATAGTCCCCTGTAGCTACTGCTACCTATGTATTGTCCCCTGTAGTTTATTTTCCCTATATAGTCCCGTGTAGCTGCTATTCCCTATATAGTCCCCTGTAGCAACTGTTCCCTATATAGTCCCCTGTTGCTACTGTTCCCTATATAGTCCCCTGTAGTTACTGTTCCCTATATAGTCCCCTATAGCTACTGTTCCCTATATAGTCCCCTGTAGCTACTGTTCCCTATATAGTCCCGTAGCAACTGTTCCCTATATAGTCCCCTGTAGCTACTGTTCCCTATATAGTCCACTGTAGCTGCTGTTCCCTATATAGTCCCGTAGCAACTGTTCCCTATATAGTCCCCTGTAGCTACTGTTCCCTATATAGTCCCCTGTAGCTACTGTTCCCTATATAGTTTCCTGTAGCTACTTTTCCCTATATAGTCCCCTGTAGCAACTGTTCCCTATATTGTCGCCTGTAGCAACTGTTCCCTATATAGTCGCCTGTAGCAACTGTTCCCTATATAGTCCCCTGTAGCTACTGTTTCCTATATAGTCTTCTGTAGCTACTGTTCCCTAGATATGCCACTGTAGCTAATGTTCCCTATATAGTCCCCCATAGCAACTGTACCCTATATAGTCCCCTATAGCTACTGCTACCTATGTATTGTCCCCTGTAGTTTATGTCCCCTATATAGTCCCCTGTAGCTACTGTTCCCTATATAGTTCCCTGTAGCTACTGTTCCCTATATAGTTCCATGTAGCAACTGTTCCCTATATAGTCCCCTGTAGCTACCGTTCCATATATAGTCCCCTCTAACTACTGCTACCTATGTATTGTCCCCTATAGCAACTGTTCCCTATATAGTCCCCTGTAGCTACTGTTCCCTATATAGTTCCTTGTAGCAACTGTTCCCTATATAGTCCCCTGTAGCTACTGTTCCATATATAGTCCCCTGTAGCTACTGTTCCCTATATAGTCCCCTGTAGCTACTGGGGACTATATACAATGCTGCCCACGGTAGAATGGAAAAAAAAGATTTCTTACCTGTCCCGTTCCAGCTCCATCCTCCAGCAACGCCAGTCCTCCTCTAGCGGAATGATGAAGCGGTGCAATGACGTCATCGCCGACTGCATCATCAATAAAGCGCCAAATGGCGAGGCGTCATGTGCCTCGCCAGGGCAGCGCTAGTGAAGTCAATTGTATCTGCTTCCTAAGGACGTGAATACAATTGAGTGCAGGGGACCGGTTCCGACTTCCCGCTTCACCCGGTTCTGCGAACCGGCTGTAATTTTAACAACTGGTTCGGGGGAACTGGGGCAAACCGGCCGGATCCCACCCCTGGACATAACAACGCTCAATCATCATCGTTTGTCAATACTGACACATTTGTTATAATTATGCTTTAGGAGGCAATAGAATTCATTAGATACCTGCAGCCGATCTGTTGCTTATACCTATGTGGCATATATCCCGCCGGCTTATCCACCTATCATTCCCTAATTATTGGACGGGACTATATCTAGCCTAACATTCGTATCAGCTACATACGACTAGATCTGTTCAAGAATTACTTTATGGGTGCAATTATATGCAGCATTGTTTTGGGCATAATATATGCTTCTGCATACGGATGAGATATATGTTATATGTGGGCTACCTATTATTGACCCGGCCGGGCCTGTGACGTTTATGTATGTATGTGTTTTTTGTTTTTTTGTGTTGTGTTTATTTTGTGATTTAGACATTGGATTGCAATTGTTGCTAACCCGGTCATATTTATTTAATTTTGTTAATACATTTTGATACTTTTATATTTATGCTGAGCCGAGTGCCTGTCTTTCCAGTGGCCATTCCCTGCTTATTATCCTACGATCTCCCTTTTCCTTCCCCTTTCCCCCTTTTCCTTTCCCTTTCTCATATTTTTGTGATTATATATTTGAACTTATAGACCTTGGTTTATCACTCAGGCAGATCACTATGCGCCTAGGCCGAGATGTCAGCATTGTTCAACGTTACGTCTCCCGGAGAACAGCAACAAACGGGTATGACAGCAAGAGATGCAGGGAAGCGAACCTCTGCATGGATCATCTGATTGAAAGAATGGTGCGTAGTGATCCATTCTGTACTGCAAGTGAAATTGGACGTCACATCCCGAGCCTAGGGCGGCAACCAGTGTCGACACAAACCATCAAAAGAGATTTGTACGACATTGTGCTATGAGCCAGACGTCCAGCTACAGGTATTCCATTGACCACACGCCACCGCTCTCAAAGGCTATCATGGTGCACAGCAAGACGGCAATGGAGGCTGGAATGGAGGTATATCCTCTTCAATGATGAGTCGTGCTTTTGTCTCGGATTAAATGATAGCCAGAGATTGGTCTGGAGACCATGTGGGCAATGAAGAGGCCTTCACAAGGGAACGTCACACCGGTCCTACTCCCGGGATTATGAAGTGGAGTGGCATTATAAACGGTAGCCGGACCCCTCTAGTCTTCATTTCAGGTACACTAACAGCTCGTGGTTACATTGATTCGGTCGTGGAAGCCGTTTTTTAACAGGAGAACGCCAGGCCACATATTGCTCGTGCTACTGTGAGCAGCCTGCGTGGCCTAAACGTACTACCATGGCCTACAGCGTCGCCGGACTTGTCTCCTATCGAGCACATCTGGGACATCATTGGTCGGCAATTGCAAATGGAGCTGCCAGCAGTCTCGTGTCCAAGCATTCAGCGTGGCATAGCATTCCTCATATAATTCCATATAAGAACCTCATTGATAGCATACAAAGGCGTGTAAGTTTGTGTATTTCTGTGTGTGTTCTCATACTTGATACTGAATATATCAAGATGTTTGGAATATTATTTTTTTTCTCATTTGCATATCATTAACATGTCTATCGATCCTGTGATTTCCACAATTCCAAAAGTTTTCCTTCTTGGTGTTGCAATTTCAATGTTGAGGAGTGTAGATAGAAAGATAGATAGATAGATAGATAGATAGATAGATAGATAGATAGATAGATAGATAGATAGATAGATAGATAGATAGATAGATAGATAGATAGATAGATAGATAGATAGATAGATAATAGATAGATAGACAAAAATATATGCAATAAAAAGATAGACAAAAATAAAAACAGATAGATAAACAGACAGACAGACACATACATATGCAATAGAAAGATAGCCAGAAAGACAGATAGTAAGACAGACAAACAGATGGATTAGCTGATAGACAGACAGATATGAGATAGTTAGATAGATAGATAGATAGATAGATAGATAGATAGATAGATAGATAGATAGATAGATAGATAGATAGATAGATAGATAGATAGATAGATAGATATGCAATAAAAAGATAGAAAGATACAGACAGACAAACAAATCGATAGACAGATATGACATATAAAGATAGATATTTCCTGTGCACAGCACTAACCACAGGTCCTCTCCTCCCTTGTTTAATATGTGATATCTCTGAAGAAGGTCCCATTGGTCCCATGAATCCTCGCGGGCCGGGTGGACCTGGTGGTCCAGGTACACCAGACTGACAGGAACTTCCTTTTGGACCAGGTAATCCTTTACGAAAACAAAATAATAATTGTCATTTTTATTTTTGTAAGGGACAGCACTTCATTACAATACTATTGGTTAGAGTAAGCCGTCTGTGATGCAGCATTACACCGTATCACTGGTTTGAGTCTTCAGATGACCATCTGCTCACTTGAGCATCTCACGCCATACACATAGAGAGAGATTTAACAAAATTGGTGCAAAGAATGAGTAAATTAGTTGCCTATAGCAACCTATAGCAACCAATCAGGTACAAACTTTCTGCTTGCTCTGCTGTTTCTGTAACTCCCATAGTATACAATGGAGGGAGCCGCAGTTATACATGGCCCCCTCTCCACTAGTCCCGTCTGGAATCTGCGGCCAGCGACTGCCTCACCAGGCGAAACATTCTCGATATAGATGCGGGTCCTAGAACTGGGATCCGCATTTATCAGACATTTATGGCATATTTGTGGATATGGTACTTTCTTAATCCCGCAGCACTCCGTGTTTCAAGGGTGCGTGAGTAGGCTTCCACGCCAACGTAAAAAAATGGAAACTCAACACTCCAAGGTATTTATGCAATAAGTGATATTTTATTTCACATGTGCACAAAGGCACATCCCACAGACACAGATAAGGATATGCGAAAAGTACTAATCCAAAAATAGGTTTAACGTTTCGGTCTATACATTCGACCTTCTTCAGACACGAATTACGTCTATAGATAAGGATATGCGGCACTTGCGACCTCGGTCGCTGTTAGGTATGACGTTAAACCTATTTTTGGATTACTACTTTTCACTATATGTGAAATAAAATATCACTTATTGCATAAATACCTTGGAGTGCGGAGTTCTCATTTTTTATATTTGTGGATATGCCATAAATGTCTAAGTTGGGAATACCCCTTTATATACATATTGCTGAAAGTTTGCCACATTTGTGTACAGTCTGGTTGCTTCTGCAAAATGTGATTGATACGATAAGAAACAGAAAACGTTGCTGAGCTCAAAGTGAGTTTGGTCTTGAAGTGTAGACCTCAGTAATCTGATACAGACTGGTTGCTAGGGATGCAGTGCCTAACAACCCCGATACCAGCTCTGTTAGACAGTGTTAAGGCCCTTTTACACCAGCCAATGATCGAGCAAACTCTCGTTCATCAGCTCATCGGCTTGTTTATGCAGCAATAAATATTATTAATGGGAGATGTGCTGCCGACACAATGCAAATGTATGGGGACGAATGATTGTAGTAACAAGCGCTCGTCCCCATAAATTATCGATCATAGCTCCTTGTGAAAGAAGCAAACAAGCGCCGTGTAATAGGACCTTTACCGTTGCAACAAGCAAGACTGGCACCGTGCGGTCAGCACAGAAGAGGGAAGTATGATGGCGGCAGTTATGTCAAGGCATTCCTCATCTCAGCCCATATTATTAATGGGATTTCTCATTTCTCTTTCAGGACTTTAATATATAAGGCTTTGTTCACACCATGTTTTCCCTTTACATTTGGCATATGTGCCGGAGAAATTTCCTTATGTATGCATGACGAATTTACAAGATGCTCATTAGTGATGCAAATTCAATGCTGAAAAGCCGTGGATTCGCTCCATTGAATTACAATGGGACTAATCCGAGTTTCTGAGCGGATTTCTGACCCTGATTTTCTATGGCAAATCTGTGCCATGTGAACATGTCCTTATGGGTTAAAGATGCACCATAACTGGTTAAATTTCAAGCCCATTTATTTCATGTTTTTTATAGTTATGCTAATTGTTTTTTGTTGAGTTGTAACCCAAGCTTTAAGACTACCCTATGGTCTATAACACCAATTATACTACTTCCTTATGTTTTGCTAATGTACGGAACTTCTAGCAATGGTTACGGGGTTCTCTATAGAGGCTCACTATTGTGGTTAGGTAAACCTGCTGATACTGTCTTATTCCTTCATATTTGGGACTTGCCCCAGTTGTATTTTCATTTCCGGTATAGTACAGCTATGCACACATGGTTAGAATTTACTTATAAACACACAAAAAGCTCATGATGTTTATGGTCTTACCTGGAGGTCCTTGCGTTCCCGGTAACCCAGGTGGTCCCTGAACATACATAGTGGAGGCCAATACTTTATCAGCTGTGATTTGTTTGCTTGATTCAGAAATACTATTAGGTAACAATGCCAGCTGAAGGAAAGAAAAAAGTAATAATAATGACAAATTATTAATTATCCTTCAAAGCAGTTATTAAAGGGGATGCCTACTTTAGAAAATACATTTTCTTATGTACAAGAATATAAATCTAATATAACTGTAATATTGCTATCTAGGACCAAGAATATAACTACTATAATACTGCCTCCTATGTACAAGAATATATCTACTATAATACTGCCTTTTTGTACAAGAATATAACTACTACAATACTGCCCCCTATGTACAAGAATATAACTACTATAATACTGCTCCTATATACAAGAATATAACTACCTATAATACTGGCCCCTATGTACAAGAATATAACTACTATAATACTGCTCCTATGTACAAGAATATAACTACTATAATACTGCCTCCTATGTACAAGAATATAACTACTATAATACTGCCTACTATATACAAGAATATAACTACTATAATACTGCCTCCTATGTACAAGAATATAACTACTATAATACTGCCTCCTATGTACAAGAATATATCTACTATAATACTGCCTCTATGTACAAGAATATAACTACTATAATACTGCCTCCTATGTACAAGAATATATCTACTATAATACTGCCCCTATGTATAAGAATATAACTACTATAATACTGTCCCCTATGTACAAGAATATAACTACTATAATACTGCCCCTATGTACAAGAATGAAACTACTATAATACTGGCCCCTATGTACAAGAATATAACTACTATAATACTGCCCCCTATGTACAAGAATATAACTACTATAATAGTGCCCCTATATACAAGAATATAACTACTATAATACTGCTCCTATGTACAAGTATATAACTACTATAATACTGCCCCCTATGTACAATAATATAACTACTATAATACTGCTCACTATGTACAAGAATATATCTACTATAATACTTCCCCTATGTACAAGAATTAAACTACTATAATACTGGCCCCTATGTACAAGAATATAACTACTATAATACTGTCCCTATGTACAAGAATATAACTACTATAATACTGTCAATATGTACTAGAATAACTACTATAATACTGCACCCTATTTACAAGAATATAACTACTATAATACTGCCTTCTATGTACAAAAATATAAATACTATAATACTGCCCCCTATGTACATGAATATAACTCCCATAATACTGCCCCTATGTACAGGAATATAACTACTATAATACTGCCCCCTATGTACAAGAATATAACTACTATAATAATGTCTCCAATGTGCAAGAATATAACTACTATAATACTGTCTCCAATGTACAAGAATATAACTACTATAATACTTCCCCATGTATAAGAATATAACTACTATAATACTACCCCCTATATACAAGAATATAACTACTATAATACTACATCCTGTGTACTGGAATATAACTACTATATACTACCCCCTATGTACAAGAATATAACTACTATAATACTACATCCTGTGTACAAGAATATAACTCCCTTCATACTGCCTCTATGTAAAAGAATATAACTACTACAATACTACATCCTGTGTACAAGAATATAACTACTATAATACTACCCCCTATATACAAGAATATAACTACTATAATACTACATCCTGTGTACAAGAATATAACTATTATAATACTACCCCCTATGTACATGAATATAACTCCCATAATACTGCCCCATGTACAAGAATATAACTACTATAATACTGCCCCCTATAATTAAGAATACAACCACTATAATACTGCTCCTATGTACAAGAATATAACTACTATAATACTGCCCCCTATGTACCAGTATATAACTACTATAATACTGCCTCCCATGTACAAGAATATAACTACTATAATACTGCTCCTATGTAAAAGAATATAACTACTATAATACTGCCCCCTATGTACAAGAATATAACTACTATAATACTGCCTCGTATGTACGAGAATATAACTACTATAATACTGCCCCCTATGTACAAGAATATAACTACTATAATACTGCCTCCTATGTACAAGAATATAACCACTATAATACTGTCCCCTATGTACAAGAATATAACTACTATAATACTGCCCCCTATGTACAAGAAGATTAGTACTATAATACTGCCCCCTATGTACAAGAATATAACTACTATAATACTGCCTCCTATGTACAAGAATATAACTACTATAATACTGCCCCCTATGTACAAGAATATAACTACTATAATACTGCCTCGTATGTACGAGAATATAACTACTATAATACTGCCCCCTATGTACAAGAATATAACTACTATAATACTGCCTCCTATGTACAAGAATATAACCACTATAATACTGTCCCCTATGTACAAGAATATAACTACTATAATACTGCCCCCTATGTACAAGAAGATTAGTACTATAATACTGCCCCCTATGTACAAGAATATAAATACTATAATACTGCCTCCTATGTACAAGAATATAACTACTATAATACTGCCCCTATGTACAAGAAAATAACTACTATAATACTGCCTCGTATGTACAAGAATATAAATACTATAATACTGCCCCCTATGTACAAGAAGATTACTACTATAATACTGCCCCCTATGGACAAGCATATAACTATATTATTGTATACTTATTGAAAAACAAGAAAATAAATGTCTGTCTATTTAACAATTCCTATTTTGCTCCACATCATGAAATAAATCAATTCCCCAAATATGAGTTTGCAGTGTTTCATATCTGTATACAATGAGCTTGTCTGAGCACGGTGAATGTGTATGGGATTGATCATGTACCTTCTGCTTCAGCTGTAAGACGGTCTGTTTTATTTGGTGAAATTCCTTGCAAGTATCCGAGCAAATTCCTGGTTTCAACACGTTGTTAGATTGTTCGAATTCTCCTGTAAGTAAAGCAATGTTTGTTAGACTGGAATAAACTCACTACTTTCTCTGAATGTGGGAGCCGCATGTGCTGACAGACCTCTCTTATTATCATATTTGGTTTTTAGAATTTATTTAGCATTATAAAGGACTTGGTGAAATCATATTGGGAAATTTCCCCTTTGCTTTGGTTGGGATCAGGTTTCTGTAGTAGAGCACACGACTAATAGTAGCGGAATGTGGAAATATACAGCTACAGCACAGAACATAAAATTAAAGGGTTGAATGAGATTAAAAGAAAACATGTCTGCTTTCTTCCACAAATAGCGCTACCTTTGTCCATGGCTGTGTTTGGAATTGCAACTTAGCCTCATTCACTTGAATACTAGACAGTGCCCAGCCCAGACACAACAATGATTTTGGAAGATATCAGGCACTTTTTCAATCCCAAAAAACCTTTTAAAGGGGTTTTCCCATCTCAAACATTTATGGCATATTCACAGGATATGAAATAAAAGTCTGAAAGATGGGGGTTCCAGATTTGGGAACCGCACCTATCTTGAGAATGGGGGTCGGCCAACCCCGTCCCTGCCTGGTGAGGCGGCTGCTGGCTGCCACCTCCAAGCTGAGACAAGTGGCAAGGTGGCTAGGATTACAGAAACTGCATGGCTCAGCGAGTTTGGTTGTTTCCGTAAGTCCGGCCACCCCACCACTGATGGGGTGGCCAGCAACCCGCATCCCAGGTGGGGATGGTATTTGGGGATCCTCGTTCTCTAGAGAGATGCGGGTCCCAGAGCTGGGACCCCATCTCTCAGACATTTATGGCATATATTGTGGATATGCTATAAATGTCTGAGATGAGAATACCCTTTTAAGCTTGTTGTAATACCAGGGGAAAGCCAATTTGCACATTAAAGGGGTATTCCGGTTACAACAAGTTACCCCCTATCAGTAGGGTAAGGGGTAACTTGCTGATCGGTGGGTTTCCGACAGCTCGGACCACCACCGTTTACGAGAACGGGGAGCCTGAAGTTGCCAGAACCCCAAGTTTGAACGGAGCGGCTGGTCGCTCATGTGCACTATGGCAGCGCCGTAAAAAGTTGAACACTGCACTATCTCCGACGCTCCCGTAGAGAATGAATGGAGCACCAGTGCGCATGAGCGACCTACCGCTCGGTTCAAACTTGGGGATCGGGCAACTTCGAGCGCCCCGTTCTCGTAAATGGTGTGGTCTGAGCTGTCGGACACCCCCCGATCACCAAGTTACCCCTTACCCTACGGATAGGGGGTAACTTGTTGTGACTGGAATATCCCTTTAAATATCAACATTTAAAGGGGTTTTCCAATATTATATAAATAAAACGTAAAGGGGTTTTCCCACAATTAACATTTATCATCTATCCGTGGGATAAATTGGTCACAGGGCCTCAGCAGACAATATCACACATGATACGCTTAGATACATGGCCTCAGCAGAGAGTATCACACATGATAGACTTAGATACAGGGCCTCAGCAGACAGTATCTCACATGATAGGCTTAGATACAGGGCCTCGGCAGACAGTATACATATACTTACACTCCTGAGCCGGATCCTCTATGGTTCTGGAAGCAGAGCTGGGTCTTAACGCTGTTTAGCGTCTGGGCATTATGTGCACCATGCATACAATGTCCTGACGCTGAAGTGCTGTGTCCGGAGCTGAAGAGGACCCAATTCAGGAGCAAGGAGGAATCTACTTTAGTTATAGGGGCTCATGTAGTTTCACCTACTGGAAACTACATAGGCCCCAGTAACAACAGTTACTGTTGTAAGATGTGGTGTGGGGGAATATGGGCCACCCTGGCTTTAGGGCCTTGTCCAAACTGCAACTGCTATGACCTCTATAGCTACTCCACTGTCGGTGGAGGTCTCCGCACACAGACTCTCACAACTAATTAGTTGAAATAACATTGACCCTTTAAGTTTGACATGATCATGATGAGTTTTCAGTAACAGCATACCTCCCAACCGTCCCGGATTCAGCGAGACAGTCCCAAATTTCGGAAGGTGTCCCGCTGTCCTGGGCGGCCGGTGGTATGTCCTGGACTCCCGGTGTCATCTGTATCTGCATCCTCAGGACGCAGATACAGTTGAACCCAATGATGAAGCAGGGAACCGTCAGCTCCCTGCTTCAGCATTAGTACACAGGACTCTCCGGGCGCAGTGCTACTTTAAGCACTGAGCCCGGAGAAGCCCTTGACGTCACTGTCAATGTCCATATATGCACAGTGATGTCAGTGGCTCCTCCTGGAGCAGAATCCCCGGCCACGGCATTGCCGGCGTTCTGGCTGGGGATTCCACCTCTAGAGGGAGCCCTAATGGCTACAGGGGGGGGTATCACTATCTTCATGGGCGTGGCACATTCTACATGGGCACTGTGGCACTATTTACAGGGGACACTGAGGCGCTATCCACATTGGCACTGTGTGTGGCCCTATCTACATGGGCACTGTGTCACTTTATATGTTGGCACTGGCACTAGGGGCAGCTAAGGGGGCATTATACTCTATGGGGGCAGCTATAGGGCATTATACTGTATGGGGGCAGCTAAGAGGCATTATACTGTATGGTACCAGCTAGAAGGGCATTATACTGTATGAGGAAGCTATGGGGCATTATACTGTATGCGTCAGCTATGGGGGCATTATGGTGTATGGAGCAGCTATGGTGCATCATACTGTATGGGGACAGGTATGGGGCATTAAACGCTATGGGGCAGCTATCAGGACTTAATACTGCATAGGCGCATCTGTGTTTGCATTATACTGTATAGGTGCATCTATAGGGACATTAAACTGTATGGAGGCAGCTATGGGGGCATTATACTGTATGGGGCAGCTATGAGGTCATTATACTGTGTGGGGGCAGCTATGGGGGCATTATACTGTATGGGGCAGCTATGAGGTCATTATACTGTGTGGGGGCAGCTATTTGTCATTATACCGTGTGGGAGGCACTATGGGAGCATGATACTGTGTGGGATGAAGAGGGTGTGTATGGACGGGGACTGGGCGGGATTAGAGGCATGGCTTAAAAGGGAAAAATTTGCCACGGCGCACCACGCACGCCACAGTGGTTGTCCCTTTTTGCGATACTTGAAAGTTGGGAGGTATGGTAACAGCAATGTTTGCATTCATTGACAGCAAGCAGAGGTGTTGAACATGGTAAAGTATTGCGACACAAATGGGGAAATCTATTAATACTGGTACAATGTACAAGCAATGCACTAGCCTCTCTTACAGTGCAGCGTGTGTCCACACTGGTTAGACCTGACATTGTTTTCTCAAACTTTTTAGAAATAAGTCATGCGCTGCCGAAAAATAAGTGGTCTGGCACATAGGAGAGCTGGTGAAGGAGTGGTTTGGCACATAGTAAAGTAGGGGAATGAGTGGTTAGACACATAAGAGAGTTGGGGAAGAAGTGATCTGGTACATAGGAGAGCAGGCAGGGGCGTAGCTAAAGGCTCATGGGCCCCGATGCAAGAATTCTTACTGGGCCCCCCCCCCCGCAAACTTCTCATGGCCGACGGTCCGCAGCTTTCAGCTGCATCGCTGGGTCTCTTAAGTGACCCAACAATGCAGCACTAGCAGCCGCGGCGTCACTAAGGCTGGGTTCACACACCCTATTTACGGACGTAATTCGGGCGTTTTAGCATTGAATTACGTCCGAAAATGCGGCTCAAAAGCGTTGGCAAACATCTGCCCATTCATTTGAATGGGTCTTACGATGTTCTGTGCCGACGGTCATTTTTTTTACGCGCCGCTGTCAAACGGCGGCACGTAAAAAAGACGCCCGCGTCAAAGAAGTGCCTGTCACTTCTTCAGACGTAAATGGAGCCGTTTTCCATGGACTCCATAGAAAAACAGCTCCAATTACGTCCGGAATGGACGCAGCGAAAGACGCCTGCAACATGCTATTACGGCTGAAATTACGGTGCTGTTTTCTCCTGAAAATAGCACCGTAATTTCAGCCGTAACAGACGCTGCCGTGTGAACATACCATCAGGGCTTAAAATGTCAGGGGAAATAGCCCCAATACATATGTGTCCGCCCCAAAAAAAAGTGTGTATATGAGACAGCATAGCATATCTATAGCACTACGACCCTATAAACTATGGATAGGATTAGATACAGTGGCTCAGCAGACAGTATCACACAGGATAGGATTAGATACAGGGCCCAGCTCGCTGACATTGCGGCTCCAGCGCTGGACCCAGGACAGTTAAGAATAATAATTTTGCTTCTTTATGTGTTACTGATTATTTTTGTGTGTTTGTGTTTTTTTACAGGTTCGGTTGTTGGACTTCGGATACGAGGACTTCAATGACGGCGTTTTTTTTTATTCTCAATAAAATGGTTAATGGGGGTTGTTTTTTTATTTCAATAAAATATTTTTTCTATGTGCTTGTATCTTTTTAAACTTTATTATCACCGCCTTAGTAATGGCCGCCGACTGATTAACAACCTCCATTACTAAGGCGGGGCTTAATGTTAGCCGGTGCAGAGGCCAACACTAACCTCCATTATTACCCCGATACCCACCGCCACCAGGGGTACTGGGAAGAGCCGGGTACGAACCAGTACCCGACCATCTGTAGTGACGGGCAGGCACCGGGGTGGCTGCAGGCTGGTAGTATTAGGCTGGGGAAGGCCAAAAACAGTGGCCCATCCCACCCTGGTAATGCTGCCAGCTGCTGCTGTGTTGTATCTGGCTGGTTATGAAAATTGGGGGGGACCCCACATCGTTCTTTCCAATTTTATTTTATTTTTTTAAATGACGTGCGGTCCCCCCCATTTTTCATAACCAGCCAGATACAATAAAGCAGCAGCAGCCTAGCATCACCAGGGTGGGAAGGGCCACTGTATCTGGCCTTTCCCCTCCTGATAATACCAGCCTGCGGCCACCCCAGTTGCCGACCATCACTACAGATGGTCAAGTACTGGATCGTACCCGGCTCTTCCCAGCACCCCTGGTGGTGGTGGGTACCGGGGTAATAAAGGGGGTTAGTGTTCGCCTCTGCACCGGCTAACACTAAGCCCCGCCTTAGCAACGGACGCTGTCAATCAGCCGGCGGCCATTACTAAGGCGGTAGTAATATAGTTTAAAAAAAAACACAAAGACATAGAAAAAATATTTTATTGAAATAAAAAAAAAACCCACACAGCCCTCATTAACCATTTTATTGATAATAAAAAAAAGCTGTCATCGAAGTAGTCCTGGAATCCGACGTAGTCCAACGACCGAACCTGTAAGAAAACACACAAAAAATGATTAGTAACACGTGTGTTAGGCTTAGATACAGGGCCCATGTGTGATACTGTCTGTGGGACCCTGTATCTAAGCCTACCACAACGTAGGCTTAGATACAGGGTCCAGCAGACAGTAATCTTATACAGTATAAGATTACTGTGTGCTGGGGCCCTGTATCTAAACCTACAGTGTGGTAGGCTTAGATACAGGGCCCAGCAGACAGGATCACACATGGGCCATGTATCTAAGCCTACCATGTGATTGGCTTAGATACAGGGCCCAGCAGACAGGATCACGCATGGGCCATGTATCTAAGCCTACAGTGTGGTAGGCTTATATACAGGGCCCACCAGACAGGATCACACATGGGCCATGTATCTAAGCCTACCATGTGATTGGCTTAGATACAGGGCCCAGCAGACAGGATCACGCATGGGCCATGTATCTAAGCCTACCATGTGATTGGCTTAGATACAGGGCCCAGCAGACAGGATCACGCATGGGCCATGTATCTAAGCCTACCATGTGATTGTCTTAGATACAGGGCCCAGCAGACAGGATCACACAATCTGTGATCCTGTCTCATGGGCCCCCTAAGCCTGCAACATCGTAGGCTTAGGGGTTGTGCAGTCCCTAAACATTGATGGCCTATCCACAGGATAGGCCATCAATAGCTGATGTGTCTCCCGGGACCCGCCAATCAGCTGTTTTGAAGGGGCCGCAGCACTCGTACGAGAGCTGCTTCCCCTTTATTTCACTACTCGCTCACACTGTGAATCGCCGACACGGATTCACAGTGTAACCGGAATGAAGTGACAAGAATGAAGGGGAGCAGCTCTCGTACGAGTGCTGCGGCCCCTTCAAAACAGCTGATTGGCGGGTCCCGGGAGTCGGTCCCCGCCAGTCAGGGCTAACCTTACCTTCCTCTGCAGCCGCGGCGGGAGTTCTGTTGTCTCGATGCTGTGCGCGGCGCATAGCGCTGTGACGTCATGCGCTGCACACAGCGCTTGACGTCAGGACCTCCGCTGCGATCCGGAACCAGGAAGGTAAGTAAAGTATGTTACTATAGTAACAGGGGCCCGCGGCCCGAGTTACTATAGTAACTTTTTATTGATGTGGTGCGGGGGGCCGTGGGCCCCCCTGGCTTCGGGGCCCGGTCGCAATTGCGACCGCTGCGACCCCTATAGCTACGCCAGTGAGAGCAGGAAAGAAGTGGTCTGACACATAGGACAGCTGGTGAAGGAGTGGTCTGACACACAGAAGAACCAGGGAAGGAGTGGTGTGGCACATAAAAGAGCTGGAGAAGGAGTGGTCTGGCAATTTGGAGAACAAGGGCAGGACTAGGTTGGCACATAGGTGAGCAGGGAAATAAATGGTCTGGCACAAAGCAGAGCCAGGAAAGGAGTGGTCTGGCACATAGGAGAGTTGGGGAAGGAGTGGTCTGGTACATAAAAGAGCTGGAGAAGGAGTGGTTTGGCACATAGGAAAGCAGAGGAATGAGTGGACAGTGTCACGATCTGTGGGTATATGGACCCACTAGGCCGCACCGCATAGCGGAGTAGCAGCTGGCCAAACAACAATCCTAGTACAAGAGTACCTTTAATAGTCCAGACAGTAATGGAGGCTCGGCACAGATGAACTTGCAGACACCAGACGTGGTTTATATCAACTAGGCTGCGCCGCCGTAGCAGAGTAGCAGCTGGCCAAACAACAGTCTATAAAGTCTATGCAAAGTCCTTAGTACAAGAGTACCTGTAAAAGTCTGATCAGTAGCAGAGGCTTTAGCACGGATGGAACCTTATGTGGCAGATGACGCCAGACGTGGTGTATGATACGTCAAGGGTTGAGTAGGAACGATGGTCCGCGGCCATGGCCGTTACAGTATCCCCCCTCTTACGCCCCCTCTTCTTAGGAACAGAGCGAGAGAGAAACTTCCTAAAAAGGGTAGGGGCAATAAGGTTCTCTTCTGACATCTCCTGAGGACCAAACTTTCTCCAGTCCACCAAATAGAAAGTTCTTCCTCCTACCCCGTTGCAGTCCTCAAACACGTCAGATGAACTGCTGGGAGCCATTACGGGACCAGGAGTCTTAGTATAGCGGTTCAGGACCACAGTCTTCAGGAGGGACAGATGAAAGGAGTTGGGGATTCTGAGGGTTGGAGGCAGTCGAAGCTTATAGGAGATCGGGTTTATTTGTTGTAGTATCTCAAAGGGTCAGATGAACCTGGGAGAAAACTTGAAGGAAGGCACCTTTAGGCGGATATTCCTTGAAGACAGCCAGACTTTGGTACCCGGTAGATACTGAGGCGGCTCTCTTCTCCTAGTATCCGCCTTCTGCTTCATGCGATGGACTGCCTGCAGAATAGAGGACCGGGTTTGCTGCCAGACCTGTAGAAAGTCTCTAAATGCAGAGTAAGCTGCGGGTACCTGGGATGTAGCCGGAACAGGAAGAGGGATTCGTCTATGTTGGCCGTACACAATCTAGAATGGTGTGGAAGTGGTGGACTCATTTCTGTTGTTGTTGTAAGAAAACTCGACCCATGGAACAAGCTGTACCCAGTCATCATGCTGCGTGGAGATGAAGTAACGCAGATAATTCTCCATGATTTGGTTAATCCTCTCGACTTGGCCATTGGACTGGGGATGGTAGGCTGAAGAAAAGTCCAACTTCACTTGTAGGAGTTTACAGAGGGCTCTCCAGAACTTTGAGGTTCACAATATGAAGAGGCAAGCAATGCAAACAGAAGATGTGTTGGATGAAGAGGTTGGCCAGTCGAGGAGCAGAAGGTGGACCGGTCAGCGGGATAAAATGAGCCATCTTCGAGAACCGATCCACCACCACCCAGACTGTATTGCATCCTGCAGAGGAAGGAAGGTCTGTGACAAAGTCCATTGCTATATGCTGCCAGGGAGCATTGGGCACAGGCAGAGGTTGGAGCAGGCCGGTAGGCTTAGAGTGAGCAACTTTGTTGGAAGCACACACAGTGCAGGATGAGACAAAGTCCACAATATCTTTGGGCAGCGTGGATCAACATAAGTGACGGGCAATCAGATCTCGGGTTTTATGAGCACCAGCATTCCCAGACAGTTTGGAGCTGTGCCCCCAGCGAACGATTCTCCTCCTGTCTGACAACCGCACAAAAATCCTGCCCAGAGGGATGTCTCTAACTTTCAGAGGATTGACAGAAACATTACAGAATGGGTCAATGATACTTTGCGGGGACTCCACGGTGTCCTCTGTCTCAAACGACCTGGACAGGGCATCGACCCTCACATTTTTGTCAGAAGGACGGTAATGGAGCACATATTGGAACCGGGTGAAGAACAGCGACCACTTGGCTTGACGGGGATTCAGCCATTGGGCCGACTGGAGATAGGTGAGGTTCTTGTGGTCGGTATATATCAGAATGGGGTGAGTCATGCCCTCTAGTAGATGTCCCCACTCCTCCAGAGCCTGTTTAATGTCCAGTAAATCCCGATCTCCAAAAGAGTAATTGCGCTCTGCGGGAGAAAAAAAGTCTACAGTAATAGCCACATACCACTGTCTTCCCTTTGGAACCTCTCTGGAACAGAAGTGCACCTGCACCAACAGAGGAGGCGTCCACCTCCAACAAAAACTGTCAAGACACCTCAGGATGATGAAGGGCTGAGGCTGACGTGAAGGCACTCTTAAGGCTATTGAATGCAGATTCTGCCTCTGGAGTCCACACCTTGGCGTTTATACCTTTTTTGGTGAGGGTAGAGATGGGAGCCGTCAGTGAAGAGAAGTTTGAGATAAACTGCCGGTAGAAGTTGGCGAATCCCAAAAAACGCTGTATGGATCTCAGGCCTTGAGGACGTGGCCATTCCTGGACAGACTTTATCTTCTCAGGATCCATCTTGAAACCTTGATTCGAGATGATGTAGCCCAGGAAGGGTAGAGAATTATTCTCAAAAATGCACTTCTCCAGCTTAGCATACAAACGATTCTACCTTAATCGCAGCAGAACTTGACGGACATGCCTCCGATGAGTCGTCGGATCTGGAGAAAAAAATCTGAATATCATCGAGGTAGACCACAAGACAGACTTAAAGGTGATCTTGGTAGATATCAATGACAAATTCTTGGAAGACCGCGGGAGCGCTACACAGACCGAAGGGCATTACCAGGTATTCATAGTGCCCCTCTCGAGTGTTGAATGCCGTTTTCCATTAGTCTCCCTGGCGGATCCGGATCAAATTGTAAGCCCCATGCAAGTTTAGTTTAGAAAAAATCTTGGCTCCTCGTATACGGTCAAATAGTTCAGAAATTAGTGGCAACGGATATTTGTTCTTGACCGTGATTTGATTGAGGCCACGGTAGTCAATGCAAGGTTGAAGAGATCCGTCTTTTTTCTTGACAAAGAAGAATCCGACCCAGGCCGGGGAGGAGGATTTTTGTATGAATCCCCTCTCTAGATTCTCCTTGATATAGGCCGACATAGACTGAGTCTCTGGCAAGGAGAGAGGGTATACCCGTCCACGGGGAGGGGACGCATTTGGAACCAGTTCAATGGGGCAGTCATAAGCCCGGTGTGGGGGAAGCGTCTCAGCCTCCTTATTCCTGAAGACATCCGCAAACTGAGAGAAATGAGGGGGTAATCCTGCCAATGACTGAGGCAGAGGAGGCCGGACATAATGGATCTGTAACAGACAGAGGCTGCAACATTTGGAGCCCCATTGGAGAACCTCTCCGGAATTCCAGTCCAGGACTGGGGCATGTATTTGGAGCCAAGGCAGGCCCAGTAGGACAGGATTGACGGCTTTAGGCAAAACAAGAAATTAGATTAGTTCAGAATGAAGGGCTCCAACTTGGAGCTTCAGCGGCTTGGTTTCAGATACGATCGGGTCGGGCAGAGGTAGTCCATTCACAGAGACAACAGCCAAAGAGATCTCCAGAGGGACTGTGGGCAACTGGAGAAGATCCACTAGGTCTTTTTAGATTAAGTTTGCTGCGGACCATGAGTCCAGATAGGCAGAGACCCGGTGCGTCTTTTCACCAGACACTATGGTCACAGGAATGGACAGTTTCGAGGAGAACTTTCCATTTAGCGCAGTTCCACCTAGGGTTGTCTCTCCAACCAATCGTACGCATTGGAGTTTTTTAGGCTTCTGAGGGCACAAACACACATCATGGCCTCTGAGGCCGCAATACAGACAAAGTCCCGAAGTGCGTCTGCAGTGTTTCTCCTGGGCAGACAGTTTGAGCCGGTCCACCTGCATAGGCTTCTGTGATGGAACAACTGGTAAGGGCAACAGGGATTGCTGGAAGGTAGGAGCCAGCTTAGGGAATCTTCTCTCCCGACGAACCTCTCGGAATCGCTCCCGGATCCTCATGTTAATTCGGGTGGCTAGAAGAATGAGGTCATCCAGGGTAGGTGGCAGATCACAAGCATAATTTTAGACTGCAGTCCCTGCCAGAATGTAGCCACCAAGGCCTCGTTGTTGCAGGACAGCTCTGCCGCCAGGGTTTGGAACTGAATGGCGTACTCGCCAATGGAGGTGTCCCCCTGGTGAAGGATCAGAAGAGATGCAGCTGCTGAGGTGACTCGTCCAGTTTTCCTCAAATACTGTGCGTAAAGTCTGTAGGAAACACTGGAAGTCACGGGTCTCCGGTCCCGGACGTTCCCAGATAGGATACACCCATGCTAGGGCCCTGCCAGTAAGGAGTGAGACTATAAATGCAATCCTTGCACCATCAGAAGAAAATGCTCTGGCATGTAGACTGAAGTGGATCTGGCACTGGTTCAGAAATTCCCTATAGGTCCTTGCATCTCCGTCGTAATGAGGAGGTAGTAGCAGCGAGAATCGGGAGTCAGCACTGGTACTGACAGGAGGTGTAGCAGGAGGAACAGCCGGAGCAACAGGAATGGGTTCTGTGATGACTGCAGCTTGTGCATCCAGCTGATGTGTAATGGCATTCACCACCTGGAGGAGTTGGCCCTGTCGTAATTGGCAGACTAGCATATCCGCCTGCATGACTTGTGATGTCGTCAAGGTCTTGGGTATGTGGACCCACTAGGCCGCACCGTCATAGCGGAGTAGCAGCTGGCCAAACAACAGTCCTAGTACAAGAGTACCTTTAATAGTCCAGAAAGTAATGGAGGCTCGGCACAGATGAACTTGCAGACACCAGACATGTTGTATATCAGCAGGCATGGCAGGTGGCACAACATGACTCCAACACTCTAAGGCACAGGAATAAATATTTCACGGGATACAGGTCGCAGGTCATGGCCGTTGAGGTGTGAGCAGGAACGACGGTCCGCGGCCGTGGCCGTTACAGTCAGGCACATAAGAGTGTTGGGGAAGGATTGATCTGGTACATAGGAGAGCAGGGAAGAAGTGTTCTGGCATATAGGACAGCTGGTGAAGGAGTGACCTGGCACACAGCAGTGCCAGTGAAGCAGTGGTCTGGCACATTAAAGCAAAGGAGTGGTTTGGAACTTGAAAAACAAGCGCAGGAGTAGTCTGGCAGATAGCAGAGCTGGGGCAGGAGTGGTCTAGCACATAGAATAAATGGAGGAGTGGTCTGGAACTTGGTAGAACAAGGGCAGGAGTAGTCTGGCACATAGCAGAGCTGGAACATGCGTGGTCTGAAACATCATTATTAATGCTCAGTATTTAAGGTTATTTATTCCAGTTTTATGTAAGTAATAAGCATTGTTCGACTTTGTCTTTCATTTCCCTTCGTTTGCCTGATCTGACTGCAGCCCAGTATGAGAGGAAATTAGACATAATCTGAAATTAGAAATAATCTGTGTCCATTTTGCCTTTCTACTGTAAACCGGCTTTCATATATACAAAAAATTAAACCTTAACCCCTTCCTGCTTTGGACACTTTTGACCTTCCTGACAGAGCCTCATATTTCAAAACTGACATGTTTCACTTTATGTGGTAATAACTTCGGAATGCTTTTACCTATCCAATTGATTCTGAGATTGTTTTCTCGTGACACTTTGGACTTTATGTTACTGTTAAAATGTGCTCGGTACATTTAGTATTTAATTGTGAAAAACACAAAAATTGAGTGAAAAATTGCAAAAATTAGCATTTTTCTAAATTTAAATGTATCTGCTTGTAAGACAGGCAGTTATACCACACAAAATTGTTGCTAATTAACATCCCCCATATGTCTACTTTAGATTGGCATCGTTTTTTGAACATCCTTTTATTTTTCTAGGACGTTACAAGGCCTAGAACTTTAGCAGCAATTTCTCTCATTTTCAAGAAAATTTCAAAAGGCTATTTTTTCAGGGACCAGTTCAGTTGTGAAGTGGCTTTTAGGGCCTTATATATTAGAAACCCCCAATAAGTCACCCCATTTAAAAAACTTTACCCCTCAAAGTATTCAAAAAAGCATTTAGAAAGTTTCTTAACCCTTTAGACGCTTCACAGGAATTAACCCCTTAAGGACGCAGCCTAGTTTGGGCCTTAAGGCTCAGAGCCCATTTTTCAAATCTGACATATTTCACTTTATGTGGTAATAACGTCGGAATGCTTAAACCTATCCAAGCGATTCCGAGATTGTTTTCTCGTGACACTTTGGGCTTCATGTTCGTGGTAAAATTTGGTCGATATATTCAGTCTTTATTTGAGAAAAATTGCAAAATTTAGAGAAAATTTAGAAAAAATAGCATTTTTCAGAATTTAAATGCATCTGCTTGAAAAACAGACGGTTATACCACCCAAAATAGTTACTAGTTCACATTTCCCATATGTCTACTTTAGATTGGCATCGTTTTTTGAACATTATTTTATTTTTCTTGGACGTTACAAGGCTTAGAACATAAACAGCAATTTCTCATATTTTTAAGAAAATTTCAAAAGCCTTTTTTTAAGGTACCTGTTCAGTTCTGAAGAGGCTTTGAGGGGCCTATGTATTAGAAACCCCCATAAAGCTCCCCATTTTAAAAACTAGACCCCTCAAAGTATTCAAAACAGCATTTAGAAAGTTTTTTAACCCTTCAGGCATTTCACAGGAATTAAAGCAAAGTGGAGGTGAAATTTGCAAATTTCATTTTTCTTTCTGAATTTCAATATTATTCTATTTTTTTTCTGTAACAAATAAGGTTTTACCAGAGAAACACAACTAAATATGTATTGTCCAGATTCTTCAGTTTTTAGAAATGTCCCACATGTGGCTCTAGTGCGCTCGTGGACTAAAACACAAGCCCCAGAAGCAAAGAAGCACCTAGTGCATTTTGGTGCTTCTTTTTTATTAGCATATATTTTAGGCAGCATGCCAGGTTTGGAGAGGTGTTGAGGTGCCAAAACAGTAGGAATCCCCCAATACTGACCCCATTTTGGAAACTGCACCCCTCAAGGAATTAATTTATGGTTATTGTTACCATTTTGACCCCGTAGATTTTTCACAGCGCGTATTTGAATTGGGCTGTGAAATTAAAAGAATGACAATTTTTCCAATAAGATGTCATTTTTGATCAGAATTTCTTATTTTCACAGGGAACAAAATGCCCCATTTTGTTGCCCAATTTGTCCTGAGTGCGGCAATACCCCATTTGTGGTGATAAACTGCTGTTTGGGCCCATGGGAGGCCTCAGAAGGAAAGGAGCGCTATGTGTTCTTAGGAGTCCAGATTTTGCTGGATTGGTTTTCGGGTGCCATGTCGCATTTGCAGAGCCTCAGAGGTATCAAAGCAATGGAAACCCACCAAAAGTGACCCCATTTTGGAAACAAAACTCCTCAAGGAATTTATTTATGGGTGTTGTGACCATTTAGACCCCACAGTTTTTTCACAGAACTTATTTGAATTGGGCTGTGAATTTAAAAAAAAAAACTTTTTTCCAATAAGATGTAGTTTTGGCTCAAAATGTCTTATTTTGACAACGAATAAAATACCCCATTTTGTTGCCAAATTTGTCCTGAGTGCGGCAATACCCTACTTGTGGCCATAAACTGCCGTTTGGGCCCATGGGAGGTATTAGAAGGAAAGGAGCGCTATGTGTTCTTTGGAGCCCAGATTTTGCTGGATTGGTTTTCGGGTGCCATGTCGCATTTGCAGAGCCCCAAAGGTATCAAAGCAATGGAAACCCACCAGAAGTGACCCCATTTTGGAAACTACACCCCTCAAGGAATTCATTTATGGGTATTGTGACCATTTAGACTCCACAGTTTTTTCACAGAATTTATTTGAATTGGGCTGTGAATTCAAAAAAATGTAATTTTTTCCAATAAGAGGTAGTTTTGGCTCAAAATTTCTTATTTTCACAAGGAATAAAATACCCCAATTTGTTGCCCAATTTGTCCTGAGTGCGGCAATACCCCATTTGTGGTGATAAACTGCCGTTTTGGCCCATGGGAGGCCTCAGAAGGAAAGGAGCGCTATGTGTTCTTTGGAGCCCAGATTTTGCTGGATTGGTTTTCGGGTGCCATGTCGCATTTGCAGAGCCCCAAAGGTATCAAAGCAATGGAAACCCACCAGAAGTCACCCAATTTTGGAAACTACACCCCTCAAAGAATTTATTTATGGGTGTTGTGACCATTTAGACCCCACAGTTTTTTCACAGAATTTATTTGAATTGGGCTGTGAATTAAAAAAATAATTATTTTTTCCAATAAGAGGTAGTTTTGGCTCAAAATTTCTTATTTTCACAAGGAATAAAATACCGCATTTTGTTGCCCAATTTGTCCTGAGTGTGGCAATACCCTATTTGTGGTGATAAACTGCCGTTTGGGCCCATGGGAGGGCTCAGAAGGAAAGGACCACCATGTGGCCTACTGGGAATTTTCTGGTGCTAAGTCATGTGTGCAGAAGCCCCTGAGGTATCAGTACAGTTGAAACCCCCGAGAAGTGACCCCGTTTTAAAAACGACACCCCTTAAGGAATTCATCTAGAGGTGTAGTGAGCATTTTGACCCCACAGGTATTGTGTAAAAGATAATGCGCAGCAGATGGTGCAGAGTGAGATTTGCAATTTTCTATATATATGCCATGTCAGTGTCCGATATATTGTGCCCAGCATGTGCCACCGGAGACATACACCCCATAAACTGTAATGTGGGCTCTCCCGGGTACGGCAATACCCTACATGTGGCTGTTATTAGCTGCCTGGGCACACGGCAGGGCTCAGAAGGAAAGGACCACCATTTGGCCTACTGGAGCTTTTCTGGTGCTAAGTCTTGTACGCAGAAGCCCCTAAGGTACCAGTACAGTTGAAACCCCCAAGAAGTGACCCTGTTTTAAAATCTACACCCCTTAAGGCATTCATCTAGAGGTGTAGTGAGCATTTTGACCCCACAGGTATTGTGTAAAAGATAATGTGCAGCAGTTGGTGCAGAGTGAAATTTGCAATTTTCTATACATATATGCAAATTCAGTGTCCGATATATTGTGCCCAGCATGCGCCACCGGAGATATACACCTCATAAACTGTAATGTTGGCTCTCCCGGGTACGGCAATACCCTACATGTGGCTGTTATCAGCTGCCTGGGCACACAGGAGGGCTCAGAGGGGAAAGATGAGGAGGGGTAAGCTGTGCGAAGTGGATCAGAGCGAGTAAAACTGGGGTAAATTAAAAATAAAGGGATGGATGATAAATTTTAAAACACTCTTTCATACAGAGCTCTGGTTTTTCGGGACACGCGTCACATTGATATATTGTGTCCTTCCTTATCACCCTCTTATAGCAGACGCTGCACCTCTTTTGACTTTTTCCCTTCTTGCCAGTTTGGGGAACTTCTCCTAAAAAGTGTTGCCCTGGTACGATGCCTGTGGCCCCGCTTCCAGAAGTACTGTAAGGCTTCAGGACTTGATCTGACAAGTCCACCCCTCCCATGTACCTATTGTAGTCCAGGATGCAGTCTAGTTTGGGGGTCCCTGTACTGGTACCTCGTACAGGTACATGGGTACTGGTGTGGCATCTCCCTGGTCTTGTACTTGACACACAATATGTTGCTGCTAGATTGTGCCCTGCTCTCACCCCTTCTGAGTGTTTGCCCAAGCAGAGTCTTAGGGAGGCCTCTCAGGTTTCTTCTAGCAGTGCCGCATGCCGCAGGACTTCTGGAAGTGAGGCAGTTGAAGAGTGGGACGCTGGTATAAAAATTATCCAGGTAGAGGTGGTAACCCTGGTCCAGCAGTGGGTGCACCAAATCCCACACAATTTTTGTATTAACTCCCAGTAAGGGGGGGCATTCTGGGGGCTGAGTACTGGTGTCCTTCCCTTTATATATCCTAAATTTGTAGGTATACCCTGATGCACTCTCGCACAGCTTATACATCTTCACGCCATACCTTGCCCTCTTACCCGGCAGGTACTCGCGGAATTGAAGCCTCCCTTTCAAATGTACCAGGGATTCATCTATAGAAATACACTTCTCGGGGGTGAATGCTGGGAAAACCGGGCACTGAAATGGTCTAATAAGGGTCTCCGTTTATACAAACGGTCAAAACTGGGGTCATCTCGGGGTGGGCACGGCTCATTATGAGTATAATGTAAGAAGCGAAGTATTGCCTCATTTTTATTTTATTTTTTCGTTTCCAGCTCAGTTCTGAAGTTGCTTTGAGGGGCCTATATATTAGACACCCTTATCAAACACCCCATTTCAGAAACTAGACCCCTCAAAGTATTCACAACAGCATTTAAAAAGTTTATTAACCCTTTAGGTGTTTCACAGGAAATTAGAGCAAAGTAGAGGTGACATTTAATTAATTTAATTTAATTTATTAGGCACCATGTCCGGTTTGAAGAGGTCTTGTGGTGCTAAAACAGTGGAAACCCCCCAAAAGTGACCCCTTTTTGGAAACTAGAGACCTTGAGGAATCCATTGTAGTTTTCTTGGGGTGCATGCGACTTTTTGATCAGTTTTTATTCTAATTTTAGGTGGCGTGGTGACTAAAAAAACAGCAATTTTACTATTGTTTTTTATTCTATTTTTTTACAGCCTTCACCGTGCGCTATAAATGACATATTCACTTTATTCTGCGGGGCGATACGATTACGGCGATACCAGATGTTTATAGTTTTATTTTATGTCTTATGGCGTTTGCACAATAAAATACATTTTGTAAAATATAATTTATTTTTTGTGTTACCTTATTCTAAGAGCAATAACTGTTTTATTTTTCCATCAGGAAAGCCGTGCGAGGACTTATTTTTTGCGTAACGAACTGTAGTTTCGATCAGTACCATTTTTAGGTACATGCGACTTTTTGATCTCTTTTTATTCCATTTTTTGGGAGGTGAAGTGACCAAACAATTGTGATTGTGGTACGGTTTATTATTATTTTCTCTTACGACGTTCACCGCGCGGGATAAATAAAGACATCGTTTTGTAGTTCAGGACGTTACGGACGCGGCGATACCAATTATGTATAGTTTATTTGTTTATTTATATATTTTTATTAATAATAAAGAACTGATAAGGGAAAAAGGGGGACTTTTACTTTTATTACTTTTAAATCTTTTATTTTCTTATTTTTACACAACTTTTTTTTTACTTTTTCACACTTTTTTTACTTTGTCCCACTAGGGGACATGAGGGCAGGAGGCTCTGATCGCTATTCTAATACACTGCACTACATACGTAGTGCAGTGTATTAGAGCTGTCAGCTGTTCGCTGACAGCAAGCATAGTGGGTCCTGATTTTGTCGGGACCCACTAGGCTTCCGTCGATGGCGTAGCCAGAGTCCATTGTTAGGATTCTGTTTGCCATAGTAGCCATCACGGCCCGCTATCGTGTAGCAGGCCGGCTATGGCAGCTTAACCCCTAAGAAGCCGCGATCGCTATTGAACGCGGCTTCTAAGGGGTTAATCGGCGGGGACCACCGCGATCAGTCCCTGCACACTAAGCTGTGATAGCGTGCTGTCAGAAACAGCAGTTATCACAGCTCAAGCACGCGCCGGGATTAAATGGCGCCGTGTTTACTCAGGTCAGTACTATTACTGACCTGAGCGCGAACGATGTACTTAGCGCGACGTAATAGTACTGACCTGAGCGCGAAGGGGTTAAAGCAACGTAGAGGTGAAATTTACAAATGTAGATTTTTTTTGCTGAAATTCATTTTTAATAATTTTTTTTGTAGAACAGAAAGTTTTACCAGAGAAACACAACTCAATATTTATTGCCCAGGTTCTGGAGTTTTAGGAAATATCCCACATGTGGTTCTAGTGTGGTAATAGACTGAAACACAGGCATCAGAAGCAAAGGAGTACCTAGAGGATTTTGGGCCTCCTTTTTATTAGAATATGTTTTAGGCACCATGTCAGGTTTGAAGGGCTCTTGCAGTGCCAAAACAGTGGAAACCCCCCAAAATTGACCCCATTTGGGAAACTACACGCCTTAAGGAAAATATCTAGGGGTATAGTGAGCATTTTGACCCCACAGGTTTTTTGCAGAAATTATTGGAAGTAGGCCGTGAAAATTAAAATCGACATTCTTTCAAAGAAAAAGCACAGGCCAGACTGACCCTGGCACAGTAGAGGGTAGGCCAGACATGACGGGGATAGGAGGATTATAGGCACAGCATGAGGGGCAGGGTTAGTAGAGGGGTGGATTTACGAGAAGGGAGGTATCTGGGGGTTATTTTAGGACGTGCTGCTGTTTTCCCAGTCTTTTGGATGGGAGCAGCACACAGAGACATCATCAGACTTACCTGAGGTAGACATCATGGCGTCGGCGCCGATGTTCATCAAGCAGATGCGTGCTGCTGCCACTGCACTTGGCGCCGCTTGGTTGGAGGAGCAGGTAGCGGCGGTGGTTAATGCTCCTGCTCCAACAGCTGTCTCTCTCCCCATGCCGTGCCTGGCGTTCCCGACCTCCCGCGAGACTGAGCCCTGACATGGGTCCGAGGACTAGGCGCCACAGAGGGAGCCCTTCAAGGGACCCTCTGGCACTGGCTTCTGGTAGCTCTTCTCCTGCAGTCAGAGCCAGGGCCGGGAGGAATCCCGCTATGCGGCGGAGTCCAGCGGAGGTGGAGGGGTTGAGGCCTACACTTCCGGTCAACCCTCCACTCTCCAGTTCTTCCCAGAGTTCCACTGCCCGGACGGCTGCCCCCGGTGATGTGCCTGCTGGGGCTGGAGCCACATACGGATCGCGAGATGGAGGAAGCAAGGGACCTGCTTCGGGTCGCAGGCCTAGGTCATCGTTGTCGCAGGTGATGCCCGGGCGGCGAGTGGCCCGCCCACCTGCAATTGTCGGCTGCCAGACTAGGAGCTTGGGGATCCACTCCTCCCCCACATCGGTTCCGGCCGTCGTGCACACATGTGCGTGCTACCATAGATTGGAAACCAGATCTACAGAAGACCTTGAAGACGGGGAGCTTCGTGAGCAAGACGTTCCAGCTGATGGGTCCACAGCGCCTGTGCAGCTCGGTGAGTCGGTTTCACCATCTTTACCTTTTCCTGCTATACTTGTGTCTCCTTTTTCTGGGGTGTGTTCGGGGGTTCTGGGTCATGGGGAAATTGTACATGTAGGGTCTGGGTTATTGAATGTTGGGGAAGGGGGTGATAGTCTGCGAAATTTGGTCAGTTGCGTTAAGGAATTGTAGGCCGGTTTGACGGGACGGTCGTCGCCGCACCTCCTACTCGGTCACCTGTGGCAGTGTGGGTTGGGGCGCCCAGGGAGGACAGTGGGGGGGTCTTACTGTTTCGGCAGGGGCTGCAGGGAGTTTAGGTGGGAATACGGAATCAGTGGCGGTTTAAGTTCAGACTGACTCGGCGGCGGCGGTTGATGGGGTTCGTTTGGATAATAAAGCCAGAGGGGAGGTTTATGTGTGTTTTGAGGGACCTTTAGGTGCGCATTTGAAGCATCGGGAAAAAATTTGGAAGGATGAATACGTGGAGGTTTTTTCATTATTGCCCCTTGAGAAATGTAATCTCGATAAGAGAAAACGTGAGGAGAGTTAGGCTGGATTCACACGAGCGTGCCGTTTTTGCGCAGGCAAAAAACGCTGCGTTTTGCCTGCGCAAAAGGCACTTAACAGCTCCGTGTGGCATCAGCATATGATGCGCGGCTGCGTGCTTTTCGCACAGCCGCCATCATTATGATACTCCATTTGGATGTTTGTAAACAGAAAAGCACGTGGTGCTTTTCTGTTTTCATTCATCCTTTTCACTGCTGTTGCGCAAATCACGCTGGTCGCACGGAAGTGCTTCCGTGTGGCATGCGTGTTTTTCACGCACCCATTGACTTCAATGGGTGCGTGATGCGCGAAAAATGCCCAAAGAACAGACATGTCGTGACTTTTTTTCAGCGGACTCACGCTGAGTAATAATCACGCACATGTCTGTACGGCCCCATAGACTAATATAGGTCCGTGCGACGGGCGTGAAAATCACGCGCGTTGCACGGACGTATTTCCCGGTCGTCTGAATAAGGCCTAAGAAGGAGGAAGAGGAAAAATGTAGTTATCGCCTTATACCTAAGACTTTTGTTAACTGGTTACAGGTGTTCACCATTTTAGCCAGTGTTATTGGGGAAAAGGCGCCGGAACATTGTTCCCCCCTTTTTTGCTATATGGACTCCATTGGTGAGGCGCATAGGGTTTACGGCGGTTTAGCTTGGCTGTGTTATGATGAGCAATTTAGACAAAGGAAGGCGGTTTGGCCCAGTATTAGGTGGGATCTTTCCCTTTGGTTGCGAGTTACTGCTCCGGTAAGACTGGGTCACTCCTTTCCCGGGAGCGGAGGGTCAGCGGGACAGTCTCGTCAATATAGCTCAGGTGGTAATGCAAAACTCGGTCTTTGCTGGCAATACAATCAGGGGCAGAGTAAATTCGGTGCAGGATGTAAGTTCAAGCACATTTGCTCTCAATGCAATGGTGCGTCACACGGGGCATCTAAATGCTTGCGGAAGGGAAAACGAGGTGAGGGAGGGGGTTTTAACTCCAGTCATGGGGGTGACGCCAGTGAAACTGGAAAGGATGGTCAGGTTTTTAAATAGTTATCCTGATAGGCCCAAATCGCAATTGTTGTTTGACGGTTTTAACGTGGGTTTTCGCATTCCCTCTCCTCCTCATAGAGTCCCCTTTTCAATTAAAAATTTGAAGTCGGCTCACCAGCATCCCAAAGTGATTAGGGACAAATTGGCTAAGGAGGTGGAGTTGGGGCATATGTCGGGGCCATTTAGTTCCATCCCTATTACGGGTTTGGTTGTCTCCCCGCTGGGGGTTGCCCCAAAAAAGGAAGCAAACAAATTCAGTTTGATTCACCATTTGTCTTATACAAAGGGCTCTTCGGTTAACGACGGGATAGATGGCGACCTTTGTTCAGTTATATATACGTAATTTGACGCGGCAGTGCATTGGGTGCGTTACCACGTTACGGGGGCATTAATGGCAAAGACGGATGTTGAGGCGGCTTTCCGACTGTTACCAGTGTATGCAGATAGTCAACGGTTATTGGGTTGTTTTTGGGGGGTGTGGTTTTTATGTGGATCGGTGCCCCCTATGGGTTGTTCCATTTCTTGTGCGTATTTTGAGGCGTTTAGCTAGTTTTTAGAATGGGTGGTCAAATCGGTGGCGGGGGTGGATTCGATCAGACATTATTTAGATGATTTCTTGTGCATCGAGCCGAGATAGTCGAAGGTGTGTGCGAATTTGTTGTACACGGTACACAGTGTGGCGCACGACTTTGGGGTGCCATTGGCTCCTGACAAGACAGTGGGTTCAACAACTACCATTGAATTTTTGGGCATTACGATTGACTCGGTGGCCAACTCCCGGTTGACTAGTTATTGGCGTTGCGAGCAGAAGTTGCCAGGGCCTGTCTTCTTAAAAAAATTACCTTGAAGGAACTTCAGTCTCTTCTGGGGAAGTTGAATTTTGCGTGCCACATAATGCCGATGGGCAGGGTTTTTTGTCGTCGTCTGGCTGTGGCTACGGTGGGTGTGCGTGAACTGCACCATTTTATACGGCTCCTGACGGAGCTTAAGGCGGATTTGAGAGTATCGGGGGATTTTCTGGAACACTATAATGACCGTTCCTATTTGATGAGTTCTGTGGTTGAGAACGTGGATGTGGATTTATTCACGGATGCGTCGGGGGCTTTGGGTTTCAGGGCTTTTTGTCACGGGCAGTGGTGTAACGGGTCTTGGCCGGTTAAGTGGGTGGAATCGGGAATTTGGCCCTGCTCGAGCTGTTTCTCATCGTGGTGGCGGTAACTATTTGGGGGGACAGGCTCAGGGACAAGAAAGCTAGGTTCCATTGAGATAGTTTGGGGGTGGTCTTGGCGATTAATAATATTACGGCTTCTTCCCCTCCGGTGGTGCGCCTATTACGTCATCTGGTGTTGGTGTGTTTGGATTTGAATGCTTGGGTTGTGGCAGTACATGTGCTGGGTGTTGATAATTCCATAGCTGACGCTCTCTCTCATTTGCAGTGGGATCGGTTCCGGTTATTGGTGCCAGATGCGGAGGAAGTGAGTATCGCTTGTCCGGGCCATCTGTGGGAGTTGGTGTTTGAGCGGCGGGAGAATTGATTAGGCGTTCGGATGCAGACAGCACGTGGACGGCTAATTGGAGGTATTGGGCGGAGTGGTTGGAATCTTTGGGTGATGTCGGGTCAGAGGAGGACAGGTTGGTGGCTCTGCTTTTCCTGTTAGGCCATGCGGTTGACTCAAAATGGTCTGTCGCTCGAGTCAATCGCCTGATGGCAGCACTCACTTTTGGTTTTAAATTGCGGGGTTTGAAGAATGTGACAAAAGAGTTCTTAGTGCGTCAGGCATTAAGAGGTTTTCGCAAGAGTTTTAGAAAAAAAAGACACCAGGCGTCCGATTTAGTTTCAAATGTTAGTACAATTGGGGGGATGGGTCGGTTTAGTTTGCAGTTCGGCCCATGACTTTCATTTATTTTTCCTCGCTTTTTCTCTAGCGTTTGTTGGGACCCTCCGGATCTGGGAACCCGTTTCGCCCAGCTCTTGACGCCCCGGGGGGCTTTTGCGCGAGGATGTTGATTTTGTTTGAAGACAGGATTGAGTTTAGACTTCGTTGTTCAAAGACGGATCAGTTTGGCAAGGGTAGGCGGGTGGTCATTTTCGCAGTATCAGGGAGTGAGGTCTGCCCGTGCGTTGTTTAAGAGTTTTTGGCGAGGCTGCGGGGGATCAACGGGCACCCTTGTTATGTCACAGGGATGGTTCATTTTTGTCGAAATTCCAGTTCACTTCCGTTTTTAAAAAATGTCTGGTGGTTGGGGGTATTGACACGGACAACTTTTCATCTCACTCATTTCGGATTGGGGCGGCGACGGAAGCCAGTAGGTGGGGTCTTGATGAGGCGGGCGTGCGGCATATTGGTCGCTGGGAATCTGTGCATGTCCGTTCGTATGTGCGTCCTCACCTGTTATTGAATGTATAGTTGTGTAATGCTGTTATTTCGCTGTACGGTTGTCTGAGTCTGATGTGTGTGAATGTTTTCCTAACCCTTGGTTTGTTTGTTGTCTTGTTCTAGGTACCAGACCTGCCCTTATTTGGATCCTGGGGCATTTATTTCTTAATAAAATGGCTGCTGTGACCAATTTATCCAAAAACTCGGTGTCGAGTTTTCTTGAGAAAGGGGTGGCTTATGACTGTGTAACAGATATTAGGTAAGTGTAATTTACATACACATACATCACTCGACTTACCCCAAGTCAAGCACAGGCCAGCCATGACAGGGATAGGAGGGAGGATTACAGGCACAGCATGAGGGGCAGGGTTAGTAGAGGGGGTGGGTTCACGAGAAGGGAGGGATCTGGGGGTTATTTTAGGATGTGTTGTGGATTTCCCTATCTTTTGGACAAGAGCAGCACACCGTAGAGACATCCCTGCCCGCCCCCTTTTTTATCGGAGCATTTGGACATGGAATTAGAAGGACAAGTGTGGTGGCCAACTTTTGCAGTTTTTGTCATGGCAGCTTGCTGGGGAGTCCTTGAAGTTAGACAAATAATTATGGGCGGGGGACGCACCGTGGGTATGTATCCCCCCGAGTTATAAAGATGAAAGGACACTGTCTGGCGGCTGGATAATGTGGATTCCTTAGGGTGTTATCCCTTAGGAGAGGTGGCAGTTACCTTACGGCATCAGCCAGGAATATTGTTGCCTCTGAGCCGGGTTTTTTACGGCTGGGGGTAAAATGGTGGGGCAGATAGCCGGTAACAACAAAAAGTATATTTATAGCTCCAAGGACTTCTCCTAGTCTATGTGTTAATGTTTGTTTGTCAGTGGTGTCTGACGTGTTGGGTTATAATTTATTATTCGTGTATTATTGGTTTATTATTGTTTAGTTAATAAATAATATATTATTTATGGTTAATTGAGTTAACTAACTTTTTTCCATTTATTTCATAATAAAATGGCTGCTGTGGCCAATTTATCCAAACCCTCGGTGTCGAGTTTTCTTGAGAGAAATGAGTGGGTTATGACTGTGTAACAGATATTAGGTAAGTGTAATTTGCATACACATACATCACTCGACTTACCCCAAGTCATTTAGGTTTAGCTAATTTTTTCTCATTTCCACAAGGACTAAAGAAGAAAAAGCACTGCAAAATTTGTAAAGCAATTTCTCCTGAGCAAAACAATACCCCACATGTGGTCATAAACGGTTGTTTGGACACACAGCGGGGCTTAGAAGGGATAGAGTGCCATTTGGCTTTTGGAGCTCAAATCTAGCGGGAATGGTTTGCGGAGGCCATGTCATATTTGCAAAGCTCCTGAGGTACTAAAACAGAGAAAACGCCCAAAAAGTGACTCCATTTAGGAATTCATCTAGGGGTGTAGTGAGCATTTTGACCCCACAGGTGTTTAATAGATATTATTAGAATTGGGCAGTGAAAATAAAAACAATCCTTTTTCTTCAATAAGACGTAGCTTTAGATCAACATTTTTCATTTTCTCAAAAAATAAATAAAGGAAAAAAAGAACCACAACATTTGTAAAGCAACTTCTCTGGAGTACGGAAATACCCCATATGTGGTCATAAACGGCTGTTTGGGCACACGGCAAGGATCAGAAGAGAAGGAGCGGCATTTGGCTTTTTCTTGACACTATGTCGCTTTTGCAAAGCCCCTAAGGTACCAGTACAGTGGTAACTACCCAAAAGTGACTTCATTTGGCATACTGCACCCCTTGAGGAATTAATCTAGGGGTGCAGTGTGCATTTTGACCCCACAGATGTTTCATAGATTTTATTTGAATTGGGCAGTGAAAATAAAAATTATTTATTTTTCCAATAAGACGTAGCTTTAGCTCAAAATTTTTCATTTTCTCCAAAAATAAAGGAGAAAAAGCACCCCAACATTTGTAAAGCAATTTCTCCCGAGTACAGCAATACCCCATATGTGGTCATAAACTGCTGTTTGGGCACACAGCAGGGCTCAGAAGTGAAGGAGCGCGATTTCGCTTTTCGAGCGCAGATTTTGCTGAATTGGCTTCTGGTCGCTATGTCGCATTTGCAAAGCCCCTGCAGGACCAAAACAGTGGAAACCCCCAGAAGTGACCCCATTTTGGAAACAACACCCCTCAAGGTATTCACCTAGGGGTGTAGTGAGCATGTTAATCCCGCAGGTGTTTTGCAGAAATTAGTGTGAACTCGATGTTGCAGAGTGAAAATGGGATTTTTTCCATAGATATGCCAATACGTGGTGCTCAGCTTGTGCCACCATAACAAGACAGCGCTCTAATTATTATGCTGTGTTTCCCTGTTTTAGAATTAGCCTACATGGGACACTAATCTTTTGCCTGGACGTTTGACAGAGCTCATGAGTGAAAGAGTACCATGCGAAATTGAGACCTAATTTGGCGACTTACAAAGTATTGGTTCACAATTGCAGAGCTCTCATGTGAAATAATAAAAGAAACCACTGAGAAGTGACCCCATTTTAGAAACTACACCCCTCAAGGCATTTATTAAGGGGTGTAGTGAGCATTTTTACCCCACATGTCTTTTCCAGGAATGATTGCGCTGCGGATGGTGCAAAGTAAAAATTTCAGTTTTTCCCTAGATATGCCATTTCAGTGGCAAATATGTCATGTCCAGCCTATGCCACTGGAGACACACACCCCAAAAATTGTTAAAAGGGTTCTCCGGGGTATGGCGATGCCATATATGTGGAAGTAAACTTCTGTTTGGGCACGCTGTAGGACTCAGAAGGGAAGGAGCACCGTTTGGCTTTTGAAGCAAAATTTTTTCTTGGTAGTAGTTTTGTTTGGAGTTTTACTGGTATGGTTTATAATGCGGGGGCAAATGTAAGCCGGGCAAAGTACATCAGGGGCATAGTCAGGAGGTATAATAATGGGGTAAATAAAAAAAAAGTTAAATGATCCAAAGATATTTGTTACGCTGTGATACAATCCTTTCTGCACAGGCTAGTATCGCACTGATAAATGGCGTCCTTTCTTATTCCCCTATTGGTCCACACTCTGCACCTTTGCAGTTTGGAGAATTTTGTTGGGAAAGCGTTGTCCTGGTATAATACACGCACCCTCGCTTCCAGCGGATATGTTTGGGCCCTCCCGTTCCTGGTTCCCTAATTTTAGGGCCTCGATAAATCGCCTCTTGAAACAGAAGAAATGTTCCCCTCGGGCACAACTGCATATTTTTATTTCCTGATTTATTGGAGCCTTAACTAATTTTATTTTTTCATAGACGTAGTGGTATGAGGGCTGTTTTTTTGCCGGACGCGCTGTAGTTGTTATTGGTACCATTTTGAGGTACATGCGACTTTTTGATCACCTTTTTATACTATTTTTTGTGAGGCAAGGTGACCAAAAAACAGCAATTCTGGCATAGTTTTTTATATACAGCGTTCACCAACCGTTATAAATTACATGTTAACTTTATACTGCGGGTCAGTACGATTCCGGCGATACCTAATTTATGCCATTTTTTGCACAATAAAATTATTTTTGTAAAAAGAATGTAATTTTTTCTGTCACCATGTTGTGAGAAACATAACTTTTTAATTTTAACATTTTTTCGTCGACGGAGCTGTATGAGGGCTTTTTGTGAGACGAGCTATCGTTTTTATAGGTACCATTTTTGGATACACACTTTTTATTTACATTTTTGTAGTGCAAAGTGACCATAAAACAGAAATTCTGGCATGGTTTTTTACGGTTTGTTTATACGCCGTTCACCGCCTTGAATAAATAGCATAATATTTTTATAGTTTAGGCCGTTACGGTCGTGGCGATACCAAATATCTATGGTTTATTTTTTTTTCAATAATAAAGGACTTGATAAGGGAAAAAGGGTGATTGTATTTTATTTTATTACTTGAAACTTTTATTA
Source organism: Rhinoderma darwinii (assembly GCF_050947455.1). Lineage (NCBI taxonomy): Eukaryota > Metazoa > Chordata > Amphibia > Anura > Rhinodermatidae > Rhinoderma > Rhinoderma darwinii. Next base: position 607,319,156 of record NC_134687.1, on the reverse strand, counting down.
TATTTTGCACAACTTTATTTTTTCACTTTTTTTTGTACACTTTTTTTTAGTCCCACTAGGGGACTTGAAGGTTCAACTGTCAGATTTTTTTCTAAAACATTGCACTACCTATGTAGTGCAATGTATTAGGTCTGTCAATCATTCACTGACAGCAAGCCGATTAGGCTTCTCCTCGGAGCGGGGACTAATCAGCTTCTGTTATGGCACAGCAGGAGGCCATTGTTAGCTCTCCTGTTGCCATAGTATCAGTTGGCAGCCCTGCGATTGCAGGGCAGAGCTGCCGATCTGCTGACAACCACAAAGATGCAGCGATCGCTTTTGATCGTTGCATCTAAGGGGTTATTCGCAGGGATCAGATCGAGCTCCGGTTCCTGCCATTACAGGTGAATGTCAGCTGTAACATACAGCTGACATCCACTGCTTTGCAGGGCAGAGCTGCCGATCTGCTGACAACCACAAAGATGCAGCGATCGCTTTTGATCGTTGCATCTAAGGGGTTAATCGCAGGGATCAGAGCTAGCTCCGGTTCCTGCCATTACAGGTGAATGTCAGCTGTAACATACAGTTGACATCCACCGCTGATGACGCCGGCTCAACTTCTGAGCCGTCGACCATCTTGCCGACGGCTACGGAAGCCATTTAGATCCCGCCTCCGGGCGGGGGCTGGAAGTTTCCCGTACTAGGCAGACCGGGAGGCCAGTATTAGTCCTCTGGTTGCCATTGCAGCCACCGACACCCTGGTGATTTCATTGCTGGGGTGCCGATGAGCTGCAAACACCTTAAATGCAGCGATCGCTTTTGACCGCTGCATTTAAGGGGTTAATGGCAGGGATCAAAGCCAACTTCGGTCCCCGCCATTACAGCAGGGTGTCAGCTGGAAGATACAGCTGACATCCGGGGATGATGGTGGTGCTCTTCTCATTGCTATGCTCATGCCATGTATTTTTTCCCTTAACTGAAACAGCAAAAAGTGCCTACAGATATTTCTTATATAACAAATATTGGACTGGAATTATACGTAAAAGGGATGAGTATTGAATTTATTTATTTGATGGATGTTGTAATACAGATCTTCCTGGCTGTAGAGTGCCAATGTGTTTGCAATTTAAATTTGTAACAATAATTATTATTGGTTTAATTCACTTCTATGTATTGCAGGTAATAAACTAAAAAAATATGAAAAGCATAAAACATTTTCTCAAAAAAAAACAGAGAAAGCGACGTTTGATCTACGCTAGAAAACACAAGCCATTAAATCCTTGGGCAGATATTCATCTTCATTTCTAAAGCAGTTCCAGACAAAGTAAATGAGATTAACGTTGCTTTTTCTGTAGATATGTGAAATTCGAAGTTTTCCAGACCTGACCTGTTCTCAAAGAGGAACGATGCTGATAGGTGAACTCCGCTCTTTATATTGTCTGGGGAGATGCGGTATCTTTCATTAAACTTTATTCCAACTTTTATTTAGCGCTGCTTGGCCGCATTTATCTAACCTTCTAAATTATAATAATGGTCTTGACAATTTTTTTTTACCCTTATACTAAAAACAGTTGAACTCTTGTTCTGCAGAGGGAAGGTATCGTGAGTGATTTTACGACTCCGGTGTTTAATCACGGCTATCTTTTATAAAATCACAAAAATACTAAATACAATGATAAAAGGCTGAAGGGAGAGGGGGAGCTGTAAATTGTATGGGGGTCTTCTATAAATTTTTGGGTCAGTTTTCAAAAATTATTCAGATTAACATGTCGTTATACCAGAGCCGCTGCACGTAGTCTAAAGGATTGTAAGGAATCTAATGAGAATGTAGGGAGCGTACACAAAGTAATGGGGCCCCGTAGCAAAACTGAGGTCCTCTTACATTGGCCAATTTTGGCAGGTGCAACGAGCACTGATCAACTAGACAGCTCGTTGATCGCTCGTCTCCATACATTTCTATCATGTCGGCAGCGCGTCTCCCTGTTTACACACAAAGATGTGCTGGCAACAATTTTTTTAAAACGCTACAATCAGCAGATGATCGAGCGTTTGCTGTTCATCTTCTGATCGCAGGGCAATTATTGGCAACGAGCGTTCTATGAACGATCGTTTGTCCGATAATTGGGCCTTGTAAAAGGGCCTTAACCCTATCCCCTACTGAGAGCTCTGCCAAGTGTACTTTTGTTAAATTAACCCCAGGTCTGTTTTCGTGTTTTTTTCGTCTTTGTTTTTCATCCCTGCCTTCAAAGAGTCATTTAATGTACCATATAATGTACTGGTACCAATACCCTATTTATATTGTTTTATGTTTCACTACTTTTATATTTTACTATTAAAAAAATCTTTGAGGAGCAGCCACTGTATATTTTTGGCGGACGGCTCTAATCCTTAAAGCCTTCGCCATAGTATATCTACGGCACAGGCTAAAGTTGACTTTAGCTGGAGACCCTACAGGGAAGATAGATGCATTTTTTACCCCTATTGTCTTCTCTGGTTTCACATACACAGTGCTCAATGAGCGCAGTGTGTAGAATATTGGCACCGATGGTCAGAGGGCGCAGTTTATGGGCACCATATAGTGGGGTTTCCCTCTCTGATAGATATGCTCCTGGCAAATTTTAGGAATTCGTGTAAATTATAGCAGAGTTAGCTTAGATTACACTTTGTGACAAGATGCGACAAATTTATTAAGAGGCGTGCAACGCCTCATAAATTTATGGCATCTGCAGCGACCCGGTGAGAGCTAGGAGAAGAAGGGTGTAGTAGTAGGAGCCCAGGCAGTGACATGGGTGGATGTTGTCCTCCTGTCTGGGGTCTTCACGGTGGCAGGTATTACCTCCACCAAACCTTCCCTCACTCCTTAGGACCGAAGCAGTGATGAGGGGGTCGCATCTGGGATGATGGTCATAGTAGTTCTTCCCCCGATGCACTCCCTGTTTAATGTCTCCTGACCAGATGGAAGGTGGGGTGCCCTTGATGGTGTTGGGGTGTGGACGCAGGTCAGGAGACGGAGGCTGGACAGTATTTGAACTGGTAAAACTCACAGTTTATTGCAGCCTAGAGGAAAATGGTCTTAAGAGGACTCTGGCTGGGTTGGATCTGGTTTCCAGTCTTCCTGCGTTCTCTGAGTGGCAGCTATTGGTATCTTCTGAGACACGTTTACTATACCTCTATAGTTCAACTCTTCTGTTGTGCATTTCTCAACTGCGGGGTGCACACTAAGTCCAAAATGCTGAGTTTCCTCACAGACTTTACTTCGGCCACCAACAACCTCACTCTTCAACTGCCAACCTTCAACTTCCCTGGAAGACAGGCAAGCTCCACCTTCTCTAACTTGGCTCCTCCCTCCCTCCAGAGTCTTCCAAACCCGCTCCAACCTCATCCATGAGCCATCTCAAAGGCATACCAAAAGAAAACAGTGTGAACAGTGTAGACTCAATTACACATTAATCCTCTATACTTTAGTAGGGTCCTAGCGGGACACTACACATCTTATTCCAGCAGGCTTGATGTCAGTCTTAGTAAATCTGGGTCTATGTATTTTCCATAAAACCGGCAGTATAACTATTTGGAGTATGTTTACTTATATACTTGATAACGCTCCAGTGCTCCATTTTTTTTTTTTTAACACAAAGCTTATTTTCCCATTTCCCCGCAAACAGTCTCTTGGAAAAATCTGGAAAGTGCCTGTTGTCACCACAAGTGGGCGAACCACAGATGGCTTCTATTCAGGTCAATAGGAGCCATGTAACATTGTATACAGCTCCCCTAGTGGTATCAGTAGCTAGTAGAGACTTTTCCAACTAGTTATGAAGGGGAACAAACTGAGCAGCGGAGCCTTGTCGAGTAAATTTGGAAAACTCTGCAAATCCTGTATACTGTTGGTTTCCTCATTTTAGATGGGCTTTTTGGTTTTCATTATTTTTCTATTGTTTAGTCTTACCTTGATTTCCCTTGGTGCAGGTTTTACCATCCTCTTCCAAGAAATAACCTTCATGACACTCACACCTATAACTTCCCAGAGTGTTGATGCAGATCTGAGAACAGACGGTCTGATTCTTCAGCACACACTCATCAATATCTGTAAAAATACAAAGCATACATATCAATGGAAGAACAACATCCTTCCAGAAAAAAAATTCTACCTTACATGAAAAAAATCCCCAGTAAATAGAAGTTCCTGAATTATTTTCATTTGTTCCTTTGCTGTATGTAAGCCTCTTGATAGTAGTATGACTGCCTAGCTTCCTCAACATTAGTTAAGCCAGCTTTCTTGCAGTTTTAAAGGCAAGGTAGACCCATCACAAACAATTTTTTTTTTTAAATTGTCCCAATTCAATTATAATTAAAAATGAAACAACCTTCCAAATAGAAACTAGATTAAACTAGATTAAACTAGATTAAAAATTTTGCAACGTTTTGTGTCTACAGCTCCTATGCAGATCTGTGTCTCCATAGTAACAGACTACAAACCAACACTGTGTAGTCTGATCCTGCAGTCATGCTCACCTACTTCCTCCTAACCCACCAAATGTATATTAGTAATAATTAAGGGACAGATAGCAATGACTATGACTGCAAGCTCAGACTACAGAGGGTTTGTTTGTAGTCTGTTACCATGGAGACCCATAGGTCTGCATAGGAGCTGTAGACACAAAATGGTAGGTCATTTTTAATCAAGACTATTTGCAAAGTTACTCTGTTTTTCATTTTAGATGCATTGGGACAAACAATATTGGACACAGGTGGACAAAAGTGCCATTTGAATGGCAAATCTGCTTAGTATTAAATTTAATATGGGAGGGAGGGATGTGAGTATAGATAATTAGCTAGATCTACCTTTTAAGAGACTGAAACTTGGATGATAAACCCCATGGGAGCAGTAATACTATTCATATGAGGTGGTCACCCAGCTTTCCTGGAAATAAATATCAATGAGAAACAGAAAACTGGGAAGAATAATGAGAATTTCTCACTAAAACAACATGAAATGTTAAATACTTTTGTGTCAAAAAAGACAAAAGTATAATAGGTATGATACCTTTATTGGCTAACCATAAAAGTTCTATATGCAGCTTTCAGAGCACAGAGGCCCCTTCTTCAGGCAGTTTACAAATGAATGACTTAGAAAAAAGCACAACATTTAGATGTTACACAAAGACAATTAGTACATGAGGTGATACATCATTAAGATAAGCCGGGGCAATAAAACTGAGGTTATAGGGGTGATGACTTAGGAGTTAAGGCATCTGGAGTCAGTCTGATGGGGGACGTGACGTGTGTCCATGTAGTGGCTCATAAATCCTGGTGTTAGATTGAGGCCTTGTGTCAATGACTGGAATTTTATCATCATCTTGAATTCCCAAATTTTTCTTTCAAGATGATGATAAAATTCCAGTCATTGACACAAGGCCTCAATCTAACACCAGGATTTATGAGCCACTACATGGACACACGTCATGTCCCCCATCAGACTGACTCCAGATGCCTTAACTCCTAAGTCATCACCCCTATAACCTCAGTTTTATTGCCCCGGCTTATCTTAATGATGTATCACCTCATGTACTAATTGTCTTTGTGTAACATCTAAATGTTGTGCTTTTTTCTAAGTCATTCATTTGTAAACTGCCTGAAGAAGGGGCCTCTGTGCTCTGAAAGCTTGCATATAGAACTTTTATGGTTAGCCAATAAAGGTATCATACCTATTATACTTTTGTCTTTTTTGACACAAAAGTATTTAACATTTCATATTGTCTCTGGCTAACACGGTACTACACTATTTTTCACTAAAACAACCAAATAAATATAAATCCTTGTCAGTTTTTAGGAAAGCTGGGTGAAAACCAATTCGTTAGCACTGCGACGCCAAATGCAGTTGTCACACCACTTTCTCATACATCTGAATGTCAACTTTGCCCAATTATGCAGAGATACATTACATGCTCCCATATTGCAGTATTAGTTCAGAATTTGTGGTGTCATTGCAGATTGAACCCAGGACCTTCTACAGATGTAATGACCACTACATTATGACACGTGAAATCTTAGTGTAGCGATTTTTTGTTCAGGGCTCTAGATGACAATCCCCAATGAGTTGCATTGGCGGCCATATTTGTTGTAACTCAGCTTTCCTAGAAACAAAAAAAGTCTCCATAACCGACATGAGGGGAAATGCTAACAAATATCTAGAACATCGTCCACCTTATCACAAAGTCGCTGGATACATCGGAAGAACATGACATGGAACACTTGGCAACCTACAAGGAGGAACATATTCATTTTTTTCAAAACATCCTCAAATCCATCTTAAGCCTTAGTCAATTGCTTTCTCAACACTGCTTGTCATTTTTCACTAAAATGAAAGCTGCTTGTTGGGCGTCCAAGGACACATTCATAATGACTTCAGGGACAGCAGAAAAGATTCCTCCTGAATCTTGGACCACATCATGAAATTTCCTGCTCCCCTTCTCGAGAACTGATGAGGCTGCTACATCTTTATGTTCTACCTACGTGTGATGCTGATGAAAATGTCTCCTCCGAGATCTCTAAACAGTCCTCGCTTGAACTGAATAATTGGATCATCTATCAGACCACAATGTAGTCATTGGATGATTATATGGGCATGAAGAATAGGAGTGTGCTCTCCACCGAGCTTGCTCGGCCTTGAAAGTGGTTTTTAATCTTAAGGAGATATCACGTTTCAGCCTTTCCTTATAGATGGGATCTTGGTGTTTTACGAGACATTCTGCGGTTGTGATTGACTCTCGGCAGTTGCCAAACACAGCACATCGTACATACATTTTTATATAAGACATCAATAACAGGCTCTTACTTTTCACCAGAGAGCAGTTTTCACCAGGAAAGTGTAGTACTTAACCCATCTATTCCTATTAATATTCCTGTGTTGAAAAAGTTCCCATCTATTTTATTTGGCCCGGTTGGCTGTAAGAGCACACGGATGAAGGATCTGATTTTTGGAAGTCTTGCAGGACATTACAGAGCAAGGATAAATGAGGAGAAATAAAATGTAATGCTGTTATTGTTGTTTTTGGCGTAGCCATTACCAAGCTATACAGGCAAATAGAGTCCATTTGGGAATCCACTGCTCCGATTAATGGGTGGGTGGTGGTGATTTTTACTAATATATGTTATGGGTGGTTACAATGGAATTTTTCAGAGTACTGTTTGCTGTGTCCCTAGAACATAAGGCCAAATTAAAGGCGTAAAGTATACATGTACTAATATAGTCAATGATCTGACCTGAAATAATTACCTTAACCATTGTCATTTTGTGACTTACTGTCACGTTGTGTTCGTGGACCCTTCGTATAGGGTACCTGTGGCAGCTCGGACAGTAGCAAGGCAGGCTCGGCTGGGACTAGGCCGCAGGTAGACGTCAGGCGTGGTGAAGCAGGACAGGCGTGGTATACAGCACAGCACAACTTCAGCTCAGCACGGCACTAGACCAGGATAGCACGAGATACAGGAAACAGGATACAGGAGCAGGGAACACTGGGAACTGGGTAACACTAGGTGGCCATTTGCATAGACAAACTTAGGGTACGACAACAACAACTCTCAATCGTGGGAGGAAGGGGCTGAGCCCTTCTTATAGTCCAGGGTACTATGGTCTGATTAATCATGAAAGTCCAGTGCGCGCGCTGCCCCTTTAAGAGCGGGCACGAGCGTGCGTGCACACCCTACGTGACCTGGCCGAGGTGAGTGGAAGTGAGCGCTGGTGTCTCCTGAGGAAGAGACTGGGGCCAGCGCTCGCAGATCCATGGCTGCAGGCGTCAGGGGGTGAGTGAGCCTGACGGCCCGTGGCCATGGGCATGACACTTAACCTTTGGTCAGAAGGTGATCGCAATTGGTTAGATGCTGGCTAAATCAAGGTGCAGAGTCTCTCCCTGTCCTGCACATTCCTCGGTCGTGGTCCCCAAAATAGTAACCAATTAGTGGCAGGAGCACTGTAGAGGTGTAGGAGCCATACAAAATTGGTGTCCTCATGGGGAAACCAGTCAGGATGCCGAAAACCAGAGGAGAAGATGAACATAAAACCAGAAGATGGGCCAGGGGTCAAAACCAAGAGGTAGAACTACAAGTACCAGGCAACAGTTCCAAAGAAAAAAAGAAAAATATATGCAAAAGTAGAAAATCTTTATTGAATATAATACACAATGACATACTACGGAATAAAAAGGATGGAACATATACGGAGATACAGACAGTAAGGTCAGATGTATAAGAACATAGGCAAACAGAGTCAACCAACCGTCGGTGACCGGGAACATTGGAAAAAGAAATCGACCTCCTTAAAGATAAAATCCAACAGTCTTTATTAACAAAGGAGGAGATTGATATTTTTGACAAAACGTTGGAGGAGGAACTAATTAAGTGGGGAAAAAGAGACACAAGACCTCAAAACTAGGAAATTTCAACATGATCTGAGTGATTTCCAGTCTAATAAGATCTATCGCTGGCATACTAAAAGCGATAGAGCCCGATCCTTGTCTCGCTCCGTCTCTTCTACCTCGCTTCTATCTGAAGAAGAATGTGGCGTTTTTTTAGACAGACCACAGGCCGCAGGAGATGGAGACCCTATGTACAATCTCAGAACACCGGCAGTAAAAAGAAAGACCAGAGGGGTGTTCAACAGGGACAAGAGAAACAGGAGGCTCTAAAGGTAATTAATTGATCTACATATATTCTATCGCCCTCCCAAGTGGATGTATTACAAAGGGGTCTGTCCTTTTCCCCTATGGGCAAATTTGATCTTTTTACCACAATTAAAGACCTAGCCCTTTTCTCTAGGAAACGGTTAAAATATTTCAGTAGAAATGATTGCACTATTTCCATGGGCACATTGGGGAAAAACAGGCCTTTAATGCTCTTATGTCACTGTTGGAGGAACAGGAGGAAAGGGTGGACCCTAGATTACCCATGCATCTGTGCCGCCGCTCCCAACATTTCCCCCCTTTTGCGTTATGTCCTTCAGTGGACATTTTTTTTCAAACTAGTCAAAAAAGATTTAGAAACCATTTCAGAGAAACGAGTGACCTGTAATCTTAATTTCAATCAAAGACAGGCCATCAAACAATTTAAAATTTTTTAAGGATGTGGTTATTAAACCAGCTGATAAGGGGGGAATGTTGTGATATGGCCGGCACAGATGTATGAGAGCGAAGCATTCCACCAGCTTAATATGCAACAGTGCTATCGTAGGTTATCATCTGATCCCACCCTGATCTTCAAAAGAGAACTAGATACCATATTACAGAGGGGTGTGGACAAACAGATTATTAATCCTAAATTGAAGGAGGGTCTTTCGGTCGACTTCCCAATTAAACCCACTTTTTATTTATTGCCTAAAGTGCATAAAAATTCCATCAGCCCTCCTGGTCGTCCAATCGTATCAGGGATTGGGGGCCATTGCGAGAATATTTGTAGATTCATTGATTTCTTTTTACAAAAATGTGTGGAAACCCTGCCATCTTAGATTAGGGACACAATGGATATGTTACAACGGCTCAATGGGCTACACCTTGATGATGATATGCTCTTGGTGACGTGTGACGTGGAGTCCCTGTATACGTCTATATGCCACGACCACGGGGTGCGTGCATCAAGACATTTTCTGCATATGACCAATCATGACCCGGATCTTATTGAATTTGTTTTATGTCTTTTGAATTACGCTTTGAACCATAATTTTTTTACTTTTAAGGACCGCCTTTTTCTACAGCTCCAGGGCACGGCGATGGGAGCGACGTGTGATCCCTCATATGCCAATTTATTCCTGGGGCTGTGGGAAAGGGATATTGTCCAGCAAACTCCGGGTCATGATGCAGTACTCCTGTGGTCGAGGTATATAGACGATATTCTACATATCTGGCAGGGCTCCATGCCACAATTAGAATTCTTTTTGGCCTCTCTTAATGTTAACGATTTTAACATTAAACTTACGTGGAAATACAGTCATACCTGTGTAGAGTTCTTAGATATTCTCTTTATGAAGGATGATAAGGGATCTATTTCCACTGACATCTTTAGGAAGAAAACCTCGACCAACGCCCTCCTTCATGCTACTTCTGCACATTACCCGAAGGTCAAGAAGGCCATACCTGTGGGCCAGTTCTTGAGGGCGAGGCATGTCTGCTCCAGTGACAGTAATTTTGAGTGTTAAGCATCTGACATGACAGCAAGGTTTAAAAATCGAGTCTATAGCCAGAGAGACATCTGAAGGGGTTATCTAAGAGCAAAGCATTCAATCAGTGATGGACTTCTGGTGAGTAAGCCCAAAAAGAAAAATATGCACCAAAATGTTAGGTTTATCACTACATTTAATCCACAATGGATAGAGATCCGTGATATTCTACAAAAACATTGGCGGGTCTTACTCACTGATTGTGATCTGGCAGGGGTCTTGCCCTGTTACCCCTCCATCACATGGAGAAGGTCTAAGAATTTGATGGATCTTTTAACATCTAGCCTCTACGTTCCTAGTGCCCCTCAAAGCCTGTTTGGTAGTCAAGGCCCCCCTTGGGGGTCCTTTAATTGTGGAAACTGTTCTGCTTGTAAATACATCACATGTGCCTTCAATTTTTACAGTTCCAACAGAGGTAAGGATTACAAGATTGTATATAATATTACTTGTAATACAGAAGCTGTGGTTTATTTTTTTCCACTTGCCCATGTGACCTTATGTATGTTGGAATGACTAGTAGACCTTTGACGGTACGTGTGTTGGAACATGTCAATAAAATAAAATCTACCAATGTACAGGAGATTGAAAAACTTCAACCTATTGCCCGACATTTTCGTGAGCATCATTCCTGTAACCCTAGGGGTTTTGTGGTGCGTGGAATAGATAGAATCTCCTTGGGTTGGAGAGGAGGGGACGTACGTTTGGCATTGCTAAGGAAGGTAATGAAATGGATCACTTTACTCAACACAATGGCACCATTTGGTTTGAATGAGGCCACTAGTTTCAAGCCCTTTTTGTAATCCACAACTTTACGTGAATTTTATTTCTCTAGGGGTTTTTTCTTGTTTTTTATTTATTTTTTATTTTACAGTATCTACAATATTGAATTAATGGGACTGTCTTTATGAGAATCATATCTGATTGGAGAACAAGAATGCTGTTGCAAACAAGCTGGTTCACTATTGAAGAACTGGATCCAACCACCTTGATTTAGTACATAATGTACTTTTCTGTATATGTACTTTTTGTATATTTACAAAAAGTATCTACAGTGTGATATTTAATTCATTGGCATATATTGATATGTCATGTTTTGCTTGTTGTAATTCTTGAATCGTGATGTAGCTCGTTACTTTGAATGTTGCCGCTCTTCTTTTTTTGGGGGATATCTTGTCACATTACGTTATATATCTTTTTTTAATACTGGGGCACAGATAAAAAACGATTACAGCACTGAAGTTGAGATTTTGATCCTTTGATGTTTGATAATACAATGTTTTTCTGCATGCCTTATTGCCTTTGATTTTTATTTTTATTTTTGGGCATATAGTGACATACCATTTAGTTTCTTGTTTTTTGGTTGCCTGCTACATTCTCTGACAATGCTCATTATCTTGAGTATTGCTGTGTTTCTCTTTTTTAGGGGATATTTCTTACATCTTGCTGTTATAGCCTTGTTCTCCCTTTACTTATTAGGGTCTATTGAGTATATTACTCAGATGAATGTACCTATTTTTAAAAATACATGTATGTTTTATTTCTACATATATCCTTTTCCTGTTGATATTGTGGCATTTGTAATTTATGACATCTAGAGATATATATCATACATTATTATTCACTTTGTTAATACTGCTTTCTACGGTTATTTCACATATGCACTTTATTTTAAGATATTACATTTGCTTGTATATGGTATATTTATATATTCTTGTATATATGGACATATTCTTTATACATTTGTATGTATTCATCATGCATTTATTTTACACTTTCACTTTATATTTGTCACGTTTATATATATATATATATATATATATATATATATATATATATATATATATATATATATCTTTTTTGGTGTATCACCACATATTTATTTAAATATATATATTTCTTATCACAAATAAATTCTTTTTGAGTACTATTATTTTGCACGTTTTTTGTGTCACGTTTTTATAGTTCATTTTGTTTGTGCCCTTTATTTCACTTCTTAATTACTCACTATATTTTATTTATTATTTTTTATTTCTTCATTTCACATCACTTCACGTTATATCACTTTTATATGTATTGTATTTTTTATGCATATATATCCGATTTTTTTATATTTTACATATATACATGTCCATCATTATTGCTCAGGTGTCTCTTAGGGTACTACTGTCTGCTCATATTCCCCTTATTCCATTTCAGTCCCATTTTAGTGTAGTTTCCGTAAACACATTGTCTTTTTTCATCCTGGTTGTCTTGGCTGTGGTGTGTGCACAGACGTTCGATCGCGCATGTGTTGTGGGACCCGCATCCGGGAGTGCCGCTTAGCATCGGCGTCATCATGGTGACTCATGTTTGAGGTCATCATGTGGCGACTTGTCATCTTGACGTGCGGCGCGTTCTGCGATGCGAGTGCGACTTGGCGGGCGCGTTGAGCACCGATTTGCGCTCACCACAGGTGTGCATAATCATTTATTTCTATTTAAACCCCTGGTGTTTTATTGTAGGTAGCCTCCTGACGAAGCCGGTCTGTAGGGCGAAACGCGCGTTGAGGCGTCGATTCATCTATTTCCTTAGGTTGCCAGTTCCGCTCTCCATTATGCCTCAGGGTATGTGCTTACCTTCATTTTTTTACTATTGATTATTTCTGACGATAATTCTAATATATCATTTCGGCCTTTTGTGCCTACATCTTATGTCAGGATTTCTCATGTTAACTTTTGTGTACCATATATGCTATTAGGTAGCACTTCATGTTATATGTGAACATAGTAATTCAAATACAAGCAGAAGAGCGGCGGTTGATCGGTGGGAGGAGAGTAACAGAAACGATTACAGTGTAAGCATCTACATTTTTCTTGGTCATTAGTCGGACATGTTACAATCATAGAGTTTACTAAGGCCCAACATAATAGCATAAGCGGCAATGGCATATTTCCATCATATGAACCCCTTTCCATAAGAGAGTCTTCATAAAGTACATTGCTGTGATGGTGCGATGGTTTGTAATGTTTTAATATATTGTGACTATGTATTTTCAATAGCAGCCTTTTGAAGACAAGTACTGTATCAGAAAAGGAATTTGTCACCACTTTTTCACCAATGACTCAAAGGGGTTTTCTGGTGACATCAAATGTATTAGTCTTCATGTACACAGTCATATTATGGATCTGTTATATGGCACCTATAGAAATCTACTGGCCTGTACTGTACCTCCATATGCTTCTGATTACAAATGGAGGCACACAAAGTTTTTTTTCCCTCATAGATTCATATGGAATTTGTGAGAAAAAAAATGGTGGCATTTTCTATTGCATGCTGAGGTATTCTACCCAATGCTATATAGAGGCACCATACAGCTTCATAATATGGAACATAGATACTCTATGTACTGCCATACAGGCATGAGGATTAAGGCCTTATTCACATGAGCATTGAATACGTCCATGTGATGACCATTAAAGCAATGGCTGTCACACGGACGCATGTATTTCAATGGAGCCGTCCACACGGCCGTTGTTTCAACGGACCGTGTGAAGGGTTCGTTGAAAAATAGAACCTGTCCTATTATTTTCCGTTTTCACGGATCCCTCCATAGGCTGAAGTCTATGAGAATCCGTGAAAACGCCCTTCACGTTTTTCACATCCGAGTTTCCCCACGCTCGTGTGAATCTAGCCTAAGGAATATGTCCACCTTCACAACTACATTATTTTATTGTCCGAATGCATCTAAAATAAAAAATTAAGTAACTTTGCAAAAGGTCTTAAGGAAAAATGTTTTATCGTTTGGTTTCTACAGGTTCTATGAAAACCTATGCATTTCCATGGTAACAGACAACAAACAAACCCCTTGTAGTCTGATCCTGCAGTCATACTCTCTTCCATTTGTTCCCTTCTTCTTGCTTACCTTCCTAATGTAGGATAGCAAGAAGTAGAGGAAGGCAATGTGACTGCAAAATCTGGCTACATAGGGTTTGTTTTGTGCTCTGTTACCATGGAGACACATAGGTCTGCATAGGAGCCATAGAAACTAAATTAATTTTTATTTAAGATCTATTGCAAAGTTCCTTCATTTTTCGTTTTAGATGCATGGGAACTAAAGGTATGCGAATTGATTGTACTCTAATTGAATTCGGTCTGAATTTCCCCAAATTTGCTGCAAAATAGCAGCTGCTGACAAGTCGCCGTTTGACAGATTCTAAAAAGGATCACATGACCTTGAGTGGGCTTCTCCATCATGTGACTTGCAGGTAGCCTTATCAAAATGCACTGCAATTATCCCTCCCTCCACCCATATACGTTGCTGTCACTTTCACATTACTAATGCTGGCTCAGCGTTAAATGCCATGTACACCTTTGAAAGGCATCGTACATACATACAAAACTCGTGTCTGACTCTCTGATATCTTCTAGGACTGTATCCAAAGCTTTTCAAGCTCTTTAAAGGCTATGCAAAGATATGCAATCTATCTATCTATCTATCTATCTATCTATCTATCTATCTATCTATCTATCTATCTATCTATCTATCTATCTATCTATCTATCTATCTAATATCTATCTATCTCATATCTATCTATCTATCTATCTATCTATCTATCTATAAAAAGGTTAGTCAGTGTGATTAGTGCAACTTTCTAAACAGTTTTTATTAAAAATTATTTTGACTTTTTTAGATACAGAAACTCTATATTCTATATATAGAGCATCTGTATCGTTTGTTTTGACCTGAATCCGTCAGTCCCACGGACCTGACAGGTTCAGTGTCAGCGGGTCCTGCGTGTCTCTGACCTGCAGGATCCGCCTGTAATCTATCACATCTACGTTATTAACTTAGATGTGATAGATTACAGGCGGATCCTGCATGTCATAGTCACTCAGGACCTGCTGTTACTGAACTCGCCAGTCCAGCGGAAAGAATTTAGCGAAAGATGTAGCTGCTCTGTATACAGAATACAGAGCTGCTGTATCTAAAAAAGTAAAAATATTTTTGTTATAAAAACTATTTAGAAAAATGCACTAATCCCACTGACTTTTATACTTTTATAGTAAAAAAAAAAAATTGCTTTTGAAAGGTTTACATAGCCTTTGAAGAGCTTGAAAAGTTTTGGACACAGTCCTAGAAGATAGAGAGTCAGACATGAGTTTTTAGGGGAATTGGGGCAGTTACGATTCGCAGCGTAATTATTCAGATGGAATCAAATTGGAAAAATAAAAAAATTGGTTGCGTAGGTAGACAAACAATTTTTTAACCACAGGAAACCAATGATGAGGGGTTCATAAATTTCATTTGATACATTTTTCTAAACTGGAGATCGGAGCCAGGAATTTATCCTGCTGCCAATGCAATGTATGCCTACAGGAATCCCTGGTCACTGGTCATGTGCAGCTTTTTAGCCAATCACTTGATAAGTAGAATAGTTGCTTTGTCATGTGATTGGCTAAGAAGTTGCACATGACTAGTAGAGTGTAACTCCTCTCCACCTTCCTCGCATTAGCAGCAAAACCATTTTTGAGGCTCATATGTCCCCTATAAAGCAATTTATAAAATGAAAAACAGATAAGCCCCTATTATGAGGATGACCTGCACTTTTCCTAATGTTTCTTTCATAGATGAAAATGTGATGACAGTTTCCCTTTAAATTTAGGCTACAGTGTATGTATAGATATCATTTCAATGTCTGAACATAAATTTACTTCCATTCCTCCCCCCCAAAAAGTGACATATCCCAGCAGGCCCTGATCTGGCAGATTGATGTCTATTCCCCTTGGCATGACAGCTGCTGTATATCCCCCATTTGTCTAGAGTAGTAAACACATCATTTAAAACTGATACGAGACAAAACTCAAACGATAAAATGGATTAAATGTGAAGGTTTTAGATCCATGCAGGGAAATGAAAAATTGCATCAGAATATTTTTACCATCCGCGATCTTGAGACTAAATAAAGAGATTTCCGGAGAGGCCTTAGAAAACAATGTAAGAATATATTCATCTGCTTCAGTGTCCAACCTCAATGAGAAGCAGAACCCGTACATATCCCGATGATGTATTCACTGACATTAGAAGCAGTTTCCTAAAATAGACAAGTCTCGCGTCGGCGCCAGGTGTTTTTTTCGTTTTCTTTTTTTAATAAATTGTATTATGTGCTAGTCGGTCCAATCAAAATGGACCAAGGTGACATCCTGGACTCTGCACAATGGATGCAACCACGTAGACCATGTGACTGCCAACTAAGTGGCCGTACAATCCTACAGAATTTCTTTCTATAGAATCCAAATAAATAGATCCTAAATAGTCCTGGATGATACTAGGGTCACAACCACCATAAAGGAAGGGCATTGTTATGGGGGTCATATGCCACCATAGAGGTCGGAGGCCTGGTTTGCTGCCATCCAAGTGCCGATTCCACGTTCTGAAACTGTAAGTGCTATTTGAGTCCCTGCTTTCAGATCCGTTACGTTCTTTAATACTGCGTGGACACAGGGCTACTGATCTATGACAGGGGCCATATTGCATGTAGCAGCCCCTAGGGTCCCTATAATTTTGTTGTGTGCGACCAATCGAGTGCTGAAATGGCTAGCTAGCAGATTGGATAACTTTGTTGCCAAAATGACCATGCAACTCCTAAAATGTGAAATTTAATGCTTTACTTATTATTATTAGGATATTTCATAAATGGCAAAGCCCTATATAAAGTTATAAATAGTAATGTTAATTTTTACGTAGGGGTGATGTCACCATTTCAGCATCAATTGTGGTTGTCACCCAGCTTTCCCAGTCTCCTTTATGGTAAATCTGCCTAGTTCTGCAATGCAGGGTAAATTTAAGGTTCCGAGACCAAGATCCATATTGCTGCGACTAATTCCCCTCACTATTGCCCACCCAGCAATTTAGTACCCTCTTATGTAATTGGTACCTCAGCTTTCAAGTCAGTAGTAGTTGGACTAGGGAGAACATAAGATTGGCACACGGACGCCTAATAAAATATACATTTAAGAGTTGCTTAATGAGCAAATTCCTGGATAAATGAATGCATTGGACACCCTCCATCCTCTAGGTGGCAGCATCAACACACGTTCCAGCATTGCCCAGGCATTTCATAATATTTAAATAAATCTATTTTGCTAAAATCTTGACGCCTCTAAGAATTGCTAATATTAAAATGTCAATGCAGTAAAATATATAATATTTGGACACTAGTAATGTCACTCCTTTAAAATATAACTTTATATTGGGAAAGGAGTGATGTCACTTGTGTCACATGATTTTTATTTTCTTTTAAAGTGCTTCTTAGAGGGTAAATCCACTGTAAAATCATCAGACATTTCAAAGCGACATATTAGAAGATGTTTGCATAGAGGCATGTGGCTGGGACTCCACCGATTCCCTATTGAATGGGTCATGACGCTTTGTAAAGAGCCCAAAACTTTCAGAACAATTTGGACAGCTGTATGGGTCATATTTTATTCTTTGTGGAATGAGTTGTATTTTTCTTATGGTACTATTTTAGTGTACATATAAATTTGTCAGCGCCACCTCCCCCACACCCCAAAGGTGCCGCGATCAGCATTGTTTGCGTCATCTAAGGGGTTAAATCTGACTTTTCTCTGATTCCGCCTGTAGCTGCAGGATAGTGCCTGTTGATCACTGCCATATTTCCCCCCTTGGATGGTCGGGCATTTGCAGTGCTTTTCATTACGGCCCATATGAAAAGTAAAAGAATGGAGCAGAGCAGGAAAGGGTTAAAGCATATTATAAGGAGAGGTGCGCTGAGCTATTATATAAAATGGCACAATATTTCTTCTGTGCTGTTTGGTATAAAAGCTGGTTGACCTGTCATTATAATATGCTGATCTTAAATAGGACAAGACCGATCCGCTTAAAAAAGGGGAAACTACCATAAAATCATCTCCAAAGTTACAGTGACTAGAGAGAAGATGATTTTAAGGTGGAATTCCCCTTTGGATATGAGGGTTGCCAGGACTGGCTTTAGATTGGATGGTACACTGTGCAGAACCTTCTCTTGATGCCCCCTTTATGGTATACAAATACATTCACAGAGTGCCCAAATAATATTGCCAGACAGTTGTCTAAATAAATGCTGCTTATCTTTCCTTAGATTTGGGCACCAAGTATGAAATTAGGGATGCATGCTCCAGATGACCATCAGGGGCAGCGGTGCCCCCTTCAGTAATGTCAAGAGATGTGCCCTGTGTGACGGCACAGGTTTCACAACCCTAAGACTAACCATGAGGCCGCCTTATGCTTGGGAATGACACTTGTATAACATAAAAAGTATGAAGAAGAAGTAGGAAGAAGGAGTTGTGCTTTGAAGAGAAATGGTTCTGTACATGAGGATCTAAAAGAACTGTGAAGTTTTTATTCTTAACTAGAGATATGCTCTAATGCCCTCTATACCATACTTGCCAACTTTTGAGAAGGGACATCAGGGAGATTATAAAAAGCATCAGACTAAGCGTTGCGGCGCACAACTTTTTCCCTCTGTAATATAGGACCCGAAACGAATGCATTTAAACCATAAATATTGCATACGAACCCCTTTATCACACCCAAATTGACTACAGTCCCCCTAAACTAATACAGACCCGAGATCAGACCCCCTAAATAAATACAGATCCCGGACCTCCTAAATAATTACAGACCTCAGACCAGACATCCTAAACTAATACAGACCCCCTAAAAAAAAAAGACCCCCCCAGAGAGTGAAGAAGACTGCAGGAAGGGGGAGATGTAAGTATTTCGTCAGAAGATGGGGCACTCTGGAGATTCCCTTGTTCTTGCAGGAGTCCGAAAGATCCCTCTTTTTCCGAGGGCTTCATGGACATTTTAGGAGAGTCATCAAGCATGCGTATACCAATAGGATTGGGGACCTGATCTTATCTTGGGTTTCTGAATTTTACTAAATGTCTCGTGTGGAGGTAATCTTTCAGTGTAATGTTTTCCGCTCATGATACATATGTTCCATTATACATACAGGATTTTCCAGTGAACGTAGCTTTCTTCTTCTTTCCAGCCTCTGCTCTACACATGTTTCCTATTGCATGAGCTTTTAGAACCAACCTTCCCTCCTGTTGAGCGTGTTACATTGTATGGCCATGTTCCGAGCGTATAATTCATGTAGGGTGTTTTTTTATGTCGTTTATTACTAACACTTTGGTTACAAAACATGTCTGTTCTGTTTAATAAATTACACTTCTCATCATATGGAAGTTATATATCTACATATCTTATAGCTGGATGATTTAGTTACCGAGCAGCAAGGTGAATCTGAGATTCTTCTAATGGCCAGATGTGATGTTAGCCTTATGTATATGCTTAGGCTTATGTAGATGCCTTTGGCTTTATATTACTTTGAGGAAGACTATCGAAGGTTAGCGCCCGATTTTAATAGGGATATTTTGAATAGTATTTAAGGGGGCAGAACAGTATGTCGTGACAGATCAAAGAGACGGGTTTATTATTGGCATATTCGCATACAGGCGTGGACATGTTCTTGGTATTTTACTGCATTGATTACAGGTCAGATCTTTAACGGGTAACAACTTTTACATTTTGACATGTCAGAAATTTTGATCGGTGGGGGTCTGAGCACTGATACCCCCACTGATCGCTAAAACGAAGCGACAGTGGGCTCTGACTATATTGGGATGACTCAAACCAAGCTTAAGTTTCATGATAAAGTCAATCTCTTCAAGAATCAGCAAGTTCTCCTCAAGGGGCGGTGCCGTATTGTACCGGAATCGACAATTATCACCCATTCACAGGATAGGTGATAACTGTCTGACCGCTGGGGGCCCCACTGCTGGAACCCCCACCGATCGTGAAAACGACTGCAGCGAGGACGACATTAAATGGAGCAGCAGTCGAGTACGTGCGTTGCACTCTATTCAAAGTCTCTGGGAAAAATGGAAATAGCCGTGAAGCGTGCTCGGGTGTTTCCACCAGTCCCTTAGACATTGAATGGAGCGGCGACTGCATGCTCGACTCCATTCAATATGGACAGTGACTGCAGGAACTTTTCCAGGGCCAGAGTTCACGTGAGAATTATTCCACTGCATGTCATACAGTGAGATCCGTTGCAGTCTTACATCCGAGTCATATGTTGGGAGTTGTATGGAAGGTCAAATGATGGAAGGTCAAATTAAGCCATGTGATGAAGGCCTTCGGCAGGGGGAGGTGGCGTTGAACTACGGCCAAGTAAGTACATTACAATAGGGACATACTTTTAAACAGACCAAGCGGCCGGTCCACTCAATACAAAAATGTGCCCTAATGGGTTGTCTAAAAAAATTTATGTATTACAATTGAATTACATTCCATGCTATACTGTATATTGTTCTGTACCATACAATTACAAAGTTCATGCTCAGCCTGATGTATTCTGCAGAACATATACCTTGCTTAATAAAGTGGATCAGTAAGCGTCCAGCTCTTCCAGCCTAGTGACTACACACACGTTGCAACATTAAAAGATTATAATTTCATCTGCGTTCCAGAATATGAACAATGGATGGAGAATGCAGAATATCATATGCACTTCTGTTTCCTCTTAATTTAATATAAATTTTCAAGTGAGAAACTGGAAACTGACGCAGACACCGAAACGACAACTATTTTGTTGAGGAATTTAGTGCAATGGGTAACAAGGCAGCAGCACTAATCCTGTGGCCAGAGTAAACACGAAGGCCAAGACCTTACAGAATTTTTTTTTTCTACTTTAGATATATCTATAGCAAGGATAGGGTCACCCAAGCCCAGTGGGACCTGGCATCTGCCTAGGTTTGCCTGATTCTGACGCCGGCATTGACCATGACACCATGTACTTTGCATGTATATGGTATACATACCTAAGCAATATGGCTTCTCTCTGTTCCTGTGTCTTTCCCGGTCGTACTGGTAACCCGGATAGCACGTACATAGGACCCGACCAAAGTTATCTGTACACTGCTGCTCACATGGGGCCT
Organism: Rhinoderma darwinii; assembly: GCF_050947455.1. Classification (NCBI taxonomy): domain Eukaryota; kingdom Metazoa; phylum Chordata; class Amphibia; order Anura; family Rhinodermatidae; genus Rhinoderma; species Rhinoderma darwinii. The sequence goes on along the minus strand of NC_134687.1, from coordinate 607,297,990 downwards.
CAGAGCAGACATCATAATCTGTAATGAGATAAAAGGCACATATCAAAGAACAGAAATATAATTAGTACTAATTTCACTGGTAAACTATTAAGTTTATATATAAAAACTAATATCTAAGAACTAAGCAAACCAATAACACTGGTATTATCCATCATGTTAACCATCCAATGTTAGGTATCGTTCCACTGTACTAAGGCTCCATACAATGTTAATGCTGAAAAGATAGAGTGAAGCGACTGTCATTTGACAGCCGCTCAGTTGTGTTGTTAATTCCATTATGATAACACCAGAGATCTAATATTAGAGATCAGTGCAGAGAGAGGACATTACACATGACCAGCCTGAGTGAGACTGGCATTACTATATGGCTAAAGCTGGCCACAGACAGGAGATAATTGTCAAACAGAAGGACTGATATCCACTGTATCTTCCCAAAAGTATTGTCCCGCTGCACCAAGCCTCCTTACAGCTGTCCTGATAGGACTATTCCTTATGAGAAGATAGAGTGGAGCTGCTGTAATTTGACAGCTGCTCAGTAGTGCTGCTCCTTCCACTGTGGAATCCTGCTCCTATAATGGACATAAAAGCTTAAAGAGGAACATATGAGCGCCACAAGGTTGAAATGTAGTTTCCTTGAGAGGTCTGAAAGTATAGATATGTATGATATGAACATTATTATAACTAAAGCTAAAGTAAGGGCATTACTATGTCTCTAAAGCTGTCCATAGACATGAGATTGTTGGCTTTTTCAAACCATTTCAAATTGTATTTCCCAATTGTCGGCCATTAATTCATCATGTTCTCTTGTCTAATCAAGGAGTTACCACTGTCACGTGACCACTATGTAGACATTATAGGGACAGTCTGATACATGTGGTCCTAGGCCTCTTGTATGAATAGGAGGGTACTAGAATGATAAGCGTTAGCCACATGTTGACCTTTAACAGGTTCAGTAGCTGGCACCGCTTACCCATTTTTAACACGCATTCATTAAACGGCTCTAGCTTTTTTATTTGTTGGGCTAGCGACATGATTTTAACGATGTTTTTTTTCCGTGATCAATGCCGGTTTCTTTTATAATCATTTTCAGCCACATAATTTCAGCTTTTTTTTAGCATTTTTAATGAGCATTTTTTCTTATTTATCATTTTTTTTTTTCTTGGAATAATGTAGTGTTACCCTAAGGCTGGGTTCACACTGAGTTTTTTAGAGGAAGAAAATCTGCCTCAAAATTCCGTTTGGAATTTTGAGGCAGATTTTCCTCTGCTTGCACGCCGATTTTCGCTGCGTTTTTCGCTTGCAGCCATTGAGCGCCGCAAACATAAAACGCCACAAAATATACTTTCTCTGCCTCCCATTGATGTCAATGGGAGGCCAGAGGCGTAAACGCCCGAAGATAGGGCATGTCCCTTCTTTTTCCCGCGAGCCGGTTTTTCCTCTCGCTGGAAAATAAATGCCTTTGCCTTCCATTGAAATTTTTTGGTGTTTTTTGGCGCATTTTCCGACGCGGTTTCTGCGTCAAAAAACTAGTCTAAAAACTCTGTGTGAACTCCCCCTAAGAAAGACTTTTTTATTTGTGATGGTCATTGTCTACCGTACATTTTGATATATTACATGTCTAATTTAGGGTAATTATTGTCAGGGCTAGCGTTACGATAATAGTTAGGGGGAGCTTTTCTTGGCGGGGTTTTATATGTAATTTTCATTTAAGTTATTTCGGTTGTTTTTTTTTTTTTGTAAAATTATCTTTATGGCTTGTCCCTCTAAGGTCAGAAAAGACCTTTGGTGGACTTTATTATCTCATTTTATTTTTTTCAAACTATACCTATGCACTGTGAGGGTATGTTCACACGCTGTGTTTTCAGCCGTTTTTTCGGGGTAAACGCCTCAAAAAACGGCTGAAAAAATGGAAGCTGAACACCTCCAAACATCTGCCCATTGATTTCAATGGGAAAAACTGTGTTTTGTTCAGACGGGGTGTAAAAAGATGCCCCGGAAAAAGAAATGCATGTCACTTAAGCCGTTTTTTGTAGCCGTTTTTCATTGTGTCAATAGAAAACCAGCTTCAAAAACGTCTTCAAAAAACGTTTGATGCTTTAAAAACGGCTGAAAATCAGAGGCTGTTTTCTCTTGAAAACAGCTGCGTATTTTACAGACATTTTTACTTTAGCGTGTGAACATAGCCTCACTGGTGCTGCCAGTCTTAAAAATGCTGGGTAAAGGTGTGCCACCCGTGCACCAGAAAGTGGAATCTGTCTCTCGGGAGCTGGTGTAGATTTGTGCTATAATTTACACAAGTTCTCTGGCGTAAATGACAGTAAATTTTTCATGCCCAATTTTTAAAATGGGAATGGGAGAAGGCTGCAATACTGTAAACCACCGCTACAAACCGGCCCCTTCAAAACAGCTGATCGGTGGGGGTGCCAAAAGTTTGGATATTGACGGCCCATCAATTTTCTCTCTCTGGAAACCCCATATACGTATCTATGATTCCCAGCCATATAGTTAAATGATAAAATTATATCTGCCTATAACCACCACTAGGGGTAGCTCACTGCATACTGTCATTTAGTTCAATGAGAATGATAGACATATGTTTTGCAAGGAGCTCCCCCTAGTGGTGGCTGAAGGTAATCAGAATTTTACAAAGCTCTATGGCTTTGTGAAGAGAAACAGGTGATTTGGAGCGCTGTAACAAAAAAAAAAACAAAAAAAAAAAAACGGGCTCTGACCCCTATAAAGTTGCAATATATTATAAAATAATCATCACATAATTTTTCACCTACAGTATACAAATAAGTAGTTGGATACGGTGAATTTGATATTTGCAGTGCTCGGCCCCTTCACATATGTTTTCTCTCGCTGGGTTAAGAATTGCTTTAGTTACACTAAACCACCTACTGGGACCCGGGATCTTAAAATCAACTTTTCATGTGAACGAAATTTTCAACTCGGGTTTTCGCTCGCTGGAAAAATATTTTCAGTCTTAAATAAAGAGTCTAAGAAAACCAAACAATACGTTTTCAATTTATTTTCCCAAGTCTGTGAAACTCAGCAACCTGCTTTAGGGGTGAAACACATGGCAGGCCGCAGGATCCGGGCAGGGGGAGCATACGGTGAAGGACTTGTCATCGCAGGGAGTAAGTGAGAGAGGCAAGACTTGATTTTTAGCAATTCATTCGGATGCCAAGTGAAGCGATTCTAGCAGTTATGTTTCATATGATCTACTACTTGACACTTTGGGGAGTTTAATGTAAGCTGGCAATGGATTTTAATATGTTAGTTATGACTCAGCTGGGGATGAGATGCCAAAGATCCACTAATCCGAGGTACAATACACGGGGAACATTTTAACACCTTCATCTCGCTGCTAAGCCCCGGGCGACCTGGGAGACTACTTAGAGCGTGAAGCCTTTAGCCTGAGACCATGGAACAATACCATTGGCAGCCAGATGGACATTAAGCATTCTATAGGGGTTCATCAGAATACGGTTTTGCCAGGAATGACCTAGGTCGGTTTATATTCTGAATAAATGGATTGATAGATTACAATTTAATTGAACTATTTGCTTCTCATGTCTTGTAGAAAGAACAAATTACACTGTAGCAAGAACATTGCTGCTTTCTTGCAAAAACAGCGCCACTCTGGTCTATAGGCTGTGAGTGGTATTGCAGCTCAGTCCCCATAAAGGAGGCTGTCCAGGATTAGAAAGCAAGGCAGCTTTTTTCCAGAAACAGTACCATACCTGCTCGCAGGTTGTGTCTAGTATTGACGTGCATGGAGCTGAGCTGCAATACCACTCACAACCCGTGGACAGGGGTGGCGCTGTTTTTGGAAGAAAGCAGCCATGTTATTTCTAATCTCATCCAAAATCCATTGTAAATACAAGCCATTGAGTTATCCTGTTCTGTCAATTTTATTTTGTATTTCTTTTTCTGATAAAGCTGGGTGACAATTAAAGTGACAGTCGCTATAGTGAAGGGGATATGTCGCTGTAAATCTAAGAAACTGTGCCTTTCAGGAGTCTTGAAAAGCTGGGTGACACCCAAAGTAGGTGCCATGATGGAGCTCATACAGTTTTCCGGCACTCCTTCTCTGCATTAACTATGTCATTCAGGAGTCTAGGAAAGTTGGGTGACAACAGTCTGTCTTAGCTGTAACGGCAGCCATATTGGTTTGTCACCCAGCTTTCCCGGATACAGATATACCTAAGAAATGTTGAAACAAAATTTCTTGATAAACCAGAGCGGCTCATAGACGTTTCTTACATTTTGGAGGAAATGGTCTAATAGGATGTATTACAGTTAATATTTAATGCTGACTTCTCGGAGTGGAGGAACCTGGAAATCAAGTTGTTAAAGAAATGCCGTTATTTAGATAATCAGATTACAAGGTTTCACTGTACAGAAAATTCCATGTCAAGCTTAGAGGGAGGCTAAGAAAGGATCATTACTTATAATCACCGGGGTGTAGTGTGGTATAGGGCCAAGGAAAACCAAGGAAAAAAAAAGTTTCCAATCACTTTGTTAAACAGATTTTCTTGTTATACTTTGCATCTCAGTTCGATTGTTTTTACCTACGCTGATACATTGCAGCAAACCTTCAGGACAGGAGAAAGATGTGCAATGCTGCTGTGTTTGACACATTGTCTAAACTGCATACAATTGTAGGAAGTATTAGGGTATAGTTCCAAGAAGTGGCAGCCAAAACCTCGCCTATACGCGGGGTGGTAAATGAACGCACGAATTTGCCGTTAATACATGGAAAAGTTGTGTGGCCAATGGCCAAAGCAAGTGAGCATGGACACCGATAGGGACGCCGCAATGTGGGACCGTATCCTACGGTCTGCACTGGAAGTTTTGAGCTTCTAGCTGTACACAAGAATGTTTCAATTCAGTGACAAAAACCTGAAAACGTTAAAATGGTGATGAATTGAAACACAAAGTGAAAATTTCTTAAAAGTTTGATGCCACCTGTGGAGTTAAAAAGTCGCAAATTTTGGTGCCATGTATGGGCAAACATTTGCCACTTTTTACTCCTCTCACTACTTGTGAAGTGGAAAGAAAAGAGGGCAGAGGGGGCAGGGTAACCTTCAGTCTGACACACTCACTATAATTTATGCCAGAAATTGGTATAAATTATAGCACAAATATATGCAGATTTGCATTTCTGGCGCCCCGGACACACAAAGATGGGTTAAATTTGGCACATTTCAAGTCAGTCTTAAAAAATTCCCCCCAAAGTATACTAGAAAAATACAAATCTGGTCATTGTCTCATGAAGATATCTCCATCTTTAAAGGAAGCCAGCCCGTCAGTTCCTAAAAGTGGAGTGAAAAGTGGGAGCGTGCTTTACTGCTTGTCCAGGATTTAAACTGATTTTTAAAATGCTATTTTTTAAATAAAATTGTCGCAGCAAATGTCAATAAAGTAGTCTAGCTGTAAATTAGACGTTGGCTAAAATGATGCCACCTTTCATAAATGTGGGTCAATGTGTCCAGTGCCGGTGGTCACACATGCCCAGTAGCTCAGTTTCATCTCCCGGATCCTCTTATACTCGGGCGGCGGAGTAATTCTTGTCATTGTGCAGGCAGCTAATAAGAAATGGCCCACGAGGAACAGCTTCTTGGACGTTCTCAGAGAAAATGAAAATAACGCCAGGGGCCGCCACAACTATAATGTAGGAGTAATAGCTACATACAGTAGCATTGTTTTTTACACGGTTCCAATTGGAAAACTGATATGTTTTGCCTAATCCAGAGAAATGTAATGTTTAATTGTGGGACAATCCCTTGCAGGTTCAGTATGGGCTAGGGTCTACAAGATGCAATGGACAAATATGTAATGTCAGACAAAAATCCCACATAAATTGCAAAAATTATAAAACAGTATAAATGTTTCTTACCCTCTGGAATACATTGTCCAAGGACGAACTTAAATCCTTTGCAGCATTTTTTTCTGCAAAACAGAAAATATAACTTTGTAAATATAATACAATCGCCAATAGTGTTCAATACCACACACATCAGCCACAGAATAGTTGAAGAGAGTCTTTAAAGGGGTATTTCCAACTGAAACATTTATGGCGTATCCACAGGCCATAAATGTCTGATAGATGTGGGTCCCCAAAACCAAGGTCAGCTTGGATGTTTTCGTAACTCCCATAGGGATGGATAGAGCCATGGCCACCTCTCCATTCATTCGCCGCCTGGATGTGGTGGCTGCCTCCCCAGGCGGGATGGGGTCAGATGTCCACTATTCTGGAGGTGGGCATTGGTCCCTATGTTATAACTCCATAAATGTCTTAGATGCGAATACCCCTTTAACAACTCGTCAGAAGAGGACGATTTAAATAGGAACTACACTTTCATCAAACATTTGATATGTCATAGAGACATATCAAAAGTTTAGATCGGTGGGGGCCTGGTGCTGAGACCCCCACCGCTGCTAAAATAAAGGTGCAGAAGCGCTCAGCTGAGCGCTTTACTCCTTCGGCTGTGATCTGCGCTTGTCGTCAGGCTGAAGACTGCTTAGGGCCTGTTTACATCAGCGTTGCCCTTCAGTTGAGGGGCTCCGTCGGAGGTTTCCGCCAGGTTAACCCCTCAACGGAAAATCAGACAGAAACCTTAGCTTCCGTTTCCCGGAAACGTTGTTAATGGTCTACAGTCTACTGCGCTATTGGTTCCGTCAAAGCAACCGAACCCTGTCACAACGGTGACCAACGGAAACCATTAACAACGTTTCTGCCACCATTGAGATCAATGGTGAGGGAAACGGAAGCTAAGGTTTCCATTTGCCTTTCCGTTGAGAGGTTAACCTGATGGAAACCTCCGACAGAACCCCTCAATGGAAGGGCAACGCTGAAAGAATGTCGGCTTCATTCACATCCGCGCCAGGGTCCCGTTTCAACATTCCATCTGAGTTTTCCATTGGTATGGAGCCCTGACTGACACAAACGGAAACCATAGGTTTCCGTTTCCATCACCGTTGATTTCAATGGTTACAGATCCGGTGCCAATGGTTTCCGTTTGTCTCCTTTGTGCAAGAGTTCCGTTCTTATGACAGAATCAATAGCGTAGTAGACCACGGTATTGATTCCGTCAAAACTACAGAACCCTGGCACAATGGAGACAAACGGAAACCATTTGCACCGGATCCGTGACCATTGAAACCAACGGTGATGGAAACGGAAACCTATGGTTTCCGTTTGTGTCTGTAGGGTCCCGTTCTGACGGAAAACTCAGACGGAACGTCAGAACGGGACCCTGGTGCAGATGTGAATGAAGCTTGACAGGGAGCAACGATCACAGCCGAAGAAGCAAAGCGCTCAGCACTTCTGCACCTTCATTTCAGCAACGCTGAGGGTCTCAGCACCCGCACACCCACCGATCCAAAAGTTTGACAAAAGTGTAGCTACTCTTTAAAGGAGTTTTCCCATAATCGATTTTTATCACCTATCCACACAATAGGTGAGAAATATCTGATTGGTGGGGGTTTGACCGCTGGGACCACCACCAATCCTGAAAAAGGCCTTACCTGGCTGTCCCCATATTAATGGAGTGGTGCTGCGCATACTCGGCCACGGCTCCATTCACTTTCTATGGGGCTACTGCAGATAGTAATGCCATCTAATGTAAAATGCTAATTTAGGGTATTTGCCTACATTATAGCACTGACAATAAATATGGCCTTGGCTATCGGGTCCCCTGATTACTAGTCACACCGACCACCCCCTGACTTGAATATAGAAGTTAATATAGCAGAGCTGAGATGGTATGTTGATATCATTATGTGTTATCACAAATGATGCAGCATTAGAGATATAAATGAGAAGTTTGGCTCTGCTATATCTTCAGCTGCTCTTTTATATGGCAATATCTTTGGCCTGAGTGGGTCCCAGCACGGGCTCGGAGCCTTTCTCGAAAATACGCCCATGTGAAGGAACCCATACACAAACAAAACCAACACAGTAACTAATACGTAGACGATGGGAAACGCTGGACGGTATTTACAATTCTGCACATTTTTGTTTCTTTGTAGAGAATATAACTTTTTGATATTGAACATGTTTCCGGCTTTTTTTGACTACATGACTATGAATATTCATTATGAAATGTTTGTCCAGGCAGGTTGCTTGGAAATGTTGTTGAATCTCTGCTGAGATATCATCCTCTGGATTGTTCGGTTATATTCTAATACATGAGAAGGTCCATCTGGTCCCAAGACGCATAACTATGAGGAGCAACAGCTGACAAGGATCCCCATGGCCAGGCCAAACACGAAACATATTGGAATGCAGAGCGCTGAGCTAAGGTAACAGTACGATAAGTCCAATTCTCTTATCATCGGGGTAAATGAAACACTTGTGGAGGAGACAGCATGTTTAGGGCTTAATGTGACAGAGGCACATTAAAGAAAAACAGCTTTCGGTTATTTTTACAACCCCTGAAGCTTTTATTCCAGATGATCAAAGATTCCAGCGTTGGCCTCTCCAGAGCCTGTTACAAATCCTTCACGCATTTATTTTATAAGTTTAGCAGAGAAGATATTCTGGATGCCTAGATCAGCGTTTCATAACGTTTCTTAGAACTTCAGGCCAGTCTACAGCTGCCATTTCCATGTAGAACCAGATCATATCTAGGATAAGACGAATGGAACAGAAGAAATAGAAAAACACCCTCATACATCTATATCAGTGCCAACATAATCTGCAGTGCTGTACAGAGATTATAATCACTCACATCATTCCCTATAACCAATAGCGCTTCAAAATTATTATTTTTTTCATCTCAGACACACACAATTTTATAGGAAGCCAATTAATTGTGAAAGGAAACCCATGGATAGAACATATAAATGTCATGCAGATGTTGTCCATGGTTAGACTGCATGTACTAATGTTATCCCCATATTAAGTGTCGCTGATGCATCATTACCCCATTTAATAAACCAATAAAGCAACGAAACCTGTTTCTTGGAGAATGTGGGAATGGCCACAGCTTTATTTAACACAACCAAACATTTTTGTATCACATGGCCCTGAAGTAACCACTTAATTTATTCACATCTCCTGTGATGCCGCCCACTGTGAAGCGGCGCGCATGTAGTTTCTTCTCCGGATTTTACTCTTCAGAGCCTATCTCCGCCTGCTGTGACATCTGAAAAACAAAGAAAAACCACAGAAACACGCCTACGCAAAGAAAAAGAAAGCAACTGACGAGCCATAAGAGACATGGCAAAGAAAAGCAAAGAAATTAAAAGACAGAGAAAACACCATAACTACACACCCAACTTTTCCCAAAGAGGGAGGGCGGGAGGGACGTTTGCAGCTCCAGCAGGTAAGATGGTGAACTGCCCTTGACCTCAACTATTTATCTGCTCCTAACCCCTCCTCTATCCCCTTGTCCCACCAATCCCTGCTCCTGATTTTTTCCCGCACTTTTTTTTCCCCCCTTCCATCCCCCTATCACATACAGTCCCAGGCACTTTCTCTATTTGATTTAGTGCCTCAAGACTGCATGTACTAATGTTATCCCCATATTAAGTGTCGCTGATGCATCATTACCCCATTTAATAAACAAATAAAGCAACGAAACCTGTTTCTTGGAGAATGTGGGAATGGCCACAGCTTTATTTAACACAACCAAACATTTTTGTATCACATGGCCCTGAAGTAACCACTTAATTTATTCACATCTCCTGTGATGCCGCCCACTGTGAAGCGGCGCGCATGTAGGTTCTTCTCCGGATTTTACTCTTTAGAGCCTATCTCCGCCAAGGAGGATACCGCGAACACCTACGCGGTACTCCGACCACCCCCACCACACAATGCCAAACCAGCCTCCACTCCATCTTGCAGACCCGACAGCATGATGTCGATCCCAATGTCATTTAAATGAACGCCGTCAGATAACAATAAGTCCCCATTGTCACCTTCCAACATCAAATGACGAATTGCTACCCCCCCAATGGAACGAACAAACCTGGAAATACGAACATTCAACAGCCGTCTTGACCGCTCGATGGCCACAGCACTTCTAGCTCCTCGCCAATGAGTTAATGCAATCACCTCAGACCAGACAATCACACAATCAGAAAAAAGCTGTTTGAAATGACCTAAATCAGCCTTGATAAGGGACAACAACTCCGACAATTTTACATTTCCCAAATCATTTCCCCCAACATGTATAACGAGAACAATTGGACCACGGCATTCCCGACTAACTTCAACTATTAACGGCAACAGCTGAACCCACCTCAGCCCTCTGATACCTTTCCAGTGCACCTCGGCCGATGACACCCCAAGACTGAGGCCTAAAGGCCGATATTCAGCCCGACGAGCTGCCCAGAAAATAAAAGAATGGCCAACTATCCATACTTCCGGCCGATGTTCTGAAATGACAAGGAAAATCAAAACAACACCAGATCCGGACGCACATAGGACCTATAACAAGTTGAACTCCACCTACCCAGACGTTTAATATCTTCCTCCCCCATACCTAAAGCATTAGCCTCCGTGGCTGCCCCTATTCTAAACGAATGAGTCCCAAACTCAGGAGGATCAACGCCCAAATGCTCCAAACAAGACTTAAGAACGGCTCCAAATTGAAATCGAGTAAGCGGCAAAGAATTAGAATGTACCAAGAAAGGAACCCCATCAGCTCGAAAAGACAAAAACTCACGCACCAAACGAACTGGACAGAATTCACCACCCAATGAATTCACACACAACCAAACACCAACGCCGATCTGATCAGTCTTGGACCGTCTCACACATACCCAGACCACTTTTTCCTCCAATAAAACATCCGCAAACAGAAGACCCCCAAACCGCTTTGCGCTCGGTGACACCAATTCGCTCACCCGCAATGCTGCGAAAAAGGCCAAAGAAAAAGCAGTACGCAGCAAAACAGACTCATAAGGATCAAAGCAAACAGCCGGAACAACCCACAACTTCAACATAAACGCAATACCAGTCAAACCTTTTGAAACCGTGTACACCGAAGAACCATTAGTACGCATCCGAGACAAATACTCCAACGTGACCTCATAATGCCGCTCATCATTTGTAGGAAAAACCCCGCCAGATAATTCCAACCACTCCGCCCAAAACTTATTATGGCTCCGCCATGTACCTGGTACCACAGAACCTTGAACTAGCCGGGCAAGTTCCCCTCGACCAGGGCCCATAAGTGATTCGGGCAACGCTCCCCTTCCAGCCGTGCTCCCGGGTGAAGCTCCCGAAAAACCCCCATCTGCAAACGAGATAAGGCATCTGCGATTTTATTCTCAACACCCGGCACATGTGTAGCCCGAAACCAAATGTTACATTGCATGCAACGTAGAACTAGATGCCTAAGTAACGCCAAAACCGGCAATGATCCAGAAGACAAATTGTTAACAGCCTGCACCACTGCCATATTGTCCGTCCAAAAACGTATGCGACTATTCAACATCTTTGAACCCCACAACTCCACTGCAACCACAATGGGAAAGAGTTCTAAAAGTGTCAAATTCAATGTCAGACCCATACTACTCCAGCCCACAGGCCAACGTGCAAAACACCACTCCGCTCCAAAAACCGCACCGCAACCGACACTGCCAGCAGCATCCGTAAACAGCTGTAACTCAAAACTGGAAACCTCCTCCGACTGACAAATCGCCCTACCATTAAAAGATCGCAAAAAAGTCTGCCACACGCGCAAATCATCTTTCATTTGCCTAGTGACACGAATGAAATGATTTGAGCGCGAAATACCCCTAGTCGCCAATGATAGGCGTCTAGAGAAAACGCGACCCATGGGAACGATCCTGCAAGCAAAAACCAGCAACCCTAACAGTGACTGAAGATGCTTCAGGGTAACCTTTTTTGATAAAACAAATTCGTCAATGGTACAAAGCAGACGCGCAAGCTTGTCGTCAGGTAATTTGAAAACCATCTCTTGCGTATCAATTTCAATACCCAGAAACGACAAAATCGTAGCCGGACCAACCGTCTTCTCTTCTGCTATCGGGACACCAAATTCGGACATTAAAACTCGAAAGGTTTTCAGCAAATAACCACATATTCCTGAATCACTTGGACCTACAAATAAAAAGTCGTCTAGATAATGAATGGCTGAAGAAATACCTGTCTTGAAACGAACCGTCCATTCCAGAAAGGAACCAAAAACTTCAAAATAGTAACATGAGATGGCACAACCCATAGGCAAACACATGTCTACAAAAAACTGCTCATCTAACCGACATCCCAACAAATGGAAACAGGCAGGATCCACAGGCAACAAACGAAAAGCTGACTCTATGTCCGATTTAGCAAGCAAGGCACCTACGCCTGCCTCCCGTACCAACCGCACAGCCACATCAAAAGACGTGTAAGACACTGCAGCCTCATCTCTGGAAATCCCATCGTTGACCGAATCCCCACGAGGGAAGGAAAGGTGATGAATCAACCTAAACTTCCCCGGTTCCTTTTTGGGGACCAAGCCAAGAGGAGAAACCCGTAAATTCGTATAAGGTGGCTCCCCAAAGGGGCCCGCCATCCTGCCTAAAGACACCTCATTCAGCACTTTTTCCCGTGCCAAACACATGTTTTCTTTCACCGATTTTAAATTATCTGACAACATCAAAACCGAAGAAAAAACATGCGGAATGAAAAAACCTTCACTGAAGCCCCGACCTAACAAGTCTGCTTCCTGTCTCTTGGGATACCTGGCGAGCCACGGTTCCATCGCGAGAGCGCTCACCGGAGTTCTCCGCTGCACCGGCAGGACACACCTTGGAAGGTTGTTTTGCCCGTCGGAAACAGCGAAGCGCGGAATGGGCACCCCCGCAGATGGAGCACTCATGACGAAACTTGCAGGAAGAATAGAACCTGCAATGTCCCTCATTGTAGAGCCAACATGCTCCTGTTGGGCGCTGCGCCGCAATCCCGGGTGCTGAACCCGAAACTGCGACTCCTGCCTGAAAGGGCCGAGCCTGCTTTTGAGCCAAAATTAGCTGTAACCACACATCCGTCGCCTTCGACGCCCAACCAATGTCAGGCGTCATCGCCAACCGACGGCGAAATTCCTCGTCATATCTCCACCAAGCTGCACCTCCGTGCAATTTGTGGGCACTGAATATAGTGTCTACATACACAAACAGCTCGGCCCCTTTTTCCGGAAAACGTTGACAGATGACATGAGCCAAGGTAGAAAAACCCTGGAGCCAATTGCCAAAAGTTTTCGCGACTTTTACCTTTTTCTCCGAACCTCTTTCGAAAACACGCTCCTTATCTATCGTCACATGATCGACTGACACCAAGGACCAAACATCCACAAAGTCATGTGCCCATATCTTGTCCTTGATCTCAGCAGACAGGTGAGTACCTAAAGGAGCAACACCACAAAACAGCGAATCACGGAATGCCAAGCCAGACATACTGGCCGCCCGCTCAGGCGGAGGCTGAGCCCCCCCTGGCAAAACCAACGGAACCGAAGCTCCGCCTTTTGTACCCAAACCATCCAACAAGCTTTTTAATGCCGAAACTAAATCAATAGCAGATAAATCACCCTTAGGTAGCCATGCGTTCCCACATGGAGACTCACCGGAGAAGGGCGTCCTCGTCACTTCCGAGGGTGCATCAACTCTCCCAGATACCGGAACCACAGACAGATCCCCACCAGGTGGACAGGCTGAGGCGACTTCTGGAACTGGAACCAGCGAAGACGAATGACGATCCCTGTGCTCCCGCCGATGACTCCTCGTGTATCTCCTTCCCGTGCGGCTGGGTGTACTAGCTCCCGACGACGACTGGGACGGCGAAGAAGATGCTGTACTGGAAGACACACTCCTACTCCGGGAACGGCGACGTCTCTCAACCTGATGGCGTGGACGCCCGTGACCACCACGACGATGTCCTCTTCCATGCCGTCTCCTTCGCCGTCTGCGTCTCGCCGACACCGCACCTGGAAGAGAAAACTCAGAAAGAGAAACTGGCAAATCCGTTGCTCCGCAGACTGCCTGCACGGCAACAGATCACTGCTACCGCACGACAATCCACCCAGCGCACTCCTCTCATTCACAGTGCCTGTGCCTGGTAAAAACAGGCCACTCACCAGCTCTCTCCCCAGCTCTGTGTCATTTTCAGAACCACCAGCAGGTGGCAGCAACTGCACACCTAACCTGCTGGTGCCTGAGGCCTGCGTCTCTGCTCTCCTGAGACCGCCCCCTCCAGCTCCCCTCTCAACCACGGCCTGCTGTGAGAGGGAAAAAGCTGTCGGGCCGGGAAGAAGAACCAGCGGTGCACTAATCACGGCCCCGGCTTCTGCGGCTGCTTGCGGCCTTGCACTGCCTGCAGCCCGGATGGGGAGAACTGCAGAAGCTCCCCCAGCCAGGGGAGTGGGTGGCACGACGTCGGGACCGGGTGAAGGGGAGAGCAGGCGACGGCGCCTCCGTCCCGCTCCTGAAGAGCGAACGGTGCCGGCCCGCCTCTGGGTGGCTGAAGGTGGACTGGGGCTCAAACGGGGAGGAGGCGGAGAAACCCGGCGCGGCCTACCTCTAACTGCCGACGCCGACGGGACTCCACCGCTGCTGACACCGACGACCGCCGCAGGTAACACCTCTTGCCTGCGATCCCCTGCCAGGAACACCTCCAGCCAGCCTGTACCCTCCGTGGCAACCCGCTGTGCCACCTGCCTCATCAGCTCATCCGCCATCTGTACTCCGGAAAACGCCCTGGACCGCAGAGGAAGATCTCTCACAGGACCAGACGTCTGACGTTTGCAGCTCCAGCAGGTAAGATAGTGAACTGCCCTTGACCTCAACTATTTATCTGCTCCTAACCCCTCCTCTATCCCCTTGTCCCACCAATCCCTGCTCCTGATTTTTTCCCGCACTTTTTTTTCCCCCCTTCCATCCCCCTATCACATACAGTCCCAGGCACTTTCTCTATTTGATTTAGTGCCTCAAGATTTGAACCCAGGACCTCAGTGCTGCAAGGCTACCGTGCTGCCCACAATAAACAGAATTTTTACACAGCGCCAACATATTCTGCAGAGCTTCACAATTGGGGAAGTAAAAAACAAGTACCATATTTTTTGGACTATAAGACGCACCCAGGTTTTAGACAACAGAAAATAGGAAAAAAAATCATATTTGACTACTTTTACAAAGAAAAAACAATTGTTTAAAAAAAATAATTTGTTCGGTTTCACCTCATTCTGAGAGCCATAACTTTTATATTTTTTCATCGTTTAAGCGGTGTAGGGCTTTTTTTTTTCGGGACGAGCTGTAGTTTTTATTAGCACCATTTTTTGGTACATATGATTTTTTTATCATTTTTTATTTCATTCTTTTTAGCGTCATGGTGACCAAAAATCATCAATTCTGGGGTCTTCAATTTATTTATTTTTACGGCGTTCACCATGCTATATTGTAATAGTTTCGAACTTTTACGGACGCAGCGATACCAATTTTTTTTATTGTGTTTTATTTTTACATTGTGCTTGGGGAAAAATGGGAAAAGGTTTTTGTTTGTTTTAACTTTTAATAGTTTTTTACACTCCTTTTTTTACAAATTCTATTAGTTCCCCTAGATCGCTGGTACAATACACGGATGAGTTACGGAAAGAGCGTAGCTCGCTGAGTTACGCTGTTTCCGTAACTCCCATAGTAGTGAATGACAGTTACAGAAGCAGCGTAGCATGCGAGCTACACTGTTTCCATAACTACTATTCAGTTCTATGGGAGTTACGGAAACAGCGTAGCTCAGCGAGTTACACTGTTTCCGTAACTCGACCATGTACGCTGTTTTCGTAGCTACCGAGTTCCGGAAACAGCGTTGCTCGTAGTGCTATGCTGTTTCCGTAACTCTCGACCACCTAACCAGGAAGTGGCCGGGAGACAGCGGAGCTGGGCAAGATAGAACGGGGTATAGGGGCCCGTTCCAGAGATAGATGTGGGTCCCAGAGGTGGGACCCACATCTATCTGACATCCTGTGGATATGTCATAAATGTTCTTCATGGGAAGACCCCTATAAATGCTGCGGTCGCTATTGACCGCTGCATTTAACTAGTTAAACGGCCAGGAACAGCGCCAACGCTGTTCCTGGCCATTAGAGCAGCGGGTCAGCTGTCAAACACAGCTGACACCTGCAGTGTATGGAGCGGGCTCAGCGCGTGAGCCCGCTCTGCTCCAAACATGATCCCCTTCCCGCTCGATGATGTGCCGGCACATCATGGGTCGGAAAGGGGTTAAGAAGCAGTCTGTGGGCCCGGCGCTGCCGGATCTCTTGACTGCTGACTATAAGACGCAAGGACTTTTTAGCAAGATTTATTCTTGCTAAAAACTGCGTCTTATAGTCTGAAAAATACGGTAATCAAAGCATCTAAAAAATTAGACTAAAAGGAAGGAGTTCTCTGTTAGAGTTGACAATAGTAGAAATGACACATTAGGTACCTGATGCTAATTTTGCCTAGGGACCAGCCCCTTGTGTTGGCAACAGAAATATAAAATAAAAACTGCATGAACCTGTTACCCAGGCATTGTCTGAGCCAGCATGGATATAAAGTAAAGAGTGATGTATCAAGAGGAAGTAGATGAGGGCAGGAAGGTGTGTATATATCTGTGATCATGTTGTGTATGAGCCAAGGACTTTGGTTATGTGACATAGGTCTCCTTGCAGTAATACATTTTTAAGGTGCACTTTAAATGTTGGAGCAAGTCTGTAGTCCGGGGCAGTGAGTTCCACAGAATGGGTGCAGCACGGGAGAAGTCCTGCAGAAGGAAAGAATAGGATGTAATAAAGGAGGATAACAGTTGTAGGTCATTGGCTGAGTGAAAAGCACGAGTGGGTTGGTAAACCGAGAGGAAGGGGATGTATGACGGTGCAGTATTGCTGACAGCTTTGTAGACCTGTAGGAGAGTCATGAATATAATTCTACAAGAAACAGGTAAACAGTGTAATGAGCGACAGACAGCAGTGGCACTAGTATAACCCCTATACATACATAGTATAGATACAACCCTGGTGACTATTATGGTCCCATGGGCAGGATGATCTACGTTAGTTCAGATTGTCCCTTATACCCTTCTCTATGGTCGGTGAAAACAGGCTTAGGCCTTACACTTTCAGAGGAGCTGCAATGGAAGCTAGCATACAAGGTAGGAAGGAAGTGGCCAAGGATCTTGTCATCTTCTTCTACAAGGCATGGGAACATGGGTGCAAACAAGTATTGGTCTATTTTGTACTACCATGGCAGTGAAAAAGAAAAGGCCCTATTTTGATCAATTTTATGTGTTTCTGCTTTTCTTTACGTATGTGCTCACCTGTCCTTAGCCCTGAAATTAAAGACCAAGGTCTTATCACAGACTAAATGTCATACGGATCGCTCACAGGATGGAGTCACATTTGAACATAATGGAAAAAGATTACTATACTGAGAAGATAAAAAGTGTTGTATCCAGTGTTACTTTCTCATATCTGAACCTTTCACTCATTCTAAGATCTGATTTGTATTACTGACTGAGCCCAGAGAGCCTTTCATTGGAATATAAACCAACTAAATCACTTCCCACATAAACGTCTGCTGCGCAGGTGACACCCACATGGTGAAGTCGAGCCAAAAAGCCACACAACCTGCCAGGACACGTTCAGAAGCTTTCAGAGTAGAAGACATCTGTGTAGACTGAAGGTCCCTACTGCTCACTTGTGATGTGCTCCAAACCTGAGGCCTTACTTAGCTCAACTTCATAAAGTAAACTTAAATATTGACTTCGGACTAACCTGTTAAACTTTCATATTTCTCTATTTGAGTCTCAGCCAAGAAACGAGACTTGAGCTGGAATACCTCGCTGCTGAAGTCAATCTCCAAATGCTAGAAATACTCAAAAACTTAAAGACACATCGAAATCACGGAGAAGAGGCACCCAAGACTTTCCTAGATTTACGATGACTTCATGTACTTTATGTGCACCTGTTTTAAACAGATTTTTCAATTTATCCCCACAAAAAGTTGCAAAAAAGAGAGCGTAAAGAGATGGTTATTTTTTAATACTGTTTCTAAAATGTTATAAGTGGGTAATGCTTTTCCAAAATGTATAAATACATGCACCCATGGCCGGCCTACAGGGTACATCATTCGACATTCCTGACAGGGCTACCACTAGCGCTAATGTCCTGCGCATTCGGAATATGCACACCCAATTCCACACTTTGTGCCCAAACCTATAGGACGGCAGCTGTATTGGTTCCAATTGCCTAGTCTATAGTTTGGTCATTGCAACTGCCTGGAAGTGTTACTGAGGCATTCTACGGTAATCTTATTTGGGAACTGTGTGGTATGACTACTTGTACACTATATCATTGTATTATTGGGGCACTATATGATACATCATGGGGGGGCATCAAAAGTAGGAGCTACTGCACTGAGCACCATTAATTTATTCTGCAGATAAATGCAAAGCCACTCTTACATTTTCCAGCATCCTATGATATTATGGAATTGGCAATGAAGTGCATATGATCCAAGAAGACATATTTAAAGTTCTGCATTGTGCACTTTTTGTGATGTTAAAACACAAGGAGTAAAGTCAGGCAGCATAGGCAGAATATAATTGGTTCAGTTGAAAGGTATGTAATATGAGGAAAGTCACATAAACCTAATAGAAACTCATGTGGACAAAGAGCAGCAAACTAAAGGTTTAAAGGGGCTGTCCCATCAAGACAACCTCTTCTTTAATTGAAGACCCGCTGGTGATCAGTTGATTGCTGTGGTTTATAGGCAGCTGAAACCTCAACCAATCAGCTAATACTGCTCGGGGGAGTTTACATCTGTGGGCAGCCACACATTCCCTATAGCGGCCACTACAGGAGAAATGTATTATTACATGACATCCATTCAAATGCAATACATGGTGGCTCAGTGGTTAGCATTATTGCCTTGCAGAACTGGAGTATCAGAGTCGAATCCGACCTAGAACAACAGCTGCATTAAGTTTCTATGTTCTCCCCTTCGGGTACTACATTTTCTCCCACACTTTACCAAGTCTTCCAGAGTGAGAGCAGCTCTCCGCTGTGGTTTATAGAGCGGGTCCCCTCTACATCCATACTGTATGCCTTTATAGGGCATATTGAAAGGGGTTGGATGTACGAATCATTCAACAAAAAGTTTTCTCTAGAAATGTTTCTATTGACAATTTTAACAATGTTTGGTGGAGAAATTCATAGGAAAAATATTCTGAACAAGAAAAACATCTGTATCAGTATGTGATTTAGAGATATATCGGATGACTCTTATCAGGAATATATTTTTAATTCCTAATTTATAACCCTAATCTCAGTGTTTTGTTTCATCAGAGTTTGTCAACTAATAAAAACTCCTGCAGGTCAATTTAAATGGTAAATTTTTTAACTATATTTAACTTTTATATATGTCCAGGGTCCCCAGTCGACTCCTGTCATTGGAGTGTGATGACTGATGGTCCAGCGACATACCTCCAAAGCCTCCCAGTATCTTACAGGGAGGTGGGCTGATGTAAAAAGATCCAAAGTGGGCATTTCTGGGTGGTATGGAGGTAAAGTTAATAAGTGCTAAAATGGCTGACAATGGAAAGCAGTTGACCCGCAAAGTTTAGTTAATGTAGCTGAATTTAAAAGGTAAGGATTTTAGAATTTTTCTTTACATTCGGAGTTATTTACAAATGTTTTTGGAGGGTTCAGAAAATTCCTTTAAAGTAGATCGTAAATTATTTTTTTTAGTATTCCAGTCAATACATGCTGAAAATGAATGCTCAGAATCATAACATACTTTTAAGTGATCCCAATCTGTCCTTAAATTTAAACCTCATGTTGTTAATTCAGGTTATTCTATTTTTGTCCTTGAGGGGAGGGATGTAAAAATAAGGAAAAAACAAAAACAATGGACTGAAATTCTAAACAAAAACGAATAAAATCCAGCGAGTTTATGTATCAAATTATTTACAGTGCGGAATTAAAAACCAAAAACTTCCAAAAATAAAGGATCACAAACAATGTAAATAAAAGTATGATAAACTCAAACTATGGGCATAATGTAACTCTTCATATACACAATAATAAAAACTGCTTTGAGCAAATAGATGACACCCTTCTTGGCACATGATTCTAGTCATTGTTAATTGGTGCCCAGGGCTGACGTCAGCACCTGGCATACCTCGGAAGATTCCAGGGCTCACTGGGTTTGGAGACCCCATGGTAATCTGGGTAAACATGCTCTATACTTATCAAGCTGAGGGTGGACAAGGGGCTTACTTTGAACTGTTACACAAGGGTACACATACAACTGGAGTCGACCTTGTAGACCACTCCTTCCTCAGCTTTACTATGTGCCAGGCAGTGTTCCTTAACAATCACATACATAACAATTGTCCCTATTCTGGCGAGACAGTCCCCACTTTTGACCAGAATTGTGTTTTTTTTCTATTTGGAGCCGATTATTAGATTTGCATTCATACATTTACTACAATTCAACAAGGAAGTAGGTGAGATCCAGCGCAAAAAGAGGGTTATTCAGAGGTATGTTAAAATGGAATCTTGTTCCAATTTTATTGAATAAGTAGACATAAAAACAGGGAGTCTCATTCCCACAGAGGATAGGGTGGATGCAATAGAAGAAGATAGGTATATAGCCTACGCGTTTCAGACGAACTCCTCGTCCTTAGTCATGGCTGAGAATTAAATGATCAGTCTTATTCCTAATTGCATATTTGATTGACCACTGTACTAGATTTTGTTAATGGTTGCCTTTCGGTGCTAAGTTCGTAACATTTTTCAGATAATGTGTAAATGATAAGCTATTAAATCACATGGACATGAATGAAAAAATATATTTTGCAAAAAGAACCTTAAAAAGGGATATTCTGATGACAGACATTAACAGCATATCCCTAAGGCAGACCAGTAAATGTCTGATAGGTAGGGGTCTCAGTGCTTGGACCCCACCTATTGGGAAAACAGGAGTCTTATGTCCACATTGTACCTTTGAGAATGGCAGAACAAGAGAGGACAAACAGAGAAGAGTCGGCCGCTGATGTTCCGGTCATTCTCCATTAAAGTCTACAGGGAATTATAGAAACAGCCAGGTTCTAGGTGAAGATTATAATGAAGAGCACTACCCTTGCTTCTACTACACAGCGCTGAGACCCCCACCTATAAGACATATATGGCATGTCATAGGCAGCCTTAGGCTATGTTCACACTGCATAATTCCAAGCGTATTTCGGCGTGTAAAATGCTAGTTCTGTTAATAGTGAACAGAAGAGAAATCTAAATCAAATCAATATTTGGTGTGACCACCCTTTGCATTCAAAACAGCATCAATTCTTCTAGGTACGTTTGCACAAAGTCATAGATTTTGTAGATGCAGCGTTGAGGACCGAAGACGCAGTGGTCGGCCACAGAATCTTATTGCAGCAGATCAAAAACACATCATGCTTACTTCCCTTCGAAATCTGAAGATGTCCAGCAGTGCCATCAGCTCAGAACTTGTAGAAACCAGTGGGACCCAGGTACATCCATCAACTGTTCAGATAAGTCTGGGCAGAAGTGGTCTTCATGGAAGAATTTCCAAAAAGCCATTCCTTCGACATGGGAACAAGGCGACTCAACTATGCATGAAAACATAGGAACTGGGGTGCAGAAAAATAGCAGCAGTTGCTCTGGGCTGATGAGTCAAAATGTGACATTTTGGGCTGTAACAGAAGGCAGATTGTTCACTGAAGGGCTGGAGAGAGGTACAATAATGAGTGGCTGCATGCAACAGTGAAGCATGGTGGAGGTTTCTTGCAAGTTTGGGGCTGCACTTCAGCAAATGGAGTTGGGGATTTGGTCAGGAGTAATGGTGTCCTCAATGCTGAGAAATACAGGCAGATGCTTATCCAACATGCAATACAATCAGGGATCCGTCTGATTGGCTCCAAAATTATTCTGCTGCAGGACAATGACCCCCAAACATACAGCCATGTATGTCATTAAGAACTATCTTCACCGTAAAGAAGAATGGGGAGCCCTGGAATTAATGATGTGACCCCACAGAGCCCTGATCTCAACATCATCGATTCTCTCTGTGATTACATGAAGTGACAGAAGCATATGAGGAAGCCTTCATCCACAGAAGATCTGTGGTCAGTTCTCCAAGATGTTTGGAACAACCTCCCTGCCGAGTTCCTTCCAAAACTGTGTGCAAGTGTACCTAGAACAATTGATGCTGTTTTAAAGGCAAAGGGTGGTCACACCAAATATTGATTTAGATTTCTCTTCTGTTCATTCACTTTGAATTTTGTTAAATGATAAAAAAAAACATTAACACTTCTATTTTTGAAAGCATGCTTACTCTGCAGCATTTTTCCACGACTGCCTAAAACTTTTGCACAGTATTTTATGTATAGAAATATATAAATATCTGTATATAGGTGAATAAGCATTGAAGATTGCTGGAATAACCATCAACAACTGTCAATCACAAGACATAGATAAAAAGCCCTAATGACCCTTAAAGGGAATCTGTTTTCTCTCCTGACAGAGAACCCATTTAAGATCTATTCCCAGCCCCCTGATCTTTTATATATGCAGTCTAGCTGTGCGCTCCATTATACGGGAGCACCTAATACACAGTCTGCTTTGCCCGATTGCTCTGCATCCAAGACCATCAAACATTTTCCATTAGTAGCAGATTACTTACCGTACAGTAAATAGTATGAATTCCTTCTCCTGAACATGACTTTGTACATATATATTACTCTATGACATACATTTGGATTTACGGATCCATTAGTAACATCTGGTTGAAATTACGTCTCAATAAAGTGAAATAAAGCCACCCTCCGGCAGGTGATATGTCTTTGATGATAATAAAAAAAAAGCTTTCCCGGCCTGTTTCATAATATGTGACCTTAGACCATAGCACTGTGATTGATAATGAGGCCTCCGCAGGACTAAAGACAATAGGTCAAGGCAGAGAGATTTCACTCCATATGAAAGTCTGTCTGGGAAGTTTTACCACAAATACTGGGATCTTGGATCTTTTATATCTCTTCTATATATTTATAGCATTTTTGTTATTAATTAGTTAACAATTCATGTCTTTTTTCAATATTTTTGTTTTTCACTATACTATAACCTCTATTGAATAAGTAGAAATCTGAGGGGTTTGCATTTCTAGCTTCCAGGGGGTATGTGGGTTGTCAGTGCCGCGGTTGCCACTGCCTTTCTTTTGTGTACTAACCCAAGAAGGTAAAGAAGACATGGGGGTGGGGGCATGAACGAGCAAGGAGGTGTCTGTGTACAGAGGTGCATCACTTTCTTGCCTCTGTTACAGTAGGGAAAGCAGCTCTGGAGCACAAAATTCTGCTCTGACAAGTGAAATAGAGTTTTATTAAAAGAGATAGATAGATAGATAGATAGATAGATAGATAGATAGATAGATAGATAGATAGATAGATAGATAGATAGATAGATAATTAGATAGATAGATAGATAATCTGGCCAAAAGTATGTGGACATCTTACCATCATGCCTATATGTTCTTGTTGGACATTTCATTCTAAAACCATGGGTGTTAATATGGCTGGGCCTCCTTTTGCGGCAATAACAGTTTCCACTCCTCTGAGAAGATTTTCCACAAGATTTTGGAGTATGTCTGCGGGAATATTTGTCCATTCATCTAGCATTTGTGAGGTCAGACACTGATGTTGGGTGAGAAGGTTTGGCGCCCAATCACCATTCTAGTTCATCCCAAAGATGTTTGGTCAAGTTCTACAACACCAAACTCACCCCATGTCTTTATGGAGCTCTCGGTGTGCACTGGGGCACAGTCATATTGTCTGGAAATGGCCGAACCCCAAACTGTTACCACAAAGTTGGAAGCTGCAGTTGTGTAATATGTCTTTATATCCACTAGTATGAACATTACACTTCACTGGAAATAAGGGGCCAAACCCTGAAACACAGCCCCAGACCTTTACCCCTCCTCCACCAAATGTTACAGCGGTTACTAAGTATTCCGATAGGTAGTGTTCTTCTGGTATTTGCTAAAACCAGGTTCCTCCATCAGACTGCCAGATAGTGAGCCGGGATTTATCACTCCAGAGACCACGCTGCCCCAGTGGCGGTGTGCTTTACACCACTCCGGGCGAAGCTTGGCATTGTGCATGGTGATCTTAGGCTTGTGTACAGCAACTATGGAAACCCATTTCTTTAAGCTCCAGACTCCCAGTTTTGGGGGTGTTGTTACTTACAGTTGCAGTTTTGATCTCTGTAGTAAGTCATACAACAGAGGATATGCAATTTTTACACTCCATGTGTTTTAGCACTCGGAAGCCCCTCTCTGTGAGTTTGCGTGGTCTGTGGCTGAGCCGTTGTTACTCCTAGACTTTTCCACTTTACAATAATAGCACTAACAGGTGATCTAAATCAGAAATTTTTAAGATATGTGACATTCTATGACAGTGGCATGTTCCAAGTCACTGAGCTCTTCAGTATGACCCATACTACTAATTGTCTATGGAGATTGTACGGCTGTGTGCTTGATGTTACGCACCTGTTGGCAATGGGTGTGTCTTAAACACTTGAACTCAATTGTTAGGATGGGTGTCCACATACTTTTGGCCATATAGTGTAGATAGACGTTTGAGATTGTTTTATATAGTGTATACTAAGCAGAGTCTACAAATGCCAACTGCTGATGTTTGATCATGGTTTGCTTTTGGCATCCACAATACAAATACATATGTTGGAACCAATACAAGTCTCCCAAACGTTCATTCTTCTTCTGTGCATAACATCATATCATCTGGAGCTGACGTAATTTAATTCTTTGAACATAAAATGTCTTCTAGCAACAGGATGGATGGACAGGAATCTTAAGTGATGTGAAATAGTATGACCTTAACAACCAAGAAAGCCACCAGTCTTGATGGCCTCTGTCCCAGTGACCTTGAAATGCCAACAATTTTTATTGCTTCATCTCTGCCACACAATTAGACCTCAAAAACAGGAAAAATGTAACGTAAACTCAAGACCGAAATGCTGTCAGACTAAATAAGCAGAATTTTGGAATTGTTCATAAAATATTATGTTTCCAGAAATAGAAATGGCTTGGAGACAAAAAAGACTTTGCATTAGTTCCAGACAAAAGTTAGAAGTTAGGAAACGACTAGTTAACCAGAAAAATGTTCATAGACTAAAAAAAAACAACTTTTTGGACATTATTGTATCAAAAAGAACATAAACACTATCGGTTAATGTCTACAGGAGAGGCAATGAAGAAACATGGACGTAGAGCAGAAGTGGCCACACTTTTTCCGTATGGGATCTACTTTTGTTGAAGGAGTTATGTGATCCACCAGCGGGCCATGGACATATGTAGCATGTCCTAGCAGCACAGAGACCACTGCTACAAATGTTTTGCATTCCCCTTATTTCACATTCTCCAGTGCCCCCAATATAGTGACACCAGTCTCAGTTACTTATTGCACTTGCTCGAGGGCCGGATTTAGACAAAGTGTGGCCATGAGTAAGGTTAAAAGCGGGGCCCCAAATGCTAAATTAGGGCCTGTTCACATCAGCTTCTGGGTTCCATTGATGGCTTCTGTCAGACCATTCTGTCAGTGGGAACCCATGAACCCAAACCAAACGGAAACGACTGCGCTATTGATTCTGTAAAAAAAAAACGAAACCTTATGGAATGGAGACAAATGGAAACCATGTGCAATGGAAACATTACCATTGTAATCAATGGTAATGCAAACGGAAGCTATGGTTTTCGTATAGTTTGCATTCATGGGTTCCCCTGACAGAAACGTCTGACGGAAGCCATCAATGGAACCCCGACACAGATGTGAATGAAGCCTTACTTTATCAATAATGCAGTAAATTCAGAAGGCGATGTGCAGGGAACTGAATCACTGATTTCTAGCGTGTCCAGGAGTGTTACAAGCCCCAAAGCATAAAAATTATCTATATACATATACAGTTATTATATCATACCAGTATACCAGATGAAAAATTCAGTCACATAGTGACTGAATAATACCCCTATACTGTTACTGAATAATACCTCCACACCATAACCACATAGACAGAATAATTCCCCCATACTGTTACTGAATAATACCGCCGTACCATAACCACATAGTGACTGAATAATACCCCCATACTGTTACTGAATAATACAGCCACACCACAACCACGTACTGACTGAATAATACCCCCATACTGTTACTGAATAATACCACCACACCATAACCACAGTGACTGAATAATACCCCATACTGTTACTGAATAATACCACCACACCATAACCACATAGTGACGGTATAATACTCCCATACGGTTACTGAATAATACCACCACACCATAACCGCATAGTGACAGTATAATACTCCCATACTGTTACTGAATAATACCACCACACCATAACCACATAGTGACTGACTAATAAGCCCATACTGTTACTGAATAATACCTCCATACTGTTACTGAATAATACCACCACACCATAGCCGCACAGTGACTGACTAATACCCCCATACTGTTACTGAATAATACCTCCACACCATAACCACATAGTGACTGACTAATACCCCCACACTGTTACTGAATAATACCTCCACACCATAACCACATAGTGACTGACTAATATCCCCATACTGTTACTGAATAATACTTCCATACCGTTACTGAATAATACCCCCACACCATAATCACATAGTGACTTAATAATACCTCCACACCATAACCACATAGCGACTGACTAATACCCCTATACTGTTACTGAATAATACTGCCACACCATAACCACATCGTGACTGAATAATACCCCTGTACTGTTATTGAATAATACCGCCGCATCATAACCACATAGCGACTGACTAATACCCCTATACTGTTACTGAATAATACTGCCACACCATAACCACATCGTGATTGAATAATACCCCCGTACTGTTACTGAATAATACCGCCGCACCATAACCACATAGCGACTGACTAATACCCCTATACTGTTACTGAATAATACTGCCACACCATAACCACAGCGTGACTGAATAATACCCCCGTACTGTTACTGAATAATACCCCCACATCATAATCACATAGTGACTGAATAATTCCCCCATACTGTTACTGAATAATACTGCCACACTATAACCACATAATGACTGAATAATACTCCCATACTGTTACTGAATAACACTGCCACACCATAACCGCATAGTGACTGAATAATACACTCATACTGTTACTGAATAATACAGCCACACCATAACCACATAGTGACTGAATAATACACTCGTACTGTTACTGAATAATACAGCCACACCATAAACACATAGTGACTGAATAATACCCCCATACTGTTACTGAATAATACCACTATACAAAGACCAGTATTACCAACATATAGTGACTGAATAATACCCCCGTACTGTTACTGAATAAAAACGATACTATACAAAGACCAATATTACCACCATATAGTGACCATATAGTGGTAGATGTCAGTTATTCACAGGAGCTCTGCAGACGATACAAGTGATTACAGCACATTTATATCTATTCACTCACAGGTGATGTTTTCTCTCATTAGAGTCGTTAACTTTCCCTTTTTTTTCCATCTGGCCCAGACCACTGTGACGACTTATTCCAGCCACAACTTGTCTTGTTGTTTTCTCGCTTTTCCAGCACCCTCCCCACCTCTACCCCATCTTCTAAACAAACTTGTAATCTACAGTGCCCCAGATGGTAATAATGATCCCTCAGTGCTCAACACACTAAAAGTTTCCCACCAGTAACCGTGCCCCCTTTGTACCCCCACAGCAGTAATGCCCCCTTTGTGCCCCAAGTATATAGCGCCACACACAGCCCACTGTAGATAGCGCCACAGTCCCCCCTTGTATATAGTGCCACCCCCCTGTATATAATGCCACAATGCCCTCCCCTTGCATATAGTGCCATACAGCCCCCTCCCTTGTATATAGTGCCACACAGCACCCCATCCTTGTGTATTTAGTGCCACACAGCCCCCCTTCCTTGTATATAGTGGCACACAGACATCCCCCCTGTATATAGTGCTACACAGCCCTCCCATGTATATAATGCTACTCAGACCCCCTCCCTTGTATATAGTGCTACACAGCGCGACTCCCGTTTTATATAGTGCTACACAACTCCCCTCGTATATAGTGTTACAAAGACATACCCCCTGTATATAGTGCTACACAGCACCCCCCTTGTATATGGTGCTACATAGACATCCCCCCCTTTGTATATAGTACTACACAGCCACCACAAAAAAAAGAAAAAAAATTGTGCTTACCTTACCCCGTTCCCGCGACAAGTAGAACACCGAACATCCTCCGGGCGGGACGCATGCGCAGACCAGCGTGATGCAGTGACCTCATCATGCCGGCCTGCGCAGGGATTCTTCCCAGCGCTTTTAATGCGGCAGGCCTAACGTGGCCTACAGCCTATAATATTAATTTGTATTTGCGTCCTGAGGATGCAGATACAAGTGAATATGGCTGTCGCTAGCATTGGGGCCCCCTGCACCAAGCCTATAAGTGTTATGGGCCGGGTGGGGCAGGCCCCGTAGCAGCCGCGGACAGGCCCTCAGAGGATGGGGGCCCTGGCAATTGCCCAGTTTGCCCCTGTAATATCGGCCCAGACTTGCTCCACGGCCCGGTCTTCCTCATACTTGACCATGCTACTTCTCAACCCTTCTCAGTGTATATCCGCCAGGGAGTAAACCCACTTCAGCTACTAGCACTGGATGCAAAATTTTCTTATGTGATTCAACAATGACCTTTCACTAGATAAAGGTGGTGATAGTCACACTTTCGCACATGATTAGGAAGTTTTACCACTTCTGTGTATAAACCAACCTAAGAACAACCTGGTGACCTAAAATCTACAGGTCCCCACTCTGAGGTCTACTATTTGGCTACCACTGTCTTAGAGGAACATCCCATACTAATGACAAAAACACAAGAAAATCATTTGTAATAATATGTATTAACATATTATACAGAAAAATTATTGAAAATTCAAGATTGGCGAAGGAACCATCGACAACTGTCAATGAAATAAAACTCATAGATGAACATTATGATGACCCTTTGTTGAAACAAAGGCGACAAAACAAAGTGAAAATATGGGACTTGTATGAAATATGGAGAGACACGTAGAAGCTTTTGCTGACACAGACTTAACACTTGTAGAGCAAGGGTGAAAATTCTAGAAAGACCTTCATATGGTTGTGAAAGGCGGACAGGAGAAATATTGAGGCCTTCCAACTTTGGAGAAGACCTTTGACAATACTAGGGACAGACAGGGGATTTTAGGACCTCTCTGTAAAGTATGAGGGCTCTACTTTTATCAATATTGATGTACATTAGTATTGTCTTTTCCGAGAATAAGGGCAAAATGACATGTTTGCAATACAAAGGCGATCCCTACTCTTGGTGCACTTCCAGATTGGGATCTCTCCGAGCATCCAATGTGGGAATGTAGCTGAAAACAAGCACTGACTTCCTGGGGAGCTTCTGGTTGGTGTATGCTTATATACAGCAGCCAATTTGAAAAGGCAGAGCTGCAGTGTAGAGCATAGGGGAAATATAGAAGAGCAGACTGACTCTCTAATTAGACAGGAGGGGGATTTTAAACTACATACCATGCAGCTATGCTGAAGTCACGGATCATAGCTGTATCGCAATAGAAAAGAGTTAAAAAAAAGAGAGCCAATTTATATTACATAAAGGTAGAAATTTTATACAAATTTTACCCCCCCCCCCCCCCCCAGGTGAACATCCACCTAAAGTAAACCAACAACAATTAAAGAATATAATATCAAGTAAAACTTCTTTGGCAGTAAAAAGTGAATTCTACTTAGAAAACAAGGCCCAGTACATGAAACATTTTGGCTTAATAACCTGTCCAAGGCTTAAAAAGTTGTCAGAAAACTTTATTAAATGATGCTAAAGAAATCCCAGATAAGTCACCGATAAAATCCACTAGATCAAATTACACATTGAATTTACTTGGAAAGAACTTCATGACTTAAACAGGACGGGGCCTAAATGCTTTTCAATACTGCACAAGAAGTACATTCAAGTTATTAAAAAGTCAATATTCAGTTCATGGTAAAGTATATGACGTGCACAATCCATGGGGTCAGGTAGTTTATGGGTGTAATCATATACAGGACTCTTATGTCTAGCTCTTAATAAAGCTACAAATTGTGCTAACCCTGTTGGTTTACCTCATAGAGATTCTCTAGACTTTAGAAAAATCTGATTAATAAAACATTGGGAGACTGAGAAAAAAAAACAGTTTTGAGTACAGCCCTGTTTTTGCCACACGTCTGCACCTATTGCAGTGACGATTTGGTCTCGGGCAAAATCAAAGAATGGTTGGACTGGCCCATCAGTAGAAGTTCAGGTGGGCCAAGGCATTGACACAACCAAGGGCCTCAAAGGGCCAGCAGAAGACAACCCCTTTTGGAGATGACTTTTAAACCAACCACTAGGGTTTATTTCTAATGGAATCATTCACAAAAAAAACTATTAGACCTTATTGATAATATGTCCTGTGTGTACAGTGATAGCAACAAAGTTTACTAAAAAACTTAGGTGTGAACGTCTCGATGTTCTGTATAGATGAAGGGCGGACACTCAGAATAATTACTCTGAGTTGGATACTCTGAGATAGACTGGTTACTAGTGATGTGCTGTATGACAACCACATACAAAAAACAGTAGCTATTGGGCAGTATATCCATAGTATTCAGACTGTCTCAAATGGCTCAACTGTTGAACTAAAAAAGCTGAATTATCCATGTGCAGAGGGCGTGAAATATAGCCTGGCAGCAGTGAGACATGCCATCCCCTTCTCTGCCTGCTTTATTAATCAGATTTTTCTGGGTGGACAACCTCTTTAAATCGACATGTAGTGATATGAATGTTGGCGTTGGCTAAACTTGTTATTGCCTACTCAACCCCAGGGCCAGAAGCAGCACGCAGCAAACCTTGGAAAATGCTGGGGACAACAAAACTTCTGGAGACCCATGATGATCTGGATAAACATGCTTGATGCCTCTATGCTGAGGGTGGTGTAGACAGGACTCAAGTACTCACATACACCTGGGGAAGCGTTGCCCATTCCCAAAGCCACTGCCATATAATTTTATGGGATGCTGTTCCATTTCTCAAATTCTGAAAAAAAGGTAAGGCTTAGGCTGGGTTCAGACAACCTATTTTCAGGCGTAAACGAGGCGTATTATGCCTCGATTTACGCCTGAAAATACGGCTACAATAAGTCGGCTAGCATCTGCCCATTCATTTGAATGGGTTTGCCGACATACTGTGCCAACGACCTGTCATTTACGCGTCATCGTTTGACAGCTGTCAAACGATGACGCGTAAATTGACTGCCTCGGCAAAGAAGTGCAGGACACTTCTTTGCAACTTAATTTGAGCCGTTCTTCATTGAAGTCAATGAAGAGCAGCTCAAGATTACGGGCGTCAAAGATGCCTCGCATAATACGAGGAGCAGCATTTACGTTTGTAACGACACAGCTGTTTTCTCCTGAAAACAGTCTGTCTTTTCAGACGTAAAAGCCAGTTCACGTGTGCACATACCCTTAGGGTGAAGGCAGCTTTGCCCTGCTGAAATATTAGTAAATTTTTTTGAATGAAACAGGGCAAGGAATGAACAAATCTGTAATGATCCTAAATACTCTAGACTCTTTTTGGGATGCCGTGAAACACATCCGCTCCAATATCATTTCATTGGTAGATTTGAAGTTCAAGATTATTGGGGGTGGGGTGTAACAACTGGGGGAACTAGAATGGTAAAGGTTTCTTTATGGAATCTCATTCAAGCACGTTACGACTGCTTGGAGGTCTCCTTCATCCTATCAGAAACTCTTCTAGGAACATTCGGTTCTGGAACTCATAAACTACTTTAACATGTTTATATTAGATTCCCTAATTAAGTGTCAAATTTTAATTTCAGTGCTTTTGAAGTTCTGAGTACTAGTAGATCACCATATGGAAATAAAAGATATCGTGCATGGCAAGGTTATATCTGCGGATCGATAGGATGTGAGCCAGACTTTCACACATGACCCTGGAATGCCGGCTTTGGCCAGATACTCCCCAAAACTGTGGCCAATCCCAAATGATGATGAGATTTTTGGACAGAATTATCCATTAGGAATCACAACAATGCCCCGTGCCTCTCTCTCCTATTTACAGTATTTTACTGGAACCAAATGGAGTAACAAAAATTTCACATGTGTTTTTTATACCCCTTTCTCCAGCCACATTTACACATGTGTTTCTATTTTCTGTTACTATTTTGATAGTAGTATCTAAGGTACAGCTCCAAAAATGCTGATCGCACGTTTAACTGCGCTTAAATCGCCTAAAATCATTGTAGCCTTTTATCATTAGGTAGATGCTACATGAATCCTTTCAATGAACTACTAAACTTTGTATCCTTTGCCAATTCCAATAGACGTTCAGCTGGAAAAAGAATATCAAGATAAATTGGGATGATTGGTTGGAGCTTCCCGTCAGTGTGTTTCTGCCTTCCTGTTGTATGAAATGAGGCACTGAGGTTTGTTTCTGATTAAAGAGAAGTTAAAATAGTTTCAGCTCTTTGCTGGAAGACGTGCGGAGAAGCCAAGTACAAAAACTTTAGTAGAGGAACCGAAAGATGACTCTACACGAAAAGTAGGAAGGAGAAAAATTGTAAATTCCACCCATGGACTGATGAAGAAGTATGCTACTGCTTTATGAACCAGCCCGGGTTGCCTAATCATAATCCTGAGCCTAGATCAGATGGGGCTTCTCTTTCCTTATTATTACATTGATTCATTTAGTTATTTCTCCGAGTGACCAAATAAAAAACATAACTCCGAAATATCCTCCTATAGTCTTCAGGATTCTCAATGTCATTGTCACTAACCTGGGCAGTATGGTCTGAGAAATGTAAAAACTGTGCTAAAATCAGATTGGCACTAGCTAAGAGGAGATGTGGAGTCTAATATATTTCATAATCTTCACTGCTGGCACTTTGGATAGTATTGTTTTCACTGTATGGGGACATTGGGGCAGGGACTGTGAGGGCATCTATGGTACTGTCTTTGGGGCAAGCACTCTAGAAGGCATATGTGATTTAGATACGTATAGAGCTGGCAAATACTGTTAGAAGAACCTCTATGGCTAATAATCCAGGGTCATTGGTTAGAGCGGGTATTGTATCTCTTTTCCAATTAAAATATTTGAGGGTATGGTGACATATACAAAAGGATACGTTTTTATAATGTACCCAGATCCTAAAAAACATGATGAAGTCACTTCATGCCATTATTGCTGGTGGGGCTATGTACAACACTTGTATCTTGGCGAAAAAGTTTCAAACTAGACCCCCAAGAAGGACCCTAAAACAACAAGTATACAGTATTTAATGACAAAGGCCGAATAATTTAACCAATAAAAAACATTTGTTATCTTCTGCTGCCCGTCAGGCAAACACCATAAGTAGCAGATTCATAGCAGATATAGGGCTAGCGTATAGCAAAGTAAACTACACACATATCCCCGGAATAATGAATTGCATTGCATGACTTGGTAATTTGTCTTTATACATCTGCCAATTCCAGTACAACACAATGATGAAAGTCTGCATGAAAACATGTGTTATTTGTCCAACCTTCCTCGATTACCAAATACTGAACATGCATTTAACACGTATGGCTCCATTAAAAATCTGAAGGTCATAAGCAGCAAAACCTGATGCCAGAACATCTGGATCACAGACATCTTCCACTATCTATAGTCTAGAAACGATATGAGCCACATGTAGCTCAGCTCGTAGAACTAAAAGTCTCAGCACACCATATCAGACTGTAGGCTGTTTGAGGTTATTCCAATGCTCTGGATGCTTCCTATTCAAGAGAAATGTATTTGACCTGAATTTGACCGATTCTCTTACCCTTCCAAAATGAGATGTTAATGCTGGCGGAAGCCGTGGCCAGCCACATATTTCCCCTGCAGTGGCTGTAATACATTAACATGCTGGGTCTGCCAGGGCAGGAACCATTAAAGGGAAGGTGTCACCAAATTATTTTTTTTAATATAATAATGCTTTTAGTATGTCATTAAAATAAATTTAATTTATTTGTGTTTTTGTGTTGTACTTTTTACTTTTTTCTTTCTTTTACTTCTCTATGGGGGCTGCCATTTTTTTTCATCTCTGTATGTGTTTATTAACGACACATACAGAGATGGAATACGGCACATACATCCCAATAGAGAATGCGAACGGGAGCCGTTCCATTCACTTTAGCGTATGCCGTCTGTGTGGGAACGGCGCATGCGCCGCTCCCACACAGACCAAAAGGAAGGACTTTGGTAGAGCGACATGCGGCACCATTTTCATGTGGACCGGAAGCCGCGGCCGGACATTAAGAGGACAACTTCCGGTTGCGGCTTCCGGTCATATGTTGAAGGCAGCGCAGACGCAAGGACTAGGAGCGGCAGGGCGGAGGCGGCAGCGGCGGCAGGAGCAGGTAAGTTATGTTTGTGTATGTGATGTGTGTGTATGTTAGTGTTATACTGTCTGCTGAGCACTGTATCTAATCCTCCTACACTGTGCATTCGCTCAGAAAATGGCGGCACACAGTGTAGAAGGTTTGAACAGTCAACCCCCTCCTTTCTCCTGGCACTAGCCAGGATAAAGGAGGGGGGATTGTGTGAGGACACTAGAGCGAGTGTGTCTACTCCAAATTTGCAGCATAAAGCAATGAGGTTGCTTTACCACATGCCAATGCTGCAATTTTGGGAATTGCTCCCCCTAGTGACCAGCACATGGAAATGTTATAAATTAGAATCTAATTTATAATATTTCCTGACTTGTGAAAAAAAAAAAAAAAAATATAACAATGTGTAATCATTTATATACTAACTGTTTAACTGAAAGAAAAATAAAAATAATTCTAGCGAAACAGTCTAGCAAACAGAGGGCGGTCCCAAAGGAAAACATTCCCTGTATTATGTCCATATGCCCTCTAGTGTGTTTTTTTAAATATTTTCGATAGATAGATAGATAGAAC
This sequence comes from Rhinoderma darwinii, assembly GCF_050947455.1. Classification (NCBI taxonomy): domain Eukaryota; kingdom Metazoa; phylum Chordata; class Amphibia; order Anura; family Rhinodermatidae; genus Rhinoderma; species Rhinoderma darwinii. The sequence goes on along the minus strand of NC_134687.1, from coordinate 607,262,851 downwards.
AATACTCAACAAACAATCTATTAAAAGCCCCCCAATTATATTGAATACATTTATTTCAGTAACTAGTGTGCAGCACCTCGAAGACGCAGGAGCCGGCTGTAGAGATGGACAGATATGTGCTCGGCATTGGGTTTATTTTTTTTCTTTATCAACAATTTTTATTAGAATATAAAATAGCAAATAAGACATCATACGATATTTAAAATAAATTCAAAGTGTATAAATTTCAAGTACATAAATTCAAAGGCAGGAGATATTCTCCCAAGCAGATATTCTCCCAAGCAGCAAAAAAGAAAATTAAGAAAAGAGGAAATAATAACATCCAATGGCAAATAACAGCACAATATCCATATTAAATTCAAAAGTAGTGCAATATGTAGGGAAACCAGTCCCAAAAAAACAAGTAAGAATGACGATTTTTAAGTGTTAATTCCAACACAAAATGACACAAACACAAGACAACAGAAGGAAGAACAGACAAACAAAAGCACACAGAACTGGCGATAGAAACGTTCAAAAGAGGCCATCCAACCAAAGAGGCAAATCAGCACCACCCCGAAACACCGACCAGACTGACTAATGTTCAACAAAGATGTCAGATCTACCCCGGTCAGCAGACATCAGCTCCTCCATCCCCATAATCCCGTTCATTTCAGTAACCCATTCCTGCAAAGAAGGCACATGAATGGACTTCCAGTGACGTGGTATGATAGTGCGAGCTGCAGTCAAAAAATGCCGGAAGATACCTCTTTTGAGGCGTGGGAGTGATCCAGGAACCATGGAAAGCAAGCCAATAGAAGGAGATGTAGGAACTTCAGTGTCAAACAGCTTGTTCCCAAGGTCAAAATTTTCTCCCCAAAAGGGACGGAGCTTGGGACAATCCCACCAAATGTGCAACATGGTTCCAGGAGCCTCCCTACACCTCCAACAATCAGCAGACACATCAGGAAATATCCTATGCAGGAAGGAAGGACAACAGTACCATCTGGTAAGGATTTTATAATAATTTTCCTGAGCAAAACAAGAAGTCGGCAATTTGTGAGCCAAGAAAAAAGAAGTCCCCCAATCCTCTTCCGAGTGTCGAACCCACATTTCCTCATCCCATGCTGTAGTGAACACCAGTTCAGAAAAAGAATAGCTAGGGCGGAGAATCCCATGCAAATAGGACAGCATGTGAGAAAGAGCAGAAGTCAAGGACAGATAAAGTTCTAAAGGAGTCTTATCCTGCAGAAACACCAAACAATCACTGATGGAAGAGAGATACGAACGCAGCTGAAAATAAGACCACCATATTGATCGTCTCCCCGGGCAGGCCTCAGAGACAGCAGCAAGGGACAAAATAGCACCATCAGACGTAAGGGTCTGAGCTAGGTATCCGCCGTCCTGTCTCCCACAACACAGGAATGTGTCCACACCCACCGCTGGAGGGAAGGAAGGGTTATCAAAAAGAGGAGTCAAAGGACCCGGACGGTGAGCAAGGTTCAGGGTACCAATGATCCGCTCCCAGACCACAAGAAACTGACGTGTGAGGCAAGGCAGAGAAGACGTTGGTCGCTGTGAGCCAGGCAACCAAGGCAAAGAAGACAATGCAAGAGAGGACATACCTTTCTCAATGCACACCCATTGCTTACCCGCAGCCGAACAGAACCAATCCACCAACCTCATGAGGATCGCAGCTTGATGGTAACGCTTAAAGTCCGGTAAGCCCGCACACCCCTCCACCTTGGGCCTACTGAGGACAGAATATCTAATCCGAGGCTTAGAAGAGCCCCATACAAATTTGGTTATGGCATCATGCGAGGACTTGAAGAAGGACGCAGGAACCACAATGGGGACAGTCTCAAATATGTACAGAAATTTAGGCAAGATATCCATTTTAACAGCGTTAATACGCCCGAACCACGACATGCGCCTACCCCCATATGCTTCCAACTCTCGCAAGGTACACTGTAAGATAGGTGTGTAGTTCATGGTAAACAGGTCAGATAAATGTGCAGGGATATGTACCCCCAAGTATTTTAAAGATGCAGATTGCCACTTAAACTGGAAAACCCGAGCGAGATGAGCAGCTAGAGGGGCGTCCAGAGATAAATTCAGCGCCTCCGATTTAGAATAATTGACCTTAAAGAGGCTCTGTCACCAGATTTTGCAACCCCTATCTGCTATTGCAGCAGATCGGCGCTGCAATGTAGATTACAGTAACATTTTTATTTTTAAAAAACTAGCATTTTTGGCCAAGTTATGACCATTTTTGTATTTATGCAAATGAGGCTTGCAAAAGTACAACTGGGCGTGTTGAAAAGTAAAAGTACAACTGGGCGTGTATTATGTGCGTACATCGGGGCGTTTTTACTTCTTTTACTAGCTGGGCGTTCGGACGAGAAGTATCATCCACTTCTCTTCAGAACGCCCAGCTTCTGGCAGATCACGCTGTGACGTCACTCACAGGTCCTACATCGTGTCAGACGAGCGAGGACACATCGGCACCAGAGGCTACAGTTGATTCTGCAGCAGCATCAGCGTTTGCAGGTAAGTAGCTACATCGACTGCATATCCTGAAAATGACCTTTGAGGTTATACAAAGTAGAATAATATTGTCTGAAACATTCAGTGATACCGACTGGGTCATGAACCTCGCCGCTAGCGGGAGACGCAATTTTAGGAATATATGTTGCTTGCGTATGGGGATGTAAAATCCGTGCTAAAGACCGGCCACATTTATCCGCAAATTCGTATGAGTGTTTGTGCATCCGATCCCGAAATCTAGCATGCAATTGATCTAGCAAAGAACGCAAGGATTCTCGCGTTGTAGTGAGCTCAGAAAAAAACTGTGAAGAAGGAGCACGCTTATGACTGGACTCCAACTCCCGTATCCGCTCAAGGAGCCGTGCAATAGCTACCCCTTTTTCCCTCTTCAAGCGAGCCCCGTGCTGAATTAGGACACCTTTAACCACACACTTCAATGCCTCCCACTGTAAAGGTAATGGAGTAGAGTCATGAGCGCGCACAGAGAAGAAAGAGCTAAGCGTATCCTTAAGAGCTGACATACACACCGTATCCCGCAAGAGATTATCATTAAGCTTCCAAGACTGGAAACTGGGTACTGAATCAGGGAAGGTAAGGGATAAAAATAACGCAGCATGGTCCGACCAAAACATGGGGCCCACCTCAGAAGTAGGGTGCCAGGTAAGCAAGTGGTGGCTAACGAGAAAGACATCTAAACGACTGTACATATTGTGTAACGGAGAGAAATAAGTATACTCTCGTACCTGAGGATGGAGAATCCGCCACACGTCAATCAATTGCATAGAGTGCATCGTAGTCTTCAAGGCCGCCAGTTGTGTCTTAGGAACAGCAGACCTGCCCGAGGAGGTATCAAGCCTGGAGTCAAATGTCAAATTAAAGTCACCCCCCAAAAGTAAAACAACCTCCGAAAACTCCTCTAATTTCCTGAGAAATACTCGGCACACCTGAGCCTGATCCTGATTGGGAAGATAAAAGTTAGCCAACGTGAAAATCGTATTCCTAATGGACAGCTTACGAAAGACAAACCGACCACCCGGGTCAAGCAGGACATCAATGGCCTTATGAAAAAGCGATTTGTGGATACAAATACTAGCCCCTTCGGACTTAGCTTCTGGGTTGGCACTGTGAAACCAAACCCGGATAATACCGATTAGTAAACTGTGGTGTATGGGCCACTTGAAAATGAGTTTCTTGCAGGAACAAAATATGCATCCGCTCTTTGTGCATGTGATACAGTACCTGTGAGCGTTTTTCAGGGACATTAAACCCTCTAACATTAAAGGTACAGAGTTTCAACTGTGCCATCTCACCGTACTCAGGATAAGAAAGCCAATACTGTGTACTAATGTAACAAAGACAAAGACACGACAAACCAGGAAGGAATAACACGACAACAAAGACAAACAAAACGGGTGAAATGATCACCCACTCCCTGATCTAATCAAGGAGAAACAATCCAACGGCATTGTGTTTATGATGAATAAAGGGATTTAGTTGCTGTAGAATTGCGTCTTATGAAGAACAGAAACAAAATGTACTGAAGCGCCTCTGCAGAAAAAAGTGGGGGGACATTTGTGACCAAATTGTACTTTACACCCTCTGAGTGGCGCAGAGCAGGATTGTGGTCTGGGGTCTGGTTTCAATACTGTAATTGTTTGTAAGATGTTTTATTCATATTTTGTACATAGAAAATGATTGTTCTAGAAACTGTTCAAGAAACTGATCCAAAGCAAAATCATCTCAGATCCTACTTGATTTTTAGCCAAGCAGCTGGGTGGCTGGCGATCAATTTTTCCGATAGATGGCTCAAAAGAACCTGGAACCAACAATGCTTTTATTTTCAGCAAATCTCATGTCAGCCATTAATCGATATATATATATATGGTATTTGTATTCTTCTTCCTCTCCTTATTATATACAATTAATATCAGTTTATATAATTAATTATCACAGAAGAACTTCTGGAAAGTTCTCCTTAGGCTTCCTTTACAGACAGAATTTTTGTGGCAATTGATACTGCATCGAACAAGGAAACGCTTCCAAAAACAGTAGCGTTATAAAAAACGTGTTTTTTTTTAATAGCGATTTTAGTGGCTTTTTTTATTTATTTAGTGTCATTTGTGCATGTCTTTTTTGCCAATTTTGAAGTCCTATAAAGAGGCCTATGGCAAAAACGCCTAAAAAAATCCCTCCATATTCAGAACATGCTACATTTGGAAAAACGCCACTGACTACGAAATTGGCTTAAAAATGGCACAAACAAAAACGTAGTGTATGTAGCGCTATTCTATAGACTTTAATGTTACAACCAAATAAAACACCACAAAACGCATGAAAACGCTGCAAAACGCTTTGTGTGAATGCAGCCTTACAAACCCAACTAAAAATCAATAAAGTTTATAGTTTAACCCCTCAGGGACTCGGCTCACTTTGCCCTTTAAACACAATGAATTTTTCCATATTTGCCCCTTCTGAAAGCCATAATTTGTTTTTTTCGTTGCTGTTTTTCATTGCGTTACGGATTATATATTTTGATTTTTGTAGAATTACAATAAAATAATAATATATAATATAATTCATTAAAATGTATTTCAATGCATTTGGCTGGGCTCACACCTGCATGCGGTTCCTCGTTGTTCTTGTCCTTCAGAGGATCTAACGCAGGTGTGAACAAGGCCTTATTGACTATGCATGTACAATATTTTTCTGGTAATTAAAACAGCATTTGTATGCGTTTTTGTGGCATTTTTCATTTGGTGTCATTTTGTACATGCTTTTTTTTCTGGTGTTTTTGAAGTCCTATAGAGAAGACTGAAAAAATGCCATACCCAAAGAATACTGCATTTGGAAAAAACCGCCACTGACCACGAAGTTGCCTAAAAATTGCCACAAACAAAAACGCAGTGTATGTAGTGCTTTGGATATTTTAATATAGACTTTAATGTAACATCTGGCTGCATTAAGGAATGAACTACAAAAAACCGTAGAAAAACCCCACCAAAAACGCAGCAAAACGCAGTGTATGAATTCAGCTTTAGGGTAGGAAAACACTAGGCGTAAATACTGCAGATTTTCTGCAACAGATTAATTGCGGACAATCCACAGTGTATTACAGTAGCAGTAGTGTGGGTGAGATTTCAACAAATCTCGTCCCCACACTGCGGTAAATATCCGCCCAAATTAACGCACATAAATTGACATGCGGTGCGGTTACGTCAACCGCAACATATCAATTAATGCTGCGGATACGCAATTCTTCTTTTGCGGGTTTGCCCATTGAATTCAATGGGGTGCTTAAACCTGCAACAAAGCAGTGTGTGTTGCGATATTTGCGGCGGAATCACAGCGATGCGCTGCAAAAATCGCAAGTAAGAAAAACAAAATAATAAAGTTATACTTACCCATTGTTCCCTGCTTCTTCTCCAGTCCGGCCTCCCGTGATGACGTTGCAGGCCATGTGACCGCTTCAGCCAATTACAGGCTGCAGCGTCACATGGCCTGCAACGTCATCCCAGGAGCCCGGACTACGCGCCGAGAAGAGGGAGGGGGTAAGTATGAACGTTTATTTTTTTATTTTTCCGGCACCACTTCACAGCAGAAGTTCCGCCAGAAAAACGCATCACAATGTGGTGCCTTTCCCTGCAGTATTCAGGATGGATACGCTGCGCAGCTTAACGCAGTGTATCCGCACTGAATACGTTGTGTGTGTTCCTACCCTTAGGGTATGTTCCCACACACAGAATACACTGCAGAATTCTCTTTATTGCTCCAATACATCTGAATATTGAAAAGTTAAATTTTTTATTTTATAATGATGGTGGAAGGTACTTCTTGCATTGTAGAGTCTCTTGTCCAGCAGCTAGCACTTCAAAACCTGTAGCTACATGTTCTGAACTGGTGGCCACTGAGGGGGGGGGGGGGCGGTGAACTTTGGTTGTGCACTGGTACTTTAAACATGTGTGTGCTGTTACCTCAGTGGGTTTAGGATTATATACACAGTTAATTGAAATAGGAGAGAATATTGCTACAATCCACTATCTTCGGACCATTCTGCTTTTCACAGAACCCCTCCCCAAAAAGCCAGAGGTTCCTCTAAAATGTATGATGAGCGGTCAGGGCTGCTATGTATTGGCACCGTCCTTGTGCCGTGTTCTCACTAGTTGGAAGGCTGAGTGCTGGGCCAATACCATGATATATGGATATTCAGAGACACGTAGCCAATCTGGGATCTTGATTCAATTTATCTTCAGCTGTATCATTTTTCCAAGATTTGTTGAACTATTGCATAGGGAGTAATCATTAAAATATCCTTGGTGCAGATGTTCATTCATTTTCCTTGTTTCGATTTTTCTTCTTACTCCCACTGGGTTATAAACAGTTCACTTTCAACACATATAAACTTTTTATTTTTATATTTTCCTGACAGAATGAATATTTTAAATCCTTTCTCCTTGAACGCAGCAGAGTGTCGCACTAATAAAATATCTGTGATTCCGATACAACGCAGACGCTTCACTCTACAGAGGCGATGCTAATGGTACCTTGGATCGAGGATAAGGATGTTGTTATTAAAGGGGATGTCTCATGAAAACAACCCTGTTTAGAGATGAAGCCAGACTTGTGATCAACCGATCGCAGCGGATTTAGCTTTGCAACATGAAGGAAGTGGCGGCCAATCATAAAAATGGTCGTCCAGAGATAAGAGCAGTGTACGATTTCTAAGATTGGACTTTCTAAGTGCAGAGTTATATCAAGGTTGTTATGGGCTAAATCCACTCAGGGAGCACATAGTGAAATGCGGACCCCTAGCAAAATCAAAATGAGACCCTGGCCCCACAGCAATATCCTCAACTCCAAGACACCACCCCATCTTATGTGCTTGGCGCATGTAAGGAGCTCAGTTCAGAGTTGCATGGCAATCCTCTACACAGTGATAAAATAATATATTACTCAGTTATTCTCCCCCAATTATGTGATTTTATAGATTTTTTGTTGAAGCAGTTCTCTGGAAATATATATTGGATGACCTATCCTGACCCATGGAACCCCGACCATTGAGTAGAATGAAGGGGCCAAGGTATTTGCTGGAGCACAATAGTCCCTTCAATGTTTATCTAAGCACGGTGGCTCATCCGTATGTGCGACGCTTGCGACTTAATTCTGCAGTTTGAAGAATTAGCCATCAATGTATATTCATGGAAAGCCCCTTAAAGGACCCTTGAAAACTCACCAGTTGTTCATATGATAATTTATACTTTTTTGGCTGTAGGTCAGGATATTAAAGTTAAAATGCTGATCCTTAGGATAAGTAATCAATATTTGATCAGTGACCCTCCAGACCCACACTGATCATCAGTATGAGGGGGTTGTGCCCTTTATTGTATTCACAGGCACTGCAGCTTGGCCGTATGCATGAAAGTGGTCACTGGCCCGAATTTATTTTATGGCCACCTGGTACAATGAAGAGGGGTATTACAGCTGGTATTATATGTAAAGTTTATGATGTAGGCACTGTTGGTTGTATAATATGGGCCACTTAACTGGAGTTAATTGGGCGCTATAACTGGTATGGAAAATATGGCCGCTATCACATGGCACTGTGGGGCACAGACTAGCATAAAACACCAGTCTTGAAGCCCGCTGGAGCAAGATTCAACAAATTTAAGAGGCGCATCCTTGTGATGTCAATGTGCCAGAAACTAAAATCTTCGAAAATAAAACCATACATCAATTTCTGACAACTGCTTTCGCAAAGCCTGAACTACTCTTTTTAAAAGTGGCAAGAGCGGCGTAAAATTGCAAAGAGCTGCAAATTGTTGCGCAAATATGGTGTGCGCCATCATCTGCATAATTTTAGCGTCAGTAAACTGACATTATGTAGAAACTGTCAGGAAGCACTCTCAGGAGACAATGTTGAGGAAAGGTGCCAACCTCATGGTAAACCTTCTTACCGTGTAGAAATTGTAGAGAAAAGAGGAGAGTCGGCACTCCAAATAGAAGGTGTAAAAAACTTATTTTTCTTAATTTTTTATCCATATGAGAATAAAACCCCACTGTGTGAGTAATAGGTGAGTAGCAACGTTTCGGGTATATAACCCTTCCTCAGGCTCGCTCAAAATCGGCAGTCAGCGCCACACAGTAATGTGTCACTGTGTGGTGCTGACTGCTGATTTTACGAGAGCCTGAGGAAGGGTCATATACACGAAATGTTGCTACTCACCTATTACTCACACAGTGGGGTTTTATTCTCATATGGATAAAAAATACACCTTCTATTTGGAGTGCCGACTTTTTTCTCTACAGTAAACTGACATTAGGTCATGCTTAAACTAGAGGTATTTGAGTTCTATGATTACTGTAATATGCTGTATTAATATAACTGGTATACATATGTACTTCGCCTGGAATTATATAGGCACTATGGCTGGATTTGTGTTGTAGTATTATTAATGCATTAAGAAAGTTATTATTTTTTAACTATGATTGCCATTATATAGCTGGTAAGATTATATTTGCACAACTGTAACTATATATGAACTATGGCTGGCAGTAATATACATGCACTTTATGGGTAAGTCCACATGTAGCGTAAATACTGCGAATGGAATTAGTTGTTGCCGCATAATACAGTAGCAGCAAAGTGAATGAGATTTGAACAAATCTCATCCGTACGCTGAGTAAATATGGAGCGGAAAAAATGCTCAGAAATTGATCTGCGGTGAGTCTGTTTTTCACAGGCTGCAGCAGTCACATGCGATGAAACGTCATCCCAGCGCTGCAGAACATCAGGACGTCGGAGAGACACGTCACCAAGGTAAATATCCTTTTTTTTAGTGCAGGATTTCTGTATCAGAAATTCCGGCTGAAAAACCGCACCACAGTTTGGTGTGATTTTTCAGCCGGAATTCCCTGCGGCGCCAAAGGTGGATACACTGTGTGCTTTTACGCAGCGCGTCGGCCCTGTGAGGACATACCCTATCTGGTTTGATTATATATGTACCACTGCTGGTACTATTATATAAACGCTGTGGCTGGAACTATTAGGGTATGTGCACACACACTAATTACGTCCGTAATTGACGGACGTATTTCGGCCGCAAGTCCCGGACCGAACACAGTGCAGGGAGCCGGGCTCCTAGCATCATAGTTATGTACGATGCTAGGAGTCCCTGCCTCTCTGCAGGACAACTGTCCCATACTGTAATCATGTTTTCAGTACGGGACAGTAGTTCCACGGAGTAGCAGGGACTCCTAGCATCGTACATAAGTATGATGCTAGGAGCCCGGCTCCTGCACTGTGTTCGGTCCGGTACTTGCGGCGGAAATACGTCCGTCAATTACGGACGTAATTAGTGCGTGTGCACATACCCTTATGTATGTGCCACATCCAGTTTGATTATACATACACCACCGCTGGTACTATTATATATGCACCACTACTGGTACTTTTATATATGCACTATGGCTGGCACTATCATGTATACACTTCATCTGGTGCTATTATATATATACTCTGAATGGCACTATTATTTATGCACCACATCTGGTTTGATTATACATGCATCACTGCTGGTACTATTATATATGCACTATGGCTGGAACTAGTATGTATGCACTATATCTGGTTTATTATATATACACCACTACTGGTACTATTATATATGCACTATGACTGACACTAATGTACATGCACTATAGCTGCTTGATTATATACGCACCACTACTGTGACTATTATATTTGCACAAGGCTGGCACTATTATGTGTGCACTATATCTGGTTGATTATATATGCGCCACTGCTGGTATTATTTTATATGCACGATGGGCTGGCACTATCATGAATGCACTTCATCTGGTTTGTTTATTATATTATATACGATTATATATGCATTACGCTTTTGCTATTTTACAGATGTTGCAGTGCTTATTTTTTTTTAGGACTATGGGAGCCACCTGGCAGTGGTGTTGGCACTACAAAGTAGGAGGCAGGAGGTGGTAGTTGGGACCTTTCTGATTTCTGGCTATGTGAATTACATGCACCATTCCCTCCCCTTTAGTTTTGACACTTAGATTATTTTCTTTGTCAATTATGAGAGTGAAATCCCCCTAGAGAGTAGGACTTGTTCTGCTTTTTGGTACTATGTTTTATATTTTTGTGGTGATGTCAGTGTTAAAACTTTGACTTGACAACTACAAACCAACATGGCGATCATGTCCATAGCAGCACTCACCAAGCAGTCAGTGATTTAAAGAACTATCAGGAAAAAAAAGCTTAATTACAGAAGAAATAAAAACCTGTATGAATGTGAGATACTTGGCTGAAAATATTCCGCAGGAAGAATGAAACATAAAATTCTATGTAACAGACGGCCGCACTCGGGTGAGTTCAGAAATGTGTGTGGTATAACGGTTCAGGGAAGAAACACTGTTGCCAATGACTTTATAGCCAATAAATTTTAATTGTGCTTATTATGTTAATCCACCATCGGCTGGTAATAAATAATACATATCCGATGATGTTACAAAAAATTCTTGTTTTACTACAATTATCCAACTGTGAAAACACCGGAATCTTGTAGTAGAAAAAGGTAGTAAAAAAATCTTAACAATCTCCGGGAAACATTTACCAATGGTAGGGGATACAAACAAACCATATAGCAGAGCCATAACTAGGCTTTCTTTTACCCTGGGCAGAGGTTCAGTTTGCTGCCCGATCCCTGTATCTAAATATCTTGGCCATGGCAAAAAGGCTTGTTGGCACCTTCATGGCACATGCCCTGGTAGCCCCCCGCCCTAACTACGACTGTTTTATGGGCTTGGGTGACATTGTGGTTCAATTATATACTCATTATTTGGATATCAGAGAGGACTTGGACATGGAATGGGCCAGAGCTTAATGGATCGAACGCAATGACAAGGTTTGGTGGGTCAGGTCAATAGGGGTTTTAGTGCAACAGGGACAGCACGGTGGCTCAGTGGTTAGCACTGTTGTCCTACAGCACTGGGGTTTGAATTCCACCAAGGACAACGTCTACCTCGAGTTTTTATTTTATCCCCTTGTTTCTGTGGGTTTCCTCTGGGCAAAGCAGGAAGAGATAGGGGTAAATGAGCAAGGATTGGTTGGGGAACATAGTTGAGTGCGCGCTGGCCTTCTAAGAACCAGAAAGAGCTGGCGCGCACACTATAGAACAATTCTGGAGCAGGTGCAGGAAAGGAACGACGGGCTCTGGAGCGGGGCAAAAACTGAGGTACGGCGGACACTGTAAGTATACTGCCGACGGGGACCGCCAGCAAAGACAGGACGCTGGTAGCTTAACAGAATATGTTAGTGCTATATAAGCAACAAGAAATAAAATAAATAAAAAGAATACAGATTGGGATTTTGACATATTGTTGAGTAGGGAAGGATCAGTGTTCTGTAATATAGAAATAAACCGGTGATATGTGTTAGGTTGGTGATAGTTCGACCACTGGGACCCCCATTAATGACTAGAACGTGTACCTCCTGTCCCCTTTAATACCTCCTATAGACATTGTAAGGAGTTGAATGGACCGATGGCCAATTGCTCGTCTCTTTCCATGCCTCCCAAAGACTTATTTTGAGCGGGATACATAAGACCCCAGTCCCCCGTTCCACTTCCTACAAACAGTTATGGTGGGGAAACTGGTATGGAGCCAAGTTTGTGTTTAAACCAAGTCTATGGTTCCCCCGTAAATTGTGATTGGTGTGGACCCATATCAATCCAACATTTAGATCTACAATTTGGAAAGACCCCTTTAAAAAGTTGACAGAAGAGGACTTTACATTTACCAGGGACTGACTAATATTTGGGGGTGGAATTTGTTTTCCGTTTTTTTTTTTGGGGGGGAATGCTTTGTTATGCTGTATATTGATGTAATCCTGCTGCCTCCACCTTAAGTCCTGCGTGTAAATACGAAAAATTCCAATATCTCCGTTCTGAATGCTGAAATATGACAAAATTGTCATAAAGTGCAGATTCCTAAACTGGTTTGAATTTCCTATGAATTTTTTTTTAGATGAGGCACAAAGACGTGCACTTCATTTCTGTTTTATAAACCGCGGAGAGGCCAAAGCAGTGAAGTGAGGAATGTGGTTTTATTAGTTGGCTGATAGAGTGTTTTGGGGTCATAGCGCTGGCAAGTGGGTGAGATCTGCTGAAGGTCAGCTTGGGTTTCATGTACCACTCCAAACAGCGTTCCAGATGTTCCTTCTGAAAATCCGCACAAGATTAGGGTACACTTATCCCGCAGCCACACAACAATAGAGAAGTGAGACGTGAATGAATGTGTTTATTTGGACAGCTAAGCCCACAATTCTTTGCAGCTATGGTGTGTTTGACATTATTTGATATTCCAACATATTGAAACTGGCTGTGAACCTTCGGCTTTGCAAATAAGTAAACACTGGGAGATCTTTTTCCAATTTTTTAATGTTTTTCTTTTGAAAAAAAAAGTTATGGAAACTTAAGGCAAAATTTATTTTTACTTTGTGTATAGGGTTGGGCACGATGAAAACTTGACAATTGAAGAGTGAAATATTATAAAAGTGATTTACTAAAATGTGGAAATGATATATCCGTCAACGTTCTACTCTAGTAATATACAAAAAATAGATATGTACTGTTTGCCGGTCTAAACCAGGTCTTTCTTTTCATAGAAGTCAACGGAAACATTTGCGCCTTTTTCATTCTAATGGTCGGCATATCGTCAACCATTATGTGGATCGGCAAGAACAAAAAGTTTTTATCTCTAATCTTGACCACGCCTCCGAATCCGGCCCTAGTTATAATGGCAAGATAATAAAGTGTTCTCTGTGCCCCGACCTAGGGATTCCAATAAGCACTAAACTTTGGGTGGTAAATGACCACAAGTGCTATAAATTTACTGAGACCACAAGGGAGATCTAAATTAACCTTTGAACCACCAGAAAAAAATTATATTAACACCTATACACTAGGGATATTTTTTATTAAACTCTAGACAACCAGGGAAATTTGTTTAAACCTTGGACCACCCAGGACATTATTTAGGATTATATAATTAAAGGGGTTCTCTTAGGATAGGCCATCAATGTTTGATCGGTCATGATCTGACCCACGCCAATCAGCACAGTGAAGGGTCGTGGCACTCATGCGAGCGATGCGATTCATTCTTTGGGCACAGTACTTTGGCTGCAGGGAGTGGAAAGGCTGTAATACCAGACACAATCGCTCGTACAGACAAGCCACTGTGCCTATGTAAACAATGAAAGTGGTACGGCCTTCATGTGAGTGCTGTGGACCCTTCATTTTGCTGATCGGTGGGGATCCCGGAGGCCGGACTACTAGCTATCAAACATTGATGGACCATCAATGTTAATGTCCCGGAGAACCCCTTTAACTCATGACAACCCCTTCAGGGATATTATCATGAACTCACAGACCCTCAAGGTTTTTTTAATGTCTACCAGAGATTTTATTTACTAACATTAAAATCATCAGTCAAATACTATTTGAAATAAATATATAGATATTAGAGATATTATTCATTAACCTTTCTACCAACTTAGATTTTAATATTAACTCGTAGACAATAGGTATATTTTTTATTAATATCTAGACCAACCAAGGTGATACTATTAACCCACAGACAACCAGGGATATTAATACTAACCAGTAGATCACTGGGACTATAACTAGACCCTAGACCATTAGAAATATTATTTATTAACCCCATTCTACTATTGATATCTACAAACCTCAAGACCACCAGAATTATTAATCTTATTCACTCCTAGACCACCAGGGATGGCCAGATAAACTCCTGTACGACGTATCTGACTGATTTCTTCTATGTCTAGTAGGTTGTCTGCTATCAGGGATGTAGCAGTGAGGAGTCTTCTGCTTGGGACACCACTCTATTAACCAGACTGTTAGTAGTTCATTAGCCACCATTGATGGTTCATTAGCCCTGATGAACCGATCTCTTTCCGGTGGGTCTAACTCCATTTTAATAGATGTCATGTAATGCTTCATTTCACCTTCAGTGCCAGCAGGAACCCGACAATCATCTCATTCTCAGGGGACTGGTCATCATGGAAGGGGTTGGCCAAACCTGATTGCCCCTTTAAAAGAACGTCCAATTTTTACAATGTGCGCTTCGAACCAGGTAAGAGTAGAACATACTCAATGCATAGATCTCTCCATCACCAAAGTTGATAGGAAGTTACTGAAACCATTGGTTTGTTTTTCCCGATTCAGTGTCAATCACCCAAAGATGGTTTGAAGATCATTTTTTTTCATCACTATTTTGGACCTGGGCCAAAAAGTTGTCAGAAACCTTATACCGATCTGAATACATCATCACGCAAGGTCAATGAAGAGCTTGGCTTTATGAAATGGGCATGCAAAACCCATTCATCAGATTGATACAAGACACATTTTTTACCCTTCTATTCCAGTCTAGCAGTGATTTATTCATTAGCATAGCCTTGTTCAGGGCAATAGAGCCGGCTTCATAAATGAAGGGAGGTGCAGACAAGCCCTATGTTGCATCAGCCCTTTATTATGCCCATGGGATGCCGACTTCCATGGGCATCTGTTGCACGCCCTCCTATGTCAGCACGTCATCTCATAGCTCGGATTCAGAGAGCTGGCCCAGGTCCAGTGTCGCTTCCAACCTTGTCAATTTTAATATTTGATAAATCTACAGGACATAAGTTTCATTGAACTCACTCTTACATAAAAGAGAAATATGGATCAGTTTATTTTTTTTTCCTCTAAAATAATCCATTCCATATTTGTTGCTGCAAATGAGCTGCATTACCGGCAAAATAATCTTGTTCATATTTCACAACCGGCTAAACATATGGATATTTATGGGGAAGTTAACTTCTAGGGCTATAAAGTTGCATTGTAGATGCAGACATGGTGTATTAGAACCATAGTCCAGGGTCAGCTTTCCAAAAACTCCTGAATACCAAGCAATATACTCTCCACCTCCAATATTGCAACATAAGGGGATCTGTCCCTTATGTATTTTATTTGATGATACATATAGCTCATATTATCATCTTCTTTTACAGAATATGGATGATAAAAAAGAACAACACCATGCCCTAAACTGTGCACAGTCAATGATAAAATGTTTGAAATCTCAAATTGTATATATTTTGTATTTGGGGATTGGCCATCCAAAACGTCCATCATGTCAATATCCAACATTTATTGGGGATTATTTTTTTAATATTATTATATTATGTCTTTATAGCAGTCTAAGCTCGTTTTCTAATATAGAGTCAAAAATTTCCTGTAGAGACACAGTTCATGATAAAATTATGTCTACAGCTGCCACTAGAGGGCACTTACTGCATACTGTGTTATTATTGTGCTCAATGTATAAACAGTATACAGTAAACTCCTAAGCTCCCCCTAGAGGTGGCTTAAAGCAGCCAGAACAGGATTTTGAGTTCTCTATCAGAAAAACTGTGCTCCCACCACTATAAAGGTAAAAAAGGGTAACTAAAGTTTTAAAAAACAAATTGACATGTCATAGTGACATGTCAGAAGTTTTCATTGGAGGGGGTCCGAGCACTGAGACTCCCACTTATCGCTAAAATGAAGTGGCAGAAGCGCTCCGGTAAGCGCTGAGCTGCTTGGTTTCTGATTGACTTTCCTTAGACTGAAAGACTTTCTATTGAGCCTGAACACTGTTCCAAGGAAAGCCGATCAGAAACGAAGCGGCACAGCTCACCTTAACGATCGTGGGGGTCTCAGGGCTTGAACCCCCACTAATCAAAACTTCTGACATGTCACTATGACATATTACATTTTAAAAAAAAGAAACAGCGCAGAATATTGAACCTATTTAGGAAAAGAAAAAATATTGTAGTTTATAATATTTCCTACTAAACTTGGGCTTGTACAACAGCAGTCAATCTAACCAATCAGAGTTGCAGTATAAAGAATGGGGAAGACTAAAGCAAGAGTCTGAGCCTCGGATGAGACAGGAGGTAGATTTTAGATTACCACAGACTCCACTTGACAATGCAGCTGAGCTGGAGTCACTGATCATAGCAGAGCCCTAATGGAGCAGAGCTGAACAGCAGCTAAGACTGAACAGTATAAATAGCAGATAAGCATCACTTATAGGTTGGGACTTATATAGAGGCCACAACTGGACATCTGTTAATAAATAATTGTACGTCACAGTTGTTCTTTTAACGCTTACTGTGGAATCTGCTGTGTCACAATATTACAAAATTCCTAAAACGAAAATAAACGGTGAGTGGGTCATATCATCAACTGAATAGTTTGTGTATATGGAATATAGGATCGGATGGCTAAATGTTCCCAGCACAGATAATTAAAACAGTATGAAAGGCCAACCCAATATGGCTTTAAAGGGGTACTCCGGTTACAGCAAATAAAGGTTATATTTTGTATGGTGAAAATTTATTAAATTTTCCATTATACTTTCTGTAACAATTCCTTACGGTTTTCAAGATCTCTGCTTGCTGTTATATAAAAGGAACTTCATGTGATGGACACACAAGTGCAGGGCTGTTACAATATGTGACGATAGTACAGTTATCAGAGCTGTGTCTTGTAACGAGCCGTGCGCCTGTGTGTCCATCACATGACCAGGACAGATTTCTATCCATTGGAAGTAAACAATGGCAGTTCCTACTGAATGACAGAAAGCAGAGATCTTGAAAATGTATACAGAAATTGATAAGAGGAATTGATACAGAAAGTGAATTGAAAAATTATACATATTTTCATTATACAATTTATAAAATCTATTTGGAATATCCCTTTAATACCACCAGTCAATCACACATCTATCTGTATAGGGGGACAGTGTAATGCAGGCATGCTGTAAAGATCCCATAGTCAGGGCAACCTGTATAAACAAGCATACAATGCCACTTGTTGTGTAGTTAAGGGTTTCAAGTGAGGGAATGGGTAAGTTTTACTACTTTAGTACCAGGGTATATTCCCCTATTAATGACTAAATACAGTTGAAGTAACAAGAGCTTCTCCTGCTGTGGCCTATCCTCAATCAGCCATTATTTGAATGGCCAGCATGGAATACCACATTTCCCCTGTAGTGGCCACTGTAGGTAAAATGTAAGGCTGGTGGTTTCTAAAACTAAACCCGTGATCAGACGATCACCAGGTTGGTTTAAGGGTTTCTGAGATATGACCCCATAGGGTAGCCCTTTCCTGTACAGTCATATGATATTTACGGTTTGGATCATTGTGGAGGCGCTAGCCCTATGGCTTGAGTGGCCAGTGGCGTTCTTTTTGTTTTGTTTTAACTTTTTTGTATATGTATTTATTTTTACATTATTATTATTATTTATTTATTTTTTACACAAAATTCCCCCCATAAGGTCATAAGAGACTTTTAGGAAACATTCTAACTTTATATTTCATTTTTACTTAGAGTTTTTTTTCCTATATTGAAAGAGAGCTGTAATTGTTGCATCAAGCATTTTTGTCAAAGGGTTGTCTTATGATGTTATGGGGTATCACTAGGATATGTCAAATCACTAAGATTTGTGGGGGTCCGACCTCCGAGGTCCCTTTGGCTTATTCCCTGCAAAACGGCGTTGAGGTCACCAGCTGTATATAGAACTACAACACAGCCATATTCAATCGCAATTTCTTTACTATCATAAGAATACCATTTTAAAGGACTATTCCAGTTATAGCAAGTTATCACCTTTCCAATGGATAGGTGACACCATCTAGATCGCTGGCGGTTCGACAATTGGAACCCCCACTGCTTGGCAATTTCCGTCAGTGCCATAGACTTTTAATGGAACGGCAGGGAGCATGCTCTGCCGCCGCTCCATTGAACTCCTCCTGGGTAGCAGTCTTGCAGCTGGTGGGAACGGGGGACACGAGGCCCCTGTTCTGACGATCCGTGGGGTCCCAGCGGTCAGACTCCCACCGATCTCGCCATTATCACCTATCCAGTGTAGAGTTGATAACTTATAACAGTAATACCCCTTTAAGGTACTCCGGGAGTTATGCCAAATGACAAACTTTACTCCAGTACCTTTGACAAACTCAGCTATGCTACATCTATTTATCCTATCATACGCTGTTCTTGTGTGTAATATCCAAATTTTCATTACCCGACTCCTATATTCTCTGTGAGGCCATAAATGACTTACATATTGTACATAAGTGCTAGTGAAATTATGATGCCTCCGTCTTATGGCCCGATTAACATTGAGACAGAGCGAAGATAAATGGCCTTGTGGAAATCATCTATACGTTATTTACAGAGGGAATATCAGTGATTGAGCCGGGAATCCAGATGTATTTTGCAAGACTACAGGGAATAAGCAAAGCTGAATCTGATTAGGAAAGTTAATAAACTAAATTGAGTAGCCAAATATATCTTGAGATCTTAATATTTTTTATACGCTCCCTGGGGAATCGCCATGAACCGCTGCACACACATCAGCGCTGTATAAAGTTCACTGTTTGCTGCATAGATTATTCTCCAGTGGGCATTAGGGAAGAAATAAAGGATATCGGATTGTCCCAGAGATCCATATACTGAATTATCGCCTTCTTTTCATCACCGTCTTATGAATATCCATTGCGGATTATTTATAGGGAGTCATTTATGAACTGCCGGCACGATGCAGGGGCAAGAATGCTGCTGAGCTATTTGCAAAATGTGCACCTGCTGTTATGGGGACAGAATATGAACTACTGTACATAGCAAGGCAGCATCTAATGTAGAGCGTACTAGGGCTTGCAGCTGTAACAGAGCTGGATTTGTCATTTGTGATTTTCCATAGAACTGCACATAAACTTAATGAGGAATCACAGAAAAAGTTAAATGACAAACTCAGCTCTGGTACATCTGTAGGTGGATAGGAGTTGGTAATGATAGGACCCTTACCCCGCAAAAGAATAAATGTGAAAGTGTAAACTTTAGCCATAGATACTAAACTAGCCATAGACTTTATTTCGGCAGACCCCACCGACTTTGCGGGATTCACAAACAATCAAATGTCTATGGGGACAACCCAACTGTCCTGTAAAAGGAAACACGGATCGGACAGGTTGGATTTAGACATATTTCAACCTTTCTTTGACCTGAGATAAGCATAGTCACAGAACTGACTTGTCAGCCGTCAGGGGCTCCTATATTCAACTTTTTGAGGTCACAGAAGGACCATCACTATAAAACATAACCTATGATTAACACAAAATACACTAAAATATCTATACCCTATTTGCAGCCGTGACTCGACAGGATGTTGGACCTGACATTTTCTGGAGTGTATCGTATCCAAAAATTCTTTGTACCTCTAATCCCAGTTGCACACCACCGAGTGCCACTCAGACCATTTTTCACAGCATCCGAGTGGCACCCGATAGATTTCATGGACCCATTCACTTTAGCAGGTGAATCGGGACTGTGGAAACGGATCCGACTCTCCGATCCGTGGAAAGATAGGACATGTCCTATCTTTCCACGGATCACGGACGGGACTCGGGCGGCACACACGGTCGTATGCATTAGGCATAATTTGCAAGTAGAACCAGTTTAATAACTTTTTGTGAGGTTTATCATGCCTCAGTTGTGTTCAGTGCGGTTGCTTTTATATTGTTTTTGAACTGCTGTGTTTTATAATATCATATGTTGAATATTAGTATTTGTGCTGTCTTTTGATCTATTGTAATGGACTGATTGTCCGAGATAGACATTTCCCACCGCTAGGGACCTACTAGGGTACATAGAGAAGTTTCCAGAGTGGGATTGCCCTTATCAATGCGCAGTTTTGATGCAGGCATGGTCTCTTTAATTTAGCGTTTACATAGGGTGAGATTTATCCTATCTACTCAGATATACCTGATCAATTACATCACCCTACCTACTTATCCAAAGTCTATTTTGTTTTGACGTAGTGAGACCTAGTTATAGACGCTTTATTTTAGTGTATTTTGTGTCAATTAAAGGTTATAATGAATGGCGTCAGGACCCGCGCCGGAATGCGCCTGGAGATGGAGAGGACCTGCGATGCACCCAATTCAGGAGCGAGGAGGGTAAGTATAAGAATACTGTCCTGGGTCATGTATCTAATCCTATCATGTGTAATACTGTCTGCTGGGCCCTGTATCTAAGCTTATCATGAGTAATACTGTATTCTGGGGTTTGTATCTAAGCTTATCCTCTGTGATATGGACTGCTGTGCCCTTTATCTAAGCCTATCATTCGTGATACTGTCTGCTGGGCCCTGTATCTAAGCCTACTAAGGGAGATATTGTCTGCTGGGTAATGTATCTAATCCTATCATGTGTAATACTTTCTGCTGGGCCCTGTAGCTAAGCCTATCATGTGTGAAAATGTCTTCTGGGGTTTGTATCTAAGCTTACCATCTGTGATACTGTCTCTTGGGCATTATAGCTAAGCTTATCATATATGATACTGTCTGCTGGGCCCTGTATCTAAGCCTATCATGTGTGATACTGTCTGTTGGGTCTTGTATCTAAGTCGATCATGCGTGATACTGTCTGCTGGGCCTTGTATCTATGCCTATCATGTGTGATACTCTGCTGGGCCCTGTAGCTAAGCCTAATATACGTCATACTGTCTGCTGGACTGCTGTATCTAATCCCATCCAGTGGCAGAGCTAAAGGGCTCACAGTCCTATAGATATGCGGTCTCCGATATAGATGGACGGACGGACAGACAGAAAATTTTGGGTGAGGGCAAAACATGTCTTGGGGCTTGTGCCCCTTATGTCTTCAGACCTTAGCAACGCCCCTCGTCACTTAGAAGACCCAGCGAAGCAGATGAACGTTGCGTGCCGTAGGCCATGAAGAGAAGTTATGGGGGCCCAAGAAGAACTTTTGCACTGGAGCCCATGAGCCTTTCGATACGTCCCTATTGATGGTTCTTCTGTGACATTGTCCCCTGGGATAAGCAGAAACGGAGAAGTCTAGTAACCACCAATGTTCCTCCCTCCAAAGAAATAAAATGTCTATTTCGCTGTTCACAACAGATGGGTAAATTTGAGAGTTAGGGGTTAGATCTGTTGGCCGAGTGACCATTTGGTTGACAGCTCTTTTATATCTATTCTTTCCAAGGAGCCATTAATGGGAGCATTTAGAAGACACCGGTAGAGTACATAGTCCTAGGGCACCACAACCAATGACTGAGATATGATGGACTCATCAGGGGCAATGATTCTGTAGTTACAAACTATCCACAAACTGTACAAGACAACTTTACATTGTGTTGTAAACTCTGCTGTTATCATTAGTAAGGACATATAGTGATAAACCCCAGCAACAAGTGGTCTACTCCAATGTCACATAGGGCCACCTGATGCTGGACCTCATGGGCATTGTTGCATGCATGCCTCTATAACATCTCAGAACTTGGGCTTATCAGAACAACCTCTGTTGGGCCAGTGCAACCATGGAAACCTGAGATGGAACACTCCGGCAAAAGTGATACAATGTGTTATATCTAGTGCAGGGGCTGAGGGGGTGGAGCATGACACATGGAATCTCTCTTTGGTGTTCTTTGAATCCTGGCGTCATGCACCGCCCCCCCCCCCCACCCCTATGGGTGACATTCTACCTTGGAGCCACCTAAATTTACAAGAAAGAGAAATTTGGGCAAAAGTACAGGGGTGATGCAGTTAATTCATATTCCATTGGTTAATCTTCCTGATGTCACCAGGGTTATTTATGGTAGACTGTAAGTATGTATATTGTGAATGGAGAAATAAAATGGGCAATGTGTAAAGAGTCATCACAACAGCCCCACTGCTCCCAAAAATTCTGCTGATAGCGCTGGGAGAGCAACTGATCATTAATACGGCCCAAATTGTTCTAATTTATAAAGGAAACCTCAGTGATAGGTATATACTTGGTAGTGGTCTGTAGCTCTTGAGCTGTGACGACTTTGGTGTAGTTGGTAGGGGGGACTGGTGGGATATGTTCTCCATGTGCTTGGTGCCAAGGGGGCACCAACAAGCCACTCTGTCTTTGCCGGGGCATTTAGGTACAGGACTAGGGCAGAAAACGAAATTTTTGCCCCAAGGGTGGTGAAACAACAAATCCCATCACATCTTGGCATCCTGCAGCTATCACATCATTCTACGAGAAGTAGTTTCATCAAAGCTTGCAGATCGATGTACTAAGGAATTCCTAATGACATAATTCTCTACTATAATTACTACAGCATCCCAAAAAAAGCAAAATAATACCGTCTTTTACCTGGAGTCATATGTGAAACCCCACATAAATGTGTTGTGACGCCAACTTAGTAATGTTACATCTGGAAAACTCCCCACTGCTACATCTGTCCGCACAGTGGGAGAGCTTCAAAAGTCCATGCATAACACAGAATCAATTTCCACCTCATAGACAGTGAATATTATTATCACACATTAAGAGCTCTCCAGGAGAAGTTTGTTTTCAGAGATTGTAATACTTCTCCCTGTGTTTGTGCTTGCACGGCTGCTGATCACTGATGCCGACTTCTTGTAACAAAGCGCAGATACAGTTTCATTAATCTACTACTCAATGTAATAAAGTAAAATCCCATCTTTCGAACACGGAAAGACTCGTCTTCAGGTAGTATTATCATAACCGGAGAGGAGGAGTGACAAAGAAAAAAAAGGGGAGGTGAGAGCAGGGGCTATGCATATCTATGAAGCCTGAGTGACGCTGTGACTAAATGATAGCTCCATGACTGCTATAACTTAGCTACTTGGATCCACCTACAAGAGGAAAAA
Source organism: Rhinoderma darwinii (assembly GCF_050947455.1). Lineage (NCBI taxonomy): Eukaryota > Metazoa > Chordata > Amphibia > Anura > Rhinodermatidae > Rhinoderma > Rhinoderma darwinii. Next base: position 607,239,540 of record NC_134687.1, on the reverse strand, counting down.
ATAGTCAGGACTATAAGTGACTGACATAAAAAAAGAGCTCTTAGCACAGCTAGGATTTTTGAGCAGGTATTATTACATTTTTTGGAGAGTTGAGGTAAGGGTAGTCATCTAGGTGTGTTCTATTTTTCAGAACAGATTCAACCTTTGGAACAGAAATGCTTCTTTTAGGGAGTTAATTAGCCTCTTTGAGGAGCAAGTCCCCAGTGCACATGGAACGCATGGGCCCAGACAACCACAATTCATTCTGTTTTGGCGGGCCAATATATTGTGCAATTATCATGATACACCATCAGACCTCTCATTATTGCTTTATAATAGTGCTTTTCTATTATGTGGCTGAGGGGGCTTTGGGTACCCCCAGGTACCAGGGCCCTGATGCGACTGCAACCTCTGTACTCAAAGGTAACGGTGTTATTTTACTTACCTGTGAGATGAAAAAACTAGACAGATTTGTCCAACATCAATGCAAACATTGGCGATTAATATTTCTGATAATTTATAGGAAAACACAATTTAAAAATCAACAAATTTGAGGCAAACTTTGATTTTGGTAGATTTGGGTCTGGGGAGGAGCTAGAATGGCAGATCTTAAAGTCTAAACATCAGTTTTCAACATCAAATCAAATGGCTATATTTTATAACCTCTGGGATTGTCTCCTACCTATTAAACCTCCATAGCTCATTGACTCCATCTCTAACCCCACCGGTTGGAGATGCGGTGGATAGAAGGCCTAATACTCCCACAGTCAACTTCGTGGACGCCAGACAATTAAGCAATTCTGGATTAAGAAGGCAATGCAAACATTCACTTGCAAATTGGTTCCAAATAATAGATGTACTCTTGATATCCCCGATTCTTATGGTTAGTCTAGAGGAAAATACCACAAAAAAATCTTTACTTTTGCTATAAATTTCCCTGTGTTTGGTAGAGTTGTGACAGTGGAGAGATAGCTTGGAAGATTTTGGGGTGGTATCCTCCATAGCAGTTAAACACAGTTCATCTACAAACCCTCCAGTTGAAAATGAGGTGGCTAGCTGATCTGAGCTCCAGACAACTGGTCACTTTTGGATTAGGATGGCCATTAGGACGTGGCTGTAAAGACTATCAAGATTTCTGGACCCTCGGTGGTAGACATTGACAACAACTACTCAATAAGTGATGTGTAGCAAATAATGGAAGGTTGAGGCGTAATTGCGGCTACAAAATCTAAGGGCTATAAAAGGTTTAAAAAATAAGCTATAGGGATATAACTTGATATAACAATGAAAGTGACTGTAAAGGGGTTAAAAATGACCCCTTAGCACAGTTAAATGGAAATTTTGCAGGTAGGCAACAGCGCAGTTTATAATGACAAAATAACAAGCTGCAAGGTCACAACAAATGCTACAATATAAAAACTTTGTGTTCCATACACATGCCTGGCATACTTCTCAGACATTTCTAGCTCTTAGGACGTCACAACATTCCTGACTTGGAACGAGAATGAGGGAATGAAGTGCTATATCCTGGAAAGAAGCGCTCTGAATCCTCTAATAATCCTCTAATAACCTCAATAGCATTACTGGGAGATATTAGTGATAGAAATTAATGAAAGAATTCCTTTCTCACTTAAGCACATGCCAAGGAATGTCTGTAGGACCTGGGTGCACGTCTTGGCTTATTTTCGCCCCAGTGAAAGGGTAGTGGGCAGGTTCTCTTTTTGTAATGGTGACATTTCTCTAAGCTGTCTATGGTTGCTGAATTTTTTTTATTGTCACCTATATAAATTAGACTTGCCGAAGTCCCTGGCTGAGAAGAGGCTTGGCTCTACTTGTCATGTGCGGCTTCTTCTCCAATTCCAAATAATAATCTACTATGATTACTACTATAACAAATGATCCGATCCCTCTCCCTTCCCCCGAATCAAGAGTGTTGAGACACAACCATAGATCTTAGATAGGCAGCCAGTCCTACTGTAACCCGTGGGATCCGCCAACTTTCATCTAATATGTATTTGGAGTTGAGACTATTCTCAGCCTGGGATTCCTGCAAGTCTAATTTATAGCTGTAAATTCATGAAGAGAACTGAAAAATATGCAATGTTGGTAGATCTTGAGGAGTGAGTTTGGCCATCACTGCTAAAGACCAATGGGACCATTAATATTTCTTTCAGAGGATCTTCTAAAGTCTATCGAATACATAATGACTATTCCATTTTTACATTTACTGCATACATTTTGGCTCTCACCATACTATAAGGGAAGGTGGCAATATGAACACAATCTTTGCTCCTTTTCCAGAATCCAAGCCTCCAGGCATCTGATATTCAAGTATCCATACAACAGTTCGAGCAAACCCACAAACCTTCACATATTCGTTGTTTAAAGTTGGACATCCCCCTAAAAATTGTATGATAAACACTCCACGTCTTCTATTATTCTCTGACTTTCCTGTAAAAACCTGGCTGACCGTGGATGTAAATGCTCGTAAACCAAGGCCTACTATACAAAGCTGCAAACACCACAACGTAATAAAACTCCTCAAGTATATATTGTGGATGCTACTATGAATAAAGGAGCCAAGCAAGATCATTCCGCAGCCAAAGGATGAGTCAATTCATACAGCGCACAGTATATCAGGTCTAAAAAGGCAACAGTATGGAAAATAACTGTGGAAGAAGGGTTTTTGGTCCAAGAGCAGGACACTTGTGTATATAATGTCACATCTCTATCTCACCATTACTGGTGCTCATGCATTTACAGCTGGTCTGTGCATTATACAAGATCTTTATTGATATTTGATTATTATCTAGTGTTTCTTTATTGAAGAATCGTACAAACCTTAACATTTATTTTACCTGTACTGCAGCAATTAAGAGGTCTAATGGGTCCCCAAAGCTTCTCTGGGTCCAGCACAGCTTTACATTCTACATAAGGTTGAATTTTATTTTCGGTCTTGTCACTCCCCTAGGAAAATGCTATTCATGCAAGAAGGAAGATGATAATGTGAGAGCTGTGTCTGGACCCAATGGAGTTTAGGGTCAAAGGGCATCAATTAGATTATACATTAAACCATATTTATTGTTAAAATAAGAAAAAAATCCCAATCCCTCCTTAGGCAGCTGTGCTCTTCTTTCAGCAAATAACCTATTGTCATGCCCATGGCCACGGGCCGTCAGGCTCACTCACCTCCTGATGCCCGCAGCCATGGAACTGTGAGCGCTAGTCCCCATCTCCTCCTCAGGAGACGCCAGCGCTCACTTCCGCTTTTCCCGGCCGAGTGCCCACTCTTAAAGGGCCAGCGCGCGCACCTGACATTAAGTACAGAATTAGCCCATGAGTCCTGGACTATAAGAGGGGTCCAGCCCCTTCCTCCCTTGCCTGAGCCTTGTTGTCGTTACCTTAGTCTGTCTAACCAAATGGTCTCCTAAGTGTTTTCCAGTTCCCTGTGTTTCCCGTTCCTGCTACCTGTAACCTGTATACAATGCTATCCTGGTCAAGTACCATGTTGAGCTGAAGTCAAGCTGTACTGTATACCATGCCTGTCCTGCTACACCACGCCTGGTGCCTGCCTGGGGCCTAGTCCCAGCCGAGGCTGTCTTGCTTCTGTCTGAGCTACCACAGGTACACTATACGAACTATAGACTGTGACCTGTGTCCTGTTGGCCAGCTGCCATACCGTCAAGGCGGTATGGTCCAGTGGGTCCACGTACCCAATGTGACACCTATGACTATTAAATCCTCTAATTTCCATCTGCAGGACTTCTCCCATGATTCACCCACTCTGTTCAACTCACTGCACTAGAATATTATCCCCAGAATTTTTTTTTTTTAAGTCAGGCTATGTTGCATAACCATAGTCCATGGCCCACACCGAACCTGACCTTGTCACAAATACCTACCCTCCACTCTGCCCACATTTAGACATATCAGATGTTTCGATCGGTGAGGGTTCGAGTTCTGAGACTTGATACGAAGGTGCACCAGTACCTTCGGCTGTGATCAGCGCTCCTATTTAGCATGAAGACGAACTCGTAGACATTCTATATGAGCCTGTATTCAGTCTCACAAGGATGGCTGATCACACCCGAAAGTGCAGGCCACGCACTCCTATCTCCTGCACAGCACTGATCTACATGGCCGTATTATGTGGATACTGTATGGGAGTATTGGTTAAGCATTTTATGGCGGTATTATTTAGACATTAAACGGTAGGTTTTTTTCAAGCATTGAATAGAAGTACAGTGTTTATGGCAGTGTTATAAGGGGACTATATGGTACTATTATTTGGATTCTCTATGTAGGTATTATTGAGAATATTTAGGTATGTTTACTTCACTATTACGGTATGTTTAGATGGTGCATTGATTGACGCGATTTTGCGGTAATTACAGTAATAAAGCCCGATTTACCAGCACCTCACTGCTGACAAAGGATATTATGACTGGTATTAGCGCTTCGCTGGCTAGAATAGCATTAACATGGTAAACAGCCACTATCCTAGTATGAATTCTCGAATCATCTCCTCCGCTCAATTATCATGTTTTCTCCCTCTACTATTAGCCTAATGACCATAATATGGTTTACATCAGAATATATCTGCATCATTGAAATTCCAAAACCTGCAATTTCAAACAGATGTCTATGTTTTCCCTCATCCATTTCTGAAAATGTCTCCTTTCATGTGGTTTTTATTTAACTGAATAATTATTTTGGTACCACAGAAATAAATCGTTTACACTTATCTCAATGGCTCTACTTAATCACTGTACGGCATACAGGAAAATCCAGTAAATTTCGCAAACATGACGTTCGGCCGGTGATTTAGGGCGTTTGAGCTGTAATTATTGAAAATATGATACACAGTGTGATACTAAACCATGAAAAGCAGTGTGGTCCGAAAAGGGCGTTCCAAAAATGTTATAGTCGGACAGGCCCACGATATAGACGATTGTATCTCTGATTACTCGGGCTTATCTTCACTTCCATTTTTCTTATGTAAGGATAGGTATCACATGGTAAACTTGATCTCCCGAGAAAGAGATATTTCACTCCATTAATCCATACTAATACTTTAAGCTCACAGTTGATTAATTATGACTACTAATGTTGAACGAACCTCTCCACAAGGTCAAATCACTTGGATTCCAGAGCAAGATTCAATAAGTAAATGTCTAAAATGAACGGAAATACTACGGCCAGGCAATTCGAGGTTCTGGAAAAGACATATCTTATATGTTATATAAGTCTTAAAGTGGAACTCTACCCTATTGTTGTTAGTGGGAAATACTCTTAAAATAAATATTTACTCCTTACAAAACTGTAAACTTATATTATTTAGTCATTCTCCCTTATGAAGAAATTCTATTCAGCCATTTCTGAGTTACATCTGTTTCTGGACAAGTTGGGTGACAACCAGTGTAGCTGCCATTATGGCTGTCATAGAGGTTATCACCCTGTATTTTTGGAAAATCAGTCCAGTTATGTTGTGTTATGTCCCCCACCCCTGTATCAAAGCATAACTAAGCATTCAGGACTTAGGAAAGCTAGGTGATATCATCTGTAGGATTTGCGAAGGCTACTTTATTGGTTGTCAACAAGGTTTTCAGCAATGAGAAAGCTTGAAGGGCTTGGGAGCGGCTCTTAGTGGTTTTCTGCTGTAGGTTAATACAGGGGGGGCCCAAGTGAAGAGAGACCCTTAATGTGGCTCACAAAGCCAGCCTGTCAATCAGCTTACTACTATGTATTCAGCCAGTCATTGCAGGGGAAATGTAGTATTACAAATGAATGGCCGACCATATAATACATGGATGGATTGGGTCCGCCAGAATGTCTCTGGCTCATATAGGGTGGGAAATCTATGACGTCCATATGCCCTATACAGAACATGAGCATAGGTTGTCTTATGGGGACAACTCCTTTTAATGTCCAGCATATAGGGAAAGAAGATAGTGTCCAGCAGGGATGTACTGTCCTGTAGGCAGCGACAAAAAATGGCCTTTGAGTATATGGCCGCAAAACCGCAGGTAATTCTGCATGTGTTACATGCAGATTGTGATGCAGATGTTGCAGCTGATTTCACTCTTTGTATTAAAAAGAGTCAAATCTGCTAAAAAAACTGGAAGAAATTGGGATATTGGGAAGCTGAATGATGAAAATATCCTAAAATCTGCGCAGATTTTTTTCTGCCATGTCTGAACGCGCTTTTGTAACGCCCCACACACCTGCATTGTACTGTACTTTGATGCAGGTTTTCGGTGCAGAATCTGCAACAAATACTTCACATGTGAACACGGCCTTACACACAGTTGGTTGATCCATTAATTTTGAAGAACAATAACAAGCTTATTAGATCTGGGCCTCATTTATTAAAATTTTTAATTCAGAACAGATCCCTTTAATTAGAAGTTATGACCCTTGGCATGGAGGAATGCTGGAACCGGAGCAAGTGCATGGCATATTTTGTTCCCATTTTGCGATACTGGCATAATGGCACAATTAGCGTTGATTTGTAAAACGGAAAATCTTTGCTGGAAATTCCAGTAGCTAGGCTTTCTTTCAGAAATAGATTAATTTCCCTGCCGTAGCCCTGTATTTAAATAACTTAGCAAAGGGATAATTACCTTTTGTCTCCCCCCAGCTCTCAGGGTCCATTAACAGCAGCCTATGACTAGCAATACCCCAGCTCCAGTACAACCAGTAAGACTTACACATCAGTGGGCCGTTACCTAAACAATAACCAAAAAGTTGAGAACATAAAATATAAGAAATACAATATTTGAAATACCTTGTGCTTATTGAAATAGGACTGGCAACACGTGGCAGGAAGAACCCTCACATGTTCTGCTCTATTGTTCTCCCTCTCTCAGAAATCTGGTTCTCATCTTGTAAGAATCAAGTCAACTATTATAAATGTCAAGGTAATTCCTCCCGCCTAGGCATTGCATTTCTATTCATCGGCTCATCTCGTAAGTAAAACAAATAATGAAACATAGTGTAGTGAAAGATTTACAAGAGATAAATGGCGCAGACGTGCTTTACAAGTGGCTCTATTTTCATAGACAACACGTTGTACAAGGTGTATGATAACAACTTTCCTGCTCCCGAGGTCAGTTCTGATGAATAGAGCCGGCTTCCATTGGTTATTGCTGTAAAGGATCAAATTCTGGCTGGTTTATAGGACAGATATTTCGTTTAGGTATCTGGATCAGGCAATGTATTCAAAACTAAAATGAAAAATTTAAAACTATACCCCAAATACAAATATATTTTCTGAAAAGAGCACCTTGTCAAAATGCCACTAAGCACTTTAAACACACTTGCACCTTCATGCAATTTTGGATCAAAGTGTAATTGTTTGTAAAAAAAAATGCCGCCTGCATGTAACTTTGTGATCAATAGAAATAAAATAAATGCATTTAATGTTAAATTTGCACCTAAAACTCGCACTCCAAGCAGAGGTTTAATGTAGAAATAATAGATCAAGGTGTGCAAAGGTTGTATATATTCCACAAGTGTCTACATTAACAAGAACTCAAAAAAGCTAAAATGAAAACTAAACCCCATACCAAGATATTTTCTGAAAGTTGACGCCTAGCACATTTTCAAAACGCCCCTTAGTGCTTTAAATACACATAGAAATAATAGATCAAGGTGTGCAAAATTTGTATATAAACCGCATCTGTCTACATTAACAAGAACTCGAGCTTTCAATAAAGCTAAAGCAGAGGCCATGCAACATTTGACTTTCATCTACAAATGTGATACACATATATAGTGCACATCCAAAATAGCTTATATGCTACCAAATCCTTCATATTTGAGAAAGCACACAGCATAGTGTGTATAAAAATACAACTTAATAATTTATACACACAACCGCCTTCACGCAACTTTGCATTAAAAAGTGATTATAAGCAAAAATAAGAAAACAACACATTGTAACTTGATGCATCTGCTGGTAAATGTCCAGGTCGTAGAGTCAATAAACAGCATAATTTGGCAATCTAGCACTTTTGGTTTTGATGGACTGGATGGCTATGTGCTCTGTGAATGCGGCGCCCGGAATTGCTAGCTACAGCAAAACTCATTATAGTTGGGGAGACATGAAGTAGGAAGATCCTGAGTTGCAGCCTAGAGAGGTGAGTTCATTACAGAAGGTAATTTTTTCTCCTGAATGGAACCGGGTTGCACGTTCCTGAACAGCGTGTGGCCGGAAGTGCCACTGTGCAAGGAATAAGCCTAAGGGAACCAAGTCCCTTTGTTCTACTGATTGGCAGAGGTCCCAGTGGTCAGATGCCCATTGAGCACAATGTTATGTCATATAACAAAATAAGTTGGGAATACTCCTTTAAATGTAAAGTTGCATCACATGAATTCAGTCATTCCAAGGGAAGCACACTAGGGGTCACTTTTCCCTATGACAAAAGCAAAAGCACACACACATGGCTTTTGAACACAAAACAGCAGGGTCATAGATATGAAATATTTATCACAAAAGTGACTCCGAGCCATTTACAAACAAAAAAATAAAAACATTCAACCAGAGAATAAAGCCCACGTGACTGGTCTAGGACAATATACTATCAGTGTAGCATATGGATAATATATACTTTTCTATGAGAAGCTTTAAATAAAAAATTCAGAGTAGAGCTCACAATTTCAGAATCTCAAGCACTCACATACACACTATGAAATATTTCATATGAACTCAATCAACCACCAAAAAATTCTGATGTTTCCCTGGCCGAGTTCGAACCTATGGCCCAACAGAGGCAAGCCAGCTTATGTTTTGCAATCATGACACTTGTAGGTTTCTATAACAATTTATTTGTGCTCCTCAATTTCCGTTAGTTCAACAAATTTAGCTTCCATTCTCAATTTTAGGTTTTTCATATTTTAATATCAAAAATTGGCCAAGAACACAAGGACTATCTATTTCTAAAATGTGTGGAATTTTTGTTTTCATGGAATGTCGACTGAGTCAGAAACTTGGAAGCTCTGAGCCGAGTATTAAACCCCTGATCATTCCTTTCTCAGCCTGAGCCTACATACAATCATCCTCTCTCCAAGTCAACTGACAGATTTTGTCATTTTTCCCAAAAAATTCTAATCTGCCAAATGGTTCGCACGTATACAGATGGGAAAAAAATACACACGAGGCTACAGATGAAGGATAATTTTAGGATTAGTAATTTTTTATTTTCCCATCAATTCCGTTTAACTTAAAGAATAATTATCCCATGCAAAGTGCGAGCAGATGTTAAAGGATTAACATGTTTAATGACTCGGCAATTGTGGCCAAATAAGCTTTTACTCCTGCCGGAAAATTAACTAATGCATTGTATTTCAGGTGGCTTGTACAATTTCCCGTCACATATAACACCTACTCAGAATAATTGTTTTTATATTCTTTGATGTCAATTAGAGTAAAGTTAAATTCATTAACTGGGACACGTTTGGCAGCGACGTACATCTTTGCCGGTTAGGAATGACAGTGACTCGGCACGAGAATACTTACAAAAAAAATTAAGGAGCAAGTCTGGTTTCAATAAGCTGTCAAGTCACTTCACTTGTTATTGACTAATCCGGAATTCTTGGCAGTCCAACATATTGAGAAATACTTGTATACCCACCCACCAGAATGTCGATGAATTGAATTGACTTTCTGTGATGGGTGTTTTTTGTCTCCAATTTAAAGCTTGTGTCAAAATGACAACCACTTTCCGTATGTCTTCATTTAGATGTCATAGAGGAGCGTTCCCTGCTTGGATCTCCCTCTATAACCCAGAGATCTGTTATGTAAGAGCAGCTCCTACTCGGATCAACTTTGCCCATCCATACATTTCATGGTCGGACATTTTTTATAAATGGGCAGTATATAATGCTACATTTCCCCTGCAGCAGCCACACGCGGGTTTCCCCTGCGATAACAGAAAGACGGGCTCGTATCAATCAGCTCATCACTGGGCAGACTGTATAGCAAATGAAGACTAACCCTTTAAAGCCATCGCATTTGCTATACAATGTCTCCCCCAAACCTCTTCCTTAATACACTGATAACAAGGAATGAACAATTTGTTCCTGCAATTTTACCCTCTTCTCTTGATTGTTTTTTATATTCTGACGCTGCAAGTTTTCTTATGCTACCTATTTTGAGAAAGACCTAAAGCAAGACTGTGTAGCATGGAGAGGCAGCCTGTTGCATAGCAAACAGCATTTCTTTGGACGCATCTTCTGAGATAGTGTTTAGATAGATTGGACGACGAGTCTAATGCAAGAACCTGCGGTGTCCTCCAGAGCGGGGACCCCCCTATGACATCCATGTGCCCTAATGGGGCATATGAACAGGGTTGTCGTGATGGGACAAACCATTTAGGTTATTAAAGTTCTAGCCATTGTATTCTAAGTGTTTAGGTCCATTCTGCCTCTCCTGGCATCACTCGGGAGAAATGCTGTTGGGCCATTATAGTCTATAGCCCAATAGCTTCTCTTCTAAGTGATGGTATAAAAGGCCAACTGAAGCTAAGGGGTCTGCTTCAGTCCCTTCATCCTACTGATGAGTGAGGGTTACTGCACCCAAATGCTAACTGATATTATTTTCTGTCATGGCTCTATGATATATACATGCCAATGCCATAGTGTGTGCCCAAAGTGTTAAGCTAATATACTGTAGAATGGTGACAACAGTATAGGAGATGATGTAAGCAGCATTTGACAACATATGATTTTCAAAAGCGGAACTATAGGTTAAAGGGACAAAAATAACAACGACAAGAAATAAATAAGGAAACAATGGAAACAAATCCTGTAAAAAAAAAACAACACATGGCTATCTCTGCTTAGTATTAAACTTCCAACACACCATCCGAAACATCAATAACTAAGAATGCAAAGTGTCCCATAGAAATCCAATAGAGAAGTTTACTAAATGTTCTACTCATAAAAACCAGTAAAGACCTTAACACTGACACTTTTGTCAAAACAACAGAGTAAGAAGAATTTGTTAAGGGCTTAGAGTTTTGGTCTCGGGGGAGCAGTAAGAAGACTGGCTTACTGCTAGAACTCTGCTTCATCACAAGTTGGGAAGGAAAAATCATTACAGTGGATGAAGCTAGTGCCAAACTCACTAAAGGAGGCCTGAAAACCCAAGGACAAAATTAATGATCTAGAAGATACGGTCCTGCTCAGCAGCATGGATCAGATTCACAATCTGTAGAGGGCTCCATGAAACATAACCCTCTGTGGCCTGTACATCAAGGACTTATGATCCCTTATTAGACAGAACGCATGTTTCATTCTCCAGATTTATAGTGGTTAGGCATATACTGTATTATTCTCCTTTCTTAAAATAAACGACCTTAGCGGGTCCAGTGTTCTTTACATTCACCCTATGGAGAGAAGTCATCAAAAAGTACAACTGCCACTCAACTGCACTTGAATTGAAAACTCAAGTCATATGCTAGTCTTAACCTGATTACTATTTTGGTACTAAAATTTAAAGGAATAAAATAAAATGAAAATAATTTAACTTTGAATGAAAATTTTTATATATGTTACCCAAATATTACAGCATATAGAATGTGTCATTTACATGCTAGACATTCTGTATAAAAGTGATTTTTCATGATTTTCCATGTACTTGCCTTTACTTTTGTTTTGATAGAAAAAACTTTCTTACACTGGACCATAAAAACAGTGGATTGTTTTAAAAAGGGTATTCTGTTTTATCATATATATACCTATCCACAAGGGGGCAGTATTATAGAAATTGTATTCTTGAACATAAGGGGCATTACTATAGCAGTTGTATTCGTATTCATACAGGATACTACGATATTAGTTTTATTCTAGTCCATAGAGTGCAGTATTATAGTAGTTATATTCTTGTACATAGTGACAGTATTATAGTAGTTATATTCTTGTACATAGGAGGCAGTATTATAGTAGTTATATTCTTGTACATAGGGAGCAGTATTATAGTAGTTATATTCTTCTACATAGGGGGCAGTATTATAGTAGTTATATTCTTGTACATAGGAGGCAGTATTATAGTAGTTATATTCTTGCACATAGGGGGCAGTATTATAGTAGTTATATTCTTGTACATAGTGACAGTATTATAGTAGTTATATTCTTGTACATAGGAGGCAGTATTATAGTAGTTATATTCTTGTACATAGGGAGCAGTATTATATTCGTTATATTCTTGTATATAGGGGAAGTATTATAGTAGTTATATTCTTGTACATAGGGAGCAGTATTATAGTAGTTATATTCTTGTACATAGTGACAGTATTATAGTAGTTATATTCTTGTACATAGGAGGCAGTATTATAGTAGTTATATTCTTGTATATAGGTGGCAGTCTTATAGTAGTTATATTCCTGTACATAGGGACAGTATTATAGTAGTTATATTCTTGTACATAGGAGACAGTATTATAGTAGTTATATTCTTGTACATAGGAGGCAGTATTATAGTAGTTATATTCTTGTATCTAGGGGCAGTATTATAGTAGTTATATTCTTGTATATAGGAGGCAGTATTATAGTAGTTATATTCTTGTACATAGGGGGCAGTATTATAGTAGTTATATTCTTGTACATAGGAGTAGTATTATAGTAGTTATATTCTTGTACATAGGGGCAGTATTATAGTAGTTATATTCTTGTATATAGGAGGCAGTATTATAGTAATTATATTCTTGTACATAGGAGGCAGCATTATAGTGGTTATATTATTGTACATAGGGACAGTATTATAGTAGTTATATTCTTGTACATAGGAGTAGTATTATATTAGTTATATGCTTGTACATAGGAGTAGTAATATAGTAGTTATATTCTTGTATATAGGAGGCAGTATTATAGTAATTATATTCTTGTATATCGGGGGCAGTATTATAGTAGTTATATTCTTGTACATAGGAAGCAGTATTATAGTAGTTATATTCTTGTACATAGGAGACCGTGTTATAGTAGATATATTCTTGTACATAGGGGACAGTATTATAGTAGTTATATTCTTGTACATATGGGGCAGTATTATAGTAGTTATATTCTTGTACATAGGAGCATTATTATAGTAGTTATATTCTTGTTCATAGGGGGCAGTATTATACTAGTTATATTCTTGTACATAGGAGACAGTGTTATAGTAGTTATATTCTTGTACATAGGAGGCAGTGTAATAGTAGTTATATTCTTGTACATAGTGACAGTATTATAGTAGTTATATTCTTGTATATAGGGGGCAGTATTATAGTAGTTATATTCTTGTACATAGGGGCAATATTATAGTAGTTATATTCTTGTATATAGGGGCAGTATTAAAGTAGTTATATTCTTGGACACATGGTGCAGTATAATAGTAGTTATATTCTTGTACATAGGGGGCAGTATTATAGTAGTTATATTCTTGTACATAGTGGCCAGTATTATATTAGTTATATTCTTGTACATAGGGGCAGTATTATATTAGTTCTATTTTTGTACATAGGAGCAGTATTATAGTAGTTATATTCTTGTATATAGGTGGCAGTCTTATAGTAGTTATATTCCTGTACATAGGGACAGTATTATAGTAGTTATATTCTTGTACATAGGAGACAGTATTATAGTAGTTATATTCTTGTACATAGTGGCCAGTATTATATTAGTTATATTCTTGTACATAGGGGCAGTATTATAGTAGTTATATTCTTGTACATAGCGTAGTATTATAGTAGTTATATTGGTTTCCATAGGGGCAGTATTATAGTAGTTGTATTATTGTCAATGTGGGTAGTATCATATTGCTTAGGGGGCAGTATTCTTGTACATGGGGGGCAGTATTAGAGCAGTTGTATTATTGTCAATTTGGGTAGTATCATATTGCTTAGTGCTGCTTAAGATTTTCAACCTATTTCCGGGCTTACAAGTTGAATAAGTTTGACAACTTTGTCTCTGAGTTATAAATGTGTGAGTAGTTGTCACTTCTCTTTCCTTCTTAAATAACTCATTACTGTAAGAAGATTTTAATTTGCAGTATACCAAATATGCCTTAGGTTTTGCCTAGAAGCATCGCATACAGTATATGGAAGAATTCTTAGCTAAAATTAGAAATATGGTGAATGTCATCTCCTCCCCATCTCACCTGATATGTCTACATGGCAGTTTCTATAATTGGAGCATTTTAAGCTTCTCTCCTATTACAGACAGAATTGCTTATGATGTGCTATAGTCATGTAATACCAGATAACATGGAAATCAGCACCGTCTGGGAGTCTTGGACTGATCATCACATAATGAGAAACTCAATCTGATTTTTATCTGTAGTTTTAATTAGCATTTGAGGAATTTATAATGAAAAACATGTGTTTGTTGCTCTACCAAGCAACGGATACGGGTATTACATCATGTTAAGGACTGCCATGGCCTTTCCCTTACAGACTGTCTTACTCAAGTCTCCTTCTTAGCACACAAATACCTTATAGCCTTTAATTGTTCTGATCCCTGTTCCTTCCTCTGGATTGTTTATATCCTGAAGTTGTATGGCATCTTGTGCTTATGTCCTCATACTCCTTTTGCCTAAGTTCAATGAACCCAAAACAAGTCTGTGTGGTATAAAGAAGCAGTCTGTAGTATGTCAGATAGAACTTCAGTTCACTTCATTGCATATACAGTAGCTACTTGTATTTAAATGGTAGTCACCAAGATCGGTAGACAGCGGTTACTAGGGAACCTGAACTAAATCACATTACAGACTATACTAAGGGGAATAGCCAGAAGAGTAGTTAAGTTCACAGATACTTTGATTTACTTGTCTTGTAATGATTTTTTTTATTATTTTATGTCATTGCCTTGATTTATAAACAGCTGATTTTAAAACGCTAGCAGATTCTTTGGAAACAGCGGTTTATCTCCAAACATTGACCTACCGTAATGTCAGTGTCCTGCCATAGATCATACAGTGCACTGCACTCCAGCAGAATTCTGAATTTAGCTTTGGATATAAATGGCGAAGAAAACTTTGTGTAGCTCAAAATTGCTACAAGATAAATAAAGCAAAGAATTGACAACGTTTATGTAGATATTATTTGAAGAATATTTGTCAATTGTGGTTCAAAAGTGGGATTTCCCTTCAAAGAGGTATTCCTATCATTGAACGTTATGGCATATCACTAGGGTATGCCACAATCTCATCGGTGGGAGTCCGACATCTGTGACACATGATGATCTGGAGAACAAAGTAACCAAGTCAATGGGGCTATGTTGTATTCCATGGTAGGGAGTGTTGCTGTGCAGGAAAACACTAAGAACACTGCCCTATTATTCTAAGGATTGGTGGCGGTCCAGGCAGGTGGACTCCCACCGATCAGTTAGTGATCACATTTCCTAGTGATGTGCCATCACTTACTATGACAAAATCTTTTAAAGGAAGGTTTATCTATTTCTGAGGTATGTCAGAAGATGTCCTCACTGGGTGTCTGTGCCATATGACCCTCAACAATCACTTGAATATAGGGACAGCTTTGTCTTCTGATTCAGACACCTTTTCGGACGTGCATTACAGTCCCATTGCAGTGAACAGGAGATTCCGACAACAAACTCGAAGATCTTTTGAGTGAATGGATGATTCTAAGAACAGACTCAGAGATCTGAGTGAATGGAAAATTCCGAGGAGAGACTCGGAGATCTGAGTGAATTGAAAATTCTGAGGACAGACTTGAAGATCTTCTGAATGAATACAAGAGTTTGACGACAGACTCGGAGATCTGCTGAGGGTATAGGAGATTACGATGACAGACTTCAAGATCTTCTGAATGAATTGGAAATTCTGACCCCAGGCTCGGAGATATTCTAAATGAATGTTAGATTTTATGAAAACCTTGGAGATCTTTAGATTGGCATGGCATCTCCTATTCACTGTTATGGGACTGTAACACACATCAGAAGACAAAGCTTTGTTGGTGGTCATAGGGCACACACCCTACTGATGAAATCTAGTGACACATCTCAGTCACATCTCAGAAGATGTCTGAAGGTGAACCTTCACTTTAATACATTTTACAGTTAAGATATCCAAAAAAGTCCAACCTTGGTGGGAAGAATTCTTAAATTTCAGGATACACTTTCTCTTGACTTGTTGTAAAATTCTTGTACCTGTCACCTAGTTACTATATGTTATTTGGGTTCTACATTTAAAAAAATGCAGGTATGACATCGGTTCAATAGAAGAAAGTAATTAAGATTTGTGTACCTTTTCTGGGTAAGAAATAGTACACGGAACCTAAACAAACATGTGGAATTTTGACATTTTGAAAAAATTTAAAAAAATGTCAAAATGAAATGGATTATCTGCTGGTTTGTGTTATACAGAGTGCTAGAAAGAAAATCAGAGCTCATGGCAGGAGGACGTCTGACTTACATATGGTAGCAGCATGGCTCCGGCATTGTAACAAAGGTCACACTGGAGGATAATTGTGACATATCTTCCCGTAAAACATAATAAAAATGTCCAGCAATGATAGCACCAAATGCTTCAAGTTTCCCTTATGACATTAAATAATCAATGCAAGTCAGATGACATCATGGAAGATGGATATAATTAGACGATATAGACCAACATGCTTCTAGCCATTATTACAACGCTAATAAAGCGTCTTGTGGTTTGTGACAACCAGCTCATAATTACACCAATATGTCCTGCAAGTCAAACTCGCATATGTAGGGAGTTACTTGTAGTCAGTATCAGGTTTCCCCTGTTAACGCCCAGCGTCCCGTAATTATATCAACTTCTGTGTATACCAACTACTGAAAATGAGATAATTGTCCGAGAAACAGATAATTCAGGACAGACAGTCAAATTCCTTTAATTTAGCATTAACAAGACCAAGATTATGAAATATTCCAGATTAAAGGACAGAAAGAAAAATATATAATAAAATACAATATAAGGGCCCAGAACTACCAACTTCTATCTATCTATCTATCTATCTATCTATCTATCTATCTATCTATCTATCTATCTCATATCTATCATCTATCTATCTATCTATCTATCTATCTATCTATCTATCTATCTATCTATCTATCTATCTATCTATCTATCTATCTATCACCTATCTATTGTAACGTCTATGGCCGGGGGCCGTCGTTCAGACTTACCCTCTGACGGCCCCGGCCATGGACATCTGTCTTCGCGGCATCAGCTCCCTCCAGGGAGACACCGGCACTCACTTCCGGGTCCTCGGACTGTTTGCCGCGCCCGCGTGTGCACAGCCTTAAAGGACCAGTACGAATCCAGCTGTCACCCATCAATATTAGCCCAAATGGCTACTGGACTATGAAAAGGGGCTCTGCCCACTTGTTCCTCGCCTGAGCGTTGTTGTTTGCCTAAGTTTGTCTTGCAAATGGTCTCCCAGTGTTTCATAGTTCCCAGTGTTACCAGTTCCTGCTGCCTGTACCCTGTATCCCGTGCTATCGTACCTGCTGATAAAGTCAAGTTGTGTCTTCCGCTGCATCCACGGTGTCACCCGCTGTGAAAGTCAAGTCGTGCTTCCGCTACTGTCTACATTGCCTCAGGTACCCGTTCTGAACTATAGACATTGTTTTGTACCTTGTTGGCCAGCTGCTACCCCGTTACGCGGTACGTCCCAGTGGGTCCACACCCCGCGCCTTGACAGTACGCTCAGGCCATGGACCCCGCTGGCCAAGTCAAGGGCCTGTCATTCTCCCAAGCCATGCAGGCGGACCTGCAGGATCTGCAAGCACGACAGGATCAACTCTTTGTGGCAGTAGACTCCATGGCACAGCAGCTAGGGTCGCTAGCTACTTGCTTCACCGCTCCTATTCAAGCTCCTCCAATTGACCATCCTGCTACACCTCCTGGCAGTCCCAGTTTGGACCCTCGGTTCTCGCTGCCATTGCCACCTCGGTTCCATGGAGACGCAAGTTTGTGCATGGGGTTTCTGAGTCAATGCCAAATGCACTTCACTCTGCACGCCCGAGCATTTCCTTCCGCCGGAGCCAGGATCGCCTTCATTATATCTCTACTTGCCGGCAAGGCTCTGGCCTGGGCGAATCCAATCTGGGAACGACAGGGACCCGAGACCCAAGACTTCCAGGGGTTCATGTGGTTGTTTTGTTCCGTATTTGGGGAGCCTGGACGAGTCTCATTGGCAGCCACTGCTATCTTTAACCTGCGTCAGGAGGACGCCTCCATGGGCGAATACACCATTCAGTTCCAGACTCTGGCAGGAGAATTGTCTTGGAACAATGAGGCCTTGGTAACATCCTTCTGGCATGGCCTATCGCCCGAGATCAAGGACGAACTTGCTGCTCGAGATCTCCCAGCTGCTTTGGATGACCTGATTCTACTGGCTACCCATGTGGACATAAGGCTCAGGGAGAGATCTTAAGAGATTCTACAGGAGAGATGGCTTCCTAGACTGGCGCCCAACTTCCAGCTACCCCTCTAGCCTTGTTCTTCTGCTGCGCCCAAGGTTCCGATGCAGGTGGATCGGCTTAAACTGTCCGTTCAAGAAAAACAGCGCAGGCACACCTCTGGACTCTGTCTATATTGTGGCCTCGCTGGCCATGTCGTGCATCTGTGTTCCCAGAGGCCAAAGAAACCCCAACGCCTGAGATTGGTTGGAGAGACAACCCTGGGCGCTACGACGTTTAGTAGGGAACTCTCTTCCAAACTGTCCATTCCTGTGACCATCGTCGCTGACGAGAGACCTCATCCAGTCTCTGCCTACCTGGACTCTGGCTCCGCAGCAAATTTCTTCTGCCAAGACCTTGTGGATCTTCATCAATTGCCCACTGTTTTGCTTGAGAGACCGTTGATGGTTGCCTCGGTAGATGGACTGCCTTTGCCAGACCCAGTATTGTCTGTGACCAAGCCATTAAGACTTCAAGTGGGAGCTCTTCATTCTGAGCTCATCTCCCTGTATGTCCTGTTCAAGGCCGTCAACCCGGTGCTGCTGGATTTGCCTTGGCTACGTCAACACGCCCCAGTCCTGGTTTGGAACTCCGGAGAGGTTCTCCAGTGAGGTCCCAAGTGTTTCGATTGCAGTCTGGTGCATGTCCATCCGTCCCAGCCTTCTCCGCATCAGTCATTGGCAGGGTTGCCCCCTTGTTTCTCTCAGTTCACTGATGTCTTCAACAAAAAGGAGGCAGAGACATTGCCACCACATCGAGCATACCATTGTCCTATCGACCTGGTTCCTGATTCATCCCTCGCCGTAGAGTATAACCTCTCTCCTTGCTAGAGACCCAGTCTATGTCGGCCTACATTAAGGAAAATCTGGAGAGGGTCTTCATACAAAAGTCTTCATCCCCGGCCGGAGCCGGGTTTTTCTTTGTCAAAAAGAAGGATGGATCCCTGCATTGACTACCAAGGCCTCAACCAGATCACGGTGAAGAACAGATACCCATTGCCACTGATTTCTGAACGCTTTGATCGCATACGGGGGGGGCGAAAAATTTTCCAAGCTAGATCTGCTGGGGGCTTACAATCTAATCTGGATCCGTCAGGGGGATGAGTCGAAGACTGCATTTAACACATGTGATGGACACTACGAATATTTGGACATGCCCTTCGGCCCGTTTAACGCCCCTGCAGTATTTCAAGAATGTGTCAATGACATTTTTCATAATTTCCTTTATGTTTGTGTTGTGGTGTATCTCGATGATATGTAGATTTTTTCCCCAGATCTTTTGACTCATCGGGGCCATGTCCGCCAGGTGTTGCTTCGATTAAGGGAGAATCATCTTTACGCCAAGTTGGAGAAGTCCGTGTTCCAAGAGAAGTCTCTACCCTTCCTGGGCTATATTATCTCTGATCAGGGTCTCAAGATGGACCCTGAGAAGGTCAAGGCTGTCCTGGAGTGGCCACGTTCCCAAGGCTTAAGGGCCATACAACGCTTCCTGGGATTCACCAACTTCTACAGACTGTTCATTCCCAACTTCTCTTCTTTGACCGCCCCCATCTCCACCCTCACTAAAAAGGGTATGAATGCCAAGGTATGGTCTCCAGAGGCGGAAATCGAATTTAAAACCTTAAATAAGGCCTTCACGTCAGCCTCTATTCTTCATCATCCTGATGTACTGTATCCCTACAGTTTTTGTTAGAGGTGGACGCCTCCTCTGTTGGTGCTGGTGCACTTTTGTTCCAGAGAGGTTTGAAAGGCAAGACGGTGGTATGTGGTTACTACTCCAAGCTGTTTTCTCCCGCAGAGCGCAACTACTCGATTGGAGATTGGGAGTTACTGGCCATCAAGCTGGCCCTGCAGGCTTGGAGACACCTACTGGATGGCGCAGCTCATCCTATCCTGGTCTTCACGGACCACAAGAACTTGACCTACCTACAGACGGCTCAACGGCTGAACCCTCGTCAAGCCAGGTGGTCATTGTTTTTGCACGGTTCTGGTTCGAACTCCACCACCGACCTGCCGACAAGAATGTGAGGGCCTATGCCTTGTCTAGGTCATTTGAGACAGAGGACACTGTGGAGTCCCCACAGAATATCATTAATCCTTCCTGCATCTACTCTGTTAACCCTCTGCAGGTTAGAGACATTCCTCCGGGAAGAACTTTTGTACGTCTGGCTGACCGAGGAACAATCCTTCGCTGGGGTCACAGTTCCAATCTGGCAGGTCACGCGGGTGCCTGTAAGACCCGAGACCTAATTGCCCGTCAGTTCTGGTGGCCGACACTGCCCAAAGACGTCATGGACTTTGTCTCCTCCTGTACGGTGTGTGCAGCAAACAAAGTTGATCACTCCAGACCAGCCGGTCTGCTCCAACCACTGCCGATGCCGATGCCCCCTGGCGGCATATTGCGATGGACTTTGTCACGGACCTTCCCCTCTCTGCAGGTTGCAGTGTGATCTGGGTGGTGATGGATCTATTCTCTAAAATGGCTCATTTTATTCCCCTGACTGGCTTGCCTTCTGCTGCTCAACTGGCTGACCTCTTCATACAACACATCTTCCATCTGCACGGTTTGCCCCTGCATATTGTCTCGGATCGAGGGGTCCAGTTCACCTCGAAGTTCTGGAGAGCACTCTGCGGCCTACTCGGTGTAAATTTGGACTTCTCCTCAGCTTACCATCCTCAGTCCAATGGACAAGTCAAAAGGGTTAACCAAATTATGGAGAACTATCTGCGGGTCTTTGTCTCCAGATGACATGATGACTGGGTGCAGCTGCTCCCGTGGGCGGAGTTCTCTTATAATAACCATACTAGTGAGTCCACCACCTCCAGTCCGTTCTTCATAGTCTACAGCCAACATCCTCAAATACTAAATACCTATACAGATGTAGACCCTAGACAAACGTCAAAAATTAGGTGTCCGCACATATCAAAAGACAAAGATGAATACCTATAAAGATACGTGAGGACATATAGTATATCCAAAACAGAATAAATACCACAAAGTACATAATATGTACCATGAAAAAATGGAAATACTTTATTACAATAATCATAAGAACATATTGACCATCAAAAGTTAAAAAACAATTATAAAGACAGATTAAAAATAGTGTGGAGATACGATGAGGACTACACAAATGACATGCTAGTACCATATAAACATCATGTGATGCGGTAATGTACAGAAAACTAGGTTCAAAAGAGATATGTGTGTACTGAAAAACATATAATAGGGCAAAAGGCCACGGATAAACTGCACAAATGGCCAGTAACACAAGAGATTATTCAGAGGTATATAGGTGTAAATCAAATACAGGATTATATAGGTCACGGAAAGAATCACCCAAACGAAAGAACCAAAGAACTGTACCGACCCGTTGATTGCATGGTGAGTCACAAACAGCCTATCTCCACACACAACGCCCCACAAACATATCTCTTTTGAACCTAGTTTTATGTACATTACCGCATCACATGATGTTTATATGGTACTAGCATGTCATTTGTGTAGTCCTCATCGTATCTCCACACTATTTTCAATCTGTCTGTATAATTGTTTTTTAACTTTTCATGGTCAATATGTTCTTATGATTATTGTAATAAAGTATTTATATTTTTTCATGGTACATATTATGTACTTTGTGGTATTTATTCTGTAAAGGATTTGCCTGACACAGCTTCTGTGTCGACGCCCGTTGTTAATCAGCCTGCATCTGTTCATAGGTCTGCTAGAGCGACTCGATCTGCTACCACTCAGGCTGGTAGGCTGAGGAGTATTGAGAGTCTATCGCAACCTGGCCAGACTGTTCTAGCTCCCGCCCTTGGTCTACTTATACCTTCATTTGCTGCTTGTCCTTTGCCTGTGATTCTCCTGTTTCCTGGCTCTGCTGTTTCTGCTGCTACCATTGACCTCTGCTTAATATTGACCCTGGCTTGACTGACTATTCTCCTGCTCTGCATTTGTTACCATGTACACTCCTGGTTTGACTCGGCTCGTCCACTACTCTGTTGCTCACGGTGTTGTTGTGGGCAACTGCCCCACTTCCCTTGCTTTTGTGTACCCTGTCTTGTTTTGTCTGTCGTGCACATATTCAGCATAGGGACCGTCGCCCAGTTGTACGCCGTCGCCTAGGACGGGCTGTGCAAGTAGGCAGGGACTAAGTGGCGGGTAGAATAGGGCTCACCTGTCTGTCTCCCTATCCTGACATTACATATTCCGTTTTGGATATACTATATGTCCTGACGTATCTTTATAGGTATTCAACTTCCTCAAATACCCCTGCCCAGCTCTACTATGTCCCAGGTGCCTGCAGCCGACTCTACCTTCAGGGACTTTCTGCAGATATGGCAGCAGGCACAATCTTCTATTCTGCTGGTGGTGGACCGCATGAAGAGAAAGGAAGACACTAGAAGACGAGAACCTCCTCAGTTTCTTCTAGGTACTAAGGTCTGGCTGTCTTCCAGGAATATCCGGCTGAGGGTGCCATCTTGCAAGTTTGCCTCCAGGTTCTTTGGACCCTTCGAGATTCTGCTACAGATCAATCCTGTGTCGTACAAGCTTCGACTGCCTCCTACCCTCTAGATCCCTAACTCCTTCCATTTCTCTTTGCTGAAACCTGTGGTCCTGAACCGCTACTCCAGGACTCCAAGTTCCGCAGTGGCTCCCAGTGGTTCATACGGAACTTTCGAAGTGAGGGAGATCCTGGCCACCAAGAAAGTGGGGGGAAGTACGTTTTATTTGGTGGATTGGAGGGGATTTGGTCCAGAGGAGAGGTCCTGGGAGCCAGAGGAGAACATTGATGCCCCTGTCCTCGTGAAGAAATTTCTTTCCCGCTCTGGTCCCAAGAGGAGGGGGCGTAGGAGGGGGGATACTGTAACGTCTATGGCCGGGGGCCATTGTTCAGACTTACCCACTGACGGCCCCGGCCATGGACATCTGTCTTCGCAGCGTCAGCTCCCTCCAGGGAGACGCCGGCACTCACTTCCGGGTCCTCGGACTGTTTCCCGCAGGGCACGTGCGCCCGCACGTGCACGGCCTTAAAGGGCCAGTACGCATCCAGCTGTCATCCATCAATATTAGCCCAAATGGCTGCTGGACTATAAAAAGGGGCTCTGCTCTCTTGTTCCTCGCCTGAGCGTTGTTGTTTACCTAAGTTTGTCTTGCAAATGGTCTCCCTGTGTTTCCTAGTTCCCAGTGTTACCCGTTCCTGCTGCCTGTACCCTGTATCCCGTGCTATCGTACCTGCTGATAAAGTCAAGTCGTGTCTTCCGCTGCATTCCCGGTGTCACCTGCTGATAAAGTCAAGTCGTGTCTACCGCTGCATTCACGGTGTCAGCTATACGGTACAGCCCAGTGAGTCCACACCCCGCGCCGTTACATCTATCTATCTATCTATCTATCTATCTATCTATCTTCATATCTATCTTCATATCTATCTATCTTCATATCTATCTATCCTCATATCTATCTATCTATCTATCTATCTATCTATCTATCTATCTATCTATCTATCTATCTATCTATCTATCTATCTATCTATCTATCTATCTATCTATCTATCTAGTCATCCTGTATATCTGTATCTGATCTCTTTTTCCAGAGAGGATTTCTTAATACTTCATATTACACAAATTCAATTTTTTTTTCTTTCAGTGATCACTTATTCTGCCAGATTTGCAAATTCCGCGAACAATCCAGAAAGTGGGAACACTGGCTCATCCCAAATACTAAATCTCCGGTCATAAAATCCACATCAGCTCATTGCATGACATTAAACATGGTTTCCAAAACATAAGTGCAGAATAATGCCAAAGTAACCACAAACTGATTTCTCTAGCTACATTTTATTTATTCGTTATCTAAACCACCCCAATAAAGCAGATAAGAGTGAATACTTGACTTCCTATGTAAGACCATTTTTCTTCTGAGTGGTATGGCCCAAATCTTCCCATCCTTCTTTCTACACTTCCAAAGTAACATTGTAAAATAACAAATTTCCCAACATGTAAAAAAATAAATAGTGTAGAAAGACAGAAATGTCTCGAATGAACACAAACAGCCTCGTACTGTCCCATGTGGGAGTGACATAAATAAAACAAAGCGAGAGAACACGGCTATCCAAACAGCGATATTATTACATATTATGCTATTAGTCAGGGGAGTACTATAATGTTTCTATTTAAAATCAAGTTAACTAACGTTTCATAGCAACATTAGAACACAATCTCAGAGAAATGCTAACGACATCCCACCCCCACAACAAAATATTTGGCTCTTTCCACGTTCCTGCATGGCTGCCAAGTCCCCCCCCCCCCATCCTTGGTAAAGATGTGACAAAGTCATGGCCTCAACTACAACAGGTATATGAGACTCGTCTTGTTTGCCGACACCTTGTAATGACTAATGCTGTCATCGCTTCCAACTTCTAATCTACAATAAAATTTTTAATAGTGCTGAGGAAAGGCCAGGTTGCATTAAGTAGTAATAACTCAAATAACACAGGAAAAAACTCTTCTCGAAGAAATGGGTTCCATTAATCATTGACCGGGATGTTGTGGACCTTTACTGAACAGTGCATATGGATGTTTTCCAGTAACACTTAAAGAAAATGTATCACCTACATTTTTTTTTTTTACTAATTAAAACTAGATACTAATCTTTTTTATTTTCTGACTGTATATTTTTTTTATTTGCATTATTATGGGACGGCCATCCTGCCTGAACTTGTCTCTGAGCTGTAAATAGCAGTTCCAGAGATTTGCTTTACATCATGTATCATTCAGAATGCTAAATCCTATATATATAATAGAGGTTTTACCTAATGGACAAAAGTATTAGAACACCTACACATTACACCTACAATAGATGTTATGTTATGACATCCCATACTAAATCCATAGACATTAATATAGTGTTGGCCCCCCTCGTTGCAACTAAAACATATTCCACTCTTCTGAGAAGACTTTCTACAAGATTTTGGCTTTTGTCTGTGGGAATTTTTGTCCATTTATCCAGAAGAACATTTGTGAGGTCAGACTCTGATGTTGGGGGAGTGGGCCTGGCTCACAATCTCCGTTCTAGTTCATCCCAAAGGTGGAGGATGGGGTCAGTCAAGTTCTTCCAATCCAAACTCCCCCAACGATGTCTTTATGGATCTTGTGGCACAGTCACACTGGAACAGAAAAGGGCCGAACCCCAAACTCTTCCCACAAAGTTAAAAGTTATAATTGTACAACATGTCTTGTTATGCTGAAGCATTAAGATTTCACTTCACTGGAACTAAGCTGCCGACCTCATAAAAACCACCCCATAGCATTATCCCTCCTCCACCAAACTCTAAAGTTGGCACAATGCAGTCAGGCATTCACCAAACCCAGACTCATCCATCAGACTGGCAGATGGAGATGCGTGATTCATCACTCCACAGAACACGTTTCCACTGCTCCAGAGTCCAGTGGCGGCTTTACACCACTCCATCCGACGCTTGGCATCGTACTTGGTGATGTAAGGCTGGCATGCAGCTCAGTGGCAGATTAAGTAGACCATAGGCCCTGGGCTGTTCCATAAACTTGGGACCCCCTTCCCCACTGCTGCTCTGCCGTGTCTATAGTGAACACCACGTTTCTGTGTGAGCATTGACAAATGTGTGTTACGCTTCCTCTTGTCAAAGTGCTGGGTTCCTACATACTGACAGTCTCCAACCATCGCTGACAGTATCACACTGTGGACACTTCCTCCTGACAATGGGAATGGTAACACATTTGTCTATTAGTGTATAGGTTCAGATAGCACCAGATATGTGGAAGGGTAAGGTTTTGCACGGATAGGGGCCCAACCCAAACATAAATATAAAAGAGTATCCGGCACACCAATTTTGAAACAAAGGTATTTTTTTAATATATTTTTTGTTTTTAATGCCAGTGGCAGCTTGCGACGTTTCGGTCTAGGTGACCTTCATCAGGCACTGAGCCGTGCTGGGAAACTGAATTGTTTCAAAATTGGTGTGCCGGATACTCTTTTACATTTGTCTATTAGTCCTGGGTACACAGAGATGTGTAGAATACAAAGATTACCTGCAACAGACATGTCAGGAGAGGTGACAGATCCCCTATAGATCCAGTCACTCACAAGTGACGTTTTGTTTTCTTCTCCATCTGACGCAGACCGTTATGGCGACTTCTCCTGATGAGACATCTTTGCCCATCACTTCTGCAGCTATTTCCAGCCTCTATAGAAGCACACAAATTTAGACACCAAGGCCCTGAACCATACATTAAAAGGGTGGTGCAGGCGCAGACCAATGACCTATCGATGTGCCTGGACAACCCCTTTTACTCAGACTAATAAATTTGGACCCCAGACTAGATCATAGAATACATACAGACCCCAGACCTTCTAAATTATTGCAGTCTCCAGACCAGACACCCCCTACACAAATACAGACCCCAGAACAAGCCCCCTAAATAAATAGACCTCAGACCAGACCCCTAAATAGAACCCAGACCGGACCCCCTTAACTAATAATGACCCCAGACCTGACTCCCTTAATACAGACCCCAGACCAGACCCCCATAAAATAATACAGACCCCAGACTAGACCCCTAAATACAGACCCCAGACCAGACCCCCTAAATACAGACACCAGACCTCAAACTAATACAGACCCCCTAAATACAGACCCCAGACTGGACCCCTACACTAATAATGACCCCAGACCTGACTCCCTTACGTAATACAGACCCCCAGACCAGACCCCCTATTCTAATACAGACCTCAGACCAGACCCCTAAATACAGACCCCTAAATAAAGACCCCTAAACTAATACAGACCCAAGAACAGGCCCCCTAAATAGACCCTATAAACTAATACAGACCCCCAGATCAGACCCCCTAAATACCGACCCCAGATCCCTTAAACTAACACATACCCCTAAATATACAGACCCTAAACCCCTTAAACTGATACAGACCCCAGACCAGACCCCCTAAATACAGACCCCTTAAACTAATACAGACACCAAACCTCCTAAATACAGTCCCCAAACGAGGCCCCCTAAATACAGACCCCACACCAGACCCCCTAAATATAGTCTCCCTAAATACAGACCCCTTAAACAAATCCATCCCCTTATACTTACATAGCAACTCTCCTCAGTCTTCTCTGTGGAATCTTGCTGCTGCGGTCATGTGACCAACAGGTCTCTAAGCAGTAGTGAGAACTTCAGAGATAAGGTCATGTGACCTTATGTCTAAAGGTCCTT
Source organism: Rhinoderma darwinii (assembly GCF_050947455.1). Lineage (NCBI taxonomy): Eukaryota > Metazoa > Chordata > Amphibia > Anura > Rhinodermatidae > Rhinoderma > Rhinoderma darwinii. Next base: position 607,211,876 of record NC_134687.1, on the reverse strand, counting down.
TTGCAGGACATACAGAATGCAGTTTAGTCCCGGTTTTTGCCGCGATTCTTGGAAAAATAGCGTCAAAAACGCGACAAAACTACAATGTACTTTGGGTGGCCATGGGCCCCCCGGGAGCCTCAGGCCCCAGGCGGCTGCCCAAAATGCCCTATGATAATCTGCCATTGATGCAGCTGCTCGGCCCCCATGCCATGAAGCACCCGGGCACAGTTTTTGTGCGAATGTTAATATCATAGAAGGTTTGGACTCTGCAGTTATTGAGTCAGTAGAGTGTTGGTGACTTTTATGCAATTTGCGCCTCAGAACTCGGCTACCCCGCTCTGTAACTTTACCTGGTCTCCACTTTGTGGCTGCGGTTCAAAAAAAACAACTCAACTTTACATTAATACCGCTCACAGTAAATGGTGGAATATCTAGGAGAGAAGAAATTTCAGGAACTGACTTGTTACAACAGTGGCGTCCTAATACAGGACCACGCCGGAATTTAGTGATCTCTTTGCAACGACCCGTTCTATCAAAAATATTTGTAAAGGCGACTGCATGGCGAGTGCTGGATTTTATACATCTGTGGTAATGGGACTGAATGAAACACCTGAATTCAGTGATTAAGAGGTCGTCCCAATACTTTTGTCCATATGGTGTGCATGGTAACATGGAAAAAAAACAAAACATGCCAACAAATATGTTTAGTGCAAAAATTTGATTCATTCAATAGCTTATTTTCTAATCATAGATGTCTTTTAAAATATTGAAATGTTGAGTAAATGCTGGTGCTCGACCAATTTTACAACAAGTGTCCATGTTGGAAATTTATTGTGGTCAGGTTTTTTTTATTACTGCTACAATTATATGACGCTAATTCCTCATACATACATGAATATTATTTAAGGAAAGTATTTAGCTGGGGCACATCAGTTTGGGATAGAATCCGATATAATAAAAGAATATCATAACAATATGGTAAGCAAAAGATAATTTCCCACAAACACAACCTCTTGTTACATTATAAGCCACCCTTGAGAGAGGCATTATATAACTGATCTCGGGGCTAGACACATTTCCGGTAGTCAGTTACTAATCTGTATTTATAGCTGATTTTTTTTCCCGCCATTTTTCCCATGAAAAAGCCGCAAAAAAAAAGTCAATTGGGTTCCTAAAGCATTCAGTATTTAGTCTACCCCGTTTAACTTTTTATCTTTCTTGTTTCTCCAATATTGGTTCCTCGTCATGATTTAGTAACGCTGCTGCTTATATGGGAGAGATCTAAAACAAGTCTGCGCAACCTTTCAGAGTCAGAGTATTATATAGCAGATAGAACTTTCTGTGACGATATTAAAAGCCGGTCACACAGACGGGAAATCAAAGTTGCTATGGGCAACCTGACGTGCTACAGTCTAAGCAACACACTTGGCTCCACCTTGGCAACCTTTTTTTTTCTTTTCTCCAATGTATCTAAGATAAAAACAAAAATAATCAACTTTGCAAATAAATTGTGAAACGTGGGCTAAAACAGAGAGAGAATGCCCACTGAGCTCTGAGCTTGCAGCTCCATAAGCAGACATGTCAGTAAAATCAAGTCTTAAAAATAAAATAAGCAATACAGAAATTAGCCAACAGCACAGGGTTACTAGAAATCTCTCCATGTACATAGGAACATATGGAAAAAAAATTCTTACAAAGTTGCACGCGATTTAAAATTATGGCTCTAGTAGTATGCAGTTACTGCAGAGAAGTTAGGCTTTTGTGTCCATTTGTATTCTTACATTCGGAAAAGTTGAGCCCAGAAAAACAAAAGGGATGAAGAACAGGGATATATGGAACACTTCACATTAAAACAAAATAAATTTTTAAATTTTTCGTGCTCATATTAAACATAATTAATTAAAAATAAAAAGAATCAAAGTCTTAGCTTGGAAGAAAAGTGAAGTTTGGCTAAAGTTTACGGAGATCTCAAGGATGAAGACATATGTTATACAGATCATAGACAGACAGCGAGAGGAAATTAACGGCATAAATCAAAGCTGAATGCGATCACTTCTTACTACAGGTCAGCCGATCAATCAATGAACATGCCACTAACATGTACTTTACGTATACATACATCAAATGACTCGAAATATGGATCATAGTGGAATGTCACAAGAGGGATTCATGTTTTGTTTCCTTAAAATATCTAACTTTATGTAAATATTTACCTTAAAGGAGCACTCTTAAGGCCTCATGCCCACGACCGTAGCCATGTGCAAATCGCGAGCCGTGCACATGGCCACGTGCATTATGTCCTATGAGACTGGACCACAGAACATGGCCGTAATAAGACATGTCCGTTCTTTCTGCAGTCTAGGCTCCTGGGCCATGCACGGACCGTGGAAACCACGGTCGTGTGCATGGGCCCATAGGAATGAATGGGGCCGAATTCTCGTGGTGGATTTTCGGGAGAATTGCGGTCGCAAAAGCACGTTCGTGTGCATGGGGCCTTAGGGTTTCATATTACAGGTACAGGTCCGTACTCCTAGTAGCCAAAACGGCTAATAATTAATTTGTGCCATTTCGCTAATAGGATCATTCAAATAATACAATGGAATTATAGACGACTTGACCATTTTTTTTATTAATATTTTAAAATCGGCAGTTATCGATTTCTTTTGCATCCTGTAAATCAAACAGATATCCTGGCATGACAAAGTTCTGAACCAGTGCAGCTGCGCCCAGAGGTAAGAAGGACCTGGGAGCGAGGATCGGCAAATAAATGGCCCAGTCTGGCCTGGCATCTAAACAAATTTTTTGCTCTGGTCTGGGATCTGAATTATTATTTTATTTGTTTTTCTCTGGTCTGGGGTCTGAATTTATTCTAGTCTGGTCTGTGGTGTGTATTTATTTTGGGGTCAAGCCTGAATAAATTTTAGGGTCTGGTCTGAGGTCTGAATTAGTTTATGGGGTCTGGGTTCAAATTAATTTTGGGGTCTAGTCTGGCTTCTGTTTTACTTTAGAGTGCCTGGTCTGAGGTCTAAATTAATTTTGGAGCCTGGCCTGGGGTCTGAATTAGGTATGGGGGTCCGGCCTGTGATTTACATTTATTTAGGAGTGTGGTCTGGGGTCTGTATCTATTTATTGGTTTGGTCTGGGGTCTGTTAATTATTAAGGGGCCTGATCTGAGGTCTGAATTTATTTAGGGGTCTAATGCCTCTGCTGACCATCATCCTAGATTTAATATGCATGCAGCAAAGTGTGTGTGGTACCATTGTTCGCGTTATTTCCACCAGACCCCCAGATTTCATTCAGAATAAAATTCTGGGTGCGCCACTGCTAATTGCTATAACAATATATTAGGAAATGAATACCCAACATCTGGACCGCTACAAAGGCATTTGGGGAAATAAGAAAAAAACAAGAAGCCTCCCAATATATTTTTTGCTGTATGTTGATAGCAGCTTCTAGAGTGATTCTTTTTTTTTTTAAATCCTTTTCGTTATTTTAGTTAGTCGTTCATTTGATTCAGAATACAAGGAGGATCCGAGGACAGAAATATAAAAATATTTTCTATCAAGGGTCCCCAGTTTAGAAGAAAACCCTGTTAAATCTTACATTAACTCATTATGCTTATGCAAAAATATCACTTTGTTGAGATGTTTATATGATGTTATTATTATAGATTAAGCAATGGTATTCCATTAATGGAGCTGTGCGGATTGTAAACTGTCTCCAGACATCCCAGGAACGAGAACGGCAGAATATTCTTTTTAATGTAATTTTTAAACAGGAATAAAGAGCGATTTGGTCTAGTAAAACGCTGCATGCAGCATTGTAAAATAGCGGGAGAACCACTTCCGAAGCGCTTCCTAAAATACTTTCAATGCTCTTGAACCTGTAACAGTGTCACGATCTGTGGGTATGTGGACCCACTGGGCCGTACCGCCGTAGCGGGATACCAGCTGGCCAAACAGTGTACCAAGTCAATGTATATATAGTCCAAGCACAAGGGTACCTGTATTAATTCAGACAGTAGCAATGGCTAGGCAGCAGACACCAGGCATGGTGTAACACAGCAGGCGTGACCGGTGGCACAACACGACTCCAACTTTCTAAGGCACAGGAACAAAGGAAGCACGGGACACAGGTAGTAGGTATGGGAACACTGGGAACAGGATAACACTAAGGAACCATTTGCAAGACTAACATGGGTAAACACAACAACGCTCAGGCAGGGAGTAGAGGGGCAGGGCCCTTCATATAGTCCAGGGCATCATGGGCTAACTGATGATTATTTTCATGTGCGTGCGCTGGCCCTTTAAGGCACACTCTACGGGACACAGCAGAGCGGAGCAGATGGCCGCAGATCCATGGCTGCGGCCATCGGGGGGTGAGTAATCCCGAAGGGTCGTGGCCGTGGACGCTACAAACAGGAGCAATAAACTCCGTCTTGCACCTTTATATAAGGAGTCAGGTGCATTTAAGGTCATTATGAAAAGCTCTGTTAAAAGATTAGTCACGGGAGGCTTCTTCTAAAGGAAAACTCCAAGCAAAATGGATCCGCTGATGAAAATTAATTAAAGTGGTTATCCCGGCTGTGAGTTTTTTTTCATAATTGCTGATTGGCTGAAGCGGTCACATGCTAACATGCATGTAAACAATCACCAGCAGGATCGCCAGGGGAAAAAATAGGTAAGTCCTAAGTTTGCTTATTTATTTAATTTCCAGTAATTACCCCCAAAAAAAATCACAACCTGGATAACCCCCTTAATTAATATACATCAGTGTATCATTTTTGCGGTGTTCTTAGGATGTGTTGTTGCAATTCCCGGGTGGATCGGGGACTAGCTTAAAAGTTTTTTACGAATGTGGATGAAAATGTTGGGAAGTATGGCTCTAGAAAATGCAGAGTTAGTAGTCATACATATAGGCCCTAGTGCCTAAAATGACTTAAAGGTCCCTCTGCCACATGAGACACCAGTATACTGTAAATGGCACATGGTAGGTATTGACCCTGTTGCAGGTTTTTGCATTGGGGATCTGAAACTTGAAATACGTTATTTGATCTTGAATTTTCAATGAAGCATCCACCTTGAGAAGGCAAAAGCCCCATATAGCCCACCATAGAGTTTTTTTGTTGTTTTTTTTTTACAATGAAAATGTTCCTATAGGTCATAAAGAAGCAACCTCCAACTGTGGCAATCGCCAACCTAGTTGCAAAACGACAACTCTCAGAATGCCCTGAACCTCCTACTACAAATAGAGAGCACATATCTTCCATCTAGATGTACAGATAAAACAATAAAATGGATTTATCGGGGGGGGGGGGGGGGGGTTATGTTTGTAACCCCAGAACGGCACATTCTGCACATGTGGAATGTTTATCCAGCTGCATATAGAATTATTTCTATTACAAAATGTCGCTATGTTCCTTATAATATCTTAACCGCAATCAAAACTAAAACCTAATCATCTCAGGGCATAACACCTGACAAGTCATATGGCTTAAAGCGAAACTCCAAAGAAAACGAAAGTTTGCAATGTGTTTCCTTAAGAAATTCCATGTGTAATTCACTCAGTCACACTGGGACCTATGTATAGCAACCGTCCAAATCAGGCTCTGGTAAAACGTTCTCTGCTCGAGTCCCTAAACAGTCTGACACAGTTCTATTGGTGCGGGTAGTGTAAGAGTTTGTACAGGCATATCTTATTGGTAAGGGGAATGGTAATGTCCAGCTGTCAAATTATTGATACATTTCCAGGAAAAAAAAAACCAGAGGAAATACATGCTAAAGCATTGCGAATTTTATGGGGAATGATAGAAAATATTTACTAAAACAGACATGTCAGGAGAGCGGTCAGTCCCTTAACTACACCACACAGTAGATCTGACAGATCCTCTATACTACACTACACTACACAGGAGAGATGACAGGTCCTCTATATTACACCACAAAGGAGAGCTGACAGATCCTCTATACTACACCACACAGGAGAGATGACAGATCCTCTATACTACACCACACAGGAGAGTTGACTGCTCCTCTATACTACACCACACAGAAGATCTGACATATCTTCTATACTACACCACACAGAAGAGATGACAGCTCCTCTATACTAAACCACACAGGAGAGCTGACAGATCCTCTATACTACACCACACAGGAGAGCTGACAGATCATCTATACTACACAACACAGGAGAGATGACAGATCTTCTATTCTACACCACACGGGAGTACTGACAGATCCTCTATGCAACACCACACAGGAGAGCTGACAGATCCTCTATACTACACCACACAGGAGAGCGGACTGTTCCGTTCCTCTATACTACACCACACAGCAGAGCTGACAGATCCTTTATACTACACCACACAGGAGACCTGACAGGTCCTCTATATTACACCACACAGAAGAGCTGACAGCTCCTCTATACTACACCACAAAGGAGAGATGACAGATCCTCTATACTACACCACACAGGAGAGCGGACAGATCCTCTATACTAGACCACACAGGAGACCAGACAGTTCCTCTATACTACACCACACAGCAGAGCTGACAGATCCTCTATACTACACCACACAGAAGAGCTGACAGATCTTCTATACTACACCACACAGGAGACCAGACAGATCCTCTATACTACACCACACAGGAGAGCTGACAGATCTTCTATACTACACCACACAGGACAGCTGACAGATCTTCTATACTACACCACACAGGAGAGCTGACAGTTCCCCTATACTACACCACACGGGAGAGCTGACAGCTCCTCTATATTACACGACACAGAAGAGCTGACAGCTCCTCTATACTACACCACACAGGAGAGATGACAGAAAGTCTATACAACACCACACAGGAGAGCTGACAGATCCTCTATACTACACCACCCCACACAGGAGAGCTGACAGATCCTCTATACTACACCACAGAGAGAGCTGACAGGTCCTCTATACTACACCACACAGTAGAGCTGACAGCTCCTCTATACTACACTACACAGGAGAGATGACAGGTCCTCTATATTACACCACAAAGGAGAGCTGACAGATCCTCTATACTACACCACACAGGAGAGATGACAGATCCTCTATACTACACCACACAGGAGAGCTGACTGCTCCTCTATACTACACCACACAGAAGATCTGACATATCTTCTATACTACACCACACAGAAGAGATGACAGCTCCTCTATACTACACCACACAGGAGAGATGACAGATCTTCTATACTACACCACACGGGAGTACTGACAGATCCTCTATACAACACCACACAGGAGAGCTGACAGATCCTCTATACTACACCACACAGGAGAGCTGACTGTTCCGTTCCTCTATACTACACCACACAGCAGAGCTGACAGATCCTCTATACTACACCGCACAGGAGACCTGACAGGTCCTCTATATTACACCACACAGAAGAGCTGACAGCTCCTCTATACTACACCACACAGGAGAGATGACAGATCCTCTATACTACACCACATGGGAGTACTGACAGATCCTCTATACAACACCACACAGGAGAGCTGACAGATCCTCTATACTACACCACACAGGAGAGCTGACTGTTCCGTTCCTCTATACTACACCACACAGCAGAGCTGACAGATCCTCTATACTACACCACACAGGAGAGCAGACAGATCCTCTATACTACACCACACAGGAGACCAGACAGATCCTCTATACTACACCACACAGGAGAGCGGACATGTCCTCTATACTAGACCACACAGGAGACCAGACAGTTCCTCTATACTACACCACACAGCAGAGCTGACAGATCCTCTATACTACACCACACAGAAGAGCTGACAGATCTTCTATACTACACCACACAGGAGAGATGACAGATCCTCTATACTACACCATACAGGAGTACTGACAGATCCTCTATACAACACCACACAGGAGAGCTGACAGCTCCTCTATATTACACCACACAGAAGAGCTGACAGCTCCTCTATACTACACCACACCACACAGGAGAGATGACAGATCCTCTATACTACACCACACGGGAGTACTGACAGATCCTCTATACTACACCACACAGGAGAGCTGACAGATCCTCTATACTACACCACACAGGAGAGCTGACAGATCCTCTATACTACACCACACAGTAGAGCTGACAGATCCTCTATACTACACCACACAGGAGAGCTGACAGATCCTCTAACTATACCACACAGGAGAGGTGACAGATCTTCTATACTACACCACACAGGAGAACTGACAGATCCGATATACTACACCACAGGGGAGAGCTGACTGATCCTCTATACTACACCACACAGGAGAGTGGGCAGATCGTCCATACTACACCACACAGGAGAGCTGACCGTTCCTCTATACTACACCACACAGGAGAGCTGACAGATCCTCTATACTACACCATACAGGAGAGCTGACAGGTCCTCTATACTACACCACACAGGAGAGCTGACAGGTCCTCTATACTCCACCACACAGGAGAGCTGACAGATCCTCTATACTACACCAGACAGGAGAGCTGACAGGTCCTCTATACTACACCACACCGGAGAGCTGACAAATCCACTATACTACACCACACAGGAGAACTGACAGATCCTCTATATTACACCACACAGGAGAGCTGACATATCCTCTATACTACACCACACAGGAGAGCTGACAGATCCTCTATACTACACCACACAGGAGAGCTGACAGCACCTCTATACTACACCACACAGGACAGCTGACAGATCCTCTATACTGCACCACACATGAGAGCAGACAGATCCTCTATATTACACCAGACAGGAGAGCTGACAGATCCTCTATACTACACCACACAGGAGAACTGACAAATCCTCTATACTACACCACACGGGAGAACTGACAGATCCTCTATAATACACCACACTGGATAGCTGACAGCTCCTCTATACTACACCACACAGGAGAGCTGACATATCCTCTATACTACACCACACAGGAGAGCTGACAGATCCTCTATACTACACCAGACAGGAGAGCTGACAGATCCTCTATACTACACCACACAGGAGAACTGACAAATCCTCTATACTACACCACACAGGAGAGCTGACAGATCCTCTATACTACACCACACAGGAGAGCTGACAGCAGCTCTATACTACACCACACAGGAGAGCTGACGGATCCTCTATACTACACCACAGGAGAGCTGACAGATCATCTATACTACACCACAAAAGAGAGCTGATAGATCCTTTATACTACACCAAACAGGAGAACTGACAGATTCTCTATACTACACCACACAGGAGAGCTGACAGATCATCTATACTACACCACACTGGAGTGCTGACATGTCCTCTATTCTACATCACAGGAGAGCTGAAAGATCATCTATACTACATCACACAAGAGAGCTGATAGATCCTCTATACTACACCACACAGGAGAGCTGACAGATCCTCTATACTACACCACACCACACAGGAGAGCTGACAGATCCTCTATACTACACCACAGAGAGAGCTGACAGGTCCTCTATACTACACCACACAGTAGAGCTGACATCTCCTCTATACTACACCACACGGGAGTACTGACAGATCCTCTATACAACACCACACAGGAGAGCTGACAGATCCTCTATACTACACCACACAGGAGAGCTGACAGATCCTCTATACTACACCACACAGGAGAGCTGACAGATCCTCTATACTACACCACACAGAGAGCTGACAGGTCCTCTATACTACACCACACAGGAGAGATGACAGATCCTCTATACTACACCATACGGGAGTACTGACAGATCCTCTATACAACACCACACAGGAGAGCTGACAGCTCCTCTATATTACACCACACAGAAGAGCTGACAGCTCCTCTATACTACACCACACCACACAGGAGAGATGACAGATCCTCTATACTACACCACACGGGAGTACTGACAGATCCTCTATACTACACCACACAGGAGAGCTGACAGATCCTCTATACTACACCACACAGGAGAGCTGACAGATCCTCTATACTACACCACACAGAGAGCTGATAGGTCCTCTATACTACACCACACAGTAGAGCTGACAGATCCTCTAAACTACACCACACAGGAGACCAGACAGATCCTCTATACTACACCACAAAGGAGAGCTGACAGTTCCCCTATACTACATCACACAGGAGAGCTGACAGCTCCTCTATATTACACCACACAGAAGAGCTGACAGCTCCTCTATACTACACCACACCACACAGGAGAGATGACAGATCCTCTATACTACACCACACGGGAGTACTGACAGATCCTCTATACTACACCACACAGGAGAGCTGACAGATCCTCTATACTACACCACACAGGAGAGCTGACAGATCCTCTATACTACACCACACAGAGAGCTGACAGGTCCTCTATACTACACCACACAGTAGAGCTGACAGATCCTCTATACTACACCACACAGGAGAGCTGACAGATCCTCTAACTATACCACACAGGAGAGGTGACAGATCTTCTATACTACACCACACAGGAGAACTGACAGATCCGATATACTACACCACAGGGGAGAGCTGACTGATCCTCTATACTACACCACACAGGAGAGTGTGCAGATCGTCCATACTACAACACACAGGAGAGCTGACCGTTCCTCTATACTACACCACACAGGAGAGCTGACATATCCTCTATACTACACCATACAGGAGAGCTGACAGGTCCTCTATACTACACCACACAGGAGAGCTGACATATCCTCTATACTACACCACACAGGAGAGCTGACAGATCCTCTATACTACACCAGACAGGAGAGCTGACAGATCCTCTATACTACACCACACAGGAGAACTGACAGATCCTCTATACTACACCACACAGGAGAGCTGACAGATCATATATACTACACCACACAAGAGAGCTGACAGCAGCTCTATACTACACCACACAGGAGAGCTGACGGAGCCTCTATACTACACCACAGGAGAGCTGACAGATCATCTATACTACACCACAAAAGAGAGCTGATAGATCCTCTATACTACACCAAACAGGAGAACTGACAGATTCTCTATACTACACCACACAGGAGAGCTGACAGCTCATCTATACTACACCCCACAGGAGAGCTGACAGCTCCTCTATACTACACCACACAGGAGAACTGACAGATCCGATATACTACACCACACAGGAGAGCTGACAGCTCATCTATACTACACCCCACAGGAGAGCTGACAGCTCCTCTATACTACACCACACAGGAGAACTGACAGATCCGATATACTACACCACAGGGGAGAGCTGACAGGTCTTCTATACTACACCACACAGGAGAGTGGGCAGATCGTCCATACTACACCACACAGGAGAGCTGACAGCTCCTCTATACTACACCACACAGGAGAGCTGACAGATCTTCTATACTACACCATACAGGAGAGCTGACAGGTCCTCTATACTACACCACACAGGAGAGCTGACAGGTCCTCTATACTACACCACACAGGAGAGCTGACAGATCCTCTATACTACACCACACAGGAGAGCTGACAGGTCCTCTATACTACACCACACCGGAGAGCTGACAAATCCTCTATACTACACCACACAGGTGAACTGACAGATCCTCTATAATACACCACACAGGAGAGCTGACAGCTCCTCTATACTACACCACACAGGAGAGCTGACATATCCTCTATACTACACCACACAGGAGAGCTGACAGATCCTCTATACTACACCAGACAGGAGAGCTGACAGATCCTCTATACTACACCACACAGGAGAACTGACAGATCCTCTATACTACACCACACAGGAGAGCTGACAGATCATATATACTACACCACACAAGAGAGCTGACAGCAGCTCTATACTACACCACACAGGAGAGCTGACGGAGCCTCTATACTACACCACAGGAGAGCTGACAGATCATCTATACTACACCACAAAAGAGAGCTGATAGATCCTCTATACTACACCAAACAGGAGAACTGACAGATTCTCTATACTACACCACACAGGAGAGCTGACAGCTCATCTATACTACACCCCACAGGAGAGCTGACAGCTCCTCTATACTACACCACACAGGAGAACTGACAGATCCGATATACTACACCACAGGGGAGAGCTGACTGATCCTCTATACTACACCACACAGGAGAGTGGGCAGATCGTCCATACTGCACCACACAGTAGAGCTGACAGCTCCTCTATACCACACCACACATGAGAGCAAACAGATCCTCTATATTACACCAGACAGGAGAGCTGACAGATCCTCTATACTACACCACACAGGAGAACTGACAAATCCTCTATACTACACCACACAGGAGAACTGACAGATCCTCTATACTACACCAGACAGGCGAGCTGACAGGTCCTCTATACTACACCACACAGGAGAGCTGACATATCCTCTATACTACACCACACAGGAGAGCTGACAGATCCTCTATACTACACCAGACAGGAGAGCTGACAAATCCTCTATACTACACCACACAGGAGAACTGACAGATCCTCTATACTACACCACACAGGAGAGCTGACAGATCCTCTTTACTACACCATACAAGAGAGCTGACAGGTCCTCTATACTACACCACACAGGAAAGCTGACCGATCCTCTATACTACACCACACAGGAGAGCTGACAGATCCTCTATACTACACCATACAAGAGAGCTGACAGGTCCTCTATACTACACCACACAGGAGAGCTGACAGATCCTTTATACTACACCACACAGGAGAGCTGACATATCCTCTATACTACAAAACACAGGAGAGCTGACAGATCCTCTATACTACACCACACAGTAGAGCTGACAGCTCCTCTATACTACACCACAGAGGAGAGCTGAGAGAGATCCTCTATACTACACCACACAGGAGAGCTGACAGCTTCCCTATACTACACCACACAGGAGAGCTGACAGCTTCATTATACTACATCACACAAGAGAGCTGATAGATCCTCTATACTACACCACACAGGAGAGCTGATAGGTCCTCTATACTATACCAGACAGTGGAGCTGACAGATCCTCTATACTACACCACACAGGAGAGCTAATAGGTTCTCTTTGATCAAAACTATTTTCTAAGTTGCTTTCTTTCGTACTTTAGATGCATTAGAGCTATAAAAGCAATTGGTGTTAAAAAAAAAAAAAGCATATACCCTTTAAAGTGTATCCCTTATGAATAGAGTTTATACAATTTAGCTTTACTTCTCACATAGTCTACTTCGTTTCTTGGACAATAGGTAGAAATCAGAATAATTAGTCATGAATACTCAGGTAGGACATAATACCTTGGTAAGAATCCCAATACACTGCCACACAGCAACTAGTGAGTATCTGCTCATCTCTCTAATTGACTCCATTATATTAGACAATCGGCGCTTTTAAGGTTTTATAAAAAAAATTACTTCTCTGTTTTTAATAAGCCGGCAATTTTTTGAGACTTGAATACATTAAGATAAAGCTGTTTTTTTCCATTTCAAAGAGTCATTCATAAAAGAAAACCTGATCTGGTGACAGTGTGAGAAACGCCAGGAGGACTTGGAACGGGGAGACCTTGGGCTGCGGTGTACTTAAACGGAAGTTTTAGTAAGGGGATTTTTCATTTTTCTATTGGCTTTAAAGACTGTCTGACATTAAGTATAACTTCATTCTTGTGATTGAATCTTTCAGAAGAAGAATTCATAGGCAATATAATGTCTTATGTAATATGCTGATATCCAAAAAGTCTAATATTAAAGCGCCATTTCATTCCGTTTTGTTATCAAGAGTGCATGTACTATAGAGGCAGACAGTTCAACTACTATGGGGCCCTTGAGAAGGGGCCCATCCTTAGTTGGCTGTATTTTTATTGCTAATGGGTGGTGTGAGTCGGTACAGGAGGACCCTCTACAGAGGAGCTACATTGTTATCAAACAAGGGGGTGGGTAATTGTCCCAACGGTCATGGAAAAGCATTGACGGGGCAAACAAACAGAAGGGTCTTCTGACTTAGGTGGCAAAATCCATCACCATAATGGGCGGCCGAGTTTGATCTTTGCTATGGCGTCCCCTGTCTTCAATGTGTACATTGAAGAGAGGGGACTGCATAGCAAAGATTGGTATTAACATAAATAGGACTGTAGGGGAATACAGTTACATGCTTTGGAAATAAAATAATAGACCATTGAATATCACTCCCATCATGTCTATGGATAGGCACAAATTTTGTAAAGATTTATCCACACCACAAGAATGGAGCTGTATAGGGTTTCCGTAATACACATCGAATTTCTGATACTTTTTGAAAAATATCACACTGATAGCACATGTAAATAAGGGATTGCCTCTCCTCCTATATGCATCTACTTTATACAAAAAGCAGTCCTTTTGTTTCTGGGCTGAACACAATAGAATATACACTGGGAGAGATTTATAAAGCAAAATGAGCCAGAATTCGGTCTCAAATTTTACCATATTTATTATGCCTTTTAGGCGCTTTTTACGCCTGACTAAGACAGTTTTGAAAGCTTCTAGAAAAGGTGGCGTGGAAAAAAGGAGTAGAAAAATGCACCAAATGTATTAATAGTGCATGCCATTCTTATGGCACAAATTATTGGTGCAAAGAACGTCAGCCAAGAGGTGATGTAAGGAAGAGAAATTGTCTAACATGTATAATGCAGTGGGTGCCACTGAAAACAAACTAGGCAAAAACTGTGCCAAATTTATCAGTCTAACTTTAAGACACTATTATTAAATTTCCCCCAATGTGCTTTATCATTCAGACACTTCCAAGTTATATCGGTTCTAGGACTTTCCGCTTCTACGGCATGGAGATGGGTGCACAGGTGTGGGAAGTGTTGTTTTGAGCCGCTCAGTAACCCTTATCTTCTCTGGTTATTACATGATTGCTGACAGTCCACGTCTCCCGAGTACTTTTGAATGATATTGGTGATGACAGGGAATCTTTATGAAACTTTTTTCTTTTCCTCAAAAGAGGTAATTTTTTTTTCTTTTACTTGACATTAAAAGGCATTTAATAATCTTGCGTTACTTAACTGAGATTACAATTACATTCCTGATCTAGGCTTGACCTTTGTAATGCTCCATAGAGCCAAGCCAAGATTCCTGGCTCCCTGGCACTGAAGTCTCTCGACAGACACAAGGGGTAGGAGTATATACAGAGAACCTTAAAAGCTTTTTTGAAATGAAATAATATGTGCATATATTATGTGTGAAGGATAAATTCTAAAGGGGATTGACAATGCTTCCTCCATTTCCCATAATACGGATTACTTACAACGAACGTCGTCAAAGCGCACGCCAGTTCTGTTCTGTAAAGAGCACATCTGTGTGTTTTAAGTTACCGGGTTATTCAATTAAATATTTATATGGAACATTCTCTGATTTGAGGACTCATCTCTCCTCAACCTCCATCCTGATCCTAAAGAGAAGAAAAGACGATCACACCCATTTTAAGGGCCTATTGTAATGAAGTGCGTGTGCATCAAGTCAGGCCTTATATATGGCTCATACGAGTGTTATACGAATCTAATGGATAATGTATAAGCCAAAATATATGATACATGGGCATGTGGATGATGAGTGCCATATTCTATGTCAGGGTCGGAAAGCAGAAGGCCCATCAGTAAGAATCGTCTATTGGCACCTTGCTCTTGAATAGCTCACCCCTCCTAAGTCTCTAAGAATCCCTTAGTAATTCTGAGCCATTACATGAAATCTTACAGACAATAGGAAGCTGCTTTTAAGAAGGAGACTATGGGCCCTAGTGCACCTATGGTATGTCTGCCCTACGTGCTTATCAACAGTAAAAGTCCCCTACTGCCTATGCCTAATTTTTTTGGGCTCCATATGCAATGTATTATTCACAGAAAATGGGGGATATTTATCAAAACTAGTGAAAAGTAGAGTAGCTATCCCTGGCAACTATTTAGATTCCAGGCCTTTGGGAAATTGGAAAAGGCATTGTGATTGGTCGGTATAAGCTACTTCCTCATCACAAAGGAGTTCATCCCAATAGTGTCCTACCCCGGGAAGAGGTCTTAGCTATGGTGCTCTTATTATTTCAATTACAAAAATGCTAGAATCGTTTGCTGAATTCATTTTCAAACATACATGTATATACATACTAATATATATATATATATATATATATATATATATATATATATATATACACTACCGTTCAAAAGTTTGGGGTCACCCAGACAATTTTGTGTTTTCCATGAAAACTAACACTTATATTTATCAAATGAGTTGCAAAATGACTAGAAAATATAGTCAAGACATTGACAAGGTTAGAAATGATGATTTTTATTTGAAATAATAATTTTCTCCTTCAAACTTTGCTTTCGTCAAAGAATGCTCCATTTTCAGCAATTACAGCATTGCAGACCTTTGGCATTCTAGCTGTTAATTTGCTGAGGTAATCGGGAGAAATTTCACCCCATGCTTCCAGAAGCCCCTCCCACAAGTTGGATTGGCTTGATGGGCACGTCTTGCGTACCATACGGTCAAGCTGCTCTCACAACAGCTCTATGGGGTTGAGATCTGGTGACTGCGCTGGCCACTCCATTACAGATAGAATACCAGCTGCCTGCTTCTTCCCTAAATAGTTCTTGCATAATTTGGAGGTGTGCTTTGGGTCATTGTCCTGTTGTAGGATGAAATTGGCTCCAATCAAGCGCTGTCCACAGGGTATGGCATGGCGTTGCAAAATGGAGTGATAGCCTTCCTTATTCAAAATCCCTTTTACCTTGTACAAATCTCCCACTTTACCAGCACCAAAGCAACCCCAGACCATCACATTACCTCCACCATGCTTGACAGATGGCGTCAGGCACTCTTCCAGCATCTATTCAGTTGTTCTGCGTCTCACAAATGTTCTTCTGTGTGATCCAAACACCTCAAACTTCGATTCGTCTGTCCATAACACTTTTTTCCAATCTTCCTCTGTCCAATGTCTGTGTGCTTTTGCCCATCTTAATCTTTTCCTTTTATTAGCCAGTCTCAGATATGGCTTTTTCTATGCCACTGTGCCCTGAAGGCCAGCATCCCAGAGTCGCCTCTTTACTGTAGACGTTGACACTGGCGTTTTGCGGGTTCTATTTAATGAAGCTGCCAGTTGAGGACCTGTGAGGCGTCTATTTCTCAAACTAGAGACTCTAATGTACTTGTCTTGTTGCTCAGTTGTGCAGCGGGGCCTCCCACTTCTCTTTCTACTCTGGTTAGAGCCTGTTTGTGCTGTCCTCTGAAGGGAGTAGTACACACCGTTGAAGAAAATCTTCAGTTTCTTGGCAATTTATCGCATGGAATAGCCTTCATTTCTAAGAACAAGAATAGACTGTCGAGTTTCACATGAACGCTCTCTTTTTCTAGCCATTTTGAGAGTTTAATCGAACCCACAAATGTAAAGCTCCAGATTCTCAACTAGCTCAAAGGAAGGTCAGTTTTATAGCTCCTCTAAACAGCAAAACTGTTTACAGCGGTGCTAACATAATTGCACAAGGGCTTTCAAGTGTTTTCTAATCATCCATTAGCCTTCTAACACAGTTAGCAAACACAATGTACCATTAGAACACTGGAGTGATGGTTGCTGGAAATGGGCCTCTATACACCTATGTAGATATTGCATTATAAACCAGACGTTTGCAGCTAGAATAGTCATTTAGCACATTAACAATGTATAGAGTGTTTTTCTGATTAATTTAATGTTATCTTCATTGAAAAAAACTGTGTTTTTCTTTAAAAAATAAGGACATTTCAAAGTGACCCTAAACTTTTGAACGGTAGTGTGTGTGTATATATATATATATATATATACACACACACCGGCAAATTCTGATATACCACATTGACTTTTATAAGGGAAGTCCCTCTTCTGAGACCTCCATTGCTTAGTCAGAGTGCAGATCGGCTACTGAGAGGGTCTCAGGAGGACTCGGCACGTCCATGTCTTATACAGATAGCCCATTCATTTCAAGGATACCGAGTAATTCTTACTTCCCTTTGTTGTGATGCTGTAATGGGAAATGAAGGTTTAAGTTTAGCACGACCACAATTCAACATCCTTCCAAGGAGTCTTTAGTTGGTGTTCCTCTCCTAGAAGAACGGCTTGTTAGCTGTTTGGGTGGTTTTATGAGCCATTAACTGGTTGCCGACACAGGACGAGTATGCTCGTCCTGAGCGGCGAGCACTTGGCGCATTAGGACGAGCATACTCGTCCTGTGTGACAGCCGTCCCTGCGCGCGTCTGTGCGCGCGATCAAGAGCGGGGCAACGGCTGTAATACACAGCCACGGCCCCGCTCTGACAGCGGAGAGGAGAGAAACATCTTCTCTCCGCTGTTAACCCTTTGAACGCCGCGATGACAGCTGATCGCGGCGTTCAAGGAGAGGGGACTGCACATTGATCGCGTCACAGAAAATAACTGTAACGCGATCAAAGCCCACATCTCGTATGGCCAGACAGCCCAGGGTCCAGTGAAGGACCCCAGGGCTGTCTGAACATATTTCCTGTTGTTAGGGCATACTGAGGTATGCCCTAACAACTGCCTGTGTACGATCAGTAACAGGCTAATGTACTGGCATATAGATCTATGCCAGTACATTACAGTTACAAAATAAAACTCAAAATGATAAATCGCTTTATGGGATTAAAAAAAAAAGTTAAATGAATGTAAAAAAAAATAATGGTAAATAAATAAATAAAAAGTAAATAAAATACACAGAAACACACATTTTTTATAATAAATCAACTTTTTAAAATATAAGTCCCAAAACACGAAATAATATAGACATATTTGGTATCGCCACGACCGTAACAACCTGTACAACAAACATATAACATTATTTATGATGATCGGTGTATGGTGTAAAAAAAAAATATTAAAGCTGCTGCACAACTGCTTTTTTTCTGCTTTTTAATCTAATTAAAAATTTATAGAAATTAAACGATAATGTATTTGTACCAAAAAATGGTACGTACATAAAGTACAACTCGTCCCGCAAAAAACAAAGTCTCATACAACTACGTCGTACAAAAAATAAAAGCGTTATGAGCGTCGGGATGCAAAGAGGGAAATTTAAAAAAAATTGCTCTGTCCTCAAGGCTAAAATTGGCCGTGTCCTTAAGGGGTTAATGAATGTGTGTACTTGAAACTATGTAAACAAACACGAGACGGCTTTCCAAAAATAGTCGAAGGATACCATGTAGTGTATGTTGACTATGACAAAGACCAGTGACAAATATCTGATTACAGAACATGTGCTGCCGTAATGACTTTAAACATTAATGCTTCTGTATACTATAAAAATGACAGATATGAATTTGCAGCATTTCCTGCACGGCCCGAAGGTCAATGTTACTATGTATCTGGAAAGGGGAGATTAAGGACATTCTAGGACCAGACGGGCCACCATCTGTTACAGAGACAAGTCCGTCTCGGTAGTGACAAAGTTCCCACCAGACCTGTTAGCTGCTATTAGCTAAGACTGTAATAGATCTCGGCGTATTTTATTCATATGCAACAATAACAAAGTAACACGATAACAACAGACGGGTAATTATTGAGGTAAACTTGTGACCCACACGTAAGTCTGAAAGATGATACTTGTTGCTGGCGATGGCGATGTGTCAAGCACAATGTCATTTAGCCATTTCTTTCAATATGTACATACATTTCACAATAATAATGATTAGCACATATAGTATATCTAATTTTGCTATATAATGCCCCCTCAAGCTTCCCTCTTAGAAAACAGATAGCACATTACTTATACTATATGTAAAGGATCTGCCAGGCACTGCTTCAGGGTTAACTCCCAGAATTAATCAGTCAACACCTGAGTGTACATCCCTGAGACAGACACCAGCTTCCTCCACTCAGGCTGGCAGGCTTAGGAGTGGGAGAGCCTATCGCAACCTGGCCAGACTCAGCTAGCTCCCGCCCTCGGTCTATTTAAGCCTGCTCTTCCTGTCCATCTGTGCTTGTGAATTCTTTCCTTGAGGTTTCCTGGCCCAGCTACAGCTCCTGCTACTTTTTGATCCTGCTCCATACAGACCCCGGCTTACCGACTACTCTTCTGCTTTTCGCTTTGTACCTCGCACTCTCCTGGCTTGACTCGGCTCGTTCACTACTCTGTTGCTCACGGTGTTTCCGCGAGCAACTGCCCATTTCCCTTGCTTGTATTCCCTTGTTTGTTTGTCGTGTTTGTCATGCACTTACTGAGCACAGGGACCGCCGCCCAGTTGTACCCCGTCGTCTAGGGCGGGTCGTTGCAAGTAGGCAGGGACAGAGTGGCGGGTAGATTAGGGCTCACTTGTCCGTTTCCCTACCCCCCCCCACCATTACAAATTCACAAGCCCTATACCTAGTCTACCCTGGTCCCTGACACCATTATGGAACCCCGTGAAACCCTGGCTCAGCAAATGCAGGGTCTCTCCCTACAGGTCCAGGCCCTGGCTCAGAGGGTCAACCAGCCTGATGCTACCTTGGTAGTTCCCCTCACCGCACCCCTTGAACCCCACCTCAAGTTGCCTGACCGGTTCTCAGGTGACCGGAGGGCTTTTCTCTCCTTTCGGGAGAGT
This sequence comes from Rhinoderma darwinii, assembly GCF_050947455.1. NCBI lineage: Eukaryota > Metazoa > Chordata > Amphibia > Anura > Rhinodermatidae > Rhinoderma > Rhinoderma darwinii. The sequence continues at coordinate 607,191,275 of NC_134687.1, read as the reverse complement.
TGTAAGCTTTACTTTCGCTTAAAGCCTCACTCCTCAGGTTCTGAGAGCCAGCGGGTGGGTATAATTATGTCCCGGCTCCAGGAAGGGCCCCAAGAGTGGGCCTTCTCCTTGGCTCCTGGCGCCCCTGAACTTTCCTCCGTTGATTGTTTCTTTTCTGCCCTCGGACTTATTTATGACGAGACTGACAGAACTGCCTTTGCCGAGAGTCAGCTGGTGACCTTACGTCAGGGTAAGAGACCTGTTGAGGAGTATTGCTCTGACTTTCGGAAGTGGTGCGTAGCTTCTCGGTGGAATGACCCTGCCTTAAGGTGCCAGTTTAGGTTGGGTCTGTCGAACGCCCTGAAAGACCTGCTAGTTAGTTATCCCTCTTCTGACTCCTTAGACCAGGTTATGGCTTTAGTGGTACGACTTGACCGACGTCTCAGGGAACGACAACGTGAACGTTTATGTGTTTTTTCCTCCGACTCCCCCATGATGCCTCCCGAAGTCCCGTTGCTTGGTTTCTCCCCTAAAGACTCAGAAATACCTATGCAACTCGGGGCCTCCGTGTCCCCTCAACAACGTAGAGAATTCCGCAGGAAGAATGGTCTCTGCTTCTACTGTGGGGATGTCAAGCATCAAGTAAACAACTGTCCCAAGCGTAAGAATGATGCCAGAGAGCTCCCGCGTCTAAGTGATCATCGGGGAGGTCACTTGGGCGCACAGGTATTTCCCGTAAATATGAAACGTACTAAGATATTGCTTCCCTTTCAGGTCTCTTTTGGTGGTAGGTCTGCTACCGGCAGTGCCTTCGTGGATTCAGGGTCCTCTACTAATATCATGTCTGTGGAATTTGCTATGTCTCTCGCTATGCCTCTGATTGATTTGCCTAAACCTGTTCCGGTAGTGGGTATCGACTCCACTCCTCTTGCTAATGGTTATTTTACACAGCATACCCCTGTTTTTGAACTCCTTGTTGGCTCCATGCATTTGGAGCAATGCTCTGTACTATTGATGCAGGGATTATCGTACGATTTGGTTCTAGGTCTTCCCTGGTTGCAGTTGCATAATCCTACGTTTGACTGGAATACTGGGGAGCTAACCAAATGGGGTAATGAATGTTGTACGTCATGTTTTTCTGTTAATTCTATTTCTCCCCCTAAGGAGGTGAATACGCTACCCGAGTTTGTTCAGGACTTCGCTGATGTTTTCTCTAAAGAGGCCTCCGAAGTATTACCGCCTCATAGAGAATACGATTGCGCTATCGAATTGGTACCAGGAGCTAAGCTTCCTAAGGGTAGGATATTTAACCTTTCTTGTCCCGAACGTGAAGCCATGAGGGAGTATATCCAGGAATCCCTGGCCAAGGGTTACATTCGTCCCTCTTCTTCTCCGGTAGGTGCTGGCTTCTTCTTCGTAGGGAAGAAGGATGGGGGTCTTAGGCCATGCATTGACTACCGTGGCCTGAATAAGGTCACGGTAAGGAACCAGTATCCCCTTCCTTTGATTCCTGATCTCTTTAATCAGGTTCAGGGGGCCCAATGGTTCTCTAAATTGGATCTACGGGGGGCGTATAACCTTATTCGCATCAAAGAGGGGGATGAGTGGAAGACTGCGTTTAACACGCCCGAAGGCCATTTCGAATACCTCGTCATGCCCTTTGGGTTGTGCAATGCCCCTGCGGTCTTCCAGAACTTCATAAATGAGATTTTGAGAAATTACCTGGGGATATTTCTTGTAGTGTACCTTGATGACATATTGGTGTTTTCCAGGGACTGGTCCTCCCACATAGAGCATGTCAGGAAAGTGCTCCAGGTCCTTCGAGAAAACAAACTGTTTGCCAAAATCGAAAAATGTGTATTTGGGGTACAGGAGATACCATTTTTAGGTCAAATCCTCACTCCTCATGAATTCCGCATGGACCCTGCCAAGGTTCAGGCTGTGGCTGAATGGGTCCAACCTGCCTCCCTGAAAGCGCTACAGTGTTTTTTGGGGTTCGCTAACTATTACAGGAGATTTATTGCTAACTTCTCGGTCGTCGCTAAGCCTCTTACGGACCTCACTCGCAAGGGTGCTGATGTCCTCCATTGGCCCCCTGAGGCCGTCCAGGCTATTGAGACCCTCAAGAAGTGCTTTATCTCGGCCCCCGTGCTGGTTCAGCCCAACCAAAGGGAGCCATTTATTGTGGAGGTTGACGCGTCCGAGGTGGGAGTGGGGGCCGTCTTGTCCCAGGGTACCAGCTCCCTCACCCATCTCCGCCCCTGTGCTTACTTTTCTAGGAAGTTTTCGCCCACGGAGTGTAACTATGATATTGGCAACCGCGAACTTTTAGCCATTAAATGGGCATTTGAAGAGTGGCGCCACTTCCTGGAGGGGGCTAGGCACCAGGTAACGGTCCTTACCGACCACAAGAATCTGGTTTTCCTAGAATCTGCCCGGAGGCTAAACCCGAGACAAGCTCGATGGGCGTTGTTTTTTACCAGATTCAATTTTTTGGTTACCTATAGGGCCGGGTCTAAAAATATTAAGGCGGATGCACTGTCGCGTAGCTTCATGGCCAGCCCTCCTTCGGAGGAAGATCCTGTTTGTATTTTGCCTCCAGGTATAGTCATTTCCTCTATCGAGTCCGATTTAGTCTCTGAAATTGCTGCTGATCAAGGTTCAGCTCCTGGGAACCTTCCTGAGAACAAGCTGTTTGTTCCCCTGCAATTCCGGCTAAGGGTACTTAGGGAAAATCACGACTCCGCACTATCTGGCCATCCAGGCATCCTGGGTACCAAACACCTCATTACCAGAAATTATTGGTGGCCTGGTTTGCCTAAAGACGTTAAGGCCTACGTTGCCGCCTGTGAGGTTTGTGCCAGGTCCAAGACTCCCAGGTCCCGACCAGCGGGCTTACTGCGTTCGTTGCCCATTCCCCAGAGACCGTGGACACATATCTCCATGGATTTTATCACCGATTTGCCTCCATCCCAAGGCAAGTCGGTGGTGTGGGTGGTGGTAGACCGCTTCAGTAAAATGTGCCACTTTGTGCCCCTCAAGAAACTACCCAACGCCAAGACGTTGGCTACCTTGTTTATCAAACACATCCTGCGTCTCCATGGGGTCCCCGTCAATATTGTTTCTGACAGAGGGGTACAATTTGTTTCATTGTTTTGGAGAGCCTTCTGTAATAAGTTGGGGATTGATCTGTCCTTCTCCTCTGCCTTCCATCCTGAAACCAATGGCCAAACGGAGAGGACTAATCAGTCTCTAGAACAATACTTAAGATGTTTTGTCTCTGACTGTCAATTTGATTGGGTTTCTTTCATTCCCCTCGCCGAATTTTCCCTTAATAACCGGGTCAGTAACTCGTCAGGGGTCTCTCCCTTTTTCTGTAATTTTGGGTTTAATCCACGGTTCTCCTCCGTTTCACCTGGTTGTTCCAACAATCCCGAGGTGGAGGTCGTTCATCGGGATCTGTGCACAGTCTGGGCCCAGGTTCAGAAGAACCTAGAGGCGTCCCAGAGCATACAGAAGGCTCAGGCCGATAGAAGACGTTCTGCTAACCCCCTGTTTGTGGTCGGGGATCTGGTGTGGTTGTCATCCAGGAACTTGCGTCTCAAGGTTCCGTCCAAAAAGTTTGCTCCCCGGTTTATTGGGCCGTATAAGGTCATTGAGGTCCTCAGTCCTGTCTCTTTCCGGCTGGAGTTACCCCCGTCTTTTCGTATACACAACGTGTTTCATGCCTCCCTCCTGAAACGCTGCTCCCCGTCCTTGGCCCCCTCGAGGAAACCTCCTGTTCCCGTCCTCACCCCTGAGGGGGTGGAATTTGAGGTGGCCAGGATCGTGGACAGCAAGATGGTCCAAGGCTCCCTCCAGTACCTGGTCCATTGGAGAGGATACGGGCCCGAGGAGAGGACTTGGGTACCCGCCCGGGATGTTCACGCTGGGGTATTGGTCAGGAGGTTCCACCTGCGTTTCCCCAGTAAGCCAGGTCCACTTAGAAAGGGTCCGGTGGCCCCTCATAAAAGGGGGGGTACTGTAAAGGATCTGCCAGGCACTGCTTCAGGGTTAACTCCCAGAATTAATCAGTCAACACCTGAGTGTACATCCCTGAGACAGACACCAGCTTCCTCCACTCAGGCTGGCAGGCTTAGGAGTGGGAGAGCCTATCGCAACCTGGCCAGACTCAGCTAGCTCCCGCCCTCGGTCTATTTAAGCCTGCTCTTCCTGTCCATCTGTGCTTGTGAATTCTTTCCTTGAGGTTTCCTGGCCCAGCTACAGCTCCTGCTACTTTTTGATCCTGCTCCATACAGACCCCGGCTTACCGACTACTCTTCTGCTTTTCGCTTTGTACCTCGCACTCTCCTGGCTTGACTCGGCTCGTTCACTACTCTGTTGCTCACGGTGTTTCCGCGAGCAACTGCCCATTTCCCTTGCTTGTATTCCCTTGTTTGTTTGTCGTGTTTGTCATGCACTTACTGAGCGCAGGGACCGCCGCCCAGTTGTACCCCGTCGTCTAGGGCGGGTCGTTGCAAGTAGGCAGGGACAGAGTGGCGGGTAGATTAGGGCTCACTTGTCCGTTTCCCTACCCCCCCCCCACCATTACACTATATCCATACTTGCCAACAGTACCGATTTCCAAGGGTCTGTCCCACGAACCAGACACCAAAATGGGTGTCATGTGTGATAACTTGAAATAAAATGGGCGTTTCTTCTATTGGGGGGCCTTCCTGGAAGGAGCTTAAAATGTCCTGTGATTTGGGATTCTAATGTTGTTAAGTATGTTATATCTTGTTTCTGTACCTTTTCCTGCTTGTCTTGCTTGTTTTTTCCTGAAGCTAGACCGTTTCTTGTACTATAGTCTATTGATTCCTGTTGTCCGAGTAGGAGGGACCCAAAACAAGCAGCCAATGATCAGTACTGAATTCTAATTTAGTTTGGAAAAACATGTAATAGAACACCCTGTATTCGGATTATGAGCATAATGCAGCAGGATGATGGAGGTGTACTGCTCTTGTGGGAGGCAGTGACCTATACACTCTGTGATGATGTTCGTGAGGACAGGGCTGGATGCGACGGGAGTACTGTCACTATGTGAGCAGGAAAGAGTTATGAAAACATGTAACATGTAATAGAATGCCCTGTATTTAGATTCTGGTAATAATACAGCAGCATGAGAGCAGTGTACTGCTCTTGTGGGAGGCAATGACCTGTCCACTCTGTGATGATGGTGAGACAGGGCTGCATGTGACGGGAGTACTGTTATTATGTGAGCAGGAAATAGTTGTGAAAACATGTAATAAAATGCCCTGTATTTAGATTATGGTAATAATGCAGCAGCTGGAAAGAGTGTACTGATCTTGTGGGAGGCAGTGACCTGTCCACTCTGTGATGAGGTTATTGAGGACAGGGCTGAATGTGACGGGAGTACTGTCATTATGTGAGCAGGAAATAGGTGTGAAAACATGTAATATAATGCCCTGTATTTAGATTATGGTAATAATGCAGCAGCAGGAAAGGAGTGTACTGATCTTGTGGGAGGCAGTGACCTGTCCACTCTGTGATCAGCGCTGGCTTTTGGGGTTTGTGACCTGTGCCTTCTTATTGCGAAAGCACAGGTCGCATCACTCAAGCAGGTGGAGGGGGGCGCTGTGCTGGCTCCCTTCCCCTGCTTGTGTTTGTGAAGCGCCTGGGCCCGGAGTCTCTGCAGCTGCCCGGCCCGGGCGCTCCTTCTCTGCTTAGCGTAACTACCACTGTAGCAGCTATAGCGGCTGCTATTGGCGCCACCAGGCATGAGGGCGCCTGTGACGCTCAATGGGATGGCCCCCCCCATGCCCAATGGCGCCACTAGCAGCCTCTATGGCTGCTACAGTGGTAGCAACGCTCCATTCAATAGTATCTGCATCCTTAGGATTCAATGGTATCTGCGTCCTATGACAGAGCAGGGAGGTATCTCCCTGCTCTGTCATTTACTAGGCTACAGGAACCGGGGAACGGGGCCTAGGTGAGTACAATTTTTTGTTTTATTTATTTGGGGGGCACTGTTTACAAGGGGGAGGTGGGGGGCTCTATGGCACTCTACAAAGGGGAGGTGGGGGCACTGCCTACAAGGGGGAGGTGGGGGGGCTATATGGCACTGTTTACAAGAGGGAGGTCGGGGCTATATGGCACTGTCTACAAAGGGGAGGTAAGGGACTGTATTGCACTGTTTACAAGGGGAAGGTTGGGGGCTGAATGGCACTATCTACAAAGGGGAGGGGGGCACTGTCTACAAGGGGGAGGTGGGCCTATATGGCAGAATCTACAGGGGGGCTGTATGGCGCAATCTACAGGGGGCTCTATCTACAAGGCAGTGCTGTGTGTGGCACCCAGCGGAGGGGAGGGGGACATTATACTGTGGGGGCCACTAAGGGGACATTAAACTATGTAGGGGTACTACAGGGGGCAATATACTGTGTGTGGCACTTAGGGGGCAATATACTGTGTGCGGCACTTAGGGGACATTACACTGTATGGAGGACACTAAATGGGGCATTCTACTGTGTGGGGGCATTAAAAAGGACATTATACTGTGGGGGGCATTATACTTTTTATGGGGCATTTTTTTATGATGGGGTGGGGCACCAAAAGAAAATTCCGCACGGGGCGCCATCTATACTAAGGCCAGCCCAGTGTATGATGATATTAGAGCACAGGGCTGCATGGGATAGGAGTAGTGTTATTATGTGAGCAGGGAATGGAGACAAGTGGCAGGTGACAGAATGGAAGTAATATAGTGGAACGAGCAGGGCCCCTCAGAAGAGGAGTGTACTTTTGTGTGGCAGTGGCCAGTCCACTCTTAGACATGTATTAATTTCGGTGATCAGACCAAAAAGGAGAAAGCAAAGCAGCTGTCATTTGACAGCCACTTCATTCTCTATTGCGGAATACAACCACTATAACCTTTGTTATTAGCAGTGGTTCTGCATTAAATGGATGAACAGGACTATACATAGGTGGTGGGTTTATGTGAATTAAAGATTTTTAATCAAAATGCCAGTGAGGTATTCAATGTTTACTGCTAAAATCTAAACCCCTGTCGGATCCAAATGATGGGATTAACATATGAAGTCCATGGCTGACTCCTTTAACAATGAGATTGAAGTATATTTGCTCTTTTACCAATAAATAAACAGTAATAACATTAATATTCCGGCCCTTGTCGCTCTTTTCCAAGAAAAAGATGGAAAACGATTGCGGTTTAAAGTATTTCTGTCTAAACACTTGTAACGTGTAAGGACACAGCTGAATGTTGTCTCCGTACAGTGATAAGTTGATACCCTGTATCCTTAAAACATGTTCGAAGCACTTCCAGAGGCTGGTGGTGTAGTGAGAGAATACTCCTCCCAACATCCTCACGATAAATGGAGCAATTTAGAGGGAGCTCCATCAATGATATTATAATTCTGTTTAACTTCTGTCGTGCCTTTAAAAGAAAAGTTAAATTACAGACGGCAGCTGTCCGAGCTCAGGGGACATATTACAGCAGTGCTAAACGTCAAGTGAAATGCCCAATTCACACACGCACATTGCTGTAACCGTATAGCAAGAACAAACATCCAAGTTTATCGGAGGTCTGCGTCGTCCAGTAGCGCTGGCTGTTCTCTTCAATTTACCGCTGACATTCCCTAATGGAGAGAAAGTGGCCGGGGACCATTCATTAGCAGCTGTATATATGGGCCTGTCACAATGTGTAGGGCTTTACCCATTAAAAGGGCATTTATCAAGTTTTGTCTTTCTATTGTACAAATAACAGATCCGGAACGACAGGCCGGTCATTCTTCTTGTCAGCAATATAACAGAGCAAACTTACTGCCAAGTATTATACTGAACGGGCGTGAATATAGGGGAAGTGCCAGCATTCTGCTTTTATATTGTATATGGTAAGATATACAGTAAAATTCCTGTAATCCGGAATCAAAATAATTTTCCAACCCCCCAACATTACGTAAAATCGAAGAAAATATCAATATGCAATATTCATCTTTTTACCATTTATGGGCGTGGCCTATTTTAGGCCTCCAGGACGCAGCATTTTTTTGGGTTGTTTTTGCATCACTATGTGCCGAGAGCCAGAACATTTTTATTTTCCCATATGAGGGCTTGTTTTGAATGGGGTGAGTTGTATTTTTAAATGTCACCATTTGGGGCACATATAATTTATTTATTATGACTTTTTAATATTTTTAAACACTTTTTAGATTTCTTTTATACGTCGTTCACCGTGCAGTATAAATATGTTAATGGGGGATAAAAAGGGGTTATTTAATTTTTTTACTTTGGACATATATTTTTTGGTTTAATAAACTTTATTTAACGTTACTTTTTGTTTTTATCCTTTTAGGGAACTAGTACTATTGTGCTGCAATTTGCTCAGTCGGGCTAGTAAACATCAGTATAGTTTTTTGGGGTATGGAATACTGTAGCAGTCTACTCTATTCCATACAACGGACTCTCGTAAAAAAAATGGATATCGCGCGGTATACATTTTTTAACATGGGAGCCTATGAGTAATGTAATATATGCCACTGTATGTCATATGTCACAGGCATTCATTTAACGTATACTTCATGGGCTTTTTCATAGCTTTTGCATGACGTATACTTTAAATGGATGCCATTATAGTCTATGGGTGACAGATACTTTAAGTGGATGCCTAATTTTGGTATCAATCACCCATAGACTATAATAGTATATGTTTAATAGATACATCATGAACTCATCTATTTACAGGTACCATTATAGTCTATGGTGACGAATGCCAATGGTAGGGCATCGGTCACAGCCTATGTTTAATATATACATTGGGAGCTTTTCCCGGAATATACATCAAACGCAGGTCATCTAACGAGATGTGAACTAGGCATAACACAAGTGAGAAGTTAGCTACAGAAAACAGGAAGTGTCTCTAGTAGCTAGCATAAAAACGTCAATATTTCAAGAGTAACGAAAAAATATGTTTATAATAAAAACCTCATTTAAAAAATATCTCATTTTCTGATGATACATCCCTTTAAGAAATTTCCGGTAACATGAGGACCACATGTCTACTACTAAAGCTGATGAGAGGATGATGCAGAGGAAGGAGTAAAAGAAGGAGCAAGACAACAAACATGTGGTCACACACTGACTCATTCTCCGGCCCGTGAATATGTGCAGCTCACAGTTTTCTTTCTTTTATACATTTTAATTTCAAAGTCAATCTCTTAATTTGATTTCTTTAAGGCTTATTCTTTAAATGCCAACTCGTTCTGGGTGATTTATTAGGCTGGTTCTCATTGTCAAGCATATAAATAGATTCCAAACAAGGACACAAGCAGAAACCATTGAGTGGGACATTCAATATGCAAGAAAAACAAACATCTGCTTCACCCAGGGCTCCAGATAAGGAACAAGCTGTAAATCTGAAACAGGCCACATGCAGAGAGCTATTCTTGGTAGCTCTGATGGTTTCTGCAGGCCGTCTGACTGCCCAACTACCCAAGTCTTCCTCACATGTGATGAAATGCTTAGTCATTGATTCGTCACCTGTTGTAAATGGAAAAGTTGTAGATTCTGTATTGAACAATGAAGGAAGAAGGCCTTTGACCACGGCTCAAGAAGAAGGCTCCAGCTAAGTTTCCAATAAACTCTCAGACCGAAATGGAACTTGAATACCTCTCCGAATGACCACCTCCTTGAGAAGACCACCAATGATCTAGAACAGATTTTTCAGTGAAGGATTTTTGATTTCTCGACTATGTATCTTCCTCGAGAGGACCACCCCTCCAGAAGACCATTTTTCACGGCAATTTTAGGTAGTTGTCTAAATGAGTAACCTGCCCGTGGAATGATTATTGGTGCTAGATGGGGTGGTTTGAGTCTCTAGTGATTTTCATGCAGGATAGTATCTGAACAAGGTTTCAATAATTAAAGGTTTTGTTAATGGTGTGTGTGTGGGGGGGGGGGGGGTTCATGGAGAGTGATATCAAGTCAACAAGAAGGCAACATTACATCAGATAAACATGGATGTTGGATGAATAAAAGTTTTTATAAGTTTTTTTGAGTGCTGCTTCGCTCTTTCTCTTTATTGATGTACATCAGATAAACATGTGTTACATCAGTGGTCTACAGAAGACCAAATTTAAACAAAGCAGCAGAAGTTGACTGAGGCTTCAGTGGGCACAGGCTCTTCAAAGCTCAAAAAAAGTTGACTGGTCTAAAGGATCTCAATTTCTGCTGCACCATGAAGATGGTAAATAGCGAATTTGACACAGGGCAAATGAATTTATGGTTCCATCCTTCTTTGAGTAGACCATTCAGGCTCATCATAGTGGTGTAGAGATGTAATATTTTGTTGCTGACCTTGCCCATCCTATTTTGGCCCCATTAACACAACTTCTAATGGCTACTACCAGCAGGATAAAATGCCAGCTCTGAAAGCAAACTTTGCCCAATGGCTGGCCCAACGCTTACATTTTCCTTTTAAGCACTTATACAGTTCGAGCAATTTGCAAACAAGACTCTTAACTACCAGGGACCCAACAAGAAATGCTCTCTCTTAGAAATGCCTCTCTATAAGTGATAAGAGAACCAAAGATATAGGAAGATTGTCAAGATCTGAGCAAGTCAAGTTCTGAGGTCATGGGTTATGGGTTTCCGCAGATGAACAAAGAGTATAAACTAAAGAAGACTGGAGCAGGAACCCAATGTCTTTGATACAGCACCAACAGAGATCAGTCTGTCGGCTTATTCTATCTATAATAAAGTGACAATATTACCTTTAATTTCTGAGAAGCTAATTTAAAAGTGACAACCAATATGGCAGCACTTCCTGTTGTCAATTTTGCAAATATGGCCGACACAACTAAATAGAAAAATATCAATATCTCTTTAAGTACATTAAACATCACTAACAAACTTTGGCTCTAATTTACTATATGAAAATGTTATGTTTTGAGTGGAAATTCTCTTTAGGAAATGAGAAGAAAGTATATGCTCTCTTCTGGCTCCCAGCTTTAGATTGGAGTGGGCAAGCAGACCCTGGTGAGTGACATTATCAGCTGTGCCCGCCCACTCCATTCACTTACCTTGTGTTGATCTCTATTTAGAGCTATCAGCACATGTAGAGGGGCATCTCAGACTACCTCTACCCTAATGGGAAGGGATGGTCCGAAGTTATGATTGCCACGACTATCTCTAGGACTACGGCAGCTTCTAGCGACTTCCAGGATCCCATAGCTTTTCATCCCTAACGCCCTGATGCTAAGTGATCATTTCACCAAACCGTCGCTAATGTATTATTTCACTTTAAAATATATTTTTACAATGAAAGAGTATTAGGAACAAGCTTCCTGCTCATGTAGAAGAAAGATCAACAACAGTAAGTGATTTTCAGTATGCCCGGAATAGACATCAATTTAGCCTGGGACAAAAAAAGATGAACACAAAAATTATTTTTTTCAACTTTGAAAAAAAAAAAAAAATTACAAAATTGGGAGGACTGGATAGACAGTGTGGTCTTCTGCTGTTACTACTCTATGTTTCCTGGTAAAAATGGGATAAATAGTCAACTTCAAAAAAGTTTTTGTGTTATAATTTGCTAGAACTTTAATAACGGAAGTTTCTTACAGATGGTTACACGGCTGATCTACTGCCCTTAATATGCCCAGCAGATGTTTGTCTGTACATTTCAATCTTCAGACATATTAGCATTGCTGAGATGCATGACAGGCTGCCAAAAACTGGAATATTTGTGTTATTTTAAGGTCAGTTTATGTCTTTCATATTACATACAGATATCTATCTCTGTGTGTCACTGTAGTGTACTGGGAATCACGGAACTGCAGGTACTACGTGTTGTAGATATACACAGCACCATCTGAATTATCAAAGAGGATATTTGCGCCTAGACTAGTGGGATTTTGATGGTGCAGACTCCTGGGAGGCAACCGAACCAGAGAATGGCGGACTATCTAGTTGTCATACATATGTCGTGCAATTGGCACATATATTCAGACATCTTACACTACTCTTTATAAATTTCCCCCATTGTATAGCAAGCAGAAATGGGTCCTATTGCCCATCTCAGCTTGCTGGCAATTTTCTCCTCTGCTGCGATTATTGCCTTTATTAACAAATACTGTCGGCAAACACCAGAAGAGGGGAAAAATGTTGAGCTACAGTATAATGTTCTATAGTGAAAATCATCCTGCTCTTCTCTATTATCTGTGAGCATTTTATTTTATCAACAGGCACAGGTGACAGCGGTGACAGGCACAGCTGACAGAGTTGACAGGAACAGCTAATGGAGGTGACAGGCACAGGTGAGAGTTGCCACAGGGATCAATAACAGTGCTGACGAGCTCAGATGACAGGGGTGATAGGCTTCGGTGACAGTGGGTGACAAGCACAAATGACAGAGGTGACAGGCACAGATGACAGTGGTAACAAGCACAGCTGACAGATGTGACAGCAACAGCTAACAGGCAGAGTTGAGAGTTTCCCCAGGCGCTAATAACACTGGTGACAAGCCCAGATGACAGTGATTATAGGCTTGGATGACAGGCACAGATGACAGAGACGACAGGCACAGATGACAGAGACGACAGGCGCAGATGACAATGGCCACAGGAACCAACAACAATGGGGATAGGCTTAGGTGACAGTGGTGTAAGGCACAGATGACAGTGGGTGACGGCACAGTTGATAGTGGTGACAGGCATAGTTGGCAGTGGTGATAAGCGTAAGTGACAGACACAGATGACAATAGTGTTTGGTACAGTGGTAACACGCAGAGATGACAGCGGTGACAGGCACAGATGACAGGTATGTTTTAATCATTTACGGTAGAATGCTCATGGCAACAAATTTCTATGATATAGTTGAATATATTCTAGAAACGAAAAATTCCACAGCAACTTGGACGCCAGTTATTATGATTTTTACACACGTGTGTCATTGATTTGTCTATGATCATTGCACAATGCACATTCCAAGGCCATACACAATACTGTTTACTGCACGGCTGAATCAGAGCACATACATCAACATCCATCTCTGACAGTTAAGAAAAGTATTTCCCCAAGAACATTGTGTCAGCAAAATCAAGTAAGCATCAAAAGTTCAGCATGATGGACATTAGTTATAAAGTGTCTTAAAATAGAACAACAAAGATCAAAACTTTACTAATCATATAAATTATATAAATTATGACATCAGAAAGCAAAAAGTACTGTCAAAAAAATCCTTTACTCTAGAATCCAATAATCTAGAAATTAAATTCTGCTACTTCGGATATGAAACGACAAAATTATCTGCAAACAAGAGACTCCCCGTTATTTGTGGTTATATAATGGAAGTTTTATAGACGGCCTGTTCAGCTGCACCGGGGCCCAGAGAGGGAAGAATGCCCTCATAGATTGTAAGCTCTTGTGAGCAGGGTCCTCACTCTTCTTGTTATTGTCACTTTGTAACGTCTGATATTGTGTGTTGATGTTCCCTCTGAATTGTAAAGTGCTGTGGAATATGTTGGCGATATAAATAGAGATATTATTATTATTCTATTGCTTCCCTCGCTCCCTGCTCACACTCTTCAGGGGTCTCTCAAAGATTAGACAGACACTTCATAATCCCAATCAGCCAATCACAGAGGTTCTATGATGTCTAAGCTGCTCAGTAAATGGATGATAGCGGATGACGTAGTATCTGTGTGTCAGAGCAGTCTAGAGGCAAAGACGGAGGAGCAAGTGGAAGGAGTCCGCTTGCAGCTTTCAGAAAAGGTAACCCTTTCAAAGCCCTAGACTATCAGGGATGTTGTTATTAACCCCTTCACTGTTCTAGCCCACCAGGGATGTTCTTAGAAAATTTTTCATTGTCCTAAACCCAGAAGTAATGTAACCATGAAATAATTCCTTCATTGCCCTAGATCACCAGGAATTTTATTATTTAGCCCTTCATTGTTCTAGCCCACCAGGGATGTTATCATAAAGTCTTTCACTGCTCTAGCCCACCAGAGATGTTCTCATGAACTCTTTCACTGCCCTAGCCCACCAGGGATCTTATTTTGAACCACTTAACTGTCCTAAACCACCAGGGATGTTCTCATGAACTCCTCACTGCCCTAGCCTACCAGGAATGTTCTAATGAACTCCTTCACTGTCCTAGCCCACCAGGGATGTTCTCATGAACTCTTTCACTGCTCTAGCCCACCAGGGATGTAGTCATGAACTCTTTCACTGCCCTAGCCCACCAGGGATGTTACCATTAATCCCTTCATTGCCCTAGACCACCAGGGATGTTATTATTAATCCCTCTACTACTGTAGACCACCAGAGATGTTGTTATTATTAACCCTTTCATTGACGTGCTAGAGATGTTACCCATTGCTGCAAAGAAAATGAAAAATCATATACCAAAGAGATATGAGCAAAATAAATATTTTTTTACCGTTAATATTGATTTTAAATATAAGAAGTTAGAAGGCGCCCACAAGCTCTTTCTGCATAGGGCTCTGATGTCTGTAACCCTCCCCAGTTGTTCCTAGGGCAAAACGGTCACTTTGCTTATGACTGGTCATTAGTTTCTTTTTGTCAATTTTGTAACCGAGAAAAACGACAATAGAGCCATCATCACGTATGTATAAACCGAATATGTCCTGGCACACCTCCTATACCGTCCTGCTTACATATGGATTTTACAGGGCCACAACCGGTGCCTAAAAATCACTCACCCCCAAGCTGTACTACAGTAAACGTTCACGTTACTGTGTTTAAAAACTTTCTTTATCTGGAAAGTAATTAGTTCATTTAATCGTATAAGTCGTTTTGGGGCGTAAAGACTCAGCCGATGGAGCCAGGTCAGTACATACAGCAAGGGTGAATATGGGCATCGTTTATTAGGGTGTTAATGGAAGCGGAGCAAGAGTTGTAGACAAGATCTCCTCGGGGGCTGCTTGCCGCAGGATATTTGGACTATACACAGAGATTTTTTCTATCTGCCACACAGAGTTATTTCACTTTCTCTCTTCCATTTGCACTATATATTAAACATGCCTTGATTTTGTCTGTCATTCGGACATGTCCTTCCAAGCCTCTGCTTATATTACAGCTCACTGAGCCCAGCATACAAAAAAAACCAGAGAGAAATGAATTATGTTATCAGAATCTTGAAGAAGACTTTATAAGTATCTCCACCAGTTGTGGATTATCATATGGGCGATTCGGGCGGCCGCCCGGGGCCCGAGGCTTCCAGGGGGCCCATGGAAGCCCGAACCGCACATCATCTTAAAAAAATATTTTCCACGCTAGCGCTGCTAACTGCCGAAGATGAGGAGGAGGAGCAGGGAATTGGCCGGGAAAGGGGTAGGACACGCCTCCCTGACAAGTGCGGGCCGCCGCCATTGAGTAACAGAACAGCGACGGACGGCTGTTCTGTTACTCCAAAGCAGCAAGAGAAGAGCCGGGCGGGCAGTCACCGGCGCTGAGGTTAGTTGGCTTAACCTCCTGCCCAACTGGTTCCCGACCGCTGGCTGTATTTTTACGGCCAGCGGTCAGGAACGGGTCGTTAAAACCCGAGCCATAGACTTTCTACGGCTCGGGTTTTAACTTGCTGCCCGCGCGATCGGGCAGCTGAATGTCGGGTCTCCGGCTGTCAGTGACTGCCGGGGACCCTGAGGAGAGGATAGAAGCAGCTTTCACTGCTTCTGTCTTCTCTGATGACTTGTACACAGCGCTTAATGCGCGCTGTGTACAGGAATAGAGACAGCAGCAGCGCTGTCTCTATTCCTCCCGGTGATCATGTGACTGGTCACATCATCGCCGGGTGGCGTTAGTGGCAGACTGTTGCTGGGTCTAACTAGACCCAGCAGAGCCCTATTAGTGACAATCGTCACTATGAGAGGGCTGTTTTCCCCTGTTACAGTGGAAAAACATGGTGTAAAAGAAAAAATATATATAAAGTTCCCCAAAGGTCTTTTTTGACCTTTGAGGAACAGACCATAGTAATAAAAAAATTGTAAAGTAAAGTGCAAAAAAAATTTAAACATAAAATACCCACCCCAAAAAAAACGTTCCCCCCGCCAATCATTGTTGGAACGCCAGCGCTGACCCAATTACCCTAATATAGACATGTAATATATAAAAATTTACGGTAGACAATGACGATCACAAATAAAAGGTCTATTTTAGGGTAAAACTATATTACCAAAAAAAAAATAGCTGAAACGTAAAAAAGCTTATTTTTTTACTATTATTTTCAAACTATGAATAAAAATTCGAAAATTGCAAAAAAGGTGTGTATAAAAATGATAAAAAACGAAACCTGCATTGTCTACGGAAAAAAACATCGCAAAAATCACGTCGGTTTTATTTTTTTTTAATAAAAATGTGTGTTTGGTGCAACTTTGTAATTACGTTTTATTAAAAAATATTTTCACTTTTTGAGATACAGCTGCTTTGTATCCTGTATCCGTCAGGTCAGCAGGACTGACGGGATCAGTGAAACGGGCCATGCGCTAAATTATAATCTTAGATGTGATAGATTTGAGGTGGATCCTGCGTGTCACTGATCCTGTCAGTCCTGCTGACCTGACGGATACAGGATACAAAGCACCTGTATCTCAAAAAGTAAAAATATTTTTTAATAAAATCAATCAATCACACTGATACACACACATACTAATATATATATATATATATATATATATATATATATATATATAATTATAATATAAAGTTTTTAAATGTGTACATAACCCTGTGGCACTATATACAAGGGGGAGCGCTGTGTGGCACTATATACAAGGGGGAGCGCTGTGTGGCACTATATACATGGGGGAGCGCTGTGTGGCACTATATACAAGGGGGAGCGCTGTGTGGCACTATATACAAGGGGGAGGGCTGTGTGCCACTATATACAAGGGGGGGCTGTGTAGTGCTATCCACAGTGGTATGTGTGTGGCGCTCTTTATAGAGGGGGCTTTTTGGTGCTATTTACAAGAGGGGGAGGGCTGTGTGGCGCTCTCTACAGGGGGGCTGTATGGCACTATCTATAGGGGGCTGTGTGTAACGCTCTCTACGGGGGGGGGATGTGTGATATATAGAGGGGGCTGTGTATGGCGATATCTATGGGGGTGTGTAATATCTACAGGGGCTATGTGTGGCACTATGTACAGGGGGCTGTGTGTATGTGGTGTTTTACAGTGTGTGGTATTATTATATTCAGGCGCACAGTGTTTGGTGCTATTATATTTAGGGGCACAGTATGTGGCACCATGATAACTTTATTTTCGTTTATAGGTGTGGAAATGTTGGAAAAGTGAGGAGACGTCTGAGTGGCAAATTCTGCAGAAATGAGTCATGGCCGGGAGAAATCGTCATGAGCGCTGGACCGGATGGAGAAGAAAAGAGGAAAAAAACTACTAGAATCTGAGATGTCGTCATCTGTGAGTCACTAGATTTATAGAGAATCTGTCACATCTCCTGACATGTTTATTATAGGAATCCTTGTATTTCACAAAAAGTATTTCTGCAGTCCAGGACTGATAGACAATTCCCCTTGTCAGGAGGTTGTGTCCCTGCACAGTGTGACAAGGGAAATCGTAACACTGTTAATGCTTGCCCAAAAAGGTAGTGTTAAAAATAGTTACGGCGTGGCAGGGCGGTGGTGAGGAAGGGGGGCCCAAGTTTGGGTAACAGCCCAGGGCCCATGGTCTACTTAATACGCCACTGATCTCTACCAGAGGTCTAAAGAGTCTTACAGTGACATTAAGGGGCCCATCCCCATTGTGGAACCCCACATTCTAAACATACATGGCACCTTAAAAAAAAGAAAAAATAATAATAATAATGACATTAGGCCCTGTTCACACTGAGTTTTTTTTGCAGGCAGAAAAAAATCTGCCTCAGAATTCCTTCAGGAATTTTGAGGCAGATTTTGACCTGCTTGCGCTTTTTTGCCACAGTATTCGCAGCATTTTTCTCCTGCGGCCATGAAACTAATTCAAGGTCTGCAGACAAAAAAAAATGCAGTGAAAAACGTTCTGAAACAAGCAATACAGGTTTTTTTCTGCCTCCCATTGATTTCAATAGGGGGTCAGCGGTGGAAACCGCGGCAAAAAAGGACATGCCGCTTCTTTTCCCCGCGAGCGGCTAAAAGCCACATGGGAATAAAAAAACCTCTGCGTCCCATTGAAATCAGTGGAGGGGCGATTTCTGATGTTTTTTGGCGCTGATTCTGACGTGATTTCTGTGTCAAAATCAGTGCCAAAAAAACTGTGAACAAGGCCTAATTTTGATGATATTATAATAATATTAATAAAAATAATAATAATAATAATAATAATAATAATAATAATAAAACCAACTTTTTCATAAAAAAAATAAAAAGTCTTGAATCATCCTCTTCTGTCAAAATTCAGCCATTTGGTCAGATAATTTTATTAGATTCAGGCCATTTATTCAGCCATTTTTAAGTTATGCTCATTATTGAGAAATCTAGCGGACAACCAAAATGGCCACTCAACAAAAAATACCGCCATAGAGAAAATCATCCTGTAGAGCCCAAATAATATGGTCATATAATGCATAAATAACAAAGCGCACTAATAACCATACAAATAATATTGCCCTACGGTTTCTACCGAAGATCATCATACAGCACCTTTGCAGTGCATAAATAATAGTAGCAAACAGTGCACGTACAAGGGTCATAAAGTCTACAGAAAACAGTGCCATACAGTGCTCACATAACAATGCCATATAATGAATATACATTGCCTATACAATAAATGCATCCAACAAGTGCATCAGTCGACATTTGTTGGCTGCACGTCAGTTGCTGACGGTGGAGTGGAAAGTATTCGGCTCCAATTTTGGCTTTACATGGGCAGCTGGGATGGGATGCTGCCAGTTATGGTGGGGGATGACTGGCAGAGGCCCCCAGGGCAATTCCACCCTTTGCCCTTGCTTTAATTGGGTCCTGATAACGGAAACCCAGGCTTAGCCCAGGTATAAGACGGGTCTGGTATTCGGAACGCATGTATTCTCTTATTCTCTCTCCTATTACTTTCTATACACAGTTCCTAGTAAATTGGCAATGAGCAAAATGTTTTTTATCATTCATGCTCAAAGAATTTCCAAAGATACACATTGGAAAGCTTGTCCTTACTCAGATTACCAAAAATTATAAATCACAAGCAGAAAATTTTCATTGAACTAGACGGCAACTTGGCTGTCTCCTTGAAGAAAATGGACATGTACTTAGTCTGGCAGCTGGAGGGGCCTGCAGGATGCTTACCAGAGAATGTGGATTCATTCCCTGCAGGGACCGCTTGGAATGAAGAGCTGGTTAAACCGACGCTCTTGGAGTAAAGGAAGAATCCAGGGAGCCATTATAAATAACTACACAGTTGCAACGAGAGCCGCGTTTTCCCTACTTTTGAACGGCGAGACGTTTTCTGTGTAAAAATAGACAAGTCTAATCATCCGCTCCAAGATGACCAATAAAATAAGTTGATGTCTGTGTAACCTCTCTTCTTCCAATGGCGCCACCATTTTATGTCCCCTAACAAGTCCAAGGTGAATACATATTTGGCTAATAACCCCTTCACGTCTCTGCCTGCCAACAAAAGATTTGCTTAATCTTCCGCTGATGCATTGTCCTAGCCAGAACCCGCTTCAGTTTTTCTTACTTCATTTCCATGGGATTTTTCTGTCCTTTAACTTAAAGGGGAAATCCAGTCAAAACGATCTTCAGATAGGTCACGGATACTTGTGAGACGATCACATTGGTGAAGATTGTGATCTGTGACCGCCATTGTTTCCAGGATGGAAGGAGGACTCTGTAGAGTGCTCAGACCCCTTTGGTACTGCTCAGAGACCCTTTGATTAGAAAGCTATGATTCGTCATCCCAGGAGGCCGGCCTGGAGGAAGAAACAGACTTCTGAATAAGTATAAGATTTTTTTGCCTCAATAAACGCAGCAACTGCTATTTGTTATGGGTTTTACCTCTCCATTGAATTCAATGGGGAAAACCTGCAACAAATAAGCAGAGTTTACGCAAATATAATTAACATGCTGTGGAATAAAATTCTGCACCACAGGTCAATTTCTGAGTGTTTTTTCCGCTCAGTATTTACGCAGCGTTTGGATGAGATTTGTTTTATCCCATACACTTTGCTGCTACTGTATTATGCTGCGGATTTTCCGCAACAAATTCCATTGTGGAAAATCCACAGTGTGAACTTAGCCTAAACTCCCGAAACACCCCCCCCCCCCCACCGCTCTAGTCTGAAGCCACTAGTTTGTAATTTAGAAAAACAAACTCCTTCCTGTTTAAGCCATTTTTGAGTTTTCCATTTTTGCTTTTTCCTCCTCACATTCCAAAAGCCATAACTTTTTTTTTTTCCGTTGATATTGCTATATGAGGGCTTGTTTTTGCAGGACGAGTTGTAGTTTTTCACGGCACTATTTATTGTACCATTTAATGTACTGTGGAATTGGAAAAAGTTTCTTTGTGGGGTGCAATGGTAAAACAGAAAATGATTCCTCCATTACTTTTTGGGATTTCGTTTTTACGGTATTCTCCATGGGTCAATAAGATTAACAAATTTATATAGTTATTTAAGTTTTACAAGGAAAAAACTAATTTTTAAAAATAAAATTTGTTTTGTTTCGCCATATTCTGGAGTAAAGAGGACTGCAGGAACGGGGAGCCGTGAGTATCTGCACCTCCGGTCTAAATTACGCTCTGTTTTTAGGGAGTCTTGTCTGTCCCTACATAGTAAGTGTGCTCAAAGGTCCACACTTACTGTCCCCATTGGGGCTCACAATCTAAGTTCAGTATGTTTTTAGGGTGTGGGAGGAAAGACATGCAGAACATACAAACTCCATGCAGATGTTGTCCTTGGTTAGATTTGAACACAGGACCCCTGCGCTGCAAGGCAACAGTGCCAACCACCAAGCCACTGTATTTAGGGGCTTTGTATTTATTTATTATGGGGTCTGGTCTGGGGGTCTAAATTTATTTAGGCTTCTGGTCTGGGGTCTGTATTAGTTTATGTGGTCTGGAGTCAGTATTTATTTAGGGGGTCTGAATTTATTTACAGGTATGGTCTGGGGTCTGTATTTGTTTAGGAAGTCTGGTCTGGGGTCAGTATTGATTTAGGGGTCTGGTCCAGGGTCTATGTATTTAGGGAGTCTGGTCTGGAATCTGTATTTAGGGGCTTTGAATTTATTTACGGGTCTGGTCTGGGGTCTTTATTTGTTTAGGGAATCTGGTCTAGGGTTTCTGTTTTTATTTAGGAAGTCAGGTCTGGGGGTTTGTATTTGTTTTGGAAGTTCGGTCTGGGGGTCTGTATTTGTTTAGGGGGCCTGGTGTGTGGTTTTTATTGATTTAGAAGGGTCTGGTATAGGGTCTCTGTATTTAGGGAGTCTAGTTTTGGATCTGTATTTAGGGAGTCTGTATTTATTTAAGGGGTCTGGTCTGGGAGCCAATATTTGTTTAGAGAGCTGATCTAGGGTCTCTATTTTTATTTAGGTGTCTGGTCTGGGGTTCTATAATTGTTTAGGGGCCTGGTCTAGGCTCAATATTTGTTTAGGGGTATGATCTGGGAGTCCATATTTATTCAGGAGACTGGCCTGTGGTCTATATTTGTTTAGGGGTATGTATTTTTAAAGGGGGTCTGGTGTCGGTATTGGTTTAGATGGTCTATTCTGTGATCTGTATTACTTTAGGGGGCTTCATGTATTCATTTTGGGGTGTGATGAAGGAGGTTCATACACACTATTTATAATTTAAATCCTTAGATTGGGGGAGTGTCCTATATAAATGGGCGAGTGCCGCTTCATTCCACGCTTTTTGAGAATCTCCCTGAATTAAAAGTTGCTAAGTATAAATAAACAAAATCTTCCGATCCCGAGAACCTAAACTTTACTATAAGGACAAATAGAGTGGATAAATTTGACCTTTCCTATGAAGGTTAAATAAACACAATATAAACTACTGGGCGAGTTTATTGAGAAGTTAAGTATTGGGGGATTAAAGACTATTTTTATGTATAGAAGTCCGGATATTTATAGAACAAGAGAGGGATGGAAAGTTCTACCCCGATACAAATCTTAACCATATGTGCACATTTGTTTACAATTTGTACAGTTTTTAGATTGATACAAATCTGTTTTACAAGCTTTTCCTAATTAAGAGTCATCAGATTTTTTTCCTCAGATGCAGCCAACAGTCTAAACTTTTAGTTAAATCTTGCAGACTTTATGACCTATAAACAAGTGTGGGGGAGGGGGAGGGGATGCGATGGGGACTGTCTGTCTTTTATGGTCTTGCCAAAAGGTTAATTGACTCTCCACGTTTCTTTAATAAACGTGCAGGGAAGCAAACTAATTTACTGGAAATTAAACATGGCAATCATAGCGTTAATCTCTACTTAGAGCTCAGGGTACATGACGACATAAAATCGGCGTAAAATCACAGTGACTATGGGGCTATGGGAAATTTTTTATATGGGAAGGATGTGTCAAGTGACCTTGCGATTATCTCAAAAATTCTTTATTTGTTAAATATTTATCCAGTCACATTGTTGCTTGTTCTCTTTTTTAAAAAGGAATAATTGGAGGAGCATTGCGACCGTAATTTCATCGCCATTTTAAGTCCCCGTGTAGCCTCAGCCTAAAGCTGCCCATAGGCACCAGACTCTCTAGTGGTAGTGGTCTCCAACCTGGCTGGGCCAGAACCTAGCGCTATATCGTGGATTGTGAGTGTGTTTCTTTTGGGTTAGCAGGAATGAGGGAGAAGAACTTGAAACTTTGCGTAAATTCCCAAATACAATATGGCTGAATACTGAGCTCTAGTCTCCCGGTATTGCTTGCTTGTTCAGTGTGTGTATGCAAGGGCATACATACTATAGAGGCAGTCCATGTAGCGGTATGGGGACCCTGCAGAGAGAGAGCCCATTCCAGGTTAGGCTTTCCCCCATTTCAATGGGTGATGAGCACCTGTACAGGTATACACTCTTAAAAAGTGCAGCAATGCTAGGAAACAGGAAGTCATGATCAGTGGCGGATTATCATTAGGACGGTTCAGGCGTTCGCCCAGGGCCCAAGGCTCCATGGGGGCCCACGGCCGCTCGAACTGCACAAGACCCCACAGGCCCCCTCATGCCCAGTGGCATCGGTAGCACCGGAGGGGGCGCCGGTGCTAGCGGCAGCCACATTCATTTGTATCTGAGTTCTCAGATACAAACGAATATTATAGGCTGCAGGCCACATTAGGCTTGCAGCCTATCAGGCGCTGGGAAGACTCCCTGCGCAGGCCGGCGTGATAAGGTACTGCATCACGCCGGTCTGCGCATGCGTCTAGTCGGGAGGCTTCACATGCGTCCAGCTTGAGCGGCCGCCACGAGAACGCAGCAAGGTAAGTAAAATATATATTTATTTATTTTTAGCGCTGTGCATATATTCAAGTGGGGGGGAGTGCTCCGTGACACTATATACAAGGGGGGAGTGCTGGGTGGCCCTATATACAAGGGGGAGGGTAGTGCTGTGTGGGCCTATATACAAGGGGGGAGGGGAGCGCTGTGTGACACTATATACAAAGGGGGGCAGTGCTCTGTGACACTATATACAAGGGGGGAGTGCTGGGTGGCCCTATATACAAGGAGGGAGGGGAGCGCTGTGTGACACTATATACAAGGGAGAGGGAGCGCTGTGTGACACTATACAAAGGGGGGGGGAGTGCTCTGTGACACTATATACAAGGGGGGAGTTCTCTGTTACACTATATACAAGGGGGAGGGGAGCGCTGTGTGCACTATATACAAGGGGGAGTGCTATGTGGCCCTATATACAAGGGGGGAGAGCTATGTGGCCCTATATACAAGGGGGAGCGCTATGTGGCCCTATATACAAGGGGTAGCGCTAAGTGGCCCTATATGCAAGGGGGAGCGCTGTGTGGCCCTATATACTAAGGGGGTGTGCTGTGTGACACTTTATACAAGGGGGGGCTGTGTGGCGCTATCCACAGCGGTATGTGTGTGGCGCTCTTTACAGGGGGGCTCTGTGGCGCTATTTACAAGAGGGGGAGGGTTGTATAGCGCTATCTATAGGGGGCTGTGTGTAACGCTCTCTACGGGGGGGATGTGTGTGGCGCTATCTATGGGCGTGTGTAATATCTACAGAGGCTATGTGTGGCACTATGTACAGGGGACTGTGTGTGGAGCTATCTATGGGGGGTTGGAATATCTACAGGGGGCTGTGTGTGGCACTATGTACAGGAGGCTGTGTGTGGCACTATGTACAGGGGGCTGTGTATATGTGGTGTTTTACAGTGTTTGGTATTATTATACTCAGGCACGCAGTGTTTGGTGCTATTATATTTAGGGGCATAGTATGTGGCACCATGATAACTTTATTTTAATTTATAGGTGTGGAAATGTTGGAAAAGTGAGGAGCCGCAGACATCTGAGTGGCAAATTCTGCTGAAATGGGTCATGGCCGGGAGAAGTCGTCATGAGCTCTGGACCGGATGGAGAAGAAAAGAGGAAAAAAACTACTAGAATCTGAGACGCCGTCACCTGTGAGTCACTAGATTTATAGAGAATGTGTCAACTCTCCTTACAGTACGAGCAGATAAGAAATGAAGGAGAAGCAGCACTCATATGAGCAGCACGGCACCTTCAAAACAGCTGATCGGCAGGGGTGTCGGGAGTCGGACCCCCACCGATCAGATATTGATGGCCTATCCTAAAGCCTGGACTGGACTTGCCCTTTAACTCTCCCATAATGCAATGCAGCACAGAGCTTTGAGTCAGGGTCTGGCCACAGTAGAATTTATGTTTCCATATTTTTAACTGATTCACCTTGTTATCAGTTTAAGTTTAATCAAAATGAATGGGATCCCCTGAAATAAATCAACTAATACAAAAAAGAGAGATGATGAACAAATATAAATGCAGATCCGGAGTGAATAGAGAATATAGAACGTCATGCATGCTTTGCAATAGTGACTCAGGCATGCTGGGAGTTGTAGTTTTCCAATCACTGGAAAGCCACAGGTTCCAGGCCAAAGCTTTGCATTAGGACAAACCAAAGGTTCAAACCACAAAAATAAAACAGTTTGGACAGCTGCAAAGCAAAAATTAAAAAATTGGAGACCCCCAGAACATAGAACGTGGCATTTATTACAATGAGTTGGGAACACAAATTATGCATCTGACCAGCAGCCAGAATATTATACACATCTATTAGAGGTTGACTGAGCAGGTAGCGTCAGCCAGATAAGGACACCAGAGAGCTTTATATAGATCTGGGGCGCTCGCCAGCCCTCCACAATCTGATTAAAGGCTTAACCACAGAAAGATTTACAGCTTCATTACACCCTGAGAAAATGAATATTTTACTTACTCAAAATGCTGACATCTTGTAAGGTCATTAAAGTCAGAAGAAGCCACCCAGGTCGGCTGCTGGAAAGGTGTTTTTTTTGTTATATTGGTTTCTGTGACCGCTAGGTGACCACCAATCAATATGGAAAAGGGGTCTTGGCTTTTGCTCAAAGAAGAATGTCCCAAATGGCGGACACAGCTTCATTTGGAAACTATGTCCTAAAGCTGGGGCTACATGGCGGCATTGGGATGGCAAGAACAGCAACCTCAATCTTAACTTATGGGGAAAAAAGGTCACGGGTTACCGTCTGACCATCTAAAATATCTGACTGTCTTAGGATTTAAAAAAAACTACTTTTTTATTGGTAATTTAGTCAGCCAAGTTCTTGAGAATTTCTTTTGTACCACCATGATGCTATCAGTGTTTATTGAACAGACTGTGCTCTATATAAAGGAATATTCATTGTTTAGAAAAGTGCCAGTGACTTCATAGGTAGTGTCCCTTTAAAAAAGATGTCTCATCACAGACAACCTCTTTGGAGAATGCGGCCCCTGGGGCAATCCACCGACTGGCCCGGGTTCCGCTCCCGGAATTCCTGGAAAACAGCTGATGAATGTCTGTCCTTGCAATACAAGGCTGGCTCACGTCCTCCAGAACAGCTTAGGGCGGCTCTCTGTTCTGGTTCATAGAGGGGGTCCCAAGCGGAGAACTCCCCTTTATGATGTCCATATGAAATAACACAGCATATGTACAAGGGTTGTCTTCATGAAACAATCACTTTGTGCTCAATAAGAGGCTCAGTAGTTCAATTTCTTCTTACCATCCCTCTACTCTACTCTTCCAGACTCCTTTTCCTGTGCCCTAGCGCAGACCTTAGTTTTGGATGACCACAGCTTTCCAATGAGATTAATGACGGCCCATTGATTCCATACAGCCCCATGTAATGTCTGCAGGGAAAACAAGTACTTCTGCAGCAGGTAACAGTTGATAGTGGGGGACTCTAAGCAGTGAGACCCCAGGTGATAAACTTATTCCTGCATCAAACCTAAAATATTGGATGGCATGTTGGTTCCAGAAGATGGCGACGTCTCCAAGACTGCAGGTATCAGCGGGATCTACTATGCCGCTATTATTACATTTGGATACAGCTCCATTGAGTCTATGGGTTGGATGCCACTTTATCTAGCTGAGAACAAGTGTGCACACTAAACATAGAAATTCTCGAGCCAGAAAACTGCATTCTTCCATATTTCATTGTAAAAATGTTTGTTTCGATTTTAGCCATGATAAATTGCACCAGTGATATAGTGTGATGTGTCTGCCAGGTCCCATGATTCATTAGGTAAATTGACGTGATGTAATGGGTCCTGGCAGAATACATTTCTCCACGTTCGGACCAAAAGCCGCTCCACTGTGATTTGACATCAGCCAAGCAATACGTGCATTTGGCAAAAATCAGGAAACCACAATTGTATTTATTTATGGAGGTCAGAGGGGCCAAATTCAAGTAAACTCCAGCCCCTCACTGATAAACACGAAGACCCTGCAGAACAGATTCGGGTGTGATAAAAATAGGACGTGTTCCTGGACCATAACAGAACTATATCCATTGAAAACAACTGCCTACTATAGGCCAAAGTGGACACACCGCCACAATTATAGGTTAATATCCTCTTATCTTAAAGAGGCTCTGTCACCAGATTTTGCAACCCCTATCTGCTATTGCAGCAGATCGGCGCTGCAATGTAGATTACAGTAACGTTTTTATTTTTAAAAAACGAGCATTTTTGGCCAAGTTATGACCATTTTTGTAGTTATGCAAATGAGGCTTGCAAAAGTCCAAGTGGGTGTGTTTAAAAGTAAAAGTCCAAGTGGGCGTGTATTATGTGCGTACATCGGGGCGTTTTTATTACTTTTACTAGCTGGGCGCTCTGACGAGAAGTATCATCCACTTCTCTTCAGAACGCCCAGCTTCTGCCAGATCACGCTGTGACGTCACTCACAGGTCCTGCATCGTGTCAGACGAGCGAGGACACATCGGCACCAGAGGCTTCAGTTGATTCTGCAGCAGCATCGGCGTTAGCAGGTAAGTCGATGTAGCTACTTACCTGCAAACGCTGATGCTGCTGCAGAATCAACTGTAGCCTCTGGTGCCGATGTGTCCGACACGATGCAGGACCTGTGAGTGACGTCACAGCGTGATCTGGCAGAAGCTGGGCGTTCTGAAGAGAAGTGGATGATACTTCTCGTCAGAGCGCCCAGCTAGTAAAAGTAATAAAAACGCCCCGATGTACGCACATAATACACGCCCACTTGGACTTTTACATTAAACACACCCACTTGGACTTTTGCAAGCCTCATTTGCATAACTACAAAAATGGTCATAACTTGGCCAAAAATGCTCGTTTTTTTAAAAATAAAAACGTTACTCTTATCTACATTGCAGCGCCGATCTGCTGCAATAGCAGATAGGGGTTGCAAAATCTGGTGACAAAGCCTCTTTAAAGGATTCTATAGTCTTATATAAATAATAGATAATAATAATAATAGATACACAGAGACCGCAGCACTTTTTTCTCTTCTATGCTGGTCTATAAGGTGAGAGTTTTATCTAAATTGACGCATTATAACATCCACAGCAGTTGAATATGCATGAAAAGGTCTAGAGAGAGAGATAAGAAATAAAAATGTTTCCATCTACTGTCAAGCAAGCAGAGGCTTTGAAAATAATGAGGAACTTAAACACATACTATAATACTGTATAACTGTACCGGCCAGCGCAGCAGAAGCCCTAGGATCTCCAGGTAGTAAGATTTTTTAAAAAGAGCAACTCCCACAAAAAAAGATATCACTAGTAAAAAAAAAAAAAGCTATGGAGTCATTCCCTTCAGCCATTTCTTAGTAATAGCTGGGTGATAATCAATATGACCACCATTTAGGGTTCTATCATTCAGATGCGCCATAGTCCATTTAGGGGTTCTCCGTTTTGGACAATTCCTACTTGTTAGAACGGTACTGGGACAATAAGCTGATCACAGTGTCCTTCTGCTGTAACCCCAGAAATCAGCTGTAATGTGTGGGGAAACCTAGCAGTAAGTGTTTAATTTTTTTGCAGCGCCACCACAGGAGAAATTAAGCATTACACAGTGCCCATTCAAATCAATGGGTTATCTGTGTAATGCAGGACAGGACAGGACAGGTCCTCTAGAGTGAGAGACGCTCTTTGTAACCGCGCTACTCTCTGTCCA
The DNA here is from genome assembly GCF_050947455.1 of Rhinoderma darwinii. NCBI lineage: Eukaryota > Metazoa > Chordata > Amphibia > Anura > Rhinodermatidae > Rhinoderma > Rhinoderma darwinii. Next base: position 607,162,653 of record NC_134687.1, on the reverse strand, counting down.
AGACATGAGGATTCTGAACAGGGAAACCCCCTCTATTGACTCAGAATTTCCTAATATGGTTTATGAAAATAGGTTTTCTTAACTGGACAACCTCTATAAATCTGCCTAGTGGACTTTACTCAGAAGACAATAAATAAGGCAATATTGAGTAGAAACAACAGGAGTTGAAAGGGAAAATTGGAAGATCCCCTACGTTAGCGATCGGTGAGGGTCTCATTGGTCAGAACTTCCCAAGCAAACGGGGCCAGGGTTGTTGGTAGGCTTTGAGGATACTAAGGTCACTAATGGAATGGGAGGACACCGGTACAATGTGGTGATCACTAAACACAAAGAGGCCTAGGGCACCAGGCAAAAAGCTTAGGTCATATGCCCCTGGTGTCTGGTGCTAGCAACGCCACTGTTCATGGCATATCCTATCAATGTTCCTATATTCCATCAACATATATATTGCAATGTCCTAATATCTTATCCAATGTACCTTCAAACTGGAACTATACCCTAGGAAGGAGCATGAGGCTCGTGAAAAGTGTAGGCCAATCTCTCCTGGTGTAAATCTGTGCAGCATTTCAGATGTCTAAAGACAACATAATGTTAACAAACAGGGTAGGGTAGCACTGCCCTAAAGGCCCTTTTACACCGGCCAATTATTAGCAAAATGAGTGTTCACAGAACGCTCGTTCCCGATAATTGCCGTGTGTAACGGGAGCAACGATCGAGCGAATGCTCATTCATCGGCTGATTGTATAGTTTTAAATGCCTAAACTATTATCATTACCGGCAGCACATCTCCCTGTGTAATCAAGAAGACGTGCTGCCGATATGATAGAAATGTATGGGGACGAGCGATCGTAGTAACGAGCACTCGTCCCCATACTGGCTCCTTGTGAAAGGAGCAGACAAGCCCCGATCAACGAGATGTCTCATTGATCGGCGCTCGTTTACATGGCCCACGTAGGGCTGTGTAATATCACCCCAAGGGTCACATTTGCCTTACCTCCTACAAGATTCAGTAAGGTGCATGGAGGCACAACTCAAGTCTCAAGATAGTGGGTGTGATAATGTGCACTAGCACCAGAACGGGGGGGGGCTTCATATACAATTTCATTATTGGATACCCCTATAGACATGCTATAAATAATACACAATTATCCATTTTCTCATTATACACTCATTAGTGGTGTCTTTTTCATGTTTTTAATCGTAAAGTACAGAAGCTAAAACAAGCTGACATGTTATTGTGAAGCAAATTGTGTAATGTTAGACCACACCGAATGTGGGACAGAATAAATTGCTCGAGAAATAATTTGCCTTGCAGGTAAAATCTCTCCTTTCACCACTTGGTGCAATAGAAAACCACCGAAAAAGGCCATACTTACAAATGGACACAGCCAGGTCAGAAACGCTTGCACCCCATTATCCATTTATTTCTATTGAGGCATTTCACTCATTACTGCCCCCTATATTTCACTTATAGTATTACACTTGCACACACACTATTCATTTATTATTTCTTACTACACATTCCATGCACCACACACCACTCCCCTCAAGACCAGTGGGAGTGGCTATTATTATTTAAAGCACCTGCTCACTCCTTCATCAGCGTTTCTGACCTGGCTGTGTCCATTTGTAAGTATGGCCTTTTTCGGTGGTTTTGTATATGTCCCCTTGTTTTTATCGGTTCTGTTGGTGCAATAGAAGTTAAACAATTTCACCCGCGGGGATCCTGACGTGTATGAAAATCACACCAGACACATAAAATGTTTTACTACTCAGCCCAGAAGTTTGGTTCCTTTCGTGTTAGTCAATATGTAATGAAGACTTGCAACAAATGACACGTGGGGCATGAAAACCTTTGATCAGTGGATTTCATTACGCACCAGGGGGAAGGTTACGGAATATTTTTGTTTTGTCCAACTACACAGTTTGTTGCTAATGAAATTTGAAAGCCAAAAATGTCTCCGCTTTTAGGTCGAGAACACCAAAGGAAAAAAACATCCCACAACTTGACCCAAACCCCACCCCTATTTTTTCCTTCCCTTCCCTTTTCCCCTTCCTTCCTTCTTTCCGCTTTCTTCCACCTTCCCCCCTTTGTTTTTCCACCTATTTTTGACTGAACATGTAAGATACTTTTTGATCTGTACAAATATAATATGCTCCATTCTGTGGATCATATATATATATTTTTTAGTTGTAGTATAATACTGTATTATATGTTTTTTTATTTCTCTGTAGAACCCCCATAGCGCTTTTTGGACCTATCGGACCACCGAACAACACATCTTTGGAAAATGTTGAACTTTTTTGCAATGAATGCATTATTTGTATACTTTTTGATACATACCTACCTATATATCTATATACATACATATATTTTATATACTTTTTTTTTTTAGACTATTTATAGTCTACTTTATATTATAAAATTAGCACCAGACTATGTGCATAGTATTTTTTAAGTGTCATGATGATTGTGTATATACACATTACTTAGTAATTTGTGTAAAGTTTATATAACTTATATATGTATATTAGTTAAAGATCTTCTTTTCAGGTATTATTGCTTTTACTTTTTTGGCACCCATGCACTATTGCACTTTCACATTTTTTCTTTTGGGATGGGCACTTTGTTGTATGTTCACATTGGTATGCGCCACTATTTGTGTTCTATATATATATACACTATTATATAATAATTAGCTCATTCTTATTGTGAACTATATGGATCCTAGATACTAAATATATCATATCTAATAGTTTTTCTCTGTTCTGAATTATTATGCCCCCTTTCTTTGATATGTAAATGTTTAGCCATACCTCTCTAATAGCCATTGTTCCATCTAGTGTTATGAAGCTTGACACACTCTGTGTCATAATGCTTCACCCATCTGAATAGCCATTGTCTCATCAATCCATCACTCATTAGAAGGATATGCCCCACTAGTGCTATGACGTCATGACACATGGTGCCTCCACCCGGAAGTCGGACCATTTATACCTGGTGTTTACACATATCTCTACATTCGGCGACATCTTCCTCCTTCTGGATCCGATATGATATAAGGGTGGTCATTCAATAGAGTAGGTACGGTACCTAAATACCATCAGACATTATTATATAAGGCAGGTGTGTTTTATTAAGTGGCTCCTTTTGATTGGTCAGTGCTTATATAAATAACATGTGATCCTCCATCATGGTATCCCCCGGACAAAGCTTTGGGCGAAATGTACGTTGGGGGCCTGGTGGTAGGCTGTGGTTGGTTTATACTTTATATATTTTTTTTTACATTATTCTCATGCTGTATTTTCCTTAGTTCTGATATGTACTTTTCTAAGGTTTTTTTCCTTCTCCATTTTTATTGAATTTGCATATTTTTTACTTATGTATTTCTACAATAAAGCAAGTCCTTTACTATTTACACATATAGTTTTGTCCTGTGTATTTATTGGTTCTATACAGTATATCACAGACAAGAGAACTTGAAGGACATAACTAAATATGGCTAATTATTGCACTTTTTATACTAGGAAAACTATAGTTAAAATCTGATTCGCTACTCGGGTGCCAACCCTTCCTGATTGGGCCCGCTTGATCAATATCTCTCTTCCATTACTTAAATGGAGGTTTAAACAGGAATTGTGAGCCTAAATTCCAGATATGGGGTATGTGGTTAGATTCGCGGAAAATTATCCCCCAGGTCATTGAACAACATACTGTTGTTCATCACCTATTTCCTACGTAGCTACCGCATTTTCGCGAAAAAATAAATAAAAAATCAACAGCAACCATAGAGTAAGTATTTGTGTTGTCTTCTTTTATTAACATTCTACAAATAATTCTGTTACGATACAGATGTGTCCACTCTTACTTTTCCTAGAATTGCCGTAAAGGCTATGTACACCTTTGAAAGTTTTGATTATTTTTTTAACTGTATTGTTTACTATCAGCCGATTCTGTCAGTTCAGCTAAACTGACTGACGGAATCAGTTCATAACGATACAGCTTTTATGTATACAGGATACATAGAAGCTACATTGGAAAAAACGAAACACAATTTTTAATAAAAGTAAATTCAAAACATGTTGAGAATCACATAAAAATGTATTTAATAATTTAAAAAACCTTCAACGGTGCACATTGCCTTTAAGTTATACAATTTGTCTTAAGTGACAAACAATATGACCATCATATTGACACTTAGCTTTCCTATATTTCTGAATGTGAAAACTTCCTAGTTATACAGTAATATTTTTCCCCAGCCCCTATATTGATGCATCACTAGTTAGATATGAGGAGGCCAAATATGTCTCAAAAACTCTACTGACCCAAATGATAATGGGCGGTGGGAACAATAATGACTCCATTTAGGGCAAAGCACATTAGATTGGATATATTTTTATATTTTGCTGGACATGAGAAGATGCCATACAGATGAACGTTCCAATGTCAGAAATTTTGTCTGAATGTGGTAACATCAGATAGTGGCCTTTATTGATTGTGTAGCATGACTGTCCCACGTGGTATAATGTGTAGGGCTGAATCAAAGTCTGGGGACCCAAATGCCATTTTTTGATGGAAGCAAATGTAGAGTAATACTATCCTTAATATTATTCCAATCAGTTCCTAAATAATACCACCATACAGTGCCCACATAATACTTTTATATGGTGCCTAAATAATTGTACCATACACTGACTACATAATAGTGCTATGTAGTACCCAAGTAATACAACTATACAGAGACTAAATAATACTTCCACAGCCATGAGGCTTGTTCACGACAGACATCAAGGAGAAAATTTAGAGGGGGAAGTGCTTAGAGGGTTTGGGGTGGAGGCCCATAAATGGGGGAGGCCCCGTGGTAAATGCCCCTATTGCCTATACTATTAGTCCAACCCTGACAAAACATACAATAATTAAATTAGTTGTTCTCTTGAAAGGATTCACAGGTAACTACATGATATATTATCGACTTAGGAACCACTCGACAAGTGTGGCACTGCAGGAAAAGTGGTACATTACATAGTGCCCACTGTAAGCAATGGGTATTTATGTAATGCATAGATGCTAGCGGTCTTTGAGAGTGGGAGATGCTCTTTGAGCAGCTGTCAACCCTCGCTAATAGTGGGTATATGGAAGGACTTGTCCAAAGTCTTTTAAGGGGTTGTTCCCGTCATGCGGTAGCCCCCGGTCACCTGGTATGTAGCTGCTGAAACCCCCAAGGTGTTGTCCCATCCAAATTTCTCAAAGCAGTATTACAACTTGACAATTGAAATTCATGAACGAACATGTAATACAAGGTCTTACATGTAAAACAAAAGTCTCCAGAGTAAGAGCTACTCCACTCCTGCTAACAAAGGTGGGTCCTAATCAGTGGATACCTCTATGATATCCATATACCCTAATAGGACATATCTCTTTCAATGGTTTGCATCCTCCTTGGAAAAAGGCAAGGGTTAACAGGCTGCAGATCATTGCACATAAGAACTTGTTCACCTGCATAAATCAATGTTGAGTTGCATTTGATATAGTTTCCCGTGTGACATCATCGTGTCTAGTCCATTCAGCACATATGATTACCATCAAAGTATGAAACCACGGATGAACATAGGAAAGACACACATGGGAATCTCAGTGCTATAAATCTCATCTCACAATGACAATACATCTGTTATCATTGGGGTGCAGAGCGAGGTCACTAAAATAAATATTTCCACAAGAGGGTTGATAGGAAGGGACATACAGAACAAAGTTAGTAATTACAAACGGAATTCACCAAATAACATTATGGTGTTTTTTTTATTGAGATAAGGGATTAAAGGGGGTGTCTCGATAAAACAACCTCTGTCGATAGGACAACCTCAGTCCATATGCCCTGGACCCCTGTCTATTAGCTAGAGCAAAAAGCCGCTAACAAAAAGGGGCGCTCACACTGGTGGACCCGCCTTGTCCATGTATTACAAGATAAGCTGTTCATGTAATGAGAATGACCTGATGGTCACTCTCATTAATGCAATTTATCTCCTCAATGTTCCTATGTTCTACTGTTCCTTTTCATTCTCTCGGTTCCTGCACTCTCATTGGTGGAGCTGAATGCCAGTCATCAATTACCAAAGGAAAGGGCTACAGTCCTAGATAGCCAATATGGCCTCCATTACAGCTTTCCTGAATGCTAAAGGGGTTTCTACTTTGGGGTAAACCCTCTTGCAAAAAAAGGCCCCACAAAAAATAATCTCATCCATAGATGTCTTGCTGCTGGGACCTACAGCAATCAGCTGCAATCTGCGTGAGAACCTGGAAGTAAGTGTTGAATTCTTCTGCAGCGCCACCACAGGAAAATTAAGCAGTACATGGTGCCTATTGAAATCAATGAGCTCTCCATGTAATACGTGAACAGACCGATGCTGCAGAGAAACACAGACACTTTTTTTAGCTGCTATTCGCTCCGGCTAATTGATAAAATCCTGAATAAGGTACTTCCCTCTATAAACTAGAAAGACCTGATAGGATGTTTTAAAATGGGTTTTCTAAACCCGGGCACGGACAACTGATGACCTATCCTATCTAAGGTCATCAGTATATGATCGGTGGAAGTCCGACACCTGGACCCCGCACAATCAGCTGCACAGGCTGCCTCCGGGCCCCGGATGTCCATGCTGGAAGCAGATGGCTCCGATCCAGAATAGTGGCCGAGCTGCAGTACTGCAGCATGGCCGCTATGCAGTTTACGGAGCCATCTGCTTCTGGCTCCGAAATCTGCATACACTGCATAACATCTGGAGGCAGCCGGAACAGCTGATCGGTACGGGGTCCGGGTGTCAAATCCCACCGATCATATACTGATAACCTATTCTCTGGATAGGTCATCAATAGTCAGTGCCCGGACAACCCCTTTAACTCACCTCGTACACATGTTCTTAAGGTGAAATATTTATAAATCCACAGTGAACGTGACTGTTCTGTACATTGGCAGGATCAGAAATACCAAAAACATGGAGCAGAGGTGTCAGGGTTATCTGCGTCTCTGTATATAAGGTGCTTCATGGTGACCTCATAAACAGCTGCAGCCCAGAACAGAACATGTCATTCATTGTTTACTGCTCTGCCTGATGGAACTTACCTTTCCACACCAATACTCACAGGCTCCTACAGCAAAGATCTCCCATAAAACTCAGCTCATCACCAGCTATATGTATATGTTACACTCTTACTATCTATAGTTCCATCTTTTTCCATTAAGTCTCATAGTGAGAAAACAGCCTCTCTTATTACTCATTGCTACAACACCACCCTCGCTTACTGGCCATTGCTGTCCTATAAAATATATAAACCAGAGTATACAGAAAAGAAGACCTGACTTCAAAATAAGCAGCATACTAATAGTACTAATATAAATGAAGAGACGGATGGATAGATAGATAGATAGATAGATAGATAGATAGAGAGAGAGAGAGAGAGAGAGAGAGAGAGAGAGAGAGAGAGAGAGAGAGAGAGAGAGAGAGAGAGATAGATAGATAGATAGATAGATAGATAGATAGATAGATAGATAGATAGATAGATAGATAGATAGATAGATAGAGTTGTATCTGACCCTGAAGCCTGGGGGAACCCAAAAGGTCACCCTGCCACATATAAAGGCATTTTGCATTAGGACCCAGTAGGTTCATATTACTCCTCTATCTCATTGATATTGGTTCATTTCTTAAAATCTGCCGTCCAACTGAAAGTAATGGACGCATTTGAAGCAATGTGAGAATTGAGGTATAGAATCTTAATTTGTGGAATTTGGTTGATTCAGAAAATACATTCAACTTATTTTTTATAGAAAATGGTAAATTCTGTTTACATAAAAAGTCTTCTCTCGCCACTTACCATTCATCTTGACTTCCCTCTTAAGTATATGACATTAGAACACACTGGATTATGGGAGATTAAGATGATTCATTAATGGAGGAGCCTCGGACATTCCTCAGCGCAGGGCGCAGGAAATATCAGCTGCTGCACGAGGCTGCGATTATTCTTATGCCATATGTTTCTATGCACGAGCATTTCCCACAAATAACTGTGTGGATTGAGGCTCTCATGGAAAGCGAAGAGGGTCTTACCTATCCTGAGCATCCTCCTGGCGTCATGTTACATGACCTCATATCAGAACCAGAGTGACATGGAAGCAAGTGGATTGACAGGGGGCAACGACGATCGGATGCTCAGGATAAAGACAACAGTTAGGTTGAAAAAAAATTCTCTTTTTTTTCAGGCGCTCCTGTGTCAGTGGTTTTTCAATGGAAGGTATTTCCCCCAGGATATACAGTAGATTCACATGGATATAAACTTGATAAAAAAGGTGTTTATTTTCATAAAAGTTGCAACGCGTTTCGACCTCTTTTAGATGGGAGTTGTTCCCATAGGAGAAAACCGAGCACACCCATTCTTACATAACCATCCGGTCAACAACGCCCACTTTGAACTCCCAAAAACCTCCCTCTATGACCCCTATGTCATCATTTATATGCGAGTATATATGTACAGCTTTGTTTTATATGCCTGATGAAGACCTTAGCACAAGGTCAAAACGCGTTGCAACTTTTATGAAAAGAAACACCTTTTTTTATCAAGTTTATCCCCATGTGACTCTTTATCCTGGGAGAAATGCCTTCCATTGAAGAACCACTGAAACAAGAGCGTCCCAAAAAAAAAAGGAGAATTTTTTTCAACCTAACCGTATTCTTCAAGTCAAGTATAAGCCTATACCTGGTGTCCTCTCCTAAGGCCAAGCAAACTGTGGATTCAACAAAATTGAGCTGTACCCATGAACCAGCACAACCCAAAAAGGTGAGCAATTAGTTCATACTCTCTGAGCTCTGTTCTACTGAAACCTGTGGTCCCTACGTCATTGCCTTAGAGAAGCGCCGTCTCCCCATTTTTTCCCTTTTTCTCCCTATCTCAGGATAAAGACAAGGCACTAGGTAAGTGGTATTACCTGTACTCAGAACTTTGGCGACTTCGCCTGTCCATTTAGTTTCGCAGAGACAAATGTAACCACATTTATATATGGATTTTTGTAGAGCCGTAGAGTGCATGTCAGCCTTTGAATTTTTTTAAATTAAAATAGGTCCATAATTTTGTACTGTTTAATATCATAAAATATTTTTATAGTGGTCAGGACTCTATTTTTATGATAGACCTCCTGCAGAGACATAGAGTGTTAAATTCTAAGAATTTGGCTCCCTGAAGCTACCACTAGGGGGAGGTCAGGAGATTACTGCATACTATAAATACAAAGAACTGAATCATAACACAGCATGTAGTAAGATCCCTCTAGTGGTGGCAGACAGAATTGTATCATCTAAATCTATGGCTGTACAGGCTATACACATATCCTGCATGCAGTCTGATCCTGCAACCATGTTTTACGCCACAACCTCTTCTGCCTGTTTGCTAAACTACAGATAGCAGTAGAGGCCAAGATTAGACTACACAGGGTTTGTTTGTAATCTGTAACCATGTACACACATATTTCTGCATGGGAGCTGTATACACAAGACCATAGATTTTTGAGACTTTTTACAAAGTTACTTCATTTTTTTTAATTCATTTTAGATGCATTAGATTTAAATCTAAAATCAAGCAGAAGTTTGTGTTATACTTTGAGGGTTGTTATCTAGCTTTCCCAGATAACTGATGAACACATCTATCCAGTTGGACTGTACTACTCGATAACTAGATATATATGCCATTATGGAGTGTAGGAAGGCTGTGAGAGCTGTAATGGCAGCCATATTGGTTGTCACCCAGCTTTCCAAGGAACAGATATTTATTTTTTATTAGATGATAGTCAGAATTCTATTCATGATAGTATGAACCAGAACAAATGACAGCAGTTCAAGGTTCACGACTCACTGCCGGCACTGGAATTTCTATGAGGTTAAGGATCCCAAGTGTCTGGAAGTGTTTAAAGACCAAACAACTAACATTTACTTTAGTCTGTGACCGTAACCTCTGGAGGTGTTTGACCCGTCACCTCGGCTGGCTCCCTGCTGAAATCGATAGCATTTGTGGCCACTTAGGTTTTCTGCTGCTGATTTCTGGCTGCTGTCCCTTGTTCGGAGGACAGCGCTGAGTGCTAGTGTTACTAAATGTCACCTACCTTATATTACTTAGCACCTTGTATAGTTAATGAAGAAATTTACAAAGCAAAAATGTGATTGTGAAAAGGGATCTGAAGTGAGATCTATCAGAGGGGACGGTTTGGGATCGTTTAATAGGAAAGGGGGCAGCAAACAAGATAAGGCCCCCCTGCCACATCATTTTAGACTGTTTTTCCGCATAATTTAAAAAGTTGCATATATAAAATAATACCGCCAAACGGTGCCTAAATAATAGCTCCATATAGCATACAAATAATACTACCATATAAGTGCCCTCATAACACTACCATACAGTATACATTATACAATACTGTCAATCAGTGCCCAAATAAAACTGCCATACAATAAATAATACCATTACAACAGTGCCTAAATAATAGCACTATACAGTATACAAATAATACTACCATATAGTGCCCTCAGAACACTACCATACAGTATACAATACTGTCATTCAGTGCTAAAACAAAACTGCCATACAGTGAATAATACCGCCTTACAATGCCCAAATAACACACCCATATGGTGTCCACATAATACTTCATATACAACCTACATAATACCGCCATATTGGTCAGTACAGAGCAATCTTCAAGTAATCCTGTACATTGGATGATTGCAATCAAAAGGATTACAGGGGGATGTCAATGTGTACATATAAGATTTCAGATTTTGTATATGGACACAATTGACAGCAGATGCTATACTTGGGTACATTTGGCAGACACTTTATAGCTAGGCTCAGCTGGCAGGCACTTTATATGGTTACACAGCTGCCTGGCAGGAAGAGTTAATGGGGGCACAGCTGTCATCCATGATAAGTAGCAGTCATTTTATATATGGAGGCATGGCTAGCAGAAAGTTTATATGTGGGTATAGTTGGTAGGTACTTTTTACAGCTTGCAGGCACTGTTTGTGGGGGTACAGCTGCCAGGCACTATTAACTTACAGCTGTATTGAGGTATAATAAACATAAACATAATATAGTATTATCACTAAAGAAATTAGGTGTTTCTGACAATTCAAATTATTTAGGGATGAAGAAAAGATGGGGCCAAACTGAAAAATATTTTGTGCTGAATTAAGTACCCCTTACATGATGCCCTGGGTGTATTGCAATTCTAGTAGTGCCCCTATTTATTTGTGTACGTCCCAACAGACTTGCTATTGCTTCATTAGCTTCATTAGCATATCTGGTGCAGGATTTTCCCAGCCTACCGTGTGGCAGGTACTGCTAGGGGGCATGTATGGCGCTGTATGTCAACATCTATGGCACTGTACTGTATGGGTCATCTCTGGTGCCATATGGTAACATCTACGTCACTTTACTGTATGGGGCATCTCTGGCACTGAATGGCAACATCTATGGCACTGTACAGTATAGGGCATCTCTGGTGCTATATCGCAACATCTATGGCTCTGTACTGTATGGGGCATCTCTGGCACTGTATGGCAACATCTATGGCACTGTACTGGATAGGGTATCTCTGGTGTTATATGGCAACATTTATGGCACTGTACGGTATGGGGCATCTCTGGCACTGTATGGCAACATCTATGGCACTGTACTGTATAGGCCATCTCTGGTGCTATATGGCACTGTACTGTATGGGGCATCTCTGGCACTGAATGGCAACATCTATAACACTGTACTGTATGGGGCATCTGCGGCACTGTATGGGAGCATCTATGACACTGTACTGTATGGGGAATATCTGTAGCAGGCGCTCTGGGGGTTAGCTGAAGCTTAGCAGGCACTTACTAGGGCATCTAAAGGCGAGTACACACTGTTAAGGGAACTCAGTTGCCTACTCTTAGGAACTATTGTTTTGCTGTGATAGGGTGCTACTTAAAACGTTGCTGCTCCTGCGGGGGGGGGGGGGGGGAGGTGGGGGTCTCAATTTGTATCTCTTTTATAATTTTGAAATGTTAAAGAGGATCTGTCCACACTCCCGATATCTGTGTTTTAGCAAATCCTTGTATTCCCCATGAAATAACAATGTTGGAGCATCTTTCCTCTGTTATTCTTGCTGGAAATATATGAATAAATTGACAACTGGGTGTTACCATTCCCTTTGTTAAAGGGGTGTGTCTCTACGCAGTCTTGCACTGTCAGCACTGATTGGACAATGCCAGATGGTGTAGGGACCCCACACCCCCCAACTGATAACACCCAGGTCCTAGCTGTCAATCTAATCATACATTTCTAGGAGGACTAACAGAGGAATGACACAACACAGAGTTCTAAGAAACAGTTCTCCTGAATTGTTATGGGGAATATATACAAAAAAAAAAAGACATGTCAGGACAGCTGACCGGTCCTCTTATTCTGTTGTGAATATATCTCCTGCAAATATTTTGGGCAGGAGTGTTCCCTATAGTAGGGTATGGCATCAGGAGATGTCTGTGACTACCTGAAAACCTGATTTTGCTACCAAATGCGCTGTGATTTTTAGCAGCATAGCACAGCTGTCACTGATTTGAGATGCTTCGGAGGTACAGGGTTGTACTCACACGAGCAGGCAATTTGCCTATCTGGATACAGCGTTTGCTTGCACATAAATCATTTTGCTTGTGCCTTTTGTCTTGTGAAGAGATGGATGTCAATAAATTTGCAGTCCAGTTGGCAGCAGACACCCCTGTCTGTACTGACAGCTGGAGGACATGGCTCGTGATAAGAGTGATGGACCTCTCTGCTCAACAATTTACTATGACTCTTTTCCACTACTGCTTTATTCCTGCAATCTCCTCTCCCTTTCTTGTAGCTTCACACATGCAATACACTGATCGGTTCATATTAGGCAAAGCTGTCCAGTTCATAAGTGAAACAGACAATATTTAAAATGGATCTGTAAAGAGATTTCTGTCCTAAGGGATTTATTGCACGGCTACAATATCTCTTCCTGATTTCTCCAGGTCATGAATAAAATACCAAACTACAGTATAGACTGACACACAGACAGAGAAGAAGGAACAGGTGTTTAACTCTGCTCATATAGGTTAATCTACATGCCATTCAGGGTTGGTGAATTAATGACTAACAAGGCCTTATAATCCCCTTAATGGTTGCCACTAGCATCTGCTGTCTGTGCAGGAAACCAAGAGATTTGTGAAATAGCTGAAGAGAATATTAAAGACAATGTCTCATATAATTGCATTATTTTCACTAGGAATAGAAAGTCTGTAGAATAGAAATATTGTGTTCGTATTTTTAATTCTTTAGAACTCATTGGGGGTGGCCATATTGGAGACACACAATTCCTTCCTATTGTTTGTATAGATAGAGCAGGTGTGTGTGTGTGTGTGTGTGTGTGTGTGTGTGTGTGTGTGTGTGTGTGTGTGTGTGTGTGTGTGTGTGTGTGTGTGTGCGCGCGTGTGTGTGTGTGTGTGTGTGTGTGCGCTTTGTGACAGCTGCAATGAATCGGAGTTAATGGACAGAAAAGTGTCAATATACTAATACAGTCTCCAGCAAGTGATGGAGTAAAGCCTCTGCCCAATATATCAGGAAGTGACAGGGGAGATGCATACACAGTCTTATCTATGTGTATAGTATATAGTATTACTATTCTGCCTTATACAGGCCTCCAGCAGTACAATAGAGCTGTTAACACCTCGCTTAACCTCTAATGATAATGGGATGGCTCTGCTCATTATGTCCCAGTCTATATAGAAAAGCAGACAAGTCAGCTGCAGAAAACAGGAAATGTCAGCTTATTGTGCTGCTCTAGTGGCCAGTGTGAAAACTGCAATATTTCACTTTTTTTTGTGGATAAAACAAAAACCTAATTTAAATAATATGTCATTTTCTGATATTACATTCCCTCAATAGACTTCACACAAAAGGACAAGGAATTGCACAACTTAATTGTTGTAGTGATCAGATGTTCTTTGAGATGACGCTGAGAATATTTACTGTTCATCTGCGATTTCCTACTAAGATCCAAAGTAACAGCACATTCCACAGGATATCACAATGGACTTCATATGTTGGGTCCTTGACAGCTTCGAGCACATAAAGTGTTATTAATAAATGTTGCAAAAGCTGTAGAATAAAATACCTCTGACATTGAGTCACAGAACTATTTCTCAGTATCGGTCATGTGGATTCCTGCACAAGACGCAGGAGATAATATTCATTGCTCGACAAAAAAAAAGTGACTCTGATTTAATTAAGGGTAACTAAAAGTTCTAAAGAGTTTTACATTGTAGTTATTCACTATAGGGTCCTTACATAGGACATATACTGTCATTTGGACTATGTTGGCTAGGAGCACCATTGTACATTCAGCTCCACTACATCACATTCTTTGTATTTGTAGACATATTACCCCTTACTTTTATCCTAAGGAAAATTCCTCCTGCAAAAACTGTTCCAGTAGGTTTTTGCACAGTGGTTTGACAAAAACTCGTCAAAACACTCGTCAAGGTTTTTTTTTCCTCTTTCTAATGATTGAAATGGGGTTTTGGAGGCGGAAACCGCCTCAAGATGGGTCATGACGCTTCTTTTTACCGCGACGCGTTTTTTTTACTCTCGGTAAAAAAACTCGTCCAACTCCCATTGAAATCAATGGGAGGCATTTTTGGGCGGTTTTTGAGGAGTTTTTTGGCGCGGTTTCCGCGTCCAAAAACTCATTAAAAAAAACTCTGTGTAAACAGGGCCTTAAGTTGCATGATTTTTTTTTTTTGCAATCTGCTCTTGTTTCTTGAGAAACCTAAAACAAGCCAGTGCAGAATGGAGAGGTATTCTCCTATATAGCAGCTAGAACTTCTCAGGGTCGGATTGGCCACCAGAGAACCAGAGGATCTTCTGGTAGGCCCATGCGCTAACATAATAATGGGCATTAAAGGTTCAGCCGAAGATAACCCTATTTGGAGCTCTTTGGAGCCAATCACTTGCCACTAGGCTCTATTTCTTATGGGATGATTCACAAATAACCTATTAGACCTTATTGATATGTCCTGTGTGTACAATGAGAACAACAAGGACTATGATTAAATGAAAACTGGACATGTACATGCTCTAAATAGATGGAGCGGGGGCAATCAGAATCATCTCTTCTGGTGGGCCCAAGGAACCCCAGTCCGATGCTGGACCGTCTTGTGAACAATTCTGTGCATGGAGAAGTGATACTGATATATAATAATAATAATAATAATAAATATTTTAAGAATCAAAATGACTCCTGCAGCTGGAGCTGGAATTCTTTGCCCAGGCCTTCTATTGTAGGATTAAAGGAACACTCCAGGAAAAACTGATACACTGTGTGTTATTTAGTGCAGGACTTAAGGGGGCAGGGCATTCACCCCTTAATACCGAAGGTATTTTAAACCTTAAAGAGGCTCTGTCACCAGATTTTGCAACCCCTATCTGCTATTGCAGCAGATCGGCGCTGCAATGTAGATTACAGTAACGTTTTTATTTTTAAAAAACGAGCATTTTTGGCCAAGTTATGACCATTTTTGTATTTATGCAAATGAGGCTTGCAAAAGTACAACTGGGCGTGTTGAAAAGTAAAAGTACAAGTGGGCGTGTATTATGTGCGTACATCGGGGCGTGTTTACTACTTTTACTAGCTGGGCGTTCTGACGAGAAGTATCATCCACTTCTCTTCAGAACGCCCAGCTTCTGGCAGATCACGCTGTGACGTCACTTCCCCAGGTCCTGCATCGTGTCAGACGAGCGAGGACACATCGGCACCAGAGGCTACAGATGATTCTGCAGCAGCATCGGCGCATGATCCCCGCATGATGCGAGAAAAGTTCTTCTAAATTCCCGACGTGAAAAGGCTGCGCTTCAGAAGAACTACCCTGAACGACCGACGTAAAAACACTATACGCCGGTCATTAAGGGGTTAAAAGAGCACCAAAGAGAGAATCTCTGTGTCATGCACCACCCCCTCCCTACATTAGGTATAACACAATGTATCAGTTTTTCATGGAGTGTACCTTTAAATACACTGGAGAGAATTTTTGGGGGGAAGTGCACGTAATGTAATTCGCGGACATATTAGCTTAGGTGCCTCCAAATCACAGACACATGGTCATAATATGGTGTTTCTACATCCCAACTGGCACAAGATCTTACACGTGGAAGACTATAGATAAACAAGCGTGTTCGGATCTCCTGGGTGCGCATGTTTCTGTTTAAGCTGCTGGAAGCTCAATCAAATAATTTCAATTCTGGAAACGTTCAGGCTGAAGAAAAGATGAAAAAAATGATGGACTCGATAAATCACTATTTACTCCATGATCAACCTGATGGCGCCCATATAGATAGAATTGTCAAAAGCATTTTTAAATGGTCCTCCAGAGCAAGAGACGCTCTTTGTAACCGCTTTCCGCTATGGTCAAGAGCAGAGGATCCTGAATATAGGACTCCCCTCTATTAACTCAGAATTTCCTTAATAGGGTATATGAAAATGGGTTTTCAAATTGGACAACCCCATTAAACTGGAATGTAGTGCTCTGAAATGCACTTTTGTCCTAGGAAACGACAGGAGACACCAGTATGAAAACTACTTATGTAAATGGAGTCACTTAAATCAGTGTCCTGTACACAGGACCCAAGTGCTGTCATAAATACTAATTGGATGCAAGCTCTGCAAACTGCAAAGTTCACAGGTCTCAGGGATGATTTCATTCCGAAGTCTATTTAGTAGAAGCTGTGCTAAATCCCAGATAAAGTGACGTTTATTTGGCTGGTGCATGAATAACAGAATCAAAATACTGTTCATTAGCCAAGCATTAGCCAAGCATTACAGGGCAAGTTCAGAAAATAGGATGATAGTAGAAGGGAAAGAGGACAATACTTTTTAGCGTTTCGGTGAATGTTGACAAAAAAAAAATAAATTGCAAAAACAACTCGGGCTGCCAGGGAATAAGTAGAAAAGAATTCACATTTTTTACACTTTGCTTTATAGACGTAAGAGGCCACTTTTAAGGGTCATTTCTACAGCAAAATAAATACTCGAGAGCAGCAGACACATGTACTGAGAGCTTGTAAACACAAATGCTCTCCACAAATGTAATATGTATGGGGACTAATCTCAGTGCCAGGTTGTTCTTTGTAAATTACAGATGTTTCATGCGATCTTTACATCAGCCATGTGGACGTCTCTCTCTGCATACACAAAATGAAGCAGCTCTCTCTGCCTCTAACACAGCAGGAAATCCCAGCACATATCAACAGTTCAATTACATCCAGCCATCATAATTGTCAACTTTCATCAGACCTTTTCCCACACACTTTGATTGACAGGGGCTGGGGCTTCCGAGATTTTATCAAATAAAGTATTTACAGCGCACAAAAACGAATTCGTTTTATCAAGGTGGACTGGTGGTGAATCCTAATATGTAACTGCTCTGTCGTGGTGCACTATTCCTACATCACTGTCACTAAATTCACCCAGAATGAAGTGCGGCATGGTTTAGAGGAAACACTCAAAAAACAAATGCATGTAACAGGCAGAGGTTATCCATCCAATTTGTGCTGTATTTACACTTGTTATATGGTTCGCTCGCTAGTCTTGCAGTACATTAGCGCATTCTGTGCAACAAATGGGTGGCTCTGGTTTGGCTGATGTGCCCAGGCTATTTAAAGGGTCAGTTACTGACTTATAGGGTAGCTCTCTTTAGGTGGCACTAGAGAGACCATGTTGTTACCTCCAAAAGGAGATATTTAATTTGCACATTTTCCCAGGGAGCATTGCCTGTAGGACTCCCTACACCAGCTCAATCTCCGCAAGGAAAACCAGTCTCTTCCAAGAACCCAAAAAATAAATGGACTTTCTAAATATGGAGTTCATGAATTGATGCAAAGAGTTCATGACCTGGGTATGAAGTTAGAGTCAGTCATATCACATAAGCACCTTATAGAGGGGGCTATCCGCCATCTTAAAAGAAAAATTACAGTGCTTTTTGCTGTCTACATGACTGCCTGTAATGCAGGAAGCTAGTGATCCCCATGTCTCCCAATGACAATGTTAAATGCCTGGTGCCGTTCATAGAGTGGCCACTCTCCATTTTACTCTATGGGAGATACAGAAACAGGGATGCCCGATTCTGTCCCCAAAGCAGAAACACTTTGTTAGCTCCTTTCTCCCACAGCATTGTGCACCCCGTATTCAGGATCTGACCTCAACTGCACAGATATCTAAAAAAAACTCTTTATGTTATTAAAAAGGCATAAATTATGAGGTCCCATAGTAAAATGACAGATCCGTCTCTGGTATAACGGTTTATTTATATTGTATGGTTATTTGTATTTGAAAAAGATGGCTACTGAACCAATACATTGTGCTTGTCTTCATTTCTGGAATTTTGTGGAGTTGTGGGTTGGCCTAAATACTTCTACCCTAGTCACGGTGCCACCTTCTTTGCCCGTGTGTGTGTGTGTGTGTGTGTGTGTGTGTGTGTGTGTGTGTGTGTGTTAAATGTATCATATCTGATATGCTGAACTTGGTACATGTTAACGTACCTTACACAGGGCTATGTCGGTGGCTTCCTTCCATTCCAAAGACATGAGATCCCTTTATAGAGGGAAAGATCACATGTAGGATCAGGATCTTATAAAGATAATACACATGAATACCACTGGGACAGAGATGCTTTCCAGATGTCGGCTGCAAAGATTCAATCATAATATGGCTGTACTTTATACAATTTACACCCATCCTGATGAGTTCCAGACCCCTTGTCTCTTTCTTCCTCTGTATATTACAGACAATTCATTGGCTGGATTGAATGGATTATTAACTTTAAGCCTTCTGCCATATTATTTCACTTATATGTCTATTACTCACCTGGACATTAGCACGGAACAAAACTCTCAGTATTAGAAACATGGAGCCATAGAATGTAACCGGCACGTAGAGGCCGACTCAGCCGTCTAGTTTTCCTATAAAATGACATTTCCCTTTAAAATAATAATAAAAAAACAATCTGTTTTCATATCGGTCCTGGAGTCGTCATCTTCTGTCAAGAAGGTCAAAATTCCATTTAGGGTTTACCTAGTTATATCTGTTTTGGGGGAAGCTTGGTGACAACCAATTTGGTACATATTAGAGCTCTCAAAGGGGTTGTCATTTTCTTTTGTCTCCTGAAACTTACCCTTGACAACCCTAGATGGAGCTATAATAATATGTTTTCTATATACAGATAAATAACTACAAAACTTCTAAATATAATATAAAAAATGTTCACAAAGATGAGGAGGCGAAAACTTCATGTCACGGAGCGGGGTGTGAACCCACTGGGCCATACCGCGTAGCGGGATAGCAGCTGACCAAACAGGTATAATGCATGTCTATAGGTCAGAAAGGGTACCTGAGGCAATGTAGACAGTAGCGATGGATTCAGGCTAAGATGAGGCTCCGATAGTAGACAGACACCAGGCGGGGTGCGACACACTAGATGCAGCGGAGGATACAACACGACTCCAATTCTTGACGGCACAGAGGCACGGTAGCACGGGATACAGGGTACAGGCAGCAGGAACGGGTATCACTGGGAACTGGAAAACACTAGGAGACCATTTGCAAAGACAAACTTTAGGTAACACAACAATTACCAAGGCAATGAGCAAGAGGGCAGAGCCCGTTTTATAGTCCAGCAGCATTCTGGGCTAATTGTAGATATTCTGCAACTGTGCGCGCACTGGACCTTCAAGGCAATGCATGCGCGGGCGCGCGCGCCTTTCGGGAGACAGTCTCTGAACCAGGAAGTGAGTGCCGGCGTTTCTCAGGAGGGAGATGCCGCCGAGAACTCACTCGTCCATGGCCGCAGCCGTCAGAGGGTAAGTCAGAACGACGGTCCGCGGCCATAGACGTTACACTTCATAAATCCCATAAAGGGGTTATCTGGTTTAGAAAATAACTTCTTACGGTTATTATTCAGTAGCGTTTGTGCAGAGAATGGCTATAAAGAGTCTCTCGCTTCTGGGGAACCCGGCACGTCCATAAATTACATGGACAGTAATTTTTTTTTGTATTAAAAGCCCAAGTGCCACAATAAAAGTTTAGAATGCCACACAAAAAAGTGCTTGGATGCAGCCACGGTCCCTTGCCAATAAGCAGATCACAAAACATCCCTGTTATGGCAGGAAGAAGGGGAAGGGGATAAGTGAGCCCTAATCTACCCACCGCACTGTCCCTGCCTACTTGCAACGACCCGCCCTAGGCGACGGGGTACAACTGGGCGGCGGTCCCTACGCTGACTAAGTGCAAGGGGATACAAGCTGGGAACAAGCAAGGGAAGGGGCAGTAGCCTACGGAACACCGTGAGGAAACCAGAGTGGTCCACGAGCCAGTCAGAATCAGGATGTCACGAAGTATACGAACGAGAGCAAGGAGCAGGAAGCAAGCCGGGGTCAGAGCGAAGCAGGATAAGCGGAAGCTGTAGCAAGGCTGAAGCAAGGCAGTAGCAGGCTGGAGCAAGGCTGTAGCAGGGCCAGGAAACCAGGAAGAGTCACAAGCAATGAGGAAGAGAAAACGGCAGGTATAAATGGACAGGGGGCAGAGCTAACTCCGACTGACCAGGCCGCGATAGGCTCTCCCACTCCTGAGCCTGCCACCCTGATTGTTGGGAGCCGGAGTCAGTCTAAGAGGTCCGGCCTCAGGTGTCGATTGATTAATCCTGGGAGTATCCACAGACGTAGTGCCTGGCAGATCCTTTACAGTACCCCCCCTTTTATGAGGGGCCACCGGACCCTTACTAAGAGGACCTGATTTAGTGGGGAAGAGAAGGTGGAACCTCCTGACCAATACCCCAGCGTGAACATCTCGAGCAGGTACCCAAGTCCTCTCCTCCGGCCAGTATCCTCTCCAATGGACCAGGTACTGGAGGGAGCCCTGGATCATCCTACTGTCCACAATCTTGGCCACCTCGAATTCCACTCCCTCAGGGGTGAGAATGGGAACATGAGGTTTCCTCGAGGGGGACCAGGACGGGGAGCAGCGTTTAAGGAGGGAGGCATGAAAGACGTCGTGTATGCGAAAGGATGGGGGCAGCTCCAGACGGAAGGATACAGGGTTGAGGACTTCAATGACCTTATAAGGCCCAATAAATCGGGGAGCAAACTTCCTGGACGGGACCTTAAGGCACAAGTTCCTAGACGACAACCACACCAGATCCCCGACGACAAACCGGGGGTTAGCAGAATTTCTTCTATCAGCCTGAATTTTTTGTACGCTCTGGGACGCCTCTAGGTTCTTCTGAACCTGGGCCCAGACTGTGCACAGTTCCCGATGAACGACCTCTACCTCGGGATTATTGGAACTACCAGGAGAAACGGAGGAGAACCGTGGATTAAACCCGAAATTACAGAAAAACGGGGAGACCCCTGACGAGTTACTGACCCGGTTATTCAGGGAAAATTCGGCGAGGGGAATGAATGAGACCCAATCAAATTGACAGTCAGAGATGAAACACCTTAAATATTGTTCCAGGGATTGATTAGTCCTCTCCGTTTGGCCATTAGTTTCGGGATGGAAGGCGGAGGAGAAGGACATATCAATCTCCAACTTTTTACAAAAGGCTCTCCAAAATAAAGAAACAAATTGTACCCCTCTGTCAGAAACTATATTGACTGGGACCCCATGGAGACGCAGAATGTGTTTAACAAACAAAGAAGCTAACGTCTTGGCGTTAGGTAGTTTCTTAAGGGGCACAAAGTGGCACATCTTGCTGAAGCGGTCTACTACCACCCACACCACCGACTTGCCTTGAGATGGAGGCAAATCGGTGATAAAATCCATGGAGATATGGGTCCAAGGTCTCTGGGGAATGGGCAAAGAACGTAGTAAGCCCGCAGGTCGGGACCTAGGGGTCTTGGACCTAGCACAAACCTCACAAGCGGCGACGTAAGCCCTAACGTCTTTAGGCAACCCAGGCCACCAATAGTTTCTGGTAATGAGGTGTTTGGTACCCAAGATGCCAGGATGACCAGATAGTGCGGAGTCATGGTTTTCCCTAAGTACCCTTAGCCGGTATTGCAGGGGGACAAACAGCTTGTCCACAGGGAGGTTCCCAGGAGCTGAACCTTGATCAGCCGCAATATCAGAGACTAAATCAGGATCAGGATGTCACGAAGTATATGAACGAGAGCAAGGAGCAGGAAGCAAGCCGGGGTCAGAGCGAAGCAGGATAAGCGGAAGCTGTAGCAAGGCTGAAGCAAGGCAGTAGCAGGCTGGAGCAAGGCTGTAGCAGGGCCAGGAAACCAGGAAGAATCACAAGCAATGAGGAAGAGAAAACGGCAGGTATAAATGGACAGGGGGCGGAGCTAACTCCGACTGACCAGGCCCCGATAGGCTCTCCCACTCCTGAGCCTGCCACCCTGATTGGTGGGAGCCGGAGTCAGTCTAAGAGGTCCGGCCTCAGATGTCGATTGATTAATCCTGGGAGTATCCACAGACGTAGTGCCTGGCAGATCCTTTACAATCCCCCTGCTGGGACCTCCGGCGATCAACTGTAATATGTGGGTAAACCGGTCAGCAAGAGTTCAATTTCCCTGCAGTGCCACCACAGGGGAAATTAAACATTACATGCATAAGTGCATATTCATATCAATGTGTTGTCTGTGTAATACAAGACAGGACAGCTCCTCCAGAACAAGAGACACTCTTTGTAACTGCTCTCCACTTTGGCCAAGAGATCAGGACCCCCCCCCCCTCTATTAACTTAGGGTATATGAAAATGGGTTTTCTAAATGGGTGTCTTATGTCAAGTATTCCACCTAAGCAAGGGTTTACAAACACAAGAGGGAGCCCTATATAAATGGTAACCCCCCTCCTCACACCACCATCCCAGAATTTAATGGCCATTGTATAACCCTTCTATCCATTGTTTGTTAATATAAAAGAGGATTGTGAAACCCCCCAAGGCAGGACTCCGATTCCCTTATTTGTTAATGTAATGGTGTCTTCGTAAAGAAGGATCCCTCAGCAGTACCCCACTACCCATGTATAAAGGTCATGCCACCACACCATTATAAGCCCCATAATTGCTGAAGAATATTGTACCTAAGCATTATGACAATCATGTAATGTTTTGAGAAGATGTCAATTAGTCCTATAGGTGTGATGAATGGCAGTAAGGCACTTTGGACCTCAACCAATCCTAAGGACTCACCAGGGCCAACCATCAATGGAAAGTGGTTTCTAATGAATTGTCTCTCTTCATTGAAATTAGGGAAACTTGGTTGGTAAATGCCCATTCAAAATTTTCAGACTCTGGTTCATTTCTAGGATCAGTGGGGTCATAGCAGCTTGACGCTCACCATTCAGACTTTATGTATGACATAAGTGCAACATCTGCATGGAGTTTTTATGTTCTCCCCATATTTGCGTAGGTTTCCTCCTATGCTCATAAACATAATGATAGGGGAATGGGTTTCCTATGAAATTGGCCCCAATTTGTGTACAGTATGTGAGGGAAACTAGATTTTGAACCTCATTGGGGACAAGGACTGATGTAAATTGTGACAGTGCTGTGGAATATGTAGGCACCATATAAGCAAAAGGCAAAAAAAAAATATATATCAGTACAAAAATAATAGTAAAAACTTGATCATTGTTTACAGTCTAACAACTTCGAATGGCTTCTAGCTGAGAAAAATAATCAACCATGAATTATACAAATATTATTAATCTCTAACAAAACTGATCGTTCATATAGAAGAATAAGGCCCCATGCACACGAAAGTGCTTTTGCGGCCGCAATTCCCCCGAAAATCCACGGGAGAATTGCGGCCCCATTCATTCCTATGGGGCCATGCACACGACCGTGGTTTTCACGGTCCGTGCATGGCCCAGGAGCCCGGACCGCAGAAAGAATGGGCGAACCTTATTACGGCCGTGTTCTGCAGTCCAGGCTCATTGAAAATAATGGGCGCAATCATGTGCATGGCCCGCGATTTGCCAGTCCGCTGACAGCCGCCCCGAAAATCACGGCCGTGCACATGGCTACAGTCGTGTGCATGAGGCCTAACAAAAAAAAATAATCTCATGCACATTGGAAGTAAACAGGCGTCTTGACAGATCACTTAAAGGTGTTCATCAGGTGTAAATGGACCTTTAGTATCAAAGGGTTTTGGGTTGGGGTTAGAGGCGTAACTTGAAGCTCCTGGACCCGCAAAATCTGTAACAGGTCCCTCACCTACCATGTGCCATATATAATACTGGAGTCTTCTTATGTGGAAGAGGGGCTTATTAGGGCCCCACAAGCACCAGGACCCGGGTGCGACAGCTACCTCTGCACCCCTTATAGATATGCCCCTAGTTAGGGTTTGCAACTGATACATTTATTATTATCGTTATTGTCTTTATTATGTTTATTATTATAATAAGTGCTGGAAGATCATCGATAACTACCAAAGTCAAGCAATAATTCCGTAGTCTCCAAAGGAATGCTAGGAACTCTATCCATTTAAATACAGGTTATGCTAAATATATTGATTTCTGACAGGTTCCTGGAAGATCTATATAAACTTTTATTTCAAAGGTAATCTTCTTAAGTTTTTTATAATGAGGTTCTAGCTATCAGAAAGTGTCCTACAAGATCTGTTTAGTTACAAGCTTTGTTTCCAGAGTTGGGTCTGGCATGACTAGGAATTCCAGACACATTGTTGATGGAGTAAGAAAAGGTTATACAAGAGGGGGAGAGATACAGGTTATGACCAGAGAAAAAGAAGGCGTTTAAGGGAGTAGGCTCTGCTGATGGATGACTTGTCAGCGTCTCAGAGGTCTTTATAAATCAAAGTTAGTATTTTAAATTTAAAAGAAGTAGGAGAATGGATGATGGTTTTCATGGCCAGAAACAGATGTATTGAACTTGGTCTGGACTTGAGAAATGATAACATTCAGCAAGTTGGTTGATTTAGGACATGAAGAATTTGGGCATTCCTCACCCAACCAAGTTATGGTGTCTTCAAAATTGGATAGTGTAAAGGGAGTGGTGGAAGATAAGATGATATGAACTCTACACTGTATCAGGATGCTGCTTTAAAGGAGAGGTAATTTTGTAATGGTGCATTTAAAATTCTCTAGTGTAGAGGTCAGCAAAGGCTAAGTAGGGCTGCGTGTGGTATGAGCTATTCAACATTAACAGCAATCAATTACTACACAATAGATTTCATGTCTTCCTAAAGAATTTGCAAATGTAGAAAATACACAGGCATTGGGAAAAAAAGGTGTATAAGAAATAAATCTGTATGTCAGCCACATACATAGATTTGTGTAAATGATTTGGCCAACCACATACTAGGCTTAAATAGCTGTTACTAGTATAGACCCCTATAATGTGTGCCTCCAACCCATTCAAATTAGTTTAGCGATTCTGTAGACTCTGAGCTAAAACCCAATTTATCACAGCACTTTGAAGAAAAGCAGGGAACCTTTTGTCCCAGTCAGAATGCGGGTCTCAGCTCATAGATCCCCACTAATTTACACGTTTCACATGTTTCTTTAAAGGGAGACTGTCAGTAGAGTTTAAGCTGCCGAACAGCTTAAAGAGGACCTGTCACTAGGTCATATAAGTTGAAATGAAATGGTTAACTGACCTGAATAATGCTGTCTCCCTGATTCCAGCGCTGCTTCTTCTTTTTTTTCTGTACCCCCTCGTTCCAGAGATTCGGCCCACTTTTGTGTTGGCTCCCTATATGCTAATTTGCCATAGTTAGCCAATAGGGTGGAGCTAGTTTTCCCATCTCTGATGCTGGCCAATCAGTGCGAGGCAGCTTGAGGGTTGTACAACAATATATTGGCGGACCATTTATTGTTTGTAGGATGGTTTCGTTTTTGCCAAGTTTTGGGTCAAACACCTATTTCATAAAAATCTTACATACTTGGGGTGCTGTAACGTTGTGTTTCCACCAGTTCATGACACCCTCATCACCTATGTAAATCTAAATTCTCTTTGCTAGAAGCTACATGATCTCTAGAAGTAGTATTTTGTTATACACGTGCCGGAGATGAGAGCAGGTGGAAGGAGGTAAGCAATCCCCTAGGAACTCAACATTGCAGGAACCCAGTTAAAGGTGTTATCTCATCAAGAGAGACCATGTCCATATGCCTCATTAGGGAATATGGACATCATAGAGAGGGGTCCCCCGCTCGGGGCCCCCTTATGCACCACAACAGAAAGCCGATCTGTAAGAGAAGCTCCCGTCCTGGCGGACTTGAGACTATGTTCTTGTAATAGCTCTCTTGTCTGGATGAAAGAGGGGTCCTGACCTCATTCCCCTCCTCCCTACAACATCCATACACCCTAATAGGGCAATAGAGTAAAAAAGGACATGTTAGTACTTGTAGTTACGACACAGAGGTTTTATGTTTTTTGCATCTCAGACTTCCAATACCTGCTCCAGCTATGAACCTAGGTTAAGGAAGTTAGATTAAAAGTTCCTCTGGTGTGAATAAGTAAATTCTCTGAATGGGACTGAGTAATATTTTAGCACTATAAAAAGAGAGGATAATGACAATAATCCTATAATATTCCGAGTTCCTGCCCACACCATACAAAATCCTGGAAAATGTATCCAGATACACAATTATGGCCTGCAAAGCAATTTTCTCAGTCAATTTCAATCTAGTTTGTACCTGAAATCATTCCGCAGTTTCGGTTACATTAGCAGTTAAGCAATTGTAGAGAAACCTCGTCGGATACAATTTGCCACAGCCGTTGATATCATAGATAATTATGCAGGAATTGGACCTTATCCCCTAAACTGACTCGATAATGCTAGAATTAGACTACAACCCCCAAACCACCTCAAGCTTTTATCTATCAGGTCAAAATCACAGTGTGTCAGGATGCTGCTGAAATAGTAACACATTGCAGAGACTAGAGAATAACAAATACTTGTGGGGCCTCAAACACCGAATCACAGTCCTTGAAGGATTCTGAGCAAGACTTTTTCGGGGTCGAACGGAGAATAGCTCAATAAAACAGACTAGATGTAAGAAACTAAAATCATATAGCTGAAGTAGTCTAAAAACTATTATCCACTGCCCAAATAAAACTACCATGTAGAGTCCAAATAACAACATAACCCCTGCCATACAGTGAATATATAATGTAGAACATTTAGTACCAAGATTAGACCACCATACAGTGTCTAAATAATACCACCATACGGTGCCCATATAGTACCACATTAAGACCTCTAAAGTGCCCATATGAAGCACAAATAATAGTGTCCATACAAAACTTCCACACAGTACCCAATTAAGACTCCCATAGAGTGCTCAAATAATAGTGCTATAAAGTCCAACTAGTACTGCCATACAGTGCCCAAGTTAAACTACCATGCAGAGTCCAAATGACAGCAAAACCCCTGCCATACAGTAATGATAAAATGCAGACCATATAGTACCCAGATAAAACCCAGATATATTACCCTATTAAGACAAAGATAAAGCACCCATATCAAGCACAAGTAATAGTGTCCCTAGTGTCCAGACATAATAAACATACAGTGCCCAATTAAGACTCCCATACAGTGCCTAAATAATAGCACCATACAAAGCCCAAGTAGTACTGCCATACAGAGTCCAAATGACACTAAAACTCCTGCCATAAAGTAATGATAAAATGCAGACAATATAGTACCCAGATAAAACCCCCATATAGTGCCTAAATAATACCACTATATGGTGCCTATATATTACCCGATTAAGACCTCTATAAAGCGCACATATCAAGCACAAATAATAGTATCCCTAGTGTCCAGACAAAACAACTATACAGTGCCCAATTAAGACTCCCATACAGTGCCCAAATAATAGCACCATACAAAGCCCAAGTAGTGCTGCCATACAGTGCCCAAGTAATAACCCCACCCAAAAACTTAAAGGGTAACTAAACTTTCACAAAACTTTTGAGTAGCAGAAGCGCTCGGGTGAGCGCAGTGACAATTAATTTCTGATTGTCTTTCCTTGGAAAGCCAAGCGAGTGGTGTACGGGCTTCTTGTTATATCACCATTTCTAATCTACGAAAGTAATTTGCTTCTGAAATTGTCCTGGAAGGAAGTGAAGATTGAAAGCCTCAAGATGGCAGAGGTCTAAGCAGTCTGAATGCCCTAGGGCTATTGCATAGCAACACTGGATGGAACTTGTGGGTGACTGAGGCAGATCTCTATGTTCTTGCGGAGATTTGAATTTGTTCTCCATATTATCTGTGGCTGTCTGGTCATGCTGGGAGTTGTAGTCCAGCTGGGGATACACTTCTGTAGTCGCATTACTTTCTCACAGTTTCTTCCTCCACACTGCATCTGGTTTTTTTAAAATGCGGCAGCCCAATTATCTCATTATGTTATTAGGTTTCATGACACTTAGACAGGTCCGTTGCCATTTACACAAAATAAATTTCAAGCTTTAGCCAATTTCTGCATCCTTAATTTATTTAGAATTGTGATTGAACTTTAAACCGCACAATTTATTTATATTTTGTGTAACAGGATATCATTTAATAAACCAAACACTACAATATTACAGGATGTTATTTAGACACAGGCGCTATCACTGACATTGGAATCCAGCTTTAAAGGGGCTGTATGAGATTAGAAAACATGGCCTGCTTCTTTCCACAAACAGTGCCACTCTGGTCCCTGGCTTTGTCTGGTATTGCAGCACAGCTCAATTTGCATAAAAAAATCTGGCAGATACCGCTTTTCCCTTAAGGTCTGCGTATACGGTGGAGAAATCTCTTGATGTGTGTGCAGAAGATAAAGGCGCCTGACATATTCCACTGTATGCCATTTATATGGCACAACTACAAACCTGACAAGAGAAGGCGCCCACCAAAACTCACAGACCGGGCAAGAAAGGCATCAATCAGAGATTCAACAAAGACACCAGTGATAACACTGAACGAGTTCCAAAGATCAACATAGGAGATGGAAGTATCTGACTATAGGACCATTGTAAGTCGTATACTCCACAGAGGAGATGGAAGTACCTGTCTATAGTACCATTATAAGTCGTACACTCCACAGAGGAGATGGAAGTATCTGTCCATAGGACCATTATAAGTCGTACACTCCATAGAGGAGATGGAATTATCTGTCCATAAGACCATTATAAGCCATATACTCCATAGAGGAGATGGAAGTATCTGTCTATAGGACCACTATAAGCCGTACACCACAGAGGAGATGGAAGTATCTGTCTATAGGACCACTATAAGTCGTACACTCCACAGAGGAGATGGAAGTGTCTGTCCATAGGACCACTATAAGTCGTACACTCCACAGAGCGGTGCTTTATGGAAGAGCTGCCAGAAATAGAAGTCTATGGGGCGGTGTAAAGCACGGCTGTCACTTGGATGTGATCTGAGTGACGGCTGTGCATTTTGCCGCTTGCTCGCTCTCTTCTCCTTCTCACAGTGCGAAGTGCATGTGAGGAGGAGGAGGAAGGTATCTTGTTGCTCCCTGTAGAAGCGGAATCCCTAATCCCCGGCCACAGCCGGGGATTCCACTTCAAGAGAAGCCCCTGACTTGACTGTCCATATATGGACAGTGACATCAGGGACTTCTCCTGGAGCGGTCCTCTAGTCCTGACGTGGAAGTCCCTGACTTCACTGTACATATATGGACAGTGACGTCAGGGACTTCTGAAGCGGAATAGCCAGCGCTGTGGTCGGTGATTCCGATCCAGGAGAAGTCCCTGATTTCACTGTCCATATATAGACATTGAAGTCAGGGACTTCTCCTGGAGCGGTCCCCTACAGGAAGGCAGGGGGTGCCATCTATGGGGGGTGGCTATGTACAAGGGTGCTGTGTAGCACTACCTACAGGGGGGCTGTGGCATTACCTACAGGGGGACTGTGTGGCATTACCTACATGGGGGCTGTGTGGCACTGCCTACAGGGGGTCTGTGTGGCACTACTTACAAGGGGGTCTGTGTGGCACTACCTACAAGGGAGTCTGTGTGGCACTACCTACAAGGGGGCTGTGGCAATATCTACAGAGGGCAGTGTGTGGCATTATCTACAGAGGGCAGTGTGTGGCATTATCTACAGAGAGCAGGGTGTGGCATTATCTACAGAGAGCAGAGAGTGGCATTAACTACAGAAGGGTTTGGCAGAGTGTGTGGCCGAAAATTTACAAATGAAATTCATCCATTTATAAAACGGACAGGGGAAAAAATGGATTCAAAACTGGTCAAAATCAGCCGTTAAAAACGAAAACACGGCATAGAAATGGACCGGATGCAAAACAGATACAAAACGGCCGAGAAAAACGGACCAAAATGGACGTTTTTATCGGTCGACACTCGGACCCATAGGAAAACCTGTGTCAGTCTGCCAAGAGATTTGAGACTGGGATGGAGGTTCACCTTCCAGCAGGACAATGACACTAAACAATCCCAGTATCTAGATGTGATAAGCTAATATAGACATACCCCAAGAGACTCACATCTGGAATTGCAGCAAAAGGTGCCACAAAGTATTGACTTTCAGGGGGTGAATATGCACATTAAAGTTCTCTGTGTTTTGTCTAAATTATTGCTTGTGTCACAGTAAAAAAAATAAAATTCACCTTTAAAGTGCTAGACGTGTTGTGTAAATCAAATGGTACAAACCCCCAAAAAAATCCATTTTAATTTAAGATTGTAATGCAACAAAACAGGGGTGAATACTTTTGCAAGGTACTGTATATGTATGTGTATATATATGTGTGTGTGTGTGTGTGTGTGTGTGTGTGTGTGTGTGTGTATATATATATATATATATACATACACTGAATATCCACTTTATTATAGACATCTGTCCTTTCACAATTGGAGCTTCCCTGTATGGAAATAAGAGACGTGACCCAGGAGTGCAGCGTAAAATCAAGTAAGGAAGTATTCTGTAGATCAGTTTCAGTGTAAGTCCACCTTAAAATGTGAAAATCAAGCGATCTGAGCAACTTCGAATGAGGCACGATCATCAGTGCTAGACTATTACAAAAACTGTCAATCTTGTGGGGTTTTCTCGCGCAACGTTGTCAAGAGTATAATGTGTGTGAATAATGTAATATAAGAAAAACATACACTGAAAGAGGATCCTGTGGACGTCAAAGAAACATAGACAAAACAGGTTAAAGGAGGATGTCAAGATCCGTTGAGGAACAGGCGGTGCACAGTCAAGCAAAATGCAGCCAAATACAATGCTGGTGCTCCATCTAATGTGCCGGAACGCACAACTCGTCGTTCCTCAGCACAGATGGGCTATAACAGCAGACGACCAGTACAAACGCCATTGCTGTCTAAGGGAAACAGAAAGGCAAAACTCCATTTGGCATTTGCGGTCCTAAAGGCCAAAGGAGGTCCAACGTGATACTAGATGGGTGTTGTAAAATAGAACATTATTCTTTTAATTGTCTTGCGCCACACTGATGGGAAGTGCTCATCGCCCCTGGGCAGCTACAAAATTATCAGCAGGGTTTGGTTGTGCAAGAAATTTAAACGCATAGCATTATTTTAGCTTTTATAGTCCATAATTTTGCACCTCCCTTCTCAATGGAGCCTTAAGCGGCTCCCTACTCAGCCTGCCCCTCTTCCCGGCCCAGAATACATAATACATTTCTGCTTTTGGTGAGTACACCTCAATACATAGTGCATTGCCCAAATCACATAGGTCCATGCGCCATTTTGCTAAATTGGCGTACATGTAGTAAAATCTGACAGATGGAGACAGAGAAACGTAATCTTTATATTAATGTGTCCCATGATATCTCCCCTGTGGACGTTGAAACAGCTCACACTCTATGGAAAAGATAAAATTTATGATGTTGTAAGCCCACATGACTTAATTAAGTGTGGGCCAAGAAAATCACAGAACAATGATATTTATTAGGAAATGCAGACTCTTCAAGAAGTGTTATCCGCACTGCAGAAGAATTACAGGCAGGGTACGCGGGAGGGCAGCCAGCCCCTACAAATAGCCAGGTTCTCTTGGCTCGTGTGATCAGCTTGTGATCATTTTATTAGAAGGGAGAAAAATATCTCTTAAAAAAATCCCCTTCTTTCCCCCTGAAATACAGAGGTTAAATAAGAGACCGTCAATATCTATTCAGCTTGTAAAAGGATTGTATCCACATTCGGCAGAGGTCTGGGTAATACATTTGCACATGTTTAGATGGGATTTCAAACAATAGAGAAAATGTACTATTCGCCTTATGTATAAGACAATTAGAAGTAAGCTTAGGCAAAGCAGAGCCTTATGGCGGTACATGGTGCTCTTATGGGTTTGTATTACAGAGCCGTAGGTACTCAAAAATTTGTAGAACAGGACACCTCTGTAATATGGTGTGCCATGGCACGTACCACATTATTTTGTTTAATACACTGTTAAGGATCTGCCAGGCACAGCTTCTGTATCTACGCCCATAGGTAATCAGTCTGCACCTGCTTCTATGTCTGTGAAACTGACTCCATCTTCCACCACTCAGGATGGCAGGCTTAGGAGTGGGAGAGCCTATCACAGCCTGGCCAGACGGAGCTAGCTCCCGCCCTCTGTCTATTTATACCTGCCTTTCCTGTTCCTCCTTGCTTGTGATTCTTCTCGTTTGGTTTCCTGGCCCTGCTGCAGCTTCTTGTACTATTTGACCCTGCTTCATATTGACCCTGGCTTACTGACTACTCTCCTGCTCTGCGTTTGGTACCTCGTACACTCCTGGTTTGAGTCGGCTTGTTCACTACTCTCCTGCTCTGCGTTTGGTACCTCGTACACTCCTGGTTTGACTCTGCTCGTTCACCACTCTTGTTGCTCACGGTGCTGCAGTGGGCAACTGCCCCTTTTCCCTTGCTTCTGTGTTCCCTTGTCTGTTTGTCTGTCGTGCACTTATTGAGCGTAGGGACCGTCGCCCAGTTGTACCCCGTCGCCTAGGGCGGGTCATGGCAAGTAGGCAGGGACTGAGTGGCGGGTAGATTAGGGCTCACTTGTCCGTTTCCTTACCCCCATCATTACATAATCACAAGCCTATATACCTAGTCTACCCTGGTCCCTCACACTACTATGGACCCCCTTGAGACCCTGGCTCAGCAAATGCAGGGTCTCTCCTTACAGGTCCAGGCCCTGGCTCAGAGGGTCAACCAGCCTGATGCTACCATGGTAGTGCCCCTCACCTCACCTCTTGAACCCCACCTCAAGTTGCCTGACCGGTTCTCAGGGGACCGGAAGACTTTTCTATCCTTTCGGGAGAGTTGTAGGCTCTATTTTCGCTTAAAGCCCCACTCCTCAGGTTCTGAGAGCCAGCGGGTGGGTATAATTATGTCCCGGCTCCAGGAAGGGCCCCAAGAATGGGCCTTCTCCTTGGCTCCTGACGCCCCTGAACTTTCCTCCGTTGATCTTTTCTTTTCTGCTCTCGGGGTAAGAGACCTGTTGTGGAGTATTGCTCTGACTTTAGGAAGTGGTGCATAGCTTCTCGGTGGAATGACCCTGCCTTAAAGTGCCAGTTTAGGTTGGGTCTGTCGAACGCCATGAAAGACCTGCTAGTTAGCTATCCCTCTTCTGACTCCCTAGACCAGGTTATGGCTTTAGCGGTACGACTTGACCGATGTCTCAGGGAACGACAACGTGAAAGTTTTTGTGTTTTCTCCTCTGACTCCCCCATGATGCCTCCCGAGGTTCCGTTGCTTCGTTCTTCCACGGAAGACTCGGAGGTACCTATGCAACTCGGGGCCTCCGTGTCCCCCCAACAACGTAGAGAGTTCCGCAGGAAGAATGGTCTCTGCTTCTATTGTGGGGATGACAAGCATCAAGTGATCCTAGGCGTAAGAATAAGCAGCCGGAAAACTTCCGCGCCTAAGTGATCATCGGGGACGTCACTTGGGCGCACAGGTATTTCCCGCAAATATGAAACGTAATAAAATCTTGCTTCCCTTTCAGGTCTCTTTTGGTGGTAGGTCTGCTACTGGCAGTGCCTTCGTGGATTCAGGGTCGTCTGCTAATATCATGTCTGTGGAATTTGCTATGTCTTTAGCTATGCCTTTGATTGATTTGCCTAAACCTGTCCCGGTAGTGGGTATCGACTCCACTCCTCTTGCTAATGGTTATTTTACACAGCATACCCCTGTTTTTGAACTCCTTGTTGGCTCCATGCATTTGGAGCAGTGCTCTGTACTGTTGATGCAGGGATTATCGTTCGATTTGGTTTTAGGCCTTCCCTGGTTGCAGTTGCATAATCCCACGTTTGACTGGAATACTGGGGATCTTACCAAATGGGGTAATGAATGCTTGACGTCATGTTTTTCTGTTAATTCTATTACTCCCCCTGAGGAGGTGAACACGCTACCTGAGTTTGTTCAGGACTTCGCTGATGTTTTCTCTAAGGAGGCCTCCGAAGTGTTACCTCCTCATAGAGAATACGATTGCGCTATCGATTTGGTACCAGGAGCTAAGCTCCCTAAGGGTAGGATATTTAATCTCTCTTGTCCCGAACGTGAAGCCATGAGAAGGTATATACAGGAATGCATGGCCAAGGGTTACATTCGCCCCTCTACTTCTCCGGTAAGACAAAAAAGAAATGGAGACAGCACTACCAAATTTTCAAAGTGAAGATCCTTTTATTCCACGGTGCAACGTTTCAGCTAAATACGAGCCTTTCTCAAGCATAATAATGTGACACATAAAGCGCATATATATGCAAAACAGGGTCATAAAGCCAATTACATACATATAATAGACTTGTGCAATAATGCTACAACAGGTATACAAAATTTTTATATCAATAGGATCCCCTATGGATGTGCTAATACATGAATAGAAAAATAAATTAAAAAACATTACATATACATAGTATAAATAGTGCATTCACTGTAATAAGGCCAATCAATCAGATGGGCTACACGTGTATAATGACATGTGATAGTGTAAGAAAACAGGTGTATACAATAAAGTTAAAAACATCTTACCCTCGCTGGATCGGCTGATAGCGTTGTGCACTTTCCTACTACATGAAAACTAAGCATTGCGTAATCCTAGCACCTGTGTGTATGAGTCATCGCATGGTACGTCATTATACGCTTGCGCATTGTCTACTAGAGGCGCTAGTCGCCATATTGAAAGAGGGCTATACACCCACAAATGTTTCCCATGGATGACGTCGGATCCTGTCCGTTTCAAATATGAGTCATTGGACATATCGTGGATTCGCATGCCCATTAAGGATCGTCGGACCCATTTTGAAAGAGGGCAACATCATTCCATATGTTGCACATACATCCCATCCACTATGGAGTCTAATAGGTCAAATATAAAACGATGTGATCTATATATACTATCTCTGTAAACTATGAATAAACATTATATCTCAGACCAATAATCCCTATGCCTCATCTGTAATGATGGGGATTTAGGCACACATGTGGGTATATATAAAACTCATAATATACAGACACAGATCTACACATCGTCTTAGAAATACTGACGGAAGACATGAATAACATATATGGGAAAACTTTTCAAAAAATAGGATGCATATAATCAGGTATAAGAATAGTGCAAATATACAGCCTCAACCGATCCTTGAGGCAAATCTTGAGAGTAATATCTAGGATAAAAAGAAAAATATATAAAATAGTTTATAGGACACTGACAAAACATATCAGACCTAAACAATGTAAATAGCATACAAAATATAATAATATTATAGATATGGTCAAATTATTTCCTATTCTCCTAATCCACAGAGGAGGGGGAGGAACAAGGGGAAGATGAATGTACGGGCAGATGTTCAAATCAGAATCGGGTTGCGGTTCCATTTTTTCACCGATAGCCATTTTTCTAGATAAAATGTTACGTGATTTTGCCACTAATGCCAAATCATATATTCAGGACACCACTGACTTTTTGATTAAATTGAATGAGGTTGAATTGACGGGGGACTGCACACTTGTATCATTCGATGTGTGCAGCCTCTATACCTCAATCAACCACACGAGAGGCCTTCATACTGTATCTGAAGCGTTACAACAGTCTAATTATACTCATGAATGTATTAACCTTCTTATGTGTCTCTTGGAAATTGTCCTCACAGAAAATTACTTCTTATTTGGTGACTTCTTCTATGCACAGAGGAGGGGTACGGCCATGGGATCTAACGTGGCTCCCACATACGCAAATATGTTTATGACAACTTTGGAGGAAGGCACCGTCTATGTCTCTCCCCACTTCACTAAGGTTTTGAGGTGGTGGAGATACATAGACGACGTCTTCGTCATCTGGACAGGCACTCAAGGGGAGTTGGAATGTTTCTTTAGCTTTTTGAATAATATAGATGATGATATTAAATTCACTATGGATTCTTCAACAACATCTCTAAATTTTCTTGACACTAGAGTTTATATTCAGGAACATAAACTTACCACAGATTTGTATAGTAAACCTACAGATAGTAACAATTTACTGAGGTTTGAAAGCTGCCACCCCCATCCTATGATCGCTTCTCTCCCCTACAGCCAGATGTTGAGGGTGAAAAGGATCGTGCAGGATCCTTCAACTCTCGACGTCAGGTTGAGCGATATGTCTCAGAAATTCAGGAATCGGGGGTACCCTAAAAAACTATTGGACAATAAAAAATCTAAAGTGGAGGGGATTTCGAGATGTGATCTTCTGCAAAATCGCAAACAATCGCCCTCCCATAGACTAACACTGGTGTCTACATACTCTCATAAGAGCAATGATATTGCCAACATCATTAAAAAAGAATGGGGGATACTTAGGAGTTCTTTTGATAAAATCCCGGAATTTGAGGTCCCACCACGTATAGCCTATCGCAGGACCAAAAATTTGAGAGATCGTTTAGTACATGCTGATGTGGGCTCTTTGACTAAGAATTATCAGACTTTATTAGCCCCCAAAAAATTTGGTTGCTTCCCGTGTTTAGGTTGTAATAACTGTAGGAATATGGTTAAGAGCGAGGTGTTCACCCATCCTGTCAAAGGTTCTACCCACAAAATTAAACATCATCTTACATGTAAATCGGACCATGTAATATATATCATTCAATGTCCTTGCAAATTATTGTATGTAGGTGAAACCTCTCTAGATTGTAGAAAACGTATTAATAACCATAAGTCCACCATCCGTACCAAGAAAATTGACCTACCATTACCTAAACATTTTGTGGAAAATAACCATGGCGAGAATGACTTTAAGTTATATATTGTTGATCATGTACCGCGCCATAGACGAGGTGGAGATAGGATCTCCAAACTAAAAAGATTGGAGTTGGAATGGATTTTTAAATTAGACACCTTATCCCCCAGAGGTCTCAATATAGACTTCAAGATCTTTCCAAGTTTCTCTAGATAACCCAGTGGTACATTCTGATTTGAACATCTGCCCGTACATTCATCTTCCCCTTGTTCCTCCCCCTCCTCTGTGCATTAGGAGAATAGGAAATAATTTGACCATATCTATAATATTATTATATTTTGTATGCTATTTACATTGTTTAGGTCTGATATGTTTTGTCAGTGTCCTATAAACTATTTTATATATTTTTCTTTTTATCCTAGATATTACTCTCAAGATTTGCCTCAAGGATCGGTTGAGGCTGTATATTTGCACTATTCTTATACCTGATTATATGCATCCTATTTTTTGAAAAGTTTTCCCATATATGTTATTCATGTCTTCCGTCAGTATTTCTAAGACGATGTGTAGATCTGTGTCTGTATATTATGAGTTTTATATATACCCACATGCAGTGGCGGATTAAGTGTACCATGGGCCCTGGGCTGTTGATACAACTTGGGCCCCCCTCACACAGAGTTCACAGCAGCACAGAATCTGCACACTCCTCTCCTGAAATACTCTGTGCTGCTGTGAACTCTGCTCTTACCATTACGTGGTGACTTGCCAATCATTTGAAGGTGTTATTGAGGACAGGAGTGGAGGAGTGGTAACAGACTGAGCTACGTAATGGTAAGAGCAGAGTTTACAGCAGCACTGAATCTGCACGCTCATCTCCTGAAATACTCTGTGCTGCCTTAAACTCTGTGGACAGGTCAGGATCCTGTTTTTTTTTTAAATGCTGCACTGTAGCGCAGCCTTATATAATGGATCGAGCGGGTTCCCCAGCAGCATTTAAAAGAAACAGGATCCTGACCTGTCCACAGAGTTTAAGGCAGCACAGAGTATTTCAGGAGATGAGCCTGTGATTGGCTGCAGAGGCCGCTGCAGCCTGTGATTGGTTGCAGAGGCCGCTGCAGCCTGTGATTGGTTGCAGAGGCCGCTGCAGCCTGTGATTGGCTGCAGAGGCCGTCACGTGGGATGAAGCGTCATCCCTGGAGGCCGGCCTTCTGACGTCATCCTGACGTGCGTGACCGCCACTACAGCCTGTGATTGGCTGCAGCGGCGACATGGATGACACGTCACCGCTGGAGGCCGGACAGGAGGAATGTAAGTATGAACGTATTTTTTATTTTTTTTATTACATTAAAATTGTATTTTCCGTGCGCCGAGCATGTACTGTCAAGGTTGTTGAAAGAGTTAGTGCAGCCCATTAACTCTATCAGCACCCTGGACAGTACCATGCTCGGCGTACGGAAATTACAGGTTCGGTCCGAAACAAACTTTTTCGTGAAATTCGGCGAACTAGCCGAACCGAACTTTTCAGAAGTTCGCTCATCTCTAGTCATAATGATGGCGGCTGCGCGAAAATCTCGCAGCCGCGCATCATACACTGATGACACATGGAGCCGTTAAGTGCCTTTTGCGCACGGAAAACGCCGCAGTTTTTGCGTGAGCAAAACGCACACGCTCGTGTAAATGAGGCCTAAAGGGTAAGTCAATTTTTAACAAACTTCTAACATGTCATAGTGACATGTCAGAACTTTTGATGGGTGGGGGTCCGGGTGCGGAGACTAAGCGGCAGAAGCGCTCATGTGAGCAAAGAGCCACTTCATTTCTGTTTGGCTTTTTCCGGAAAGCCAAAGTAGCGGTGTACGGGCTCATTGACTTTCTATGAGCCCGTACATAAGCTGCTCAGCTTTCCGGAAACAGAAACCAAGTGGCTCAGCACTCACACGAGTGCTTCCGCCGCTTAGTTTTAGTGATCAGAGGGAGTCGGCGAGAGACACTGCTTCCGTAACCATCATTCAGTTTTATGGGACTTACGGATGGTGGATATGTCATACATTTTTCTTATGGGAAAACTGAGGGCTGTATGGGGGGATTATATTGCAAGGGGAGGTGAGTTTGTCTGACTTCTGGGGGCTCTATAGGGAGGTCTGAGTGTCTGATTCTGACATCTCTGTGGGGGGGGGGTAGCCCCCCCCCCCATAGAGCCCGTCGCTCAGACCCCCCTATACAGCCCCCAGAAGTCAGACAATTTGACTTACCCTTGTAATATATTAGTAACTAGTGAGGGCTCTATGGGAAGGGGGGATTATACTGAATGGGGGAGGGGGGTTCTAACCATCTAAGTGACTCCAGAGGACTCCATGAAGGGGGGAATAACCCCCATCCCATCCCCCATAGAGCTCGCAGTATTTCAGTATTTATTATACAGCAGGGAGATTT
Organism: Rhinoderma darwinii; assembly: GCF_050947455.1. Classification (NCBI taxonomy): domain Eukaryota; kingdom Metazoa; phylum Chordata; class Amphibia; order Anura; family Rhinodermatidae; genus Rhinoderma; species Rhinoderma darwinii. The sequence continues at coordinate 607,122,995 of NC_134687.1, read as the reverse complement.
GAGCGTGTAACTGACTGCTGAGTGTCTATGGAGGGAAATTATTGTCCCCCCATAGAGTCCTCTGCAGTGAGTTACACCGCTCAAACCCCCCCTGCTGTATAATAAATACTGAAATCCTGAGAGCTCTATGGGGGATGGGATGGGGGGTTATTCCCCCCTTCATGGAGTCCTCTGGAGTCACTTAGATGTAAATTAAGATGGAGACGAACATGAACACTAACCTCCTCGTTGCTCGACCACCGCCCTTCTCGTCTGTTCCTCACTGGCAGTACGTGAAGCGTCAGAGGGGCGTGTTCTACCACGGCTAGCAGACGCACGTCTGCTAGTCCTATCCAGCAATTGATATCCATCCCCCTCCTCCTCATCAGCACTGCGCTGCCCTCTGCTGCAGTCCGCCCGCCCCTCCCTCTCAACGGCCATTAGCGGCGCTTCTTGTGAACGGCCATTAGTGAGTCCGACCGGATTTAAAATGATGTGCGTTTCGGGTTGCGATGGGCCCCCTAAAAGCTTGGGCCCCGGGCGGCCGCCCGAAACGCCTATATTATAATCCGCCACTGCCCACATGTGTGCCTAAATCCCCATCATTACAGATGAGGCATAGGGATTATTGGTCTGAGATATAATGTTTATTCATAGTTTACAGAGATAGTATATATAGATCACATCGTTTTATATTTGACCTATTAGACTCCATAGTGGATGGGATGTATGTGCAACATATGGAATGATGTTGCCCTCTTTCAAAATGGGTCCGACGATCCTTAATGGGCATTGCGCAGATGCGAATCCACGATATGTCCAATGACTCATATTTGAGACGGACAGGATCCGACGTCATCCATGGGAAACATTTGTGGGTATATAGCCCTCTTTCAATATGGCGACTAGCGCCTCTAGTAGACAATGCGCATGCGTATAATGACGTACCATGCGATGACTCATACACACAGGTGCTAGGATTACGCAATGCTTAGTTTTCATGTAGTAGGAAAGTGCACAACGCTATCAGCCGATCCAGCGAGGGTAAGATGTTTTTAACTTTATTGTATACACCTGTTTTCTTACACTATCACATGTCATTATACACGTGTAGCCCATCTGATTGATTGGCCTTATTACAGTGAATGCACTATTTATACTATGTATATGTAATGTTTTTTAATTTATTTTTCTATTCATGTATTAGCACATCCATAGGGGATCCTATTGATATAAAAATTTTGTATACCTGTTGTAGCATTATTGCACAAGTCTATTATATGTATGTAATTGGCTTTATGACCCTGTTTTGCATATATATGCGCTTTATGTGTCACATTATTATGCTTGAGAAAGGCTCGTATTGAGCTGAAACGTTGCACCGTGGAATAAAAGGATCTTCACTTTGAAAATTTGTCTCCATTTCTTTTTTGTCTTGACTGAGGGGTCACTCGAACTGTGACCCAGGAGACGTGCACCCTCTTGAAAAATTTATCCTGTGCTGCTGATCTATACATATCTACTTCTCCGGTAGGTGCTGGCTTCTTCTTCGTAGGGAAGAAGGATGGTGGTCTTAGGCCATGCATTGACTACCGTAACTTGAATAAGGTCCCTGTAAAGAACCAGTATCCCCTTCCTTTGATTCCTGATCTCTTTAATCAGGTTCAGGGGGCCCAATGTTTCTCTAAGTTTGATCTACGGGGGGAGTATAACCTTATCCGCATCAAAGAGGGGGATGAGTGGAAGACTGCATTTAACATGCCCGAAGGTCATTTCGAATACCTCGTCATGCCCTTTGGGTTGTGTAATGCTCCCGCGGTCTTCCAGAATTTCATAAATGAGATTTTAAGAGATTACCTGGGGGTATTTCTTGTAGTGTACCTTGATGACATACTTGTGTTTTCCAAGGACTGGTCCTCCCACATTGAGCATGTCAGGAGGGTGCTCCAGGTCCTTCGGGAAAACAAACTGTTTGCGAAGACCGAAAAATGTGTGTTTGGGGTGCAGGAGATACCATTTTTGGGTCAAATCCTCACTCCTCATGAATTCCGCATGGACCCCGCCAAGGTCCAGGCTGTGGCGGAATGGGTCCAACCTGCCTCCCTGAAGGCGTTACAGTGCTTCTTGGGGTTCGCTAATTATTACAGGAGATTTATTGCTAACTTCTCGGTCATCGCTAAGCCTCTTACGGATCTCACTCGCAAGGGTGCTGATCTCCGCTGGCCTCCTGAGGCTGTCCAGGCTTTTGAGGTCCTTAAGAAGTGCTTTATCTCGGCCCCGGTGCTGGTTCAGCCCAACCAAATGGAGCCATTTATCGTGGAGGTTGACGCGTCCGAGGTGGGAGTGGGGGCTGTCTTGTCCCAGGGTACCAGGTCCCTCACCCATCTCCGTCCCTGTGCCTACTTCTCCAGGAAGTTTTCGCCCACTGAGAGTAACTATGATATTGGCAACCACGAACTCTTAGCCATTAAATGGGCATTTGAAGAGTGGCGCCACTTCCTGGAGGGTGCTAGGCACCAGGTAACGGTCCTTACCAACCACAAGAATCTGGTTTTCCTAGAATCTCTGCCCGGAGGCTAAACCCGAGACAAGCTCGATGGGCGTTATTTTTTACCAGATTCAACTTTTTGGTTACCTATAGGGCTGGGTCTAAAAATATTAAGGCTGATGCACTGTTGCATAGATTCTTGGCCAGCCCTCCTTCGGAGGAAGATCCTGCTTGTATTTTGCCTCCAGGTATAATCATTTCCTCTATTGATTCTGATTTAGTTTCTGAAATTGCTGCTGATCAAGGTTCAGCTCCCGGGAACCTTCCTGAGAACAAGCTGTTTGTTCCCCTGCAATTCCGGCTAAGGGTACTTAGGGAAAATCATGACTCCGCACTATCTGGTCATCCAGGCATCCTGGGTACCAAGCACCTCATTGCCAGAAACTATTGGTGGCCTGGGTTGCCTAAAGACGTTAAGGCCTACGTCGCCGCTTGTGAGGTTTGTGCTAGGTCCAAGACTCCCAGGTCCCGACCAGCGGGCTTACTACGTCCTTTGCCCATTCCCCAGAGACCTTGGACCCATATCTCCATGGATTTTGGGTTTAATCCACGGTTTTCCTCCATTTCACCTGGTAGTTCCAACAATCCCGAGGTAGAGGTCGTTCATCGGGAACTGTGCACAGTCTGGGCCCATGTTCAGAAGAACCTAGAGGCGTCCCAGAGCATACAAAAAACTCAGGCAGATAGAAGACGTTCTGCTAACCCCTTGTTTATGGTCGGGGATCTGGTGTGGTTATCGTCAAAGAACTTGCGCCTTAAGGTCCCGTCCAAGAAGTTTGCTCCCCGGTTTATAGGGCCGTACAAGGTCATTGAAGTCCTCAATCCTGTCTCCTTCCGACTGGAGTTGCCTCCATCTTTTCGAGTACAAGACGTGTTTCATGCCTCCCTCCTTAAACGCTGCTCCCTGTCCTTGGCTCCCTCGAGGAAACCTCCTGTCCCCGTTCTCACCCCTGAGGGGGTAGAATTCGAGGTGGCCAAGATTGTGGACAGCAAGATGGTCCAAGGCTCCCTCCAGTACCTGGTCCATTCAAGAGGATACGGGCCTGAGGAAAGGACTTGGGTACCCGCCCGGGATGTTCACGCTGGGGTATTGGTTAGGAGGTTCCACCTTCGTTTCCCCAATAAACCAGGTCCATCTAGAAAGGGTCCGTTGGCCCCTAATAAAAGGGGGGGGGGTACTGTTAAGGATCTGCCAGGCACAGCTTCTGTATCTACGCCCATAGGTAATCAGTCTGCACCTGCTTCTATGTCTGTGAGACTGACTCCATCTTCCACCACTCTGGATGGCAGGCTTAGGAGTGGGAGAGCCTATCACAGCCTGGCCAGACGGAGCTAGCTCCCGCCCTCTGTCTATTTATACCTGCCTTTCCTGTTCCTCCTTGCTTGTGATTCTTCTCGTTTGGTTTCCTGGCCCTGCTGCGGCTTCTTGTACTATTTGACCCTGCTTCATATTGACCCTGGCTTACTGACTACTCTCCTGCTCTGCGTTTGGTACCTCGTACACTCCTGGTTTGACTCGGCTTGTTCACTACTCTCCTGCTCTGCGTTTGGTACCTCGTACACTCCTGGTTTGACTCGGCTCGTTCACCACTCTTGTTGCTCACGGTGTTGCCGTGGGCAACTGCCCCTTTTCCCTTGCTTCTGTGTTCCCTTGTCTGTTTGTCTGTCGTGCACTTATTAAGCGTAGGGACCGTCGCCCAGTTGTACTCCGTCGCCTAGGGCGGGTCGTTGCAAGCAGGCAGGGACTGAGTGGCGGGTAGATTAGGGCTCACTTGTCTGTTTCCTTACCCCCATCATTACATACACAAGGAGCCCACAAGAAACAAAATCTTTGTGCCTCTGTATGATAAGTGCAGTATGAGCCCATAGGTTTATATGGGCTCCATATTACAGATCCATAAATTCGTAATATGAATCATCAGCATGAGGCCTGAATCTGAAATTGTAATAGGCACTGGCCCCATAGAGAGGAAGCCAATATCTTATGTGTCTGTCTTACCACATCGACGTAGTGCATCTGAATTTAAAATATGGAAATTCCTATAGATTGTAAGCTCTGCTGGTTGCGGTGACAAGTATGAGTGAATTTTCAAAAATAACATGGTATACATCAGTTCTGTATCAATAAAATATAATTTATGTCATATCCGTCAGACAAAGGTAAAACTTACAGGGGCGCAACAGCTAACCGCCCAACCGTCATTCTTGAGATTTGTATATGTAAATATAAGGCGGTTATCTGATCATTTACTTTTCCTCACTGGTGATTTTGTTTATAGTAAATAACTGTCATTCTATCCATGCACTTACTTTGTTGTGAACTTGTGGTGGGCTTGTGCTTCAACACAGCAGCCAAACTGAAAAAGCAGAGCTGTAGTGTAAGGGAGGGACAGATGCAATTCAGATGAGCTACAGTCACTGATCAGGTTCTCAACAAAGTACTGTAGATGACATCAGCCCTAAAGCGGACAACAGCCACCAGCAGAGAGCGGTCGGATCTATGTCAGAAGAAGCAGAACAGTCAGCTATGAACAGGAGTTGCCCAGACTTTACAGCAACAAAATAGTGAGACATTTTTAATGAAGACTATTCAGAAAGTTGCTTACTTTTGCATTTAGAAAGCAAATGAACATTAAAAAAAAGAATTCAGTACAAAGGTGTCTATATCCTTTAAAGTGGGTTTCCCACTTTCAAACAATTTTCCAAAACTCCTGCAACAACAATAACCTTTGAGAAGCATGTCTACTGTATGGTCCTTTCTTTCCGCTGCCTGCTCGTTCTGGTTTTTGACTCCCACCATTTATTTTTTCTCGGGCAGAGTATGAAATAGGCGGTCCAGCAGAGCGTGTCACGTTCTTCCCGTTTTAATGTCTTACACTACATTACCCATGAACTCCCTGCGCTCCTCTGTGTGGCGCCTGTGTGATGTGTTATGGAAATGGCTTTGCTGTATTAATAAAAACTTTACATGTGCTGTATATAAAGATTTTTCATTGGTGGGTTGTATTTGTAGCTATTTGCGCATGCTCAGAAATACGTACACTGGGCTGCATTCCAGTGAGTAGATGAAGAAAGTACGTCTTTTGCAGAGAATTCTACAGACAGGTGTGACGAAGAATGTACTGCGCATGCCGTGTACAGGACTGAGCAAGTGCACATGCTCGATTGTCTAACGCTGTATTGCCTGCATACAATGCCTGGATAGAATCTGCGCCTCAACCTGAAATAATAGGGACAACTAGAGGACGTAACCAAATGCAACTATATCTAAAAATAGTAGCGTTTGGGGTATCTCGGGATAAATTTACACGGAAAATAAGCAATTTTGATAATGCGTGTAAATTACATATATTATTATTATTTTATTAAAGCTCTATATATTACGACATGATCTTTATTGTGCCCAGAGTTACATTTGGAATTCTCTTTTCTTGGCATATTTCAATGCTCTGTAAACCATCAAAAAAAAAGAGACAATCCATTGTGAATGATTTTTTTTTCAGCGTTACTCTGTTATACACACACAACACATACATCTTCATAATTTCATAATAATTTATACTGAAGCATTTCCAGTGGTCGGTGCAGGAGTTCTGCTCCGCACAAATGTTTACAGTAGGTGGAATTCCAGTGGCTAGTGGAATGCAAGCCCTGACACATTAACAAAGCAAGAAGATCCTCTGGAAAGTGCAATAGTGCAATGCCCTTTGGTTTACAGATAACTAGAGAAAGAGACCAGCTTGTGATAACCCTCCATCCTGCCCTACTTAGTTCCTTATCATGGTAATGTTGATCGTCAGACTTTGTGATGACAGCCTGAGAGCTCCCTGGTGTTGTCATCTTGTCCATATGTATCAGAAAGAGAGTCAAATGATACATGTGAGTTTGATGCAATGAAAATCCCACATCCTTGAGGTGTTTGTCCCATCAGGATCCGCCGGGTCTAACTGTTGGATCCCCCGGTAATCAGTGGTCATCATTGGTGGAGGCTGCTGTTTTCTTCAATGGATAAGTGAATGGGAGATTCATAGTAGCACCAAGCTCTACAAGTCTAGAACCATCCTAATAGGGCATCCCATAAGGACAACCACTTTAAGTATAGTACCCCATAGGATGGGATTACAGATTTTCACCTCCAACATGGATTCCAGGGCTTGTGAGATGTGATGTTGTAGGAGAACTCATCATGGACATCTAATCTAACAAGTCTTCTCCAAGGTGCAGAATGGCCTGTACTATAACATAAGTGTTTCTTGATATAGGAAGAACTTCCTGCAAGAGACAACTACTGCAGGTCATGCTATTACACAATCTTTTCTACGTGCAAGTTCAATAATTGGTCTGGAAAAAAAAAATTGGGTGTACATACCATGGAGGTAGCCCGTGTGGCTCATATGGGACCTTTTGAGATAGGGGGCCCTACCGAGAGTGGTTGCAGCCAGGACTGGGATCCCACAGGTTCGCCCTGGTTCTCCCGAACCGGTTGTTAAAATTACAGCCGGTTTGGAGAGCCGGGGTGAAGCGGAAACCCGGAACCGGTCTCCTGCACTCAATTGTATCTGCAACCTTAGGATTTGTCTAGCGCTGCCTGGCGAAGCACAGGATGCCTCGCCAGGTGCTTCAGCATTGATGCAGTCGGTGCGATGACATCATTGCGCCGCTGCGTCATTCCGCTGGATGAGGCCTGGTGTCGCTGGAAGACGGCACGGGAACGGGGAAAGGTGAGTCTGCAATCTTTTTTTTCTTTTTCAGTAGGCAGTGTTGGGGGCACTATCGCACTATCTACAGGGGGCCCTATCTATAGGGGGCCACATCTACAGGGGACTCTACAGGGGGCACAATCCACAGGGGACTCTACAAAGGGCACTATCTACAGGGGACTCTACAGGGGGCACTATCTACAGGGGACTCTACAGGGGGCACTATCTACAGGGGGCCCCATCAACAGGGGACACTATCTACAGGAGGCCCCCTCTAGAGGGGCACTATCTACTATCTATGGAATGCTTGAAAAAGGTCCTAAGGCTGGACAGAAACGTTGCATCCTGTTTTGCTGTTTTAAATAAATCACCTTTATTTGCCATACCGGAGAGGATTTCTTTCTATATACATTTATTATCCTTGGATCAGGATTACCTGCTGTACACCCATATCCGTTTTGGAATTTATCTTTTAGTGCTGCTTTTTTTGATTACTAGATAGATAGATAGATAGATAGATAGATAGATAGATAGATAGATAGATAGATAGATAGATAGATAGATAGATAGATAGATAGATAGATAGATAGATAGATAGATACATACATACATACAATTAGGTCCAGAATTATTGTGACAGTGACACAAGTTTTGGCATTTTAGATGTTTACCAAAACATATTGAATATACAGTTATATAATCAACATAGGCTTAAAGTGCAGACCCTCAGCTTTAATTTGACGGTATTCACATCCTAATTTGAGGAAGGATTTATGCACTACAGCTCTTTAATATGTAGTTGCCTCTTTTTCAAGGGACCAAAGATATTGGACAATTATCTCATAAGCTATTTAATGGTCTTCATGGACTATTCCCTCAATAATCCATCATCAATTAAGCAAATAATAGGTCTGGAGTTGATTCCAGGTATTTCATTTGCATTTGGAAGCTGTTGCTGTGAATCTACAACATGAGGTCAAAGGAGCTCTCAATGCAAGTGAAACAGACCATCGATAGGCTGAAAAAAATGAAGAAATCCATCAGAGAGATAGCACACATGTTAGTAGTGGCCAAATTAACAGTTTGGTACATTCTTGAGAAAAAAGAGCACACTGGTGATCTCATGAACTCCAAAAGGCCTGGACATCCACGGAAGACAACAGTGGTGGATGATCGCAGAATCCTTTCCATGGTGAAGAAAAACCTCTTCACAACATCTACCCAAATGAAGAACACTCTCCTGGAAGTAGGTGTATCAGTATCTAAGTCTACCATAAAGAGAAGACTTCATGAGAGCAAATACAGAGGGTTCACCACAAGGTGCAAACCATTAACCCCTTTAGGACACAGCCTGTTTTGGCCTTGTGGACACAGATGATTTTTTCAAATCTGACATGTGTCACTTTATGTGGTAATAACTCTGGAATGCTTTTACCTATCCAAGCGATTCTGAGATTGTTTTCTCGTGACATATTGTACTTTATGTTAGTGAAAAAATTTGGTCGATAAATTCAATATTTATTTGTGAAAAACTTCAAATTTTAGCAAAAATTTGCACAAATTTGCATTTTTCTCAATTTTTATGTATTTGCTTGTGAAACAGATAGTAATACCACACAAAATAGTTACTAGTTAACATCCCCCATATGTCTACTTTATGTTTGCATCATTTTTTTTCACGTACTTTTATTTTTCTAGGACGTTACGAGGCTTAGAACTTTAGCAGCAATTTCTCATATTTTCAATAAAATTTCAAAAGGCTATTTTTTCAGGGACCAGTTCAGTTCTGAAGTGGCTTTGAGGGCCTTATATATTAGAAAGTACCCATAAATCACCCCATTTTGAAAACTGTACCCCTCAAGGTATTCAAAACCACATTCAGAAAATATTTTAACCCTTTAGGCATTTCACAGGAATTAAGGCAAAGTAGAGGTGAAATTTACAAATTTAATTTTTTTTGCCGAAATTCATTTGTAATAAAAAAAAATCTGTAACACAGAAGGTACCAGGGAAACGCAACTCAATATTTATTGCCAAGATTCTGCAGATTTTAGAAATATCCAACATGTGGCCCTAGTGTCCCAATGGACTGAAACACAGGCCTCAGAAGCAAAGGCGCACCTAGTGGATTTTGGGGCCTCCTTGTTTTAGGAATATATTTTAGGCACCATGTCAGGTTTGAGGAGGTCTTGTGGTACCTAAACAGTCGAAACCCCCCCAAAGTGACCCCATTTTGGAAACTACACCCCTCAAGGAATTTTTCTAGGGGTATAGTTAGCATATTGACCCCACAGTTTTTTTGCAGAATTTAGTGGAATTAGTCTGTGAAGATGAAAATCACCTATTTTCCTGTGGAAACATAGAAATTTTTCATTTTTACAAGGAATAAAGGAGAAAAAGCACCATAAAATTTGTAAAGCAATTTCTCCCGATTACGGCAATACCCCATATGTGGTCGTAAACTGATGTTTGGACCCACAGCAAGGCTCAGAAGGGAGGGAACGCCTTTTGGATTTTGGAGCGCAGATTTTGCTGGATTGGTTTTCAGTGCCATGTCGGGTTTGCAACGCCCCGGAGGGACCAAAACAGTGGAAACCCCCCAAAAGTGACCCCATTTTGGAATCTACACCCCTCAAGGAATTTTTCTAGGGGTATAGTGAGCATTTTGGCCCCTCAGGATCTTTTTTAGAGCTAAGGTGACCAAAAAACAGCGATTTTGGCGCTTTAAATTCTTTATTTATTACAGCGTTCACCGTGCGCAATAAATTAAGTTTTAATTTATTCTGCCGGTCGGTACGATTACGCCGATACCATATGTGCATAGTTTTTTTTTACGTTTTGCAGCGTTTGCACAATAAAATTAAGTTTCTATAAAATATTTTATTTTCTGGGACACGCTATTCTGAGCCGTAACGTTTTTATTTTTTCGTCAAAAAAGCTGTGGGAGGTCTTTTTTTTTGCGGGACGGGTTGTAGTTTTTATTGGTACCATTTTGGGGTAAATGCGACTTTTAGATCACTTTTTATTCTATATCTTGGGAGGGGGGTGACCAAAAAATAGCGATGCTGACAGTTTTCCGTTTATTTTGTTTTGTTCACCGTGCGGAAAAATTAACATGATAGTGTCATAGATTGGGTCGTTATGAACGCGGCGATACCAAATATGTGTACTTTTTTTTTAACGTTTTCATTTTTCCCCTATAATAAATGACTTATTATAGGAAAACAAAAACTTTTATAAAACATTTTTATTAACTTTTTTTTACTTTTTACACTTTATATTTTTGTTTATTAACTTTTTTTTAACTTTTTACACTTTCTTTTTTTGACCTGCAGCTCTGATCGCTGCTAGAATACATTACACTACCTAGGTAGTGTAACGTATTCCAACTGTCAGTGTGACGTCACAGTCACACTGACAGTTGGTCTACGAGGATCAGCAGAGGCTGATCCTCATAGGCTGACATACATGGCAGACTTGGGGGCCGTTGTCTGGCCCCCGGGTGCCATCACAAGCATCAGAAGCCCCCACGATTGCATGGGGGCTGCTGATGCGCTACAAACCCGCTACATGCGGAGATCGCAATCGAGCCCCGCATGTAACGGGTTAATTGCCGAAATCAGCGGCTATGAGCCGCTGATCGGCAAGACTGGAGAGTGTCAGCTGTCGGGGACAGCTGAACTCCAAGTTCCCGATGCACACTGTCGCCGACAGTGTGCATCGGGAACGACACAGTGACTTCCTGTCACTCTGACAGGAAGCCTATCAGGACCAGCTGAAGGTTGGTCCTGATGGGCTTCCGTCCATGGCAGACCCGGAAGCCATTGTTTGGCTTCGGTTTGCCATACTAACTATCGGCAGACCCCGCAATTTCGGACGGGGGTCTGCCGATATGTTAGAAACCCCTAAAATTCGGCGATTGCACCCGATCGCCGAATTTAAGGGGTTAATGCGCCGAAATCAGCGGCAAAGGACCGCTGGCCGGCAAGAGGGGAGTGTCAGCTGTCGGCGACAGCTGACCTCCCGGTTCCCGGTGCACACTGTCGCCGACAGTGTGCACCGGGATTAACTCAGTAACTGTACGTCCTCGTGCGGGAAGTAACCTCCCGCAACGACGAACAGTTACGTCCTGGTGCGGATAGGGGTTAATCAGCCTCAAAGATAGAAAGGCCAGATTAGACTTTGCCAAACAACATCTAAAGAAGCCGCCCAGTTCTGGAAAAGCATGAAACTAAGATCAACCTGTACCAGAATGATGGGAGGAAGAAAGTATGGAGAAGACTTGGAACGGCTCATGATCCAAAGCACACCACATCCTCTGTAAAACATAGTGGAGGCAGTGTGATGGCATCGGCATGCATGGCTGCCAAAGGCACTGGGTCACTAGTGCTTATTGATGATGTGACTGAAGACAGAAGCAGCCGGTTGAATTCTGAAGTGTTCAGGGATCTACTTTCTGCTCAGATTCAACCAAATGCAGCAAGGTTGATTGGACGTCGCTTCACAGTACAGATGGACAATGACCCAAAACATACTGTGAAAGCAGCCCAGGAGTTTAAGGCAAAGAAGTGGAATATTCTGCAACGGCCGAGTCAATCACCAGATCTCAACCCGATCAAGCTGCATTTCACTTGCTTAAGACAAAACTTAACCCCTTAAGGACACAGCCTAGTTTTGGCCTTAAGGCTCAGAGCCCATTTTTCAAATCTGACATATTTCACTTTATGTGGTAATAACGTCGGAATGCTTAAACCTATCCAAGCGATTCTGAGACTGTTTTCTCGTGACACATTGGGCTTCATGTTCGTGGTAAAATTTGGTCGATATATTCAGTGTTTATTGGTGAAAAATTGCAAAATTTAGAGAAAATTTGGAAAAAATAGCATTTTTCAGAATTTTAATGCATCTGCTTGTAAAACAGACGGTTATACCACCCAAAATAGTTACTAGTTCACATTTCCCATATGTCTACTTTAGATTGGCATCGTTTTTTGAACATTCTTTTATTTTTCTTGGACGTTACAAGGCTTAGAACATAAACAGCAATTTCTCATATTTTTAAGAAAATTTCAAAAGCCTTTTTTTTAAGGTACCTGTTCAGTTCTGAAGTGGCTTTGAGGGGCCTATGTATTAGAAACCCCCATAAAACACCCCATTTTAAAAACTAGACCCCTCAAAGTATTCAAAAGAGCATTTAGAAAGTTTTTTTAACCCTTCAGGCATTTCACAAGAATTAAAGCAAAGTGGAGGTGAAATTTGCAAATTTCATTTTTCTTGCTGAATTTCAATTTTATTCAATTTTTTTTCTGTAAGACAGAAGGTTTTACCAGAGAAACACTACTAAATATGTATTGTCCAGATTATGCAGTTTTTAGAAATGTCCCACATGTGTCTCTAGTGCGCTCATGGACTAAAACACAAGCCCCAGAAGCAAAGAAGGACCTAGTGCATTTTGAGGCCTCTTTTTTATTAGAATATATTTTAGGCAGCATGCCAGGTTTGAAGAGGTGTTGAGGTGCCAAAACAGTAGGAATCCCCGAATAGTGACCCCATTTTGGAAACTACACCCCTCAAGGAATTCATTTATGGTTGTTACCATTTTGACCGCACAGTTTTTTCACAGCACCTATTTGAATTGGGCTGTGAAATTAAAAAAATATCATTTTTTTCCAATAAGATGTCATTTGTGATCAAAATTTATTATTTTCACAGGGAACAAAATACCCCATTTTGTTGCCCAATTTGTCCTTAGTGCGGCAATACCCCATTTGTGGTGATAAACTGCCGTTTGGGCCCATGGGAGGGCTCAGAATGAAAGGAGCGCTATGTGTTTGTTGGAGTCCAGATTTTGCTGGATTGGTTTTCGGGTGCCATGTTGCATTTGCAGAGCCCCAGAGGTATCAAAGCAATGGAAACCCACAGAAGTGACCCCATTTTGGAAACTACACCCCTCAAGGAATTCAAATATGGTTGTTGTTACAATTTTGACTGCACAGTTTTTTCACAGCACCTATTTGAATTGGGCTGTGAAATGAAAAAAATTACATTTTTTCCAATAAGATGTCATTTTTTATCAAAATTTCTTATTTTCACAGGGAACAAAATACCCCATTTTGTTGCCCAATTTCTCCTGAGTGCAGCAATACCCCATTTGTGGCGATAAACTGCAGTTTGGACCCATGGGAGGCCTCAGAAGTGAAGTAGCTCTGTGTGTTCTTTGGAGTGCAGATTTTGCTGGTTTGGTTTTCGGGTGCCATCTCGCATTTGCAGAGCCCCAGAGGTATCAAAGCAATGGAAACCCACCAGAACTGACCCCATTTTGGAAACTACACCCCTTATCAGCTGCTTGGGCACACAGCAGGGCTCAGAAGGGAAAGACGAGGGGGGATAAGCTGTGCGGAGTACATCAGGATAAGTAGAATTGGGGTAAATTATAAATCAAGGGATGTATAATAAATTTTAAAACACTTTCATACAGAGCTCTGGTTTTTCGGGACACGCGTTACATTGATATATTGTGTCCTCCCTTATACCCCTCTTATAGCAGACTTTGCACCTCTTTTGACTTTTTCCCTTCTTGCCAGTTTGGGGAACTTCTCCTGGAAAGTGTTGCCCTGGTACGATGTGTGTGGCCCCGCTTCCAGAAGTACTGGGTGCCCCCCCCTTCCTGGTCCCTAAAGATTAGGTTCTTGATAATCACCTCTTGAAATTCCAGGAAAGTTCCCCTCTGGCCTGTACATCGACATAGCACGTACACATTGTATAATGCTATCTGTATGATGTGCACGGCCAGCTTCTTATACCACACCGCATGGCGCTGTAGGGCTTCAGGACTTGATCTGACAAGTCCACCCCTCCCATGTACCTATTGTAGTCCAGGATGCAGTCTGGTTTAGGGGTCTCTGTACTGGTACCTCGTACAGGTACATGGGTACTGGTGTGACATCTCTCTTGTCCTTGTACTTGACACACAATATGTTGCTGCTAGAATGTGCCCTGCGCTCACCCCTTCTTGTTTGCCCTGCAGAGTCTTAGGGAGGCCTCTCAGATTTCTTCTAGCAGTGCCGCATGCCACAGGACTGGAAGCGAGGCAGTTGAAGAGTGGGACGCCGGTATAAAAATTATTCAGGTAGAGGTGATAACCCTGGTCCAGCAGTGGGTGCACCAAATCCCACACAATTTTTGCATTAACTCCCAGTAAGGGGGGGCATTCTGGGGGCTGAATACTGGTGTCCTTCCCTTCATATATCCTAAATCTGTAGGTATAACCTGATGCACTCTCGCACAGCTTATACATCTTCACGCCATACCTTGCCCTCTTACCCGGCAGGTACTCGCGGAATTGAACTCTCCCTTTAAAATCCACCAAGGACTCATCAATAGAAATACACTTCTCGGGGGTGTGTGCTTGCGAAAACCGGGCACTGAAACGGTCTAATAGGGGTCTCCGTTTATACAAATGGTCAAAACTGGGGTCATCTCGGGGTGGGCACTGCTCATTATCAGTATAATATAAGAAGCGAAGTATTGCCTGATTTATTTAATTTTTTTAGGTTACTGTTCAGTTCTGAAGTTGCTTTGAGGGGCCCATATATTAGAAACCCCTATCAAACACCCCATTTTAGAAACTAGACCCCTCAAAGTATTCACAACAACATTTAGAAAGTTTATGAACCCTTTAGGTGTTTCACAGGAATTTAGAGCAAAGTAGAGGTGACATTTACATTTTTTTTTTGTCAGAAAATCCTCTTTATATCATTTTTTTTATAACACAAAAGGTTTTACCAGAAAATGCAACTTAATACTTATTGTCCAGATTCTGCAGTTTTGAGAAATATCCCACATGTGGCCCTAGTGCGGTAATGGACTGAAGCACCGGCCTCCGAAGCAAAGGAGCGCCTAGTGGATTTTGAGGCCTCCTTTTTATTAGGCACCATGTCCGGTTTGAAGAGGTCTTGTGGTGCCAAAACAGTGGAAAACCCCCAAAAGTGACCCCATTTTGAAAACTAGACCCCTTGAGGAATTCATTGCAGTTTTCTTGGGGTGCATGTGACTTTTGGATCAGTTTTTATTCTATTTTTAGGTGGCGTGGTGACTAAAAAACAGCAATTCTACTATTGTTTTTTTAATCTATTTTTTTTACAGCGTTCACCGTGCGCTATAAATGACACATTCACTTTATTCTGCGGGGCGATACGATTACGGCGATACCATATGTTTATAGTTTTTTTTATGTCTTAAAATCATTCACTTTTTGTGTTACCTTATTCTAAGAGCCATAAAGTTTTTATTTTTCATCAAGAAAGCCGTGCGAGGACTTATTTTTTGCGTAACGAACTGTAGTTTCGATCAGTACCATTTTTAGGTACATGCGACTTTTTGATCTCTTTTTATTCCATTTTTTGGGAGGTGAAGTGACCAAACAATTGTGATTGTGGTTCGGTTTATTATTATTTTATTTTACGGCGTTCACCGCGCGGGATAAATAATGAAATAATTTTGTAGTTCAGGCCGTTACGGACGCGGCGATACCAATTATGTATAGTTTATTTGTTTGTTTATATATTTGTATTAATAATAAAGGACTGATAAGGGAAAAAGGGGGATTTTTACTTTTATTACTTTTAAAACTTTTATTTTCTTATTTTTACACATCTTTTTTTAACTTTTTTTTTACTTTATTACTTTGTCCCACTAGGGGACTTGAGGACAGGAGGCCCTGATCGCTACTCTAATACACTGCACTACATGCGTAGTGCAGTGTATTAGAGCTGTATTAGAGCTGTCAGCTACTCACTGACAGCAAGCATAGTGGGTCCTGACTTCGTCAGGACCCACTAGGCTTCCGTCGATGGCAGAGCCGGACGCCATTGTTTGTTGTCCGGTTGCCACAGCCACCATCGCCAGCCGCTATCGCGTAGCAGGCTGGCGATTGTAGCTTAACCCCTAAAAAGCCGTGATCACTATTGAACACGGCTTTTAAGAGGTTAATCAGCGGGGACACAGCGATCGGTCCCCGCTGTAGGAGCTGTGACAGCTGCTGAACGAGACAGCAGCTGTCACAGCTCCTGCATGTGTCGGGAGGACGGCCGTTATCCCCGCTACGTAATAGTCCGTCGCTGAGCGCTAACGATACAGTTAGCGCGACGGATTATTACGTCGCTGAGCGCGAAGGGGTTAAGGCAGAAAGATCCACAAACAAGCAACAACTGAAGACGCTGCAGTAAAGGCCGGGCAAAGCGTCACAATGGAGGAAACTCAGCGTGTGGTGATGTCCATGGGTTCCAGACTTCAGTCAGTCATTGCCTGCAAAGGATTCTCCACAAAATATTAAAAAAAATACATTTTATTTATGGCAATGTTAATTTGTCCAATTACTTTTGAGCCCCTGAAATGAGGCGGCTGTGTAGAAAAATGGTTGTAATTCCTAAATGTTTCACAGGATATTTTTGTTCAACCTCTTGAATTAAACCTGAAAGTCTCCACTTCAATTACATCTCAGTTGTTTCATTTCAAATCCAATGTGGGGGCAGCAGAGCCCAAATCATGAAGATTGTGTCACTGTCCAAATAATTCTGGACCTAACTGTAGATATACACGGCAAGGACAAAGAACAAGTAACAGCAATAGGACTTCAAAGATGGAGAGATGTTGGTTTATTCACCACAAAGTGAACAGAATAAGCAACGATTCGGTTCACATCCGAACCTTTCTCAAGCTGATTCAAAAGTGCATAATACCAGGTATATATAGGAAATACATAATGTATACAGTGTACAAAATAATGAATTCATAATATATAATAAATAACCATATAAAAAGATGTACTGATATAAAAAGTATATTAATGTGGATCGGTGTAAGATGAGTCATATATTAGAGGACAACATCTCTGAATAATGCAAAGTAAACATGTATACACAGAATAAACAGAGAAGCTATTATTATAGTCATTTATATCAATGACTCCTAATGGAGGGGGAGGGCAGAGGCCAAACATATATTAAAATTAATACAGAAACTTCATCAAAAAACGTACATTGCCACATCTCTGAAGTGGATGGAACAAACATCGGCGTCCTGTGGTCCGTAATGCGCATGCGCAAGATGGCGCAAGAGCCGGAACTGCGTCACCGGAATGCATCTCTGGACCGCAAGGGAATCGCGCATGCGCAGAAGAGAAATTTAATCCGCGCACACGTTAATAGCAAATAAACAGGAATATATAAGTAAATAAACGGAGCAATAAATGCCATAGTGGCAAATATGCCAATCAGGCAAAAAGATAGAGAGATTCAAGATAGACTCATTTCTCGCCTAAAATAGATTCTCCCAGATGTTATTCCTCCGGACCACGTGGGATTTGTGATGCAGAGGGAGGGTAGAGGTAACTCTATTAGGGTATTACATGTACTGCATCAGTCGCAAAAACACAAAATACCCAAGGGCCTTCCCCAGCACAGATGTTGAGAAGGCTTTTGACAGGGTTAGTTAGAATTTTATGAAGCAGACTATGTTGTCCTTTCATCTCTCTGCCCCCTTCATTAATGCTGTTTTTTCCAAGTATGCGTCTCCCTCTGCCGTTATTGTGGCGAATGGAGTCTTATCTCCCCCTTTTCAGATTAGTAATGCTACCCGCCAGGGATGTCCTCTTTCCCCCCTTTTGTTTGTAATGGTTATGGAGACCCTTATGCAGTCTATACGATTGATCCAGATATCGTAGGTTTCCGTTTGGATGACTTAAAACATAAATTAGCTGCCTATGCAGACGACCTTCTTTTAATAGTCACAAACCCAGGAATCGCACTTCCCAAAGTGCGTGACTTATTAGACTCCTTTGGTTATATTTCAAATTTTTTATTAATGCGAGTAAATCTCAGGCCCTGGGAATAGCCCCACCATCTGAATGTAGATCGCATTTAGTAGCCGATTCGGCCTTTGACTGGTCCTCGCCGCATATTAAATATTTGGGGACTAAATTAAGTGAAGACTGCAATGAGTTGTTCTCTATTAACTTCTCTCCGCTTTTGTCCTCTTTCCCTGATTTGCTGCATCGATTTGACTTGCCTTACCTCTCTTGGTTCGGTAGGAAGAACCTCGTCATGTCTTACCTACTTAATGCAGACCTTACCTGTACCTATACCCAGGTCATACTTTTTACACATGAATAAATTAATTGGCAAGTTTATTTGGCGAGGGAAGAGAGCTCGTATTGCGTGATCTATTTTTTTCTCGTCAGAAACTTTTTGGAGGCATAGGGTTACCTGAACCAGAACTATATTATCGGGCGATACATCTTGCCAGAGTATTGGATTGGTTACGTGCCCCACAACATAAATTATGGGTTGCTTTAGAAAATGATATGTCCTCGATCCCGCTTCGTACTCTCATTCTGTTAGATGCCTCCCTTATTAATGATAGTACTCCCCCCAATCCTTTAACACGAGCGACACTCTTCATATGGAGGAGATTTTTAGACAGATCTGATTCGCATTCATTACCTTCGCCCTTAGTTCAGCTCTGGGATATTGTTGGGGCTGCCCCTATGGTTTTGCGTGACAGCGCACCGATGAGCGTGCAATGTTCTCAGACTCCCCTTACACAACAGTTAGATGGGGATGGTAGTTTGATCTCCCATTCTGCTCTCATGTCTACTTTATCACTTCCTGCTAATTGCATATGTGAAAACTGCTCTGTTCTGGTGTTGTATTTATGTACTGAGCTTTGCTCTGGTGCTGTATATATGTACTGAGCTTGGTTCTGGTGTTATATATATGTACTGAACTTGGTTCTGGCACCGTATCTGTGCATTAGCTGGGAGATTTGTCGCAGCTTACTACGCACGCCGCACTGTCCTCTACCCTTCTCACAGTGCACAGCCTAACTAAATGGGCTGAGCACGCTTAGGATATTGAATGTGCGCATATAGATCTATACGTAATGGGCTTAGTTTAATATAATGTGTGGGTAGGTCTGTACGCTTATGTAATTATATACATAGTGTGGTAATCCAGTTAAACATTCTGGACAGGGAATTTCTTTATTTAGAGTCCACTTTAATATAGGGTGTATTTGGAATATTATAATTGCTTTACTTGATTATTAGAATCATTTTCCATGGGGCGATACACCGCGAACCCCCCCCCCCCCCTCCCGCATATGTCTTTTAACCTGTTGTTTTTATTACTTTGAAGCCCACCACTGGTTGCAGCCCTAATTTTAATGGGTGGTGATCCCCTCTCAACAGGCTCTACAATGTCAACTAGTAAGGGTGTGACAAATATACCCATGGATCATGGAAAATAGATGAGGGGGCAAATTAATGCATTAAGACCTATCCTTTCAGATAGTTAGGGGAGTGGAAGTGTGAACCCCTGATAGTGTATGCTGTATATTAGAAAGTAGCATTCTGTCCTGATTTCACACTTTTTTCATAATATAGGAACATTTGGTACAGCTTCCCTGCTAACATAGCTGCATTAGGACTTGTAGATACTCTATTTAAAGTAGGGATTCTTTTTAGAAATTCTTTTTAAAAGTTCCCCCTCATTAAAAAACAAAACCTAGTTGTATGAAAAAGTTTGCCAAATTAAATGTTCTGCAGGTTAACACAAACCCTGCAGGGAACAAATTAAATTTGACATATTCCTACAAAGGCATGAAATGTAATTTGACAAGGGGTGCCTAAACTTCTGGATATAAATGCTAAAAATTGTATTTGTACATTTTCTAGTTTTATATTCGTTCTGGGAAAGTTGGGTGACAACCAATATGGTCGCCATATGGGTAATTACTTTTTTAGAGGAATCCGCCTGGAGAACAGTAACATTTTGTAACATTTGTATCCTGGGCTCTTACTGGAAGTTACACACACCCCATTGTGAGTTATTATATCCGCTGACGACCACATGCCGGGACAGATAATACATGAGGAAGGTGATGATTATCATACACTATGTAGGCTTTGTATAATGATGACATATGTAGAGAGTCCTTTGGGTGAATATAAAACCAGTGAGCGATGTGGTAATAATAGAAGAATATGAAACGTTCTGTATAACAACCCAGAGAAGGATTACACCTCTTCACTCTTCTCCATGTAATACAGTAGAGGATCGCGGCCTCAGTCCTTAAGGGCCAGGATTAAAGGATTTCCTTACACTAGCACAGCCGTCAAGCAGCATGATACCGTGTTTATGTAAGTGATGGATTGTCATAAACAAACAGCTCCTCATAGGAGTCAATGGAACACGTGAAAACACGAAAGCGAAAACAGACGCAGCTCTACAAATGTCTTTGTTAATAATATGGCTACACGTTGTGTGGTTTGCGATTTGAATAATTTTTCTCCTAAAAATAAAAAATTCACCTGTGTTAAACCTGTTTCTAAGGCAAAAACATGACAAGGGAACTTTTTTTTCCTTAAAGGGCCAGTGGTCATAACTACTGTACATGAGATCAGCTTTATCAGTCCCTCAGGCCTCATGCACAGGAAGCTGTAATAGGGCACCAGTAGAAATGCAAGGGTTAGACTGGCCCACCAGAGTACAAAAGGATCCTCTGGTGGCCCAAGGCTCTGACACCGAGCCTCAAAGGTCCAACAGAAGACAACCCCATTTGAAGCAACTCAATCACCACTAGGGTCTATTTTTTTATTTTCTTTATTGGATGATTCACTATATCCTTGTAGACCGTATTGATAATTTTTCCTGTGTGTACAAAGATAACAAGCTTGGGCCCTCAGAATTATTTAATCTGGTGGTTCCTAGAAGTCCCAGTCCAATACTGTGCATGGGGCTTCACTGTACCTCCGTATGCCTCTGATTCAATTTATGGCAAATTATCACCCACATACGACACCTGACGGACTATCATAAGGTGGGCAGGGACTCAGTGTGCCACCGTATAATTTCCTGCACACGCCATAAAGCCTAATATTTCAAATGCCAAACACGATCTACATATACCAGGCCTTACCTACGTACCAACACATAAATCTCTCAGTTTAGAGCAAGATGAATACTTCTGTATGGGCTGAATTATGGGGCATGATTCACAACAGAGACTAATACAGGCACTGTTTGGAAGTATTATATATTTGGGTAGTCCACTGCTGTATTATTTAGGCACTTTAGAGCACTATAATTTGGACACTGTGTGTTGCTACTGTTTTGGCACTATATGGAAGAGTTATGTTTTTGAGCAATAAGTGGCAGTGCCATCTTGGAGCAGTATAGTATATTATTTGGACAAGGTATGATATTAGTATTATTATTTTGGTGCTGAATGACACTGTTATTTGATCATTGTATGGTGGTATTATTTAGGGAGTATATAGTTCAATTACTTGGTCACTGTTTGGCACTGTTCTTTAGGTAATGAATAGTAGTATAATATGGACACTGCATGACACTATTATTTGATCATCGTATGGTGGTATTATTTTGTGAGTGTATAGTGGTATTATTTTGTCACTCTATGGCACTGTTAATTAGGTGCTAAAGTATTATTTGGATATTGCATGATGCCGTTTTTTCATCAGTGCATGGAGGTATTATTTTGTGAGTGTATTATGGTAGTATATGGTCACTGTATAACACTGTTATTTAGGTGCTGCATAGTAGTGGTATTTGGACACTGCCTGATGCTATTTAAAACAGTCTATATTGGTATTATTCGGGAGTGCATACTGGTACTATTTGGTCACTGTATGACATTGTTATCTAGGTGATGAATAGTAGTATTATTTGGACACTGCACTGTGCTATTTGATCAGTGTATGGTGGTATTATTCAGGGAGTATATAGTGGTATTATTTAGTCACTATTATTTAGGTGCTGAATAGTAGTATTATTTGGACACTGCACGGTGCTATTTGTTCAGTGTATGGTGGCATTATTCAGGGAGTATATAGTGGTATTATTTAGTCACTGTTATTTAGGTGCTGAATAGTAGTATTATTTGGACACTGCACGATGCTATTTGATCAGTGTATGGTGGTATTATTCAGGGAGTATATAGTGATGTTATTTAGTCACAGTATGGCACTGTTATTTAGGAGCTGAATAGTAGTATTATTTGGACACTGCACGGTGCTATTTGATCAGTGTATGGTGGTATTATTCAGGGAGTATATAGTGGTATTATTTAGTCACTGTTTGGCACTGTTATCTAGGTGCTGAATAGTAGTATTATTTGGACACTGCACGGTGCTATTTGTTCAGTGTATGGTGGCATTATTCAGGGAGTATATAGTGGTATTATTTAGTCACTGTTATTTAGGAGCTGAATAGTAGTATTATTTGGACACTGCACGATGCTATTTGATCAGTGTATGGTGGTATTATTCAGGGAGTATACAGTGGTATTATTTAGTCAATGTATGGCACTGTTATCTAGGTGCTGAATAGTAGTATTATTTGGACACTGCACGATGCTATTTGATCAGTGTATGGTGGTATTATTCAGGGAGTATAAAGTGGTATTATTTAGTCACAGTATGGCACTGTTATCTAGGTGCTGAATAGTAGTATTATTTGGACACTGCACGGTGCTATTTGATCAGTGTATGGTGGTATTGTTCAGGGAGTATATAGTGGTATTATTTAGTCACAGTATGGCACTGTTATCTAGGTGCTGAATAGTAGTATTATTTGGACACTGCACGGTGCTCTTTGATCAGTGTATGGTGGCATTATTCAGGGAGTATATAGTGGTATTATTTAGTCACTATTATTTAGGTGCTGAATAGTAGTATTATTTGGACACTGCACAGTGCTATTTGTTCAGTGTATGGTGGCATTATTCAGGGAGTATATAGTGGTATTATTTAGTCACTGTTATTTAGGTGCTGAATAGTAGTATTATTTGGACACTGCACGATGCTATTTGATCAGTGTATGGTGGTATTATTCAGGGAGTATATAGTGGTATTATTTAGTCACTGTATGGCACTGTTATTTAGGAGCTGAATAGTAGTATTATTTGGACACTGCACGGTGCTATTTGATCAGTGTATGGTGGTATTATTCAGGGAGTATATAGTGGTATTATTTAGTCACTGTTTGGCACTGTTATCTAGGTGCTGAATAGTAGTATTATTTGGACACTGCACGGTGCTATTTGATCAGTGTATGGTGGTATTATTCAGGGAGTATATAGTGGTATTATTTAGTCACTGTATGGCACTGTTATCTAGGTGCTGAATAGTAGTATTATTTGGACACTGCACGGTGCTATTTGATCAGTGTATGGTGGCATTATTCAGGGAGTATATAGTGGTATTATTTAGTCACTGTTATTTAGGAGCTGAATAGTAGTATTATTTGGACACTGCACGATGCTATTTGATCAGTGTATGGTGGTATTATTCAGGGAGTATATAGTGGTATTATTTAGTCACAGTATGGCACTGTTATCTAGGTGCTGAATAGTAGTATTATTTGGACACTGCACGGTGCTATTTGATCAGTGTATGGTGGTATTATTCAGGGAGTATATAGTGGTATTATTTAGTCACTGTATGGCACTGTTATTTAGGTGCTGAATAGTAGTATTATTTGGACACTGCACGGTGCTATTTGATCAGTGTATGGTGGTATTATTCAGGGAGTATATAGTGGTATTATTTAGTCACTGTATGGCACTGTTATTTAGGTGCTGAATAATAGTATTATTTGGACACTGCACGGTGCTATTTGATCAGTGTATGGTGGTATTATTCAGGGAGTATATAGTGGTATTATTTAGTCACTGTATGGCACTGTTATTTAGGTGCTGAATAATAGTATTATTTGGACACTGCACTGTGCTATTATTTGATCATTGGGAGTGTATAGTGTTATTATATGGTCACTGTATGGCACTGTTATTTAGGTGTTGGTTAAGTATTATTTAGACACTACATGGTATGTTATTTGATCACTGATAATTCAGGCAGTCTATGATGGTATTTGGTGACTTCATGGCACTGTGATTTAGGTGCTGAGTAGTAGTATTATTTTTACCCACTTTATGGTGCTGTTGTTTGTGAACAGTTGTGGCATTATTTGGACAGTCTCTCGTGATATTATTTGTTCACTGTGTGGTTCTACTAGTTGTACACTGGATGGTAGGTTTGAAAAAGCTATTTTTTACTTTATTGTTACTTTCCAATTTTCATCTTTAAGCCAGTATTTCTTCTGAGCTAGTCTTTCTTTCCCTCGTTCCTATTAAAAGGGAGGTAGTCTCTACTCCCTGGGGCCTTCAGCTCTCTGTGCAATGCCTAGCACTAGTAGTACATATATCAATGAAAATTGTACATGTCATTGCATTAACTTTGAAGTATGATGTTCAATGACTCAATGACATGTGATGTTTTCGAGCAATACGGTGGCTCTGTGGTTGGCAGCATGTTAGAGTTTTGGTTTACAATTCCTCTAGGTAAAGATTTTCAAGGAGTTTGAATGTTCCCTTATTGTTTGTTATATATCCTAGTTTATTCCCACGCTCCAAAAATATACTGATAGGTAAAAATGTCTACCATTGCAGCGCCCATAAGTGTTGTCATCCATATATCCTAAGTTCCTAAAAGGCAAATCTTTTTAGATATGCAGCGGTATGTTCCCAGGTAGGTATTTTTTTTTTATCCTAGAGTGGGAAAGCTATGGGGGCTGTAATGTGACCAACTTTCCTAGAAAGTGATTTTTTTTAATTTTTGTTTTTTTGGGTGAAGGTTATAGTTTCATAGAAATAATTATAAAGACTTGTCAACCGGTTTTCTTGAAATTACACAATGAACCAGAAGTAGAGTAAGATGTGGAAAGTACGTGTTTGACAAGCTGTGGATGTGACGATATACTTTAGTCTTTGCTGTAAGGGCCGCTCTATGAAGTTATATTAAGGAGATTATCTGCATCCCAAGGTAGGAAGTTGCAGCGAGCAGAGGAAGGCGCTTGATCCTGACAATGTGCAGACAGTGAGTTGATAGCCCTGTAAGGAGCCTGGAGGTGAGAATGATCCTAAACATTGCGGGATATGTTCATCTTTACATTGCAACCGTCTATACTGAAGGAATGTCTTACCAGAGCGAAATATCAGGCAATATGTTCACTTTAAATAGCATTTCCCTTATCTGTCGAGTTATTAAAGGTTGTATTTTGCAATTTCTTACTTACATCTGTTTCTCGGATTGCTGGGTAATAACTAATATGGCCACCATCATAGGATTTGTCACCAGACTCTGAAATGAATAGCAAAAGCGCAAAGATAATCAGCAATATCGGAGTGTGTGATATGAAAACCCATCAGTGACATAACTATAGGGGTGCAGATACTACAGTCATACACGGGCACTGGTGCCTAATTGGCCCAATGACCTCTCTACTCTATAGGAAGAGACCAGTACTATAAATAGCAGATGATGGTTGGGGGGTCCTGGTACCATTTTTGCATTAGGGTCCAGAAGCTTACGCCTATGAGCTTGATTCAGGAGTCTAGAAAAGATGGGAAACAATGGCAACCCCAATATTAAACATAATGATGTCCATGATGGTTGTCACCCAGCTTTACTGGATACAAATATAGAGAAACGAAGAAGTGCAGAGTATAATATTTAACAACTAGGCAAAACTCAGGGATTCATATTTAGTTGGTTTTCGCTTTTAGGGGAAAAAAAATACGTTTTAAAAGTTTGAATGAGATTACAACAACATGGTTGCGATGCAATACCAAACACAGCCTATGGACAAGAGTGGCGCTGTTTCTGGAAGCATATTTAAAGGGCATGACCCATGAAAACATACGTCCAATTAGGGTTATGGATGCCACAGAAGGGGGGCCCTGCTGGGGACCCCCATCTATTAACTAGAGTGAAGAGCGAATAACAAAGAATGGCTTTTGCTCTGCTGCAACAATGTGTTACATCGTCAGCTATTCATTTGAAGAAATATATGGTGGGCCGTAGCTTCCCCCCCAAAAAACAGCTGACAATTCAAAAATGGGTTGTCTTGATGAGTCAACCCCTTTAAGGGTTTACCTGTGTTTACGATGGTGTTTTCCCGCAGTTATTTTTTAAACCATTTTGTGTTGTTTATGTGTTTTTCTTTTATGTTACTATCTTTATGAAAAAATATATCTTGCCGTTTTAACACTGCCACTGATCACCCACAATAGATTGACACTTCCTGTTTTCAGCAGTCAACTCATTATCACAGGAAGAATTACAATTAGGGTATGTTCACACGACAACGCCAAATAAGTCTGAAATTATGGAGCTGTTTTCAGGAGAAAACAGCTCCTAAATTTCAGATATTTTTACAAGTGCACGCGTTTTTCACAGCGTCTTTTTCGGACGTAATTGGAGCTGGTTTTCATTGGAGTAAAAAAAAAAAATGGCTCCAATTACATCCCAAGAAGTGTCCTGCACTTCTTTGACGCGGCCGTAATTTTATGCGCCGTCTTTTGACAGTGACGCGTAAAATGACAGCTCGTCTGCACAGAACATTGTAAAGCCCATTGCAAGCAATTGGCTGATGTTTGCCAACGTATTGGAGCCGTCTTTTCAGGTGTAATTCGAGACGTAAAACGCATCCATTACATCTGAAAAGAGGTCGTGTGCACATACCCTTACACCTCTATTATAAAGCTTGGGAAAGATAACACAGGATCCACCGTCGACAATAGATAATGAGGACAGCTCAGCTTCTCCTCCCTCTCCCTGCTCAGTGATCACATGACACAGAGCATGCTCACTACACTCTCCCATACAAGTCAATGGTAATTTTCCTGACAAAGGAAACGTTTTGAATGATCTTATTATTATTTTATATATAAATTTTAATAAACGTTTGTCTATGATAATCCAAGGTTGAAAATAATTTGTCCAGTGGAATAAAAAGGGTGCACCTCAAACGCTAAGTGGTCCTGGAACAAAGAAGAGTGCATGGAAGTGCTCTCCTCATGTGAGTTGTTGGTGAGTTTATGTCACAATTTTAAGTGCAAAATTCTAAATAGGACTGTTCGTGGGAAAGCTGGGTAATAATTAAAATTATTGAAAATCAGATGCCTACCCTCATGAAAGGTCAAATGGATGCTATATTGGTTGTCACCAAGCTTTCCCAGAACAAAATACAATTAAGCAACGTAATTGCCCCGAATCTGCACCAACATTTGCAGCGGAAAAATTCTGCCACGTCTGAACGTGGCCTGTTTCTGCAGCACGTAAGTGTGATTTTTACAAACCGCATTCAGATTTATGAAATTGTTTCCAAAATCTCTGCAAAAAATTTGCAGAACATACTCTAAGGCGCTGTGTGAAAATAACGCAGCGTGTCCGACCTGGAACCCGCAGGACATTCTGTTCGAAAAATCACACCACATTGTGGTTCGATTTTTCGGATGGAAAGTCCGCTGCGGAAGAAAGGAGTTCATACTTACCCCCTCCCTGCTCTGACGTCCACTTCGGCCTCCCTGGATGACAATACAGGCCATGGGACGCTTCAGCCTGTGATTGGCTGCAGCGGTCACATAGGATGCAACATCATCCCAGGAGGCCGGACTGCAGGGATAAGGTGGGCGTTCTTGGTAAGTGTGTTTTGGTTTTTCTCCGGCGTTGTGATTTTTGCGGCGCAACCTATGAGACTACGCCGCAAAAGTCGCAATGCTTGGCTTTCTGTTGCAGGTTTTGCATCCCCATTGAATTCAATGGGGAAAACCTGCAACGGAAAATCAACAAAAACGCAGCATAAATTGACATGCTTCATCACAGGTCGTTATTAATGTTTACTCGGCGGTTTTTTCCCGCAGCGTGGCCATGAGATTGACTAAATCTCACCCACTTTGCTGCTACTGTAAACGCTGCGGAATTTCCGCACACAATTCCGTTGCGGAAATTCGGCAGCGTTTACGCTACGTGGGAACCTCCTGCAAGTTCTCAAGGAATGATGCTGATTGAAGGCCCCACAGGGGGGGGGGGGAGAGAACTCCTCAATGTACATGCCCGGTGTCAGGGACAACTCAGGGACCCTACACAGTAAATAGACCCAGCAGAAAATTGAATCATAATTAAAAAAAATAAAAAAAAATCATAAAATTATTTCACCAGAAAAAGCAATTCACAAGATTCAGTAAAGAGCTTGTTCACTTTGGACAATCCCTTTTTGTTAGAAGGGTACCCCTGCTGATAAGCTGATCACAGAGATTTGTACTGATGGAAACCTCATCGCTCAGCTACGATCTGTGAGGGAACCTGGCAGTAAGTGTTCTACTAATCTGCAGCGCCACCACAGGAGAGATTAATTATTATGATTTGCTGCTGATTTATGGTTTGCTTGATATAATGTGTCATAAATAAACGACATCTGTGACATAACGCGATGAAACACAGATCAAACTATCACAATTTTTTATTGTGGGTTTTAGTGTTTTGTCATATACTGTGTTCTCTACTAGTTTCCTTTTATTAAAAGGAAGAAAAAAAAACATAATTCATCATCTACAGTCAATAAGATCTATCTCCTACTCTCCGCATGTAATGACTTTGGCGCTGTAGTACCACAGTTTTTCTCACTCTATTGGGCCTTATTTATCAAATCTGATGACAGAAACACTGGCCTTGTTGCCTATAGCAACCAATCACAGGACAGCTTTTGTTTTTTCAGAGCGGTTTAAGAAATAGAAGCTGAGCTCTGGTTGCTATAAGCAACAAGGCCAGTTTTTCTGTCAGACACATTTGATAAATAAGGCCCTATACCGCCTAAAAATTCAGGTATGTCTTTTACCAATTTTTCTTAATTTAGCCAAAACTGAATTGAAAAAAAATTCAAGGAACAGCTGCAACCATTGAGGCTGAGTCCCCCTGCTACGGATTCGTTTTGTCGCGGATTTTGCTGCAAATTAGTTACATTTTAACAAAGATTTGGCGTGGATTTTACCCTATTCATTGCAAATGTCAAAATCTGTGACAAATCCTCGATAAAATTTACATGCTCAGGATTAGAAAATGCCCTTAAATCCATGCTGATTCTTTACGCTACATTTGGATGGTGATTTTAAAACCCTATCTACACGTATTGTACTGTTAGGCCCTGTTCAGACAGCATGTATTTATGCGCTGAAAAATCAAGAACGCATGATTTAAGCTTCCCATTAACATCAATGGGAAAGCGCGTTGTTATTGCATACAATGAGTTTTTTTACGCATTTAAGAATACGTGCTGCGTAAAAAAAGAAGCAGCAGGGCAATAAAATGCTCCAAATTCCCATATTCAATGGGAGTCCTAATTACGCGCCAAAAAAAAAAATGCGAAGAAAGCGCTCGCAAAACAAAATGAAAACGCATCAAAAACGCCTGTATTTAAAAAAAAAATTACAAAAACTCTAGCGTTTTTGACACGTTTACACGTTGTTGTTGTTGTTGTTTTTAGCGCCGTGTGAACAAGGCCATAATTGACGCAACTAATATTGGAACCGAGGTCTGTCTGCATCTCATGTGTGGACGTGAAGCCGAGGCAAGAGGACTGGGTAAGCATGGGTTTGGCACTGGGGCTCATTATGGGGGTATCTGTAGAAATCAATACATGGGGCATCAGTGGCTTACGTTGGGGTAAAAAATAAATAAGGAAACCGGAAACATTTCTCTTCAGTTTTCTGTTGCTGCAAATTATTTTAGATCTGCAGGTGGGGGGGGGGGGAGGGGGGGGCGGTTTGTCTGTTTTTCATTATTACCGGTTTTTCATTTTATCTATATCTGGGAAAGCTAAATGACAACCAATATGGTAGCAATTAGTATTGATACTGGTGTTTGTCACTCAGCTTTCTTAAAGTCTGAAGGGCAAATTAACCTTGTTCTTTAGCTATTCAGAAGCATAGACACATGCAATGCAGCACCGCATAATTAAGCCGATTTTCCTTTCAGGAGTATGGGGAAGCTGGGTGTCAACTTTACGTTGCCATTTCTGCCTCGTTATTCGGTGACACATTCAGCTTGTATTTAAAAGTCAAGTGACAACTCCAGTTAGAGCTGCAGTGATGGTCATAATGGTGGTCACCAAGCTTGCCCAGACTCCGGAACATCAAATCAGCCTAGTTATAAAATCATACAGCAACTATGACGGTATCAATAGGTTCCCGAATGGCGGATTTCTATTCAGGTGAACTTATACGTGGTGTAAAAATATGCCACAAAATCCTCCTTAAAAATCCGCCAGCGAAATTTTCTTAAGACATCCAGATTTTCAGAGTTTTAACATATGGAATGACCATTGCAGATTTTGTGCCATTTTCGCTTCGGTTTTGTGTTGCATATTGAGTGCGGAATTTGAAATAACATTAAAGTCTATAAAAAAACATGTAATTGCCTTCCAAAATCCACAATACCCAAGGTATGGAGCAGAAAGATTTTCCCCAGCGGACAAAACTATGTGCTGAAAATTATGGCATGTCTGTTTTTTTTCTCCGTAGTATAACATGGAGTAATTTCACACTGAGAAATTATTTACGTAGTGTTTACGCCACATGTGAATTTACCCTTAACCAGCTTTGCCAGAAACTGGGCAGATTGTTTAAGAACTTGCCATAAGAGGACTCCATGACTTACATTTACTGCAGATTTTTTTACTTTCTGAGGAAATACTTAATATAAATTAGGCCGGACCAGCGAAGAATGTAAAAACCGATTAAGTCAGCCCTATGTCTCAAAACTAAAATTCATAGAGAAAGGACGTCTGTTTCCCCAAAGCAGTTACTACACTTCTCTGTTTATTTTGGACTTGTGTTCTATGTTTCTGGGTCATTCATCAAACTGACCCATAATCAGTTAAAAAATAATTAGCAATATTTTTTTTTTCTGGCAGAAAACTTGTATTTGTCGGAGTGTTATGTAAGAAACATTTTTCAAAGGATAATTTCTGAAATGAAGGAATGGGATTTGAGAGAAGAGAAACAGATGCTGAAGTGACTCCACACGTTTGTTATCGTAACCTAGTAAAGAGTCGCACAGGCTACAATAGAGCGTAACTTGTACCCGGAGCCGTCACCTTCCAGATAAGCCGTTCTTTATGTCCTTATGGTAAATCCATATAGTATATGATGTGTGTCAGATCTTCATAGCAAGACTTGTTATACACCTATAAATATATGGCCGCAATTCCCTGCCCCGTGTTAGTTGGAGATCTTCAAAATTTTCACTGGTCACATTGTTTTCCAGAGCTCAACTTAAAAAAAAATCTGATCTCTCTATCTAATGTAGTCTCTGTGGACAGTCCAGCAGAATGTAATGTGAGTAATCACCATTGACAGTGCGTGGAGTGTAAGGTCGTATCGTCATGTAGGATGGAACGTGTAAGCTCCGGGTCACACATTGTGATTATTCCGTTATGTTATATCGTAACGAATAATCACAGATTCTCATTGAAGCAATTATAGGAACGTCTCCTGAAAAAACATAGCTGCAGCAAAACCATGGTCATGGTTTTTACGCTACGGTGATGGACGGTGCAACTCTCTGCCTTTGTGAACAAGTCCAAGATGACACAGATGGTTACGACACAACTTGCCATCCTTCAAGTACCTATAGACCGTCAGCAAGATCTAACATGGCAGGAGCACCAAAGTGTTCAATATCATCCAACCAACATACATCTCCTAGTGAAATATCAGGTTCTCCTGAAAAGCATGATATCCCACCCACACGGCCTAATCAGGGCAGCACCATCCGTGAGGTGAGATGAGCATCTAACCTCAGGCAGCGCTCTACCAAGGCTGCAGGGCCGGCAATTGTACCTCCTGCTCTTCTGCACAGTCCTACAGTCCACACATGTGTGACTTTAGGAATTGTTGCACATTATGGTTTTGTAACTAACTTTGGCAAAAAATTCAACAAAATTGCAATGTGTAATAATCCCTAATGGCACAAATGTGTGCAGGACCTGTAGAAGGACTGGTGGTCACATGACAATATCTGTTCAGGTCCTGAAAATTGGGCAGAGCTGCAATCAGGAGAAGCAAGAAACTGTGTGTGTAATATGTTTGGGGTCTATATTCATTTTGAGGTGTGATAAAGAAGTCATATGCACTACTTGTAATTGTGAATGCATTCGGTTGGCGGTGTTTGGGAGGCATGGCCTATCTAAATAGACGGACATATATTATGTTATCACTTATCACACGGCTTCTCGAAATCTCCTACTCAAAAGTATTCAAAGTCTGTGTTTGTGTATATATGCTCTATATGTGTGTGCTTCTTACAAGTGTAAGCAAGTCCCTGACTGTCCATATGAGTATTAGTGTCTGTATGCCTGTCCCTGGCAGTCCACATGGCAGGATCCATGAACTCTCAGCTTCTGCCAACCTAGTTGTAGACCAGTGATTGGGGCACCAGACAGCATCGGAGCCTGAGGAGGTGAGTAAACCACTGGACACCCGGTACTTCAAATGTGTCCATTAACCTATTCTCTTCTATAGGCCACCAGGGATGTACCATTGACCCCTTCACTACCAATGACAAACATTACTGCTAAAGAAATGCCACAAAAAAATCTGAAGCAAACTCTGAATGGGTTACCAGCAGGTTTTGCCAGAGATGTGACCTTGTAAAGAGTGAAATCCATTGTCAGCAACACAAATCTGTGATATATAGGGCGTGTACAATACACTGTGGATTTTTTCCAGGATTTATGTAATTTATTTTCATTTGCGTGGAATGATCTTCCGCAAATTTTTCTCCGGAAAATTGCAATGTGTATGTACGTGTGTGTGGGTGGGTGAAGGGAGGGGGCACAGGCAGTAGAAAGGCTAAGTACTACCCTGGGCCTATTATTACGTGATCTTCAAACTACTTGGTTTAGAAATACCCAGAAAGGTATAAAATATAAAAAGTGGAATTTCACCTAAATTTCACCTGAATTTTTCTTTAATTGAAATTGTTTATTTTAGGCACTGTGGCTTTTTTTTTTTGGTCCTCAGTAAATGTCATCGATAAGATTTCATAAACCAGGCTAGAGCCAAGAGGCATTATGACCTCCTAGGTATTAGCTCTGAAATCTTTGGAGGTCTACTACAGTCTTATTGATTTCCATGAGACATCTGACCACCTTGTTGAGGGATATGGCACCCCCTATGATGAAAATTTCAATGACGTACGCCAGTCTTAGTGGTCCAAGAGGTGTTGCTCATCAATCAAGTCTCAGCTGTATTAAAGCAAAAGTCTAATAGAGCACTGGCTCCCTTTTTGTCCCAATACATTATATGATCTACACAGGGTCCTACCCTGATACAGTGAAATCTGTACCCTATATAAAGTCAGCAGTGAATATATAGTATAAACAACAATTACTGCCTCTCTCCCTTCAACCTTTTTCCTATTTGGTACAGAAATAGGATTTATTTAGCCAAATTTTAAATCTGTTCTCAACTATAAAAGCAATAAAATTCCAACCCGAAACAGCGATCATTTTATTAAATTCTTATGGTTGCATAAATTAACCTGAAAAAACACAGCTGACATCTCAACTATGTTCGATTACATGCAATCATGTTCCGACAATTCAACTGCTGTAAAACAGATGTTGTGTGGCAAATTAACATTCACATATAACCGTTACGTTTAATATGTAGATAATGTGGACCACATCAGATGGATGTAAATCATCTATCGCTGGGTAAGTGGAGAGGACGTGGTACTGCGGTTACGCTGCTCCATAAATTACAATGGAACACAATGCAATAAACTAGGAAGTAGTGGCTTTTTATGGCATTTTGAGGTGCGCTTTCAGCAGAAACCAGTAGGGCGGCTCCACACGAGCACCATAGTATTCTGTTAAGTGGGGATTCAACCTCTGGGTCCCCTGCCGACCAGGAGAACAAGGAGGCAGACGTCCCTTCAGTTTTTCTCCTGCACAGCAGCGCCCCCCATCCACCCGCTGTGCAAGGAACTGCAACACTGCCCCAATTAAGTGATTATGGCTGCCATTCTTGCATAGCGGGAAGCCGTGAGTGGTGCTGTGCAGGGGAACACAGCTTAACTAGCACTGTGGTCCCTTCATTCTATTCATAGCAGGGGAACCATCAATAAGACCCCCATCAATGAGTAAATAATGAAATATCCTAGATTATGTCATCACTTACTATAGTGGCAAGACCTTTTTAAATCATTCAAATGTTAAACATATATTTGTGGCAGACGTCTTGCATTTTCCACACTGGGCCACTGAGCTCTCACATTAGAATGACAATTCCTCTCACTTTTCAGCTTGTGCTGTGTACACAGGGGGCAGGGTTAGATGTCTTCTCATTACCATCAGAGGGCAGGATCACAATGTAAGGTAACGCCCCTGTTCTACATCTAGGGAAGATAACGCACAATCACACCATTGACCATAGGTGATGGAGAGAGCTCAGCTCCTCCTCCCTCTCCTCTGCACATAACACAGAGCATGCTCACTACATTCTGCCATATAAGTCAATACTGTAGGTTGTTTTCTAACTTTGTTTTCTCATGTCCAGGCACTGCTGTAAAGCAAGTCTCCGGATCTGCTGTTGCAGCCCCTCAGTCAAAATGGATGCCCCCAAAAACAATAGTATGAAAAAAACATTAAATCAGAAAATAGAAAAGAAACATTCCCTTTAATATGTGTTTTCAGTCTCACTTATATTAAGCATTGCAGGTTCTCCGAAGCGTCATTTCATTTACCCCTGGTGAAGCAGAGAACTTTCCGTCTGTCGGCAGAACTGTTCTCTCATAAAATTTATAATGAAATTTATTCCGTTCACAGTTCACACGTTTTCATCCTCCGAGAGCAGCTGGAATCTGAAGCCTGTAGGATCTGGTTGCACATCAGTGTGGTCTACTGGACTTCAAGATATAGAAAGGTTTAGCTGAAAAGGACAATATTTCATATATTTTATGACCTAAAATTTGTATGGACGTGCTGTACTTACTGCACACGCAATCGGTGGTGTGTTTATTCTACTGCTATGGTTCCTGGTAGGTGGGTGTCCCACTCCAACCCAAGAAAACCCCAAGGAACAACTGTAAATCTATATTTCTATGGTGAAACGGGGCTGTGACTACCTCCCATAAAACAGAATTTGTAAAAAATTGAACAAATGTGCTTATTTGGATACCAGGAGTCCCCACAAGTTTCTTTCAATATACGTCTCTGGAAAGGAGTAGCCAGCATATTTAAAATTAGAATGACAATCTTTCGTTTTTGTTCACCCTCCATTTATTTAAGGCTAACTTTTACCAACTTGCAGAATATATACATTTTCATAAAAAGACAGACATTAGTGCATTGGTATGCACCACTATATGAGTAGCAACTGTATACATTTACTCCATCTGAGTGGGTAAATGCTAAAACACCAGTCAAAGTCCGAGCCTGATAGTCACAATGTCTTTTTTAGAAAATGTATATATTATGCAAGTTGGCCTAGGTTAACCTTAAATAAATAAATTAAAGGTGAATAAAAACGGAAGATTTTCTCTCTATTTTTCAATATGCTGGAATACAACCTCCTGTTCAACGTCAATAAGTAAATTATTGTATGTAACCTGAAACATAACCATGTGAAATCTTAGAAATTGGTCAAAATGTAAAGTGACTGCCTAGGAAACTTAGGATAAACTAACGGGAGTTATGTATTTGGAGTGGAGTAGTCCTCCGAGGTCTTTGATACTCCTTGTCCTATTAGTCTTTACAGCATGCAACCATGAGTTCTTTATATGCAATCCCATCCACAGCCATGATGCCTGGATCTAATAACCTCATCTATGTCCGCATCATATAGATTTTGTATAAGTGCAACAATTTAAAGAACCAACGTTCCAAATAAGTTATGGGAATTACCATTACCAAAAAGTCCTTTAAACTTTGCTCTCACTCATAGTCCTTCATAACTCACATTGACTTTAATGAAGAGGTGGACAGGCACGTGTAGTCATCTCTCCTACTCCCTTGTACTCATGAACATCTGTGTAAGCCCCATCAATGTTAATATTGTGACATGTAGAATACCCATTTAAGTAGACGGGAATACTTCCCAACCCTTCATTTGGAGGCATTCTTTTACTTTGGCGGTCAAAGTACAAGACTAGACTATATCTAGACTAAATCTAAACATCGCAGGCCACTATTGTGACACAGATTGTGTAATCAGATAACAGTGCAGGACTCTTGAGGTAGGAACTGGCTCGTCTTATCTCTCCATCTATTTTACTAAAGATGTTAGGTTATCTTGAAGATCAAAGATAGCAGCCTTAGCTTTTATATGATTTTTATGTGGGCCGGAGATGTTGAAAGGTGAAGTCCAGATTCCAGACGCGTCCAGTGAGAACTTGTTCCATTTTAGAACACTTGCAGTGCCGTGCGAAAGTATTGACGCTCCTAGTTTATTTTCTGTTTTGTTGCATTACAATCTTGAATTAAAAAGTTGACTGCGCTATTGATTCCGTCGAAAACCGGAAGCATACCGGAACGGTGACAAACAGAAACCATTAGTAATGTTTCCGTCACCATTGAGAGCAAACGGAAGCTAAGGTTTCCGTTTGACTTTCCGTTGAGGGGTTCAACGACGGAAACTGCCGACGGAACGCCTCAACGGAAAGCCAATGCTGATGTGAACAGGCCCTTAATGTCTTGGAATGGTCGAGTCAAAGCCCAGACCTCAATCCAATTAAGAATCTGTGGCATGACTTGAAGATGGCTGTATACCAATACAACCCAGGGGTGAATACTTTTGTAAGCCACTGTAGGGCATGTCGGTGAGCAATCATATTTCCTCTTTAAGGCTGCATTCATATCTGGGTTGTGGCTTCCGTTATAGCCTATCGGTCGGAGGACCACAAGAACGTAAGTTAACGTTTCCGTAAAAAAAAACATTGATTTTAATGGGTTTTATTTTTGCATCAGTTGTGCTCAGTTAGGCTCCGTTCCGTCTGGTTTCCGTTTTTATGACAGAAGAAATACTGTAGCCTGCTGCGCTATGGTCTCTGTCAAAAATGACAGAAGCCTAAAATAAAGGAGATTTCCGTTTTTTATTTAACATTGAAGTCAATGGATGACGGATACAAACTGATATGCCAACTGTTTGTATCAGTTAGGCCCCATGCACACGACCGTGCCCGCAATCACAGCCCGCGATTGCGGGCACGGCCGGCCGCTGACTGACAACCGCATTTTCGGGCCGTGCTCCCATACAAAGTACGGACATGTTCCATAATTCCCGGAACATTTCCACGGCACTGACACCCTTCCGTAGTGCTACGGAAAGGTGTCAATGTTCAATGAAAGTGAATGGCTCCGTTTTTGCGGACCGCAATTGCGGTCCGCAAAATCTGAGGTTTTTTACGGTCGTGTGCATGGGGCCTTATGCATTACATTTAACGGATCCGTTGTTTTTCTGCACATGCGCAGACTAAGGGCTTGTTCACATGTAGTGGAATTACTGCGTATTTTCTGTCCGGAATTGCGGATGGAAAATAAGCAGCAGAATACAGTAGCAGCAAAGTGGGTGAGATCGACGCACTGCGTAAAATTTCCGACCCTTCAAATTGACCTGTGGTGCTTATTTTTCGTACCTTAACACGTTAATTCCTGCTGCAGAAAGTGGACTGATTGGCTGCGTTTTTCATAGGAGATGTCACAATCTCCCAACATTGAGAAAAACCCAGCGAAATTCGCACCATTTTCTGCAGTAAAAAAACGCAGGAAATTGTGCAGTTTTTCCGCAGCGGAATGTCTGCTAGTTTTAACGGAATAGTTGCAGAAATTATCTCCAAGCAATTCTGTTACATGAAGCCCTAAAAATGAAAGCAAAAAAGATGCAAAGATAAAAACGGAGTATAACTGATGACAAACTGACACAAACGGAAAGAAAATAGTCAGTTTTTTTTACGGATCCGGTAAACTGATCCGTCAAAAACAAACATATTTTACCTTTCGTTGCATTCAGTCTGGCATCAGTCAGTCTGTTAGTTTTTTTTCATTTCAATGGATCTGCAAAAACGGATACCACAACGAAGATGCCTTAGGCTTTGTTCTGCATCAGGGCTCCATTCCGATGGAGCTTTCCATCAGAATGGAGCCCTGACTGAGACAAACTGTAACCATAGGTTTCCGTTTCCATCACCATTGATTTCAATGGTGACGGACCCGGTTACATAGTTTCATAGTTTGTACGGTTGAAAAAAGACACATGTCCATCGAGTTTAACCAAGGGATGGGAAAAGGGAAGTAAAAAATTTCTACACATAGGAGCTAATATTTTTTTGTTCTAGGAAATTATCTAAGCCTTTTTTAAAGCCATCTCCTGTCCCTGCTGTGACGGCTCCTGCGGTCGGCTATGCCATAAATTCACTGTTCTCACAGTAAAGAAGGCTTTAAACCACTGGCACCGGATCCGTCACCATTGAAATCAATAGTGATGGAAACCTATGGTTTCCGTTTGTGTCAGTCAGAGCTCCTTTCTGACGAAAAACTCAGATGGAAGTTGGAACGGAGCCCTTACGCATATGTGAACAAAGCCTAAGAGCAAATTTTTCACTAGGGCAGGTCTAATTAGCATATACCTATGTTATATACTTAGATATGTTATATACTTAGATAATGCAGATACTGTGATGTGTCTCCTATCAATCTGGATGAACTCCGGCTTTGTTCATTACAAATTGGAATTTTTGTGTAACATAATCTGGTAATGTGTTCAGAATCACATTTGCATTGTAGTCCACAGTATTATAAACAGATTACATTTTCTTCTAGTCTATATGAGCTGCACTTCTAAGGAAAAACACTGAATATAAAATCAGAGCACTAATAGAAATGATGTTCAGCCAGTATTATCTAAATTTCTATCTACAGTATATATGTCTAATGATAGCATAGTCTTTGAGACTAGTAGGGCTTTTCTAGAGATCAGAAACATAAAACTGATGCTATCTACCTCATATCTTCTATCTATCTATTGGTATATCTATCTATCTATCTATCTATCTATCTATCTATCTATCTATCTATCTATCTATCTATCTATCTATCTATCTATCTATCTATCTATCTATCTATCTATCTATCTATCTATCTATCTAATCTATCTATTGTATGCATATCTATCTATCTAATCTATCTATCTATCTATCTGTACTTTTCTTTGACGGTGTGATTATCCAGAATATTTGATAAATTCACTGTCAGGTCCTGTTATTGCTTGATGAAACTTTTTTTTTCTATACATATATACAGAGATTGCATACAAACAGAACATTTAGGTTCTTAAAATTATTCGCCGCAAAAATTTAAGAAAATCTCCATTAACAAAATGAAGTCTTCTGCTCTCGCAGACCGCCAAACTGCTTATTTATAAAGTCACAAAAATTCATCTCCCACCACTTGGGTATTAGTAGCCATTTTCTGGATAAGTTAATGGTGGTGGCACGTCATCTATGTACCACCAGAAATTCTTATACAACAACATTCCCAATCTTCATCAACAACATGGGACACCAATATGTTATAATAGGACTGTTTTCTGAGAGGCCTTTGGGGATATCAGTGAACAAAGATCTAGCTATCTCCTTTTGATCAGATAAAAGATGTTATCACGTCGTAAGGTCACTGGGTCCAAAGCTTAACATCTGATTATGCAGCGTTGAATATCTCACCTTCGATATGACTATTCCTTTACTACAGAATGCTTAACATTTCAATAAGCCAGGCTTAAATACATGGATCTGGTATAGGATTCTAGAAGCTTAGTCCTGGTATAATGCACCCACCTAAGAGTAACTTTAAGCTACTGAGGCCTAATGCAAAATCTGTAACATGGCCCTCCAGCCATCACAAATGTTATACCAACATGGATTTACTCATGCCCGATCCTACATGTTTATTGTGGGGTGAGGAGAAATAGCAGGGGCATGAACCAGTGTTCGACAGATAGTTTTTTTTATGTGTATGGCAAACTTAAGACCGACTAAATGGAAATATAACTCAGTAGGACAAATTACCATACTTATAGGAAAATCATATTTATCGAGTCAATAAATGACTATTTTTGGCCAATCACTATTCAAAGCCAAAGCAAAAGGTGTGTCTCATTAAAGATACTGATGGCATTTCGCTATGATCTCACATAAA
Organism: Rhinoderma darwinii; assembly: GCF_050947455.1. Lineage (NCBI taxonomy): Eukaryota > Metazoa > Chordata > Amphibia > Anura > Rhinodermatidae > Rhinoderma > Rhinoderma darwinii. The sequence goes on along the minus strand of NC_134687.1, from coordinate 607,082,655 downwards.
AGTCAAATTGGTGGGTGTCTGACCGCTGTGACCCTGATGATAACTAGAACAAAGTGGCAACAGAGTAGGGACTTGCTGTTCCCTTACAGCTCCTGTCAGCACCACTCAGAGGTTAGAGTACATGGTCGGACCATTATAGTCATTAGCATTCGGCAGGGGTCACAGTGGTCAGATCTCCACCAATCAGACATTGAGGCCATATACCAGCAATATGCCATGAATGTCTTTAAAGGGGCAAACCATTTATGAGATTCTCTTCCTGTTAAAAATAAATGATGGTTCTTCAAGTTCACCTCATAGATTATTGGTAATTTACAGATATAGGGCTCCAAATGGTATTGAAAAGCCATACATTTTTATCCACCATCTAATTTGTCAAGTCACACCCATGTGATTATAGTATTGTCTACCTAATGAAAGACAAAAATACTTCACAATCACCTTCTTTTGATCATTGGGAAGTCCTTAAGGCACAAGCATATGATTATAGGGCTGTTTCCTATTGATAGGGTCTAGTATTCCCTTTTAAATCTCTGGATTACAGAAAAGCTCTGAAGACACAACCATTCAATTACGGTACCGTATTCTCCCTATTGAAAAGTATTAGTATTAATCCTTGATCTTCTGGGTAATTTCTCAAGACACAACTATACGTTGAAGTAATTCTCTTCATATTGAAACACCATTAGTATTTAAGATTACATTTTTGGATTGTGGATTACAAAAATGTAAGATGATGGGAGTTCTCATCCCATTCAGAAGGAATTTTACCATACAATTATATTTTATTATCATATTGAACAGTCATAAGTATTTATTTTATTACTTTTTGGAAAGCTGGAAACTTCTCAAACTCTATGCTCATTGAGTTTTCGTTCCATTGAAAAGCTATTGGTGTTTCTTCTTTGGATTTTGGTTTATGAGTAACTTCCATATGAATTTTGCATAAAATTACACCCAGGTAGCTAATGAATCTAAAAATGTTCTTGACTCTTGGTAGTCATCAGTTATGAGGTCAATGGACAGAGATATTCTCATGCTCCTTACAAGATCCTACTGACTCTTGGATATGACTTCCTTACTTCCTAGGTCTTTATTACCCATGTAATATGATATTTTAGTTACTTCCACCTATGAATGGTGTTTTATAACCATTCTTGGAATTCCCTGAAGGATCAAACAGTAGTGTAATGGAATTAACAGGAATAAGAGAGAATTACCAAAGCAAGGCTGAGGAAAAACTGTGTCTTGTTCAAGATGATCCAGGTTTTTTTTTATTCTTTAGTGTAAATAAATTCATATCAAAGAAGAATTCTGTTAGAAATTTTTTTGAAATTCACAAAATTTTAATTTTAGACACAATTTAAAATAAAACTCCAGTAAAAACCAACGTTCCCCATTGTAATTATTTATTAGAAAGCCTTCCAGAGTAATTCCTTAGCTAGATGGTTTAGTAAATATTGTTTCTTAGAGCCGTTGCTTAGTAACAGTAGACACGGCCAGTGGGTGACTACATTGAAGCCCCATGCTCTTGCGGAAATCCCGTGTTGTAACTCCCATTGAGCATAAATGATTGTAGCCACCGTCACTTCAAATCCAGGGAACGGAAGATTGTAGACATGAAAACAGTTGTCAGTCATGGATTACATAATAAGAACCAGGGAAGAACCATCCGGGAACTTTGTGTTCCACCACCAGAGTTTTTCCTTGAGTCTAGAACAGGAAAACCTAAGAAATCACAATATCAATCCAAGCTTGAATCATACGTGGCCATACTCAGAGTTCCAAGCCACTGGCAAGGACCCAAGATATCTGGCTGCTAATCTTGACTTGACCAATGCATCAGTGTTTTCTATTTTACTTTCCTAAAGAAATATAAACTCGTAACCACATTGCCGTGCTTACGGGGCTGACTCATGGGTAGACCTTTTGTTCAATTCCAACATAACACTGAAGCCGAGTCCTACAATGCCAACATGTCTAATCAATAGAAGCAGAGAAACTCAACATCAATAATGTTTGACATGTGAAAGGATTACGGCAGGTTTAGCTTCTAATGTTCAATAATAAATATCTCAGCTTGAACAAACACATTACGACATGGAGAATATTGTGGTTACCACAACGTTCCACATTCTGCTGATAAAAAACAGCTTTCAAGCAACGTTTTCCAACGTTTAATAACTTTTTCCTGATCATCACATTGTTTCTGAACTTGCAGCAGGTCCACGTGTTATTGTGTGAACATCATTGCATTCTCATTTCCATATGATGAAGTGAATAAAAATGTTGTTTCTCTTGATTTTAATAAATTAAAAAAAAGATAAAAAAATTTAAAGAGCCTTGAAATGAAAAAGAAGAATCGGAAGAAAACCTCTATAGCCACGTTCACACGTTCAGGATTCTATCAGGATTAAGGAGCCATTCACAAACTCAGCAAAACATCCGTACGAAATAATGAACGTGCGGAGGACACAAATTCTGTACTGAAAAGTCGAAGATTAGCTCAATTGAATTAAAATAGGGCAAACCTGTGTGCTGAACCGCTGGCCAATCTGCGTCAGAAATCCGAGTGTCAGCTGTGAATTTCTGCCGTGGATTTTCTGGAAATCAACACCGGACTTGATGTGTTACCATAGCTCTTAATAATAATAATGTAATGTAATACTAATAATCTTTATTAACATAGCGACATCATATTTCGCAACGCTTGACAATTGGGAAAATAACTAACAAGTAAAATGAAAAATATTCAAAACAAATGAACAAGAAATAGACAAAAGTTGGGAAGTCCCTGCCCATAAGAGCTTACAATCTAAATGCACTGGGAGGAGTGACACAATAGGTACAAATTGCTAATATTGTCCACTGATGTGTGATGTTATAAAGGGAGCTAGTGGAGGAAATAGCAAAGTGGAGCAAAGATATGTGTGACCAGGTCGGGTTGTGTATGGGCCATGTAATATAGTTATGCGCCATAAGTTTCCTTGAAGAAATTTGTTTTCAAGGCACGCATCAAACTGGGAATGTTAGGAGCAAGTCTAATGATCCAGGGCAGTGAGTTCCACAGAATGAGTGCAGCACGAGAGAAGTGCTGAAGACTGGAGTGAGAGGATGTAATAAGGAAGGATGAGAGCCTATTTGTCAGTCTTAAAAAATGTGTGAAAAAAGGGGAAATTCTCCTCCGGTGATATATACACCAAATAGCAGCAGCCCAGAACACATTAATTGCGTTATACGGATAAACTAGAGCAGGCGTAGATAGAGTCCGACAAATCTTCCTAATATAAACAGTACACCTCACTGCTCAAAACCATCCAGACCAATTCCTTATGAGATATTCCACGTAGTTCTCCTTAAGAAAATCCAAATAGTCCATCGTTATTCTCCGCTCTAAATAGCAGACACCATCCAACATGGTGTGAAACTGCAATATTATCTTGCCTCATGGATGGTTTTATTATAGTCACAAACTTTAAAAATCCATAACGGTCATTAATATTAATACAGTGGCATGCCGAGTGTCACCCCGACCCTGAGTTTTTCCCTCTCGGTTTCTACATAGGCATACCAGAGCATTTTCCTCCTGGGACCATCCTTTATCCTTGATGGAGGCTGACTGAATGGGTGGGGCTTGGCTAAAAGGAGCATAGTTTAGAATAGTATTGCCCCCCTGGGTGAAGGTTCCTGTAGCAGCAAGCTGCCTCCCAGTCAGGGACAATGATGCCTTAACCTGTCTCTTTTCCCGAACCTATTGCTTCACTTAAACTAGCACTGGAGGGGTGAGAAGGCAGAGGGGACTAAATTGATGCCTCCTGGCACAAATATAGAAAACTTCCTGAATTTCTTTTTACTTTTTGCATTGGCATCACAGATTGACAAGGTTGCAATTCCAGTTAAGCTGGCCATACACATAACATATCTATCGTTTAGCTCACACCTTTTTTCTCCAACTCCACTATCAACATGTCCATTCAGCTCAGCCGAACGGCCATGTTATTTTATTGGACAAGTGACAAAAGTGGTTGCCAGACACCTTTAGTAAAACTTATTTCTTAAAAAAAAGAAAATCTAGGATGAGCTAAAATCTAACCAATCCTACCCTTCTTTTCCAAGACAGGAGAATCATGTGACTGTCCCTATACCCATTAGGCTGCTACCAAACTGAGTCAAAATTGGCAAGGTCTGCCATCAAATATCTAATGTGCATGGCCAGGTAGTTCAATCACTGATCATGGCATAGATGCATTGACAAGTATTTCTGGTCCTCCAATCATGCCAATCGATAGTTGAAACTTTAGATCCTATAAAATGTGGCATCATATATGGCATCATGGGACCTCACTACTAATGAAGTGGTAGACCCCATATATTTGTGGCCTGCATCTGGGAGCTTCAAGCTAAAACTTTTGAATACCCGATTACTGGTGACACCAATAAACACAAATGTAAAATTCTACGTGATCCAGCCCTCTATTCAGAAGACAACATTTATGAATTTGGACGTAAATTTGGACAAAAATGTGGATCACTCCGACCCAGGTCCAACAGGTTACGTTTCCAAACTTCATACTGACTCTGACCTGATAATATAATTTTCTGAATGGCCAACCATGATCCTTCAACTATTATCTAGTAAGAACGGCATTCATGTGCAACATTCCTGAGGTGCCAATTTATCAAAAGGATGAGACTGCGATGAACGACTGACCTAAAGCAGATCTGCCATCTGGCAGTGATAAAGTGCAATACTCATTGATGTTTTCCCACCAGGAAGGGCTGAACTCATCTGGTAATAATACCATAGTAATAAAACTGAGATTAAATACGGATAATATGTAGTACCACCCTACTCAACTCGTGCCTCTTTGTAGCTGGAAATGGATGGAATTTTTTTAAGGGGGGGGGGGGGCTGAACGACTAAAATCCTGGCTTGTGTTTCATTATCACTTATTTCCACTAAAGAAGAATGACAGGTATTTATACAACAGTAAAAACACAGGGAGGATAGTGGAAGAACATTGCGTTCAGCTACCCCAAGCTTCTCCCATTCCCCCCTGTGCCATAAACAGCTCCGGATATTTTGGTTTTATCAGTGGGAGGTCGATTTCCACAAGAATAATCCACATGACCCATAGATGCCACTAGGGTAATGAATGGGGTGATTGATACTACATACAATTCCACATTTCCCATCGGAGAGGTCACTACAAGCTCAGACCAGTCTTACATTTATCATGGAATCCAGCATTTGGCCCCAAGCCTAAATGGGCTCCACATCATTCTATACACTGTGCTAGATATCAACCATTAATGTGCCACCTATTGTTTTTCTTTATCGAAGTAGATCCTAAATTCTGTGTCGATTCATTTTATAATATATTGCTATAGGGATCGGAGCTCCATTTTCTGATATATAGAGCTTGATATCCCATGAATCCCTTCACAAAGCCAAACAGTTAAAGGAAATATTCACCTTTACATCAAAATTTGTTTTATTGCTCCAATGCCTCTAAAATAAAAACATGGAGCGACTTATCAAAGTGTTGATTAAAAACTTACTACCGTTTTGTGTATACAGCTCCTATGCAGACCTATGTGTCTCCATGCTTAAAGGCTATGAACACCTTTGAAAACTATATATATATATATTTTTTTTTATCAAAATGTGTATCACTTTGTAATTACATTTTATCACAAATGATTTTTACTTTTTGAGATACAGCTGCTTTATATCCTGTATGCAGAGCAGCTGTAGCTTGCGCTGAATCCTGTATCCGTCAGGTCAGCAGGACTGACGGGTTTAGTGACAGCAGGTCCTGCGTGTCTCTGACATGCAGGATCGAGCTGTTATCGATCACATCTATGTTCATAACTTAGATGTGATCGATAACAGGTGGATCCTGCTTATTTGTTGGTGCTATTTTGACTAATAGGAGAATGGACGTCCCCAGCATATTCATCTAACAGAATCATCTATCTATCTATCTATCTATCTATCTATCTATCTATCTATCTATCTATCTATCTATCTATCTATCTATCTATCTAATCTATCTATCTATCTATCTATCTATCTATTCTATCTATCTCATATCTATCTATCTATCTATCTATCTATCTATCTATCTATCTATCTATCTATCTATCTATCTATCTATCTATCTATCTATCTATCTATCTATCTATCTATCTATCTATCTATCTATCTATCTATCTATCTTGAAATTATCAAAGACCTGATAATAAAGGCGTGTTAGGCCCTGTTCACACTGAGTTTTTTTGCAGGCAGAAAATTCTGTCTGGAAAAATCAGCTCCAGTTTCTAAGGCTATGTTCACACGGGGTATTTTGCCGAGTTTTTTGACGTGGAAACCGCGTCGCAAAACTCGTCAGAAACGGCCCGAGAACGACTCCCATTGATTTCAATGGGAGGCGTCGGCGTCTTTTTCCCGCGAGCAGTAAAACTGCCTCGCGGGAAAAAGAAGCGACATGCCCTATCTTCGGGCGCTTCCGCCTCTGACCTCCCATTGACTTCAATGGGAGGCAGGAGAAAGCGTATTTCTCGCTGTTTTATGCCCGCGGCGCTCAATGGCCGCGGGCGAAAAACGGCGCGATAATTGCCGCGAAAATCGGCGTGCAGGGAGAGGAATATCTGCCTCAAAGTTCCAAACGGAATTTTGAGGCAGATATTCCTCCCCCAAAATACTCCGTGTGAACATAGCCTTAAGTGGTTTTGCACCACAGGTGTTTTTTGGCACGTTTTTCTTTTTTACCTCTTTCTTTAACTGGCAAAGGAAAAAAACACAGCGTTTTTTTCCATCTCCCTTTGATTTCAATGGGGTTTTTGAGGCGGAAAACGGGCATGTCGCTTCTGTCTCCCGGGAGTGTTTTTTTCCGCTCGAGGGAAAAAAACTTCTCCACCTCGCATTGAAATCAACGAGAGGCAATTGCGGATGTTTTTTTACACGGTTTCCGCAGTAAAAACTGCAGCAAGGAACACTGTGTGAACAGAGTTTTAGGCTCTGTTCGCATTACATCGGAGCCCTGACTCAGAGGTATATGTCGGCGTTTACCTCCGAGGGAAGGCTGTGACGTATTTCACTGTATTGTAAAAAAGACATATGCTGCGCTATATGCTTTTTCTTACTATATACCTTTGTCTGGAATAGCGTAATCTATTCCATACTGCAAAAATGTAAGTATGCCAATGCATACCGGCCTCGTGTCTGCCCAAAAGGACCAACCTTTGGCATATGCCAGGTGAATGGGGTCCTTTCCCGGCACGTATGCTGAACGTAAGGCTCTGACGTAATGTGACCAGAACCTCAGTGGCACACTAGCAAACTTAGTGCACAATAAAGTTTCACTCATTATTTCGCTTCTTGGACCCTCTCTCACAGTTTACTAGAACATTACATTGGCTGAGGTCCCCCTGAGGGTATGTTCACACGCACTGTTTTCAGACGTAATTCGGGCGTTTTACGCCTCGAATTACGCCTGAAAAAACGGCTCCATTACGCCTACAAACATCTGCCCATTGCTTTCAATGGGAATTACGATGTTCTGTTCCCACGAGCCTTTATTTTACTCGTCGCTGTCAAAATACGGCGCGTAAAATGACGGCTCGTCAAAAGAAGCCCGAATTACGTCTGAAAACAGTGCGTGTGAACATACCCTTAGATTGTTCACTGTCCCCGAGACCTTATGGTCACAGGTCAACTAGACCTCTCGTATACTGGCTCATCTCTCTTTTACAACTTTCAGTAGAGCAGCCAGGGGCCTTACTAGAATTTCTAGTGCCCCATAGCAAAGTCAATAATGGGCCCCTCCACCTTGTTGATAGTAAATTGAACCGTAGCAATGAAACCCTCAACCCCATAGCTGCTATGCCTATAGATATGCCTATAAGTGTGACCAAGGAACCCCATTTTTAACCAATAAACAGACAAAAATACCATCGGGCAATGCCCCCTTGGGCAGAACTGTTTACAATAACTCAATCCCTGAGTCCTAACAGTTTAGAACTAAAGAAATAATTTTGAATTATTTTATTTTACAGAACCAAGTCAACCCAAAGCTTAAAAACATTTTAAGAGAACCCGATCCTACAACTTTATGGCTTTTACTTACCCCAAAATGTTCTGCTTCAATTTTTGTATGTGGGTCATATGAATTCTGCCAGGCACGTTATGAAATATGGCAATAAGTGAGTTACATCTGACACAGGATGAAACAAAATACCACTAGTTTCTGAACTCCAGATTAGCTAAGGGGATTATATATCCACATTACACGAGTGAACTGCAGGTTCCTGGAACGGGATCTGTTTGATTTAACATAGTGAAGACCTCGTAAATCCTTAGTACCACTTTGCAATTTATAATGGATTTGCAATAACGCAAAAGCGCTCAGGCGTGTAACCTCCGGTTAAAGGCCCGGTGGCTTATTTAAGGAAACAGAATCTCTGTAGCAATCCAAAGAAAATCGTGTTTGCAAAACGTGACTGACTGAGTGCTGTAAATACAGTCTGAAGATGAGGACAGGTATTGTCACTAGGGCTATACGTATAGAATATTGCATCACAAACATGCCTTACCAGCTTTAGTCAGGTGAATCAATGTAGATTGAACAGCTGTAGACTTTTAGACCAGACCCTTAGAATTTCTACATAGGAGTAGCAGAGCTGAGTTTGTCATTTAAAGCCTCAGATACCTCAAAATTCATGCTTCACTGAAGTTACAGTTTTTTTTTGGTGTATACAATGATGTCTTATCCTTACTCCTTCATTCTGCTTATTGGACCTTCACCAATATAAGGATAGGCCTAAGGATATCCTTACAAAACCCTGTAGAGAGTATGTCTATCTTTGAACATCATTTTAGCTTATATATTATCAAATTAATCTATAGTCACTTTGTAAATACATTACATTACTTATCCTGTACTGGTCCTAAATTACATCCTGTATTATACTCCAGAGCTGCACTCACTATTCTGCTGGTGGAGTCACTGGGTACATACATTACATTACTTATCCTGTACTGGTCCTGAGTTATATCCTGTATTATGCTCCAGAGCTGCACTCACTATTCTGAGGGTGGAGTCACTGTGTACATACATTACATTACTTATCTTGTACGGATCCTGAGTTACATCCTGCATTATACTCCAGAGCTGCGCTCACTATTCTGCTGGTGGAGTCACTGGATACATACATTACATTACTTATCTTGTACGGATCCTGAGTTACATCCTGTATTATACTCCAGAGCTGCACTCACTATTGTGCTGGTGGAGTCACTGTCTACATACATTATATTACTTATACTGTACTGATCCTGAGTTACACATTGTATTATACTCCAGAGCTGCACCCACTGTTCTGCTGGTGGAGTCACTGTGTACATACATGACATTATTTATCTTGTACTGATCCGGAGTTACATCCTGCATTATACTCCAGAGCTGCACTCACTATTCTGCTGGCGGAGTCACTGTGTACATACATTACATTACTTATCCTGTACTGATCCTGAGTTACAGCCTGTATTATACTCCAGATCTGCACTCACTATGCTGTTGGCGGAGTCACTGTGTACATACATTGCATTACTTATCCTGTACTGATCCTGAGTTACATCCAGTATTATACTCCAGAGCTGTGCTCACTATTCTGCTGGTGGATTCACTGTGTACATACATTACATTACTTATCCTGTACTAATCCTGAGTTACACATTGTATTATACACCAGAGCTGCACCCACAACACATTTTTGTTCATTTCTGTTCAGTTCCTGGTGTGAATAGGACACTTCAAAGAATACAAATTACCCTAGTAAGCTCTATTCAGACACTGAACATGCATGGGTTACTGAAAAATTTCCGCTGTGGAGCTTGAAGAATTGTGAATGCACCTCTGGAGCATAATACAGGCTGTAACTCAGGATAAGCACAAGATAAGAAATGTAATGTATTTACAAAGTTTGGCCCACAATTATTTGTGCAAAACGCAACGGTATTAGTTAGAGTATTGTAGGCCTTATAGTCCATGTGGAGTGCCATATATTGGACAGATTGACTCACTTTCAGATACGCATTTATTTGAGCATGCCACAATTTTTTGGGCTCTTCTTTCTTGGTATTTTACTGAATGTCTGTTAGCAAGAAGTGAAGAACAGAAAGGAGTATGACTACAGGATCAAACAACACAGTGTTTGTAGTCTGTAACCATGAAGACACTTTGCTCTGCATAGGAGCTGTGTACAGAAAATGGAGGTAGGAGATTTTTTATCAAAATTTTTAGCAAAATTCCTTTATTACTTATTGTAGATGCATTGGAGCAATAAAAAAAATGGTTGCAAATGTCTACATACCCTTGATGTATTGAGAATATTGCATAAAATATTGCAAAATATTAAAATAGCATCAAATCTACAAGAAAAAATATATCCTTGGGAAAAACTTAGCAGATAATTTATGCTGTATAAGTTCTTGATATTTTCCAATGCATTTCAGTATGTCAAGCTTCCAGATAAGTGCAGGCTTAAAATGCAGTCAGGATATCTGTGGTGTCGGTATTTCGTCAGGATTATGTCCGTACCTCAGTGACAAGCCTGGATGTGTATATTTGGGACAGCACCCTCATTTATCATCAGTGCCCCCTGATACCCCCATTACTGTTGAGCTGTCACTTTAAAGGGGCAGCGCTTATCAATTAGCTATTAAGGGGGTTAAAAGCTTTTAAAGTGGTATACATAAATCACTATACAGACTGCATTAAGCAATGATTATCCCACACCCAACACTGCTGTCAATCTGACAGGTTGTTCTGGATTAAGTGCAAAGTATGCTGTGATGATAACTGAAGAATCCAGAAGATGACATAACGCCATGTGTGTAAAAGCAGCATTATATGTAGAGATTCGTATTAAAACGGTTATTAAAGGGTTGTCTGGCTTAGATAACACATCTTCTAATACACTTTTAGGGAAAACTATGGGTTAATTAATCCCATCGCCAAAAGTGGAGGGCGCCTACAAAAAGGGTCTCTGGAGGACCCAGCTCGTCAATACCTTACACAGACAGCCTACTGATTCCAAAGGACACTGTGTAATGCTTAATTTCCCCTGTGGTGGCGCTGCAGGATAACTGAACACTTGCTGGCGGATTCCCCACCGATTACAGCTGATCACTAGGGGTCCCATCAGCAGGACATCCTGTAATCCTTTTATTGGGGGACCATTCTAACAAAAGGGGCTTATCCAAAGAAAACAACACCTTTAAGTATTAGGAATCTGGTTTATATAAATAAAATTAAATGATTGTATATTGAAAGGTTATTAAACTTTCTAATACACGTTGTGTTTTAATTCCTTAGCAATTTTACGTTTGGCTTGCTGTCAGTGAATAAGAAATATTATTGTTTACATCCAGAGGCTGAAAACCTGCACAGATCTAATAATTGTCACAGCTGAGCGTTTTCTATAATTGTATGGGTTCCAGACAATCTTTTGGGAGGTGGACAGTGTGGACTCCAGACTGATACATTCTACTTGCACCGACACCATGTAGCAAACTATCTGAACAGGAGGGAGATTTGTGCTGGTGATGTATTTAGCTTACAGTGCATTGTTTATGCTGGATACAATTGTAGCAAACTCTCAGCTGTGAGAAGTATTAGGTTCAGATTTTCAGCCTCTGGGTGCAAACAAGAATGTTCCCATTCACTGACAGCAAACAGAATCTCAAAAAATACAAAGTTTTCAGTAAAAGCCATTACAATCATTACTTTAGTGTGGGCCCTTTGAATTCTAGTTTCACCCCTACCTAGCTTAAAATTAAAATGTCAAGCACATTTCATGGCCGGAGTTATGTTACATCAAAGTCCTGTCATTTAAAAATGAATGAAGACTGAAAATTTATATAAAACCACTAATTATATCACAAAGAGTTGAGCTAAACGACTAGTTCAACTCTGCTACATCTGCACTATACAGTAAATGGTGTTTGTTGACTATCAAGATTAATTACGCTAAGCTCGGCTATATCAGACAAACTCAATCCTACTACACCTGTATCAGTTACAAGAAAATGAATAGATTCCAGTGTGAAGTACAAGCTCTAATGTTCTACTCAATCCCAGGATTCCATAAGATAATTAGACAGATTCCATAGAACACCTCTGCCCCGGGCAATTCAGAAGTGTCTATAACCTGATACCTAATAATTATCACGACATATTACAGGCTTCACGCTCCCAGCATAAACCACCAATCCATTATTATATCTACTGTAACTGAGACCAAAGGAATGTCCAAATAATGCTGCGCCCAGTACAGGCAGATGTGGAGATGTATTGTGACAAGGACGAGACCCCGAACAGCTGATCACCTCAGTGTAACATAACACCGCATGTATATCTCAGATCTAGCTATCGTGTGTTGAATATCTTTCTACCATATCTATTTATATCTTCTATCTATCTATCTATCTATCTCAATCTACTTTTATCTATTTATTTCAGATCTATCTACATATCGATCGATCTCTCTCTATTTACTTTTATCTCATCATATCTATTTATTTCATATCGATCTATCTACATAATATATTTTATATTATACTAGTACTGTATAGTAGTACTATATCAACATCATGTAGGAGGTATAATGAGCTATATGGTTTTGTCCCATTAGCACTGTATACACAGGTTGGACCACTATGCACCATGCTCTCCAGTCATTCACCGACCCTTCAGTGGGGAGAGGACTCAGGTCCAAAATCTGCCATAGGCGCATTACAGAAAGCTGCACTTATACATGTGAAGTCAAATTAAACTTGCTATGTTTTAGGACATTTTAATATATTGATTTAAACTTGATAGTCCATCAGTGTAAATAATTCCATCTATAGAAATAATATATCAAGTTTAGTAATGAAATTCCTCTATGTGTAATTTCTAAACATGCACGAGAAGTGACACCCTTCTTAACCTTCATTCATATTTATCTATGTGTCTCATCCTCCCCATTGACAAATGAGCTGTAAGGTGAGGTCTACCCACGACCACAGAGATGGTTCGTAATATACGCTGCTAAGTATATCCAGGAATGATCACACTACATGTTTCCTTCATTAGCCATAGTTCTTATACTCATAAGTGCCCATGACAGTCGGAAGCAATGGTGGATTGTCCTCTATCAAGCCACCAATATAGCTAAAGTGATACTACAGCTGGGGCTACATCAACAGGAATCTGCTGTGTGGCCTCAAAAAGAGAAGCAGTAAAAGATGGACACCAAAGAATTCACACGAAGTTCTATCTGCTGCACAATAGACTGCCTCTCCGCGCTGCACAGGCTTGTTTAGGTCTCTCCCATTCAAGCAACAGTAAGCATGAAAACATACTGTAAACTACGTTCTGACTCTCAAAACATGGGATAGGCAACAAAAAACATTTGTATACAAGTAAATCACATAGCCCATGTGATCGGCCCAAAAGCATGAGAAGCCCCTGGGCCCAAATTCTAAATCCGTAACAAAAAAATCTGTAACACCTACCATGTAACATTCATAATACTGGTGTCTTCCTTTGGCTCAATCCCTAACCCATTGCACCCCCCCCCCCTCCCATCAATGGGGCCCTAAGGGCTAGGCTGTCCCATACTCCACCTCCATCCTGGCCCTGACTGAAACTATTTACAGGGCGCATCTTTTACATGTCTACGGCCGACCTAAGAACTGGGTGGTCCAAAAATCTAAGATGGTTAGTCGAAAATTGCTTCCTTAAGTCTTCTATAAGATTTCTATTTCTACCTCAAAAATATATTTTGGGAAAATAAACTTCATATGTGAATGATTCCTTAAAAAATAATAATGACATAGAAGTTGTTAAAGGCTAAAACAATGTTATTTAATCCAGACAGTCCAGGCTGATTGAGATAATATGACAGAAGAAACAAGACTAAAATCAGAGCAAAAACCTGACAGTGATTTATAAAACCACAAAATATAATTACCCGGCCTCATTATTTCTCCCGTCAATCTAGAGAACTTCTTCTGTACAAATCTTCCTTATATAAAACATCTTCATCCTCATCATCCACATCATTATCATCACCATCAGTCAAAAATGGTGATTATGAAATCCATGCATTATATTCCTATCATCATATATTTCAAAGCCAGATACCACACAAAATACTGATGTACAGGAACAGACAAGCTCAAGTAAGAAGCCAAAGAGCCGTATAAAATCACAGTTCTACATAGTTAGGGTTGCCAAAGATGTCAAGACGTGCCTCCAATTCGGTCAATGTATTGTTGACCATCTGATAGCGTTTGAGAAGACAAATTCAAGTTGTATACAATGGAATACATTTCCATTATCCTAAAAGAGCAGTTTTGGTACCATAGACATAAGGGTTATTGCATCATTGATGGTGGGATCATTAAAGGGTTATTCTTATCTCAAAAAAGGATGGAATATCGCTAGGATATGCCATCACGTTTTCATGGGTGGTGTTCTAACCTCTTGGTCCACCACCAGAATGAAGGGGCCCCAATGATATTCGATCACTTTATGAGATACGTAGGAAAAACCCTTTTATGATCCCACCATAAATGATGACAGGATGACAACTGCTCCTTAGAATGAAGCCACCATGACTTAGTAATCGACAGCAAATAGTGGTTACCACTAGGCGTAGCTCAGTGTAGCCACTCATTTTCTTTAGGGCAAAAGTAGTATTACATGACGTCTTTTTCGAATGAATCAATGGGCAACCATGTCAATCATGGTCATGTCTAGTTCTCTAGAGTGAGACGTGCTTTTTGCAGTGTTCATCACTCTGACTAATAGAGGGGAGTCCTGAGTAGGAGACCACCCTTTATGACGTTCATTTGTCCTAATAGGGTATAAGGAAAGGTACCTTCCAAATAGGATAACCCCTTTAACTCCATGACCACTCTGGACCCAAGGCACTCACCAATTCAAGACATCCCAACAGTTAATATCCATTCCCCTCACTGCCTTACATGGTGGTTTATCATAAATTGATGGGCTCCACGGCCAACTCAAACTACCTTGATTATTCTTCTGTAGATACTGGTAGCGATAATATATTAGGACATATTAGTGAAGGACAGGTAATTCCATTCCATAGAATTTCAGCCTGCGTATTGCCAAATGGTAAAATTTCAAGGGGTTCTCCAGCACTCAGAAATGTTCCAGTTTATCCTCTGTTGCAATTCTTTCTACAAGCTGAAACCTCAGCTACTGTACACATCCATGCAGTAGATTTACAGATGCAAGTCTATGGACAGGATTGGTTTTCGCATGCCATCTGATGGTCTTTTGGGTACTCTCCCAGTCTACATGTACTGTATGTGCCAGTGACTGCTGTATTACACTTGAGCAAAGATAATGTAGAGATTAGGGTCGTCTCAGACCAATCCAGAGAACAATCGTGTTTTCTTAGTTTCCCAGCTATAAGAACATTAATTTTAGACAAAAAGCCAAAGAGCTAAATGTCAGGAGCAAATTTCAAAGTGCATGGTCTACCTAGCTCCTAAGATTTGTCCAGACTGGTCTACATATATTCACTTGGACTCAAGCCATAACTTGGTCAAGAAGTCAGCTCAACCATCGACTTACAGCAAAGGAACAATTCCTTCTTCCAGAGACAAGACTTAGTGGCCACCTAAGGTTTCTTCGAGGAGCAGCTTGAAATGCCACCCTAGTACTTATCATTATATTACGGAATCGCAATGTCCACCTCTCATACTGTAGTCATGAACAAGATGGGAACGCATGGGGAAGTCCAGTTCTATGTGTTGGACTTTGGAGACCATCATCAAACTGTAGGCTGCTGTGTGATAACTCAAGTCGTACATCATTGTGTTGGCAGATATGCTGTGAAATCTTTACATGCTGCTAAAATCATATAAATATAGACAACAATGAAGATGTAAATGTTTATGGTAGAGCAGAACAACCGTCCAACAAAGAAAACGGGAATATCAAGCGGGATTGTAAACACTCCGCACAGATTACATATGTGGCTTCCAGAATTCAATCCTCTATATGTAAACACATTGTTGACTAGCTGGATGTACGCTATACTGCTCTGGGCAATCTCAACCTGATACACTATTATGATATGAAACAGAATTTTACAATAGAGTATGAGAACATTGTATGCGCGCCTTGTTAGGAAGGAGAGTCCCATAAGTGAATGGCTGACATACTGAATGACTGAGCATAGTGACCATGAAAACGGATCCTGATACTATTTAAGAAAAACTTTTGTTAAACATTACCAATATACGCCACCAGCCTTTCTGCAGAATGACGGGTGACCACAACAGTCTCTACAGCAGCAAGGATCTTCAGTGTGGTCACCTGCTGAGTAGAGTGCCTATTACTAGGCAACAGCCCATATACATTCACTGTTCTAATTTACCAGTTTCTGTTTGAGAGCCCTTATGAGTATGATCGTGAATGGTCCGTAGAGGGGTTATCCGGGGACTAAAAAATATTAACCATTAATATTATCAGAGAAATACATCTCACTTACTAATATAGTGTAATTTTCCATTCCATTCTGAATCCCGAAATGAGCACCCAGTCACGTAATGCCGGAATCCCTGTCGTTTTCTGTCAAGTTATGACGCGCCGACACAGCCCCAAGTGACAGAGGGCTTGCTCCTCCTTCTGTTTGGTGTCGATGTGTCATCAATCACGTGACCCCTCCTGCTAAATTTCTAAGGCCTAGTCCCGTCACTCTCGGCCAAGTTTAGAGCACATGCGCCGGCTCACCTCCTCTCCGGACCATACAGGGGATCCTGGGATTTGTAGTTTTTCAGCACACGCTGAAAAATGAAATCCCACTGAAGAAGCATAAGTAGACAGCCACGTGTGCGGTGATATCACGGTATGGTAAGTACCCAGAAAATATAGTTTGATGTCTGGAAATTATACATAACAATAAGAAGAGGTTTTAAAAAGTGTTGTGGGGAATTTTTTTTATTGCCGGATATCCCCTTTAATGGATTAAGATAAAATACTATATCTGGTTTCTAGACAGTAATGTGAATTAAAAAAATTGGCCTTTTACAATACAAAAATCGCAGGGTCTGTCTGGGTCCTGGGGTATTTTTAAAGCGGTTTTGTACTTAAATTTAGTTTTTAGAAAAATCTGATTAATAATGGAGCCTAAAGCCTCATGGATACAGCTACAGATACAATATATTCGGTTGCCAGGGAGCACATCCCTAGCAACCAGACTGTCCCAGTCAGGTCTTCAGGTCAATGCCCAATGGACACACACACACCTAAGAACATAGAATAGGTAAGGGGGTCTGGTGGTTCTCAGAGTCGGCTTTTCTCTGTTTCTTACTGCCATATTAATCAGATTTTTCTCATTCTAAATTTATGGAGAACATATTTTTAAGTAGAATCTGTTAAAATATTTAGTACATTATTATAAAAAATATTTTGGAATATATTTCCAATTAAACCAAACTACACAATATTATTGTTTTTTCAAATGCATTTAACAGCTCGATCAGTGCCCTTAATATATAATACCCTAAAAAATGCAGGGTTTTGAAAGAAGAGAAGAAAGTAAAGACCCTGAAGATGTGTTGTTTCTTATCAGATGTCAGAGAGGGATCCTATTTCATGTACAATGTAATTTGTGAGAATTTAAATAAGTCTACAGATGACTGAGGTTAATTGTAACCCACCTCACCCCTCCCCCGGCACTTCAGAAAAAGCAGAACACAGAGCGCAAATATAAAATGTCATTAATAGGGGAGACAGGTTGTAGGACTGGTTCTGTGTATACAATGTAGGAATGTTATTTCACCACTGACAAAACCCTATAAGAAAAACACTACAAAATTAATCTATCAATCTATGTTACATCTATCTATGTATTTAATATCAATCTATTTATCTTATTGCTACCTTCTATCTATCTATCTCATATTTATCTATCTAAAGCTGGTCTTACACGATCCGACATGGGCCGTATAAACGAGCACCGATCAAAGTGACAGTTCGTTGATCGGCACTCGTTTGCTCCTCCCACAAGGAGCTAGTATGGGGACGAGCGCTCGTTACTCTGATCGCTCGTCCCCATACATTTCCATCATGTCAGCAGCACATCTTCCTGCTTACACACCAAGATGTGCTGCCGACAACGAGAATAGTTTTAGTATTTAAAACCATACGATCAGCGTTTGCTCGTTCATCGGCTGATCGTTGCACAGTTTGCCTAATAATTGGCCAGTGTAAAAGGACATTTAGTCTTCCACAGCTATCTATCTATCTATCTATCTATCTATCTATCTATCTATCTATCTATCTATCTATCTATCTATCTATCTATCTATCTATCTATCTATCTATGTCATATCTATCTATCTATGTCATATCTATCTATCTATCTATGTCATATCTATCTATCTATGTCATATCTATCTATCTATCTATCTATCTCATATCTATCTATCTATCTATCTATCTATCTATCTATCTATCTATCTATCTATCTATCTATCTATCTATCTATCTATCTATCTATCTATCTATCACAGCCATACATGCCTATATGAAAAGAAAAAAAATATTCATTCTGGTGATCATTGTTTTGCAGGTACAGAATGCCCACATATACAAATAGTATATGAAGCACAATGAAAAAGTGTATTATTTTGCTTTCCGGTTTTATATTTCCCAAGCCAAGAAATTTGAAATGACCAAACTGTAATATATCAGCACAAGTTTTACAGAGCAGTGATGTAGAACACAAAGCATGCAAGGTTTCATCCGCTATACGAGCTGATAGGAATTTTCCCTTTCAAATCAGTAAATGTGAAGTGTTCGTCAGTGGTGACTTTTTACCAATGTGGTGGAGACGCGATGGCTCACAATTCACTGAATGAAACATAAGTCTCTTATAAGACTTCCCTGAAAACACATTGAGAAATCATCTTACTCAAAGATTCTCACTAGTTTATGAGTTTAACAAGTCAAATATTTTATCTATGTGCTCATCCTTAACCCTTTGCTGTTTTTGTTTTTATTTTACAAGGTTTACTTTGCAAATAGTCTAAATCAAAGATCTTATAATTTTGTGTCTACAGCTCCAATACAAACCTATGTGTCTCCATGGTTACAGACTACAAACAAACCCTGTGTAGTCTGATTCTGCAGTCAGTTTGTTTGTCGTCTGTTACCGGGGAGACACATAGATCTTCATAGGAGCTGTAGACAATTAAGACAATGTGCAACATCACTTCATTTTTCAATTTAGAATCCTTGTTGCAATAAAAAAAAATACACTGTAGTTTTTTTTATAATTTTTTTCTACTTTAATATGGCTTTTGATGGTACCAAGCTCCAGACATGAGGTAGATCATCTATTCATCAATAGGCCTTAACACCTTTGGGGCCCAAATTCTATCCAGTCACATAAAAAAAGCTACATTATAAGACGTTAGAGCCATGACATCCGCTTACTAGATGGACGGTCTCACTATACAAATGAATGTATTCTATAATGTACCGAGCAACAAGATCAGCTTTTCTGTTTAGAAAGTTTTAATAAAATCACCCCTCTTCTATCTATATTCGGTCTCTGTGTTCCCAGTTTCTGTAATAACTAGGCACCATCTTGCTACTTCCTGTTCCGTGTCAGTGACCACAGCTGTAGAGACAGAGCGGTCACCATTACAGGAAGTCATTGACAGCCGGGAAGTAGAAGGAATCAGAACATGCAGAAGGGGTGTTTGGGTAGCAAATAAACAGTAACAGGGGGCAAGAGATTTTATTGTGGTAATGGTGATGGGCAATCAAAAGGTGAACTGCCGGCCAAAAATGGGCACTGAACAGTACTTTTATGCTAGCCTTAATAATAAATTAAGAGGCTTGTTCTTTCACGGTCAAGAGTATGTAATGGATTTCCAACACCCCCTCTCCCCACATCCTCATCTTACATTTAACACATTAGGAGATTGACGTCCGATAGATAAGACTCTCATTGAAGCTCTTGTTTCTTTGTCATTGTTGTTGACACAACGCATTCGTGGAAGTTGAGATAGAGTCCACGGATGAAAGCTCTCTTGTCCATGTGTATATATATATATATATATATATATATATATATATATATATATATATATATATATATATATAGTAAGGAATATATATCCAGTAAGGAAAGTGCTGGAAGCATACCAGCCCCATCACCTCGGCTATACGTGTATATTTTTATACATATAGTATCAGCTTCTACTCGGTGTCATACAGACAGGTCCGGGTTAGATACTTAGACGATATCTTTGCCACTTCTGGATTTTAAACAAAGTATTGTCAAGCAAGCTGTATGTGAAATGTAAGGAATGTATCTCAAGAGCTCTGTGAAGGATGCTTACCAATAATAAGGAGCTTGCTGACAGATTGAAGAGCAAGTTAGTATTTAAAACACCTTTCTATTATAGTTCAGATGTAGCAGAGGTGAATCTGTCATTTAACTCTTATGAGTGAGTTGTGCTGTTAGTACATTGGGATACTCTCTTAGTTAAGGTACTGCAGAAGATTTACCTGCCCTCCTATGTAAAACATCACATAATACTAGTTGTTTGAAATGGCAAACTCAGCCCTGCTACATCTGGCATACACAACGGTTGCTGACTGATGTCTAATTTGCTGCCATTTCCCGGGCTGTCAAAGATCAGGCATTGCATGGAATTTTGTGCAAAATTTTACAGGATGAATCACAGAGACAGGAGGGGGAGCAGAAAACAGGGACTGTGCAATTTTATGAAGCTTGGGTGACTCTGTGACTAAATCAGAGCCGAGACACATGAATTCTTCATGTCAGCATTATTCAGTGATTCAAGTGGTTCTCCCACTAAGAACATTTATCACCTATCCACCGAGATTGAGTTGCCTGTGGCTGCTCTTTCACATACTCTCCTGCAAACTAGATCACAAAAGGGGCAGGTTTTATAAAAAAATTTGCATAAAAACATGCAAGGACCTGCACTTCACTCACAATTCCGACGTAAGGAGTCCTCCATTTGCATACAAATTGTGAAAGTGTAGTGGTAGTCTGAAGCCCCAGCAGACACAGGCTGCCATAAAACATCCAGGGTCAGCAAACAGGCTGCAAGGAAGCTCTGGGGAATTGTATTTGCAGTACCTACAGCTTCCCTATTGGATATTTTCCACCCATAGAGGGAGCCTCCCTATAAGAAAAGTATGTTCTGCAATTGCCGGTCATGCAATTGTCAAATATAAAAGTATAAAACCTACGCTTTACCGCAATAGATATTGTCCCCAAGGAATCTTTTTTTATTTTTCTTTGGAGATGACGGATCATGCAAATGGGAATCTCTAAAATCGCTGACAGTGGGGTAATAAATAGCTCTAATATAAGGTAAGTGGATATCATGTATCAGAAAAATACATCTACGTGAAATTTCGTAGTGGGATATCTGGTAATTTGACACAAGCCGAGGCCACAAAAACTCCAAAAATGTGCAGGGATCTCCATAGAAGTGTCACAGGATTTGGCTTTTTTTTTTGCTTTTTTTCCTATCACCTAATAAAAACGGAGCGAGTAAGACCCATCCTCAATATGAGGCTGAGGTGTAGGGGCGTATTATGATCCCCAATAAACAGATAATCTGACACAGCGCTATATCAGAGCCGCAGCCAAAAAAAGTACAAAGAATCTCCTCCGTAATGAGTGGAAGTCCTAATCTGCGGAGAGAACGGTACAATATAGTCTTATCCAGCCAGACAATTGTAATAATCACACAATAGCCCCATCTCCGACCTTACAAGCAAAGTCTGCAGTGAAATAAGACGTGAAATCAGCGCGGCAGTAAAACCTCGCAACAAAACTCAACACACCAAATCATTCCTGTGCAAAGACAGACAGGAAATGGTCAAACCAATAACTTTCCAGCCAATTCCGTGCCAGGTATTTCCAAATATTTATATTTAAAGGATGTGGAAACTTTTGCAACCAGTTTTTTATTGTTCCAATGCATCTAAAATAAAACAAAATGAGGCAACTTTGCAAATAGATTTGAAAAACATCTGCGAGTGTTTTATGTATACAGCTCCTATGCAGGCCTATGTGTCTCTATGGTGACAGACTATAAACAGACTCTATGTGTGCAGTCTGAGCCTGCAGTCATGTGTTACTCCCTCTGCCCTCTCTTCTACAGACAGTTGAAGAAGGATCAGACTACACAGGGTTTGTTTGTAGTCTGTCACCATAGCGATGCATAAGTCTGCATAGGAGCTGTTTACACAAATCGCTATGATATTTTTAATCCATACTATTTGCAAAATTACTTTATTATTTACATTAAAATTTTAGCAATAAAAAATCGGTTGCACCAGTATTCAAACCTTTTATTTGTCGCAGGTCAAAAACAAGAGAATGGATGATAATAAAACAATCATTAAACCATGAAACAAATCTCAAAGTATAGAATAAAATGCCACCAATGGGTTACAACTAAGTATTATGGAAATGCACACGTAGTAATAGACTTTTATACTGCACTTCTACTATAGGAAACATTCTGCTTTATAACATAAGCCTAGGCGGCCATAAACGGCAGAAATATATTATCCTGAGGGACTTGCAGGGAAATAGGAGTGAATTTGATTTCCTTATAGCTCGACTGTTTTATCATTGGACCGCTATATATATATATATATATATATATATATATATATATATATATATAGCGCTACAATAACAATAATCTAATCTATCTATCGATCTCATATCTATTTATCTGTCTATTTATCTATCTATCTATCTATCTATCTATCTATCTATCTATCATCTATGTATCGTATCTCCTATCTATCTATCTATCTATCTATCTATCTATCTATCTATCTATCTATCTATCTATCTATCTATCTATCTATCTATCTATCTATCTATCTATCTATCTATCTATCTATCTATCATCTATGTATCGCATCTCCTATCTATCTATCTTTTCAGATTTCCTGATTTCCGACGCACCCTTTATTGATTCAGAAAATAAATCGGGGGATTACACTGATGTGTCGAATTTCAATTACCACGAGGGATGCAGCAGAGTGCTGCAACACACTTGAATGGAGTAGTTGAGTCTGAAGTTCTGATTGGTGAGTGAGGATATGCCAATGGATTTTACACCACTGCTGCATAAATGATTATAATGTAATCAGTTGTTTTTAATGTTTTTGTTATTATGTATTGTTATTCACGATGTCACATACACACTTCTGTATTTTCTGTATCATGTCTATGTTTATGATGATACCGTACACAATATATGATGTTTGTTTTCATACACTTTGTATTTGATTGTTTTATAATGAGACTAATTATGTAAAAGAGTCTCAAACATATATAAACTTGCTGAGTAGATGTGTCACTAGGCTTGATAAAGATCCTATTGTAGGATTGAAACGTTGCTGTTAGTTTGGATTGAATAAACCACCATTTTTTTCATGTTGGAGTGCTGCAAATTTTCTTCTGCTATATATCATTATACGTCCTAGGATCGGGACGTTTTGCTGGGCACCTGGTCGATTATTCATTAGTGAGTGCTGCTGTCTTCTTGTGTGCTATATCTGGATTCCATTAGCTTGCACCACGTTTTTTCAACCATCATTTACTCGTTTAACATGGAGCAGGTCAATATACCTGCTGGGAATGTTTCATCCAATACTGCTGCTGTTTTTACTGAAGAGGACATTGAAAGAATCCTGAGTGGAGCGGAGGGTGATGTGTCATTTTTAAGTGTTCCTTCTATTACTGACATCAAGAGAAATCTGGAATTTGAGTCACGACGTCTGATTAATGTTGAATTACATCTACTCACATTGGGACAATACTATAGAAACAACATGATCCCACGGGGGATGAGAATTTTACTTAAACCAACGATGCATATGCAACACGAAGAGTTCAGGAATAAAAATGAGCAACTCGCAAGCAAATATGCCTTGGAAACCATATTACTTAATATGGATTTTTTGCAGAGAGATCTGAGATCTTTAAGGGTGAAAGTACAAGATTTGGAGAACACACTCAAAACGTTGGTGCAAACTGATGATTTTAATGTACACATGGAGAAATTACGTATGACGCTCAATAAAGTGAGGATGGATATAGAAGAAACCAAAAAGAAGAAATGGTTCCGTGATCAAACAGATTATTCTATGGGACGTGTTTACACTTGGGACAATTCTCTCAATTATGCTGATGGAGCCTTTAGACGTGACAACAAAAGAAGCAATGAACCGGCTTTCAATAAAAGCGATTCCCGTAATCAATTCCATACTAAGAAATATCCTCCAAGTAATAATGAAGATTTTTTAGATTCCAGCCCACTGGACAAATCAAAAAGAAGAAAACCAGACGAGCAGGTCGTAGGAGAAGCAGAGGAAGGAAGAACCCGTTTTCAAAAATCTACTCATCAGAAAGGGCAGAAACCGGTGCAGGACAGCACCAAGAGGACTCTGCCCAAACCACAGTGGTAAATATCTCTCAACATCAATTGTCTCATACACAATTACAATTATTATCAAAAGGGTTGTCATTTTGCCCTAATCAGCATATTGATTGGTTTCAATTAGAGTTGGATATTTACAGTTTTGTCAGATCTATTAAATTGAAGGTCTGGTTTGAAACACAACCGGTTAATACAGTAATACAGGATACCCTTCCGATACTATCACTTAAAAAACTGGGGTTATTTAATAAGAGTGTGTTCCAACCTCCTATAGCATCACATGCGATAGAAACCTTTAGAGAACTAGTACAGAAAGATATTGCTTTACTTAGGTCTCAAACGTGTGAATTGAGCTTTAAACAGCCTAATATGACTACTCTTGATATGGTGGCATTAGATGAGTTGATCCATAACCATGATCTCACTATAAAACCTGCTGATAAGGGTGGAGCAATCGTGGTTATGGATTCAGATATGTACTTGAGAGAATGTTACAGACAACTAGCAGATACCAATGTATATAGAGTACTAAAAAATGATCCTAGACAGGATATTTCAAAAAGAATTACTTCACTTATTAAAACAGCTCTAGATGAAGATATAATTGATCAAATGCTACATAAATTTCTCACTGTTGAATTTCCTGTTACTCCTTGCTTATATATATTACCAAAAATCCACAAAGATTTAATGAACCCACCAGGTCGCCCTATTGTATCTGGCCGGGGCTCATTAATAAGTAACATCTCTATCTTTGTGGACAAAGTGCTGAGAAATTTTGCTATTAACTCCAAATCTTATATTAGAGACACCACTGATTTTCTACAGAAATTAAAATCTATAAAACTACCAGAGGGGTCCATTTTGGTCTCCTTTGATGTTACATCTCTTTATACCTCGATTGATCACAACAAGGGTCTTGATGCTGTACGACGTAAATTATTGACTTCTGACTATGACAATGCTACTTGTGAGTTTATTATTTCATTAGTGGAACTTATTTTGACATCTAACTATTTCATATTCAAAGAGAGTTATTATATTCAGTTGAAAGGAACGGCCATGGGGTCTAACATGGCTCCCACGTACGCCAACATTTTCATGGACAACATTGAGGAGGGGTCGGTCTATGTATCCCACCACTTCTCACATGTTTTGAAGTGGTGGCGATACATAGATGACATCTTCCTCATTTGGACTGACACTGTCACTACATTAATTGATTTTCATAGGTTTCTTAATTCAATAGATGATGATATTCAATTTACGATGATACATTCTATGGATAATATCCAATTCTTGGATGTTACTGTATCTATTGTGAATAATATAATTAGAACTAAAATGTACACGAAAGAGACCGATAGGAACACTCTGTTACGATTTGATAGTTGCCATCCGAGAAGTATGGTAAGGTCCTTGCCGTACAGCCAAATGATTAGGGCCAAACGCAATACCGACAGACAGGAGGATCTTGATATATCTTTAGACACTATGGTTAGTAACTTTTTACAAAGAGGTTACCCCAAAACATTACTGTGGACACATAGAAAGAAGATTGATAATGTAGCGAGGGACAGTTTATTGCAGTCTAAAAAACCGTCAGCGCATGAAAAACGGAAACGTATTCCATTTATCTCTACTTATAATGATAGAAGTGGAGACATTTCCAAAATTATGAATAGACATTGGCCAATTATTAGCAATAGTTTTGGACACATTGATGTATTGAATAATGATCCACTTATGTCCTATAGACGCCCACAAAATCTTCGAGATAGACTGGTGAAAACCAGAATGCCAGATCATAAGAAAACGACACAACCTATTTTTAAACCACTAAAACCTGGCAATATTCCATGTTACAGATGTGTTAATTGTGCTTTGATGTGCAAAGGGGAATTTTTTAGACATCCGTTGACTGGACAACAGTTTAAAATTAAACACAATTTCACCTGTGACTCAGAGTGGGTCATATATGTGCTATGGTGTCCCTGTGGCCTCCTTTATGTGGGTGAAACCACCTGTTCCTTTAAAACTCGTCTAAACAATCACCGTTTTTCTATACGTAAAAAGAAACTTGATTTACCTGTAGCTAAACATTTTTCGGAACATGGTCACAATGAAAGGGATCTAACATTTATGATTCTGGACCATGTTCCTCCATTACAATTTGGCGGTGATCGCCATCTGGTTTTACACAAAAAAGAATTAAGATGGATATTTTTACTGAACTCCTTAAAACCTTGTGGACTTAATGTAGAATTTGTTGTAGATAGAATAGCCTTATGAGCTCCGTTCCCTCGTGTTCTCTTGATGTTCTCTTCAGTATGATGATTGTTGACACATTAATATCAATATCTATATCTCATATTTACTGTCAATGTCTTATAAATACTAAAAACAATTATGTTTTGTATTTTTTTAGATTGGAATACCACTCCCAACAGAACTTCGGAACTTCTTTAATTATTTTTCAATGTTATTGTACTATGATATTTGACGGGGCTATGTTCAATGCATCAAGTCTTATTGCATCAATAAAATATGTTTATTATTTGTTGAATTGTTTCTAGTCTCCTATTAGGTTTCTAAGTGATAGAGAGATATTAAAAGCGAGAGGGATTCTCATGCATTCTTTTGTCTTATGATATATCATATCACTAGTGTGATAATATGGGTCCGTTACACGTATGAGGATAATGTGACATCCTGGACACGTGAAGACGTGTCTATGTGGTCCCATAACTCTGGGAACAAGATCGTTCTGAGTACCTGGTTGTATACAGAGGTCTTTGAACCCACGTGTGGATCATCTTTAAAAGCCGATATAAAGCTACTTTTAGATATTCCTAATATCTCCATCACTTACTATAGGGAGCATTTACTAATATATCTGTATTTTTTACATTCATGACTTTTTGACTGACATAGCCGTGTCAATGGATGTTTATAGTAATGTTACAGCAGTTGCTTAGCAACTTACGATGCCATGATACATGGGGCGACTCAGTGGAACGCATTGACACGCATTACATCATATGGATGCGATCTATGCTCTCTGCTGCGGAGTGATGATTTACTTCCGCCTCGGGGGATTACACTGATGTGTCGAATTTCAATTACCACGAGGGATGCAGCAGAGTGCTGCAACACACTTGAATGGAGTAGTTGAGTCTGAAGTTCTGATTGGTGAGTGAGGATATGCCAATGGATTTTACACCACTGCTGCATAAATGATTATAATGTAATCAGTTGTTTTTAATGTTTTTGTTATTATGTATTGTTATTCACGATGTCACATACACACTTCTGTATTTTCTGTATCATGTCTATGTTTATGATGATACCGTACACAATATATGATGTTTGTTTTCATACACTTTGTATTTGATTGTTTTATAATGAGACTAATTATGTAAAAGAGTCTCAAACATATATAAACTTGCTGAGTAGATGTGTCACTAGGCTTGATAAAGATCCTATTGTAGGATTGAAACGTTGCTGTTAGTTTGGATTGAATAAACCACCATTTTTTTCATGTTGGAGTGCTGCAAATTTTCTTCTGCTATATATCATTATACGTCCTAGGATCGGGACGTTTTGCTGGGCACCTGGTCGATTATTCATTAGTGAGTGCTGCTGTCTTCTTGTGTGCTATATATATATATATATATAGCGCTACAATAACAATAATCTAATCTATCTATCGATCTCATATCTATTTATCTGTCTATTTATCTATCTATCTATCTATCTATCTATCTATCTATCTATCTATCTATCATCTATGTATCGTATCTCCTATCTATCTATCTATCTATCTATCTATCTATCTATCTATCTATCTATCTATCTATCTATCTATCTATCTATCTATCTATCTATCTATCTATCATCTATGTATCGCATCTCCTATCTATCTATCTTTTCAGATTTCCTGATTTCCGACGCACCCTTTATTGATTCAGAAAATAAATACATAAGTACATCTGGCCTCGCATCCAAATATAAAAAAAATCTATCAACAAATGGACTGTCAAATCCACATACACTGAATAAACAGGTGACTTCGGTTATCCTAGTCTGACTTCACTCCAACCCCATCCAAAGATAATTCTTCTCTCTGCACAGTTAACACATCAAAATCCATGACACCGTTACGATAATCCATAGCATTGGGCAACAAAAGGGTTAACCACGCAGATGAAAAGCATTGAACACCTCTGGTGTCTGGACACGCCGCTTATCTCCTATATCACAGCATCAAACACTTGTGATTGTCAACAGCCTCTCATTGTAAATGAACCACAGAACTTACCTAAAGCAAGTAGTCAGCTCTCCCGTAGCTTTAAGACAGGGGTACTTGTTGGTGGTGATTTTATTCTCTGAACAAACTTCCCTAAAGATCAAAGGAACAAACAGGAGTCAACATCAGGATGGCAGAAGGTCACCTTAAAAATAAAGCTCGGGTTTGAAGCCAGTTCATTATATTATAGAATAAAGAAATTATAGTCTCCATGGATTGTGTCTGGCATTACAGTTAAGCTCCATTGAAGTGAACGGCGCTGAGCTGCAATACCACACACAACCTATGCACAGGTGTGGTGCTGTTTTTGGAACAAAACTGCTATGTTTTTCTAATCCTGAACATAAATGGTGCCTGTATTCTGCTGATGGTGCCTGCAGGGAGTCCACTGCAACATAATATGTGAGTCTCCCTATATTATCACATTTTAAGAGGCTTTCCAACAGTAAAGAACCCCCCTGTAGCTCCTTTATTTTAAAATATCACAGACTTTATAATATACATACCAATTAAATTCCGTTTCCGTCACTGCCACTACAGCGTTTTTGCTTACCACCCAATACGTCATCCATCATAACGTTACTTGATGTTACAGCAGCAGCAATTGGGGGATCGGAGAAGAATTTCAATTTTATTGTTGAATGTTGGGAGCATTTAAGGTGTTTTCTTATTGTCGGGAAACCCCTTTAAAGGGGTTGTAAGAAATTAGAAAATCATGACTAATACCTTACAGAAAAAGCGCCACCCTTTCTTATAGGCTGTGGCTAGTATTGCAATCAAGTGAATGGAGGTTGCTGCAGTACCTTACATGCCCATGGACAAGTATGGCGCTGTTTCTAGAAGATATGCCATGTTTTTATAATCTCATAAAACTCATTGGAAAGCGTCTCCAACCAGGAAAATCACTTTACCAGGAATGTAACGTATGGACACAACGAGGTAGTGACAGGACAAATATAGTTTTTATTGTACCTGTTATAAAGTATGTGTAAAGACATGTTGAAAGATTAACCCCTTGCGTCCCATGACACAGACTATAGTGAATGCATATAACTGACATACGAAAAAGAAGATTGTGAACACCGGTAAGAACAGAGATGATGGGAGTGATTACAATTTTAGTTTTCTTCATCACCTTAAAGTAAAGCAATTATAATGCTATTACATAGTTTAAGGGGGTTCCACCAGATTAACATTAAGACTGGGGCTCGCCACAATCAAAGTAATATAACAGGTTACCGTGACGTCATGTGATCTCAATAGGGGAAAAAGTCTCAGGCTACCGGTAACGATCACAAGTATATCAGCCATGATGGAATTCCTGCAAATGTCCCCCAAATTCTTCCCCCCATAGGAAAAACATTGAGGTTGTTTGACAGTTGCAATGGACCATCATGCGACAAAAAGACACCGCGTGGAGCCCTTATTGCACCAAATACAAAGTATCAAATAAGTCTGCAAATTTCCATTTATATGGGCAGCGATTTTTAAAAAAAAAGTTTTGCTGTATACACTTTAACTTCAGGACATATATAGAGATCAATGTATGGAGCGCTCCCATAGTGGAAGCTGAAAAGAAAAAAAAAAGAAGGAAGAAAAAAAACAAAACACTACATGCTGCCCATAGATAGATTTCACCTTGAAAAAAATGTTACAATTTTTGAAAAAATTGCAGAATTTTCAATATTTAGTGTTCAGTATAAAAAAAATCTTAGGATCCTTTAAACTATAAAACAGGCAATATTAAAGTGAGATATTTAAAAAAATAAATAAAAAAAAAATTGCTCCCCTTGAACACTGTACATTTTTGGGCATCTAAAGCCCATTGCAAATTTGTGATGATAATAAAGACAGAGACTGATCAATGAAACAGATGTTCCTGGAAATACCTGATAAGTCCTGAGCAGCACCCAATAGTTTTGTTATCAGCAGAGGAGGTCATGACAGGTAATGCCCACAGGGGGCCCCTCACCTGGAGGTAACTTAATCCATCAAAGTCCCACTGGACACAAGGCTAATAATATTATATCAGTAACCTGAAATCACCCACCTGTCTGCTTCCACCTCCTCCCTGTAAGTCCAAGCCAGTCCTAGGGACACAAGCAGCAAGAGGCAGCCCAGGCACAGGCAGATCCTCTGGGCACCTCTCTCACACATTGCCCCCTCCTTGCCAGCTGTGTGAAGTCTTCTGCACTCGCCCCCAACAACTTCTACTGATCTTCAGGCTTTCTGGTCTTCTAACAAGCGCTGGACACACAGGACACAACTGGAGATAGACTGCAGGGGGCGCTCTGGAGACTCTATGAGCGGAACCTGCAGAAGAACTGGTGTCTGGAGTCAGACTATATCTGTAGCTGCTCTGCCTGGTGTATAATATTGGAGGTGGAGCTGTAAATGCGGATCACAGACCACTGGAAGACAAGTGAAGGACACTGGAAGTCTCACACACAGTCCCAGTGCAGCTCCTGCTGCGCTTCCAGGAGCGTGGTTCCCTTTCGGGTCCGCTCTCTTCTTACAAACTCTCGTTGTAGATCTTCTTTGGAGCTTGATCCCTTTTTGATTGTTGCAGATCTCCTCAAGGTCTCGATCTCTTCTTGTAGCAGATTACTCTTTGGAGCTTGATCCCTTTTTGATTGCTGCAGATCACCTCAAGGTCTCGATCTCTTCTTGTAGCAGATTACTCTTTGGAGCTTGATCCCTTTTTGATTGCTGCAGATCTCCTCAAGGTCTCGATCTCTTCTTGTAGCAGATTACTCTTTGGAGCTTGACCTCTTTTTGTTACAAATTCTCCTTGAAGATCATTTCCTTTTTTTTTTTTTTTTTTGCAGAACCCTTGAAGGTCTTTTTGACCTTTTCTAGTTTCCAGATCCCCTTAGGAGCTTGATCTATTCTTGTTGTAGATCTCCTGGAGGTCTTGACTGTACTTCTTATGGATTTATCTCTGGACCTTCTGCTGTGAGTTGTGAGGAGCTTCTCTGGTATCTCCTCAGCTTTTATCTAGCCTCTGTTTTTTACTCTGCTCTTCCAGCTTGCATAGGACTGCTGTAGACCCCTCTCCCTATGCAGCCAGGTCTATGTGAAGGCATATATATGTCTGATTATGTATGCTTTTTTGCAGTGTCACCTTTTTGCAATGTTCTGTTATATGCGTCCCCTTTCATCCTGCCCCTGCTTCTCCTTGCCCCTGTGCTGCTCCTCAAGGTGGGATTGATTTTAGACTTTCATGTGACAGATTTGGATTGTAAACTTTGTGGGATGTTTTTCTTTACTCTTTTTTTTTTTATTTTTGTGCACAGAGGTTGAGTGATCAGAGAGGGAGGGGGCTGAGCTTGGTATGTCATGTACTAACCTCCTCACAGGGGGGGGGGGGGGGTATGACTCCTGCATCTGGACAGTAATATACTAATCATTATCTGTCTCATGCTCCTTTAACACAAAGCATTTGTAAGTGTCGCACTTTTTACGCTGCGCCAGATCTGCTACATGATCTAATAGCCATAGCATTGTCTACAGTTACATTCATGAGAAATTGTTGCCAGTAGTAAGTGTTGCTTGCAAGACAGACATATATCAAAAAGCACTCTCCTCCGCTTATATACAGTCAATCGTAACCCACAGGCATCTTTTATTACCCAAATCTGATTCTGGGAAAGCTGGATGGTATTTTAAATGATTATCACTGCACAGGGAGTTGTCACCCAGCTTTTCCTGATCCTGAATGGCTGATCTGCATTTAGGGCTCTGGGAAAGCTGGGTTACAACTCCCAGGGCATTGACAATCATATGTTTGTCATCCAGTTTTCCTTGACCAGAGAGCTCTAAAAAAAACTATTGCAAACAGGTGTATATATATGTGTATATATATATATATATATATATATATATATATATATATATAATATTATATTAAAAGGAGATGTCTGGTTGAAAAAGTCATTTCCATAAACCCCTTTAGGTAATTTGGAGTTTTATAAAGGGGGTCCGACATAAAATGTATTTACTCCGAGTAAATAGCTAAAGGGTGGGAGTGGTGGCGACGGGAAAGATTTGTTTCTGTCCTTGCGTGTAATTATTCATTTGTATTTCTAGTACGCATGATAGAAATATCTATTAAAAAAAGATATTTAAATAAAAATAAGGGGGGTCCCCATACAAAAGACGCTAACCCATGAGCCAGAGCGGCTACAAAGAGTATTTTTTGCACAGGGAAACCCAGCACATTTGTAAATTACACAGACAGCCATTGATTTAAATGAGAACGGTGTAATACTTTATTTTTCCTGTGGTGGCGCTGCAGGGAAATTGAACACTTGCGGCCAGGTTCTCCCACAGATTACAGCCGATCACTGGGGGTCCCAGTAGAGAGACTATCTGTAATCAGCTTATTGTCTGAGGATCCTTCTAAGAAAAATAAATTGTCCAAAACAGAGAACCGCTCTCAGGATTGTTTCACAGGGAAGGGGTTAATAAAAGAACACCATGATATCCCCAGAACTTATCAGAGTTTTTATTGAGTCCGTACACCGCTGCATCGATTTCCGGAAAAAGCCGAACAGAAACTAAGCGGCTCAGCGATCACACGAGCGCTTATGAGGCTTTGTTTTAGCGATCGGTGGGGGTCTCAGAGCTCGGACCTCCACCAATCAAAACTTCTGACATGTCACGATATCATGTCACAAGTTTGTTACCCCTTAATAAGTTCGCCCTCATTGGGTGCAGTAGCACCTGCTAAATGACCCACAAAAGTCCAAGTCGTATCACTTGAAAGAGTATATGACTCCTTTATATGAAAAGTTTTACAAAGCAGGTCATGTGATCACTGCCAACCAATCAGTGAGAGGTGTTTTACATACATTACACGTGTCCTTTGCAAAGGAAAACTTAAGCTGTTGCCCATAGCAACCTACCAGATTCTGGCTTTCATTTTTGAGAGGATCTTTGGAAAATGAAAACAACACGCTGATTGGTTGCTATGGTCAACTTCTCCAATTTTGCTTTGCACAGGGCAAGAACTCACCACTGAAACTGCCCCCTTACATTACTGCATAGTTATGGGGTGACATCATTGCATAGCTGGGCAGATTTGCCATTTAGGGATTTGAGAAAACTGGATAAAGTGGGTGAACAGAATGAGGGAAATGTTCTTTTATTGAGAGATCACATATGCTAAGTTGGTATCCATATAATTGTAAAAACGTACGTATATCCGCCTATAAATGTAAAACATGGGCTCTGTTCACATAAGCGTTGTGTCATCCAGTCATCACTTTGACTTATAATGGAGTCCGTCGAGGTCCTGTTGTAAAAAAATATACATATACCTGTAATATGCCTATATTTAGTCCATTAAGGTAGAACAATGGCTTAAACTACCAAAAAGGACTTAAATGAAACCAACTCGAAAAGATATTGGAGCATGGAAACCATAGATTAAAATATAATGTGTTTTATTCAACAATAAAGAAAAAAGGAAAAACATACAAAGAGTTAAAAAAGATATATGATCGGCAATGATACAAACAACGCTTCTGTATGTCAAAGTAAATACGTTTTCATGAGCATATCATGCATGCAATGATCCAAAGTAATATTTCACATGCAAACCAGAAAACAAGCAGTTTTACTTACATAGCCCAAAGTATACAGGAGTGAAGAAGTGACAAGCGCGTTTGACTGCCTCAAACACGCGGTCAAACGCGCTTGTCACTTCTTCACTCCTGTATACTTTGGGCTATGTAAGTAAAACTGCTTGTTTTCTGGTTTGCATGTGAAAAATTAATTTGGATCACTGTATCATTAGTGTGTGCGTGTGTGCGTGTGTGCGTGTGTGCGTGTGTGCGTGTGTGCGTGTGTGTGTGTGTGTGTGTGTGTGTATATATATATATTTTTTTTTTTTTTTTTTTTTTCCATGTGAAGAAAACTTCTTGCTGGAGGTTAGCATGTCAAGCAACATTCAGATACTGCTGTGGTTAATTGTTCACTGCTACTGACGCGCTATAATAATATCTGTATGTAAAGCACTATTTATTTACTGACGTTACCAACTGGGCATTTCTACTGACGCGTTGTCTTCAGATTTACACATACTAAAAATGAATTTTTTGCATTCTCTATATCCTTTGCAATTGAAGTGCGTACATACCTGCATGCATGATATACCCATGAAAACGTATTTACTTTGACATTCAGAAGTGTTGTTTGTATCATTGCCGATCATATATCTTTTTTGAACTCTTTGTATGTTTTTCATTTTTTCTTTATTGTTGAATAAAACACATTATATTTTAATCTATGGTTTCCATGCTCCAATATCTTTTCGAGTTGGTTTCATATGCCTGTAATATAACTAGGGCTACATGAAAGGTATAAGGTTTCAAACAGCCGCGTAGACTGAAAAATGAAAGAATTTTAAAAGCTGGAATAATGAAAACATGGCGCCGTCCTAAAGGGAAAATTGGCTGCACCCTTTAAGAGGTTAAAGCCCCTTTTTTCTGCCCGATTAGACTGTATTCACACGTGCCTTTTCTGTTGTGATTTTTGTAGAAAAATTTTGCGATTTTGCGCAGCAGAAAATCTGTGAATCCGCCGCCAAAATTGCAAATCAGAAAAATGGTTAAGGCCCCATGCACACAAACGTGCTTTTGCGGCCGCAATGCCCCCGAAAATCCACGGGAGAATTGCGGCCCCATTCATTCCTATGGGCCCATGCACACGACCATAGTTTCCACAGTCCATGCATGGCCCAGGAGCCCGGACCGCAGAAAGAACGGACATGTCTTATTACGGCCGTGTTCTGCGGACCAGGCTCATAGGAAATAATGGACATGTGCACGGCCCGCGATTTGGGGGAGGCTCGCGGGTTCTACTCCGTGGCCAGCTGACCCGAAAATCACGGCCGTGCACATGGCTACGGTCGTGTACATGAGGCCTTAACATTAATAAAAAAGGTTCATACTTGGACGTTGTCATAGCAATGCATTCTTATGTTCTCCGTCCATGCCGGCCTCCTGGGATGACATTTCATCCCATGTGACTGCTGCAGCGGTCACATGGGCGGCAAGTCAGTCCAGGAGGCAGGGCTGCACGGAGAACACAGGGACGCGTTGCTATGACAACAGAGGACAAGGTAAGTATTAACTTTTTTTTCCAGCAGTGTTTCCGCAGCCGAAAATCTGCATCACAATTTGGTGCGGTTTTTCGGCCGGAATTCCATATGGGTCCCAGGACGGATATGTTGTGTACTTTTACGCAGTGTATCCACCCTGTGTGAACATAGACTTATAGTAAAATTTTGTAATTTAGCATTCTAGACATTTGCTAATTTTCGAATCCGCCGCATGGCCTACCTGTATCATCCACCGCAATGTATTGTGTAAAATACACGACTAAATCCGCAACTAAATGCGCTTGTAACACATGCAGAGTTCACTCACTAAATTGCCTATTATATAAACATGTGAGATCCTTTAATGTAATTTTTGTTTTCTATGACCACATATGTTTTAAGTTACAATTGCTGGAAAATACAATAAACAAAAAGATTTTAAAAAAAGTTTATTAAATAAAATGCACAGAAAATTGTATATAAATAATTGGCAGAACCATAACAACCTGTTCAATACATTTAACACTTCGTGAGTGGTCTGAATTCTGCTGGAGGTCCCATCCTCGGAGGTAGCTACTGGTGTAGCCCATACTGCTGCTATGTGGATCCTGAAGAAGGGGCCCAGCCCTGATTATTTCAATGAGTGGTTTGACCCTGTGCAGGGATCTCCTCTCCACAAGAGGACTTAACTCTGAAAGGTACTGACACTCCTTGTGGAGATTCAGATGGTAGGGATATGCTCCCTCAGAAAAGTATGCAAAATAGCACTCTTCCAGAAGAAAGAAAACTGTCTCTTCAGTGCCACCTATAGGTGACAACTCTTTGAATCGATGACCGACCCCTTATAGAACCTTAAAATATGACTTGGGTTAATAGCCAAACCAAAGACACCCATCTGCACACAGCACTGTTTCAGACTTGTTGCTCCTCATCAGTACAGAGTAGGGTTTGGCAAGGAGAATCAACACTTTCCAACAGCTTCTTTAGGGCATGTTCACACGTGGCGGATTTCCTCCGCAACTGTCCGCATCAATGCCGCACCTAATCCGGGTTGCGGATTACGGCTGCGGATCTGCCCAAAATGTGCAGAAAATTGATGCGGACTAGCTGCTGCGGACTGCGGGAAAAGTGCTTCCCTTCTCCCTATTCAGTGCAGGATAGAGAGAAGGGACAGCACTTTCCCTAGTGAAAGTAATCGAATTTCATACTTA
This sequence comes from Rhinoderma darwinii, assembly GCF_050947455.1. Classification (NCBI taxonomy): domain Eukaryota; kingdom Metazoa; phylum Chordata; class Amphibia; order Anura; family Rhinodermatidae; genus Rhinoderma; species Rhinoderma darwinii. The sequence continues at coordinate 607,045,477 of NC_134687.1, read as the reverse complement.
CCGGCCGTTGTCTTGGTGACGCGTCCCTCTTTCGGCATCCAGCCCGACCTCCCTGGATGACGCGCCAGTCCATGTGACCGCTGCAGCCTGTGCTTGGCCTGTGATTGGCTGCAGCCGTCACTTAGACTGAAACGTCATCCTGGGAGGCCGGACTGGAGACAGAAGCAGGGAGTTCTCGGTAAGTATGAACTTATATTTTTTTACAGGTTGCTGTATATTGGGATCGGTAGTCACTGTCCCGGGTGCAGAAACAGTTACTGCCGATCGCTTAACTCTTTCAGCACCCTGGACAGTGACTATTTACAGACGTCTCCTAGCAACGCTCCCGTCATTACGGGAGCCCCATTGACTTCCTCAGTCTGGCTGTAGACCTAGAAATACATAGGTCCAGCCAGAATGAAGAAATGTCATGTTAAAAAAGCAAGACGCATCCGCAGCACACATAACATGTGCATGACAGCTGCGGACTTCATTGCGGAAATTAGAATCTCCATTGAAGTCAATGGAGAAATTCCGCCATGAGTCCGCCACTGCTCCGCAACAGACAGAGCATGCTGCGGACACCAAATTCCGCTCCGCAGCCTATGCTCCGCAGCGGAATTTTACGCATCGTCTAAACGAACACTGCTAAATTAAAGTGGAAGTCAATGGACAAACGCCTCCGCTGCGGATTAACGCTGCGGAGTGTCCGCAGCGGAATTTAAGTGAAATTCCGCCACATGTGAACCCGCCCTTAAAGGAATCTCGCTCAGCCAACCAGAATCCTACTCTGTACTGATGGGGAGCAACAGATGAGTGATCACTTCAAAGACAAAATCAAAGAAATGTCAACACAAGTGTACATTACTTTGACCACCATGGCAGCTCCAATAGGGGTTGTCCCCCAGCTTTCTTAGCGTCCGGAACCCCAAATCTGCTAAATAATGCAATAATACACCCTCCTGCTCCAATATTATTGCATAATAGGTCCTTAAGAGACTGAAAGAAAGCTAAATAAGGACCCCGGTGGTAGCCATATTGGTTGTCACCCAGCTTTCCCAGAAACAGATATGACTAGTAAACGGCTGAATAAGTGTATAGAAGAGGACGACTCATTTATATTTTCTGGGGATTCTCATGTACGGTGTACATGTAAGTAATAATTACTATGCCAGATCCCCCTCTAATCCGGGCAGAGAGAGTTTGCCACATTCTCTCTATGAATTCTAAGCTTGGATCAAGTTAAAACGCTGAACTTACTTTTCTGTTCCAGTCGATATTTATTGCTGCTCAATTCGGTGATGTTACATCTGGAGATTGAAGACGTTGGATCTCGGCTCAGCTTTCCGTAGGATCCATTTTTAGCAGCTGGAATAAAACAAGACGTATTTTTGTCAAATCTACTGAATGGCAGAGCTCCATGCTGCATCTCGGCTGTTCTGGTCTGGAGATTATCCGGCTGTTCTTCTTGTGGACCGGTGTCTGGGAAAAGCTCGTTCCAGTCTGATCCAATTTACAGACATGTGCCATCCCCATTAGCCGACCCTTCTCTGTATGTAAATAGCAATGAACTGGAATAAACTTTACAAAAAATTCCCCTATAAAACCGTACAACCTCAGGCATTCTGTATCGAATATTTTCTTTAACCCCTTAGCGACCACCGGTGGTCAGGGTCATTCTGCTGGTATGCCCGCTTTTTATAGCAAATCAGAAACACAGCGGCACTGGCACCCACACTCTTTTACCTCTACCATAGCTATATACAGAGAACTCCATGAGAACGGTATGTGTTGTCGACAACAATTTTTTTGCTGCATAAACTAGCAGATCAGCCGATTTTGCTCGTTCATCGGCTGAACGTTGTCCTGATTACACAGGGCAATGATCGAGAACAAGCGTTCATATTAAGGCTCATTTGCCCGATCATTGGCCTGTGTAAAAGGGCCTTTAGGAAGAAATTGCCCTTACATGTAAGGCCATGTTCACACAGGGCGGATACGCTTCGTAAAAGTTAACAGCGTATTCGTCCTGGAACCTACAGGGAATTCCACCCGAAAAACCGCAACAAATTGTGGGGCAGTTTTTTCTGGCGGAATGTCCACTGTGGAAATAGTGCAGGAAAAAAATGTATACACCCCGGTTTCCATTGTCATGGCGAAGCGTCCCTCTGTTGTCCTTGCAGCCTGGCCTCCTGGGATGATGCTGCAGCCCATGTGACGACTGCAGCTTGTGATTGGCTGTAGCAGCCACATGGGATGAAACGTCATCCTAGGAGGCCGGCCTGGACGAACAACAGAGGAAAGCGTTGCTATGACAACACCCGAGTGGTAAGTATGAACCTTTTTATTCATTTTAAACCAAAAAAAAAAGCTTATTTTTTCTATGTTGTGATTTCTGTGGTGGAATCCCAGCTTTTCCTCCACAAAAATTATGAGCGGTTTCTCTGCGGATTGTTTACGCAGCGTATGGATGAGATTGGTTAAATTCTCATCCACTCTGCTGCTATTGTAATACGCTGCGGATTTTACGCAATAAAATCCATCTGAAAAATCTGCAGTGTTTACACATATCCTAATGGTTTTCTCTTGTCTTTTAAAAAACAACTTATGTTTTCACCACTGACTGATTTGTTCTGACCGAATTAGATGCCACTCATACAGGGCCGCCTCATCCATAGTGCAAAAGGGTGCAGCCCTACAACCCACCTCCCACGGCATCATGTGATGACGTCATCGTGTAACAAATTGATGTAGTAAAGGAGGTCAGTGCGGGTTGGGTTCTAGGGACATCTGTGGCAGAAACTCTGAGGGGGCATTTTGTAGGGGCACTCTGGTGAGCACCTGTAGCTAGCACCCTCGTGGAAATTTCTGATTGCCTATTCTTTGGGCATCTGAGGCTAAGACGCTGTATTGGGGCATCTGCAAAAGGACGTCTGGGAGGCATCTGAGGCACTAAAAGGGTAACTGGAAGGCAGACACTATGAGGGGAAAGTTGGAGCTGCAAAAGGCATTAAATTTGCTCTGGTGGGTGGTGTAGTACTTATTTTCCGCATTCAAATGGTAGCATGTAATTACACATCTCATTATATTTTCAGTCTTCTCTGGCCATTCCTTACAGAAAGTAAAAATTAACTTTTCTAATTAAGGACCATACCCGTCTCCTTCCTCCAAATGATCTTGTTCCTGGTTCCAGGGTCATCTTGTTAAATCCAGCCCTTATCTCAGCCCCAGTCATCCATGAACCCAGACCTGGCGCTGCATTGGTTGTTGACCTCCGGGAGGCATCTCGTCAGATATGTGAATCTAGAAAGTTCTGTAAATAAATGGTTAATAAGTTCTGGTAATTTATGGTTTGATTTCGGGAGCCTACAGCTTTATAGGCTTTCTCCAACATTGATCAGACTTGTTTTAATCATCATGGCTGCAGCGGTCACATGGAATGAAACGTCATCCCAGGAGGCCGGCCTGGACGAAGAAACACAGAATTCTGGCTAAGGCCTCACGCACACGGCCGCGGACTGTAAACTGGATTTGCGGTCTGTGCTCCCATTATAAAGTATAGGAGCACGATCCGTAAATTAAAAAAAATTCCTATATATGCGGGTCACTTCTACGGCCCAGACACCTTCACGTAAATATATGGAAAGGTGTGCGTGGGCCATAGGAAGTAATGGATCCGTATTTTGATCCGCAATTACGTATCCGTAATTGCGGATCAAAATTATAGTCGTGTGCATGAGGCCTAAGTATACGATATTCTGCCGCAAAAAAACGCAACATCTGCAATTTGTTGCGGGTTTTACATCCCCATCGCATTCAATAGGGAAAACCTGCAAGAAATAAGCAATTATACAAATGCAATTGACGTGCTGCGGACTAGAAAAACTGCACCGCAGGTCAATTTCTGAGCGGATTTTCTGATTATTGACAATGTGATTTTCTTTTTTTTTTTTTTTAAATCTAATCTATCTCTCACTGGTAAAATTAACCTAGCCTAAAAATTCTAGACTGTTCATGTCTTTGACAGTGGGCAAACGTACAAAATCAGCAAGGGATCAAATACTTATTTCCTTCACTGTATATATATTCTTATTTTTTTATTTTATTTTATTTATTTATTTCTTTTTCTGCATGTCATATTTGGCATGTCAGCTGAAAAAAAATAAATTCCAAAATCGATATGTTGACCCTTCCTGGTTTGCGTGAGATCACTTCTCATATTTCTGTATATACTATTAAAAACCTGGAGGCAGAAAACACAGGATCACTCCATTGAAATTAGGTGATAGAGACAGCGCAGCTCCTCCTCCCTCTCCCTGCACATGTCATAGAGCATGCTCACAACATTCTCCAATAGAAGTCAATGAGACTTTTTTTTTTTAGCAAGTTTCGGTATATATTTTTGATTTGTAAAACAAAAAAAGGTGATACATTCTTTTTAAGTTGCTGCATGTAGTTAATACATTTCATTTAATGGATGGAACTAAAAATGAAAGCCTATTTAAAAATGTTATTCTCAATCCTTCTCTAAATTGTGAATCAAATTTTGAAGCTGCTAAATTGATTTTAACAGGTCTAGTGGTTACCTAGACAGGAAGGCAAGAGGTGTCTGGTCAACATGAACTAAAACTGCATGCAGAATGAGGTAAATAGGGAGATAAATTGTGTGTAATAAAAAGTGTGTGGCATTATCTACGGGGGGGGGGGCTTTATCTATGGGGGGGCTTTATCTACGGGGGGGCTTTATCTAATGGGGGCTTTATCTACAAGGGGGGCTTTATCTACAGGGGGGCTTTATCTACAAGGGGGGCTTTATCTACAGGGGGGCTTTATCTACGGGGGGCTTTATTTACAGGGGGGCTATATACAGGGGTGGGCTATATCTACAGGGGGCTATATACAGGGGTGGGTTATCTATGGAGCACTATATACAGAGGTGGGCTATATCTACAGGGGGCTATATACAGGGGTGGGCTATCTGTGGAGCACTATATACAGGGGTGGACTATATGTGGAGCACTATATACAGGGGTGGACTATATGTGGAGCACTATCTACAGGGGTAGGGTATATCTACAGGGGGGCTATATACAGGGGTGGGCTATCTGTGGAGCACTATAGGGGAGCTATTTGTGGGACACTATATACAGGGGTGGGCTATTTGGAGTCACTATCTACAGGTGGCTCTATCTACAGGGGGCATGGTGTGTGTGTGTGTGTGTGGGACATGGTGTATGGTGCTATTATAATTAGAGGTGCAGTGTATGGCGCTATTATATTTAGGGGCGTAGTGTGTGGTATAATGAGAACTTTATCTTTATTTATAGGTGTAGGAATGTTGGAAAAGTGCGAAGCTGAAGACATCTGAGCGGCAAACTGCAGAAATGGGCTGTGATCGGGAAAAGTCATCATAGAGGCCTGGACCGGATGGAGAGAAAGAACTAGAATCTGAGACGTCACCGGTGAGTCACCTAATGTAAATGTTTATTCTGCCTCTAATCAGCACTGTAGTCACTGTATGATCTGCAGCAAGATGATGGGTAGTATGATTATGATATGATTTATTTTTTGTGAAACAGCATCTCCCAGCATATCCTTACCATTGTTCGGGCCATGCTGGGAGCTGTAGTTTTACGCCGTACATACCCATACGGCAGGGGTTGCACTAAATTGAGCAGTATTTGTGCTGGTGCTGTATTTATGTACTGAGCTTGGTTCTGGTGCTGTGTCTAGAACCATATTGCTTGTAAAATGTGCAAATGTTTTTATGCTCGAGTTACATAAAAAGAAATGTGGAAAAGAAATTGATTGGTAGAGAAAACAAACACGGTGAGGGGGAAGGAGATGTCGGGAAAGAAGTTGGGGGGGGCGCCAATCTGAATCTTTGCCCCGGGTGCTGGAGAACCTAGCTATGCCTCTGTGGCAGCATATTCAGCGGACAGATCCACAGGTCACACATGTGTTTCTTTAAGTGGGTGCTCTGGATGAATGACCAGCAAACCAGCTGTGACCTTTCTCAAGTATAGGAAATGAAGTCCTCTTGCCATCCTCAGTTTGGCAGGGCAGAACATTACAAATTGAAGTTTCAAGTTTCATAAATGAAACAAACTGAGCATATCCCCTTTGTATCTTAACTTATAAAACAAATGGACATATTCTTTCTTGGTCTCCATTGCAGGCAGAGCAGTGGGAGAAGTTTTTGTCTCCGAGCTAGAGACAAAGCATTAGAAGCACTGCACTTTCCTCATAGCTATGGCCAGGGGCATAGCTAAAGGTGCAAAAGTTCTTCTTTGCTTCCCATTTTTCATAACTAGCCAGGTACAACATAGCAGCAGCAGGCTAGCATTACCTGGGTGGGAAGGCCCACTGCTTTTGTGCTTTCCCAACCTAATAATACCAGCCTGCAGCCGCCCCCGGTTCACGACCATCACTACAGATAGTCGGGTACTGGATCGTACCCAGCTCATCCCGGGACCCCTGGTGGCGGTAAGTACTGGGGTAATAATGAGGATTAGTTTCAGCCTCTGCACCAGCTAACCCTAAGCCCCACCTTAGTAATGGACACGGTCAATCAGCCAGCGGCCATTATTAAGACAGTAGAAATAAAGTTTAAAAAAAATACAAATACACAGAAAAAATATTTTATTTAAATTTAAAAAAAAACACCCAACCCTCGTTAACCATTTTATTGAGAATTAAAAAAAAGCCGTCATTGAAGTAGTCTCCTGCTCCCATGATAACCCATCGGGGGCAATGAAGTTACAAAGGGCGCCCCCTCTGTCTAAAGGCTTAGATGGCGCAGTCGCTATTGACCGCAGAATATAAGCAGTTAAACGGCCGGGGTCAGAGTTATCTCGTTAGAGCGAGGTGTCAGTTGTAATATACTGTGTAATATACTGTGTATGGAATTGGCACAGCCCGCACCATACTCCCCCTCCCCACTATGCTGTACATGTAGGTTAAATGTCAGGAAGAAATCAGCACGGGAAGCCTCGTTTCGGCATACATTGTATGTAGCATTATATACAGCATTGAATATAGCATTCGAATGAATGTCAATCAATATGATGCATGGACGCGCTGGGTCCGCCAGCTCAGGAGCCAATTTTATAGAGCAACTCTTTTTCTGGCACATAGAGGAGAGTCCTGAGTGGGGGAATCCATCTATGACATCACTGTGTACTAATAGGACTTATGGACGGGGTTGTTGTTGTGAGACAGCCCCTTTAAAGTTTTCTTTTCAGTCAGAAAGTCCTTTAATGAATATCCATCAACAAATTATAAGTATGATTGAATTTTTGGAAGTTCCCGGAGGTTGTTGGCATGGGCATACCTTTGATAGTGGAAGCCCAGCAAAGGTTGGCCCCATCCTTTTACCTCATGAGTGCTGTGATCCTCCACAGGGCTTCACCTTGCATCACAATGTTAGAAAACAATACAGATGAATCAGCCTGAAGGCCATAGCGGCTGGCCCCTCTCAAAAGATGAGACGATAAGGCAAAGACAAGTGCTGGGCCCTTGTGTCGTGGGATGGAGGAGATGGTGTGGGGACATGAAGCCAACCCAGGCCCCATGTAGAGTTTTGTTATGGGGCCTTCTCTCCTCAACGTATACCCCTGGTAGGTGTCCTGTCATATTTCCAGCCCGCTCATCCCTCTCGAATTATTCGGCCAGTCTGTTATTAATGAAATCAAATGATTTTTCTGATGTTTCTCCCAGGATCACGCCGAGACATTGTGATGAATAGACCCCTGAAGTGACATAGAATTTTAGCGTATATACCGTATCTCAAGGGAGTCTAATGCAAATTTTGAAGGGTAGAAGTTGAAACCTACAGGTTCTCAATGTTTTCAGCACTCCAGAAGACACCTTACTATCAGCAGTTGTTTAGTCAGACAGATCATCTAAAGCTCATCAGATCCTGACTCAACTCTTTGGACTGTGATTTCTACCAAAAGAATGTGATGTCAGTGCACCAGGAGGTAACGGATTCCCCCAAGACTATACATGAAGGTGTTTCCCTAGTCAACCGACACTATGGAGCTTGAGATTTATGCCACAGACAAGATAAGTTATGATGTGGGATTGATAAGGTCGGGATGTTAATCTGCTGAGAGGTTTCTAGAAGCCTCAGATGTATGATACACTTCAGTTTTCATGTTCCTCAATACCAGAGAATGTCATCGCTGTGTATCAGACATAGACAAGCTGTCTCTAGGTAGAGTGGGAATGCATTTTCCACTGTCTTACCCGTCTGTAGAGAATGTCATATTGCAGAATCATTCATTGAGGCTAGAATGTGGTGACTGCATTTCTTTAGCTATTGGATGGGATTGCCAGCATTAGAAAAACATGGCTGCGAGCTCAGCTGCAATACCACACAAAACCTGTGGATAGGCGTGGCACTGTTTTTGGAAGAAAGCAGGCATTTTTCTAATCTCGATCAACCCTTTTTATAGCCAAAAACTTCATCCACCACCTTCCAGCCTCAATAAACTTCCCTTTTTATTGCTAGAGAGAAACATTTGACCCAAGCTGTCCTTCTATAACAGTAATGATTCTGGTTCTCGGGTCTGGAATCCAATAGGCGAGGTAACAACACAGTTCACAATATTAGTCAGTGGTAATGCAGAGTTCGTAGCACTTGTAGGAGTTGCACTTAAACAAGTAGTACTTTGAGATGTGGTACTTCAAGGAGTTGTAGAGCGGCAAGCTGGAATAAGGAATACCGTAATTGGCAAACCTGGGGAGTGGACTCTAAGGGATGCCATGGTCTTTACCCAACAAGAATAAATATCACTGAGAAATAGGTTAAATAGTTCCACTATAAAAGAACTGAATCAATGAAAACGTGGTGGTAAAATTGATATTTGTTGTGAACATAAAATGTAACTTTTATTAGATATATGCTAAAAAATAAAGTGGCATTCTGGGTGACCAGTGACAGATATTTAGTCACATGTGATATGCATCCAGTATCTAACACAATTGGTAGGTACACAAACTTCAGCTAGTGCAAATGATAATTCAATATCGCACTAGGATCATGCATTGTATTCTGTGTGTTGAGGACTGGTAGAGTGTGAATCCTACACTAGGAAGGATATGTCACCCTTCCTCTTGATACAATGTTGCACTCTTCACTGTTGTATTTACCTAAACATAGCTAGATACATTGTATCTACATATTCAGATACTTTGTAGGCATGTCTGCTCTACTATGCTAATACCCTAAATACAAATGGAAACAACGCATGCAGATTGTTTAGTAGTAAGTGAGCATATTACTCACTATACTTGGTCACAACTAGATATATTGTATTCCACAACAGATGAGTAAATTATCTCTACGCGTTTCCCCCCCATTGTGGTTAGAGAGGGTTCATCAGGAGAACTAAATGCAATGATAGAACCAAGCAGTGACAACTGCTAATTGACTGCTGAGATGATAAGTAGTGCAAACTGCTGAGCTCGAGCCCCAATGATGGGCTCAAGCTCTATCATTCAAAGCCACGTGATGCGGCGAGAACGCCGGCTATTTAAAGACTTAGCCATACCCCTCCGCATGTCATCGCCTACGTCGTTAGGTCTATGATAGGCCTAACGAACTGTGGGCGTCTATGTCAGTGACACATCTAGACGGTGTGCCTGTCCTCATGGCAGCAAGACGCTGACAACGATCCATGTAAGCGACATACAAGGGCCAGCACCAGTAATTCAAATAGGAAAATACCAAATTTAGGAAGTGTGTGATCAGTGCGGTCACTGTGTCCAATGATTATATGTCTACCTCCTGGTAATAGCCTCGTGCATGTCTGCAGAATATGCAGTTATGATAACCTTACCACAAAGAGTGGTAAATCTAAGAAGGGTTAGTTAGACATTTCCTACAAAACTCACACACGTTGGTCTCCAATCCCATGCTAATATCCATATGCGAATTGGACTGGCCAATACTATGGTGACTTAATATCTTGAAACATCTCTCCCGACACAGTATCATCGCACCAATGCCCACAAAACATCAAATAAATGATGATCCGGGAATGGGCCAACATTTAAGGAGGTACCATATGAGTAGAAGGGTATCCTTACCTACTCAATAAACGGAGCAAAGGAAATCGAGTTGTTCAGTCCCATTGGTTTCACACATTTAAGTCTGAACGTCCATTGGGCTTCCTTACATAGCAAATAATTATCCACGTCACCCCCCCTCGGAGAGGGGCGCACACTCTCAATACCTTGAAATTTCAAACAACTGGCATGGTATTGCCACCCGTGTTTAGCTAGGGGCGATCTACCCCGCTCATAACGTTGCACACATGATCCAAAATACGTCACCTAAATTGGCAGATGGTCTTACCTACGTAGTTGGTGGAGAAGGACATGTGACCAGATATACAATGCCAGGGGTCTTACAAATAATGAAATCTTGATTATCATATTCTATCCCAGTGGTAGTACTTTTAATTGTTTTACTTACACTTATAAATCTGTATAAATCTACAGAATCCCTACAAGAGATTGTACACTTTGCTTCAGAGGAAATACCAGGTCGCAGTTCCCAAGATAGTCCCCAAATGACGGGTAGGTTGCAGGTGAAATTATTCAACGGAGAAAGAGTGCAACCGTGGTCAGAAGTATGCATAATCCGGTACACAGGAGAAAGAGATCAGTCATAGTAAGACATATGCAAAGTACGGTACACAGGAGCAAGATATTAGCCATGGTCAGACGTTTGCAGAGTATCGTACATAGTAGTGAGAAATCAGACATGCAGAGTACAGAACAGAGCAGTGAGAGATCAGCCATGGTCAGACAAATTCCAAGTTTGGGACACAGGAGCAAGGGATCAAACGTGGTCAAACATAAGCAGAGTTCGGTACACAGGGGAGGAATAGTGGTTAAGCACAGGCAAGATGGATAATTAGGAAGCCATAATAATTAGGCACAGTAAGTACACAGGCACAGTAAGTACAAAGCTGTGGGTAAATGAATGACAGTAATTACTGTGCTTGGCCACATGGCAGGTGCAATCCATAACTAATCACCAAGAGCAGCAAACACATGGTTGGAACAAAGCAAGAACAAGCAAGACTCTCTGCATCAGAGTAGTTAAAGCTGCAAGACTGGAGAGTCCAGAGTTCGAGTCCAGGAAGTTCAGTTCTTGATAATAAAAGAGTATATGTGGTGTCTGGCTCTAGCTTCAATGTGATGTTCTGATCAATGGTTATTCTACCTTGATTCCACTTCTAAGGCTAGGATAACACACAGTTTTTAGCTGAGGTTTTTTAGCCAAACATAGGAGTGGATACAAAAGAAAGGAGATACATAAGTCTTTTATTTATTCCTAACTTTCCTTTTGGATCCACTTGACCCAAAAATTGCCACAAAAACTGCATCAAAACTGTGTGTGTGATCCTAGCTTGATACTGGTTGTGTACATCACTTCTAGGTTTCGCAATGATTATGAATTCTAACTCCCTCTCCTAGTCATATCTCATGTTTTTGAAGCTAATTCATACAGATTCCAGTTCCCAACCTAAAACTGCCACTGACTGGAGAGTATTGAAGGCTGAAACCTGGGAAACAATATGTGACAAAATCCATTCTTCGTTGCATTTATTAGACTCCATGCTACAAAATGACTCCTGAGTTCTTGACATTTGCATATATGATGAATGGTGATGTTTTTTTTATGTGAATCTAGTGTTACTGTAAGAGATCAATGCACCCCCTTCCATCAAACCATTGTTTCATAAGTTCATGGCCATGTTATTGGTGCAATCCTAATTCAGTGCAGTTTTAGGGACATGTGAAACGCGACACATCACATTCTTTGTTAGAGTAACGCAAGGCCTCATCTGGACAGCTTCCTTTAGGTATGCAGTACAAAGACTTTGTATACTCTGTAGAATAAAATTTCAATTAAATAATGTCAAATTCTCTTACCATTTTACTTATGGCATTTCATCAAAACTCCTCTGAGTAATGTAGGGGTAAGCGAAAGAATGTTTTAACATTTGCAACTGATTAAACATTTAAGCAAAAGATTTGCAAGAGAAACAGGAGGTGACGTTACCATGCAATGGAATCAAAAAGTTAAAGGAACTTTCTGGGATAATCCTTAGGATACGCCACCAATGTGTGATCAGTGGTGGTTCAGCCCTATGAAGAAATAACAGGGAATACACTTTAGCGAGGACATGTCCACATGCTCTAGAACCCTTTCTTAGAACTCTGTGTTACTTCGTTCCTCTGTTATTCCACTGTAAATATATGAATAAATTGATAACTGGTGCCTACCATTCCACTTGTCATTAGGATGTGGCCCTACACAGTCTAACACTTTCCAATCAGTTCTAAAAGTGTTTGACTGTGTAGGGACACACCCATTTGACAAAGGGAATGGTAGCGCTCAGTTGTCATATTATCCAGACATGTCCATGAGGAATAACAGAGGATAATATGACAACTTAGCGCTACCATTCCCTTTGTCAAATGCAGAATTTTAAGTAAATATGTTCCAAAATCTGAGTTCATGGAGAATGCAATTCTTTACTAAAAAAGACATGTCAGGAGAGAGGGATTTATCAAAAATGTCTCTGAGAATAAAATGTTATGCCCATAAGAACCAATCAGTGTTCAGCTTTTAATAATCTAAATTGCCTTTAAGAAAATAAAACAAAGACCTTTTTTTCTCAGAGACATTTTAGATACAAATGAAGTGAAGTTCAAATGGGTTATTCCACAAAACAAATTTACCACCTATTTACAGACCCACTGCTGGAACCGCCATGATCAATAGAAAAGTTTGAATGGAACGGCGGCCAAGCACATGCATTGTCGTTCTATTCAAAGTCTATGGGACTGACGAAAACAGCCGAGCTATGGGGCCCCCAGATATCGTAGATTTATTTGGATAGGTGATTAATTTGTGCATATTCATAGAAATGGGTTGTCTGTGTAATGCAGGACAGAACAGGTCCTCCAGAGTGAGAGACGCTCTTTGTAACCACGCTACCCTCTGGCCAAGTGATGAGGATCCTGAACAGGGGAACCCCATCTATTACCTCAGAATTTCCTAATAGGTTATATGAAAATGGGTTTTCTAAACTGAACCTCAATGGTATAAAATCTTTGAAGTATTTTTTTCTATGTAATGTGTCTGTTTTCCCATCCTAAACATTTTTCTAATGTTATTAAAAAATGTATTAATTTTAGCACTGCAGCTTCTATGTATCCACTATACATAGAAACTGCATAAGGCAACTACAAGCCGAATCCGTCAGTCAGATGGACTGACGGCTAGGTTGACATCGACTCCTGTGTGCCCCTGACACACAATCTATCCATAATATCGATTAAATTTAAGTTAATCAATGTAGATTTGATTGGTATTAGGGTGGGATTGTGTGTCAGAGGCCCACAGGAGCCACTGTAAGTCGATCCCTCAGTCTAATTCAGAATTGTGATGTGAGGGTCCCTCCCAGTAGTACATACTGGAAGTATGTACAGGATGCTGCTGCCCTAACTAGCTCTCATATACAAGCACATCTTTATTCCTGTATTGCTTTACACGTTTACAGCCCATAAAGGATCTTTTCTCCCTTGTCCTGACAGACACTAATGCTGAGGGGCATGTGATTTCCTCCGACCCTTCCCACTGCAGAGTGTCCATGGTTTATGTGAGGGTCCCTCCCAGTAGTACATACTGGAAGTATGTACAGGATGCTGCTGCCCTAACTAGCTCTCATATACAAGCACATCTTTATTCCTGTATTGCTTTACACGTTTACAGCCCATAAAGGATCTTTTCTCCCTTGTCCTGACAGACACTGATGCTGAGGGGCATGTGATTTCCTCCGACCCTTCCCACTGCAGAGTGTCCATGGTTTATCTCCATTCTCAATACACAGTTAGCCTTTGTGATTCTCCCTCCCTCACCCTGTACTTTCCTCCCTATCTACACCCTGATACAGTTTAGGCTGTGTTCATATACAGGGCCGGCTCCAGGTTTATGTGGTCCCTTGGGCGAAACAGACTTAGTGGGCCCCTTTCGCAGCAGCAGTACAATGGCAGAAAACGTTGTGCCCCATATAGAAGTTAGGCCCTGTTTATGCCCCCATTTTGCGCCCTCATATATTTAGTGCCCTCTGTAGATAGTGCCACAGTGCCCCCTGTAGATTTCTGCCACACAGTCCCCACCTAGGTAGTTCCACACAGATCCCATTCCAGGTAGCACCACACAGATCCCCTAGTACCACAAAGCCCCCTCCCTGATAATGCTACACAGCCCCCTCCCTGGTAGTGCCACACAGCCCCACTCCCTGGTGGGGCCACACACCCCCCATCCTTGTAGATAGCGCCATTGGGGCTCCCTCTGGGAGTGGAATGCCCAGCCAGAGCATTGCCGATGCTCTGGCTGGGGATTCCTCTCCAGGAGGAGCGCGATGTCACTGTCCATGTATGCGTAGTGACGTCAGGGGCTTCTTCAGGAGCGGAATCCCTGGCCAGAGCGGAGGCAAAGCTCTGGCTGGGAATTCAGCTCCAGGAGGTGCCACTGAATTCACTATATAGGAATGAATAGTTTGTTGTGGTTTTTCAATGCAGTTGGCCACTGCGTATACTGCGCAGTGTACATTTTTTTTAAACATGTGGACCTGTAGATGATGTATACCCCCGTATGGATCGGGAGATTTTCCTGGCATATATGGCGGATGTAGACACTAAACATGATGTGTACATACAGTATATATATATATATATATATATATATATATATATATATATATATATATATGTATATATACATATACATGTAATGACAGGGATATGGAAACAGACAAGTGAGCCCTAATCTACCCGCCACTCAGTCCCTGCCTACTTGCAACGACCCGCCCTAGGCGACGGGGTACAACTGGGCGACGGTCCCTACACTCAGTAAGTGCACGACAGACAACAGATAAGGAAACACAGAACAAAGGGAAACAGGGCGGTAGCCCACGGAAACACCGTGAGCAACAAGAGTAGTAAACGAACCGAGTCAGACCAGGAGAGTACGAGGTGCCAAACGCAGAGCAGGAGAGTAGTGAACGAGCCGAGTCAAACCAGGAGTGTACGAGGTACCAAACGCAGAGCAGAAGAGTAGTCAGTAAGCCAGGGACAAGTAGTTCAAGAAGCTGCAGCAGGGCCAGGAAACCAACAGAGAAGAATCACAAGCAAGGAGGAACAGGAAAGGCAGGTATAAATAGACGGAGGGCGGGAGCTAGCTCCGTCTGGCCAGGCTGTGATAGGCTCTCCCACTCCTAAGCCTGCCATCCTGAGTGGTGGAAGATAGAGTCAGTCTCACAGACATAGAAGCAGGTGCAGACTGATTACCTATGGGCGTGGATACAGAAGCTGTGCCTGGCAGATCCTTAACAATACATATATATATATATATATAGGTATCCTGCTAGATCCTTATGTGCTGTCTTATACTTACACATTAACAATACTGAAGTGTTTAGACAGTGAATAGACATTCCACAGGATGTCTATTCACAATCCCTGCACTTTGCTACTCTGTCTGTGGTAGTTACAGCAGAGGAAGCGTGATCTCGCGAGATCTCGCTGTAAATTACAGTTTACAATGAGATCACACTTCCTCTGCTGTAACTACCATAGAAACAGTAACGAAGTGCAGAGATTGTGAATAGACAAATAGACATCCCGTGGAATGTCTATTCACTGTCTAAACACTTCAGTATTGTTAATGTGTAAGTATAAGACAGCACATAAGGATCTAGCAGCATCCCTATGCGCTGAGTAAATGAATGGAGAGAAGTGCATGATGCTGATTGGTCAGCGTCATACACTCCCCTGTACAACGCCCTCTTGGTCTAAAGTAAAAATACGCCCACTTGGGCATTAAACAACTCATTAGCATAAATCTAAATTCACTAATAAAGTGGTAAAAATAGATCGTTTTTTTAAATAAAAAGCATTACTGTCACCTACATTATAGCGCCGATCTCCTTATGTAGGAGATAGGGTACTTATAATGGGGTGACAGAGCCTCTTTAACCATTAGCCCAATTGTGATGTCAATTGTGAGGCCAGGGTTGATGAACCCAGGACAAAGGGAGCTCTACTGATCACAGTGAATTAGGGGCTAAATGGCTGGGATCTAAATTTTCTCTAATCCCGAACGTTAGTGCTGGAGTGTGACTGTTAATTACAGCTCCTCCTAGTGATAGCGCAGGCACAATTGCTGTACGACATTGTGCAGGAATTACTTCAACATCATTGGACATTAAAGGGTTAAAAATATAACAGTGTAAATGTTTTTGATTTCAATTGGGTAATTATAACAAGTATTGGGTATTTGATTCACAAGCTTAAGATCCTATGGTTGTCCCAATTTCTCATTTAAGGAATGTCATCGATGTAGAGGAGCCTACCGATAGCTGTTCATGCAGGGTTTGAAATGTTAACCTGATGTGCATGTGGAAGAGAGATGGAAGGTGATAACTAAGAGATGAAAACACTTTCCTCTAGCAGTTATCTTACGTGTATGTTCAGTTTTAGTTGTAAAATTTCAATTTGGAAAATGTGGGGATTCCTAAGTGGTGAAGATTTCATCATTATTAAAATTTATTTTACCCTGTATTTCCTCCCTGTTGAGATAGGGGCACGATGATTTGATAATGCTGTTTCCAGACACCTTAAAACGTATGTGTACTTTAATGTTAGTATACTAACAAGAAAAGGGAAGTGGTATTTCATCAATAATGTCTTCCTCCATTTACTTACAGCCGTAGGCAATTTTAATTTTGCCCCTTCTCGGATTATGACCTCATTACCTATATCAATTTTATTATCAGGAACCAAAAGACTCCTTACTTTGATAGGACTGCTGACAAGAAGTCTGGCCTGCTTATGAAGTAAGTCTGTGAGGGAATTCACTGTCAGTTACAAAATGTAAATATTTCCAGATGATATTAATAGTAAATGTCTTCCTAGCTAGTCATGGTTGGTCAGCAGAACTTAATTCCAGCTCCTCACCGTTACCTCAACAAGCCACAAATCATAAATATTGGGGCTAATAACATTTAATCCTCCAGCACATATATCAGTTTTCTTTTATCTCAAGTCTACTTCATGTTTTTTGTCTGTCTAACTTTAGAAAACAATAAATTATTGGGTTCTATAAAAAAAAAGACTTTTTATCTGTCTTTGTCCAAAGATTTCCAGAAACATGAAGATTTGTGAGGAGCTGGCGTCAGCACCAGGCAATCTTGGGCAGGTGCCAGGGCCTACTGAGCTGGTGGGGCCCATGAAAATCCGGGTAAACACGCTCTACATTTGTGAAGTCAATGGTGGGATAGACAGGGGGTCCTATTATACTCAAAGATCCACATACACCTGTAGATGGCCCTGGTAAAGAGGCATGAAATGTCAACTAAGACTTTGACACTTACCATTTTATTAAAGGTCAGACAATCAATTTTTGGTTCATTTAGAATTGAGAAATCGGGCAGAAGAATTACATGGAAGTATAAATATGATGGTGAGTGAAAATGAAAACACTTAGGATGATCACAGATGTAGAAAGGTTGGTTAAAAATGATAAATTATCCAATTTATTTCTTCATCTGTGCAAAATGGTTTGAAAATAAATGAAACAATTAAGACTAACCAGGTTCAATGGCAGATTCTCCTGTTCAACAATTATCCCATTAGATAACAATGGGCAAATCACATGAAAAGTGCAATGCTGTATGTATTTAGCTCCATCTAGCGGCAGCTGCAGGCAAACCGAATCTTATTTAATTCTGCATCTATACAGGGTATTTGGAATTTAGAAAAAAACTAAGCTGCCACCGCTATAAAGATATATTAAAGAACTAACCAGCAAAAAATGTTAGACCTTAAAAACGACTTTAAAGTGAATCTCCACATTAAATCATCATGTCGTCTTTAGGGTCCACAATTCTGTGTTGATTAATTTCCGAATATATTCTTTATAGCAACCGGAGCTTGGTTTTCTGATACTGAGCTTCAATTCCCCTCTATGCATATAGGTTTTAAAGATAATATGCTGGCTACCTTCAGCCATCACTAGTGGGAATCTAGGAGCTTACTTCATATTGTTTTATTATTGAGTTTTATGAGTTCAGTATGCAGTAAGCTCTTCAACTCCCCCTAGTGGTGGCCGCAGGTAGCCAGCATGTTATCTTTTAAATCTATGCTATACAGAGGATTTAGAGTTCTGTATAAGAAAAACAAATCTCCAGCCGTGATAAAGATATATAAAGAAATGAAACAGCGCAGAATTTTTTCAGGTGTTCAAGCATGGACAAAAAAAAAAGATGTTCAAGTGTGAACATGCATTTTAAGTATGGAATTCTGCTATAATTCTACGTGATGACCATTATATAAAAAAAATTATCTTGCTCTTATAGCTAATTCAGACACTGATGTAACATTCTTCTTTTATATAGACTCATTCATTTCATGTTTCAGGTTATGTTGGGGCTGCTGTCTTGTTCTGAGCAGAATTTACTATGAATTTTCATCATCTCAGCAGGGAGACAGAGATCGCAGTGTTTTCTCAGGTCATCCAGTATTCATATCCACATTATTTTAATAAATGAAAGCGTGTCTTGTCCAAAATGATAAAAACCAGGAGAAAGCGCACATGTGCTCTGCGTAATTTGTACTCGGGGTGATCGGTAGAGGGAGGATGGTGTATAGCTTTTTTGTACCGCAAATATCATTGGGTGAAGCCAAACAAAACCTAAACATATTTCAATGTGACAGACAATCATTAAAAGGTTGTATGCGTTAGAAAACCCTTTTTAAACATCATATTAGATAATTCGGAGTTAATAGAGCGGAGTCCCCCCTTCTGAACTCCTCTCTTTTAGTACAGCTACCTATCCATACATTACACAGAAAGTAATGGAACATTGCATCCTTTTATTTGACTTCTTGCATACTTTTCCTAAATGGCAATACATTTACTGTGGTAGCTTTCTCTGCTTACATCGGACATTGGGTGGAAATCATTACATACAGAAAATAATTAACTTTATTGTCACGGCTCTGGGGTGGGGGTATGTGGACCCACTAGGCTGCTCTGCCGTAGTGGAGTAGCGGCTGGCCAAACTACAGTCAATGAAAGTCTTTAGAACTAGAGTACCTGTATGGAAATTCTGACAGACACGTGGCGTAGCAGACTCCTTGGCACAGATGGCACTTGTCAGATGATACTTGGCGTGGCAGATGACATTGGTGTGGCACAGAGGATGAACGCGACTCCAACACTAGACTTCACTCAGGAACAAACACAATTACTGGATACGGGATACAGGAAACAGGATACAACTAAGGGACCATTTGATAAACGAACATGGGTAGACACAACAATTCACAGGCAAGGAGAGGAAGAGCAGAGCCATTTTTATAGTCCAGGTTGTAAAGGGATTGACTGTGGAACTAACCACAGGTGCGCGCGCTCACCCTACAGGACACAGGGGGAGCTACAGCCGCTTGTATCTATCTATCTATCTATCTATCTATCTATCTATCTATCTATCTATCTATCTATCTATCTATCTATCTATCTATCTATCTATCTATCTATCTATCTATCTATCTATCTATCTATCTATCTATCTATTTATTTATTTATCTATCATCTATTCAATTTGTTTCCTTGTCTTCTGGTAATTTGTAATTATAACATACCACCCCATTACCTAATCCTGCTACAGAGCATCAGGAAGCGGTAGGACAGCGTTATGACATATATATGTACTCTACAGTGTAGCCACATAAATGTTTGATGTCATGTCCTCATACCGTGGCACATCCTTCACAAAGTGTCACAGCGCTGCCAGCATCTTGGCTATTGTGAGGAATGATAGCAGATGTCACATTTTGCAGATGTCATTATTGTGCTGTGTGTACTTTCTACTAATATGTTCTCCTGTCTCAGCTTTACAAGAACTCTGTTTTATGATATGTCCTTTATAAAGTGATATTGCAGTCACTCCTATTTAGCTCATTAGTCGGTTGCTCCCAGGAGTCGTTACTTACTAGTCACGGCATATTTTGTAAGGTAATAAACTCTATGCAGACGTCTTGTACTACATTTCAGTATTGGAGATGGGCGGACTATTAGTTACAGAACAACATAAAGCTCTTTCCCTAAACCCAAACTAAAGGGAGGAAAATTGTTAATATTGGAAAATTGTAACTCAAGATACACCGTGTTCCTAATTATTATGCAATTTGGATTTAAGTGTCATAAACATTTAATTATTAGTTTTTCAATTAAACTCATGGATGGTATTGTGTCTTAGGGCTCTTTGGATCATTGTAATCAATCTCAGACACCTGTGATAATTAGTTTGCCAGGTGTGCCCAATCAAAGGAAAACTACTTAAGAAGGACGTTCCACATTATTAAGCAGGCCTCAGGTTTCACGCAATATGGGAAAGAAAAAGGATCTCTCTGCTGCCGAAAAGCGTGAAATAGAAAACATTGGATATTTCAAGAAAACTTAAGCGTGATCATCGTACTGTGAAAAGATTTGTGGCTGATTCAGAGCACAGACGGGTTCGTTCAGATAAAGGCATAATGAGGAAGGTTTCTGCCAGACAAATTAATAGGATTAGGAGAGCAGCTGCTAAAATGCCATTGCAAAGCAGCAAACAGGTATTTGAAGCCGCTGGTGCCTCTGGAGTCCCGCGAAACTCAAGGTGTAGGATCCTCCAGAGGTTTGCAAGTGTGCATAAAGCTATTATTCGGCCACCCCTAAACAATGCTCACAAGCAGAAACGGTTGCAGTGGGCTCAGAAATACATGAAGACTAATTTTCAAACCATGTTGTTTGCTGATGAGTGCCGTGCAACCCTGGATGGTCCAGATGGATGGAGTAGTGGATGGTTGGTGAATGGCCACCATGTCCCAACAAGGCTGCGACGTCAGCAAGGAGGTGGCGGAGTCATGTTTTGTGCTGGAATCATGGGGAGAGAGCTGGTAGGTCCCTTTAGGGTCCCTGACAGTGTGAAAATGACCTCTGCAAAGCACGTAGAGTTTATGACTGACCACTTTCTTCCGTGGTACAAAAAGAAGAACCGTGCCTTCCGTTGCAAAATTATCTTCATGCATGACAATGCACCATCTCATGCAGCAAAGAATACCTCTGTGTCATTGGCTGCTATGGGCATAAAAGGAGGGAAACTCATGGTGTGGCCCCCATGTTCCCCTGACCTCAACCCTATTGAGAACCTTTGGAGCATCCTCAAGCAAAATATCTATGAGGGTGGGAGGCAGTTCACATCAAAACAGAAGCTCTGGGAGGCTATTCTGACATCCTGCAAAGATATTCAAGCAGAAACTGTCCAAATACTCACAAATTCAATGGATGCAAGAATTGTGAAGGTGATATCAAAGAAGGGGTCCTAGGTTAACATGTAACTTGGCCTGTTAAGTTTTTTTTTGATTGAAAGAGCTTTTGATTTCTGTAAATATGACCTCCTGATGCTGCAAATTCAGCAAATTACCATTTTAGTTCTCTTTACAACCTTTAAAATGTTTTTACCTCTGCTCTGCATAATAATGTGAAACAGTGCATTTTGAGTTTTTTACTTCTAAAAAAAAAATCTGTTATCATTAGAAGATTTGTTCAATAAAATTTGCATTATACTTCAACGGTTGATGGCTTGAAGATTATACTGACTGTCACTTGCATCGACTATTTAGGAAAATCAGCGAAAAATAACATTTGCATAATAATTTGGAACGCGGTGTACAGATGTAGTATTTAAACAAACAACCATATTGCCTTGTCTTGGTTCAAGAAATTAAGGAGATTCACTTGCTTATTATCTATGTATATGGCCTGTGTGTAGCATTATCTACATGGGCACTGTGTGTGGCACTATTTACAGGGGCACTGGAAATATCTACATGGGCACTGTGGCACTACCTACAGGGGGCAATGTGTCACTATCTATATGGGCAGTGTGTCACTATCTATATAGGCACAGTGGCAATAACTACATTGGCACTGTGACATTATATGAGCGCTGTGGCACTATCTACATGGGCGCTGTGGCACTATCTACTGGGGACAGTGTGTCACTATCTACAGGGGGCAGTGTGTCACTATCTACAGGGGCATTGTGACACTATCTACATGAGCACTGTGGCACTATCTACATGGGCACTGTGTGTGGCACTATCTACATGGGGCACTGTGGCACTATGTACAGGAGGCACCATGGAACCATCTACCACGGCATAGGAAAAGAGAGGAGAAAACAGAAGCTAAAATGTGCATAAAAAGGGCATTTTACTATTAATATACTAGAACAGCGTCTTGTAGTTGGAAGTACGCATGTTACAAATCTCCGGTTGCTAAGCAGCAGTGTCAACAGTCTATCTTCGCTAGATCGCACACGTCCCATCAGTGTTGCGCCCGCCGGCGCAAGTGCAGAGTTGTAAACCAGGGGAATAGTGTTGTCTGTCTTGCAGCATCCCAGGGCCCGGCCCCTCATCACATGGTCACTTCCTGGGCAAAGGAATCAACTGGATAGATATATCTTACCATAACTGAAAATCTATATAACTCATCGAATAGCGGTGGATATCACTACACTAACTGGGTCAGAGTAGGCTTCTCATAACACCCAGGGGGAGTACTACATTATCATATTTGTATTGGACAAAAAAAAACTGCACGAACACAAACAAAATACTCCCACTAACTGTGTGGTTATTTTATATATATATATATATATATATATATATATATATATATATATATATATATATATATATATATATATATATATATATATATATAATTTATTTATTTTTACTATTTAAAACAAAAGAGTTTAAGGCCCTGTTCACATGGTGGAAATTTTGCGGCGGAAAATCTACAAAATTCCGCCTCAATGGAAGGCAGACGCTTCTTTTCCCACTAGCTGATCTTTTCAGCTAGCGGACAAAGGAAGCGTCCTGCCTGATTTTCGGGCAGATTCCGCCCAAACCTCCCATTGAAGTGAATGGGAGCAGGAATAATTCTGTGACGGATAATGTGGCGGGACCCGCCACAAAAAATCTGACATGTGATCATAGACTTAACGATATTCTCTAAAAAAGTTCTTTATTATTACTGTATTAACCACAGAAAAAGGACAGACAGGTGTGAGTTAAAAGGTGTCCATGGACTGCTTTTAATATATTTGTCAAAATTGATACAAGAGGATACCACTAGGTACACAAATCCTGCATACAAAAGGGGCACATGAAAAAACATCTAGCAACAATATATAGTCTTCAGAAGTAGGGCTATCAGGGTAAGAGTGCTATATCAGCAAACCACTCCCCTCTAATGCATCCCACTCAGAGGCGTAACTAGGAAAGACTGGGCCCCATAGCAAACTCTTGACCGGGCCCCCCCCCCGGGTGCCACAAGCAGCCCCCCTTATAAATAGTGCCCCCTGTAGAATGTGCCATACAGCCCCCTGTAGACAGTGCTATATAGCCCCGCCTATAGACAGTGTCACACCCCATTTATAGATAGTGCCCCCACCTCCCCCTTGTAGATAGTGCCATACAGCCCCCTGTAGATATTGCCATAAAGCCCCCACTGTATATAGCGCTATACAGCTCCCACTGTATATAGTGCCACACAGCCCCACTCCCTTGTATATAGTGCCACACAGCCCCCCTTAGTAGAAAGTGCAGCACAGCCCCCCCTTAGTAGAAGGTGCCACACACAGACCCCTGTAGATTGCGCCACACTCAGGCCCTGTAGATAGAGCCACAGCCCTCCCCCTTGTAAATAGTGCCATACAGTTCCCCTTGTGTATAGTGCCACACAGCTCCCCCTTGTGTATAGTGCCATACAGTTCCCCCTTGTGTAAAGTGCCACACAGCTCACCCTTGTAAATAGTACCACACAGCTCCCCCTTGTGTATAGTGCCACACAGCCCCCCTTTGTGTATAGTGCCACACAGCCCCCCTTGTGTATAGTGCCACAAAGCAATGTCGCATCCAAGAAAGTTGTATCAGCCAGGGAGATGCCACTCAAACATGGAAAAGTGGGTTTGGAGGCAGGACTATGTGACTCTTCAGGATAGTGGCACCGCACCATGGGCCTCTAATGAGTAATTAGCATATAGTGTTCGTCGTTTTAAAGAATTTTGCTGCATCTGAAAAAACATACAAGGGAATGTTTGGAAATATTGTCAGGTCATGTATTACCGCATGGTGGCGGTTCAAGGGTATAAAACTACCTGACAGATTCCCATTAAATGTACAATGAATTGAGAACCATTCCATCTGCCCTGCAATTTTGTTATTATAAATAAATTCTATATAACTAGAGATTCAGAACCAAGCTCTGACATATATACAGTACCACAACCAAGCTCAGTACATAAATACAGCACCACAACCAAGATCAGTACATAAATACAGTACCACAACCAAGATCAGTACATAAATACAGCACCAGAACCAACCTCAGTACATAAATACAGCACTACAACCAAGCTCAGTACATATATACAGCACCAGAACCAATCTCATACGTATATACAGAATCAGAACCAAGATCAGTACATATAAACAACACCAGAACAAATACAGCTCAATTTAGTGCAACCCCTGCTGTATAGGTTGGTACGGCGTAAAACTACAGCTCCCAGCATGGCCCGAACAATGGTGAGGACATGCTGGGAGATGCTGTTTCACAAAAAAAATCATATCATAATCATCTAGCTGCAGATCATACAGTGACTACAGTGATGATTAGAGGCAGAATAAACATTTACATTAAGTGACTCACCGGTGACGTCTCAGTTTCTAGTTATTTTCTTCTCCCTCCGGTCCAGACATCTATGATGGATTTCTACCGGCTATGACCCATTTCTGCAGTTTTCCACTCAGATGTCTTCAGCTTCTCACTTTTAAAACATTTCTGCACCTATAAACAAAGTTAAAATTCTCAACACCTCTTGCACCTCTAACTATAATAGCGCCATACACTGTGTCCATGATTATAATAGTACCATACACTGTGTCACACACACACACACACACACACACACACACACACACACACACACACACACACCATGCCTCCTGTAGAAAGTGCCCCCATAGACACCATGCTGCCCTACATATAGCTTCCCCTATAGGTAGTGATCCACGTATAGCCCACCTCTATAGACAGTGCCCTACATATAGCCACCCTGTTGCTAGTGCCCCACAGGTAACCCAACCCTGTATATAGTGTCCCACATATAGCCCACCCCTATAGAAAGTGCCCTAAAAATATCTCCCCTATAGATAGTGCTCTACATGTAGCCCACCCCTGTATAGTGTCTCACATATAGTGCCCCACATATAGACCCCCCTGTAGATAGTGCCCCACATCCCCACATATAGACCCCCCCTGTAGATAGTGGCCCACATATAGACCCCCTGTATCTAGTGACCCACATATAGACCCCCCTGTAGATTGTGCCCCACATCCCCACATACAGACCACACCTGTAGCTAGTGCCCCACATCCCCACATATAGACCCCCCCTGTATATAGTGGCCCACATATAGACAACCCCCCTGTAGATAGAGCCCCCACTATAGATAATGCCATTAACAGTTTTATGAGAAAAAAAACTAAAAACTTTACATGATCCCGTTCATGTCCACTGGCGATGCAGATCTGCTCTCTTCTGAGCTGGTCTGCTGGAGCTGAATGAGCATCGTCCAATGACGTTGATTGGCGGGGCAGAATGACTTGCCCCGTCAATCAGCGCCTTTCAAGCATGGAAGTGGCGCGATGACGTCATCGCACTGCTAGCCAATTAGCATCATTGTAAGGCGCTGAATGGTCGGGCACGGAATATGCCTGGCCATTCAGTGCTAACGCATGCATTTGGCTGTCGCAAGCATCGGGGCCCCCTCCGGTGCTAGCGACGCCTACAGGCATGGGAGGGTCCATGTCGTCCGGCCCATACTTGTTGGAGGATCGGCGGCGCGGGTCCCATAGTAGCAGCGCTACTGCTGTAGCAGCCATAACGGCTGCTAGCGTCGCCACCGAGCATATGGGGGGGCATGTCCACTAGCGGCACGGGTCCCCTCAAGCCGCGGGCCCCGTAGCGGCTGCTACGGCGGTAGTTACGCCACTGGTCCCACTCAATGCTAACAAGGTGGTGCTCGTGTCTACCTCACTCCCCATCTACAATCGAAAGCTAGGGTCGACACATCATCACACCTATATATGAAATGACCCCCATGCCGGCGGCTCCATATAGAACGGAAAACACAAGCATGGATGAACCATAAATACACCTGACTATATACAGGGGGCACTGAATGTGGCACTATCTACTCTGTTTAGTTTACGCTACGGCTTGTAATATAAAGGGCTAGGCTGGTGGATACCTGCAGACCAATACTCACAGCATAAAAACCAGAGGGTAGCTGGAGCGTGGCGCAAATAACTTGGTTTAAAAAGTATGCATTTGGAAACCCCCCTTTAAAAATCCTGCGTTTGATCATGAAAGAGATCTCTGTTTTGACCTTTAATATATTTATACATAGTTATTTGGTCACCCCTCAGCCGTTTTATTCCAAACAAAATAACCCCAATTTTGATTATCGTTTTGGGCACTGCAGTCCACTCTTCCATTTATTACTTTGGTTACCCCCTTTTTAACTGCTAGAGCTCTGCTATGTCGTTCTTGTGTGCTGGTGTCCGGAACTGTACACAATATTTTATATGTGGTCCCCTGTGCCACCAATGTCCAACCATATGTAGCTGATGAGCTTGAGTTACGCCCTTTTTAAAGTGATATTACCGTCTCTCCTATTTAGCTGGTTAGTCAGTGATCACAAATCATAAATTATGCTGTAAATTCAGTGCAGACATCTAACACTACATCTCACTTTTTGAGGTGAGTGGATTTTGTACATTATTTCCAGCTCAAGATTAAGTTTTATTCCTAAATCCAAACTGAAGGGAGGACATTTATAAATGAGATTTCTCGAGGCGGCATATCTTCGCTTTAATCCAATAAAAATACAAGCGCTCCACTATTCCTTTTCGTTTGATTATTTACTACAGATTTTCAGACTACAGTCGGGTATAATTATATAATAGAAATGAAAAAAGAGGGAAAAGCCAAGATGAAAACCATCATGTTAACAAGTCGGAAGGGAATAGATATATTTTAATCACAACGATTTATTTCCCTTGCCACTGAATTGCTAATAAGAAGAACGTATAGACTTGGCGAATTCTTGAAATGTTATCATATTAATAGCCGCGGACGTTCTGCAGATGTTTACATTCCGCAACAGATGCAAACAGATGCAAATTATTACTCAATTGAATGGTCTGCTGAATATAAGTAATGTTCTTATCAGGGGGCTCAGCCACCGCTCAGTACTCTTTATTTGGCTCCATGCTTAGTTAATCGCTTAAATAGAATTGAAAGACCGGAAAAAAAGCTCCCAAGCCATCAGAGAAATGACCATTTTACTAAGGCCCATGTACACGACCGTGTCCATAATCATGATCCGTGATTACGGTCATGGCTGGGTGCGGACAGCCATCCGCATTTGCGGCCCGTGCTCCTATTATAAAGTATGGGAGTACAGTCTGTAAAATAAAAGAATAGGACATGTTCTAGTTTTTATGGAAGGTTTCTATGGCACGGACACCTTCCTGTAACTATACGGGAAGTGTAAAGGATCTGCCAGGCACAACTTCTGTGTATACGCCCATAGGTAATCAGTCTGCACCTGAGTCTATGTCTCTGAGACTGACTCCATCTTCCACCACTCAGGATGGCAGCCTGGCCAGACGGAGCTAGCTCCCGCCCTCTGTCTATTTATACCTGCCTTTCCTGTTCCTCCTTTGCTTGTGATTCTTCTCGTGTGGTTTCCTGGCCCAGCTACAGCTTCTGACTATTTGATCCTGCTCCATACTGACCCTGGCTTACTGACTACTCTCCTGCTCTGCGTTTGGTACCTCGTTCACTCCTGGTTTGACTCGGCTCGTTCACTACTCTTGTTGCTCACGGTGTTGCCGTGGGCAACTGCCCCAATTCCCTTAGCTTTGTGTACCCTTGTCTGTTTGTCTCGTGCACTTACTGGGCGGCGGTCCCTACGCTCAGTAAGTGCACGAGACAAACAGACAAGGGTACACAAAGCTAAGGGAATTGGGGCAGTTGCCCACGGCAACACCGTGAGCAACAAGAGTAGTGAACGAGCCGAGTCAAACCAGGAGTGAACGAGGTACCAAACGCAGAGCAGGAGAGTAGTCAGTAAGCCAGGGTCAGTATGGAGCAGGATCAAATAGTCAGAAGCTGTAGCTGGGCCAGGAAACCACACGAGAAGAATCACAAGCAAAGGAGGAACAGGAAAGGCAGGTATAAATAGACAGAGGGCGGGAGCTAGCTCCGTCTGGCCGGGCTGCGATAGGCTCTCCCGCTCCTAAGCCTGCCATCCTGAGTGGTGGAAGATGGAGTCAGTCTCAGAGACATAGACTCAGGTGCAGACTGATTACCTATGGGCGTATACACAGAAGTTGTGCCTGGCAGATCCTTTACAGGAAGGTTTCTGTGGGCCATAGAAATGAATGGGTCCGTATTTATGGACAAAATCTATGGTCGTGTGCATGGGGCATAACATACGTATTGGTATATAAATTGCATGCGAGCTTCTGCCAATATAGGGATTCAAGTGAGTACATACCATGGACAGACCATGTGATTGCCATGGTGGACTTGCAGAGTGTGGGCCCCAGCCCTAGTAGGATCCATCTCGAGAGCCTAAGAGCCTATTCCTTCAAGGGGTTAATTTTTAATATGTCTAGTGTGATGGTTTTCACTTATTGCACTGTGTCTTCAAGTGCTATGTTATAATGGCCTATCTTCCCCAGGAGGTTTTTGTTTATGAAGATATCTCATGTATGCTTTTTATGTTATTGTCATGTTTGCACTGTAACGTTTATTTTCATCTGGCATTGGTGGTTGGCTCGCTGCAGTCTACATTTTTAGGCATCGGGAGAAACGGTTTAAATTGCATCTTAAATTATGTTTTTGACACGCCATAACAGCCGAAGGGCTACACCAGCATGGCTACGCTACGTCCTTACACAGGGGGCCGCCTACCTTCAAAGAAGGCATTTATTCCCATGTTTAGTGTGCGGGCAAAACCTGAGAAACTTGGTATGACAACCTGAAGGAGAGGGCGAAGCTGCTGTTTGGTCCAAGGAGCACAGGAATAAGGCCTCATACCCACGACTGTAGCCATGTGCACAGCCGTGATTTTCGGGTCGGCCGGTGGCAACTTGGCAAATCGCGGGTCGTGCACATGGCCGCGGCCATTATTTGCTATGAACCTGGACCACGGTCGTGTGCGTGGCCCCATAGGAATGAATGGGGCCGCAATTCTCCAGTGGATTTTCGGGGGAATTGCGGCCGCAAAAGCATGTTCGTGTGCATGGGGCCTAAGACCCTGAAAGTCAGTGGGTCCTGTTGCCACTTGCGAGTGATGGGTAGAAGACTCCTTGCTGTGTTGTGAGAGAGTGTAGCATGGAGTCTCCTCACGTGTGTGCGGTGCTAAGCTGCAGTCAGTGGGTGACGGGCAGGAGTCTCCTCACGTGTGTACGATGCAAAGCTGTGGTCAGTGGGTGATGGGCAGGATCCTCCTCACATCAGACACTGTGATTGAAGCAGAGCAGAAAGTAAGCCAGCAAGCCTAAAGTAGGCCGGAATTTGCCTTTTCCGTAGATAGCCTGTATAGGCCTTACACTACCTAGGCCAATGTAATACCTGTACAGGACTCTTTTCTGCAGAGGCACTGCAATATTAGCAAACAAGGGTGTGTAGAATTGGTCCAAGGGTCATGGAAAGGACTTGGAGGGAAAAGCAAACACCAGGCTCTTCTGCCCTGGGTGACAAAGCCCGGCACCGTAATGAAGGACCCTGTTTGATGTTTGCTATGGAGTCCCCTCTCTTTCATATATGCCACATTACTGGATGTTGGCTTCAGAAAAATGCTTAATGATGTTTGTTTTTTTAGTAAACCCAAATTGGATTAAGTTTGGTGCATTTGTGGAGATATTGAGTGTCAAAGTTATCAGTAAAGAGGAAACTATACTGCTTTAATGGGAGCGCCTCCAGCCATGCATCCACCACTGGCTCTTTTGTCTGTAGAGGGTGGTAGGAGGTCAATAATTTTGCCTCCCAGTGTGCTTATTCTTTCCTATACGAGCTTTAGGCAGGGGTCTACCTCTCGATCCTTAAGTCTGCATGGAGCAGAAGGGGTGGCACTGGCCAATTTACAGCCATTTATTCAGCCTAGGCTGCAATTATTATTTCTTGCAGTTCATAAAGAAGCCAAGGACATTCCAATGCATAGATTGCTTCAAGGAGGAGGTCTACCAGTGAGCGTCTTCTGGCAGAGGCGGCACTGGCTGATCACATGACCAAAGAATCTGCCCCTGGCTGTGATTATCTAACCTTGCATTATATAAAGAAACCATTGAAGATCTAATCCACCATCCTCTTGGTCCCTTCATCTGTGTGTGTCGGAAGGGACCACTACCCGATTGCTGGATGATTTACTTTGCCTGTGATTACTGATTCCTGCAGTTTATAATGAAGTCAATGATGTACCCCTCTGCTCAGATCTTCAGGCATTGGGCAACCTTTGCCTATGTGGGGCAGAGAAGACTACTCGGAAACACAGCTTCCATATGATGATTATAATACAGGGTAACCTTAGGCACTGTTCACTCGTTTTTTGCAGGTGGAAAAAACTGCCTCAAAATTCCTTCAGGAATTTTGAGGCAGACTTTGACCTGCCTGCACTCTCTTTGCCGTGTTTTATGCAGCGTTTTTCGGCCGCAGCGAAAACCACTTTCTCTAACTCCCATTGATGTCAATGAGAGGTCAGAGATAGAGACAAGTAGCTTATTTTTCACGTGATCGTTCTTTACCACGTTTTTTACCGTTTTTATCCCACGAGCATTTTTTACCTCATTGAAATCAATGGGAGGTGATTTCGGGAATTTTTTGGCGCCGTTTCCGACGCGGATTCCGTGTCAAAAACAGCACCAAAATACTCTTTGTGAACTAGCCCTAAGAATTTGCCGGGGGGGGGGGGGGGGGTTGGGTTGGCCATGTCTATGGTATTATAAACGTTCTAATACACCAGGTATGATATTTTATTTCTCCATTGACTTCAGGGTTCAAATTGGTTCCTGAAACGCTGATACAATGTTTCTTCCTTTTCACTCGAATTTCACATGTCACCACGTCTAGCATATTTAAGAATTATTTTCCTTAGTCTACAACTCTCAAGCCAGTAGTTTGTTCTGCCTGAGAAAGTTTTAGAGAGGGTGACGACACGCTGAAGAGATCAGACTATTAGATTAACACTTTGGAGGCAATGTGAGGGACTCATAGCCGAATTATTGAAAAAGAAAATGTCTCCATTTTGCATGGTTTAGAATAGTTTTGACATATGTATTGTTCCAATACTGCCGCCATTAAACCATCAAACGAGTACATTAGATCTTCGGACGTAGAGGCATAAAGTACTGATATCCAAAGCTGAAGAGGTGGAACAATTCTTCCACAAGAGTGAAGTTCCCCCAAATATATACACCGCGTTCCAAATTATTATTCAAATGTTATTTTTTGCTGATTTTCCTAAATAGTCGATGCAAATGACAGTCACTATAATCTTCAAGCCATCAACCGTTGGAGTATAATGTGAATTTTATTGAACAAATCTCCTAATGATAACAGATTTTTTTTAGAAGTAAAAAACTCAAAATGCACTGTTTCAGATTATTATGCACAACAGAAATCAAAACATTTTAAAGGTTGTAAAGAGAACTAAAATGGTAATTTGTTGAATTTGCAGCATCAGGAGGTCATATTTACAGAAATCAAAAGCTCTTTCAATCAAAAAAAAAACTTAACAGGCCAAGTTACATGTTAACATAGGACTCCTTCTTTAATATCACCTTCACAATTCTTGCATCCATTGAATTTGTGAGTATTTGGACAGTTTCTGCTTGAATATCTTTGCAGGATGTCAGAATAACCTCCCAGAGCTTCTGTTCTGATGTGAACTGCCTCCCACCCTCATAGATATTTTGCTTGAGGATGCTCCAAAGGTTCTCAATAGGGTTGAGGTCAGGGGAATATGGGGGCCACACCATGAGCTTTTCTCCTTTTATGCCCATAGCAGCCAATGACACAGAGGTATTTTTTGCAGCATTAGATGGTGCATTGTCATGCATGAAGATAATTTTGCTACGGAAGGCACGGTTCTTCTTTTTGTACCACGGAAGAAAGTGGTCAGTCATAAACTCTACGTACTTTGCAGAGGTCATTTTCACACCGTCAGGGACCCTAAAGGGGCCTACCAGCTCTCTCCCCATGATTCCAGCCCAAAACATGACTCCGTCACCTCCTTGCTGACGTCGCAGCCTTGTTGGGACATGGTGGCCATTCACCAACCATCCACTACTCCATCCATCTGGACTATCCAGGGTTGCACGGCACTCATCAGTAAACAACACGGTTTGAAAATTAGTCTTCATGTATTTCTGAGCCCACTGCAACCGTTTCTGCTTGTGAGCATTGTTTAGGGGTGGCCGAATAATAGCTTTATGCACACTTGCAAACCTCTGGAGGATCCTACACCTTGAGGTTTGCGGGATTCCAGAGGCACCAGTGGCTTCAAATACCTGTTTGCTGCTTTGCATCGGCATTTTAGCAGCTGCTCTCCTAATCCTATTAATTTGTCTGGCAGAAACCTTCCTCATTATGCCTTTATCTGAACGAACCCGTCTGTGCTCTGAATCAGCCACAAATCTTTTCACAGTACGATGCTCAATCTTAAGTTTTCTTGAAATATCCTGTTTTCATAACTTGTCCAAGGTATTGCACTATTTCACGTCCTTCTTAAGTAGTTTTCCTTTGATTGGGCACACCTGGAAAACTAATTATCACAGGTGTCTGAGATTGATTACAATGATCCAAAGAGCCCTAAAACACAATACCATCCATGAGTTTAATTGAAAAACTAATAATTAAATGTTTATGATACTTAAATCCAATGTGCATGATAATTTGGAACACGGTGTACAGACTTATAGATCGTCCCGTGAGAAAAATAAATGAAAATAAAATCTTGAGAAAACAGTATATTCAGGGCTATAGATAGAGGAGGCCCCATAGCAAAACTCAGAACGGGGCCCCCATCATTGTGCTGGATTAACTTTAATGGGTTCTGTTGGATTTCCATCAAGGTGTCTGTCGTTTTATCGTATAAAATAACGCACAGAGCTTCCGACGCAGATGTGAACAGAGCCTTAGGGATGTGTAACTTTCTTAAAGTGAATTTACACCTTACATTCACAGTATATGCTGCTTTTTAGGTCCAAAATTCTGTGCTGATTCATTTTTCAACATATCTTTTTCCTGGTTGGAGCTCCATTTTTCTGATACAGAGCTCCAAATCCCAAGCATAGACATATATTTAAAAGATTACATACTAGCTGCGTGCAGCCACCACTAGAGGGAGCCTTGGAGCTTACTGCATACTGTGTGATTATTGCTCCCTCTAGTGGTGGCAGCCAGCATGTTATATTTAAAATCTATAAGGGAGATTTATTAAGACTGGCGTCACATACACAACTTTTTATAATAAACAAGCTGGAGTAGGATGTGACAAAGTTATTAAGAAACACATGCCTTTTAATAACTTTGTTGCATCTTCTGTTCGTGCAACACAGAATGAAATCTATGTCAGCCCAGAGATGGCGTAGATTTCCACTGTAATTTACAGCATAAATTATGTTCAGTATGCTGGGCCACGGACTGCTACACCTTTTCTGCTAAAAAATTGCTAGATTTCTGGCTTTTGGCCCATTGAAGACTATTCTACACCAGAAAACTGGCATAAAAACATTGATAAATTCCCCCCCCATTTCTATTCAGGTGATTTGGAGCTCTGTATCAGACAAATGGAGCTCCACCCGATATTAAGGTATATTAAGAAAATGATAAGTAGAGAATTTTGAAAGTATTTAGATTAAAAAAAAAGATAAAAAAACCATGGTAGGCCATCAATAGCTGATGGATTGGGGTCCGACTTTCGGAACCCCCGCAGATCAGCTGTATTTAAGGGACCCGCTTAATTTCTTCTTGTTCACTGTGAATCGTCAACACGCATTTAGCGGCGAGTCACAGGTATTGCAGCCTTTTCTCCCACTGAAGTGAATAAGAAAAGGCTGCAATACCTGTGAACAGGGCCAACATCAGCACTCGGCAAACCCGGGCAAGTGCCGGGGCCCACTCCACTTGGGGGGACCCACTCGGCTGCCAGGTGCTGAGGCTGCCATCGTTAAGGCATCACTGTCCATATATGGACAGTGATGTAAGAAAGAGAGGAGTCCAAGGCAGGGCGCTAGCGGCTCTGCTCCGGGACTCCATCTCTGGGAAAGCCCCTGACATCGCTGTCCATATATGGACAGTGATGTCAGGACCAGAGCAGTGTACCAGCCAGGCATAGCTAGCAACTGAGACTGGGCCCCTAAGCCCGTTGCCACACAGCGCTGACCGCGCTGGTCCCGCTTCCAACTGAGCCTGCATCCGCAGATTCAGTTGGGTTGAATGCTGGAGCCGCGCTCCAGCATTCACTGTGCCGTGAGCAGCTCGGCACAGGCAGGCGCGATGTAGTGACATCATCGTGCCTCTCTGCGACGACTCACTCACAGGACAGTGCAGAGGAGGAAAAGGATCCTCCACACATCATAGGAACGGAGATAGGTAAGTAATTATGTTATTATTTTCCTATTAGGTACATATGGGGGCATTATACTAGGTATGGGAGGGGGTCATATTGTAGCTGCTAACGTGGCGTTATACTGTATGGGGGGCATTATACTGTATGGGACAGCTATGGGGGGGCATTATACTGTATGTGACAGCTATAGGAGGCATTATACTGTGTGGGGCATTATACTGTATGCGGCAGCTATGGAGGGCATTATACTGTATGGGTGGCATTATACTGTATGGGGGCATTATACTGTATGGGGCAGCTTTGGGGGACATTACACTGTATGGTGCCGCTATGGGGGGCATTATACGGTATGGGGGGCATTATACTGTATGGGGCAGCTATGGGGCATTATACAGTATAATGCCCCCCATACCGTATAATGTCCCCCATTGCTGCACCATACAGTATAATGTCCCCCATAGCTGCCCCATACAGTATAATGCCCCCCATACAGTATAATGCCACCCATACAGTATATTGCCCTCCATAGCTGCCCCATACATTATAATGCCCTCCATAGCTGCCACATACAGTATAATGCCCCACACAGTATAATGCCCCCTATAGCTGCCCTATACAGTATAATGCCCCCCATAGCTGTCCCATACAGTATAATGCCCCACATACAAGGGGCTGTGTGTGGCTATCTACAAGGGGGGCTGTGTGTGGCTATCTACAAGGGGGGGGGGCTGTGTGTGGCTATTTACAAGGGGAGGCTGTGTGTGGCTATCTACAAGGGGGGGCTGTGTGTAGGAACCGTGGGGGCAGCTATGGGGCATTATACTGTGGGTGGCAGCTATGGGGACAGCATACTGTGTGGGGGGCAGCTATGGGGCCAATATACTGTGAGGGGGCAGCTATGGGGGGGCATTTTACTGTATGTGGCAGCTATGGGGAGCATTATACTGTATGGGCAGCTCTGGGGGCATTATACTATATGGGGCATTAGACTGTATAGGGCAAATATGGGGTTATTATACTGTATGGGGCAGCTATGGGGGCATTATACTGTATGGGGCAGCTATGGGGGGCATTATACTGTGGGGGCAGCTATGGAGGGCATAATACTGTGTGTGGCAGCTATAGGGGCATTATACTGTGGGGGGCAGCTATGGGGGCATTATACTGTATGGGGCAGCTATGAAGGGCATTATACTGTGGGGGCAGCTATAGGGGCATTATACTGTGTGGTGGATTTATACTGTGGGAGCAGCTATGAGGGCATTATACTGTGTGGGGGCAGCTATGGGGGCATTATACTGTGTGTGGGGCAGCTATGGGGGGCATTATACTGTGTGGGGGCAGCCATGGGGGCGTTCATTATACTGTGGGGGCAGCTATGGGGGCATTATACAGTTGGGGCAGTCTGTCGGGCAAGGCAGCTGGACATAGGTCCTGCGCGGGGGTCTGGTGGTGTTGAGGAGGGGTAGGGGGGCCTAAGCTGAATTCTTGCACCAGCGTCCATGAGCCTTTAGCTACGCCACTCCCAGGCAGAGTGCTAGTAGTGCTCGGCCCGGGACTATGGTTCTGGGGTTGCCCCTGACAACGCTTTCCTTATATAGACAGTGACGTCAGGGGCTGTGTGGCACTACCTGGGAGGGGGGCTGTGTGTCACTATCTACAGAGGGCACTAAATATATGGGGGTACAAACTGGGGGCCTAACTTCTATATGGGGGCATAAACATGGCTTAACATCTATATGGGGGCACAAAGTGACGATTTTTGACATTTTACTGCCGCCATGAGTTCCCCCACAAAGGGGCCCACTAAGTCTGTGTCGCCCAAGGGCCCACATAAATTTGGAGCCGGCCCTGCCTGTGAATCGCCGCTAAATGCGTGTCGACAACTCACAGTGAGCAAGTAGAGCAAAGTGAGCAAAACAGCTGATCGGCGGA
The DNA here is from genome assembly GCF_050947455.1 of Rhinoderma darwinii. Taxonomy (NCBI): domain Eukaryota; kingdom Metazoa; phylum Chordata; class Amphibia; order Anura; family Rhinodermatidae; genus Rhinoderma; species Rhinoderma darwinii. The sequence continues at coordinate 607,008,706 of NC_134687.1, read as the reverse complement.
GTTCTCGAAAGCCGAACCACGACCCATCAGCTATTGATGGCCAATGTTCCTTCTAAGTCTTGGCAGCTCCTGAGCGGGGCAGTTAAGGAGCAGGGCGAGTCTCCATCAATGGTGGGCGATCTAATGACCAAAAGTAATACCCCCAGTAAACGCTAATATATCATACTACATAAGAGAATAAGAAAGCTTATGTTAAATTAGTTTTAATGACTTTGTTAAATACTATAATATTACAAGTCCAGCAGTAAAATAGACAGTTATAAACACCAATTATAGGCATCAATGAAAGAATCCCTCATTACACCACTATCCTTATAGATAGCGCCACACAGACCCCCTGTAGACAGCGCCACACAGACCGCCTGTAGATAGTGTCACACAGACCCCCTGTAGATATCGCCACACAGACCCCCTGTAGATAGCGCCACACAGACACCCCAGTAGATAGCGCCACACAGACCCCCCAGTAGATAGCGCCACACAGACCCCCCTGTAGATAGTGCCACACTGACCCCCCTGTAGATAGCGCCACACAGATCCCCCAGTAGATAGTGCCGCACAGCCCCATGTAGATACTACCCCATGTTGATACTGTATATACTGCCACACTGCCCCACTGTATATACTGCCACACAGCCCCCCTTGTATATACTGCCACAAAGCCCCCTTGTATATACTGCCATACAGCCCCCCTTGTATATACTACCACACAGCCCCCCTTGTATATATTGTGACACAGCCCCCCTTGTATATACTGCCACACAGCCCCCCTGGTATATACTGCCACACAGGCCCCCTGGTATATACTGCCACACAGCCCCCTTGTATATACTGCCACACAGCCCCCCTTGTATATACTGCCACACAGCCCCCCTTGTATATACTGCCACACAGCCCCCTTGTATATACTGCCACACAGCCCCCCCTTGTAGAATTGAAAGCAAAGTAGAGGTGAAATTTACAAATTTCATATTTTTTTTGTCAGAAAATCCTTTTTAATCCATTTTTTTTCCTGTAAAACAGAAGGTTTTACCAGAGAAACACAACTCAATACTTATTGCCCAGATTCTTCAGTTTTGAGAAATATCCCACATGTGGCCCTAGTGCGCTAATGGACTGAAAACCTAGCCTCAAAAGCAAAGGAGCACCCAGTGGATTTTGAGGCCTCCTTTTTGTTAGGCACCATGTCCGGTTTGAAGAGGTCTTGTGGTGCCAAAACAGTGGAAATCCCCCAAAAAGTGACCCTATTTGGCAAACTACACCCCTCAAGGAACTTACCGAGGGGTATAGTGGGCATTCAGATCCCACAGGTTTTTTTGCTGCATTTTGTGGAATTAGGCTGTGCAATTGAAAATCCTATTTTTCAGATAAAAGGTACGAATTCTTAATTTTGACAAGGAATAAAGGAGGAAAAGCACCCCAACATATGTAAGGCAATTTCTCCCGATTACGGCAATATCACATATGTGGTCATAAACTGCTGGTTGGACAAACGGCAGAGCTCAGAAAGATAGGAGCACTATTTGGCATGTAGATTTTGTTGGATTGGTTTCTGACCCCATTTTGGAAACTGGACCCCTTGAGGAATTCATTGTAGTTTTCATGGGGTGCATGCAACGTTTTGATCAGTTTTTATTCTATTTTTAAGTGGCGTGGTGACTAAAAAACACCAATTCTACTATTGTTTGCTATTCCGTTTTTTACAGCGTTCACCGTGCGCTATAATTGACATATTCACTTTATTTTGTGGGGCGATACGATTACGGCGATACCATATGTTTATAGGTTTTATTATGTCTTATGGTGTTTGCACGATAAAATACTTTTCATAAAAAATAATTAACTTTTTGTGTTGCCTTATTCTAAGAGCCATAACTTTTTTATTTTTCCATCAATAAAGCCGTGCGAGGACTTGTTTTTTGCGTAACAAACTGTAGTTTTGATCAGAATCATTTTTAGGTACATGCAACTTTTTGATCTCTTTTTATTCCATTTTTTGGGAGGTGAAGTAACCAAACAATTGTGATTCTGGTATGGTTTATTATTATTTTCTTTTAGGGCATTCACTGTGCGGGATAAATAACTAAATACTTTTGGTTTCAACTGTATTTTTATTGAAATTTTTTCAAAATATACCCATGACATTAGGACGCATGGGCAGGCCATACAATCCAATTGACATAGCAGTAAATCCAACAGACAAAACAAGACACCGGGGAAGAGACAAAAGGGGGAAGGGGGCGGGCATAGTCAGAGATCAATCTACGGCCTAAACTCGAGATATCTGTAGCCAATACTTATCCCACGGATCCCACACCACTTTGAACCTGTCAAGCTCATTGTCAAGAGAGGCCGTCATATGCTCCATAGTGCGAATTTCCCTAATTCTAGTCAGTAAGTCGATGTGAGAGGGAGGGGCAGTCTGTCTCCATTTCCAAGCTATCAACGTCTTAGCGGCGGTGAGAAAGTGTCGAAAAAGTTGGGCTAGTCACTTCCCCAAAGACCTGGGAGGGACATTCAAGAGATAATGAAGAGGATCTAGAGGAATATCCTGCTGTAACACCGCCATCGCCAAATTCCTAACCTCCAACCAAAACTGTTGGACCAGTGAGCAGCTCCAAAAAATATGGAACATCTGATCTCTACATCGCCAACAATCCGAAGGAATACCCGGATTGAAGCTATGCAGAAAGGCAGGGGTATGGTACCAAAACATAAGAATTTTGTATTGATTTTCTTTATATGCAGTGCAGATGGAAGTTTTAGCTGCTTGTGACCAGATAATCTGCCACAATGAGAGAGGGATAGATTTATTCAACAGGGTCTCCCATTTCAACATATATCTATGCCCAGGCGGAGGGGATTCATCCGGGGATAGCAGTATCTCATAAATAGCGGATATAAGCCCTTTAGTGGTGGTAGCAAGCCGACACAGCATTTCAAAATTTGTAGGTGTAGTGACCCGCGTGGATCCAAAAGTTTGTTGCATGTAATGTCTGATCTGAAGATAGTGGAAAAATGTAGAAGGGATGTTATGATGTCGTTGGAAATATGAAAATGGGTGACGCTCTAGCGTGTGGGGATCAACCATGTCGGCCAGATGGAATACCTCTATTCCCGTCCACAATCGGACTACTCGGGAGGTAGTGCCGCCCGGAATAGTGGGAGTGTAGAGTACCGAGGTCAAGGGCGGACAACGCGACGCCAAATGAAAGCGTTTTTTACAGGTTTCCCACACCTCCCGCTGAAAGCGCATGGGACCCAACAGAGAGGAAGACGGCAATACCAGCGGGTCGCCCCATAACAAAGAGTTTGGGTGGACCGGAGCCATCCATAGCTTTTCTATTTCAGTCCACTTATTGTATGCCCGTAAGGACACCCAACATGGTAAGCGGCGGAGATGGGCCGCCGAATAGTATTTCACCACATCAGGGACTGACAACCCTCCCGCAGATCGACCAGACGATAACACCGATTTCGGGATTCGATGTCTACCGCAGTGCCATATGAACCTGAGGATGGAAGACTGCATGGCCCGCAATTCCCTCATAGGTACTGCCACTGTCAGGGTCTCAAAGAAGTACAGTAGTTTAGGGGGCAGAGTCATTTTGACCGCAGCTATGCGTCCAAAAAAGGACATGGGGAGAGGATCCCACCTGGCCATAAGTCGACGTAGTTCAGCAAACAGAGAGGGGAAATTAGCCTTGTATACCGATGTATAAGAGGAGGTGAGCTGGACTCCCAGATAAGTCAGGGAGGTTTCCTTCCAGTTATAAGTGTAGTTATGTTTAAGTAGCGATAGTTCCTGACTAGAGACATTGAGAGGGAGCGCTTCTGTTTTAGATGTATTGGTTTTATACCCTGAAAGCTGCCCATACCGACGGAGAACAGTAGTAAGGGTAGGAAGGGAGATATGAGGTTTAGTGATTGTCAACAGGACGTCATCCACAAATAGAGAAACTTTAAACTCCTTATCTTGTATCTTAACTCCCGCTATATCGATGGATTGCCGTATTTGAGCCGCAAGGGATTCAATGCAGAGCACAAACAGGAGAGGGGACAGGGGGCACCCCTGAAGCGTACCGTTCCAAATTTGAAACGGGGGAGAGGTGGAGTGCGGAAGTTTAATCGCCGCTGTCGGGGTGGAGTAAAGACCACGCAGCGCCATCAAGAAAGGACCCGAAATCCCAAATGATTTCAGAGTTTCAAAAATAAATGGCCATCCCAAGCGATCAAACGCCTTCTCCGCATCCAGGCTAAGAAGGATCGCTGATTCCTCTTGCTTGTGGAGGGCATCAATGAGATCCAGGGTCCTTCGTGTGTTATCTCCCCCTTGTCTAAGAGGTACAAAGCCCACCTGATGTTTGTGGATCAAAGATGGGAGCCAAACATTGCAAACATGGGAGTCTATTTGCAAGAAGATGAGTGAAAATTTTGAGATCAGAGTTCAAAAGAGCTATGGGTCTGTAATTGGAGCAGTCTGCATGGTCTTTACCCGGTTTAGGGATCAGTGTAATATGGGAATGCAGAAACGTTTGAGGGATGGGAGAACCCTGCAGGAAGTCGTTAAATAACGAAACCATCTTTGGAACCAGGATCTCCGCAAATGTTTTATAATACTCATACGTGAAGCCGTCTGGCCCGGGGACTTTACCACCAGGGAGGTCCTTCAGTATATCAGACAATTCATCTGCAGAGATCGGGGCATTCAAAGAAGAAAGCTCCGCGTCTTCCAATCTAGGGAGAGTACAGGAAGAGAGATAGGCTTGAAGCGTTTCCCGCCGGCGGGCTGGATCGGGTGGTAAGGCAGTCGGTAGATGATATAGGGATTTATAATAGTCGTGGAAGAGTGCGGCTATCGTGTCTGGGTGGTGCTGGAGGACATCCGTATTATCCCGAACCGCCTGTGGAGTACGAGCAGTCGCCTGCTCCCGCAATAGACGGGCTAGAAGTGAGTGCGCCTTGTTGTCTTTGTCATAGTATTTCTGTTTCGTGTATAAGAGTGACTTTTCTACCCCCTTCATAGCTAATTCCTTGAGTTGTGCTCTAGCGTCTATCAATTTCCGTAATGCTGGCACCGCCGGTTTAGTCCCCATTTCCCTCTCCAGCTTAGTAATTGTCCGAAGGAGAGCCACCCTTTTGGCCCTAGAGTCTCTTTTCAGCCTAGAACCCATAACGATGCATTGCCCCCTCATCACCGCCTTATGCGCCTCCCAGAGAGTGGAAATGGAAGGAACAGAACCCTCATTAAGTGCATAAAATTCACGCATGGGTGCAGCCAGGCTATCCCTAAGAGCAGGGGACTTAATTAAAGTTTTGTTTAGACGCCAATGACATATTCTCGTGGAGGGTTTACCTATTTGCAAAGTCACGGAAACTGGCGCATGATCTGACCAGGAGATGGGGTCAATAACCGCCATTTGAAGCAAACGGAGGGCCGGAACATTACCAAAGAAGTAATCTAAGCGCGTGTGAGTGTTATGCGCATGGGAAAAGAAAGTATAGGACCTATCGCCCGGATGATCCACCCGCCACAGGTAATAGAGATGATGTTCCATAATCTGTTGCCTGAAGCGAGTAGAAAGTCCTGCAAGGGCGGGGGACGGAGTAGCGTGTGTAAGAAAAGCCCTGTCCATGGTCGTGGAGAACGGGATATTGAAATCTCCCCCCACCAACCATGCCCCCCTAGGAAGCTTTTGGAGCTTGGAGAGGAGTCTGCGTAGGAATGGGGTCTGCGCCTTATTAGGGGAGTAGATGTTACATAACACTATGGGCTGGCCCAACAGAGTCCTCTCCAAGATAACATACCTGCCCCTCGGATCTAAATGTGAGGTGTGAACCTGTATGGGACAGGCTGTGGCTATCAGAATGGCCACCCCCTCCCTCTTACGGCCCGACGAAGCAGAATACACAGCAGGATACGCCCCCCGAGTAAATTGGAAAGATCCAGAGGAATCTAAGTGTGTTTCCTGCAGAAAAGCGACCTCCGCTCCAAGCGATTTCAGCTCCCTAAGAAGCAAGCGTCTCTTCACATTGGAGTTGAGGCCCTTGACATTAAGAGTGACAAATTTGACCATGATCTAAGGTGTGTGAGAGAGCAGAAGAGGATGTGGAAAGTGCGGATGTGTACAGCTCACAGTTACGTCGGGACCGGTCCCAGTCCAGTCTCAGAGCAAGCAGTGTTCTAGAATGCCCTTCCACCGTGGAGGTTCGTGGAAGACACAAAGTCGTCTCAGTTGTTATCTCGGACGAAAGTAGAAGGGGAGGGAGAGACACTGGGATAGAGACTTACCAGGGAAACAAAACACATATCAGTATTAAGAACAAAGAAAAATGCATGAATTCAGTGTACTTCAAACAAAAACGGAATGTACTACCAGGGAGGATACTATACCCTGGGGCGGGTGGTATTAAAGCAAGTAAAAGCTGGCAATACAATATTACCCTTTGCAACTCTCTCTAAAAACAGAGGGAGAAATGCAAAAATATTACCCCTATCAAGAGAAGAGGTCGGGTCTCAGCAATCAAAGAACCTAGTACAAAAGTACATATAAATACGTAAAGGCCAAAAAGAAGGGAAATGAGCTAAGGGAACTCAGGTTAGTCGCGCCCTGCCACAATTTACTTTAACGGAATAAAAAGCAATCTTAAACAAGAAATTTACTCCTATACGCACTTTAGCCTAAAACAGTGCAACTGGTGGTCAGGTTTGGCAGTCGTCGTGGAGAGAGCCGCCGCTTGTTTCTGACGGACTGCTATACTGGAGGTGGAGAAGAAGGCGGCAAACGAGTCTCCCAATTCTGCATCTTGGGCGTTGGTATACCACGGGTGTCACAAAATTGAGGTAAATCTCCCGGGTATCGCAGGGTTGCTGAGACGCCATCTCTACGAGCTGTAAGGGAGAACGGGTACCCCCATCGGTGTATATATTATCATGGTCCCGCAGGGTAGCGAGTAGTGGACGAAGCAGGCGTCGTTTCTGCAACGTAATCCAGGAGAGATCCGGAAATAGCTGGATCGGAGCACCTCCATATTCCAAATTTTTACGCTGCCTGGCCTTGAGCATAATGTCCTTAGTATGGAAATCTTGGACGCAGGATATGATATTTCTGGGTTGAGACGTGATGGATTTCGGTTTCAGTGCCCGATGGGCTCTATCAAGCGGTATCCGATTAGACGGGGGAGCAACCAGAAGGTCTTTAAAGATAGTCTCTAACACGATGGGAAGGTCTTCTGACCCCGAGGGCTCCGGTATAACCCTTATCCTTATATTGTGATGGCGTCCCCTGTTATCCAAATCCTCCAAATGCAGTTGCATATCTCTAATGGACGCCAGCTGAGAGGACACCGAGGATTGTATCACAGAAACATGGCGTTTAGTGGCTTCGTGGTCGTCTTCCAGGGCCTCCACCCTAGTAGCAATTTGGTGTATATGTTGAGAAACCATCGCCAATTCTGAGCGGAAAGCTTCCTTCACCTCCTGTATCATACTCTTAAAGTCCTCTTTAGTGGGCAATTGTGAAAAGCATTCCCTCCACATAGGAGGCATTTCTGAAGGTGGTGAAACAGGATCATCCAGGTTTGAATCTGAGGCATACACAGAGGCCTGAGCATAAGGAGTCAAGGATGGCGTGTCCCCCAGGCTATCTCCCATCCCCGGCTGCTGAATTGCGGACCTTTGGGGTTTAGGTGCCGGCCAAAATTGAAGGGCCGTTTGTGTGGAGGACTGTGGCATTGGTGGATCAAGCGGCCGGAGTACAGGGTCCCCTTGAGGAGAGTGTGCCCTCATTCAGAGGGGATCCAGCTCTCTGCTGATCACAGGACGGGGCCGAGGGCAGTATAGGGGAGCCGGGAGGGTTTACTCTAGCCGTCTGGCTGTGCAGCTTACCCTGTGAGTGCTGGGCTGCGCCGTCCCCCTGCAAGGACATCTCCTCCGTCTGCTGGCACGAGGCTGTTAAAGATGGCCGCCGCTGGGGCTGAGGGAGCGGTGTGGCCTGCCGCCGAAGAAAATAGCCGTCCAACGTTGGTGGAGCAGGAGCGACCTGGAGAGATGCTGCAGGGGTAAGTCCAGACCCTTGGGGTCTTTTTTTCCCCATATGTGGGCACTTGTTACTGTGGTAGACTGCGGTTGATGTGTGGCAGGGCACGGAGCTCCTCGTTTATGCGACCGGCGCCATCGACTGCTGGCCACGCCCCCACTAAATACTTTTGTAGTTCAGGCCGTTACAGACGTGGTGATACCAATTATGTATAGTTTTTTTTATTAATAATAATGGACTGATAAGGGAAAAATGGGGATTTTTACTTTATTACTTTAAAACTTTTATTTTTTTATTTTTACACAACTTTGTTTTTTTACTTTTTTACTTTTTCCCACTAGGGGACTTGAGGGCAGGAGGCCCTGATCGCTATTCTAATACACTGCACTACATGCGTAGTGCAACTTATTAGAGCTGTCAGCTACTCGCTGTCAGCAAGCATAGTGGGTCCTGACTTTGTTAGGACTTACTAGGCTTCCGTAGATGGCATAGCTGAAGGAGCTGTGGCAACTGTTGTACAAGACAGCAGTTGTCACAGCTCCTGTATGTGTCGGGAGGATGGCCGAAATGGCCGTTCCTCCCGTGACGTACTATTAGGTCATGGAGCGCAAACGATGTGGTTACCATGATCTAATAGTACGTCCAGGAGCAGGAAAGGGTTAATATTTGTTAAGGGTACTGTGCCATTTTCTGGCAAAGGGGTTACCCCAAATTTACAATTGTATCTCAAAAGTAAGATACCCCAGAGATAGGCTGAATGGCGCAAGTTCATCTGCAGAAACCCTTAGCTACACATTTCCTCAGGGATAAAATGTAAGATTGCATGGCATCCATTCATATGAATGGAAGGTTTGCAATGGGGGTACTTGTTATGGGTTCTTGGCAAGGGTAATATATGGCCCATTGCAAGGGATCCCAGGCCACACTCCCTGGCGAGTTAGGTTTATAATAGTAATTTTGATAGTCCACCCCAGGAGAACCCTTGCGGCTCCCTTTTATACAGCAATGATTATCACCGAAACAATTGAGATGGCAAATAGAATCTTTACTGTAGATGGACTCTCTTGTACGATTCTTAAACATTACACATGGGCTACCAAAATCTCTAATTATGGAGAACTTTGTACAATGGTTGGTGGAGATGATGACTTTCCCCCTATTCAACTCTGTCCACCTAGTAGGCCTGTTCACAGCGGCTCTGTAATGCCTGTGGCCGCTGGCATCCCCTACTTACCGGCAGCCGCGACCGCAGGACACTCAGAGCTTGCCGGCATATCCTTCCCTGGGCACACCGGCACACGCGACTGCATCTCGCCACTGCTTCCCCTACGGTGCACCAATAAAATTGTCCCTGCCCAATCCCAACTCACCCTGGCCTTAAAAGAGGACTCTGCCCACTTCCTTCTTGCCTGAGCATTGTTGTGTCTTCCCATGTTGGTTCTGCAAATGGTTCCTTAGCTGTATCCTGTTTCCCTAATCCAGTAATTGTGTTTAGTTCCAGTGCGAAGTCTAGTGCCTGACTCGAGTTCACCATCTGTGCCCATTGCCAGTGCCGGCCCGAGGGTCCAGACGACTACACTACATCTGTGTCAAGTGTCCGTGTCTGCCAAGCCAAGTATCTGCCAAGCCACTGGTCTGCCTAGCCAAGTGTCCTCCAATTCAGGTGTCTGCCAAGTCAGGTGTCTGCCAGGTCTTCTTCCAGGTACTCTTGTCCTATTGTAAAGGATCTGCCAGGCACAGCTTCTGTGTCTACGCCCATAGGTAATCAGTCTGCACCTGCTTCTATGTCTGTGAGACTGACTCCATCTTCCACCACTCAGGATGGCAGGCTTAGGAGTGGGAGAGCCTATCACAGCCTGGCCAGACGGAGCTAGCTCCCGCCCTCTGTCTATTTATACCTGCCTTTCCTGTTCCTCCTTGCTTGTGATTCTTCTCGTTTGGTTTCCTGGCCCTGCTGCAGCTTCTGAACTATTTGACCCTGCTTCATATTGACCCTGGCTTACTGACTACTCTCCTGCTCTGCGTTTGGTACCTCGTAGACTCCTGGTTTGACTCGGCTTGTTCACTACTCTCCTGCTCTGCGTTTGGTACCTCGTACACTCCTGGTTTGACTCAGCTCGTTCACCACTCTTGTTGCTCACGGTGTTGCCGTGTGCAACTGCCCCATTTCCCTTAGCTTCTGTGTACCCTTGTCTGTTTGTCTGTCGTGCACTTATTGAGCGTAGGGACCGTCGCCCAGTTGTACCCCGTCGCCTAGGGCGGGTCGTTGCAAGTAGGCAGGGACTGGGTGGCGGGTAGATTAGGGCTCACTTGTCTGTTTCCCTACCGCCATCATTACATAATCACAAGCCCATATACCTAGTCTACCCTGGTCCCTCACACTACTATGGACCCCCTTGAGACCCTGGCTCAGCAAATGCAGGGTCTCTCCCTACAGGTCCAGGCCCTGGCTCAGAGGGTCAACCAGTCTGATGCTACCATGGTAGTGCCCCTCACCTCACCTCTTGAACCCCACCTCAAGTTGCCTGACTGGTTCTCAGGGGACCGGAAGACTTTTCTCTCCTTTTGGGAGAGATGTAGGCTCTATTTTCGCTTAAAGCCCCACTCCTCAGGTTCTGAGAGCCAGCGGGTGGGTATAATTATGTCCCGGCTCCAGGAAGGGCCCCAAGAATGGGCCTTCTCCTTGGCTCCTGACGCCCCTGAACTTTCCTCCGTTGATCTTTTCTTTTCTGCTCTCGGACTCATTTATGACGAGACTGACAGGACTGCCTTTGCCGAGAGTCAGCTGGTGACCTTACGTCAGGGTAAGAGACCTGTTGAGGAGTATTGCTCTGACTTTAGGAAGTGGTGCGTAGCGTCTCGGTGGAATGACCCTGCCTTAAGGTGCCAGTTTAGGTTGGGTTTGTCGAACGCCCTGAAAGACCTGCTAGTTAGCTATCCCTCTTCTGACTCCCTAGACCAGCTTATGGCTATAGCGGTACGACTTGACCGACGTCTCAGGGAACGACAACTTGAACATTTTTGTGTTTTCCCCTCTGATTCCCCAATGATGCCTCCCGAGGTTCCGTTGCTTCGCTCTTCCACGGAAGACTCGGAGGTACCTATGCAACTCGGGGCCTCCGTGTCCCCCCGACAACGTAGAGAGTTCCTCAGGAAGAATGGTCTCTGCTTCTATTGTGGGGATGACAAGCATCAAGTGAACACCTGTCCTAGGCGTAAGTATAACTAGCCGGAAAACTTCCGCGCCTAAGTGATCATTGGGGAGGTCACTTGGGCGCACAGGTATTTCCCGTAAATATGAAACGTAATAAAATCTTGCCTCCCTTTCAGGTCTCTTTTGGTGGTAGGTCTGCTACCGGCAGTGCCTTCGTGGATTCAGGGTCTTCTGCTAATATCATGTCTGTGGAATTTGCTAAGTCTCTAGCTATGCCTTTGATTGATTTGCCTAAACCTGTCCCGGTAGTGGGTATCGACTCCACTCCTCTTGCTAATGGTTATTTTACACAGCATACCCCTGTTTTTGAACTCCTTGTTGGCTCCATGCATTTGGAGCAGTGCTCTGTACTGTTGATGCAGGGATTATCGTTCGATTTGGTTTTAGGCCTTCCCTGGTTGCAGTTGCATAATCCCACGTTTGACTGGAATACTGGGGATCTTACCAAATGGGGTAATGAATGCTTGACGTCATGTTTTTCTGTTAATTCTATTTCTCCCCCTGAGGAGGTGAACACGCTACCTGTGTTTGTTCAGGACTTCGCTGATGTTTTCTCTAAGGAGGCCTCCGAAGTGTTACCTCCTCATAGAGAATACGATTGCGCTATCGATTTGGTACCAGGAGCTAAGCTCCCTAAGGGTAGGATATTTAATCTCTCTTGTCCCGAACGTGAAGCCATGAGAGAGTATATCCAGGAATGCCTGGCCAAGGGTTACATTCGCCCCTCTACTTCTCCGGTAGGTGCTGGCTTCTTCTTCGTAGGGAAGAAGGATGGTGGTCTTAGGCCATTCATTGACTACCGTAACTTGAATAAGGTCACTGTAAGGAACCAGTATCCCCTTCCTTTGATTCCTGATCTCTTTAATCAGGTTCAGGGGGCCCAATGGTTCTCTAAGTTTGATCTACGGGGGGCATATAACCTTATCCGCATCAAAGAGGGGGATGAGTGGAAGACTGCGTTTAACACGCCCGAAGGTCATTTCGAATAGCTCGTCATGCCCTTTGGGTTGTGTAATGCTCCCGTGGTCTTCCAGAATTTCATAAATGAGATTTTAAGAGATTACCTGGGGGTATTTCTTGTAGTGTACCTTGATGACATACTTGTGTTTTCCAAGGACTGGTCCTCCCACATTGAGCATGTCAGGAAGGTGCTCCAGGTCCTTCGGGAAAACAAACTGTTTGCGAAGACCGAAAAATGTGTGTTTGGGGTGCAGGAGATACCATTTTTGGGTCAAATCCTCAATCCTCATGAATTCCGCATGGACCCCGCCAAGGTCCAGGCTGTGGCGGAATGGGTCCAACCTGCCTCCCTGAAGGCGTTACAGTGCTTCTTGGGGTTCGCTAATTATTACAGGAGATTTATTGCTAACTTCTCGGTCATCGCTAAGCCTCTTACGGACCTCACTCGCAAAGGTGCTGATCTCCTCCACTGGCCTCCTGAGGCTGTCCAGGCTTTTGAGATCCTTAAGAAGTGCTTTATCTCGGCCCCGGTGCTGTTTCAGCCCAACCAAATGGAGCCATTTATCGTGGAGGTTGACGCGTCCGAGGTGGGAGTGGGGGCTGTCTTGTCCCAGGGTACCAGGTCCCTCACCCATCTCCGTCCCTGTGCCTACTTCTCCAGGAAGTTTTCGCCCACTGAGAGTAACTAAGATATTGGCAACAGCGAACTCTTAGCCATTAAATGGGCATTTGAAGAGTGGCGCCACTTCCTGGAGAGGGCTAGGCACCAGGTAACGGTCCTTACCGACCACAAGAATCTGGTTTTCCTAGAATCTGCCCGGAGGCTAAACCCGAGACAAGCTCGATGGGCGTTATTTTTTACCAGATTCAACTTTTTGGTTACCTATAGGGTTGGGTCTAAAAATATTAAGGCTTATGCACTGTCGCGTAGCTTCATGGCCATCCCTCCTTCGGAGGAAGATCCTGCTTGTATTTTGCCTCCAGGTATAATCATTTCCTCTATTGATTCTGATTTAGTCTCTGAAATTGCGGCTGATCAAGGTTCAGCTCCCGGGAACCTTCCTGAGAACAAGCTGTTTGTTCCCCTGCAATTCCGGCTAAGGGTACTTAGGGAAAATCATGACTCCGCACTATCTGGTCATCCAGGCATCCTGGGTACCAAGCACCTCATTGCCAGAAACTATTGGTGGCCTGGGTTGCCTAAAGACGTTAAGGCCTACGTCGCCGCTTGTGAGGTTTGTGCTAGGTCCAAGACACCCAGGTCCCGACCAGCGGGCTTACTACATTCTTTGCCCATTCCCCAGAGACCTTGGACCCATATCTCCATGGATTTTATCACCGATTTGCCTCTATCTCAAGGCAGGTCGGTGGTGTGGGTTGTAGTAGACCGCTTCAGTAAGATGTGCCACTTTGTGCCCCTCAAGAAACTACCCAATGCTAAGACGTTAGCTACCTTGTTTGTCAAACACATCCTGCGTCTCCATGGGGTCCCTGTCAATATTGTTTCTGACAGAGGGGTACAATTTGTTTCATTGTTTTGGAGAGCCTTCTGTAAAAAGTTGGAGATTGATCTGTCCTTCTCCTCTGCCTTCCATCCTGAAACTAATGGCCAAACTGAGAGGACTAATCAGTCTCTAGAACAATATTTAAGGTGTTTTATCTCTAACTGTCAATATGATTGGGTCTCATTCATTCCCCTCGCCGAATTTTCCCTTAATAACCGGGTCAGTAACTCGTCAGGGGTCTCCCCCTTTTTCTGTAATTTTGGGTTTAATCCACGGTTCTCCTCCGTTTCACCTGGTAGTTCCAACAATCCCGAGTTAGAGGTCGTTCATCGGGAACTGTGCACAGTCTGGGCCCAGGTTCAGAAGAACCTAGAGGCGTCCCAGAGCATACAAAAAAACTCAGGCAGATAGAAGACGTTCTGCTAACCCCTTGTTTATGGTCGGGGATCTGGTGTGGCTATCGTCAAAGAACTTGCGCCTTAAAGTCCCGTCCAAGAAGTTTGCTCCCCGGTTTATAGGGCCGTACAAGGTCATTGAAGTCATCAATCCTGTCTCCTTCCGACTGGAGTTGCCCCCATCTTTTCGAGTACACAACGTGTTTCATGCCTCCCTCCTTAAACGCTGCTCCCGTCCTTGGCTCCTGTCCCCGTTCTCACCCCTGAGGGGGTGGAATTCGAGGTGGCCAAGATTGTGGACAGCAAGATGGTCCAAGGCTCCCTCCAGTACCTGGTCCATTGGAGAGGATACGGGCCTGAGGAGAGGACTTGGGTACCCGCCCGGGATGTTCACGCTGGGGTATTGGTCAAGAGGTTCCACCTTCGTTTCCCCAATAAACCAGGTCCACCTAGAAAGGGTCCGGTGGCCCCTCATAAAAGGGGGGGGTACTGTAAAGGATCTGCCAGGCACAGCTTCTGTGTCTACGCCCATAGGTAATCAGTCTGCACCTGCTTCTAGGTCTGTGAGACTGACTCCATCTTCCACCACTCAGGATGGCAGGCTTAGGAGTGGGAGAGCCTATCACAGCCTAGCCAGACTGAGCTAGCTCCCGCCCTCTGTCTATTTATACCTGCCTTTCCTGTTCCTCCTTGCTTGTGATTCTTCTCGTTTGGTTTCCTGGCCCTGCTGCAGCTTCTGAACTATTTGACCCTGCTTCATATTGACCCTGGCTTACTGACCACTCTCCTGCTCTGCGTTTGGTACCTCGTACACTCCTGGTTTGACTCGGCTTGTTCACTACTCTCCTGCTCTGCGTTTGGTACCTCGTACACTCCTGGTTTGACTCGGCTCGTTCACCACTCTTGTTGCTCACGGTGTTGCCGTGGGCAACTGCCCCATTTCCCTTAGCTTCTGTGTACCCTTGTCTGTTTGTCTGTCGTGCACTTATTGAGCGTAGGGACCGTCGCCCAGTTGTACCCCGTCGGCCTAGGGCGGGTCGTTGCAAGTAGGCAGGGACTGGGTGGTGGGTAGATTAGGGCTCACTTGTCTGTTTCCCTACCCCCATCATTACACCTATAGACTATCTTTGACTCTTGTTTGGCCAGCTGCTACACCGCTATGGCGGAGCGGCCCAGTGAGTCCACATACCCTACAGTCGTGACAGGCTCCCGCCCCGCCTTGCAATCTAGAAGTCCTCCGTGGTTTCTGCCCCGCTTGGCAATCCAGCACTTGGGACTATTCAGCCGCTCAAGTCCCACTTGGCTAGCTGTCTATTTACAGCGTTTGGCGGCTCCCGCCCCATCTTGCAAATTGGCACTGCACACACCTTATAGTCTGTAAATTCCAGGTGTCCTTCTATGGCGGTCACTCCAGCCGTATCTTCAGGTAAGCAGGTCTTAGTTGGTTTTCAAGAGGGGAGGACAAGTCATTACTGGTCCCCGATGCAAACATCCAACAACATGGCGCCAATACACAGCCCCTTTTAAACCCTTTGGTGAAGCTTCACCCCTCCTTACCAAGATCAAGCTTGTGCCTCTTGTAGGTTGCAGCACTAGAGGCATATGTACCTTCTCATATATAGTGCCCCGGGTATAATTCTCTACCTGTGGGGAAGTCATCGACACCTGTGAATAGAAAACACACACAATTAAAGGTACACAATTTAACTCTGGTGGTTACCCCTCGTGGAGGTTATGTAATATATGGTCATACATGAAGGGGGTCCTGATAGGGGAATACCGCTTTATGACATCTATATATATATATATATGCTCTAATAGCACATATTGGGCTGCTTCCTCCTTACTTGTTTTTCTGACATTGGCATAAAGGGGAAAGGAGGAATCCTGTGTAGGTTCACACTGCCCATAGTAAAGGGAAATAGGGCCAGCTTGAGCTAGGCACAACTTCTCATGGGCCTCATAGAAATTGCATAGGCTAGCTCTATTGTATGTACGTTCTTGGCAATCCCATGGGTTATTGAGGGATTTATACCCTTTTCTGGAGTCAATGTATGTTCTTTAATTTTTTATTATTTAAAAAAAATAAAGAAAATAAACTTGTAAATACTGCGCTATTTGGCAGAAGACGATGCCAGTGACCTCTTATGGGCCCTCGTTACTTACCTTCGTTCCAATTACACTTTCCAAAAATTTATTTTTAGAGCATTATTGTACTTTGGAAACATTTCTTATAATATTTCCCATATTTTCTTTATTAATTGGGGAGTATAAAGATAAACAGATATCCCACAGAGCAAAACAAATTACAGAAAAATTTATAGCTATAAAAAGTAACGAGATTTCATCTCTTGATTATCCGCGGCTTCGTCTTACATAGCTAATCAATTTTATGGCATCTGCCTAATTTGTTGCACAACGTGCGGCGTTCTTGCCAATCGTTACTGTCCATGTTGGTCTTATTAGCCTGAATTCCTCCATTCCTATATTCCTTTTAACTGACATTTTCCCCTCTATATAATGACACAGCTATTACTTTACTCCAAAACCCAGCGCTAATGATGTTAAATTGTCAAGACTTCAAAATACAAGCTGTGCTCTGAACGGCCAAGTTACTGCAATTGGTCTCCGTGACCTCGGATTTCGGGCTCAAACTACTACAAATAATTGTTTTAAAATATGATAAAGTTCTTGATGTCAGCTGAATTAGAATCAAGAAGAAATGAAATCTACACGTGGCAGAAGTTATTTTATGGCTGGAAAAACAAGCATCTACAGCAATAAAATGTCAGGAACACCAGCGCCGTGTTGTCAGAGTGTGAGCCGGGAACACACACAGACTGGACAGTATTGGGGTTGACAGAAGGTCTTACTCCAGCGTATTTCTAACAAACTGGTCCAGCTCTGGCACAAAACACAATCTCTATATTCAATAGCAGTGTGCAATCCAATTAATATCTCCATATAGAGCTGGTGTCGGGGGAGGGGTAACTATAGTCATAGTAGCCAAGTGGTTGTTATGGGGTCTAGGGACATAAGGAAGCCAGAATGAATCACTTAAATCTCATCTTAGCCATAATATAATGATCAACATAATTATTTTTTATTAAGATGGCCAATATCTCTCCATTGCAGTTGGATTTAAAGCATATACTTACATTTCTGTTAAATTTTATAGTTTATATAGAATTGTAATCTACATAAAAAGTTACATATCTAAGTTACAGCCTGTATTATACTCCAGAGCTGCAATTACAATTC
The DNA here is from genome assembly GCF_050947455.1 of Rhinoderma darwinii. Lineage (NCBI taxonomy): Eukaryota > Metazoa > Chordata > Amphibia > Anura > Rhinodermatidae > Rhinoderma > Rhinoderma darwinii. The sequence goes on along the minus strand of NC_134687.1, from coordinate 606,991,332 downwards.
TGCTGATTGGAATTGGAAACAGTCAATAAGCTTGTTGTCAGACACACCCCCAACAACTTAGCTGAGCAGGGGAAAGCAGGAGAACAGTTAGGCTGGGTTCACACGACCATGTTACGTCCGTAATGTACGGAACGTATTTCGGCCGGAAGACCCGGACCGAAGACACTGCAGGGGGCCGGGCTCCTAGCATCATAGTGATGTACGACGCTAGGAGTCCCTGCCTCGCTGCAGGACAACTGTCCCGTACTGTAATCATGATTACAGTACGGGACAGTAGTTCCACGCAGAGGCAGGGACTCCTAGCGTAAGTATTATGCCTCGTTTTACGTCTGAAAATAGGGCTACAATACGTCGGCAAACATCTGCCCATTCATTTGAATGGGTTTGCCGACGTACTGTGCAGACAACCTGTCATTTACGCGTCGTCGTTTGACAGCTGTCAAACGACAACGCGTAAAAATACAGCCTCGTCAAAAGAAGTGCAGGACACTTCTTTCAGACGTAATTTGAGCCGTACTTCATTGAACTCAATGAAGCACAGCTCAAAATTTACGGCTGTCAGAGAAGCCTTGCAAAATGCGAGGAGGAGGAATTACGGCTGAAACGAGGCAGCTGTTTTCTCCTGAAAACAGTCTGTCATTTCAGCCGTAAAAGCCTGCTACCGTGTGCACATACCCTTAATGTTAGGGTATGTGCACACGATGAGAAGCTTTTACGGCTGAAATGACAGACTGTTTTCAGGAGAAAACAGCTGCCTCGTTTCAGCCGTAAAAGCTACTCCTCGTATTATGCGAGGCATCTGTGTCGCTCGTAAATCTTGAGCTGCTCTTCATTGAGTTCAATGAAGAACGGCTCAAATTACGCTGCAAAGAAGTGTCCTGCACTTCTTTGCCGAGGCAGTCAATTTACGCGTCGTCATTTGACAGCTGTCAAACGACGACGCGTAAATTACAGGTCGTCTGCACAGTACGTCGGCAAACCCATTCAAATGAATGGGCAGATGTTTGCCGACGTATTGTAGCCCTATTTTCAGGCGTAAATCGAAGCATAATACGCCTCGTTTACGCCTGAAAATAGGTCGTGTGAACCCAGCCTAAAGCTGACACTTCCCCAAATGCAAGTCATCTGTAATGGCAGGAAGGAGGTGAAGGGAAAGTGAGCCCTAATCTACCCACCGCCCTGTCCCTGCCTACTTGCAACGACCCGCCCTAGGCGACGGGGTACAACTGGGCGGCGGTCCCTACGCTGTCTAAGTGCATGGGAGAACAAACAGGGAACACGCAAGGGAAGGGGCAGTAGCCCACGGAACGCCGCGAGGAAACGGAGCGGTGAATGAGTTGTCAGGACCAGGATGAAGTGGAGTATACCCAAGTGAGCACGGTGGAGGAAGCAAGCCGGAGGCAAAGCAAAGCGGGTTAAGCAGAACAGCAGCAAGGCAGAAGCACGGCAGAAGCACGGCAGAAGCAGGCTGGAGCAAGCAGCAGTGGGGCCAGGAATCCAAAAGAATTACAAGCACTGAGGAGGAGAACACGGCAGGTAATAAAGGACAGGGGGCGGAGCTAACTCCGACTGACCAGGCCGCGATAGGCTCTCCCACTCCTGAGCCTGCCACCCTGGTTGGTGGGAGATGGTGTCAGTCGAACAGGTCTGGCCTCAGGTGTGGATTGATTAATCCCAGGAGTATACCTAGACGTAGTACCTGGCAGATCCCTAACATCACCATTCATAAAAAGCTCTGCATAGACATTGAGTCAGTAGAAATGTTGGGAGATTTCAGCTCTGAAGACTGTAGAATTATGAATGCAGCTCTGGTAAATAATACAGACTGTAACTCAGGATTATTACAAGATAATATATTTACAAAGTGACTCAACTTTTTATGTAGATTTGTTCTATATTTAAATGGATGCTAAAATGCTAATTTACTAATTTACTCACCAGTTTGCATCTGTTCCTTGTAAGGTGCAGCCTAGATGATATACACCCCCTGTGGGATGTCGTGGGGAAAGATGGCCAGAGACGGGAGGTAGTTGCAGACTCAAACTACTATATTTTCACAGTGTCGTCAATGGTGCCCAAGGCCACACGTATATTCATATCTTGCCAATGTGGGAGGAACGGTGCTCAGACACGGCTCAGGCAGGTGATGATGGCTGACTTGCTATTGCACTGTTGCTGACAGGGCCTAGGGAGCCTCTCCGTGCTACAGGAGTTAGTCTGGCAATAAGGCACGAGCACCGTGAGGAGACTTCTGCCTACAACCCACAGCTCGCTCCTTAACCCCTTCAGGACCAAGCTCATTTTGGCCTTCAGGACCAGACCCATTTTTTCAAATCTGACATATTTCACTTTATGTGGTAATAACTCCGGAACGCTTTTACCTATCAAAGTGATTCTGAGATTGTTTTCTCGTGACACATTGGACTTTATGATAGTGGAAAAATGTGGTCAATAAATTCAATATTTACCAGTGAAAAACACCAAAATTTGGTGAAAAATTGCAAAAATTTGCATTTTTCTAAATGTAAATGTATCTGCTTGTAAGACAGGCAGTTATACCACACAAAATTGTTGCTAATTAACATCCCCCATATGTCTACTTTAGATTGGCATCGTTTTTTGAACATCCTTTTATTTTTCTAGGACGTTACAAGGCTTAGAACTTTAGCAGCAATTTCTCACATTTTCAAGAAAATTTCAAAAGGCTATTTTTACAGGGGCCAGTTCAGTTGTGAAGCGGCTTTTAGGGCCTTATATATTAGAAACCGCCAAAAAGTCACCCCATTTTAAAATCTTCACCCCTCAAAGTATTCAAAACAGCATTTAGAAAGTTTCTTAACCCTTTAAACGTTTCACAGGAATTAAAGCAACGTAGAGGTGAAATTTTCAAATTTCATTTTTTTTTGCAGAAATTCATTTTTATTCTATTTTTTTTGTAACACAGAAGTTTTTACCAGAGAAACGCAACTCAATATTTATTGCCCAGATTCTGCAGTTTTTAGAAATATCCCACATGTGGCCCTAGTGTGGTAATGGACTGAAGCACCGGCCTCAGAAGCAAAGGAGCATCTGGTGGATTTTGGGGCCTCTATTTTATTAGAAAATATTTTAGGCACCATGTCAGGTTTCAAGGGCTCTTTCGGTGCCAAAACAGTGGAAATCCACCAAAAGTGACCCCATTTTGGAAACTACACCCCTTGAGGAAATTATCTAGGGGTATAGTGAGCATTTTGACCCCGCAGGTTTTTTGCAGAAATTATTGGAAGTAGGCCGTGAAAATAAAAATCGTCATTCTTTCAAAGATTATGTAGGTTTAGCTAATTTTTTCTAATTTCCACGAGGACTAAAGGAGAAAAAGCACCACAACATTTGTAAAGCAATTTCTCCCGAGTAAAACAATACCTCACATGTGGTAATAAACGGATGTTTGGACACACGGCGGAGCTTAGAAGGGAAAGAGCGCCATTTGGCTTTTGGAGCTCAAATTTAGCAGGAATGGTTTGCGCAGGCCATGTCGCATTTGCAAAGCCCCTGAGGGACCAAAACAGTGAAAACACCAAAAAAGTGACTCCATTGAGAAAACTACACCCCTTGAGGAATCCATCTAGGGGTGTAGTGAGCATTTTGCCCCCACAGGTGTTTCATAGATTTTATTAGAATTGGGCAGTGAAAATAAAAAAAATCCTTTTTCTTCAATAAGACGTAGCTTTAGCTCCAAATTTTTAATTTTCTCAACAAATAAAGGAAAAAAAGAACCCCAACGCTTGTAAAGCAACTTCTCTGGAGTACGGCAATACCCCACACGTGGTCGTAAAATGCTGTTTGGGCACACGGCAGGGCTCAGAAGGGAAGGAGCGCCATTTGCTTTTGGTGTACAGATTTTGCTGCATTTGGTTTCTGGTCGCTATGTTGCATTTGCAAAGTCCATGTGGGACCAAAACAGTGGATCCCCCCCAGAAGTGACCCCATTTTGGAAACAACACCCTCAAGGTATTCACCTAGGGGTGTAGTGAGCATGTTAACCCCACAGGTGTTTTGCAGAAATTCGTGTGCACACGATGTGGGAGAATGAAAATGGGAATTTTTCCTTAGATACGCCAATATGTGGTGCCCAGCTTGTGCCACCATAACAAGACAGCTCTCAATTATTATGCGGTGTTTCCCTGTTTTAGAATCACCCTACATGTGGCCCTAATCTTTTGCCTGGACATTCGACAGGGCTCAGGAGTGAAAGAGTACCATGTAAAATTGAGGCCTAATTTGGCGACTTATAAAGTATTGGTTCACAATTGCAGAGGCTTTGATGTGAAATAATAAAAGAAACCCCTGAGAAGTGACCCCATTTTGGAAACTGCACCCCTCAAGGCATTTATTAAGAGGTGTAGTGAGCATTTTCACCCCACGTATCTTTTCCATAAATGATTGCGCTGCGGAAGGTACAAATTAAATAGTTTCCCTAGATATGCCAATTCAGTGTCAAATGTCATGCCCAGCTTGTGCCACTTTTTTTTATATATACACCGTTCACCGTACGTTATAAACTACATGTTACCTTTATTCTGAGGGTCAGTACGATTCCGGCGATACCAAATTTATAGAACTTTTTTATAACTTTTTGCACAATAAAATTACTTTTGGAAAGAGAATGTATTTTTTCTGTCGCCAAGTTGTGAGAGCCATAACTTTTACATTTTCTCATCGATGGAGCTGTGTGAGGGCTTGTTTTTTTTTGCGAGACGAGGTATAGATTTTATCGGTACCATTTTTGGATACATGCGACTTTTTGATCACTTTTTATTTCAATTTTTGGAAGACAGTGACCAAAAAAACAGTAATTATGGCAGTGTTTTTGAGTTTTTTTTTTACGGCGTTCACTGCGCTGGATAAATAACATAATAATTTTATAGTTCAGGTCGTTACGGTCGCTGCGATACCAAATATGTATGGCTTTATTATTTTTTTCAATAATAAATGACTTATAAGGGAAAAAGGGCGATTGTGTTTTGTGTTATTATTTGAAACTTTTATTGTATGTTTTCCAACTTTTATTTTTACTTTTTTTACACTTTTCTTTAGTCCCACTAGGGGACTTGAATGTCCAACTATTTGTTTGATGTTCTAATACATTGCACTACCTATGTAGTGCAATGTATTGGAACTGTCAGTTGTTCACTGACAGCAAGCCGATCAGGCTCCGCCTCTGGGCGGGGCCTAATCAGCTTACGTAATGGCAGACAGGAGTCCATTGTTAGGGCTCCTGTTGCCATGGTAGCAGTCGCCAGCCTTGCCATCGCATGGCAAGGCTGCCGATTTTCTACAAACCTCTAGGATGCAGCGATCACAATGGATCGCTGCATCGAAGGGGTTAATGCCAGGAATCGGAGCTAGCTCCGGTTCCTGGCGATAGATCGGGGTGTCCGCTGTAACATACAGCGGACACCCACTGCTGATGACGCCGGCTCAGCTTCTGAGCCGGAAGCTGAGCCGGCGCCATCTTGCCGATGTTACCGGAAGCCTCCTGGGCCCCGCCGACGACGGGGCATAGGAGGATTCCGTTGCTGGCGGACCGGGAGGTAAGCATTAGCCCTCCGATCGCCTTTGCAGCCACCGGCAACCCAGCGATCACGTTGCTGGGGCGCCGGTGGCTATAAACTCCTCACATGCTGCGATCTCTATTGAACGCAGCATGTGAGGGGTTAATCGGTCCGATCGGAGGCTAGCTCCGGTCCTGGCCGATACCTTAGGGTGACAGCTGTAACATACAGCTGTCACCCTGCGGTGATGTCGCTGGCTCAGCTCCTGAGCCAGCTTCATCTCCATGACGTATATTTACGTGAAAATGCGGTAAGCCACCGATTTTAATGACGTATATATACGTGATCCGGCGGGAAGGGGTTAAAGGGGTATTCCACGACTGGACATCTGATGACCTATCCACAGGATAGGTTATCAGTATATGATCAGTGCGGGTCCGACACCTGGACCCCGCACCGATCAGCTGCTCCAGCTGCCTCTGGGCGCAGGATGTTCTGAAGGGTATGCAGTAGTTGGAGCGGGAGCAGACAGCTCCGACCACTGCATAGCGGCCGTTGTGCAGAACTGCAGCTCTGCTCCTATTCACTTGAATAGGAACAGAGCTGCAGTACTGCAGCTCGGCCGTTATTCCGTGACCGGAGCCATCTGCTTCCGGCATGGATGTCCAGTGCCCGGAGGCAGCCGGATCAGCTAGTTGTCCGGTCATGAACAGCCCCTTTAGGACCTTTGCCATACTCCCAACGATCAACGCCGCCACCTCCAGCAGCTTTCACAACAGCTCTCCACTCCTCCGCAGCTCGTACAACTCTCTAAAGCTGGGTTCACACAACCTATTTTCAGACGTAAAAAGACGCTCCATAAAAAGAAGTAGCATGTCACTTCTTGAGGCGTTTTTTGGAGCCGATTTTCTATTGAACACTATGAAAAATGCCTCAAAAAATGCCTCAAAAAACGTCTGAAAAGAAGCCTCAAAAGAAGCTCCAAATTTAATTCTCAGGGTATGTTCACACGCTAGCTGGCTTTTACGGCTGAAATTACAGCCTGTTTTCAGAAGAAAACAGCTGCGTCGTTTCAGCCGTAAATGCTCCTCCTCGTAATATACGAGGCGTCTGTGACGCTCGCATATCTTGAGCAGCTCTTCATTGAGTTCAATGAAGAACGGCTCAAATTACGTTGCAAAGAAGTGTCCTACACTTCTTTGCCGAGGCAGTCAATTTACGGGTCGTCGTTTGACAGCTGTCAAACGACGACGCGTAAATTACAGGTCGTCTGCACAGTACGTCGGCAAACCCATTCAAATGAATGGGCAGATGTTTGCCGACGTATTGTAGCCCTTTCAGGCGTAAATCGAGACATAATACGCCTAGTTTACGCCTTAAAATAGGTTGTGTGAACTCAGCCTCAGCTTCAAAAACGCCTGAAAGTCAGAGGCTGTTTTCTCTGAAATCAGCTCCGTATTTTTGAGACGTTTTTTGTTAAGCCTGTGAACATGCCCTTAGGGTATGTTCACACGTGCACGTCCGTTACGGCTGAAATTACAGCTCCTGAATTTCAGACGTAATGGCAAGTGCAGGCGTTTTTCGCAGAGTCCATTACGGAAGTAATTGGAGCTGTTTTTCTATGGAGTCAATGGTAAACGGCACCAATTACGTCCCAAGAAGTGACAGGCACTTCTTTGATGTGGGCATCTTTTTTACGTGCCGTCTTTTGACAGCGACATGTAAAAAAAAATGACCGTCTGCACAGTACATTGTAAAACCCATTCAAATGAATGGGCAGATGTTTGCCGACGCTTTCAAGCAGTATTTTCGACCGTAATTTCAGACATAAAACGCCTGAATTACGTCCGTAAATAGTGCGTGTGAACATACCCTAACAGTACACAAGTTCAGGTCACTCCAACCTCCTCCCGACACTGTACAACGTTTGGTGGGTTCCCCGCCATTTTATACGAGTGCTGCCCCAAGCAGGGTGATGCGGGGTAGCCATGCTACGTGTCACCACTCTGTTATGGAGTGCAAACAGCCAAAATGGAATCCAGTACGTATAATGCGAGGAGGAGCTTTTACGTGTGAAACGACGCAGCTGTTTTCTCCTGAAAACAGTCTGTCTTTTCAGATATAAAAGACAGTTCACGTGTGCACATATCCTTAGAGGAAAAAAACAGCAAAAAAAACAGCACACAATTAAAGGCACAGTGCACAAATATCTCAACACAATTACAATGCCAAATTCAATAGCATATAAAAAAAAAATTAACGTCCCTCTTAACTTGGGGATTTGTCCCCCACACAATCAAAAATATAAAACATGACATTTATGGATTTTATTTACATAATGATTAATCACTTATCATGAAAAGTATTACAACTTACTAATATACATTGGTTTTAAATGCTGCACCATTTTCAAGATCACCGCTTGCTGTCAGTGAATGGAAATACATATATCCAGATGCTGGGAACCCATACAGAACCTATAAGACTTATCATAGATTAGGGTTTTGTACAATGTGTCTAGTGTAGAGCTAAACACATCAACAGCAGCACAAATCTTTTTGCTTTTATTGGATTTGCATTGGAAACACAATCTTGCAAGTCATCCCATATGTTGTGCACTAGGGACTAATCCACTAGAGACTGACGTTACATACATGAAACACTATCAGATTTCTCTACTAATTGTTCAGACCTGACCCAGCGCATTTCAAAGGGGATTGTACATGACTGCGACTAGGGAAAGATCACGAGCGCCGGGGCCTCGCATGCAAAGATTCACACAATCCTAATTAACAGCCAATTGGCACTAATCAGAAATGATGGGAACAACAGCAGAATTCTTGGCCTTGAAAAATGTTTATAAAATATTCTTTTATTTCTTTCCACTGAAAACACCAGAGCTTTAGTGAAGAGATACATTTCCTACGTCGTTCTGAATATCAAACAGAATTTAATGACTATTTCGCATTGCCTGGATATTTTAATTTGCTGGACGGGGGATTTTTTTTTTTTTTTTTTACAGACATTAATAGTATAACCCAGTAACATTACAAAGTGGAACCACATTTCATTACTGCCCAAAGAAAGCAGGGTGGATTTAATAAGAAAACAGAGGATTTACAAGTTAAGCCCTGAGTATACTTTAAATGAGCCTACCGCCAAATATGAGTATTTAACCCTTTCAAGCATTAATCAGCAATGGTGCTAATTTCTGTATATATATTTATGAGGGGGCTCAGCTGTTTACGTATATCTTATACAATTGCATGGAGTAGCAAGCTTTGCCACCAATAATCCTGCCCTGGAGAGGGGAGAGATAAGGAATGGTAGTCCCCTGTTTTAGCAGTCGGTGGTGGTCCCATCTATCTAACATTTATGCTATTGTTATTGGTGAGACAACCCCTTTAATTATCACGACTTATTGGGGTGCTATTTCACCTCATAAAAAGCAGAGGTGGTCAAATAGTTAATAGTGACCTGTAGAGTGGTGGTATATTGCAATGCCGGGCAAAAGACACAATTCCACCTTAAATTCTGCTTTATACCAGGGCCACCTTAAAGGGGTTGTCTGGTTTCAGCAAATAAATGTTATTTTTTGTATAATGAAATATTATACAACTTTCCAATATACTTTCTGTATCAATTCTACAAGATTTCTGCAAGCATTCATTCAATAGGAACCTTAATTATTTACTTCCAGTGAGTAAAAATCAATCCTGATCATGTGATGGACACGCAGGTGCACGGCTCGTTACAGTTATCAGAGCTGTGCCTTGTAACGAACCATGCACCTGCGTGTCCATCACATGACCAGGATTGATTTGTATCGCCTCGGAGTAAATAATGGAAGTTCCCAGGGGCGTAGCTAAAGGCTCATGGGCCCCCCTGAAGCGAAAGTTCTTATTGGACCCCCCCCCCCCCCCACAAAACGTCTCATGGCCAACTGTCCAGAGCTCTCAGCTGCATCGCTGGTTGTCCTAAGTGACCCAACAATGCAGCACTAGCAGCCAGGGGCGTCACTAAGGACTTAAAATGTCAGGGGAAATAGCCCCAATACATATGTGTCAGCCCCAAAAAAATGTGTGTATAGGAGACAGCATAGCATATCTATATCACTACGACCCTATCAACTATGGATAGGATTAGATACATTGGCTCAGCAGACAGTTTCACACATGATGGGATTAGATACACAGCTCAGCAGACAGTATCACACATGATAGGATTAGATACAGTGGCTCAGCAGACAGTATCACACATGATAGGATTAGATATAAGGCCCAGCAGACAGTATCACACATGACAGGATTAGATACAGCGGCTCAGCAGACAGTATCACACATGATAGGCTTAGATACACAGCTCAGCAGACAGTATCACACATTAGATGGGATTAGACACACAGCTCAGAAGACAGTATCACACATTATAGGATTAGAAACAGTGGCTCAGCAGTCAGTATTACACATGATAGGATTAGCGATAGGGCCCAGCAGAAAGTATCACACATGATGGGATTAGATACAGTAGCTCAGCAGACAGTATCACACATGATAGGATTAGATATAGGGCCCAGCAGACAGTATCACACATTATAGGATTAGATATAGGGCCCAGCTTGCTGACATTGCAGCTCCAGCGCTGGACCCAGGAGAGGTAAGAATAATAATTGTTTTGCTTCTTTATGTGTTACTAATTATTTTTTTGTGTTTGTGTTTTTTTACAGGTTCGGTTCTTGGACTACTTCGGATTCGAGGACTACTTCAATCAAACCTCCCAACTATCCCGATTCCGGCGGGACAGTCCCGGTTTCTCACCGCTGTTCTGCCATCCCGCCCGGTCTTCAAAATGTCCCGCTGGGCGCTGCATCAAGACAGCTGATCGCTGCTCACTGCAGCAACGATCAGAAGACGGCAGGAGTCTTGCGGCGGTGTTCTCACTGGGATCGATGCCGGCCCGGGAGTGGACCAGTCCAGTACCCTGACCTGTCACCTGACCTGTCATCTGACGTCACCGGTCAGGTGACTGGACTGGTCCACTCCCGGGCTGGCATCGACACCAGTGAGAACGCCGCTGCAATACTTCCTACCTTCTTCTGACGGTGAGTGAAAGCAGAGTGCATGTGAGGAGGAGGAGGAGGGTCTTTTTTTGCTCCCTGTAGGAGTCGGAATCCCCAATCCCTGGCCGGGGATTGGGGATTCCGCTACAGGAGAAGTGAGTGACTACACTGTCCATATATGGATACAGTGACGTCACTCACTTCTGAAGCGGAATCCCCGACCCTATGGCCGGGGATTCCGCTACAGGAGAAGTGAGTGACTATACTGTCCATATATGGATACAGTGACGTCACTCACATCTGAAGCGGAATCCCCGACCCTGTGTCCGGGAATTCCTCTCCAGGGGAAGTCAGTGACTACACTGTCCATATATGGACATTGAAGTCAGTGACTTCTCCTGGAAGGGGGGGATGGGTGCAACTTACAGGGGGCTGTGTGGCATTACCTACAGGGGACTTGGTGGCATTACATACAGGGAGCTGGGTGGCATTACCTACAGGGTCCTGGGAGGCATTACCTGCCGGGGGCTGGGTGGCATTACCTGCCGGGGGCTGGGTGGCATTACCTGAAGAGGGCTGGGTGGCATTACCTGCAGAGGGCTGGGTGGCATTACATACAGGGGGCTTGGTGGCATTACCTGCCGGGGGCTGGGTGGCATTACCTGAAGAGGGCTGGGTGGCATTACCTGCAGAGGGCTGGGTGGCATTACATACAGGGGGCTGGGTGGCATTACCTGCAGAAGGCTGGGTGGCATTAAATACAGGGGGCTGGGTGGCATTACCTGCAGGGGGCTGGGTGGCATTACCTACCAGGGGGGCTGTGGCATTATCTACAGAGGGAAGTGTGTGGCAACAAATTTAAATGAAATTCATCCTATTTTAAAACGGACAGGGAAAAAAAACGGATGCAAAACGGGTCAAAATCGGCCGTTAAAAACGGCAATACGGAACGGAATCGGAACGGATGCAAAATGGCACTTTTTATCGGCCGACACTCGGACCCTGTCATGTGAATAAGGCCTAAGGGGCTGTGTGTTGCGCTACCTACAGGGGGGCTGTGTCTGGAGCTATCTACAGGGGGGCTGTGTCTGGAGCTATCTACAGGGGGATGTGTCTGGAGCTATCTACAGGGGGGCTGTGTGTGGAGCTATCTACAGGGGGCTGTATCTGGCGCTATCTACAGGGGGGCTGTCTGGAGCTATCTACAGGGGGGCTGTGTCTGGAGCTATCTACAGGGGGCTGTATCTGGAGCTATCTACAGGGGGCTGTATCTGGCGCTATGTACAGGGGAGCTGTATCTGGACCTATCTACAGGGGGCTGTATCTGGACCTATCTACAGGGGGGCTGTATCTGGAGCTATCTACAGGGGGGCTGTATCTGGAACTATCTACAGGGGGGCTGTGTGTGGAGCTATCTACAGGGGGGCTGTGTGTGGCACTATGTACAGGGGGACTGTATCTGGAGCATTCTACAGGGGGGCTGTATCTGGAGCTATCTACAGGGGGCTGTATCTGGAGCTATCTACAGGGGGGCTGTATCTGGAGCTATCTACAGGGGGGCTGTATCTGGAACTATCTACAGGGCGGCTGTGTCCGGCGCTATGTACAGGGGGGCTGTGTGTGGAGCAATCTACAGGGGGGCTGTGTGTGGCGCTATGTACAGGGGGCTGTGTGTGGCGCTATGTACAGGGGGTTGTATCTGGCGCTATGTACAGGAGGGCTTTATCTGGAGCTATCTACAGGGGGCTCTGTGTGGCACTATCTACAGGGGGGCTGTGTGTGGAGCTATGTACAGGGGGGCTGTGTGTGGAGCTATCTACAGGGGGCTCTGTGTGGCACTATCTACAGGGGGGCTGTGTGTGGAGCTATGTACAGGGGGGCTTTGTGTGGAGCTATGTACAGGGGGGCTATGTGTGGAGCTATGTACAGGTGGGCTGTATCTGGCGCTATTTACAGGGGGCTGTGTGTGTGAAGCGATCTACAGGGGGGCTCTGGTGGATGATTTTTCCATTGACCGGTAGCAGAGATACACAACTGGAAAAAAAAAATCCCCATCATGTAACTCTGCTACCTGTCAATTGAAAAGTCATCCACCACAGGGTCTCCCTCTTGACTTTCATTATTCTCAGCCTTTTGGTTTGTCCTGCAGCTGCTGCCGCCGTGATGAGCAAATGTTATACCCAAGATAGGAAAAGTAACATAAAGACGATATAACCGGATCCATAATATCTGTGATATACAGACAGTCTAGAGATCCGCAGTGAGAATGTGCGCGTGTATTTGCAGAAGGATCTGGCCGCGATTTGATGTGTTGATGCCGGATATTGGGCGTGGTTATGGGGCGTGGCTTAAAATACCCTCTTTTCCGAATTCAAAAGTTGGGAGGTATGCTTCAATGACAGCGTTTTTTTATTCTCAATAAAATATTTTTTATATGTGCTTGTATTTTTTTAAACTTTATTATTACCGCCTTAGTAATGGCTGCTGGCTGATTGACAACCTCCATTACTAAGGTGGGGCTTAATGTTAGCAGGGGCAGAGGCTAACACTAACCCCCATTATTACCCCGGTACCCACCGTCACCAGGGGTACTGGGAAGAGCCGCGTATGAATAAGTACCCGACCATCTGTAGTGACGGTCAGGCACCGGGGTGGCCGCAGGCTGGTATTATAAGGCTGGGGAAGTCCAAAAACAGTGGCCCTTCCCACCCTGGTAATGCTGCTGCTGCTGCTGTGTTGTATCTGGCTAGTTATGAAAATTGGGGGGGACCCCACATCGTTCTTTCCAATTATTTTTTATTTTATTTTTTTTAAATGACGTGGGTCCCCCCCATTTTTCATAACCAGCCTGATACAATAAAGCAGCAGCAGCCTAGCATTACCAGGGTGGGAAGGGCCACTGTTCCAGGCCTTTCCCAGCCTGATAATACCAGCCTGCGGCTGCCCCTTTGCCCGATCATCACTACAGATGGTCAAGTACTGGATCGTACCCGGCTCTTCCCAGCACCCCTGGTGGCGGTGGGTACCGGAGTAATAAAGGGGGTTAGTGTTAGCCTCTGAATCGGCTAACACTAAGCCACGCATTAGCAATGGACGCTGTCAATCACCTGGCGGCCATTACTAAGGCGGTAGTAATATAGTTTTTAAAAAAAACACAAAGATTTTAAATATTTTATTGAAATAAAAACCTCATTAACCATTTTATTGATAATAAAAAAAAAGCCGTCATCGAAGTAGTCCTGGAATCCATTGTAGTCCAATGACCGAACCTGTAAGAAAACACACAAAAAATGATTAGTAACACATGTGTTAGGCTTAGATACAGGGCCCATGTGTGATGCTGTCTGTGGGACCCTGTATCTAAGCCTACCACAAGGTAGGCTTAGATACAGGGTCCAGCAGACAGTAATCTTATACAGTATAAGACTATTGTGTGCTGGGGCCCTGTATCTAAACCACCCGTGTGGTAGGCTTAAATACAGGGCCCATCAGACAGGATCACACATGGGCCATGTATCTAAGCCTACCATGTGATTGGCTTAGATACAGGGCCCAGCAGACAGCATCACACAATCTGTGATCCTATCTCATGGGCCCTCTAAGCCTGCTACATCGTAGGCTTAAAGGTGTTGTCCAGTCCCTAAACATTGATGGCCTATCCTCAGGATAGGCCATCAATAGCTGATGTGTCGGGGTCCGTCTCCCGGGATCCGCCAATCAGCTGTTTTGAAGGGGCCGCAGTGCTCATACGAGAGCTGCTTCCCCTTCATTTCCCTTACTCGCTCACACTGTGAATCGCCGACACGGATTCACAGTGTGAGCAAGTGACCGGAATGAAGTGACCAGAATGAAGGGGAAGCAGCTCTTGTACGAGTGCTGCGGCCCCATCAAAACATCTGATTGGCCGGCTCCCGGGAGTCAGACCCCGCCAATCACCTTCAGCAGACTCGGATATTAATCTTACCCTCCTCTTCAACCACGGCGGAAGTTCTGTCCTGACTCTATCCAGGATCACGATGTTGTGCACGGCGCATAGCGTTGTGACGTCGTGCGCTGCGCACAGCGCTGTGATGTCAGGACCTCCGCTGCGCTCCGGAACCAGGAAGGTAAGTACTGTCAGTTACTATAGTAACAGGGGCCCGCGGCCCGAGTTACTATAGTAACTTTTTATTGATGTGGTGCGGGGGGCTGCGCCCCCCCCCTGGCTTCGATGCCCGGTCGCAATTGCGACCGCTGAGACCCCTATAGCTACGCCACTGGAAGTTCCTATTAAATGACAGCAGAGAATTTGAAAACGGTGATGAATTGATACAGAAAGTGTATTGGAATATTGTATACATTATCATTATACAAAAAAAAAAATCTCCCGACGTACACACTAAACGTGTCCATAGGGCTCCATTAGCACGAGGCCAAATGTCCAACTGTATCTGCATCCTCAGAAAGTAGATACAGTTGAATCCGAAGCTTCACCATTGGATTCAACTGTATCTGTGTGCTGAGGACGCAGATACAGTTGACACCGGGCCATACACCAGGAACTGTCACGCTAGATCCGGGATGGTTGGGAGGAATTCGTCTGTTAGATTGCATACATAGGACTTTGCTAATAATACCTGTGGTTCAAACTAGCAGCTGAGAACTAGTAGCCAATATACTGTTTTTGCACAGACCTATTTTGGCACTGCCCTAGCCTAAGAGTAAACTATGTGTAAAATATATACACAACAACTAAAACTACTGTATATAATTATAATTTTTTTTTTCACATCAATGTACCTTAAAACAGTACGTGGTCACCTTTATACATGATTTTATATATATATATATATATATATATATATATATATATATATATATATATATATATATATACACACACGCACACACACAAAAAGTGTCATTTTGTAAATACATAAATTATAATATTTATCTTGTACTGATGCTGAGTTATACTCCAGAGCTGCATTCATAATTCTGCTCATTGTCACTGGAAAGAGACAGATAAGTTGTTGTCAGGCACACCTTTTAACGTCTGATTACTGTGCAGTATCAGGTGCAAAGATAGAACTTCCCATAATGCAAATCACAACTGTGCAGCCACTGAACCAGCAATGGATGCTGTGACATTTCAGCTCAGAAGCATGCAGAATTGTAAATGCAGCTCAGGATTATAATACAGGCTGTAATTCAGAATACGTACAGGATAAGTAATGTAACATATTTACAAATAAACTCAACTTTTTCCAAGGGGAACATAGGCCTTGAAATAGTACGATTGTATAATATGATATTCACTTTCCATAATAAGCCGCACGCATTTCAGGCTAAAGCATTTAATATCTAAGCGTCTGTCCGCTGCCAGATTTTTTAGTAATTAAACACATGTGTCTTATCATATTATTTAGATATCTTGTATCTGTTCTGCTGATGTAATATATTATACGCTGCCATCAGAAGAGGACCATGTTCCGGGTAGTATGCATGTTTTCGAAGAGCTTGTGTCCAAGTGCCTATGTGGTCCTGTCAGTCTCTGACCTTTGATATCTAAACTTCAGAGTTTCCCTAATTTTCCCATAATTAAATTACAAAAACAAAGTTTAGTACGATTGATAACAGCGCTCACAATCTAAAGTGTTTTATCGACTGCCATTTGTCTCACTCAAAGACACTTCAAATGAGACGGTTTTACGGTTGACCGATTATTCGCAGTCCAAGAACACATTTTACTTTGTTAAGCAAACATATTAACAAGATGTAGCCACAGGGAGTGTATGATCCAGTGATAGAGCTGATACTGCATGTAGCCCACGGCTGACTCATAAGCAAATGGAGTCTTAGCTGGGGTAATAGCATAGACCCCCTCCTCCAATCTCAACCCCACTAATACTTTATTTGCCACCACTACCTGCAAATCAAAGGCAATCCATCCTATCAATATGTATTTCCAGAGAAAGGACCCCCACCTATCAGACATGTATGGCATATCCTGTGTATATACCATACAAGTTTTTGACAGGAGTACTTATTTGTGGGGTGGAATAGGAAAAAAACAGTGATACCTCCATTGTTTTTTGGGTTTAATTTTTACGGTATTCACCACGCGGTAAAAACAACACGTATCTTTATTCTGTGGGTCAATACGATTACAGCGATACCAAATTTATATAGTTTTTAGTTTTACAAGGAAAAATCTATTTGACTTTGATTTGTGTCGCCATGTTCTGAGAGACAGAACGTTTTTATTTTTCTGTCAACTCAGTGGTGTGAGGTCTTATTTTTTGCTGGACGAGCTGTCGTTTTTATTGGTATCATTTTGGGGTACATAAGACTTTTTGATCACTTTTTATTTTATTTGTTGTGAGAGGTGAAGTGATCAAAAAACAGTGATTTACATTTTTTTTTTTTTTTACTGCGATCACCGTGCGAGTTAAAAGATGTTCTGTTGTAATAGTTTAGACTTTTGTGGACTTTTATAATATATAGTGTTTGCCCACTTTCCATGACAAGGCGTCATCCATAGGTGGGGACCTACTCTACACATACACCCAGAACTGGGACCAAGCCTACATATATATCTGGGGATGGTAGGAACCAGCATTCAACTTATTAAAATCACCCAGGGCAGACTGGGAGGAGTGCAAGAACAAAAAATAGAGGCAGTCTCTAACCCAGGGGTGGGCAAACTTTTTGACTCGCGGGCCACAATGGGTTCTAAAATTTGACAGAGGGGCCGGGCCAGGAGCATTTGGAGGGAGTGTTTGGGCCGGATATACTAAAGCATTAAATGTAGTGTGTGCAAACCTCATAGCACAGTAAGAACACTACAACCCAATTTATTAACTGTCTTTCAAATGTGAAAAATAGCCCTTATCAGTTAATAAATTTGTCTCAAGGAATATGCAAGATATGGCATTTACATACTATTTCGCAGATACTGGGAGGAGGAAATGTAAATAGATTAAAATAACATACGCACTGTGATTTATCAAGAAAAAAGTTCTGTTGACTCTGTAAATTAGCTGCCAACCTCTGAGCAGTAGCCGCCCGTTCTTGTGTTGACTGCTTGCTAGCATAGTTTGCATGCTTCGTGGCAAAGTGACGGCTGATATTGTACTCTTTGAAAACCGAAGGGCTTAATGGTGACGTGAAACGAAGTGAAAATTAAAGTGAAATAAAGAGAAATACGCGCCACATTAACCACTTAATGACCGGGCCATTTTGCACGTTAATGACCAAGGATTATTTTTTGTTTTTTCATGGTCGCATTCCAAGAGTCGTAACTTTTTTTTTATTACGTCGACATAGCCGTATAAGGGCTTGTTTTTTGCGGGACGAGTTGTATTTTGTAATTGCACCATTTTTAGATGCTTACAATATATTGATTAACTTTTATTAACTTTATTTTAGGAGAGAATTGAAAATAAGCAGCTATTCCAGCATTAATTTTCACGTTATAAATTTATGCCCTTTACTATGCAGCATAAATAACATGTTACCTTTATTCTACGGGTCGGCACGATTACGAGGATACCAAATATGTAAAGGTTTTATATGTTTTCCTATGTTTGCACAATAAAAACCCTTTTAGAAAAAAATTACTTGTTTTTGCATCGCCGCGTTCCAAGAGCCGTCATTTTTTTATTTTTCCGTCGATGTGACCGTATGTGGGCTTGATTTTTGCGGGCCAATGCGTAGTTTTCATTAGTACTATTTTGGGGTACATAGGACTTATAGATTAACTTTTATTTTATTTTTTATGGGGGGAATGGGAGAAAAGAGAGAATTTTGCCGTTGTTTTTTGCGGGTTTTTTGGACGCCGTACATCCGGCGGTTTCATTAATGTGTTCATTTTATTGGTCAAGTTGTTACGATCGCGGGGATACCATATATGTGTATGTGTTATTTGTTTTGACACTTTTACTGAATAAAACCACTTTTTGGGCAAAAAAAGTAGTTTTATTTGATTTTGACTGTAATTATTTTATTTTTTTTCAACAAACTTTATTTAACTGATTGACATTTTTTTTTTAAGTCCCACCAGGGGACTTCACTATGCGATGTGCCGATCGCATATATAATGCTTTGGTATACTTAGTATACCAAAGCATTATTGCCTGTCAGTGTAAAACTGACAGGCAACCTGTTAGGTCATGCCTCCGGCATCGCCAAACAGGCAGTTGCGGAAGACAGACCTGGGGGTCTTTGTTAGACCCCCGGCTGTCATGGAAACCCGACGACGACCCGCGATTTGTTTGCGGGGGCGCCGATCGGGTGACAGAGGGAGCTCCCTCCCTCTGTCAAACACATTAGATGCATTTAATGGGTTAAACTGCCGGAATCGGAGCGCGCTTCGATTCCGGCAGTTGCAGCAGGAGCCAGGCTGTGTATAACAGCCGTGCTCCTGCCGCTGATCGCGTGGGTACACTGGCAGTACCCGCGCCATCACAGGACGGATATATCCGTCCTCCTGCGCGAACTAGCAGCTGCTGAGGACGGATATATCCGTCCTTCGGCGTTAAGGACAACGGTCAATGTGTTTTGAGTGCGCCATCTATTGGGAAAACGTGGGCATTACAGGGAAAGGGGGAAAAAAAGGAGGTTTTTACTATGATTTGGACAAGTTCGGCGGGCTGGATTAAAAAGCCTAACGGGCCGTATGTGGCCCGCGGGCCGTAGTTTGCCCATGTCTGCTCTAACCCCACATATATGGATCACATAAACAACACAAAAGTTTGAACAGCACATTCCAACAAAAATAAACAAAACGTGTAGACAGGTGCAAGAACGCCTGTGACTGCCAATTTATACAGCACACCAAAAATGGCGACCGCACACTGCGAACACTAATGCCACCTAAGCCACTAAATATAAATAAATGTGCATTACTGCTAAATCTACTTACAATAGGGAGGTTCTTAGTGCACAGTTTGATCGAAAAGTGTTTGCCCACCTGCCACGACAAGGCGTCCTCCATAGGTGGGGACCTACGCTGCACATACACCCAGAACTGGGACTTAGCCTACATATATATCTGGGGATGACACATTTTAGCTGTTTACCAAAACATATTGAATATACAGTTATATAATCAATATGGGCTTAAACTGCAGACTCTCAGCTTTTATTTGAGGGTATTCACATCCTAATTTGAGGAAGTGTTTAGGAATTACAGCTCTTTAATATGCAGCTGCCTCTTTTTCAAGGAACCAAATGTAATTGGACAATTATCTCAAAAGCTATGTAATGGGCTGCATGGGCTATTCCCTCGTTAATCCATCATCAATTAAGCAGGTAAATGGTCTGGAGATGATTCCACATGTGGCATTTGCATTGGAAGCTGTTGCTGTGAACCCGCAACATGAGGTCAAAGGAGCTCTCAATGCAAGTGAAACAGACCATCGTTAGGCTGAAAAAAAATGAAGAAATCCATCAGAGAGATAGCACAAATGTTAGGAGAAAAAGCCATTCACAACACCTACCCAAGTGAAGAACACTCTCCTGGAAGTAGGTGTATCAGTATCTAAATCTACCATAAAGAGAAGACTTCATGAGAGCAAATATAGAGGTTCACCACAAGGTGCAAACCATTAATCTGCCTCAAAAATAGAAAGGCCAGATTAGACTTTGCCAAACAACATCTAAAGAAGCCGCCCAGTTCTGGAACTGCATGAAACTAAGATCAACCTGTACCAGAATGATGGGAAGAAGAAAGTATGGAGAAGGCTTGGAACGGCTCATGATCCAAAGCACACCACATCCTCTGTAAAACATGGTGGAGGCAGTGTGATGGCATGGGCATGCATGGCTGCCAAAGGCACTGGGTCACTAGTGTTTATTGATGATGTGACTGAAGACAGAAGCAGCCGGATTAATTCTGAAGTGTTCAGGGATTTACTTTCTGCTCATATTTAACCAAATGCAGCAAGGTTGATTGGACGTCGCTTCACAGTACAGATGGACAATGACCTAAAACATACTGCGAAAGCAACCTAGGAGTTTATTAAGGCAAAGAAGTGGAATATTCTGCAATAGCCAAGTCAATCCCCAGATCTCAACACGATCGAGCTGCATTTCACTTGCTTAAGACAAAACTTAAGGCAGAAAGACCCTCAAACAAGCAACAACTGAAGACGCTACAGTAAAGGCCGGGCAAAGCATCACAAAGGAGGAAACCCAGCGTTTGGTGACGTCCATGGGTTCCAGACTTCAGGCAGTCATTGCCTGCAAAGGATTCTCTACAATATATTAAAAAATATATTTTTATTTATGGTAATGTTAATTTATCCAATTACATTTGAGCCCCTGAAATGAGGCGGCTGTGTAGAAAAATGGTTGCAATTCCTAAACGTTTCACAGGATATTTTTGCTCAACCCCTTGAATTAAACCTGAAAGTCTACACTTTAATTGCATCTCAGTTGTTTCAATTCAAATCCAATGTGGTGGCATGTAGAGCCCAAATCATGAAGATTGTGTCACTGTAATTCTGGACCTAACAGTATATATATATCCTTATTTAACTCTTTTTATTATTGCAGTATATCGTGAGTTTTACAGGCTCCTATTAAGTAATAGGACCACTAAGATGGCAGACCTGGGGACCTTCATTAGGCCCCTAGTCTGCCATGGCAACCATCGGTGCACTGCGATCGCGTCTCTGGAGGGCCGCTGGGACGTCGGTGCATCTAAGAGCAGGGCAGATTCTATATTTTCTTCTGCCTGAGGCGAAAATTGAAATGGCACCCCCTAGATCTTGATTGACATCCCCCTGGCTGTTTTACGTTGCTTCCAGCCTCCACCATCTCTTGCGGATGCGCCGTTGCATTGTACTCGCCTAGCATGCGCAGTGCAGCGATGAAGCCAGGCAGAGTACACCTCGCTGCACGGTGCATCGCCAATTAGTACAAGGCAATGGCGCATCCGATAAAGTTGGAGGCGACTGGTAGTGATGTATATCAGCCAGGGGGATGTCAATCAAACATGGAAAGGTGGGTTTGGAGGCAGGACTATGTGACTCTTCAGGATAGCGGCACTGCCCCATGAACCTTTATAGAGTAATTAGCATATAGCGTGCGCCGATTTAAAAGTTGATTTTATAGATTTTGCTGCATCTGAAAAAAACATACAGGGGAATGTTTGGAAATATTATCAGGTCATGTATTACCGCATGGTGGCGGTTCAAAGGGTTAAAACTACCTGACAGATTCCCATTAAATATACAATGAATTGAAAACAATTCCATCTGCCCTGCAATTTTGTTATTATAAATGTATCCTATATCATTACACTTGATATGCAAATAAAAATACTTCTGATTAAAGAAAGAATTGTTGAGTGCCAGATCTTCTTGTATATCTATATAATTACAGCTCCAGAACCAAGTTCATACATATACAGCACCAGAACCAAACTCAGTGCATATATATACAGCCCCAGAACCAAGGTCAGTACATATATACAGTACTAGAACCAAGCTCAATACATGTATACATCCCTAGAACTAAGCTCATAGATATATACAGTAGCAGAATCAAGCTCAATACATAAATACAGCACCAGAACCAAGCTTATACATATATACAGTACCAGAACAAAGCACAGTACATATATACAGCACCAGAACAAATCTCAGTACATAAATACAGCACCAGAACAAATCTCAGTACATAAATACAGCACCAGAACAATCTCAGTACATAAATACAGCACCAGAACTAAGTTCAGTACATAAGTACAACACCAGAACCAAGCTCAGTATATATACACTACCGTTCAAAAGTTTGGGGTCACCCAGACAATTTTGTGTTTTCCATGAAAACTCACACTTATATTTATAAAATGAGTTGCAAAATGACTAGAAAATATAGTCAAGACATTGACAAGGTTAGAAATAATGATTTTTATTTGAAATAATAATTTTCTCCTTCAAACTTTGCTTTCGTCAAAGAATGCTCCATTTGCAGCAATTACAGCATTGCAGAACTTTGGCATTCTAGCTGTTAATTTGCTGAGGTAATCGGGAGAAATTTCACCCCATGCTTACAGAAGCCCCTCCCACAAGTTGAATTGGCTTGATGGGCACTTCTTGCGTACCATACGGTCAAGCTGCTCCCACAACAGCTCTATGGGGTTGAGATCTGGTGACTGCGCTGGCCACTCCATTACAGATAGAATACCAGCTGCCTGCTTCTTCCCTAAATAGTTCTTGCATCATTTGGAGGTGTGCTTTGGGTCATTGTCCTGTTGTAGGATGAAATTGGCTCCAATCAAGCGCTGTCCGCAGGGTATGGTATGGCGTTGCAAAATAGAGTGATAGCCTTCCTTATTCAAAATCCCTTTTACCTTGTACAAATCTCCCACTTTACCAGCACCATCACATTACCTCCACCATGCTTGACAGATGGCGTCAGGTGCTCTTCCATTATCTTTTCAGTTGTTCTGCGTCTCACAAATGTTCTTCTGTGTGATCCAAACACCTCAAACTTCGATTCGTCTGTCCATAACACTTTTTTCCAATCTTCCTCTGTCCAATGTCTGTGTGCTTTTGCCCATATTAATCTTTTCGTTTTATTAGCCAGTCTCAGATATGGCTTTTTCTTTGCCACTCTGCCCTGAAGGCCAGCATCCCGGAGTCGCCTCTTCACTGTAGACGTTGACACTGGCGTTTTGCGGGTACTATTTAATGAAGCTGCCAGTTGAGGACCTGTGAGGTGTCTATTTCTCAAACTAGAGACTCTAATGTACTTGTCTTGTTGCTCAGATGTGCAGTGGGGCCTCCCACTTCTCTTTCTACTCTGGTTAGAGCCTGTTTGTGCTGTCCTCTGAAGGGAGTAGTACACACCGTTGTAGGAAATCTTCAGTTTCTTGGCAATTTCTCTCATGGAATAGCCTTCATTTCTAAGAACAAGAATAGACTGTCGAGTTTCACATGAAAGCTCTCTTTTTCTAGCCATTTTGAGAGTTTAATCGAACCCACAAATGTAATGCTCCAGATTCTCAACTAGCTCAAAGGAAGGTCAGTTTTATAGCTCCTCTAAACAGCAAAACTGTTTACAGCGGTGCTAACATAATTGCACAAGGGTTTTCAAGTGTTTTCTAATCATCCATTAGCCTTCTAACACAGTTAGCAAACACAATGTACCATTAGAACACTGGAGTGATGGTTGCTGGAAATGGGCCTCTATACACCTATGTAGATATTGCATTAAAAAAACAGACGTTTGCAGCTAGAATAGTCATTTAGCACATTAACAATGTATAGAGTGTATTTCTGATTAATTTAATGTTATATTCATTGAAAAAAACTGTGCTTTTCTTTCAAAAATAAGGAAATGTCAAATTTCTAAGTGACCCTAAACGGTAGTGTATATATTCTACAGTAGAGCTTCAGATATGTTACATTAGTGATCCTGAGTTACAGCCTGTGTTATATTCCAGAGCTGTGTGGACAATTCTGCAAGTCATTACTGGAAACAGTCAACAAACATGACATCCGACAGACCCCTATCCTCCTGTAATGCAGGGTCAGTTGGTTTAATGTACAGTGATTGCTAAAAGACTAAGCTTCCCAGAAAGCAAACGACCAAAGCAAGCTCGTGCAGAAACTGAACAAGGAGGATATGCTGGAAAATTTCAGCTCCGAATCTAATAAATTGTGAACGCACCTCTGCAGTATAATACAGGCTGTAACTCAGGATCAGTACAAGATAAGTGATGTAATGTGTATATACACAGTGACTCCACCAGCAGAATAGTGAGTGCAGCCCTGGAGTATAACAAAGGCTATAACTTAGGATCAGTACAAGATAAGTAATGTAATGTATGTACACAATGACTCCACCAACAGAATAGTGAGTGCAGCTCTGGAGTATAATACAGGATGTAACTCAGGATCAGTACAGGATAAGTAATGTAATATATGTACACAGTGACTCCACCAGTAGGATAATGAATGCAGCTCTGGAGTATAATTCAGGCTGTTTCTCAGGATCAGTACAAGATAAGTAATGTAATGTATGTACAAACTGACTCCACCAGAAGAATAGTGAGCGCAGCTCTGGGGTATAATATAGACTGTAACTCAGGATCAGTACAGGATAAGTAATGTAATGTATTTACAACATGACTCCACTAGTAGAATAGGGAGGGCAGCTCTGGAGTATAATATAGACTGTAACTCAGGATCAGTACAGGATAAGTAATGTAATGTATTTACAACATGACTCCACTAGCAGAATATGGGGTGCAGCTCTGGAGTATAATATAGTCTGTAACTCAGGATCAGTACTGGATAAGTAATATAATGAATTCACAAAGTATCTTCACTTTTTTGGTAGCTTATATTTATGTATCAACTGTTCAAAGGTTGAGATTCAATTTAAAGTTGTTTTGCAGCCGACAACATTTTTCACTTATTCACCGGTTAGGTAAAAATGCTATATCAGTCAGGGTTCGACTGCTGAGACCCCCGGCAATTGCCAGAACGGAGTATCCATGACCCCCATTCCCCCAACCGCAGGATGACGCCTAGCAGGAGATTGAATGGAGTGGAGGTTTGGCATGCACAGTGCTGCTACATTCAACGTTTAAACATTTGAGTGCTTTTTCCCAGCAGTCGGACCCCCACTGATCTATCAGTGGATAGATGAAGCATGCTGTAGACTGGAATACCACTTTAGTTATGGAAACTACAGTCTTTAGGAGACTTTTCCTTTAAATGGAACCTGTCACGTTGAAAATGTTATAGAGCGGGAGAAGCTGAGAAGATAGATATTTAGTTTTGTAGCAAAAGATTCAGTATATCTAATAATGTATCCATTTAAATCTCTGCTCATTCTGGCCTTAGGAGTCCAGTGGGCGGTCCTAATCACTGATTGTCAGCTATCTCTGTATTCACACTCATACAGGGAAGGCTGTCAATCACTGCTTAGGACCGCCCACTGGACTCCTAAACCCACAATGAGCAGAGGTTTAAATTAATAAATTACAATTTATAATAAATCTTTTGTTATCAATCTGCTCAGCTCCTAAAGCTCTATAACATGGTGTCTGGTGATTGGACTGCAGGCAGCACAGGTTCCCTTTAAATATGTGATTGTCCTGGTCCAATATACCCCCTGTGCTTGGGAATAGACTAACATAAGTGCAGAAATGTCCTATAATCAGCTGTGATAAATGACCTGCATTTACTGTGGATTCTGCTTGTTATTTTGTATAGTGCATTCTATAATCATACCTTTCCCTCCTATCAGCCAGTTAATAACATAGAGAATTATACGAAACACGGTGGATGGAAACACGTGGTTCACCTTTCACCGTGATTACAATACGCGGTTTGTTGATCACAATTGTTTGTTTTGTTTCTTCGGATTCATAAACAAAATTAGTATTGGGACAAAACCCAACTGAAGAAGTTGTGTAGATCAGGCATGCATCAGCACAAGGCAAATTACCAGGAAAAAGAAGAGTTCAGCACCAGAGTCATCTTCTCTTGTGTTCAAAATTCTTATTAAAGGGGTTCTCTGGTATTTTAACATTAAATGTTAATCATTAAGATTGTGCATAAATGCTTGATCGTGTGGGTCTGACCTCTGACCTCTGACGATTAGCGCAGTGAAGGAGTCGCAGTGCTCCTGACAGTGATGCATCCCCTTAACCCCATAGGAACAGCAGCTCATTCATATGGTCAGCTGGGAATGGGGCAAGCTGTTTTCATGTCAGTTGGGTTGTCACAAGATTACAACCTACCCATAGTATAGGTGATAAATATCTGACCTCACTGTTTCGAAGCCCTGTTCCTCTTCACTGCACAATCGCAGTGGGGAGGAGCTCGAATGGTGTGGAGGACAAGCTTGCGCCCTGTCACTCCTTTCAATGTCTATGGGGCTTACAGAAACAATTGAGCGATGTACTAGGCTATCTTCGTCAGTCCCGTAGACTTTGAATGGAGCGGCACTGTGCATGCTTCTCCTCCATTCCTTTCAAGCTCCTCCTCACTGCGATCGTGATCTAGTGATCAGTGGTCGGTCCCAGCAGTGGGGCCCCCCGTGGTCAGACATTTATAATCTATCCTGTGGACTGGTGATGAATGTCAGTTTTGAGACAACCCCTTCAATTAACATGAATTTGCCTTGTCTACTATAAAGTTAGGTTCTTTTCTACTTTGGTGTACATATTACATTGCCCCCAAAACAGTGCTTGACGTTTAGACATTTCAATCATATTGCCCCACAAATAGTTTCATACGATGTCCTCAAAACATACCAGTCAATGTCCGCAGAGTCAGTCAGTGTCCCTAAATCAGTCAGTGTTCCAAAAAAAGTGCCAGCCAGTGTCCCCAATATCCGCCAATGACTCCAATAATTAGCCAGCTGCAGCTTCAGTATCAGACACGGCACCCATCACTAAGGTTGGGAGTGGTGTCTTGAGGAGATACCATGATTGCTAAGTTAAGAGTAGGGTTTTTCTGGCCAGGTTCTTGCTTCTTGGCTTTTGGCTAAGATCGAGTGTAGTACCTGCTCTTATCTGAGGTTAGTAATCATCCCTGCTGGTGGGCGCCCGCCATCGTAGAGGGATGACAGAACCCCAAGGAGAGGGCCAGAGAACCACACGGTTGACGCTATGGGTCAGGTAGCTTGAAAGTCTGAGTTGCTAAGTGCCCTTGAAGTGGTGACCCTGGGGTGCCCGAACTCACTGGGGGTGGAATCCTACTGAGTGATTGCACATTTGCACACACTTGTCTTTCATGCTATTTGAGCACACACCTTTATTTTCCCGGCCTTCTGGCTGGCAAATTAAGAATTTTTATATCTGGTGACTGTCAAGGCTGTATCACAGCGCACATTCACTTATTTAATATTGTTTTTTCACTGTGTGTTTGTCACAAACATTTCTGGGATGCGGTACATTTTTGGGACCCTCCTGAGGTCTAGGGGGAAAATGTGGTTCCGTTTTTCCCTGCAACCCGGCCTACCTTCTTCTTCTGAGGAGGAGAGGTGCAAACCAGATATAGGCTCTTAGGTGGACACTGGGGTGGCAGTCCAGGTAGAAGCCTAGGAGTGTTGTTGGGTCTTCCTGAGCTTCGATGAGGGGGGACCATCGATCCTTGATACTTTGGGCCTACAGTTCAGAGGGTCGGGGAATGGTTATGCTGGGCCTCTCTCCTATAGGATAAGGACTGCGATAGACCGCATCCTTTGTGCACTTTTTTGTGTGGCACCTCTGCACTTTTTTTTGCACTTTGGGTGCTAGAATACAGGACTCAGACTTTCAAAAAAACAACAGACATGGCCCCCAAAAAGTGCCATTCACAGTACCCTAAAAAAAACACAATGCCGACATACATAGCCAAAAAAGAAAAGGTCAATGAAGCAGCACAATTCCCGGTATGTAAGATGGTTTCACGCCTGTATCGGACAAACCCCCTCCGATCATCTACAACATTTCTATTCGAATTCGGACCACATCACGTATCTCCAATAGTATCCAAAAAGTATTTATTCGTCAAACATCTATATAAGACAGCAACGTTTTGACCCGTAAAACTATGTGGTATTTCTCAAGCCTAACAATAAGTCTGAATAGAAAAGAGGGTTTATTTCGACTTTTTGTTAGGCTTGAGAAAGGCCCATATGTATTAAGGGTAGAAAATTTGCTGTCTTATATGGATGTTTGACGAATAAATACTTTTTGGATACTATTGGAGATGCGTGCTGTGGTCCGAACATGCTTAGCCAGTCACAATGCACCCTATATAGAGATATGCACAAATACCTCCATGTAGCTCAATTCAGAGATGCCTCCTAACAAAAAAGTGCTGACTTCAATATGCCCTCAAAATATTGCAGATGCTGTATACCTTTTCTGTGTTCCCTCGCTGCGACTCCTCTCTTCTAGTTACGTACATGTGAGCAGCAGAGGATGGCACACGAAGAGGAACTTCCAGCAGTAGCAACCTGTGACATATCCCTAGGAGAGTGATGACCGATGCATATGTAGCACATACATAAATGAATAATACAAAATATATAGTACAATATAATATATACCATAATGTAAAGTAATGTAATAATCGATTATATTTATATGATACACGTCAATAAAACATTTTCATTGACATCTCTGTAAATAATATTCGTAGAATCATCACGTTCTGATGTCAGTACCTGAGGCGCGGCTTATCCCATCCTGCAGAACACATCTGTCACAGATCTCTTCTGTAGGAAGTTCCTTCTCCTGTGCCAATTACTGAAATGTAGGGCTCCCTTTTTCTTTAAGAAGAGATTCTCCAGCAGCTGCAGTATATTATACAGTTCTGTGCCCCAGCTGCTGCAGACCTTCTTTATGAAAAGGGGGGTTTCATGTTAATTAATGAATAGAGATCAGCAATTTCCCTTTTCACACAGTTTTGACACGTTTTTTGATGCGGAAACCGCACCGGAAAAAGGGCCAAAAAACGACCGAAAACGCCTCCTATTGATTTCAATGGGAAAAAGAAGCGACATGCCCTATCTTTGGCCATTTACGTCTCTGACCTCCCATTGACATCAATGGGAGGTAGAAAAAGCATTTTTCGGTGCGTTTTTTGCCTGCGGCGCTCAATGGCCGTGGGTGAAAAACGCTGCAAAAAACGTCGTGAAAAACGTGGCAAACAGCGTGCAGGCAGATCAAAATCAGTTTCATCCTGCAAAAAAACTCTGTGTGAACATACCCAAAGGGTATGTTCACACGCTTAACAAAAAACTGCTGAAAATACAGAGCTGCAACTTGCGTCTTTTGATGCGTTTTTTATGGCCGTTTTTGGAGCTGTTTTTCTATTGAGTCATTGAAAAACGGCTCCAAAAACGGCTCAAGAAGTGACATGCACTTCTTTTTACGAACTGCCACGTGAAAAATGCCCCGTGGGAACGGAACGCCGTTTTTCCCATTGAATTCAATGGGCAGATGTTTGGAAGCGTTCAGCCCCCGCATTTATAGTCGTTTTTCAGGGCGTTTACGGCCCGAAAAATGGCTGATAATAGGTCGTGTGAACATGCAAGTGTTCTACAGCATCTGAGGTATGAATTATATGATAAAGAATATTAGAATTCACCTCGGAGTATAAACCCGTATATATGACCTGTATAAATGCACTGACTGCAGCCGCTTTCGTATGGTCACAGAGCTCCTTGGTGACAAGATCTCCTTATAATTTACAGTAGGGTGGGAATTATCCCATATAAATTACTTACATACACATCAATAGAAAAAGTCCTCTGATGAGTATTATAAATATTTAATAGTAATTTAGCAGTTTTGCATACATAGCGATTAAAGGTCTAGATACGTCCCCTCAGGTTGGCGTAAGGCAGAATTTTTGCCCCACGGTAACATTTTATCTGGACTCACAGATGTGTTTTTCATGGAAAGTCTATCCTGTCTATATTTAGACACTGGAACAGACGGCTTAACATAATAAACCTTTTAATTTTTTTGCAAATTGCCCTGTGTGTTCTCTTTATTTGTCCAGCTGTTTGGTTTGTTTTTAGATTTTTCCCTTGTCTTTAAAATTATGTACCCTCATGCATTAAAATGAGCCAGGTTGTAGCTATAGGGGTGCAGAGGTAGCAGTCACACCAGGGTTGTGGTGCCTTGGGTGGCCCAAATGCCTCTCTGCCAGATGTGTGGCACGAGATGAACCATTTTTGATTTTGTGATACTCTGTCACGAGATATCTCTGCTTTTTGTGTCTATGTGGCCACCCAGTGGTTGTGATGTGCATTGCATTCTGTCAAGGGTTTTCTCGATATTGTATTGAAATGGTTTCATGAGATATTGTAGTCCTTAACCAAATTCATGCAAAGGTAAGGATGGACACATCTGTAGATTGGAGGCATTGTTACTATTGTATTGGGAACAAGGTACTTGAAGTTACACCTCTGCAAATGAGTTTTTTTTTGTAATCTAAATTCAGTTATGTACAATGGTGGTCATTGTAATGGCTGTAATATGGATGCAAAAATGCAGCCATATTACTGTTATGTGAAATATTCCTTATATCTAGGGAAGCAATCAAGCCCGGTAGACCACCATCCGAGCTGGTGTTAACACTGGAAAGCTGGTGTGGGTATAACATTTTAACCGGCAATAGGAAGTGCAAGATTCCTTCCTATTAGTATTGGATACACCCTCCGTTGCCATACATGTCCAGCCCTAGGAACCAGAGACACTCACATTCAGCAGCCGGACTTGTGCACATTGCCTGCCTGCTCAGTGCCGAGATGCAAGAGCATAGGTAGGAGTGACTTGCTGACCAATTTACAGGGATACACCCCAAAACCACTCCAGTGATGGGCACTGAAGTAAAGTAAAGGTTTAGAGATATGTAGAGATTTACATGTTACTCAATGGATGTAATGTAACCAGTAGCGTAGCTGTAAAGGATCTGCCAGGCACAGCTTCGGGGTTAACTCCCTTAATTAATCAGTCAGCACCTGAATCTACATCCCTGAGACTGACTCCAGCTTCCACCACTCAGGCTGGCAGGCTTAGGAGTGGGAGAGCCTATCGCAGCCTGGCCAGACTCAGCTAGCCCCCGCCCTCTGTCTATTTATACCTGCATTTCCTGTTCCTCCTTGCTTGTTATTCTTTTTCGTGTGGTTTCCTGGCCCAGCTACAGCTCCTTCTATTTTGTTCCTGCTCCATACAGTCCCTGGCTTACTGACTACTCTTCTGCTCTTCGTTTGGTACCTCGCACACTCCTGGCTTGACTCGGCTCGTTCACCACTCTGGTTGCTCACGGTGTTGCCGTGGGCAACTGCCCCTTTCCCTTGCTTGTATTCCCTTGTATGTTTGTCGTGTTTGTCGTGCACTTACTGAGTGCAGGGACCGCCGCCCAGTTGTACCCCGTCGCCTAGGGCGGGTCGTTGCAAGTAGGCAGGGACAGAGTGGCGGGTAGATTAGGGCTCACTTGTCCGTTTCCCTACCCCCGGTCATTACAGTAGCTATAGGGGTTGCAGCAGTCGCAATTGCGACCGGGCCCCGAAGCCAGGGGTGCCCGCGCCCCCTCCCCCTGCATCACATCAATAAAAAGTTACCATAGTAACTCGGGCCGCGGGCCCCTGTTACTATAGTAACTGACAGTACTTACCTTCCTGGTTCCGGAGCGTAGCGGAGGTCCTGACGTCACAGCGCTGTGCGCCGCGCAAAATATCGTGATCCTGGATAGAGTCAGGACAGAACTTCCGTCGCGGCTGAAGAGGAGGGTAAAATTAATATTTTGAAGGGGCCGCAGCACTCGTACAACAGCTGCTTCCCCTTCATTCCGGTCACTTGCTCACAAAGTAAATCCGTGTCGGCGATTTACAGTGTGAGCGAGTGAGGGAAATGAAGGGGAAGCAGCTGTCATACGAGTGCGGCAACCCCTTCAAAACAGCTGATTGGCGGGTCCCAGGAGACGGACCCAGACACATCAGCTATTGATGGCCTATCCTGAGGATAGGCCATCAATGTTTAGGGACTGGACAAGCCCATTAAGGCTATGATGTGGCAGTCTTAGAGGGCCCATGAGACAGGATCACAGATTGTGTGATGCTGTCTGCTGGGCCCTGTATCTAAGCCAATCACATGGTAGGCTTAGATACATGGCCCATGTGTGATACTGTCTGATGGGCCCTGTATTTAAGCCTACCACACGGCGGGTTTAGATACAGGGCCCCAGCACACAGTAATCTTATACTGTATAAGATTACTGTCTGCTGGACCCTGTATCTAAGCCTACCTTATGATAGGCTTAGATACAGGGTCCCACAGACAGTATCACACATGGGCCCTGTATCTAAGCCTAACACATAGTTACATAGTTACATACTTAGTACGGCTGAAAAAAGGCACATGTCCATCATGTTCAACCAAGGGACGGGAAAAGGAAAGGGAAAAATTTCTACACATAGGAGCTAATACTTTTTAGTTATAGGAAATTATCCAAGCCTTTTTTGCAGCCATCTGCTGTCCCTGCTGTGACCAGCTCCTGCGGTGACTATTCCATAGATTCACAGTTCTCACAGTAAAAAAGGCTTGTCGCCTCTGCTGGTTGAACCTTTTTTTATCCAGACGGAGGGAGTGCCCCCTTGTTTTTTGAGGGGGTTTTACATGGAACAGGATTTTACCATATTTTTTGTATGTGCCATTAATATATTTATATAAATTAATCATGTCCCCCCTTAGTCGTCTTTTTTCAAGGCTAAATAGGTTTAATTCTTTTAATCTTTCCTCATAACTTAGATTCTCCATGCCCCTTATTAGCTTCGTTGCTCTTCTTTGTATTTTTTCTAACTCCAGGGCATCCTTTCTATGAACTGGAGCCCAGAACTGAACTGCATATTCTAGATGAGGCCTCACTATTGCTTTGTAAAGTGGCAATATTACATCCCTGTCCTGCGAGTCCATGCCTCTTTTAATACACGACAATATCCTGCTGGCCTTTGAAGCAGCTGATTGACACTGCATGCTGTTATTTAGTTTATGATTTACAAGTACACCCAGATCCTTCTCAACAAGTGACTCCCCCAGTGTAGCTCCCCCTAGGACATATGATACATGCAGGTTGTTAGTACCCAGATGCATAACTTTACATTTATCTACATTAAACTTCATTTGCCAATTGGATGCCCAAACACTTAATTTGTTTAAATCCGCTTGCAATTCACAAATATCTTCCATAGACTGAACTATATTACATAGCTTGGTGTCATCTGCAAAAATAGAAATAGTGCTATTAATCCTATCCTCTATATCATTAATAAATAAGTTGAATAATAGTGGTCCCAGCACTGAACCCTGGGGTCACCACTTATAACCGGGGGCCATTCAGTGTAGGAATCATTGACCACAACTCTCTGGATACAGTCCTTGAGCCAATTCTCAATCCAATTACAAACTATATTTTCTAAACGTTAGACGTTAGACGTCTATGAGGGACAGTGTCAAATGCCTTTGCCAAGTCCAAAAACACTATATCCACAGCGGCCCCTCTGTCTAGGCTTCTGCTCACCTCTTCATAAAAAAAGATTAGGTTAGATTGACAACTTCTGTCCTTAGTAAAAGCGTGCTGGCTGTCACTTATAATACTATTTATTGTCACATAATTCTGTATATAGTCCCTCAATAGCCCCTCAAACATTTTCCCCGCGATGGATGTTAAAGGGAATGTGTTGCCAGAAAAACATGTTGTTTTTTTTTAAATTAAACATTTAGTGTGTAGGTGATTAAACATTGTTCAAATTTTTTTTATTTTTTTCACGAGTCAGGAAATATTATAAATTAATTCTAATTTATAATATTTCCCATTGCTGGTCACTAGATGGAGCTATTCACAAAATTGCAGCATTGCAAAATTGGGTAAAAAGCCCTCGCTCTAGTGAGCTCTCAGCATCCCCCCCCCCTCCTTTATCCTGGCTAGTGCCGGGATAAACGAGGGGTTTGAACGGTCTAACCTCCTACACTGTGTGTCGCCATTTTTTGAGCTAACACACAGTGTAGAAGGTTTACATACAGTAGTAAACGTACACAAACACGAACATACATAGAAATCTCTTACCTGCTCCTGCCGCCGCGGCTCCCTCCGGCCCGTCCGCTCCGTCTGCTGCCGCTGGTCCAAGTGCACAAGTCCGGAAGCCGCGACCGGAAGTAGCAATCTTACTGTCCGGCCGCGACTTCCGGTCCACAGGAAAATGGCGCCGGACGGCGCGCATTTCAAATTGGACTGTGTGGGAGCGGCGCATGCGCAGTTCCCACACAGACGGCGTACATGTTAGTGGATGGAACGGGCCCCGTTCGCAGTCCCTATGGGACTGTTGCTGCCGTATTCCATGTCTGTATGTGTCGTTAATCGACACATACAGAAATGGAAAAAAAAATGGCAGCCCCCATAGGGAAGAAAAAGTGTAAAAATAAGAAAAAGTAAAACACAAACACACAAATAAATATAAACGTTTTTAATAAAGCACTAACATCTTTAACATATTAAAAAAAAAATTGTGATGACACTGTTCCTTTAAGCTTACTGGTCTATAATTACCCGGGGAAGACCTAGAGCCCTTTTTTAAAATAGGCACCACATTTGCCCTGCGCCAGTCCCTTGGCACTATACCAGTCACTAGAGAATTTAGCTTGGACCATATCTACATACATCCAATTCAGTATATCAACTGATATATTAACAGCACTGGCACCGGCTACATCAGCTGCTCTTTCTTCTGTTGTATATACAGAGCTAAAGAACCCATTTAGTAACTCTGCCTTCTCTTGATCCCCTGTGACCAACTCCCCATTACCACTATCTAGGGGTCCTACATGTTCAGACCTTGGCTTTTTAGCATTTATATACTTTAAGAATTTTTTGGCATTTGTTTTACTATCCTTGGCCACCTGCCTTTCATTTTGTATTTTTGCTAATTTTATTACATTTTTACAGATTTTATTAAGCTCTTTATATTTTACAAAGGCTACAGATGTACCCTCACATTTGTATTTTTTAAATGCCCTTTTTTTGTCATGTATTGCCCCTTTCACAGAAGGTGTAAGCCATGTGGGATTTAATTTTAGTCGTTTATACTTGTTACCTATAGGAATAAATTTTGCACTATAATTACCCAAAGTAGATTTGAAAATCTCCCATTTATCATTTGTCCCATTAGTTAACATTAGTTTTTCCCAGTCTATATCCTGAATTGCAGCCCTCATCCTGGGGAAATTGGCTTTCTCATTACTAAGGCGAGGCTTAATGTTAGCCGGTGCAGAGGCTACACTAACCCCCATTATTACCCCGGTACCCACCACCACCAGGAGTACTGGGAAGGCACCAGGGCGGCCAGTGACGGGCAGGCACCAGGGCGGCCGCAGGCTGGTAGTATTAGGCTGGGGAAGGCCAAAAACATTGGCCCTTCCCACCCTGGTAATGCTGCCTGCTGCTGCTGTGTTGTATCTGGCTGGTTATGAAAATTGGGGGGGACCCCACATCGTTCTTTCCAATTATTATTATTATTTTTTTTTTTTAAATGACGTGGGGTCCCCCCCATTTTTAATAACCAGCCAGATACAATAAAGCAGCAGCAGCCTAGCATCACCAGGGTAGGAAGGGCCACTGTTTTTGGCCTTTCCCCTCCTGATAATACCAGCCTGCAGCCACCCCAGTGGCCGACCATCACTACAGATGGTCAAGTACTGGATCGTACCCGGCTCTTCCCTGCACCCCTGGTGGCGGTGGGTACCGGGGTAATAAAGGGGGTTAGTGTTAGCCTCTGCATCCGCTAACACTAAGCCCCGCCTTAGCAATGGATGCTGTCAATCAGCCAGCGGCCATTACTAAGGTGGTAGTAATATAGTTTAAAAAAAAAACACAAAGACATAGAAAAAATATTTTATTGAAATAAAAAAAAAAAACACACAGCCCTCATTAACCATTTTATTGTTATTAAAAAAAAAGCCGTCATCGAAGTAGTCCTGGAATCCGACGTAGTCCAACGACCGAAGCTGTAAGAAAACACACAAAAAAAACGATTAGTAACACGTGTTAGGCTTAGATACAGGGCCCATGTGTGATACTGTCTGTGGGACCCTGTATCTAAGCCTACCACAAGGTAGGCTTAGATACAGGGTCCAGCAGACAGTAATCTTATACAGTTTAAGATTACTGTGTGCTTTGGCCCTGTATCTAAACCTACAGTTTGGTAGGCTTATATACAGGGCCCATCAGACAGGATCACACATGGGCCATGTATCTAAGCCTACCATGTGATTGGCTTAGATACAGGGCCCAGCAGACAGGATCATGCATGGGCCATGTATCTAAGCCTACCATGTGATTGGCTTAGATACAGGGCCCAGCAGACAGGATCACACAATCTGTGATCCTGTCTCATGGGCCCCCTAAGCCTGCTACATCATAGGCTTAGGAGCTGTGCAGTCCCTAAACATTGATGGCCTATCCTCAGGATAGGCCATCAATATCTGATGTGTCTCTCGGGACCCGCAAATCAGCTGTTTTGAAGGGGCCGCAGCAGTCGTACGAGAGCTGCTTCCCCTTCATTTCACTACTCGCCCACACTGTGAATCGCCGACACGGATTCACAGTGTGACCGGAATGAAGTGACCGGAATGAAGGGGAGCAGCTCTCGTATGAGTGCTGCGGCCCCTTCAAAACAGCTGATTGGCGGGTCCCGGGAGTCGGACACCGCCAGTCAGGGCTAACCTTACCTTCCTCTTCGGCCGCGGCGGGAGTTCTGTCGTCTCGATGCTGTGCGCGGCGTATAGCGCTGTGACGTCATGCGCTGCGCACAGCGCTTGACATCAGGACCTCCGCTGCGATCCGGAACCAGGAAGGTAAGTAAAGTATGTTACTATAGTAACAGGGGCCCGCGGCCCGAGTTACTATAGTAACTTTTTATTGATGTGGTGCGGGGGGCCGTGGGCCCCCCTGGCTTCGGGGCCCGGTCGCATTTGGGACCGCTGCGACCCCTATAGCTACGCCAGTGCATGTGTGATACTGTCTGCTGAGCCAATGTATCTAATCCTATCCATAGTTTATAGGGTCGTAGTGCTATAGATATGCTATGCTGTCTCCTATACACACACACACATTTTTTTTTGGGGGGGGGACATATGTATTGGGGCTATTTCCCCTGACATTTTAAGTCCTCAGTGACACCCATGGCTGCTAGTGCTGCATTGTTGGGTCACTTAGGAGACCCAGCGATGCAGCAGAAAGCTGCGGACCGTCGGCCATGAGAAGTTTACGGGAGGGGGGGGCAATAAGAACTTTTGCATCGGGGCCCATGAGCCTTTAGCTACGTGCCTGAATGTTACTTATTGGTGCTTGAGATCATGCTGGGACTTCCTGCTGGGAGAGAGGAAAAGATAGCTGCTTCCTTCACTATCTCAGCTGTGGGCTATTTACATGGATGCTGTAGAGAAATCAAAGTCTGCAATTCTGGTTTATATTTATGGATTTTTCCTCTTTTTTTGGTGAGTTCTTTGAATGCAAAAGTTGCAGTAAACATCTAACACTGTGAGCAAAGGGAAAGATGCAGAAGAGTAACCTAAGGCTCCTGGGCCCCATTGCAAAATCTGTAACAGGGTGCAAACTATCATGCATCATTTATGGTCTCCTTATATGGGGCAGAGACCAATTGGCCCCAGTGGAAACATGAATGCAAGAAGCGATAACCACTGTCTGTTCCTAATATAACCTGTCAATAACATTTCCCCATCATGCCGTTATATCATCGGGACTAGTATACTGCCATTAAGTAATGGCAATATAGCGGCCAAGTCATTGAATTGTTTATAATTGCATTATTTTTTGTGCCATCTGTTTGTATTCAGCACAATTCTTTTTTGTTTTGTGCACGTCTCTCTCTTGGATTCAGTTTCTAGAACTTGATTTGTTTATATAAAATATAAAATTCAAGGATGATCGAAAAACCACAGCAATCTTCAGTATCCAAAAATATTCAGAGAAAGATGAAGTAACTTGGACAATTTATTTGGAACCAGTTAACTCTCACAAACTCTTAAACCTTGTCGACATTTGCTGAGCAGTTTAATGCTGCCTATTGTTCTCTGTTATCTGCCATGTCAGGATGGCAAGAGCCGGATTACATGGTGCCCGTGGAAGTCCATGGGTGACCATGTAATACAAGGTTGGACTGCTTCTTTCAGAGCAATAGCCGGTCTTCGCACCAGCTCTCCAGTCTAGCTAATAGCTGGCTACCGAATTTATATGACATTCATATGCCTAAAAATTGCATATGACATGGGTTATCCTGAGTGTACAACATCCGTCGCAGCCATTTTTTGTTTTATTTCATTTTCGTTTTTTCCTTCCGGCCTTCCAAGAGCCATAACTTTTCTATTTTTTTAACAAAGCTGTATGAGGGTTTTTTGTTTTTTTTGCAGGACAAGTTTAATAGTAACAAAACATATAACGTACCGGGAAACACTTCATAATAATTTGTGGAGAATCGAAAAATAACAGCAATTTCGTCATTGTATTTTGGGGTTTGATTTTATGGCGCTCACCACACTGTAAAAATGAATTGTTAACTTTATTCTGCGGTTTAGTACAACTAGAGCGATATCAAAATTATACAGTTTTATGTTTTTTTTACTACTTTTAGACAATAAAAACTCTTTGTTAAAAAAATCTTTGTGTCGCCAAGCCAAGCCCCATAACTTGTTTTTTAGTCGCTAGAGCTGCATTAGGGTTTTTGGTTGTTTTGTTTTTTTTTTGCTGTGCAGGCTGTCATTTTTATTTGTACTATACATTTAAGATTTTTTTGTTCCCCTCTTATTTTTTCGGGAGGCGAGGTAAATATAGCAATTCTGTGTTTTTTTGTTTTACGACGTTTACCGTGCAGTAAAATAAAGTTATATTGTACAAATATGGATTGTTATGGTTGCAGCCATACCAAATATGTTTTGTTTTTTTATTGATTACCCACTTTTAGGGGAAAAAAATGAAAATGTTTTTTTAACGTTTACTTTTTTTCCTATATTCTTAAAAACTTTATTAAGGTAAATTTAACTTTTTTTGTCTTACTGGGGCACTTGAATATGTGATCAATATTTTGCTTGCACAATACACTGCAATACTTTAGTATTGCAGTGTATTGTGAATTTTGCGTTTTCCGATTAAGCCCTGAGAGGACCAAGGTGGTAAACCTGGGCACCTATATTAAGCTCCCGACTGCCATGACAACTCATTGGCACCCTGTGATTGCATTGCGGGAGGGCCAATGGGGTGACAGAGGCTGTCTAACGGCCTAGATGCAATGGTCGCTATTAACTGGGGCATCTAAGCAGTTAAACGAACGGGATCAGTGTTATCTCTGTGGGACAGGGACATCAACCAGTAATATTACATTTGTGTGTGTGTGTGTGTGTGTGTGTGTGTGTGTGTGTGTGTGTGTGTTTTGTTTTTTACTTTTTGAAGCACCAGTTTGGTTTTATTTAGTGATTAATGAGATCTTACTCCAATAGCACAGGTCATTTGCAGCATGATTTGGAAATCCTCCTCCATGTGTTCCCTGCAGGAGGCTGACATCCCCCCTCCTCCCTCAGGCTTAGTTCAGCTCTGCTACATTGAATCACAGGCTTAACATCTGAACACAGCTTGCAGAATGAAAAACAGGTGGAATGTCGTCCAAGTGCAACATGCAGCGTTACATAATGTCTTATGTCCACACTTGTGTCCAGTACGCACTAAAGTTGTCCCCTCTGCTTTGTCCTATTTTCAGGACTGGGATGGGAAATGCATCAAACGGGAGACGCTCAAATCCAAATCAAAGTTCAGTGACTTCTATGGAGAGCAGATGTCTGGTACATGGTGACCGCAATGTGCTGCTCGTATCAGTGTGGCAGGCTGTGCCATAAAGCCGCTATAAGAAAATATATGGAGGGGGACCACTGCCGTGTTCACTGTATACGGGCATCTCATCTTCATAGAGATCAATGAAATACTGGACATAAGCATCTGCCCCAATCATCAAATATAGCAGAGGCAGTAATCCGTACTGCACAGCATCAATGTCATAGCTAGACTTTCCTTCACCCAGGGCAAAAATTATGTTGCCCTAGCCCTGTATCTAAACACCCTGGCAAAGGTAGAGTGGCTTATTGGTTCTCACGTCTACCCCGGGTACCTAGCACATGCTCCAACTAACTACACCCTTGCACTGTGTCACGTTGGGTACCCACTGGGCCGTATCGCCATAACGGTATGGCAGCTGGCCAACAGGACGCAAGTCACAGTCTATAGTTCGTATAGTGTACCAGTGGCAGCTCGGACAGTAGCAAGACAGGCTTGGCTGGGACTAGGCAGCAGGCAGACGTCAGGCGTGGTGTAGCAGGACAGGTGTGCTATACAGCACAGCACGACTACAGCTCAGCACAGCACAAGAACGGGGAACACTGGGAACTTGAAAACACTAGGAGACCATTTGCTTAGACAAACTTTGGGTAGACAAAAACGCTCAGGCATTGCAGGAAGGAGTTGGGCCCGTCTTATAGTCCAGGGTGCTCATGGGCTAATTTAGTACTAATTTGAGGTGCGTGCTCTGGCCATTTAAGAGTGGGCACGTGCGTGCGGTCCCTACGGGACCCGGACGGGAGAAGCGAAAGTGAGCGCTGGCATCTCCTGAGGAGGAGATGGGGACCAGCGCTCACAATTCCATGGCTGCGGGCGTCAGGTGGTGAGTGAAACTGACGGCCCGCAGTCATGGGCATGACCGTATCCCCACTTTTACGCCCCCTCCTCTTGGGGCCAGAACGAGAGAGAAACTTCTTCAGGAAGGTAGGGGCATTGAGGTTCTCTTCTGGCTCCCAGGACCTTTCTTCAGGACCAAACCCCTTCCAATCCACAAAATAAAAGGTTCTTCCACCCACTCTTTTGGTGTCCAGGATCTCCTTTACCTCAAAAGTCTCTGATGAACCGCTGGGAGCCACTGCAGGAGTAGAAGTCTTGGAGTAGCGGTTCAAGATCACCGGCTTCAGCAGGGAGACATGGAATTAGTTGGGGATCTTGAGGGTAGGAGGCAGCCGAAACTTGTAGGAAACGGGGTTGATTTGTTGCAAAATCTCAAAGGGTTCAAGGAACCTGGGAGCAAACTTGTATTAAGGCACCCTCAGCCGGATATTCCTAGAGGACAGCCAGACCTTAGTACCTGGAAGAAACTGGGGAGGCTCTCGTCTTCTTGTGTCTGCCTTTCTCTTCATGCGGTCGACCGCCAGCTGAATAGAAGATCGAGTCTGCTGCCAGATCTGTAGAAAGTCCCTGAATGCAGAGTCAGCTGCAGGCACCTGGGACGTAGTGGAAACAGGAGGAGGTATTCAAGGGTGTTGGCCATAGACAATGAAGAATGGACTCTTAGCGGTGGACTCACTAGTATGGTTGTTGTAGGAGAAATCAGGCCAGGGAAGCAGCTGCACCCAGTCATCATGCTGTCTGGAGATAAAGTGTCGTAGATAGTTTTCCATAATCTGGTTTATTCTCTCGACTTGACCACGGGACTGGGGATGGTAGGCAGAGGTAAAGTCCAACCTCACACCGAGGAGTACGCAGAGGGCTCTCCAGAACCTCGAGGTGAACTGAACCCCCGATCCAACATATGTAGAGGCAAGCCGTGCAGACGGAAGATTTGTTGGACGAAGAGATTGGCCAGTCAAGAAGCAGAAGGTAGGCCGGTCAGTGGAACGAAATGAGCCATTTTGGAGAATCGGTCCACCACCACCCAGACCGTACTGCAACCAGCAGAGAGAGGCAGGTCTGTGACAAAGTCCATAGCAATATGTTGCCAGGGGGCATCGGGCACAGGCAACGCCTGGAGAAGGCCCGCCGGTTTGGAGTGGGCAACCTTATTTACTGCGCACACCGTGCAGGAGGAGACAAAGTCTGTGATGTCTTTGGGCAGCGTGGGCCACCAGAACTGATGAGTGATCAGGTCTCGGTTCTTACGGACACCCGCGTGACCTGCCAATTTAGAACTGTGTCCCCAGCGGAGGATTCTTCTTCTGTCCGCCAGACGCACAAAAGTCCTCCCCGGGGGGATGTCCCTAACTTGCAGAGGGTTGACAGGGATGATGCAGGATGAGTTAATGATACTCTGTGGAGACTCCATAGTGTCCTCTGTCTCGAATGACCTGGACAAGGCATCGGTCCTCACATTCTTGTCGGCCGGACGGTAGTGGAGCTCAAACTGGAACCGTGCAAAGAACAGCGACCACCTGGCCTGACGAGGATTCAGTCGTTGGGCCGTCTGGAGATAAGTGAGGTTCTTGTGGTCCGTAAATATCAAGATGGGATGAATTGCACCCTCTAATAGATGTCTCCACTCCTCCGGGGCCAATTTGATGGCCAATAACTCCTGTAAAAGGGTTGGTGTAATGGTGGATTTCACCTACTTGTGTCACCCACCATTACTACCTCCTTTATATTCAGGGTCACTAGGGTTATGCCTAGTTCCCCTACCTTTTCCTTATACTAACGTTAATCAACTTGCTTTGCTGCTATGTAAGTGTATACGACTCAGTAAATACAATTGTGTAGTAAATAAAGGGTAATATTTATTATTAACAATAATCACACTTACATATAAAATACACCAAACACAGTAACTGATCACAGTATAGTATCAGTATACCAAAATACATATAACACGTTAATATATACTGAGT
Organism: Rhinoderma darwinii; assembly: GCF_050947455.1. Taxonomy (NCBI): domain Eukaryota; kingdom Metazoa; phylum Chordata; class Amphibia; order Anura; family Rhinodermatidae; genus Rhinoderma; species Rhinoderma darwinii. The sequence goes on along the minus strand of NC_134687.1, from coordinate 606,948,530 downwards.
ATACTCACACTATACGTAGTACAGTATAAACACGATATCACAATCCTAATTATACCGCCACCCACTTATCTAAACATACATAGAAGTTACATTACAACACAATACACATGCACAGGCTCACTGTTTCTGTCCCACTCCCACCTAGCAATAACTATCCCTGTACACTAAGGGTTAATTAGGTAACAGGGACAGCAAGGGTTAACTTGGGAACTCAGGAGGAAAAAGGGATAACAAGGGGAATGGGTTGCTGTATACCAGGGGATAGCAGGTACTGCAGGGCTAGCAAGTTACTGCAGGGGTTACTTAGGGATAACTGCAGGGGTTACTCAGGGCCGCAAGGGGTAGTAGGGGAACTCAGGACTGCAAGGGTGAACAGGGTATGGGAATGTGCAGGTGAGGAGCTGGAGAGAAAGGGTTACTTAGGGTGTATAGGGGAGAAGATACTTAGTGGTACATGTGGTCCAAGTTGGTGAGTTGGTGTGACTTTAGGGAGGCAGGAAAAGAGAGAGAACTGTGGGACCGTTTGTCCTTTTAAACCCTCCCATGCACATCTGTGTGACATCACATGCTCAGGCACGTGCCAGTGGGGGAGGGCATGGGCTTATGGCTCACTCATGGAATCTCACTACCTGGTAGGTGTATGGAAGGGCAGTTGGAACTTTCTGCTTCCTGGATTTGTTCACTGCTTATGGTTTCCATCCCCAGGGTGTCTCATTACCTGGTAGGGGGATGGAAGGGCAGTTGGAACTTCCTGCCTCCTGGATTTGTTCACTGCTTATGGCTTCTATCCCCCAGGGTGTCTCATTACCTGATGAAGGGAGGAATATACACCTTTCTGGAGGGACAAATATATATATATTTACACTCACATGTACATAGATATAAATATATAAAACACTTCCCTTTACAACGATCCCCAATCGAGTAGTTGCGTTCTGCGGAAGAAAAGAGCTTAGAGTAATAGCCACATACCATTGATTTGCCCTTGGAACCTCCTCTGGAACAGGAGTGCACCAGCACCGACAGATGAGGCGTCCAACACCAACGAGAACTGTCGAGAAACATCTGGATGATGGAGGATGGAGGCTGACGTGAAGGCACTCTTCAGGCTATTAAATGCGGACTCTGCTTCTGAAGTCCACACCTTGGCGTTCATGCCTTTCTTGGTGAGGTTAGAGATAGGAGATGTCAGTGAGGAGAAGTTTGGAATGAACTGTCTGTAGAAATTGGCGAATCCCAGGAAGCGCTGTATGGCCCTCAAGCCTTAAGGGCGTGGCCATTCCAGGACAGATGTTACCTTTTCATGATCCATCTTGAGACCTCTATTCGAGATGATGTAGCCCAGAAAGGGTAGAGCATCTTTCTCAAATACGCACTTCTCCAACTTGGCGTACAGGCGATTCTCTCTTAACCGCAGCAAAACTTGACGGACATGTCTCCGATGAGTCATTGGATCTCGAGAAAAAATCAAGATGACATCAAGATAAACCACAACACAAACATAGAGGAGGTCGCGGAAGATGTCATTAACAAACTCCAGGAAGACCGCGGGAGCATTACACAGGCCGAATGGCATTACTAGATATTCATAGTGTCTGTCACGGGTGTTAAATGCAGTCTTCCATTCGTCACGCTGGCGAATCCGGATTTGGTTGTAAGCCCCACGCAGGTCTAGTTTAGAAAAAATCTTGGCACCACGTATACGATCAAACAGTTCAGAAATCAATGGCAACGGATACCTATTTTCCCCCGTGATCTGGTTGGGACCCCAGTAGTCGATGATGCAAGGATGCAGAGAACCATCCTTTTTCTTGATGAAGAAGAACCCGACTCCTGCCGGGGAGGAAGACTTCCGTATGAAGACCCTCTCCAAGTTCTCTTTAACATAGGCGGACATGGACAGAGTCTCTGGCAAGGAGAGAGGATATACCCCACCACGGGGAAGGGAAGCACCAGGAAATTGGTCGATAGGACAGTCATACTCCCGGAGTGGGGGCAGCGCCTCCGCCTCTTTCTTGCTGAAGACATCCAAAAATGCAGAATAATGACCAGGCAATCCTGCCAAGGACCGAGACAGAGGAGGCTGAGCTGAACTAATCTGTACCAGGCAACGGTTGAGACACTCGGAGCCCCACTTGAGAACTTCTCCAGAATTCCAGTCCAGGACTGGGGCAGGTAGTCTAAGCCAAGGCAGACCCAGCAGCACGGGGTTGACAGCCTTGAGTAGGACAAAGAACAAGAGGAGTTCGGAGTGGAGGGATCCCACTTGGAGCCTCAGCGGCTTGGTCACAGCTATAACTGGGTTTGACAGAGGTAGTCCATTTACAGATGCAACCATCAACGGCCTCTCCAGAGGGGTAGTGGCAATTGGAGAAGATCCACCAGGTCTCTACTAATGAAATTAGCAGCGGATCCAGAGTCCAGATACGTAGAGACCCGATAAGTTTTCTCGCCGGACACTATGGTCACGGGAATTAACAATTTAGACGAAAATCCTTCTTTACCCAAGGTTGTCTTCCCACCAACCCTAGGCTCTGGGGCTTTTGGGGACACAGACGCACAAGATGTCCTCCGAGGCAGCAATATAGACATAGTCCCGAGATGCGTCTGCGTTGTCTCTCCTGGGTAGATAGCTTAAACTGGTCCGTCCTCATCGACTCCTTAGGAGGATTGGCATCTGAGGACAGCATGGGTTGCTGCAAAGTACGGAACGGACTAGGGAGTCCTTTCTCCCAACGAGCTTCTTGGAGCCGTTCTCGGATCCTTATATCAATCCGGACGGCAGGAAAGATGAGGTCATACAGGGTAGACGGTAAATCTCGGACTGCAAGCTCGTCCTTAATCTTAGGAGACAGTCCCTGCCAGAATGTAGCCTCATTGTTCCACAACAGTTCCCCGCCAGGGTGCAGAAGTGGATGGCGTACTCGTCCACGGAGGTGTCTCCTTGGCGTAGGTTCAGCAAGGAGGCAGCTACAGATCAGACTCGTCCAGGCTTCTCAAACACTGTGCGAAATCGAAATGTCCGGAGGAACCCCTGGATGTCACGGGTCTCTGGTCCTTGTCTCTCCCCGATAGGATTCGCCCATGCAAAGGCCCTGCCAGTGAGGAGAGAGATGATGAAAGCGACCCTTGCGCCATCAGGCGAGAATGCCCTTGCATACAGGCTGAGATGGATCTGGCACTGGTTAAAAAATCCACGACAGGTCCCTGTGTCTCCATCATAACGGTCAGGAAGTGGCAAAGAAAATCGGGGATCAACACTGCCAGAAGGTGTAGTCAGAGGATCAACACTGCCAGGAGGTGTAGTAGGAGGAAAGGCAGCTAGCACCTCCTAATGTTCAAGGCCTGGAGCAGTTGGTCCTGTCGAGACCGGAGGTCTAGAATATCAGCCCGCATCTCTTGTGACGTCATCTTGGTCTCGGATCGACAAAGCGAGTCCATGGCCTGATCATACTGTCACGTTGGGTACGTGGACCCACTGGGCCATACCACCTTGACGGTATGGCAGCTGGCCAACAGGACGCAGGTCACAGTCTATAGTTCGTATAGTGTACCTGTGGCAGCTCGGACAGTAGCAAGACAGGCTCGGCTGGGACTAGGCAGCAGGCAGACGTCAGACGTGGTGTAGCAGGACAGGCTTGGTATACAGCACAGCACGACTACAGCTCAGCATGGCACTTGACTAGGATAACACAGGTTACAGGATACAGGTACAGGAACGGGGAACACTGGGAACTGGAAAACACTATGAGACTATTTGCTTAGACAATCTTTGGGTAGACAACAATGCTCAGGCATTGCAGGAAGGGGCTGGGCCTGTCTTATAGTCCAGGGTGCTCATGGGCTAATTTAGTACTAATTTGAGGTGCGCACCCTACAAGACCCGGCCGGGAGAAGCAGAAGTGAGCGCTGGCGTCTCCTGAGGAGGAGATGGGGACCAGCGATCACAGTTCCATGGCTGCGGGCATCAGGAGGTGAGTGAACCTGATGGCCCACGGCCATGGACATGACACACTATAGGCACTTAGCCTAATACTCCTATCATACAGACACAAGGGAATGTAGACGCATATGGGCTCACACATGTCTGCATTGAACAGGACTGGCGCGCAAATATATGCAGTTATGTATCATATGTTTGGACACAAGAATAAGAATGATCTAAAATAAAAAAAACAAAACCAAAGGTTAAAGAGCACCCCTTCTCTTAGATTTTAAGTTCCTTTGGAAAGAGCTCTGTTGAATTCTGTATTCTGTATTTGCAGTGTACAGAGTTGCATAATATGTCTGCACTTTATCAATATCCGATAAATGGTAAAAAGCATATTGACAACCTGGGGTTAACAATGCCAATATGCCACATATATACGTTCCCTCCTTCCTTGAGCCCTGTCAACCCACACTCCTGTGTCCCCTATGAGCACTCTTAGCACTGCCAAGTAGGGATGGCTGCATAATAATATATATTGCGCAGTGTACACTACAATTTTTGATGGTCCGTCAGAGGAACAGAATAACGGGAAAACCAAAGCACCAGATCAGTTGCATGGCGGAAATTAACAGCGTCCGACGCAACCTACTGGGGGAAATTAATTAAAACTGTTGTTTCATAGATCAGTCTTAATGTAAAGAAAGATTGGTGCACGTCTCATAATAAATTAGGCGCATCTCTGGCTGTCCATGCACCACAAAATCAAATCTACTTCAGCTGTGAGCTGGAGTAGATTTGCGCTATAATTTGCGCCAGTTATCTGAATTTTTCTCTCTAAATTTATCGGGCTGTGGTGGCCCCGTTCTCCTCCACTAAGCCCCACCCACTTCTTTGAAGAGTGTCCGAAATGGCGGAAAAAAAAAAGTTTGGTGCAAATTGCAACTTTTCTATGCCAAACAACTGGAGTAGAGGGCTTCATATATTTCCTCATTGACTTTAATAGGTTCTGTCATTTTCACTCATGGTTTTCGTGATTTTACTGGACACAACAGAGCTGCATGCTGCTTTATTTTGTCCAGCAAAAATTATGGAATCTGTGATGGAGGCTCCGATTTAGTTGTGAACAGAGCCTTAGCAAGCTCCAGAGGATATGCATATTGTTGTGTCGCCCCCAGGAATGGAGGCCATTTTGATTTTGTTATGTTTCCCTCCCTCCACTGATACCAGAATTGTGCAGTCAGTAGATGCCATGTTATTGAGATAACAAAATCTTTGTGTAAAAGCTTTCTACATCAGAAGAGAACTACATCAACTCTGTCCACTACCCTATCACAACAAACAGGAGGGCTGAGTTTACCAATGTGCTTCTTTTCTTTTTTTCGTTGGTACTCCTGCATCACTAGGATGTCCGACCAGTGTAACATCTGTATGGCATCTGTATGTCTTCCTCTGTCTGTATGGGTTAACTCCAACTGTTCAATTTCCTCCCATATCACATAATGATGGAAACCAAGCCAAAAAGTCAAGTTTCAGAACCATAAAAACTCTACAAATCTAAAAACTCCCCTCCATTACCTCGCAATAATTATTACTCATTGTGTCGTCCTGCGCAGAACATCTCCATCAATGTCAGTGACTTTGATAAATCATATAGGTTTCGTTAATTAGACGCAGCCTACGTATCTAGCGCAGGACATGTGATTCCTTACACCTGCTATTTTTCCCACAGGTTGATCAGTCCCAGCTGTAAAATAACTTCTAAACTATTCATTCAGAGTCTATTTATTCAAATGAGATGGAAATGTACTTTGCTGGCGTTCCCATGTCATCCTATAAGTACATGCATACTTTTACGCTTTCCTGAGAATGTGTAGTCTGAAAAGAACAAAGTGAGTAAGAAAGATTAATGGGCCTTGGAGTGAAGTCACAGTGATTTCCAGATGTTAAATAGATAGAAAAGAAAATTGTTTTACATGTATCACAGAAAAACGTCGTCAATGTATCATCCATAGCTCACATAATTTTTCATTACAGGAGGAGATGAAAGATTGTGGTAACAGTGTAAATATATTGATGTTTTTAGTATAGAGTGTGGTTGCTAAGAGTGTGAGAGGTGTAACCAAGCTGGCAGATCGATGGTGTTATATACGGAAGTAGCCATCTTTATCTTGAATCTGATAACTTGCTGCAGCGTGATATCACACAACAAAATCCATTGAAAGGTCATTGAATAATTAAAGATAAAGGATCTTGCCACTGTGTATTTAATGCGTTAAAAGTCAAGATAAAAACGGCTACATCTGTACGTAAACCTAATAAAATACGCATATAAATACAGACACAAATTTGCATTATTATATCTGTATGTAGCTCTGTATTTACTAGTTTATTGGGTCAGTAGGTCTGTGTTCATACCGCTATTGGTGTGTCTGTTCAACGTATGCACCAGGATATACTTCTGAACTAAATGCTGTAAAAAAAAAAAAAAAGTGTCCTTTTGGCATCTTCCAGGCAGGTCTTAGTCAGTATACCTTTTTTATACTTTATATCAAAGTGCAGAATGCTGCACTTTCTTATAGAGTTGGCTAGCACAATTTTTTTTTTTATACTGTGCGGTATACTATTATATTGCAAGGGGGCCTATGGATGATGTAGGCCACTGTATGGCTTATAGTGGCATACTTTGGGGCCTTACGTTCGGCATATATGCCAGGAGATTATACGCCAAATGTGGCCCCTTAATAAAATCTGAACAGAGGCTCAATTGTTGTATTATTTCAGTGTATTTCCTTCTGCTTAATCACCCTTATTGCAGATACAAATTTGCGTCAAATATGGAGGTAAATACAGAAATGGGAATAGATCTCTACAGGTCAAAGGCATAACTTAAAGGGAACCTGTCACCAGCATTTCACCTATTGAAGTTTACTTATCCCTCACTGGCCGCTGCTATCAAAAGTTCATTGCCGTTATCCCCCATCCTAAACTCCTTCTCCGACTGTAAATAACGGTCTGCAAACATTTTGCGCTTAATAATCCGGTATCCCTTTGTGCACACACACCAGAAGAGGACAATAATGCACAAGCGCAGGATTTTGTGTGCTGGGGGAAGGCGAGGAGCTGTCAATAAAAAGTAAGGAGGCGGGGTAAACTCGGAAAGACTTGAGGAATGAAGATATGACTCTTTTCAAACGAAGATTTGACTCTTTTCAAACGAAGATATGACTCTTTTATGCTCATTAGCATATGGTGTGGGACACTAAAAAGCTGAATACTAAAGCTATAGAGCCGACTAAGAAGGCATTTTTATAGATTATATAGATATTATTTTTCACCCCCTACCACCAGGTATTGCTGGTTTAATATGTGAAATGCTGGTGACAGGTTCCCTTTAAGGCTCGCAATGTAAAATCTGTAACAGGGCCCTCTTGTGTGATTTAAAATACTGGTGTCTTCTCATGTGGCGCATGGGTCTGGGTGCAACTACTATCTCTGTACCCCCTATAGCTAAACCTCTGGTTCAGATAATCCAGCTACTACTTTTCTTCATATCTAGGTGACCATCACTTAAAGAGGCTCTGTCACCAGATTTTGCAACCCCTATCTGCTATTGCAGCAGATCGGCGCTGCAATGTAGATTACAAAACGTTTTTATTTTTAAAAAACGAGCATTTTTAGCCAAGTTATGACCATTTTTGTATTTATGCAAATGAGGCTCGCAAAAGTCCAAGTGGGCGTGTTTAAAGTAAAAGTCCAAGTGGGCGTGTATTATGTGCGTACATCGGGGCGTTTTTACTACTTTTACTAGCTGGGCGTTCTGACGGGAAGTATCATCCACTTCTCTTCACAACGCCCAGCTTCTGGCAGTGCAGACACAGCCGTGTTCTCGAGAGATCACGCTGTGTCATCACTCACAGGTCCTGCATCGTGTCGGACGAGCGAGGACACATCGGCACCAGAGGCTACAGTTGATTCTGCAGCAGCATCAGCGTTTGCAGGTAAGTCGATGTAGCTACTTACTTTCAAATGCTGATGCTGCTGCAGAATCAACTGTAGCCTCTGGTGCCGATGTGGCCGACACGATGCAGGACCTGGGGCAGGAAGTGACGTCACAGCGTGATCTCTCGAGAACACGCTGTGTGTCTGCACTGCCAGAAGCTGGGCGTTGTGAAGAGAAGTGGATGATACTTCTCGTCAGAACGCCCAGCTAGTAAAAGTAGTAAAAACGCCCCGATGTACGCACATAATACACGCCCACTTGGACTTTTACTTTAAACACGCCCACTTGGACTTTTGCAAGCCTCATTTGCATAAATACAAAAATGGTCATAACTTGGCCAAAAATGCTCGTTTTTTTAAAAATAAAAACGTTACTGTAATCTACATTGCAGCGCCGATCTGCTGCAATAGCAGATAGGGGTTGCAAAATCTGGTGACAGAGCCTCTTTAAATCCATGTAGCTTCATGTAGCAAAGTGGTCACAGAACGTTTTTGTCCTCTTCTTATCCTCAATGAGGCAACAGATAGCATGAGAAGGCTGCACAATAAATCATTGATTTTCAGAATAGTAAACAAGAAAGACAAGAGGTAAAATGTGTAGGAACAAGAAAGAGTTAATGTTAACTAATCTGTGTGCTGAGAGGGAGGCCTGGGGAGATTTTATAGTAAATGGAGGGAAGGTATATTCTGCATTGCATCATCCTTGAGGTGAGGTGAGAACTTCACCTCAGAAAGTACACTTCCCTGACTGCCGGGGCCAGCACTTGGGTAAATATACAGTCTATACCTGCACTTTCTAATCTCTAGTTGTAGGGGACGACAGGGTGCTATTTCACTTTTTGCTAAAAGGGCTTGTCCAGTCATAAGAAATTAATGGCCTATCCTCAGGATAAGCGATCAACATCTGATCGGTGGGTGTCTGACTCCCGACAACCCGCTAATCAGCTGTTTTGAATGGCCTGCGGTGCTCGTATGAGTTGTGCTTCCCCTTCACTACTGTCACTGCTCTTATTGAGAATCGCATGTCCTGTCCCGCAGTGACTACAGTGACCAATAGGGTGCGCGCGCGAGCTCAGTCCAGCCTTAAAGAGCCAGAGCGCACATATGTGTGAGATTGAGCCGATTGCTCCCAGATCACCCTGGACTATAAGAAGGGCCCTGCCCCTTCCTTCATTGCCTGAGCGTTGTTTGTACCTACCCGTGTCAGTCTCTGCAAATGGTCCCTTGAGTGTTCTACAGTTCCCAGTGTTCCCATTCCTGCTATCTGTATCCTTCTTCTGTATTCCTGTGCTGTACCGAGTTGGAGTCGGGGTTGTGTTGCCTGCTACACCCGCTGAGTTTCACCGCACCTGTTGTCTGCCTGCTGCCAGAGTTCCATCCGAGTCTAAACCATCGCTACTGTCTGTATTGCCACAGGTACCTTTATCCGAACTATAGACATTAACTTTGTACCCTGTTTGGCAAGCTGCTATACCGCTATGGCAGTACGGCCCAGTGGGTCCACATACCCACAGATCGTGACACATGGACACACTTGTAGCCTGCGGTTCACAGTATTACAGTCTTCTCCCATTCACTTCAATAGGAGACAGCTGTAATACTGTGAACCGCCACTACAAGTGTGTCAGTGATTCACAGTACAAGCAGATAAGGAATGAAGAAGCAGCGTTCGTACGAGCACCACTGCCCCTTCAAAAAAGCTGATCGGCGGGGGTGCCGGGAGTTGGACCCCCACCGATCAGATATTGATGGCTTATCCTGAGGATAAGCCATACATTTCTTATGACTGGACAACCCCTTTAAAGCAGCAAAAGTCTAGAAGAACGGCTGGGTATATTTTTTATACATTCTTACCATACACTAGCAATTGCCCATTTTTGTCTCTATTAACCTGGTGTGTCAGATTGCTTAGTATTTATTTCCTGTTGCCTATAAAGCGCCAACGTATTCCGCAGCGCTAAACAAAGATTGTTATCATTCATATCGGGCCATGTTCCCAAATTGGTATAAGAAGTGGTAATCACAGTGCCCCTATAATAGTATCAGCCAAAGCATTTTCATAAGAGTGCCAGTCACAATGACCCCATAAGAATGTCAACAACAGTGCCAAGTACTCCCTTCTCAAACAAATTACATCAAGGCACCCCCAAAGATATGATCACACACTATGCTGCCTAAAAGCACAGCATAAACACAGTGCGAAGCAAAGTGGATGAGATTTAGAAAATCTCATTCACACGCTGCAGAAAAATAACTGCACAAAAGATATGCAGAAACTGACCTGCTGTATCGATTCTCGATCAGCAGCATGTCAATTTATGTTGCAAAAACGCTGCCAATCCGGACTTGCGTTCCGCAGTGTTTATGCTACGTGTGAACATTGCCTTAGGGTCAAGGGCGTAGCTAAAGGCTCATGGGCCCGGGTGCAAGAATTCAGCTTGGGCCCCCCTACCCCTCCCCAACACCACCATCATCAGACCCTTGCGCGCGCCTATGCCCAGACGCCTTGCCCAACAGCCCCCATAGTATAATGCCCCCACACAGTATAATGCTCCCATAGCTGCCCCCCACACAGTATAATGTCCCATACAGTATAATGCCCCCATAACAGCCCCATAACGTATAATGCTCCCCATGTCAGCCCCCACAGTATAATGCCCCCCCATATCAGCCCCCCATACAGTAAAATGCCCCCATATGTGCATAATAGAAAAACAGCATGCTTACTTACCTATCCCCGTTCCTTCGCCTCCTCCGGAGTGTGCTATGAGTGACTCGGCGCAGTCAGGCGCGATAATGTCGCTACATCCCGCCTGCGTCAAGCCGCTCAGGGCACAGTGACTGCTGAAGTAAGGAGACGTCAGCTCCTTGCTCCAGCATTGAATGGAACCGGGACCTCGGTGAGTGACCATGTGACCGTAACCAGGAAGTGCCCGCTTCACGGCACAGAAAATGTATTTAACAAGCATACTGTATGGCAACGGGGGCCCGTGGGCCCCCCAGGCTTAGATGCCCGGTTGCAACTGCGACCGCTGCGACCCATTTAGCTACGCCACTGCTTAGGGTGGATTCAACCGCGGCAGCTTTTGTTGCAGATACTTCTGCGACTGAAAATCAGTTCCATTCATCTGAATGAAACTGGCAGAAATCCATGCACCTACTGTAGAAACAGCCCCATTCAGATTAATGAAACTGATTTTCAGTCAGGGAAATATCTGCAACAATATCTGCAGCGTGTAAATCCACCTATTGGCTTGATTCACACGGGACAGAAATGCTGGAAATTTTCAGCATCGTATCTGCAGCATTTCTGCAGCAAAATACGCATGTTTTATTTGGGTATTTTGCTGTGGATTACCCCCATTTACATTGAAAAGAGTGAAATCCGCAGTGAACATCCAGAATAGAAAGAGCATGCTGCGGTTTTGAAAATCCAAAGCACACTCTGATTTCCGTTTGTAAAATGTTCAGCAGCATGAATGCTTTCTTTAAAGCTCATCCACATGGCTGGTCCCCTAATCCTCTGCAGATTATCCTCAGCATTTCCATCCCGTGGGAATCCATCCTCGGGCTTCATACACACGTTGCATTATTTGAAGCGGAAAATCTGCATCAAAACCGCATGTAAACACGGGTATTCCAGAGGTAAAATCCACACTTAATATTTCGGTATTTGATGAGTTTTTAGATGAGAAATTAAAATTTTGATGCAGAAACAGGTGCGTATTATTAAATCTCATTTGCTTTGCTGGTACTGTTTTATGCTGTGGATTTTCCACAGGGAAAGCATCATGTGCATGTGTACTAAGGACTTGCCCACACATAACCGAATTGCTGCAGAAAAATTCTGCAGAAATTCCGCTGCAGAAAAACTGCAGCATTTCCTGAGGTTTTTTTACTGCAGAAAATGGTGCGTATTTCGCTGCGTTTTTTCTTAATGCTTGGAGATGGTGACGTCTCCTCTGAAAAACGCAGCGATTCAGTCCACTTTCTGCAGCAGGAATTGACATGCTGCGGAACTAAATATATGCACCGCAGGTGAATTTCGGGACCGAAATTTTATGCAGCATGTTTGTTAAATCTTTGCTGCTACTGTATTCTGCTGCGTATTTTCCATCCGCTATTCCGGATGGAAAATACGCAGCAATTCCATTATGTGTGGACAAGCCCTAATACTAATTCTTGTAGGAGTACTAATTCTTCAGCCCCTCTGTTTTAGCCACCAATGCATACAGTGCACAGAACCCCAAATGTTACGCCTTTTGCCATGTTGCAGTGACATGTCTGAGGGTGATAAAACTGAATGTTCACCTTTTAACACCATGTTGCTTTTAGGTCCAAAATTCTGTGCTGAATAATTTCTTAATATATCTTGATAATGGTTGGAGCTCCTTTAATCATACACAGCTCCAAATCCCCTGCATACATAATGTTATAATTCCTGCAGCCACCACTAGAAGGATCTTAAGAGCTTATTGAATACTGGTTTATTATTAAATTCAATGTATAACAGTATGCAGTAAGTTCCTAAGCTCCCCCTAGTGGTGGCTGTAGTCAGTCAGAACATTATGTTTTACATCTATGTCTTTGCAGAGGATTTGGAGCTCTGTATTAGAAAAACAGAGCTTCAACTGCTATAAAGATATTTGAAGAAATTAATCACTACAGAATGTTGAACCTAATTAGATTTAAAAAAAAATATGTTCAAGGGTGAACCTTCCTTTTAAACCTTGTCTTATGTTATCCACACAATGACCATTAGTACAATAGTAAAAAATAAAAATTAACTTAATTTATTAGGAAAAAAAAATCTCTCTAGTTAAAGGATATTTGACCTAGCCTTGCTCCTCAAAATGAGTTGTTGTTTTGTATTCAATCTTAATGGGACATCGTGGATTGTCTTACTGCGAAACCTAAACCACAACTTCAAATGTGGTTTAGACTAGAATAAAAAGAAAGTGATGCTGAACATGATTTGCCCTCAGCATGTGTTGTAATGTGTGTTAAATTAAAGCAGAATTTCCAAATGGATAAACAAGCAAAAATAGGCACAAACAAACCTCAAACCATGGGCACAAAAAACAAATTTAGACTATTTAAAGAGCATTTCCTTCTAACAAAAAAAATAATAGCATACATGATTTGCTGTGATGCTCAGTCTCTATGACGTACGGCACCGTCCTCTGCTCCCCTACCCATCTATAAAAATAAAAAAAAAGTACATGCATGCTGGTAAAAATCTCAGCTGCCGGTTACCACCACTAGATAGCAATATCTAAATAGCAGTACACCTCTTTTTGACTTGAAGAGGAGCTGCACACGAATTGCTTCCTAGGCGTAGCAACAGGAAAACACTAAAGTCTACCGGGACCTCTTAAAAGTGGGTCACTACTCTAATACTATAGAAGAAAAGAGACAAAACAACAAAGCACCTGGTGCACATAATGCTTCATCTGTTCGTTTGTGAGCAGAGGTATAGCAAGGGGGGTAGTTATGCTAAACTGTTGGTCTTGTGCTAGAAACACCACATCCTGATGTACGTATCTGGGAAAGAGGGACTGCAGCTTACAATCAGTCCGGTGGCCATGGAGGCACCGTCGATATGTCAAATTTAGCAGAGAGAAAAAAGTCAGATTATCTTTCCCAGGGCTGTTCCTTGTTTTGGTCGAAAGCAAAACATAGGGTCGAGGCAAACGAAAAGTCTATACATTTATTGATAGTGTTAGTACTTCAGTCTTCCTCGACTCTATGTTTTTCTATGGGATTTATCTTTGAAAAGCCGGTCTGAAAATGTTACCATTTTCTACAGCAACAAAGGACAACGCTGTGAAAAATAAACAGACTTTTTTCTCTCTGCTAAATTTGACTACTCTAATACTAGGTACAGTCGCATATAGCGACTAACACTAACGCAACACAACACATGCAGGGGGAGCAGCAGCAATAGAGTCACCGGTACATTCATTCTCTGCCTGGATATAGCAGCCAGCAGGGACCTGAAGTGAGATAGGGTCAGAGTTTGGACCCACAAATATCAGAACTCTATAGCATATCCTGTGGATATGCTAAAAATGTCTGAAATAGGAATATCCCTTTAACCCCATAAGAGAAAAAAAAACTTCAAGAAAGTGTAAATTTTTTTAATTGTAGATATTTAATATATATCTCTTATAAAAGTAGTTAGCACATAATTCAGTTCCTATCAGTGCATATTAACCCCTCAATGATTATGCTGATTTGGGCCTCTCCTGTGTGGTGTAGTATAGAGGAGCAGTCAGCTCCCCTGTGTGGTGTAGTATAGAGGAGCAGTCAGCTCTCCTGTGTGGTGTAGTATAGAGGATCTGTCAGCTCTCTTGTGTGGTGTTGTATAGAGTATCTGTCAGCTCCCCTGTGTGGTGTAGTATAGAGCATCTGTCAGCTCTCCTGTGTGGTGTAGTATATAGGATCTGTCATCTCTCCTGTGTGGCGTAGTATAGAGGATCTGTCAGCTCTCCTGTGTGGTGTAGTATAGAGGAGCTGTCAGCTCTCCTGTGTGGGGTAGTATAGAGGATCTTTCACCTATCCTGTTTGATGTAGTATAGAGGATCTGTCAGCTCTCCTGTTTGGTGTAGTATAGAGGATCTGTCAGTTCTCCTGTGTGGTGTAGTATAGAGGAGCTGTCAGTTCTCTTGTGTGGTGTAGTATAGCGGATCTGTCAGTTCTCCTGTGTGGTATAGTTAAGGGGAGCTGTCAGCTCTCCTATATGGTGTAGTATAGAGAATCTGTCAGCTCTCCTGTGTGGCATAGTATAGAGGATCTGTCAGCTCTCCTGTGTGGTGTAGTATAGAAGACCAGTCAGCTCCCCTGTATGGTGTAGTAAACAGAACCTGTCAGCTATCCTGTGTGGTGTAGTAAAGAGGATCTGTCAGCTCTCCTGTGTGGTATAGTAAAGGAGAGATGTCAGCTCTCCTGTGTGGTATAGTATAGAGGATCTGTCAGCTCTCCTGTGTGGTGTAGTATAGAGGACCTGTCAGCTCTTCTGTATGGTGTAGTATAAAGGAGCTGTCCGCTCTCCTATGTGGTGTAGTAAAGGGGATATGTCTGCTCTCCTTTGTAATATAGTAAAGAGAACCTGTCAGCTCTCCTATGTGTTATAGTAAAGAGGACCTCTCAGCTCTCCTGTGTGGAGTAGTATAAAGGAGCTGACAGTTCACCTGTGTGATGTAGTATAAATGATCTGTCTGCTCTCCTGTGTGGTGTAGTATAGAGGATCTGTCAGCTCTCCTGTGTGGTGTAGTACAGAAGCGCTGTCAGCTCTCCGGTGTGGTGTAGTATAGAGGATCTGTCAGCTCCTGTGTGGTGTAGTATAGAGGATCTGTCAGCTCTCCTGTGTGGTGTGGTGTAGTATAGAGGATCTGTCAGCTCTCCTGTGTGGTGTAGTATAGAGGATCTGTCAGCTCTCCTGTGTGGTGTAGTACAGAAGCGCTGTCAGCTCTCCGGTGTGGTGTAGTATAGAGGATCTGTCAGCTCTCCTGTGTGGTGTAGTATAGAGGATCTGTCAGCTCTCCTGTGTGGTGTAGTATAGAGGATCTGTCAGCTCTCCTGTGTGGTGTAGTATAGAGGATCTGTCAGCTCTCCTGTGTGGTGTAGTATTGAAGATCTGTCAGCTCTCCTGTGTGGTGTAGTATAATGGATCTGTTTGCTCCCCTGTGTAGCGTAGTATAAAGGACTTGTCAACTCTTCTGTATGGTGTAATATAAATGAGCTGTCAGCTCTCCTATGTGGTGTAGTAAAGAGGATCTGTCAGCTCTCCTTTGTAATATAGTAAAGAGAACCTGTCAGCTCTCCTATGTGTTATAGTAAAGATGACCTCTCAGTTCTCCTGTGTGGAGCAGTATAAAGGTGCTGTCAGTTCACCTGTGTGATGTAATATCAAGGATCTGTCTGCTCTCCTGTGTGGTGTAGTATAGACGATCTGTCAGCTCTCCTGTGTGGTGTAGTATAGAGGTCCTGTCAGCTTTCCTGTGTGGTGTAGTATAGAGGATCTGTCAGCTCTCCTGTGTGGTGTAGTATAGAGGTCCTGTCAGCTTTCCTGTGTGGTGTAGTATAGAGGATCTGTCAGCTCTCCTGTGTGGTGTAGTATAGAGGTCCTGTCAGCTTTCCTGTGTGGTGTAATATAGAGGACCTGTCAGCTCACCTAAAAGGTGTTGTATAGAGAATCTGTCAGCTCTCCTGTGTGGTGTAGTATAGAGCATCTATCAGCTCCCCTGTGTTGTGTAGTATAGAGGATCTGTCAGCTCTCCTGTGTGGTGTAATATAGATGATCTTTCAGCTCTCCTGTGTGGTGTAGTATCGAGGATCTGTAATCTCTCCTGTGTGGTGTAGTATAGAGGATCTGTCAGCTCTCCTGTGTGGTGTAGTGTAAAGGACCTGTCAACTCTCCTGTGTGGTGTGGTATAGAGGATCTGTCAGCTCTCCTGTGTGGTGTAGTATAGAGGAGATGTCAGTTATCCTGTGTGGTGTAGTATAGAGGATCTGTCACCTCTCCTGTGTGGTGTAGTATAGAGGACCTGTCAGCTCTTCTGTGTGGTGTAGTATAGAAAATCTCTCTGCTCTCATGTGTGATGTAGTACAGAGGATCTGTCTGCTCCTCTTTGTGATTTGGTATCGAGGAGCTGTCTGTTCTCCTGTGTGTTGTAGTATAGAGGACCTGTTAGCTTTCCTGTGTGGTGTAGTATAGAGGACCTGTCATCTCTTCTGTGTGATGTAGTATGGAGCATCTGTCAGCTCTTCTTTGTGGTTTAGTATAGGGGACCTCTCAGCTCTCCTTTGTCATTTGGTATAGAGGAATTGTCAGCTCTCCTGTAATGTATAGAATAAGGGAGCTGTCAGCTCTCCTGTGTGGTGTAGTATAGAGGATCTGTTAGCTCTCCTGTGCAGTGTAGGATAGGGGACCTGTCATCTCTCTTGTGTGGTGTGGTGTAGTGGACCTGTCATCATCTCTTTTATGATGTGGTATAGAGGACCCGTCAGCTTTCCTGTGTGTTGTAATATAGACGACCTGTCTCTCCTGTGTGGTGTAGTATAGAGTATGTGTCAGCTCTCCTGTGTGGTGTGGTATAGAGGACCTGTCAGCTCTACTGAAAGGTGTAGTATAGAGGATCTGTCAGCTCTGCTGTGCGGTGTAGGATAGAGGACCTGTCAGCTCTCCTGTGTGGTGTAGTATAGAGGATCTGTCAGTTCTCCTGTGTGGTGTAGTATAGAGGATCTGTCAGCTCTGCTGTGCGGTGTGGGATAGAGGACCTGTCAGCTCTCCTGTGTGGTGTAGTATAGAAGATGTGTGAGCTCACCTGTTTGGTCTAGTATAAAGAACCTGTCAGCTCTCCTGTGTGGTGTGGTATAGAGTATCTGTCAGCTCCCCTGTTGGGTGTAGTATAGAAGATCTGTCAGCTCTCCTGTGCAGTATAAGATAGAGGACCTGTCAGCTCTTCCGTGTGGTGTAGTATAGAAAATCTGTCCGCTCTCATATAGTACAGAGGATGTGTCTGCTCCTCTTTGTGATTTGGTATCGAGGAGCTGTCTGTTCTCCTGTGTGGTGTAGTATAGAGGACCAGTCATCATCTCTTTTGTGATGTAGTATAGAGGACCCGTCAGCTCTCTTGTGTGTTGTAGTATAGAGGACCTGTCAGCTCCCCTGTGTGGTGTAGTATAGAGTACATGTCAGCTCTCCTGTGTGGTGTAGTATAGAGGATCTGTCAGCTGTGCGGTGTAGGATAGAGGACTGTCAGCTCTCCTGTGTGGTGTAGTATAGAGGATCTGTCAGCTCACCTGTGTGGTCTAGTATAAAGAACCTGTCAGCTCACCTGTGTGGTAGTAGTGTAGAGGATCTGTCAGCTCTCCTATGTGGTGTAGTATAGAGCATCTGTCAGCTCTCCTGTGTGGTGTTATATAGAGGATCTGTCAGCTCTCCTGTGTGGTGTAGTATAGAGGATCTGTCATCTCTCCTGCATGGCGTAGTATAGAGTATCTGTCAGCTCTCCTGTGTGGTGTAGTATAGAGGACCTGTCAGCTCTCTTGTGTGGTATAGTATAGAGGACCTGTCAGCTCTCCGGTGTGGTGTAGTATAGAGGATTTCTCAGCTCTTCTGTGTGGTGTAGTACAGAGGAGCTGTCAGCTGTCCTGTGTGGTGTAGTATAGAGGAGCTGTAATCTCTTCTTTGTGATGTAGTATAGAAAATCTGTCCGCTCTCATATGTGATGTAGTACAGAGGATCTGTCAGCTCTCCTTTGTGGTTTAGTGAAGGGGACCTGTCAGCTCTTCTTTGTGATTTGGTACAGAGGAGCTGTCAGCTCTCCTATGTGGTGCATTAAAGAGGACCTGTCAGTTCTCCTGTGTGGTGCAGTAAAGAGGAGCTGTCTGTTCTCCTGTGTGGTGTAATATAGAGGACATGTCATCTCTTCTGTCTGGTGTAGTATAGAGGAGATGTCATCACTTTTGTGTGGTGTAGTATAGAGGATCTGTCAGCTCTCCTATGTGGTGTAGTATAGAGGAGCTGTCAGCTCTCCTGTGTAGTGTAGTATAGAAGACATGTCAACTCTTCTGTGCTGTGTAGTATAGAGGATCTGTGGTGAGCTCTCCTGTGTGGTGTAATATAGAAGAGCTGTCAGTTCTCTTGTGTGGTGCAGTATAGAGGATCTGTCAGTTCTCCTGTGTGGTGTAGTATAGAGGAGCTGTCAGTTCTCCTGTGTGGTGCAGTATAGAGGATCCGTCAGTTCTCCTGTGTGGTGTAGTATAGAGGAACTGTTAGCTCTCCTTCTCCTGTGTGGTGTAGTATAGAGGAGCTGTCAGCTCTCCTGTGTGGTGTAGTATAGAGGATGTGTCAGCTCCCCTGTGTGGTGTAGTATAGAGAATCTGTTAGCTCTCCTGTGTGGTGTAGTATACAGGATCGGTCAGTTTTTCTGTGTGGGGTGGTATAGAGGATCTATCAGCTCTCCTGTGTGGTATAGTGTAGATGAGCTGTCAGCTCTCCTGTGTGGTGTAGTGTAGAGGAGCTGTCATCACTCCTTTGTGGTATAGTATAGAGGATCTGTCAGCTCTCCTGTGTGGTGTAGTATAGAGGATCTGTCAGCTCTCCTGTGTGGTGTAGTATAGAGGATCTGTCAGCTCTCCTGTGTGGTGTAGTATAGAGGAGCTTTCAGCTCTCCTGTGTGGTGTAGTATAGAGGATCTGTCAGCTCTCCTGTGTAGTGTAGTGTAGTGTAGTGTAGTGTAGTGTAGTGTAGTACAAAGGATCAGCCATCTCTCCTGTGTGGTGTAGTATAGAGGATCTGTCATCTCTCCTGTGTGGTGTAGTATAGAGGATCTGTCAGTTCTCCTGTGTGGTGTAGTATAGAGGACCTGTCAGCTCTCCTGTGTGGTGTAGTATAGAGGATCTGTCAGCTCTCCTGTGTGGTGTAGTATAGAGGAGCTGTCAGCTCTCCTGTGTGGTGTAGTATAAAAGTCCTACTACCACTACTGACATGTCTGTTTTCGCAAATACTTGTATTATAAAACGTTCCGGAGCATTTTTTTAATTTTTTTTTAGAACTCTGTGTTTTGCCGCTTCTCTGGCGTTCCTCCTGGAACTGTATGAATAAATGGGCTACAAGCAACTCTCCCTGCCCTCACACTGCCGCAGAACAGTTATGTACACTCCCTTCTCCCCGTGGGCTTCTTGAGAAGAAGGGTTAATGTTTTACTGCTGTGATAAGTGCTCCTCAAACACAATTTATTAACCCAAATCAATTGTATCTATACGTCCCAATGGCCCCATTTTTCGCAGGGTTTTCTTGCAAAACGGGCTTCAAAGGGGTGGCACTAATGCAAACATTCCACAAAAATGAATGTTTCTGGGTGGTTTGTGTGAATTCCTTTGCAGGATTTAAATGTTGGGAAATATGTACTGTATATCGTGGGATCATGGCTGGTAAGTTTTTTTTTTTTCTTTAGTACCCCTCTGTTGCTCTTTTAGTAGCAGTGTTGGGCCCCATAAACTGCTGGACCCCATAGCTGCTGTACCTACTACCTTGGTAGTCACCCCCATGTCTCGCATAGATCTTAAGTGGCGGACCAGAAGAGGCCGTACTGAAGAGAAAAAAAAGGAATAAGGGGAGGCCTCCATGACTAAAATAGATGGGAGGGACACAGAGTTGGCTGGCCTATGAGAGACCAAGGATGGGGACAGCAGGAGGGCTTGGGGGATGAGGGGTGGGGATTGAAGGGGATGTACCTGTTTCCTATTTGTGCTCTCCCTCTCTTCGCCAGGACACAGAAGCAGGAACATATTCACCATCCCTGCTGCGTCTGACGAGGAGGCGATGGAGTTGCTGTGGGCCGCGGCGGCCTCTCAAGGTCCGGGATAGCTCGGAGCGCGAGTGGCGACGCTGCTGCAGGGACAAGCGGGCGCTCCGGACCAGGATCGGGCAGAATCGTCCGGAGCGGGCGTGGCGCGGTCCACCATGCCGGCGGTCTCGGGGCCGCGGGAGCAGGCAGAGGTCCAGGACCGGCGTTCCAGATGGATGGGCAGGAGAAGAGGAGCCCCCGTCTCCCCCGTGACTCAGGCCATCGCCGGCACTTCCGGAGTGACGGCGGCGCAAGAGGAGCCCCTCGGTGGACCCTTCAGGCCAGACACCAGGGCGGCCCTCCCGTCTGGTCCTGGGAGGAATCCCAAAACGCGGCAGCGCCCGGCGGCAGCGACGAGGAAGATGAGGCCTTCACTTCCAGCCACACCCCCTCCTTCTTCGGTACGTGGCGGAAGGGCAACGGCGACCCTGCACGGCGATGTGCCAGCCGGAGGGTCGGCTCATGGCAGCAACGAGCGGGCGGTGGATGTGGACAGGAGCGGAGGGCGCAGGATGAGGTCGGTGGTGAGAGTGCCAGGGACGGAACAGCGGGAGGCTGGTTCAGCAGGACGGCTGCGGCAGGAGCTGGAGCTCGGCCAGACGGATGATGCGATGTCGCCCCCCTTTTTCTCGGACGGAACTTGGAATTCCCCGTGCACACACTGCCAATGCGGACAGCGCCAGAGGGAGTCCGGAGCATTGGAGGACGGTGAGCGGCGGGCCTCTGCACGTGGACATGGGGGTCCGGCTGACGGGTTCACAGCCCCTGGGCAGCCTGGTGAGTTGACACCTACGTTACCTTTTCCAGCTTTATTGATGTCGGGTATCGGTGTAGAGGGTGTAGCGTCGGCTAACGTCGCGGCGGAGTCAAGGGCACCGGGGTTACCGGCGGGTGCAGGGGGGGATAGTTTGACGGAGTTAGTGGGTTGTTTAAAGGCGTTGGTGGGGCGGCTAGGCGGTTTCCCTTCCCAGGAACAGGCAGGCGTGGCGCCGGCCGCGGTGTGGGGGGCAGTGTTGGTAGCGCCCCGTTTATGCAATCCGGAGGGGGGTTAGCCGCGGGGGCAGCAGTGGCAGTGGCGGCGGCGGTTCAAACAGACTCGTCAAAAGAGGTAGATAGGGTGCGGCTGGATGATCGCGCACGCGGGGAGGTGTACGCATGTTATGAGGGCCCGTTAGGGGCGCATTTGAAGCAGAAAGTTAAAGAAAAGATTTGTAAAGTTGAGTACGTGGAGATTTTTTCATTGCTTCCGCTGGAGAATTTTAATTTGCATAAGGTGAAGCGGGATGAAACCAAAAAGGATGAGGAGGAAAAGAGACGGTACAGGTTGATTCCAAAAACATTCGTCAATTGGATGCAGGCTTTTGCAATTTTGGCGAGTGTTATTGGAGAAAAGGCGCCAGAAAATTGTTCCGGCTTATTCTGTTACTTGGACGCGGTGGGGGAGGCGCATCGGGTTTATGGGGGACAGGCTTGGCTTCGTTACGACGAACAGTTTCGGCAGCGGAAGGCGGTGCGGCCGAATATACGGTGGGATCATAAGGACATAGCCTTATGGTTGAAGGTGACGGCACTTTATAAGCAAGGGCAGTCCTTTCCTGAGAGCGGGAACGCAGCAGGAACTTCCGGCGGGAATAGTCCGGCCTCAGGTTCCAAATTTCGAACGTGTTGGCAGTTCAACGAGGGGCAGTGTAAATTTGGAGCAGCGTGTAAATTCAAGCATGTGTGTTCACACTGCAGCGGGCAGTCGCATGGAGCGTCAAAATGTTTTAAAAAGCGGAAACGACAGGGGGGAGTTAGCGGTGCGCTGGTCATGGGGGAGACTCCGGTGAAGCTCATAAAGATGGCCCCCTTTCTAAGTAGATACCCTAACAAGGAGGTGGCACGGTTGATTAGTTTAGGTTTTAGTTCTGGTTTTGTTATTCCGCCCCCTTTGCACGAGGTCCCGTTCACGCAGCGCAACCTTATGTCGGCATATCAGCAGGCGGGCGTAGTCTCGGAGAAACTTAGGAAGGAGATTGATCTGGGCAGAATGGCAGGCCCTTTTAGCACGATCCCAGTTCTGGGTTTGGTGGTGTCACCGTTAGGAGGTGACAAATTTAGGCTCATTCAGCATTTGTCCTTCCCAAAAGGGTCGTCGGTTAATGATGGCATTGACCCGGATCTCTGTTCCGTGGTCTACACGTCGTTTGATGCGGCGGTAGCGTTAGTACGAGGTTACGGAAGAGGAGTTCTGATGGCAAAAACCGATATTCAAGCGGCGTTCCGTTTATTGCCGGTCCACCCGGACAGCCAGCGGTTGCTGGGGTGTTACTGGGATGGGGGTTACTACATCGATCGGTGCCTTCCCATGGGTTGCTAGTTGTCGTGCGCGTACTTTGAGGTTTTTAGTTCTTTTTCGGAATGGGTAGTTCGGGAGGTCGCTGGGGTGGAATCGGTTATTCACTACCTCGACGATTTCTTGTGTGTTGGCCCGGCGCATTCGGGGGTTTGCGCAAATTTACTTGAGGCGGTCAACTGGGTGTCGCGGGAGTTCGGGGTCCCCTTGGCTGTGGAAAAAACTGAAGGTCCAGTGACGACCATTTGTTTTTTGGGAATTACAATAGATTCTGTGGCAATGGAGTGCAGATTGCCGGAGGATAAGTTGGGGGATCTGCGGTTAGTAGTGGAGCGAGCGTGTCGGATTAAGAAAATTACACTACGGGAATTGCAGTCCTTATTGGGGAAGTTGAACTTTGCTTGCCGCATCATGCCGATGGGCAGGGTGTTTTGTCGGCGGTTGGCAGCGGCAACGGCGGGGGTGGGGGAACCCCACCATTTCATTCGTATGACGGCAGAGCACAGGGAGGATTTGCGGGTCTGGCTCCATTTTCTGACACAGTATAACGGTCGCTCGCTGTGGATGTCCCGGGCGCTGGATAGCTTCGATTTGGAATTGTTCACTGATGCGTCCGGGACGGTGGGGTTCGGAGCGTTCTTCAAAGGGCAGTGGTGCGCAGGAAAATGGCCAGTTGAGTGGGTAGAGACGGGTTTGACACGTAACTTGGCCCTACTCGAACTGTTTCCCATCGTGGTGGCAGTCACCATTTGGGGAGACAGTTTCCGGGATTAGAAAGTGCGTTTTCATTGCGATAATCTGGGGGTGGTGATGGCTATAAATAATACGTCGGCGTCGTCCCCTCCAGTGGTTCGCTTGTTGTGTCAGTTGGTGCTTGCTTGTTTGAGTTTAAATGCGTGGGTGGTGGCGGTGCATGTTCCTGGGGCGGAGAATTGTATTGCTGATGCGCTTTATCGCTCACAGTGGGATCGTTTCCGTCAGCTGGTCCCGGACGCGGAGTTAACGGGGGTGGAATGTCCCAGTCATCTGTGGGAGCTGGTATCCGGGCGGCAGGTGCATTGATAAAAAGGTCGTTGGCCAGCGCTACGTGGTCATCTTATTCTGCTGGATGGAGGCAATGGGAAGAGTGGGTGAGATCGTTGGGTGATGTGTGCTCTGATGAGGATAGAGTGGTGGCTTTGTTGTTTTGGTTGGGAGACGCGTTTGCTCGGGGTTGCACGGTCGCTAAGATTAATCGCTTCGTGGCGGCCATTGCTTTTGGTTGTAAATTACGGGGGTTAGTGGACATCACGAAGCGTTTCTTGGTGGGCCAGGCATTGAGGGGGTTGAGACGGGGTGTAGTGGTGAGGGATAGGAGGCGTCCCGTGTCTTTTTAATTGTTGTGTTCATTGGAGGTGGTGGTGTGGCAGGTTTGTCATTCAGAGTACGAGAGCAAGCTTTTTCGGTTGGCTTTCGCGTTAGCCTTCTTCTGAGCTTTTCGGGTGGGGGAATTGGTTTCGCCTAGTTCGGTTAAAGCGGGGGAGTTGCTGCAGGATAATGTCGATTTGTATGAAGACAGGGTGCAGATAGTGCTGCGACGGTCGAAAACGGATCACAGGGGGGTAGGACGTCGGGTGGTTTTGTTTGCGGTCACCGGAAATCCGGTTTGTCCAGTGTTGTGTCTCAAGGAGTACTTAGAGGGCTTAGATCTCTCGGATGCGCCGTTGCTGCGGCATGCGGATGGCACGTTTTTGTCGCGGTATCAGTTCATCTCGGTTTTCAGAAAATGTCTGGTGGCTAGCGGGGTTCAGGCGGAGCAGTATTCGTCTCATTCTTTCCGGATAGGGGCAGCGACGGAGGCGGTGAGATGGGGTTTGGATGAGGCAGGCGTGCGGTTCCGTTCTTATGTTCGCTTGCACATGTTGTGATATGGTATTGTGTAACATGTTCCGGGTGTGTGCGTTCCGCCTGAGTAATAATTTTGCGCAGCCGTGCAGGCCGTGACTCATGTATGGTGTGGATTATGGGACACTCCTTTGTGTACTGGGGTGCCCTTCGCGCGGATGTACGGCCGGACGGTCGACAGCTCAGGATTCCGCGGGAGGCGGCGGTCTTGCGGTGGATGGGTATACGGGGAATGACATGGAACAGGGTGTTGCCGGAGTTTCATAATTTTGTATTGCTTGATAGGGCACCTGAGGTGCTGGTGTTGCATGTGGGAGGCAACGATTTGGGCCTACGCCCTTTCAGGGAGTTAGTAAGGGATGTCAAGCATGATTTGCTTTGTTTATGGGCAACTTATCCGAAGTTGGTGACGGTGTGGTCTGAGATGGTCCCTAGGAAGAGCTGGCGGATGGCTCGTTCGGTGGCAAAGATTAACAAGGCTCGCATTAAGGCTAACAGGGCTATATCGAGCTTTGTGGCGCGTAATGGGGGGGTTGCGGTGCGCCACTGGGACCTGGAGGCTGGGACAGGCAGGTATTGGAGAGAGGATGGTGTGCATCTTAATGATGTGGGGATGGACATGTGGAGTCTGGCGTTGACTGATGGAATTGAGCGAGCGGTGGGAGTGTGGAGGAGCTCGCAGGCGTGAGGTGGTCAAGGCCTGTTTCGCTTTGGCGGGGGGGGGAGTCCTTGAAGTAGGTCATAAAAAGTGGAATGGGGAATGCATCACGGGATGCACCCCCAATTTGTCGGCTTCTTAGGGTGTTACCCCTTTTGAAAGCTGGGTTATTTATATATGGTGGTCATCTGAAAAAAGGTAATTGGTGCCCCCAGGGCCGGGTTACGGCTGTGGGTAAGGTATTTGTGGGCAGATGGCCAAAATTCAGTATCGGTGGCTTCAAGGACTTGCCCCTGTCATTCTGGTTGGTTTATAATGTTATGACCCTGATAGGGTCGCAGTGGGTTATTTAATGTTATGATGAATCCCCTTTTTTGGGGATTCAAAAGTTATGGTATTTAAATTTATTGTTATTTAAATAATAAACGGCTGCTGTGGCCATTAAAATCCAACTCTGTTTCAGTGTCTGCTTTGGGAGGGTAGATTTACATAAGGGGAGAAGCGACTCGACTTATTTGAGTCAAGATCATACAGATGTAATAAGCAGTAAGGGCATGTTCACACGTGGCGGAATTGCTATGGAATTCTCCAGCGGGCGTTTTTTACTTTTATTTCAATACATTTTTAGGAAAGTTAGTTCAGACATTGCGGAAAACTCAGCGCGGACCATAGGCTGCGGTGCGGAATTTTCCCTCCGCAGCATGCACTGTCTGTTGCGGAGAAGAAGCGGAAATTCACTGCGGATTTCAGCCTTTGCAATGCAAAAACTGAAATCTGTGGCAAGTCCGCTGTCTTTTCTGCAACGTCTGAATTTCCTGTCAAATATGCAAGTGTTGGTGCAGATTCGTTGCGTAATTGCCCCAAATCTGCACCAACATTTGCAGCGGAAAAACTCTGCCACGTGTGAACATGCCCTACCACTAATGCAGCTCACTATTGCGCTGAGTTCATCAGACTTTCAGTGGTGTTTTATTTAGGTAAGCAAAGAAAATTGGACGTGGTTTTGCTTGTTTTGCTTGAATGACAGAATTCATCAACTGTGTAGATATAGATCCTGGCCGCAGCCGGCGGGGAAACATGAGCCAGGAGAAGCCATGCTTCAATGCCCCAACCTGGCAACACTCAGAGATCATTTAAGATGCCTTGGAAAACATTATTATCCCGCCTTCTGAAGCTTTGCTGCTATGTGCTTGGAGGGTTGTGTGTGTCTGCATTATCCCTGCGGAAAATCTAATCTGTTTCCATTGATGTATGATTAATGTGACTTGAAAAACCTTCGTTTTTTTTCGGGACTGTAATATTGATGGCCTATCCTTAGCACAAGCAATCATTATCTGATCAGTGAGGGCACGCAACTAGCTCTTTCATTGTTTTACTCAGACACAGCGCCATATATTTCGTTTTGGCTGTGCCTGGTACTGCAGCTCAGTCCCAGTCACATGAATAGGACTGAGCCGCTCTGATCTACAAGCCACAACCAATTGCAGTGCCTTCATGCAGTTGATCAGCAGGGGTGCCAGGAGTCAGACCCCTACCAATAAGATATTCAAATTCATAGGAAAGGCCTTTAAAATTACAGTCCTGGAAAACCCCTTTAATACGAAGGCAATTTACCTAAAAGTATGTTTCCAGAGGAGACAAATATGGGGAGAACGTACAAACTCCATGCTGGTGTTGCCCTTGGTCAGATTCAAAGATAGGACCCCAGTAAAATACGGCAACAATGCTCTCCACTAAGGCAGCAAGAAAAAAAATATCTCAAACAAAATAAAAAAAGTCAGTTGTTATAAATTCAGAATCTTTGTAATATAGCTTTAGTACTTTATTTATGTATTTATTTTAGTTAAACACTTTTATTTAATAATATATATTTTTGCAATGGTCACTTTTTAATGTTTCAGTTTCTTTTATACTATAAAGCTCAGTTTTGAGTTTTCATTTTTATTGCGGTTTTGTTGCATTTTTTATGTACTTCTTAATTGCTGTGATAAACCCCTTCCTGCCGCAGCTATTTTTTTGTTTTAGTTTTTTTTCTCCCCACATTCCAAGAGCCAGAACTTTTTATTTTTCCGTCGACATAGCAGTATAAGGCCTTATTTACACGAACGTGTTTCACGTCCGTGATACGCATGTGAAAATCCCGCGCGTCGCACGGACCTATGTAAGTCAATGGGGCCTTTCAGACATTCCGTGTTTTTCACACAGCGTGTCCTATACTTCAGTGTTTTTTGCGCATCGCGCACCCGTTGGAGTCAATGGGTGCGTGAAAATCCTGCACAGCACACGGACGCACTTCCTTGTGCTGCGTGTGATTCGCGCAACAGTTGTTCAAGAAATGAAGTGAAAAATAAAACCACCGCCTTCATTTCATTTTCTAAACCGCGTGTCATAAGGATGCCATATGCGCGAAAATAACGCAGCCACGCACCAAACACTGATGACACATAGGAACTGCAACGCGCAAAAAAACACACACGTTCATGTAAATAAGGCCTAAGGGTATACCCTTAGGCTGGGTTCACACAACCTATTTTCAGGCGTAATGGAGGCGTTTTACGCCTCGATTTACGCCTGAAAACACGGCTCCAATACGTCGGCAAACATCTGCCCATTCATTTTAATGGGTCTTACGATGTACTGTGCCGACGACCTGTCATTTTACGCGTCGCTGTCAAAAGACGGCGTGTAAAATAACAACCTCGTCAAAGAAGTGCAGGACACTTCTTGGCACGTAATTGGAGCCGTTTTTTATTGAATCCAATGAAGAACAGCTCCAAATTACGACCGCAATTGACGCCTCGCAAAACGCGAGTACGAGCAATTACGTCTGAAATGCAGACGTAAATGCAGTTATCGTGTGCACATACCCTCAGGGTATGTTCACACGCAGTGTTTTCAGGCGTAATTTGGGCCTTTTACGCCTCAAATTACGCCTGAAAAAACGCCCCTAATACGCCTACAAACATCTGCCCATTGCTTTCAATGGGAATTACGATGTTCTGTTCCCACGAGCCTTAATTTTACGCGTCGCTGTCAAAATATGGCGTGTAAAATGATGACTCGTCAAAAGAAGTGCAGGACACTTCTTGGTACGTTTTTGGAGCCGTTTTTAATTGACTCCATTGAAAAACAGCTCAAAAAACGCTGCGAAAAACACGAGTTGTTAAAAAAAACGTCTGAAAATCAGGAGCTGTTTTCGCCTTAAAACAGCTCCGTATTTTGAGACGTTTTCGCTCACTACGTGTGAACATACCCTAAGGGTTTGTCTTTTGCTGGACGATTTGAAATTTGTACCGTACCATATAATGTACTAAAAAACTGGAAATAAAATCTTTGTGGGGTAGAATGGAAAAAAAAAAAAAATTCCTCCATTGTTTTTTGTTTTTTTACGTTTATGGCATTCACCGTGCGGTAAAAATTACATGTTACATTTATTCTGCGCGTCAATACAATTATAGCAAGACCTACCTTATATAGTTTTTTTAATGTTTTACCACATTTGCAAAATAATAAAATTAAAAAAAAGTTCGATTTGTGTCGCCATATTCTGAGAGCCATGACTTTTTTTGGCCTTGTTTTTTGTGTGGTAAACGGTCGTTTTTTATTGTACCATTTTGGGGTGCATACGACTTCTCGATAACTTTTCATTACATTTTTTGGGGATGTGATAAAAAGATGCAATTCTGACTTTTTTAAACAAATAAGTGTTTTTTTCATATTTACTGCAAAATTAGTTTTTTTAATAAAGTGGCAATTACTGTATACTATGTTCCTAAGGCCTTATTCACACAAACGTAGTTCACGGCCATGATACACGCGTGAAAATCACGCGCGTCGCACGGACCTCTGTAACTCAATGGGGCCGTTCAGACAGTCCGTGATTTTCATGCAGCGCGTGTCCGCTGCGTAAAACTCACGACATGTCCTATACTTGGGCGTTTTTCGCGCATCACGCACCCATTGAAGTCAATGGGTGCGTGAAAATCACGCGCGGCACACGGACGCACTTCCGTGTGCTGCGCGTGATTCGCGCAACAGTTGTTAAAGAAATGAAGGGACAAATAAAACTATCTCCTTCATTTCTGTTTATTAACATAAAAACAGTGTCATAACGATGTCACGCAGCCACGCACCAACTACTGATGACACACGGCACTGCAACGCACAAAAAACGCTACGTTTTTTGCACGCGCAAAACGCACACGTTCGTGTGAATAAGGCCTTAATGTTGCAGTAAAGAGCATTAATGGTATGTTCACAAGCTGTGTTTTCAGGCTTATTTCGGGGCGTAAACGCCTCGAAATACGCCTTAAAAAACGGTAGCGAAACATCAACAAACATCTTCCCATTGAATTCAATGGGAAAAAGGGTGTTTCGTTCGGACAGGGCGTTATTTTACGCCGGCGTTTTAAAAAACGGCGCTTAAGAAATGCTGCGTAAAAAAAAGGTGCCTGTCACTTCTTGACCTGTTTTCGGAGCTGTTTTTCATTGTGTCAAAACAGCTCCAAAAACATCTCCAAATAACACCTCAAAAAACTTTTTCAGCATCAAAAAAGTCTGAAAATCATAGGCTATTTTCTCTCATTGTCAGCCGTTTTTACGTGTGCGTGTGAACAAATAAGGGTATGTGCACACGATAACAGGCATTTACGTGTGAAAAGACAGACTGTTTTCAAGAGAAAACAGCTGCCTCGTTTCACACGTAAATGCTCCTCCTCGTAATATGCGAGGCGTCTGTGACGCTCGTAAATCTTGAGCTGCTCTTCATTGAGCTCAATGAAGAACGGCTCAAATTACGTTGCAAAGAAGTGTCCTGCACTTCTTTGCCGAGGCAGTCAATTTACGCGTCGTCGTTTGACAGCTGTCAAACGACGACGCGTAAATTACTGGTCGTCTGCACAGTACGTCGGCAAACCCATTCAAATGAATGGGCAGATGTTTGCCGACGTATTGTAGCCCTGGTTTACGCCTGGGTCGTGTGAACCCAGCCTAAGTCTGTTTTTTATTTTACATTTTGGGATCTTTCCTGTATTTTCTTTGTCCTTGATATTGAAGAACATTTCCTGGGAAGCAACATAAGATTTTACAGTCGCTTTACAAGCCAATCCGATCTGCAATTGTCAACGCTCCTATAGAATAAAGATAAAAATAATATATTGGCTGGCGCTGGTTTTGCAATTTTTTGCTCCATTTAATGGACAAGTGGTTCTGCGTACTTAATATCCATAAAAAATAAAAAAAATCACGTCTTAAGGTCCTGCATTACTGACATCTTATAGACAAACACTGCAGTCTATTATGGCGGAAAAACAGGATTTACTTTGGCTCCGGTGCAATAAGATAATGTTATAGCAGAAAATGTTAGTTTTAATATTATTTGTGACAAAGCCAAAAAATATTTAAGTAGAAAGAAAAACAGATGCATGCGCTCCACATAGGGAGTTGTAACAAAAATTAAAGGGACACTCCGCTCCCTGGTCAGCCATTGTCTACTTGTATCAGCCAATTTTCTTAAATGGACTGTATGGACAGTACATATGTAGCACCTGCAGTGGGGACCTCATTGTTCCCCCACTTTATGGCATGATATGTGGGGGCAGTAAGGACACCTTAGACTAGGATTTGCCTTGTGCTGCGACATAAATCCTTAAAGGGACACACATTTCAATTTTTCTTCTCCTTGAGCTATCCTGTTCAGAGCAAGCTGATAAAATCTTTTTCAGTTGCTTCTTGGTTATATCTGTTCTGGAATAGCTGGGTGGTGATTATTAAAGTTACGACAGTGGTTGTTACCAATCTTTTATCTGACATAACTAAGCTAATTTGATTTGACACAGTAATAGAAATATGGCTGCCATCACAGCTCCTGCATGGGCGACCATCAAGCATTCCCAGAACCTTGAATGGATGATCTGCCTAGTTATGCAGGAATACATCCTTTGCTCTTGTATTGATACATAACTAGGCAGATAATAAAACTTCTACCATAGAGATAAAATATACCTCCACTTTTGGGGTCCATGGTATGAAAGGGGCTCAAAATGTAGCCACCCATTCTCTTTACATGATGAATAATAACATTCTGATTCCCTACAGATTTATATAGCAACCAATGACTTTGATGACAACTGTATAAATTCATATGTACTGAGCTCCCCCTAGTGGTGGATGTGGGCAGTCAGACTTCTATCATTTACGTTCACTGTAGAAAGACAAAAAAAAAACAAACAGATCCTACCCCTATAAAGATATAATATTAAATCAATCAGCACAGAATTTTTTTTACTTACAATTGCAATAGATGATAGATAGATAGATAGATAGATAGATAGATAGATAGATAGATAGATAGATAGATAGATAGATAGATAGATAGATAGATAGATAGATAGATAGATAGATAGATAGATAGATAGATAGATAGATAGTGGTTGGCATAGGGGAAAGGACCTTCCTTTAAAAATGACCTGCTTCTGTAGGAAGAGATAAGTAGTTCCACTTATCTATATATAATCGCTGGGTTCCGACATCACAATTTTATAAAAAATATAGGACTACCGAATTTAGTCACACCTGGAGCCTTGATGTCTGGGGGTGTTAAAAAGCCCCTCTTCCACATAAGAGGACACACGTTATACTCATAGCACCAGACAGCTAGGGGTCCCTGGTCACTGGTATTGTGCATTGGGACCCCTGAGCTACAGTATGCCTGTAGGTTTAGTGTTTTGGGTATATATTATTTGGGTGCTGTGGACTTGAGGTGCGGGCACAGACAGGTATGGGTTGGATATAGGTCTTCAATGTAAGAAAAGTTACTCTTACTATTTATATGTCAAAATATATTAACAAAGACATATTGATATAAGTGAAACATGAACTGCTGGGCGGCATTACTAGTAAACAAAGTGTCATTCCAAGGGTTTTATATTTCTCATCTGAGAATATTGCAAAACATGGGAAGTGGTAGCTGACAGATGAGAGCTGGGATCATGGGAAAATGGAAGCAAGTGCTGCGAGATCTGTGAAAATGGCTCAAAAAATGTACAAAGTATAAAGGAGACAGAAGCCGGGGCAAGATCTGCAGGGAGAATACAAAGTAACCAGATACCACATCAAACATGGCTCCTTTCTTCCAGAAACAGTGCCACACCTGTCCGTAGATTGTGTCTGGTATTGCAACGAAGTTCCATTGAAGTGAATAGGGCTGAGATACAATACCACAAACACAATCCGTAAACAACCCCTTTAAGGCCGCTTTGTCTAGCAGCTTTGCGCAGAAAATGTTTCCTCTATTTCTCCGGAAAGGTAGATCCAGCAGGGTAAACTCGGCTGCATTAGCCGCCCCTCCAAAATGGAGAAGACCAAACAGACATGTAACTCTGTTTTTCAAATGTCTTCAATCTATTGCATTAAATATGTCGTTTAGGCTCTGTTTACACTTGCATAGCGGGATCCATTGCTCGACGGATATCACCGGCATCCAATGGGCTCCATTGACTTACAAAATGGTTCGTCGGATTCTGCTGAAGTGTCCGCTGTTTTGAAGGGATAAATTTGCCGGAATCTGCGAAAAAGATATATTGTCTTTAGAACTGCCCCAGATGCACCACATTTTTCATTAAATTTGGTGCGTTTAAAGAGGCTCTGTCACCACATTATAAGTGCCCTATATTGTACATGATGTGATCGGCGCTGTAATGTAGATTACAGCAGTGTTTTTTATTTAGAAAAACAATCATTTTTGACGGAGTTATGACCTATATTAGCTTTATGCTAATGACTTTCTCAATGGACAACTGGGCGTGTTTTACTACATGACCAAGTGGGCGTTGTGGAGAGAAGTGTATGACGCTGACCAATCAGTGACCAATCCGCGTTATACACTTCTCCCCATTCATTTATACTGCAGATCGCAATATAGCTATATCGCTATATGCAGCCACATAAACACACTATAACGTTACTGCAGTGTCCTGACAATGAATATACATTACCTCCAGCCAGGACGTGATGTGTATTCAGAATCCTGACCACTTCTGTAGCATCTCTGTTAATTACAGCATAGCAGGCGTAGTCTCGCGAGATTACGCTGTAAACTGTCATTCACAGCGAGATATCGCTGTGCTGTGCTGTAACTCACAGAGACGCTACAGAAGTGGTCAGGAGAATGAATACACGTCACGTCCTCGCTGGAGGTAATGTATATTCATTGTCAGGACACATGAGTAGCGTTATAGTGTGTTTATGTGACTGCAAATAGCGATATAGTTATATCGCGATCTGCAGTATAAATAAATGGAAAGAAGTGTATGACGCTGATTGGTCACTGATTGGTCAGAGTCATACACTTTTCTCCACAACGCCAACTTGGCCATATAGTAAAACACGCCCAGCTGTCCATTGAGAAACTCATTAGCATAAAGCTAATATAGGTCATAACTCCGGCAAAAATGATCATTTTTCTAAATAAAAAACACTGCTGTTATCTACATTACAGCGCCGATCACATGTACAATATAGGCCACTTATAATGTGGTGACAGAGCCTCTTTAACTTTGATTTAGTAAAATTTAAGACTGGAGTATGAAATAACAGTTTTAATAAATTCCCCCTTTTTAGTTCAATTCCCCACCATTTTGAAGATCTAAGTTTGCTGTCAGTTAGTGGGAACTTCCAGGGCATGAAAACTTGTGCAGACCTAATACTCCTCAAAATTGAGGATTTGTTACAATTGTATCCAGTCTAGACAATCCTCTGTGACCTAAACAGCCTGGACTCCGGACTGATACTCTTTACCTTCACTGATACATTGTAGCAAACTATCAAGGCAGTGGAAAGATTTGTGCTGCTCACAGAGTCTGGACTGGATACAATTGTCGCAAACTCTCAACTGTAACAAATATTAGGTCTATACAAGGTTGTAAACAAGAATGTTCCCAATTGGAAAAGATATTGAAGTTATTGCATAACTAGGCCGATATTTGAGAAAGCTGGGAGTTGGTGGCCATATTAGCCGCCACCAAATGGTGGCAATATTGGCCACCACCAAAAAGTTTTCATACCCTTCAAAAAGATGAATACATTAGGATAGTCTCAGGGTTTGTGGACAAGTTAAATCTCACACATTCTATAGCATGATAGAATATATTGTATGAAGACGTCTTGACCGTCAGATTATCAGGGGAGGATAAGTTAAATATCCTCTCACTTCTCGCATTTGTATTATCTTTATCTTCTCACAAGATGATACAAAACTCCAAATCCCAGCATGCTCTGGCAGCCTACAGCTGGGAGTTGTAGTTCTGTAGCAGCGGGAGAGTCAAAGGTTGGAGACCACTGATCTAAATAATGTTCTATTTAACCCCTTCCCGACATTTGATGTATCCATACGCCAAAGTCGGGTAGGGGAAGTATGGAACAAGCTCAAGGAGTGAACCCGCTCCATACGATACCTGTGTTGGCTGTTTGTTACAGCCGACATTTCAGAGTAACGAGCGGCATCGCGCTCGAGTGCGATCCCGCTCGTTTAACTCGTTAAATTCCCGCGGTCAATAGCGACCGCAGCATTTAAATCATTAGAAGGAGGGGGGCGACCCCCTCTAACAGGGCTTAATAGAAGCCTATCAGAATCACGATATACTGCAATACATTAGTATTGCAGTATATCATGCAAGCGATCTAACAGTCGCTGGTTGAAGTCCCCTAGGGGGACTAATAAAAAAAAGTAAAAATGAGTCAAATAAAGTTGTTTTTTTTTTATGTAAAAAAAAATGACAAGTTAAAAGTAAAAAAAAAAAAAACTTTTTCCCATTTCCCCCTAGAGCATAGTAAAAAAATAAATAAATAAACATAATTGGTATCGCCGCATCCGAAAAAATCTGAACTATTACAATATATCATTATTTAACCCGAACGGTGAATGCCGTAAAAAAAATTGTAAACGCCAGAATCCCTATTTTTTGGTCACATCGTCTCCCACAAAAAATGAAATGAAAAGTGATCAAAACGTCACATGTACACCAAAATGGTATTATTAAAAACGACAGCTTATCCCACAAAAAATAAGCCCTCATACCACTTAATCGACGGAAGAATAAAAAAGTTGTGGCTC
Organism: Rhinoderma darwinii; assembly: GCF_050947455.1. NCBI lineage: Eukaryota > Metazoa > Chordata > Amphibia > Anura > Rhinodermatidae > Rhinoderma > Rhinoderma darwinii. The sequence continues at coordinate 606,913,253 of NC_134687.1, read as the reverse complement.
TCGGAATTTGGCGACACAAAATAAATTTTCTTTTTTACACTTAGGTTTTTACTTGTAAAAGTAGTAACTTATAGAAAAAACTATATATATTTGGTATCGGCGTAATCGTATTGACCCACAGAATAAAGTTAACCCCTTAAGGACGCAGCCTAGTTTTGGCCTTAAGGCTCAGAGCCCATTTTTCAAATCTGACATATTTCACTTTATGTGGTAATAACGTCGGAATGCTTAAACCTACCCAAGCGATTCTGAGATTGTTTTCTCGTGACACATTGGGCTTCATGTTCGTGGTAAAATTTGGTCGATATATTCAGTGTTTATTGGTGAAAAATTGCAAAATTTAGAGAAAATTTTGAAAAAATTGCATTTTTCAGAATTTAAATGCATCTGCTTGTAAAACAGACGGTTATACCACCCAAAATAGTTACTAGTTCACATTTCCCATATGTCTACTTTAGATTGGCATCGTTTTTTGAACATTCTTTTATTTTTCTTGGACGTTACAAGGCTTAGAACATAAACAGCAATTTCTCATATTTTTAAGAAAATTTCAAAAGCCTTTTTTTTAAGGTACCTCTTGAGTTCTGAAGTGGCTTTGTGGGGCCTATGTATTAGAAACCCTGATAAAACACCCCATTTTAAAAACTAGACCCCTCAAAGTATTCAAAACAGCAGTTATAAAGTTTTTTAACCCTTCAGGCATTTCACAGGAATTAAAGCAAAGTGGAGGTGAAATTTGCAAATTTCATTTTTCTTGCTGAATTTCAATTTTATTCATTTTTTTTTCTGTAACACAGAAGGTTTTACCAGAGAAACACTACTAAATATGTATTGTCCAGATTCTGCAGTTTTTAGAAATGTCCCACATGTGGCCCTACTGCGCTCGTGGACTAAAAGACAAGCCCTAGAAGCAAAGAAGCACCTAGTGCATTTGGAGTCCTCTTTTTTATTAGAATATATTTTAGGCAGCATGCCAGGTTTGAAGAGGTGTTGAGGTGTCAAAACAGTAGGAATCCCCCAATAGTGACCCCATTTTGTAAACTACACCCCTCAAGGAATTCATTTAGGGTTGTTGTTACCATTTTGACCGCACATTTTTTTCACAGCACGTATTTGAATTGGGCTCTGAAATGAAAAAAATGTCATTTTTTCCAATAAAATGTCATTTGTGATCAAAATTTCTTATTTTCACAGGGAACAAAATACCCCATTTTGTTGCCCAATTTGTCCTTAGTGTGGCAGTACCCCATTTGTGGTGATAAACTGCCGTTTGGGCCCATGGGAGGGCTCAGAAGGAAAGGAGCGCTATATGTTTGTTGGAGTCCAGATTTTGTTGGATTGGTTTTCGGGTGCCATGTCGCATTTGCAGAGCCTCAGAGGTATCAAAGCAATGGAAACCCACCAAAAGTGACCCCATTTTGGAAACTACACCCCTCAAGGAATTCATTTATGGTTGTTGTTAGCATTTTGACCGCACAGTTTTTTCACAGCACCTATTTCAATTGGGCTGTGACATTAAAAAAATGTCATTTTTTCCAATAAGATGTAATTTTTTACCAAAATTTCTTATTTTCACAGGGAACAAAATACTCAATTTTGTTGCCCAATTTCTCCTGAGTGCATCAATACCCCATTTGTGGCAATAAACTGCCGTTTGGGCCCATGGGAGGCCTCAGAAGGGAAGGAGCGCTGTGTGTTCTTTGGAGTACAGATTTTGCTGGTTTGGTTTTCGTGTGCCATGTCGCATTTGCAGAGCCCCAGAGGTATCAAAGCAATGGAAACCCACCAGAAGTGACCCCATTTTGGAAACTACACCCCTCAAGGAATTCATTTATGGGTAATGTGACCATTTAGACCCCATAGTTTCTTCACAGAACTTATTTGAATTGGGCTGGGAATGAAAACAAAATTATTTTTGTCAAATAATATGTAGTTTTGGCTGAAAATTTCTTATTTTCACAAGAAACAAAATACCCCATTCTGTTGTGCAATTTGTTCTGAGTGCCGCAATACCCCATTTGTTGTGATAAACTGCCGTTTGGGCCCATGGGAGGGCTCAGAAGGAAAGGACCACCATTTGGCCTACTGGGGATTTTCTAGTGCGAAGTCATGTATGCAGAAGCCCCTGAGGTACCAGTACAGTTGAAACCCGCAAGAAGTGACCCCGTTTTAAAAACTACACCCTTAAGGCATTCATCTAGAGGTGTAGTGACCATTTTGACCGGAGACCTACACCCCATAAACTGTAATGTGGGTTCTCCCGGGTATGGCAATACCCTACATGTGGCTGTTATCAGCTGCCTGGACACACAGCAGGGCCCAGAGGGGAAAGACGAGGGGGGATAAGCTGTGCGGAGTGCATCAGGGTAAGTAAAATTGGGGTAAATTATAAACCAAGGGATGTATGATAAATTTTAAAACACTTTCATACAGAGCTCTGGTTATTCGGGACACGTGTCACATTGATATATTGTGTCCTCCCTTATCCCCCTCTTATAGCAGACTTTGCACCTCTTTTGACTTTTTCCCTTCTTGCCAGTTTGGGGAACTTCCCCTGGAAAGTGTTGCCCTGGTACGATGCGTGTGGGCTCGCTTCCAGAAGTACTGGGTGCTCCCCCTTCTTGGTCCCTAAAGATTAGGTTCTTGATAATCACCTCTTGAAATTCCAGGAAAGTTCCCGTCTGGCCTGCACATCGACGTAGCACGTACGCATTGTACAAAGCCATCTATATGATGTTCCCGGCCAGCTTCTTATACCACACCGCATGGCGCTGTAGGGCTTCAGGGCTTGATCTTACAAGTCCATCCCTCCCATGTACCTATTGTAGTCCAGGATGCAGTCTGGTTTGGGGGTGGCCTTTCCTTCATATATCCTAAACCTGTAGGTATACCCTGATGCACTCTCACAGCTTATACATCTTCACGCCATACCTTGCCCTCTTACCCGGCAGGTACTCGCGGAATTGAACCCTCCCTTTAAAATGTACCAGGGACTCATCAATAGAAATACACTTCTTGGGGTGTATGATTGGGAAAACCGGGCACTGGAACGGTCTAATAGGGGTCTCCGTTTATACAAACGGTCAAAACTGGGGTCATCTCGGAGTGGGCATGGCTCATTATCAGTATAATGTAAGAAGCGAAGTATTGCCTCATTTATTTATTTTTTTAGGTTCCAGTTCAGTTCTGAAGTTGCTTTGAGGGGCCCATATATTAGAAACCCCTATCAAATACCCCATTTTAGAAACTAGACCCCTCAAAGTATTCACAACAGCATGTAGAAAGTTTATGAACCCTTTAGGTGTTTCACAAAAATTTTGCGCAAAGTAGAGGTGAAATTTACATTTTTTTTTTGTCAGAAAATCCTCTTTATACCATTTTTTTTATAACACAAAAGGATTTATCACAGAAACGCAACTTAATACGTATTGCCCAGATTCTGCAGTTTTGAGAAATATCCCACATGTGGCCCTCGGGCGGTAATGGACTGAAGCACCGGCCTCAGAAGCAAAGGAGCACCCAGTGGATTTTGAGGCCTCTTTTTTATTAGGCACCATGTCCGGTTTGAAGAGGTCTTGTGGTGCCAAAACATTGGGAACCCCCCAAAAGTGACCCCAATTTGGAAACTAGACCCCTTGAGGAATCCATTGTAGTTTTCTTGGGGTGCATGCGGCTTTTTGATCAGTTTTTATTCTATTTTTAGGTGGCGTGGTGACTAAAAAACAGCAATTCTACTATTGTTTTTTTTTCGTTTTTTTTTTACAGCGTTCACCGTGCGCTATAAATGACATATTCACTTTATTCTGCGGGGCGATACGATTACGGCGATACCAGATGTTTATAGTTTTTTTTTATGTCTTATGGCGTTTGCATAATAAAATAAGTTTTGTAAACAATCATTCACTTTTTGTGTTATCTTATTCTAAGAGCCATAACGTTTTTATTTTTCAATCAATAAAGTCGTGCGAGGACTTATTTTTTGCGTAACGAACTGTAGTTTCGATCAGTACCATTTTTAGGTACATGCGACTTTTTGATCTCTTTTTATTCCATTTTTTGGGAGGTGAAGTGACCAAAGAATTGTGATTGTGGTTCGGTTTATTATTATTTTATTTTACGGCGTTCACCGTGCGGGATAAATAATGAAATAATTTTGTAGTTCAGGCCGTTACGGACGCGGCGATACCAATTATGTATCGTTTATTTGTTTGTTTATATATTTTTATTAATAATAAAGGACTGATAAGGTAAAAAGGGGGATTTTTACTTTTAATACTTTTAAATCTTTTATTTTCTTATTTTTACACAACTTTTTCTAACTTTTTTTTTACTTTATTACTTTGTCCCACTAGGGGACATGAGGGCAGGAGGCTCTGATCGCTATTCTAATACACTGCACTACATGCGTAGTGCAGTGTATTAGAACTGTCAGCTACTCACTGACAGCAAGCATAGTGGGTCCTGACGTTGTCAGGACCCACTAGGCTTCCGTCTATGGCATAGCCGGACGCCATTGTTTGGTGTCCGGTTGCCATAGTCACCATCGCCGGCCGCTATCGCGTAGCAGGCCGGCGATGGCAGCTTAACCCCTAAAAAGCCGCGATCTCTATAGAACGCGGCTTTTAAGGGGTTAATCAGCGGGGACACAGCGATCGGTCCCCGCTGTAGGAGCTGTGACAGCTGCTGAACAAGACAGCAGCGTCACAGCTCCTGTATGTGTCGGGAGGACGGCCGAAACGGCCGTTACTCCCGAGACGTACTATTACGGCATGGAGCGCGAACGATACAGCTGCCATGACGTAATAGTACGTCAAGGAGCGGGAAGGGGTTAATATGTTGTTTTAATTGCACAGTGAATTCCGTAAAAACGACGCACAAAAAACAATGGAGGAATCACTGCTTTTTTCATTTTCTACCCAACAAATAATTTTTTTCCCGTTTCCTAGAACATTATATGGCAAAATAAATGGTGCCCTGAAACACTACAACTCGTCCCGCAAAAATCAAGCACTTATAGGACTATATTGATATAGAAAAATAAAAAAGTTATGGCTTTTGGAAGGTGGGGAGGAAAGAACCAAAATGAAAATCTGAAAAAGGGCTGTGGCGGGAAGGGGTTAAGGTATGTTCACATAGGGCGGATATGCTGCGTTAAAGTACACAGCATAACCGCCCTGGGCGCCGCAGTGTATTCCGGATGAAAAAACGCACCAAATTGTGGTGCACTTTTTCGTCCGGAATGTCCACTGTGAAAAACCGCACGTAAAAAATAAACAAAAGACATTTCATACTTACGTAGCCATGGCGACCCGTCCGTCCGATGTATTGCAGCCCGGCCTCCTGAGATGACGTTTCATTCCATGTGATCGCTGCACCCTGTGATTGGCTACAGCAGTCAAATGGGATGAAGCGGCATCCTCGGAGGCCGGCCTGGACGAAGAAACAAAGACTTCTGGATAAGTATACGCTTTTTTTTTTTTTTTTGAGTTGCGATTTTTGCGGCGGAATTGTTGCTTTTCTACCGCAAAATTGCAACATCTGCTAATTGTTGTGGGTTTTACCTCCCATTGAATTTAATAGAGAAAACTCGTAACAAAAAAGCAGCGATTACGCAAATACAATTGACATGTTGCGGATTAAAAAAATGTAACGCAGTATTTACACTATGTGTGAACTGACCCTAAAATTGTGTTGAGATGATGGAGATATTCATGTGTGATAGATGAGAATAATGGTGGAATGAGGCCTGTCCTATAAATGCTGAGGACCTCTCGGGGGAAGCTTCTCATTATTCTATAACGTTCCCTTCCATGTGATGATAAGGATGATATATGGAAAATGAAAGATTAATACATTTGTTTGTATTACTTATGATATAGCTCAGGACAGCTGTGGGATGGAGAGGGTTGGGGTAGAGAACAGTCCCCGGGTCCTGTCACAGCCGTCTATCCCCATTGTTGCAACTCATGTAATTGCACATTGATGATCCGTTTCCACTCCCGGACTCTTCCAGAAGTTTTGTACTTGGCTCCGAAGTTCAGGATTCTGGATGTTTCCTCAACACCCAAAGGCCTCATGAAACCCAAAATACTATGAATAATAAAAATTATATAAAATGTTCAGTTTGAGGCTGACAGGAGATAGGATATTACGCAGACGCTTATTAGTTGTGTCCCTGTTATTAGAAATGTATCCTTCTTATGTTTCTATTTAGTTATTTAGCATTTTTCTTTTTTAAAGGTGAAATTCTACATAAAATCACCTCCATTGTGTATTAAAAACAGTTTTCTCATACATAAAATCTTTGCTGACTTATCAGAGCTGAGAAGGACTTCTGGGTTTGCGTCCTTATGACAACACTTCCAGTTCCTGTTCTATGGCCGTTTGGCAGAGAGGATGGGATTCATTGCAACAACTCAGATTGAATCTTTAATTTATTTACCTCCACTAGAAAAATGTCAAGGCTCATTCAGACGAACGTGAATCACGTCCGTGTGCTGCGCAGGGAAATCACGCAGAGCACACGGACCCATTGATTTCAATGGTGCCATTAACACATGCAGGAGATTTCACGCAGCTTGTCCGTTGAGTAAAACTCACTGCATGTCCTATATTGGTGTGTTTTTCACGCACCTATCGCCCATTGAAGTCAATGGGTGCGTGAAAATCATGCACAGCACACGGATGCACATCCGTGTGCGGTGCGTGATTTACACATCAATTCAATTGAAAATAATAATTTTAAAAAAACGATGTGCTTTGCGAGTGCATAAACAACGCATGCCCTCGCAAGCACACTGATGCATAATGGATCAGATTCACACGCGTTTTTCACGCGCCTGAATCTGATATGCTCGCGTGAATGTAGCCTTAAGCTGGAATCTAATTGGTTTGCTATGAGGCCCAGTTCCACTATGGTAATACTGAGCCCCACAGTATAATGCCCCCCATAACTGCCCACAACACAGTATAATGCCCCCCATAACTGCCCACAACACAGTATAATGCCCCCCATAACTGCCCACAACACAGTATAATGCCCCCCAAAGCTGACCACCACCGTATAATGCCCCCATAGCTGCCCCCCACAGTATAATGCCCCCATAGCTGTCCCCACAGAATAATGCCTCTATAGCTGCCCCCGCAGCATATTGCCAGCCATAGCTGACACATACAGTATAATGTCCCCATACAGTATAATACCCCCACAGCTGCCCCATACACTATAATGCCCCATACAGTATAATGCCCCCCATAGATGTCCCATACAGTATAATGCCCGATACAATATAATGCCCCCCATATCGGCCCCATACTGTATAATGCCCCCATACGGTCTAATGCCCCCATAGCTGCCCCATACAGTATAATGCCCCCATATCTGCCCCATACAGTATAATGCCCCCATACAGGATAATGCCCCCATAGCTGCCCCATACAGTATAATGCCCTCATACAGTATAGTGCCCTCCATAGCTGCCACATACAGTATAATGCCCCATACAGTATAATGTCCTCCATAGCTGCCACATACAGTATAATGCCCCATACAGTATAATGTCCTCCATAGCTGCCACATACAGTATAATGCCCCACATAGCTGCTCCATACACTATAATGTCCCCAATACATTATAATGCCCCCATAGCTGCCCCATACAGTATAATACCCCCATACAGTATAATGGCCCCATAGCTGCCCTTTACAGTATAATGCCCCATACAATATAATGCCCCCATAGCTGCCCCATACAGTATAATGCCCCCATACAGGATAATGCCCCCATACAGTATAATGCCCTCCATAACTGCCTCATACCGTATAATGCCCCCATACAGTATAATGCCTCACATAACTGCCTCATACAGTATAATGTCCCCATATATTATAATGCCTCCCTAAGCTGTCCCATACAGTATAATGCTCTCCATACCGTATAATGCCCCCTCAGCAGCTACCATATGAGCCCCCTCCCATACGCAGTATACGCATATTCAGTTTTAAGCGGGACCAGTGCAGTCAGCGATGTGTGGCAGGCTTTGGGGCCTGGTCACAGTTGCGACCGTTGCGACCCCTGTAGCTCTGCCACTAGGCAATCTCAATGTGTGGACGCTTATCAGTAAAGTTACACAATCATAGCTCTAAGAGCACTCCCTCCTTATTCCCATAGGATGGTGTCTCTAATCAATTGGATTTGAAATAAGAAAAATACAACACAGTAATAATAATAAAAAATAAAAATATCTAAGTAAAAATAAATATAAAAAGTATAAGAAAATTACTCTGTCAGTGCAACGTAAGGGGACACTGCACTGGACATGCCTTTCCCTAGAATTGTCGGTATCAATACATACAACATATTCTTGCCCCACTTCTCCCTTTTTCCCATACCCATAATGATTTACATTGGTGGTGTACACCTGGGCAAGCATTAGTAAATAATATAATAGGAGGCTCTCTTTCTTTCTTTTTTTTTTTTTTTTTGTAGTTCAGACAGTAGCAACGGCTGGGCTCATATGGGGCCTTGGCAGCAGACACCAGGCGTGGTGTATCACAGCAGGAGTGACCGGTGGCACAACACGACTCCAACTTTCTAAGGCACAGGAACAGAGTAGCACGGGATACAGGATACAGGTAGCAGGTACGGGAACACTGGGAACAGGATAACACTAAGGGCAGGTTCAGACGTGGCGGAATTGCTGTGGAATTCCGCTGCGGACAGTCCGCAGTGGAATTCTGTAGCGGACGTTTTTTACATTTGTTTCAATAAATTTTTAGGCAAGCTATTATATATAGACATTGCGGAAAACTCCGCTGCGGACCATAGGCTGTGGTGCAGAATTTTCCCTCCGCAGCATGCACTGTCTGTTTCGGAGAAGAAGCGCAATTTCACTGCGGATTTCAGCCTTTGCAATTCTAAAACTGAAATCTGTGGCAAGTCCGCTGTCTTTTCTGCAACATCTGAATTACCTGTTAATATGCAAATGTTGGTGCAGATTCGTTGCGTAATGGCCCCAAATCTGCACCAACATTTGCAGCGAAAAATCTCTGCCACGTGTGAACATGCCCTAAGGAACCATTAGCAAGACTAACATGGGTAAACATAACAACGCTCAGGCAAGGAGTAAAAGGGCAGAGCCCTTCATATAGTCCAGGGATTCATGGGCTAATAAATGATCATTTTCATGTGCGCGTGCTGGCCCTTTAAGGCTGGGCACGAGCGTGCATCATACGGGACACAGCAGAACAGAGCGGAAGTGAGCGCTGGCGTCTCCTAGGGAGGAGATGCGAGCCAGTGCTCAAAGATCCATGGCTGTGGCCGTTGGGGGGTGAGTAATCCCAACGGTCCGCAGCCGTGGACGCAGATAGATAGATAGATAGATAGATAGATAGATAGATAGATAGATAGATAGATAGATAGATAGATAGATAGATAGATAGATAGATAGATAGATAGACAGATACAGGGGAGTAACTAGAAAAGACTGGACCTGATAGCAAACTCTTGACTGTCCACCCAGGTGCCACACACAGACCCCCTTAGAGATAGTGCCCCCTGTAGATTGTGCCATACAGTCCCCCTGTAGACAGTGCTATACAGCCCCGCCTGTAGACAGTGTCACACCCCACTTGTAGAAAGCGCCCCCAACCTCCCTCTTGTAGATAGTGCCATACACCCCCCTGTAGAAATCGCCATAAAGCCCCCCCTGTATATAGCGCCATACAGCTCCCCCTGTATATAATGCCACACAGCCCCCTCCCTTGTATATAGTGCCACACAGCCCCCCGTAGTAGATAGTGCCACACACAGACCCCTGTAGATTGTGCCACACACAGCACCCTGTAGATAGAGCCACACAGCTCCCCCTTGTGTATAGTGCCACACAGCCCCCCCTTGTATATAGTGCCACATAGCCCCCCAAGTAGTACAAGCCAATGGCGCATCCGAGTAAGTTGTATCAGCCAGGGGGATGTCATTCAAACATGGAAAGGTGAGTTTGGAGGCAGGACTATGTGACTCTTCAGGATAGCATCACCGACCCATGACCCTTTATTGTGTAATTAGCATATAGTGTGCGCCATATTAAAAGTTGATTTTATAGATTTTGCTGCATCTGAAAAAAACATGCATTTGGAAATATTGTCAGGTGTTGCATTACCGCATGGTGGCGGATGAAGGGTTTAAAACTACCAGACAGGTTCCCATTAAATATACAATGAATTGAAAACAATTCCATCTGCCCTGCAATTTTGTTATTATAAATATATCCTATATAATTACAGCTCCAGAACCAAGCTCATACATATATACAATACCACAACCGAGCTCAGTACATAAATACAGCACTAGAACAAAGCTCTGACATATATACAGCACTAGAACCAAGCTATGACGTATATACAGTATCACAACCAAGTTCAGTACATAAATACAGCACTAGAACAAAGCTCATGTATATACGGCACAAGAGCCAAGCTCATACATATCTACGGTATGAGAGCCAAGCTCAATAAATATATACCGCACCAGAACCAAGCTCATACATATATACGGGACAAGAGCCAAGCTCAATACATATATACAGCACCAGAACAAACCTCAGTACATAAATACCGCACTAGAACCAAGGTCAGTACATATATACAATACCAGAACAAAGATCAGTACATAAATACAGCCCCAGAACAAAGCTCAGTACATATATACAGTACCAGAACCAAGCTCAGTATATAAATGCAACCCCGGAACCAAGCTTAGTACATATATACAGCACCAGAACAAAGCTCAGTACTTAAATACAGCAGCAGAACCAGGATCAGTACATATATACAGCACCAGAACCAAGCTCCGTACATATATGCAGCCCCAGAACAAAGCTAAGTACATATATACAACACCAGAACAAATACAGCTCAATTTAGTGCAACCCCAGCCGTATAGGTTTGTACAGCGTAAAACTACAGCTCCCAGCATGGCCCAAACAATGGTAAGGATATGCTGGGAGATGCTGTTTTACATTAAAAAAATCATACCACCCATCATCTCGCTGCAGATCATACAGTTACTACATTATTGATTAGAGGCAGAATAAACATTTACATTAAGTGACTCACCGGTGTCATCTCAGATTCGAGTTCTTTTTCTCTTTTCTTCAGCTTCTCACTTTTAAAACATTTCTGCACCTATAAACGAAAATAAAATTCTCAACACCTCTAAATATAATAGCGCCATACTCTGCACCTCTAACTATAATAGCACCATACACTGTGACCCTGATTATAATAGTACGATACACACACACACACACACACACACACACCGTGCCCACAATAATGGTGACCCCATAGCCCCTCTGTAGATAGTGACCCCCATAGAGCCTCTGTAGATAGTGCCCTACATAGAAGACCCTGTAGGTAGTGCCCCACATACAGACCTCTGTAGATAGCGCCCATATATGGACTCCAGAGCTGCAAGGCAATATTGCTAAGCACTGAGCCACTGTGCTGCCCTACATATAGCTTCCCCTATAGATAGTGCTCCACGTATAGCCTACCTCTGTAGAAAGTGCCTCACATATAGCCACCCATGTAGACTGTTCCCTACATATAGCCCCCCTGTAGATAGTGCCCCACAGGTAACCCACTCCTGTATATAGTGTCCCACATATAGCCCACCCCTGTAGATAGTGCCCTACAAATATCTCCCCCTATAGATAGTGCTCCACATATAGCCCACCTCTGTAGATAGTGCCTCACATATAGCTCTTCCTGTATATAGTGTCCCACATATAGCCTACCCCTGTAGACAGTGCCCTACATATAGCCACCTGTAGATAGTGCCACACAGGTAATCCACCACTGTATATAGTGTCCCACATATAGCCCACCTTATGGATAGTGTCCTACAGATAGATAGATAGATAGATAGATAGATAGATAGATAGATAGATAGATAGATAGATAGATAGATAGATAGATAGATAGATAGATAGATAGATAGATAGATAGATAGATAGATAGATAGATCTACTGTACCTCAGTGAATAATAATTCACTGTATAGCACTGTATCTATGTATGTTTTAAGTACTCTATAGCACTCTCCGCTATTCTATAGCACTCTTCTATATCAGCTCTGTGTGTTCACTGCATGGCACTACCCTGTAAGCACGTGGCAGTAGTATGTCGGCACACAATTTCACTTTTTTTATTTTAAATATGCAAATTAGATTAGATTTTATGTAGAACTTTTGAGACTTTACGGGACCCCAGTGTTGCTGGTTATCAATAATTATGAAATAATTGTATTTCATATGTGACAGCTAAAGATCCAAAAAGCAGATTTTGGGAATTTACTTTCCTAACAGGATGCGTTATAACAGGTAATATTAAAATATTATTTATTGTTGAATATTTATATTACTGAGCATGAAGATGGTAGATAAATGCATAAAATAAAACAAATAATGATAATAATAGGGTTCATTATCTTCTGTACTTAATGATGTCCACCCAATGTCCAATGTAGGCAGAGAAAGCTACCACAGTAAATGTATTGCCTATAAAGTCAAAGTATGTAAGAAGCCAAATAAAAGGATACAATTTCTCATCAGTTTCCCTGAATTGCACTGCAGATTCCTATAATAAAATAATCCGTGACTACTGATAATTATGTCTAATGCTTCGTTATAAAAAAAATACCAATATGGCGACAGTCTGCAAAACTCAGGACATGTTTAATGCCAGATCTTCAAAGAGAATGTAGAAGAAATGACGATTTATGTGGCAAAAATCTCCCAGGGAGGAATGTTCTGGAGTTGTGTAATGACATCTAATGGGGACTTACATCAAAGTGATGTCCCTGTTTGTCAGAGAACTGACTTATAGTTATAATAAAAATGTTTCTTAGGAGTTTTACATGTGATTAAGACGTGGAATAATATATCAGCGTCCAGTGTAATGTGCAGAACAGTAGCCGATACATTTTAATGACTCCTGCACTAATATTTGGCATTAATGGGTTGTCTGGTTTAGAAACCCCTTTTTCAAATTAAAAAGTGGGTCCCTTATTCCGTTCATGGCAGAATCACCACTATGATCAGTGATTGGCTGCAGCGACACGTGGCTGATGAACGGCACATCACCGCTGCAGGAACTTTCCGTGTCTGGAGCGGCCCCCAATAACCTTCATTTTCTTGTTTTTCAAACCATAAGTTTAATTATTTTTTTCTAAAAAGTAATAATAATGTGCATTAAAATGACTAAAGAGAAGCCGGCATTGGTCAGACAAAAAAAGCTGCAAAAATCGCATTGATCGCCCAACAAATAAAAAAGTTATAGACATTAAATCAATGCGCACTAAATTGTGTCTGGTGCAGAACGCCCAAAATAACCCAGACTTGAACCGGTTAAGGATCACAAACTTAGGGAGAGGGGAGGTTCTAGAGACCCCATTCTGAGCAGATAAAGCGTAAAAGCTGAGTTATATGTAATAAAAAAATAAATAAATAAATAAATACATATATATATATATATGGGGGATCACACTGCATACTGATTTATTATTGTCTTTAATGGGAGCTATATGTATACCTATGCAGTGAGCTCCCCCTTGTGGCAGCTGCAGACAGACAGAGTTTTATCATGCAACTCTATGGGGAAGATTTATTAAGGTGATTTGCGCTGATTTTTTTTGCACAAAACTTGTTTCGTGCAAAAATGTTCAACTTTTTTCAAAGTGCTCTCTGTACTTAAAAAAAATGGGTGCGGCTTGAAAGGGAGGGCAGGGCGAACCATGGCCAGACAGACCTACAATAATTTATGCCAGAAATTGCTGTAAATCATAGCAAAAATCTATGTCCGCTCATAGCTGGCTTAGATTTCAGTTTGTGGAGTACTGAAAGCCCAAGATACGTCAAATTTATTAAGAGTTTTGCTCCTCTTTACAAATTAGCACATCTTATACCAGCGGGCTTCTGTTTAAGACTAGCGTATAAAACACCACTCTTAGTAAATCTAAGCTTATGACTGTATGAAGGGAAGCATGAGATTTGGAGCTCTGTATCAGAAAAACAGAGCTCCGACCCCTAAAAGAATTCTGATAATATGTAGATTAATCGCAATACTAAACAATATAATAATATAGCATGTTAGACCGCTCAGAGTATGACAGGAGCACTAAAACTAACCCCTAATCCTCCATATGTAAAAATGTGTGATGTAGTTTATGTAGAAGGAGAATTACCGTAATATTATGGGCACTTACACACTTGGAATCCCCCATTTAAAAAGCCTCCAATGTAGATGTATGAGGCATTTTCTAAGAAACGGAGTGACACCCCCTGGTTTGGAAGACAAAATGCCACCGAAACTTTTTACCATACAATGCAGATTACAATCTTGGTCTATATTTGATTCGAATCAGCTTTAGGTCATTTTGGAATTGTTTATTAATATTACATGATCAATAATTTAATATTCACCATGTCACCCAAAAATGTCCTACAAAAGGGAAGTAATTACGTATAGTAGGTTCTATGCTCTGTTCCTGTTCTTTTAAGATCTCTCCTGAGAGAAAACATATTTAGGCCCCAACTGTGTTATGCTTTCTTTTTTTCTTCTTTTTTTATTTAGATTTTTCCCACGTTTGTTCCAAAAACAGCAGCCATGTCCCTTGGCCAAAAACCCATGTCAAACACAAGCAGATCATGGGTGGGCAGCTTCCCCTCCTAATTGTGCATATAGTTGGCAGCATCGTTTTTTTCTCCAGTGACTTCTTACTAAGTAGGAAAACTCTGAAGGACGCACAGCTGTTGGCACGACTCGGTAGGGAAGTCTGTTTTTCCAATAATGTCTTGTGTTGCTTCCTGTGTAGTGAATTATACAGAACTCACACAGTTTCTTCAGGTCATTATCTTCATGTATATCAATGCTCATTAGACTTCTATGGATCGTAGTGGGTTGAATTATAAAGGGCATATCTTCATTTTTATTTTTGGGCCAAAAATGTGTGAGATAGTTAAAAAATAGTAACATGAACAGAGGTCGGAGTAGTCCATGGCAAAATATAATTTTATCTGCACTATTGCCTTGTGCATTTGAGTCCTTTCTCTTTTTACATCTCCCAAGGTTCTGCCAGTCCCAGGAAAAGGACAGGGTGTGGTTTAACCCTTTGATGGTGACCAAAATCGGATAATGGAATCCAGTGGCGGATTGAGTAGACCATAGGCCCTGGGCTGTTCCACAAACTAGGGCCCCCCTTTCCCACCGCCGCTCTGTCGTGTCTATAGTGAACACCACCTTTCTGTGCGAGCATTGACAAATGGTTGTTACGATTCCCCTTGTCAAAGTGTTGTGTCCCTTCATACTGACATTCGCTGACAGTATAACACTGTTCAGGGACACTTCCTCTTGACAATGGGAATGGTAACACGCATTTGTCTATCAATCCTGGGTACACAAAGATATGTAGAATACAAGGATTTCCTACAATAGACATGTCAGGAGAGGGGACAGATCCCCTATAGATCCAGTGACTCACAAGTGACGTCTTCTCTGATGGGAGTCGTTTTCTTTTCTTCTCCATCTGACGCAGACCGTTATGGTGACTTCTCCTGATGAGACATCTTTGCTCATCACTTCTGCAGCCATTTCCAGCCTCTATAGAAACACACAAATTTAGACACCAAGGCCCAGAACCATACATTAAAGGGGTTGTGCGGGCACAGACCGGTTTTTATACTGATGACCTATCGATGTGCCTGGAAAACGACTTTTACTCAGACTAATAAATTTGGACCCCAGACTAGATCATAGAATGCATACAGACCCAGACCTTCTAAACTATTGCAGTCCCCAGACCAGACCCCTAAATACAGAACCTAGACCTGACCCCCTATACTAATAATGACCCCAGACCTGACTCCCTTAATACAGACCACAGACCAGACCCCCTAAACTAATACAGACCCATAAATAAAGACCCCTAAACTAATACAGACCCTAGACCAGGCCCCCTAAATACAGACCCAATAAACTAATAGACCCCAGACCCCTAAATTCAGAACCCAGACCTGCCCCCCTACACTAATAATGACCCCAGACCTGACTCCCTTAATACAGACCCCAGACCACCTAATCTAATACAGACCCCAGACCAGACCCCTAAATAAAGTCCCCTAAATAAAGACCCCAAAACTAATACAGACCCTGGAGCAGGCACCCTAAATACAGACACCAGACGTTAAACCAATACAGACCCACTAAATACAGACCCCAGACCCCTTAAACTAACACAGACCCCTAAATATACAGACCCTAAACCCCTTAAACTGATACAGACCCCAGACCCCTTAAACTAATACAGACACCAAACCTCCTAAATACAGACCAGACCCCCTAAATAAAGTCCCCAAACCAGGCCCCCTAAATACAGACCCCTTAAACAAATCCATCCCCTTATAGTAACATAGCAGCTCACCTCAGTCTTCTCTGTGGAGTCTTGCTGCTGCTCATGCACCTGTGGTAATGTGACCAGCAGATCTCTAAACAGTAGTAAGAACTTCAGAGTTGAGGTCATGTGACCTTATGTCTATAGGTCCTTTTGCAGGACATATAGGCTGGGTTCACACAGAGTATTTTGTAGGCGTAAAATCTGCCTCAAAACTCTATTGAGCGCCGCGAGCAAAAAACGCTGCAAAATACGCTTTCTCTGCCTCCCTTTGATGTCAATGGGAGGTCAGAGGCGTAAACGCCCGAAGATAGGGCATGTCCCTTCTTTTTCCCGCGAGACAGTTTTTCCGCTCTCGGGAAAAAAAAACGCCTCCGCCTCCCATTGAAATCAATGGGAGGCATTTTCGGCCATTTTTTGGCGCGTTTTCCGACGCGGTTTCCGAGTCAAAAAACATATAAAAAAACTCAGTGTGAACTCCCCCTTACAATGCTGTTTCGTCACATTTTTTTCCGCAATTCGCGCCAAAAACGCAACAGAACTACATTGTACTTTGGGCGGCCATGGTCCCCCCGGGAGCCTCGGGCCCCAGGCGGCCGCCAAAAATGCCCTATGATGATCCACCATTGATGGAATCTCACTCTCATTCCTCAACCAAGATCTGAACTGGCCCACCAGAGTGCCAGAAGATCCTCAAATGGGCCCCAAAGGTGAAGCAGTAGACAAACCCCTAATCTACACCTGTAGACGTTCCCTTTTTGCAGCACTTTTAGTTTATGGCAGGGCAGATAATAGGTTCCCTGCTGAAACTCCCTCCTCACTTGTTCTTCACATGAAAAAATAAGAACTTGATATTTGGCAGCTTTTGGTTTATTATTCAAATAGAAGATAGGAGCGTTGCAGCCTGACGGCATCCTGTAATAACTTAGGCCTCAGGTCAGCAGCTTCGCATTGCAAATACCCTGGAATTTGTTTTTGAAAGAAGAAAAAAATGCTACGTACGGTTCCCACAGATTCTTATAAGCAAAACCATGTGTGGTAGCGAGGAATCCTGCAAGCAGGAGAATCACCTACAAGTGACTGAGCTCAAGTGGACTCCACTGACTAATGGAAATCACAACTAGTTTGTTTCAAGGGAAGCATTAATTATTGTATCGGCCAAAACAAGCACAAATACATAGGAACCTTCACTATCCCCGCGACTTGTGACTGGTCCGTACTAAACACTTGTGATTTGTGGCCTGGGTTCTCCCTTCAACCTACAGAAAGCCTCTAACATTGGTGAAATATTACATGTGATCTGTAGGCGACAGACATATGGCTGCTCAGAGAACAGCAAGCAATAGATTAAATATGATTAAAAGACTGTAAGAAACGTTGCGGTAGAATCCAAACGATGACCAAACGCCCCATTAGATCTCCACCGCCCCAATAAGCTTATAAGACCTTGAGATGTCTTCATGTGCAAATTATTTAAAAGTTTAGTTTGATTTGATTTTAGTTATATCTGATAAGGAAAGCTGGGGGATAAACAATATGGCTGCCTTTACAGCTTGCAGCTTTGCAGAGTTACTAGGAGTCATTGAGTGTCTGAAGCTCCCAGACCTGTGTTCACATTCATATTTGCGCATAACCGCGTTAAAAAAAAAACAACACAAAATCGACACATGTATATACACCTTAAACTTGGAAAGTATACAATATTCAAGTGGGAAACGGTGGCAACCCTAAGTACATAGTCATTAAGAAAATAATAGGAGGACTCCTCCAGCTCACCGTTATGTGGGTCCAGGTATGGACTGCGCTCGGATCCTGAGTGGCGGCACACGATGTGGATAAACAGAACAGAAGAAATTTGATAAATGGTAAAATCCAATGTCTTGTACGAATAAAGTTGGAACATCGTTTCTGTAAAGGCTCTGCCAGGCACAACTTCTGTGGATACTCCCATAGGTAATCAGTCTGCACCTGAGTCTATGTCTCTGAGACTGACTCCATCTTCCACCACTCAGGATGGCAGGCTTAGGAGTGGGAGAGCCTATCGCAGCCTGGCCAGACGGAGCTAGCTCCCGCCCTCTGTCTATTTATACCTGCTTTTCCTGTTCCTCCTTTGCTTGTGATTCTTCTCGTGTGGTTTCCTGGCCCAGCTACAGCTTCTATCTATTTGATCCTGCTCCATACTTACCCTGGCTTTCTGACTACTCTCCTGCTCTGCGTTTGGTACCTCGTGCACTCCTGGTTTGACTCGGCTCGTTCACCACTCTTGTTGCTCATGGTGTTGCCGTGGGCAACTGCCCCTTTCCCTTTGCTTTGTGTTCCCTTGTCTGTTTGTCTCGTGCACTTACTGAGCGTAGGGACCGCCGCCCAGTTGTACCCCGTCGCCTAGGGCGGGTCGTTGCAAGTAGGCAGGGACAGAGATTAGGGCTAACTTGTCCGTTTCCCTACCCCCGTCATTACAGTTTCCTTTCTAAATCAACCAGCGCTGGATCAAATTTCTTCTGTTCTGTTTACATAGTCAATAGTCATACAGCAATATAGGAATAGGAGGGTATCACTAGGCAGGTTTGCTCTAGAGGTCTAGGAAAGTTGGGTGACAAACCCATTAGGAATCTCTATCCCCTTTCCGACATTTGACATACATTTACATCATAGTTGGTAGGGGAGGGTATGGAGTGAGTTCACGAGGTGGGCCTGCTCCATACAGAGAACGTGTCAGCTGTATATTACAGCTGAGACCTCACTCTACCGGTTAGGATCGGAGATAAACCGATCTTGGGCATTTAACCACTTAGATGCTGTGGTCAATGGCAATCTAAGCAGTTAAATATAGAAGCGGTACCCTCACCACATCAACCACTCCCCCTGTGATGTGATCACGGGCTGCCGATGGTTGTCATGGCAGTCCGGGCCTAAAGAAGGCCCCAAGGTCTTCCATGTTTTTCCTTCTTCCTTCTTTAAGCCAGCCAGAGGCAGGGCTTAAAAGGAGGACACAAAATGCACTATACACTGCAATTGCAGTGAACCGTACCAGCGATCTAACGATCGCATATTCAAATCCCCTAGTGGGGGGGGCGTGGCCAGCAGTCGATGGCGCCGGTCGCATAAACTGAGAGCTCCGCGCCCTGCCACGCAGATCCAGCAGCCTACAGCGGGGAAAGGTGCCTCATATGGGGAAAAAAAGACCCCAAGGGTCTAGACTCACCCCTGCAGCACAGCACCAGGTCGCCGCCGCTCCACCAACGATCGACGGCTACTTTCTTCGGCGGCAAGCCACGCCGCTCCCTCAGCCGCAGCCATCTTGGACAGCCTCGTGTCAGAAGGAAGGGGAGATGTCCGAGCAGGGAGAGGAGACAGTGCCCCACGTACAGGGTAAGCTGAATAGCCGGATGGCTAAAGTTCACCCTCCCAGCTCCCCTAAGCTGTCCTCCACCTCGTCCTGTGAACAGCAGGGAAGGGGGTCCCCTATCCCAGGAGCAATGGAGGCCAGGCCACGAGGAGCATCAGCTCAGTCAGAGGCCCCAGTACACCTGCTTGAACCACCAATGTCACAGCCCTCA
The DNA here is from genome assembly GCF_050947455.1 of Rhinoderma darwinii. NCBI lineage: Eukaryota > Metazoa > Chordata > Amphibia > Anura > Rhinodermatidae > Rhinoderma > Rhinoderma darwinii. Next base: position 606,893,247 of record NC_134687.1, on the reverse strand, counting down.
GCACAAATGGCCCTACAGATTTGGCCTGCACCTAAACCCCAACGGCCCACGATCCAGCAGCCGGGGAGGAGAGACGATCTGGGGGATACACCATCTTTGACCCCCTATGCCCAGGCCCCTGTATATGCCTCAGATTCTGACCTGGAGGATTCAGCCTCACTTCCTTCAGATGTGCCCCCTATGTGGAGGGAATGTTTCTCACAGTTGCCCACTAAAGAGGACTTTAAGAGTATGATACAAGAAGTGAAGGCAGCTTTTCGTTCAGAATTGGCGGGGGTGTCGCAGCATATACAGCAGATTGCTACGAGGGTGGAGGCTCTAGAAGATGACCACGATGCCACTAGGCGCCATGTCTCTGTGATACAGTCTTCAGTGTCCTCCCAGCTGGCGTCCATTAGAGATATGCAACTGCATCTAGAGGATTTGGATAACAGAGGTCGCCGTCATAATATAAGGATAAGGGGCATACCGGAGCCCTCGGGGTCTGAAGATCTTCCCATCGTGTTAGAGACTATCTTTAACGACCTTTTGGGTGCACCCCCGTCTAATCGGATACCGCTTGACAGAGCGCATAGAGCACTGAAACCAAAATCCATTACATCTCAGCCCAGAGATATCATCTGCTGTGTCCAGGATTTCCGCACTAAGGAGGACATTATGCTTAAAGCCCGTCAGCGTAAAGACCTGGAGTATGCCGGTGTGCCGATTCAGTTATTCCCGGCTCTCTCCTGGATTACGTTACAGAAAAGACGTCTGCTTCGTCCGCTTCTCGCAGCCCTACGGGACCACAATATTATTTATCGATGGGGGTTTCCGTTCTCCCTTACAGCCCGAAGAGATGGTGTTTCTGCAACCCTGAGGTACCCAGGGGATTTGCCTCATTTCTGTGACTCCCTTGGTATACCAACGCCCAAGATGCAGAATTGGGAGACTCCTTTGCCGCCTTCGTCTCCACCTCCAGTCTGGCAGTCGGTCCGAAATAAGCGGAGGACCTCTCCAAGACGACAGTCTAACCGAAGTTCACCAAGACCTGATTTGAATTGATGGACGCTGCGCAGATACACGGCACCTCCGTAATATATGTGAAGGAGCCTGGTCACCCATACCAGCTGCTCCCTTCGCCAGTTGCACTATCCTAGGCTAAAAATGCATTTAGGATTATATTTCTGATTTTATGTTGTTTCTCTTTAATTCGTTAACGTAAATTGTGGCAGGGCGCGATTGCCCGGGATACACTTGGCTCTTTCACCCCCTTTTTGTTTTTTCTCGGCCTGTACGTATTTATACGTACTTTTGTACTAGGTTCCTCGACTGTTGAGACCCGACCTCTTTTTTTGATAGGGGTAATTTGTTTTGCAGTTCTCCCTCTGTTTTTAGAGAGAGTTGCAAAGGGTAATATTGTATTACCAGTTTTCTTTTGCTTTAATATCACCCGCCCCAGGGTATAGTATTCTCCCTGGTAGTATTTTCTGAGTGTGTTTGAAATTCATTGATCTCATGCATTTCTTTTTGTTCTCACTGCAGATATGTGTATTGTCTCCCTGGTACGTCTTTACCCCAGTGTCTTTCCCTCCCCTCCTACTTTCATCCGAAATAACACTTGAGACGACAGTGAATCCTCCAAGAACCTCCAAGGTAGAAGGACGCCGTAGAACACTGCTTGCTTTGAAACCGACAGGGGACTGGCCCCGACATAACTGTGAGCTGTATACATCCGCACTTTCCACATCATTCTTTGCTCTTTCATACATCTTTGACCATGGTTAAATTTGTCACACTTAATGTCAAGGGTCTCAACTCCAATGTGAAGAGACGCTTGCTTCTCAGGGAGTTGAAATCGCTTGGAGCGGAAGTTGCTTTTCTGAACTTTCCAATTTGCCCGAGGGGCGTATCCTGCTGTGTACTCTGCCTCGTCAGGTCGCAAAAGGGAGGGGGTGGCCATTTTGATAGCAGCTTCCTGCCCCATACAAGTTCACACCTCACATCTAGATCCGAAAGGCAGATATGTTATAATAGAGGGGACTTTGCTTGGACAGCCCATTGTTTTATGTAACGTTTACTCTCCTAATACCGCACAGATTCCATTCCTACGTAGACTCCTTTCTAAACTCCAGAAGCTTCCTAGGGGGGCATGGCTGGTGGGAGGAGATTTTAATGTCCCGTTCTCCACGTCCATGGATAGGGTCTCTCTTACACACGCTACTCCGACGCCCACCCTTACAGGACTTTCTACACGTTTTAGGCAACTAATTAGAGAGCACCAGCTCTATGATTTGTGGCGAGTGGATCACCCAGGTGATAGGTCTTATACCTTCTTCTCCCATACGCACAGCACTCATACACGCTTAGATTACTTTTTTGGTAATGTCCCTGCCCTCCGTGCGCTCCAGGGGGCGAATATAGACCCCATCTCTTGGTCAGATCACGCACCAGTTTCTGTGTCCCTACAGATAGGGAAACCAAATACGAGAGTATGTCATTGGCGCTTAAACGAAACTTTGATTAAGTCCCCCGCTCTTAGGGACAGCCTGGCCGGACATATGCGGGAATTTTATGCACTTAATGAGGGATCGGTTCCTTCAGTATCCACTCTTTGGGAGGCGCATAAGGCGGTGATGAGAGGGCAATGCATAGTAATGGGATCTAGATTGAAAAGAGACTCTCGGGCCAAGCGGGTGGCTCTCCATCGGACAATTACTAAGTTGGAGAGAGAAATGGGGATTAAACCGGCAGTCCCGACACTACGGAAATTGATAGAGGCTAGAGCACAACTCAAGGACTTAGCTATGAAGGGGGTAGAAAAGTCATTACTATACACAAAAAGGAAATATTACGACAAAGGTAATAAGGCGCACTCGCTTCTGGCCAGACTATTGCGGGATCAGGCGACTGTTCGTACTCCACAGGCGGTTCGGGATAAGGCGGGCATACTCCAGCATCACCCAGACACGATAGCCACACTTTTTCATGACTATTATAAATCCTTATACCACCTGCCAAATACCTTACCACCTGATCCGGCTCGTCGGAGGGAAACGCTGCAAGCATATCTCTCTTCCTGTGCTCTCCCTAAACTGAAAGATGAGGAGCTTTCATCCCTGAATGCCCCGATCTCTGCGGAGGAATTGTTTGATATATTGAAGGACCTCCCTAGTGGTAAGGCCCCTGGACCAGATGGCTTTACATATGGGTATTATAAGACCTTTGCAGAGATCTTGGTTCCACGGATGGCTTCCTTATTTAATGAATTCCTACAGGGTTCTCCCATCCCTCAAACATTCCTGCATTCTCATATCACGCTGATCCCTAAACCGGGTAAAGACCACGCAGAGTGCTCCAATTACAGACCCATAGCCCTTCTGAATTCGGATCTAAAAATTTTCACCCGTCTTCTAGCTAATAGACTCAATGTTTGGCTCCCTTCTTTGATTCACAAAGACCAAGTGGGCTTTGTGCCTCTTAGGCAAGGAGGAGACAACACACGAAGGGCCCTTGACCTCATTGATGCCCTCCAAAAGCAAAAGGAATCGGCGATCCTTCTTAGTCTAGATGCAGAGAAGGCGTTTGACCGCTTGGGATGGCCATTTATGTTCGAAACTCTAAATTCATTTGGGATTTCGGGCCCTTATTTGACAGCACTGCGTGGTCTCTACTCCAAACCAACAGCGGCAATTAAACTCCCACACTCCACCTCCCCTCCGTTTCAAATCTGGAATGGTACACGTCAGGGGTGTCCCCTATCCCCACTTTTATTTGTGCTATGCATAGAACCTTTAGCAGCTCAAATACGGAAATCCAGGGATATAGCGGGGGTCCAGATACAAGATAAAGAGTTTAAGGTTTCCCTGTTTGCAGATGACGTCCTCTTGACTATCACTAAACCTCATACCTCCCTCCCTAACCTTACTACAGTTCTCCGTAGGTATGGGAGGCTGTCAGGATATAAAACTAATACATCTAAAACGGAAGCGCTCCCTCTTAATGTCCCACACCAGGAGCTCCAGCTACTCAAACACAACTACACCTACAACTGGAAGGAAACCTCCCTGACTTACTTAGGAGTTCAACTCACTCCCTCCTATACGTCGGTTTACAAGGCTAATTTCCCCTCTCTGTTTGTAGAGCTACGTCAGCTAATGGCCAGGTGGGATCCTCTTCCCATGTCATTTTTTGGGCGCATAGCGGCGGTCAAAATGACCTTGCTCCCTAAATTACTGTACTACTTTGAGACTTTGCCGGTAGCAGTACCTATGAAGGAATTGCGGGCCATGCAGTCTTCTATCCTCAGGTTCATATGGCACTCCGGCAGACATCGAATTCCGAAATCAGTTTTATTATCGGGTCGATCTGCGGGTGGGCTATCGGTCCCTGATGTGGTGAAGTACTACTGGGCGGCACACCTCCGTCGCATACCCAGCTGGGTGTCTTTAAGGGCGTACAATAAATGGACCGAAATAGAGAAGCTATGGATGGCCCCGGTCCACCCAAACTCCCTGTTATGGGGTGACCCACTGGTAATGCCGACTGCATCTTTATTGGGTCCCATGAGATTTCAAAGGGAGGTGTGGGAAACCTGTAAAAACCGCTTCCATTTGGCATCGGGTTGCCCGCCCTTGACTTCGGTACTCTACACTCCCACTATTCCGGGGGGCACTACCTCCCGAATAGTCCGATTGTGGACGGGAATTGAGGTATTTCACCTGGCTGATATGGTTGATCCCCACACGCAAGAGCTTCACCCGTTTTCATACTTTCAAAAACATCATAATATTCCCTCCGCTGCGTTCTTTCACTATCTTCAGGTTAGACATTACATGCAGCAAACTTTTAGATCCACGCGGGTTACTGCACCTACAAGCTTCGAAAGGTTATGTCGGTATGCTACCACCACTAGGGGGCTTATCTCAGCCATTTATGCATTATTGCTATCCCCGGAGGGTTCCCCTCCGCCTGGGCATAGATACATGTTGAAGTGGGAGGCCTTACTGAATAAATCCATCCCGCTCTCATTGTGGCAGATTATTTGGTCGCAAGCAGCTAAAACCTCCATCTGCACTGCATATAAGGAAAACCAATATAAAATCCTTATGTTTTGGTACCATACCCCTGCCTTTCTGCATAGCTTCAATCCGGGTATTCCGTTGGATTGCTGGCGATGTAGAGGTCAGAGAGGTGATCTGTTCCATATTTTCTGGAGCTGTTCACTGGTACAACAGTATTGGTTGGAAGTTAAGAACTTGGCATTGGCGGTGTTGCAGCAGGATATTCCCTTAGACCCTCTTCATTACCTCCTAAATGTTCCCCCTAGGTCTTTGGGGAAATCACCAGCTCGACTCTTTCGACACTTTCTCACAGCCGCTAAGACGTTGATAGCATGGAAATGGAGACAGACAACCCCTCCCTCCCACATCGACTTAGTAACTAGAATTAGGGAAATACGTACAATGGAGCATATGACGGCCTCTATGGACAATGAACTGGACAGGTTCAAAGTGGTGTGGGACCCGTGGGACAAGTATTGGATACAGGGAACTCAAGATTAGGTGGTAGGTGGAGCTCCGACTATCCCCCCCCCCCCTCACCCCCTTAAACCCCTGTGTTTTTTCCCAGATGTTTTGTCTGTCTATTGAAAGTTACTGTCTTACTATGTGAATTGCATGGCCCTTCATGCTGCTCTAAGTTATATGTATATTTTTGAAAAACTTTCAATAAAAAACACAGTTGAAACCAAATCCCCTAGTGGGGCTAAAAACAATGTAAAAAGTAGTTTAATAAAGTTTTTAAGAATATAAACGTTTAAAAAATGCCCCTTTTCCCATTTCAAAAAAAAAATTATGTCAAATTGGGGTACGTGGAACCACTAGGCCGCTCCGCCATACCAGAGAGGCAGCTGGCCAAGTCACAGCCTATGCAAAGTCTATACTAAAGTTCGTAACACAAGATTACCTGATATTGCCCAGATAGTGGCAGAGGCTTAGGCACGGATGGGGCTAGATTTGGCAGCTTGCACCAGACGTGGCGGATGATACCAGGGCTGGCAGATGACACCAGACATGGTGTATACCAGCAGGCGTGGCAGGTTGCGCCAGACGTGGTGGATGATGCCAGGGTTGGTAGATGACACCAGATGTGGTGTATACCAGCAGGCGGCACAACACGACTCCAAAACTAGTCAGGCTCAAGAACTACAGCACGGGAGACAGGATACAGTTAGCAGGGTACGGGAAACACTGGGAGAAGGATAACACTAAGGGACCATTTGCAATACGAACATGGGAAAACTACAAAAACGCTCAGGCAAGGAGTGAAAGGGCAGGGCCCTTTTTATAGTCCAGGGTGATCTGGGAAATAATTAATTAATTACATATGCACGCGCTGGTCCTTTAAGGCTGGGAACCAGCGCACGCCGCCTCGTGGAAATTGCAGGACAGAGCGGCCAGATGTGCTGACGTCTCTGGGGAAGGAGACGTCGGCTACACGAAGGAGGTCTGCGGATGCCAGCAGGTAAGGGGCGGCGGCTGCGGTCCACTACCTCGGCCATTATAATATCATTGCGTCCGTAACAAACCAAATTTATTTATCCCGCATGACGGACTCTGTAATAAATAGAAAATGGCAGAATTACTTTTTTTGGTCACTTCACCTGCTTCTCACCGCTCCTACGGAAAAATCTAAAGTTATCGTCTCAGAATATGGCAACACAAAACTTTTTTTTTTCAACAACTAGTTTTTATTTTGTAAAAATAGTAAAACATAAAAAATCTATATAAATTTGGTGTTACCGTAATTATATTGACTCTAAGAATAAAGTTAACATGTCGTTTTTACCACACGGTGAACGACCTAAAAACAAAACCTCCAAAAAACAATTGAGGATTTTTTGTGTTTCTCAGTACATCATATGGCGCCATTAAAAACGACAACTTGTCCCACAAAAAAAATTATACCATTATATTATTCTTATGTAGAATGCAAATATATAGGCCTAAATGGGCTGTCTACAGTGGACATTCACTTTTGTTAGAAGAATAACTAGCTGATTAAAAGATGTCGGGCTGTTGAGACCCCCAGTGATCATCTGTAACCTGTGGTGGAATTCCAGCAAGTGTTTAATTCCCCTACAGCGCCACCACAGGGGAAATAAAGCATTACGCAGTTCACATTGAAAACATTGAAAGCATGTAATGCATAGATGTGTAGGGTCCTCCAGAGCAAGAGGCGCTTTTTCTGGCTAACAGATGAGGGTCTAAGATAGGAGACACTCTCCCCTATTCTATATCGGTTGCATACTTTCCAAAATTACAGTTGTTGCGATTGGAGGCCCCATTGTATAGGACACCTCCAATAGAGATTAGATTGCTGCGATGACAAAAGCTGACGAGAGTGTACAACCCCTACATGCCAAGGCTTGGGCTTTTCATGGCGACCAATATGATTTCAATTGTCATATGTTAGAAAATTGAAGCAAATATCTGATTTCTTGCCTCAACCAATACAACAAATTTTCTAAAATTTTTATAACTCTTACAGTGTTTTGGTTTACCCCCTTCTGGAGAAAACAATGTACTGCAGCACATTCTAATAATTGTAAATTCAATACAGTATTGATGTTAGGTACCAAAGAAAAATGTTTTATCATCTATTTGTCTTTTAGATAAAATATCTTCTCGATAACACATTCGCTTTTGTTTTTTACTTCTCTTTGAGATTTGGTCTCATAATGGCACATTCATCTATTCCACCTCTATGATCAAGTTCACTAAAGCAGCCCAATGATATTTGTTTGAACTGAATGGCGTGACCATCTTTTCAATATATTAATAGGTGCCTGCAACTTTCTATTTGTCCTTCATCGCCTCACTATTTTCAAGATCTCTGCTTGCTGTCAGTAAATGGGATCATTCTTGCTTACATCCAGGCTGAAAAGGTCTGCAGACCTAATATGTCTCACAACTCAGGGTTTGTTACAATTGTATCCAGACAACCATCTTTGAGCTAAACAGCCTGGACTCCAAACTGATACATTGTAACAAACTATCAGGACACAAGAGAAATGTTTGCTGCTGATGTATTTAAAGGGATTTTAGGACATTAAGTAATGTCATAATCAGTTGGCCCTCCACAGCGTCTGCATGGGAGCAGCAGTGTGCAGAGAAAGTGCTGAAGGGGTCTAGATCCCTTTACTTTAGGGATCAGTGGGAGTCCTATCCCGGACAGACCCCCATTAATCGTGAATATATGGCATATCCTAGTGATCATAAAATTTAAATACTGCTTTGTTTCACAGAGGATTACCTACCGTGTTTCCCCGAAAGTAAGACAGTGTCTTACTTTCTTTTTATCCCCAAAAGCCCCACTATGTCTTACTTTCGGGGTATGTCTTATATTGGAAAAAAATTGTCGAATTATTATTTATTTTTTTTTCACAAACTTTATTTAACTGTTTTACATTTTTTTTTTTAGTCCCACCAGGGGACTTCACTATGCGATGTGCCGATCGCATATATAATGCTTTGGTATACTTAGTATACCGAAGCATTATTGCCTGTCAGTGTAAAACTGACAGGCAACCTATTAGGTCATGCCTCCGGCATCGCCTAACAGGCAGATGCTGAAGGCAGACCTGGGGGTCTTTGTTAGACCCCCGGCTGTCATGGAAACCCGACGGCGACCCGCGATTTGTTTGCGGGGGCGCCGATCGGGTGACAGAGGGAGCTCCCCCCTCTGTCAAACACATTAAATGCCGCTGTTACTATTGACAGCGGCATTTAATGGGTTAAACTGCCGGAATCGGCGCACGCTTCGATTCCGGCAGTTGCAGCAGGAGCCAGGCTGTGTATAACAGCCGTGCTCCTGCCGCTGATCGCGTGGGTACAGTCTCAGTACCCGCGCCATCACAGGACGGCGCGGTGACGTATGGAGAGGGGGGCGGCGCGGAAGTGGGCAGGAGGCGGCAATACCCCCGTGTTTCCCCGAAAGTAAGACATATGTCTTACTTTCGGGGTACGGCTTATATTAGCCGACCCCCCTGAAACCCCCGATACGTCTTACAATCGGGGGTGTCTTACTATCGGGGAAACACGGTAGACTGGATATAATTGAAGAGGAAATGAAGTATTACACACAGGGTCAGACTTTGATTGGTGTGTTCTGCAGTACCTTCTATTAACCCCCCCCCCCACCCCACCCCATGGTATACTATATACTGTAGTGCCCAAATCACACTGCCTAATCAATAAATGTAGAAAATTAGGCTGCGTTTTCATGGCTCTTGGCATCAAGTGCGGGATAAATGGTAAAAACTTTAGGTGCCCAGGCCATCGGGGCCAATGGCGACCCCTTTAATAGTGATAGTCAATGCCCAAGAGCACTGATTATTTAGCACCCATGCAGTCCTGACTGTAGCCATTCTTTACACTGTCTTATAGTGGGGGGTTCTGAGCAGGAGTTTACCTAAGGGGCACACCACTAAATTCTTCATTAGGGGGAACCCTACCTTGGTTGCGGATCACCAGGCTCCAGTGTGCATCCTGTGAGCTCCTCATTAAGCTGAGACGTCTAGCTCCCCCTTCAGCTCTTGTTTTCTTTTTTTGCGCCTGTCTGGAATGTTTTGGAAATAAAGCGAAGTTATTCATGGAATCTGTGATCCAATGTGACTTAAAGACATGAATAAAATATCCTGCAACATCTGCACATAGTATACTCGAGGTTTTACTACTCTGTGAGTATTATTCACACATATAAGGTTCATCTTCCTGTACGGAGCAGCTGCTTACAATATATAATACATTCCTTATCTGTGGCAGTAAAGACGCATGTGTTTTTTTTTTTAAATGAATCCCAACATATTCACTCGCGCAAGAGCTCTGTCTCTGAGCTCTACAGGCAGTTCATTACCACCTCAGGGCTTGGTTTTTGCTCTGATATGCATTGTCAGCTGTGAGACCTTATATAGACAGGGGTGTGTCTTTCCAAATCATGTCTAATCAAATGAATTTACCACAGATGGACTCCAATCAAGGTGTAGAAACATTTCAAAGATTATCTAGAGAAATGGGAGGCCCCAGAGCTAAATTTCAAGTGTCATAGCAAAGGGTCTGAAGACTTACTGAATGCACTGTACATTGTAGAATTTATTTTATATACATTTTTTTATATGAAATAATTTTATTTTAATTTCATTGTTTTTTTTTATCATTGACCTTAATAGGTGGCATAACTTTATTGTACAGATCATTAAGTCCACACGTAACAGAAATGCCACGTTTTTTTCCGGCCGGAAAAAACATAGAATATAGTAGCAGCATAGTGGATGAGATTTAACAAATCTCATCCAGACGCTGCGTAAAAATTCAGAGCAGAAGTTGACCTGCGGTGCGTATTTTTCAGACCGCAGCATGTCAATTCCTGCTACAGAAAGTGTGCAGAATTGCTGCGTTTTTCATAGATTTCTCCATCTTCTAACATTGGTAAAAATGCAGCAATTTACACACCGTTTTCTGCCGCAAAAACAACAGGAAATGGTGCGTTTTTTCGGTAGCGGAAAGCCTTTTACTTTCAACAGAATTGCTGCAGAAATTTTTTGCACCAATTCCGTTGTGTGTGGACAAGCCCTAAGAGTATGGGGGATACCAAATATGTATAGTATATGTTTTAACTGTTTATTGACATTCATTTAATACAAATTATTTCTATAAATACATATTTATTTTATTGCATTTTTTGTTTGTAAGGTCCCTTGTACACATAATTGCTGCAGATTTTCCATCCGGCTTTGCAAACAGAAAATGAATCATATCACAGTAGCAGCAAAGTGGATGAGATTTCTCATCCACATGTTCCTTCAATTTTCTGTGTAGACATTGACCTGCGGTGCGGATTTTTAAAAATACAGAATTTCATTTTATGCTGCAGAATGGTTGCATATTTAGTCTGGAATTTACCTATTGAGTTCAATAGGGAAGTAAAATTCTGCAACAAATAGCAAGCCTTGCGAGTTCGCAGCAAAAATCGCAAGTAAGACGTTCTACTGTCATACGAAAAAAAAGTCTATACTTAGCGCTCCTGGCGTTCCTATAGCGACTCTTCCCTCCTCCCCAGTCAGGTCTCAGTGCTGCCAGCCTACTGGGATGACTATCATCCCATGTGACCGCTGCAGCCAATCACATGCTGCAATGGTGGTCCCAATGGAGAAAGCGTCATCCCAGGAGGCTGGCAGCACTGCGACCTGCCCTGGGAGAAGTGATGCGATGCTATGGAACACCAGGGGGAGGTAAGTATTTTATTAAAAAATGTTTCCCCTCATCTGGTGTCCACAGCAGCAAATCTGACCCGTGTGCAGGAGACCTTAATATTAATTTTAAACTTTTTTTTAACTTTAATGTAATGTTATAATTTGCATATGACATTAAACTTTCACCTGTACATGTAAATTGCACAGGCATCTGTTAGGGCACTAATACTGGACAGCTATGGGGGCCTTTGTTTAGCCACAGGCTGTCAGTATAAAACCCTTCAGCATTGATCTGGATGCAGGAGTTAAACCTCCGGGCTTGGAGTTTTGTCTGATCCTGCCACAAATGTCTGTAGTGGGAAAACATGTGTCTAAGCTGTGTACGTTTTAGACAGCATAAACTTATGCAAGGCAGGAAATGCGCCAAATTAATCAAAGTGGTGCATGCTGTATGATAAATTTGGCACATCTAGCTAGACATGTTAGACACTTTTCTCTTCCTTATACCACTTATTGGTTGGCTTAGTTTAAACCAGTTTTTTAAGCCAAAACTTTGGCGCAATTTTAGTGCACGGGGGGGGTCACATTTTAAGCCATGCCCATTCATGCTATGCCATGACCCCTTTCCCACTAAGTCACTCCCCCTTGATGGGGTTGTGCTAACCCTCTATTGATAATGAAATGACTCTGCTCACTCTGTCCCTGTATATACAGCAAACTACAGAAAACAGGAAATATCAGCTTATTGCAATAAATTTCACTGGGTGCGTGTAAACCGCGACGGCACACGGACACACTTCCGTGTGCCGCGCGTGATGCGAGCTACAGTAGTCAAAACTATGAATGAAAACAGAAAAGCACCACGTGCTTTTCTGTTTACAAACATACAGACAGAGTGTCATAATGATGGCGGCTGCGCGAAAATCACGCAGCCACGCATCATATGCCGCTGACACCCACGGAGCTTCTATGGACCTTTTGCATGTGCAAAACACCGCGTTTTTTGTGCGCGCAAAATGCACACGCTCGTGTGAATCCGGCCTTAAAGTAATTGACCACCTCATGTTTCTCAGTCATAATGGACAACAATTAGTTGTGCAGGTTATTACGGCTGCGCCAATACCAAATACATTGAGACTTATTTTAATGTTTATTGTATAAAATGTGTATGTCTATATACAGATAGTACACAGGCAGTTGTTAGGACATACCTAAGTATACCCTAACAACAGGAAATATGGTAAGACCCTGGGCTGTCTGCTCATATATAGTATGTCACTCAATCGCGCCACAGGGAGGCGATCCAAGGGGCATCCCACCCTTCTCATTTTCCCCTTGAATCCTGCTGCCAGATTTGATCACAGCATTCAGGGGAATAGCGGCGAAGATCAGAGGTTTCTCTCATCTCCGTCGGGGATGCGGCTGTGTAATACAGTCATCGCCCCGTTCCTGACAACAAGTGCGCACGCGGTCAGCATGAGGTGACGTGGCCGGCGCTGCACTAATGAGCGGCGGCGCAGGCACTGAAGACAGATCATGGGGGTGTTTTGCGATGCGCCCGCCATGTTCTGTCTTCAGTGCCGCCGCTCATTAGGGCAGCGCCGGCCGCATCACCTCATGCTGACCGCGCGCACTTGTTGTCAAGACTCAGGAGCGGGCCAATGGTTGTATCACACAGCCGCAGCCCCACTCTCATACATTCATGTGTTACAATATTGAGCTGTGCGGCCGCACAGCTTAGTATCGAAATATATGAAATAACGGTATCGAACCGTTTGAGGGTGCACGGTATCGAAACAGTATCGAAGTTTCGATGCATCTTGCATCCCTAACAACAACACATGGCCATTAACAGCCTATTTGACAGTTGTGCCGAACATGGTGCCTGGCGCGGTTGTTGGCCACGTCACTGCCGGTGTTGCTCCGTGTGGCCTTACTCTAAGTGGGAATGATCTGATATTCAATATAAAATGTTTCTTTAGTACAGAGCACAATTCCACTATTCCCAGATACGCTTGTAAAAATATCAGCTGTTTTTTGTCCCCACTAGAGGGCTGATCTGTATATATATTTCCTGTTCAGGTCAATGGGAGGAATATAAAGCCATATACAGCTCGCCCCCTACTGGTGACAGCAGGTAGCAAAGATTTTTAGGCAGGTTTAGTAGACTTACTGAGCACCAGAGCCTCTGAAAAAATATTAGGAAAACTCTGCCAACAATTTATACTGTTAGTCTTTTAGAAACACATTGTAATTGCAAGTACACTGGGGGCATCTACAACTTTTCAGGGAGGGATGCCAATATCGTCCACCACCTTCCGTCTGTCCAGCCCAAATATATATATATATATATATATATATATATATATATATATCACCATAGAATGAAGCTGCAATGCTTCAGCCAAATTCCATTTACGGGTCAGAAGCAATAATCACTAAATATAGCGAGATAACATGAACCAGCTGCTCCAACCGTAATCATTTCAACACAAAAGAGCTGATAGAAGTAAATTCACCCTCAGTGTCATGCAAGTAACTCCTATGTATTGAGTTCAGACCTCATCCTAGCAGATAAGCTATGAATAGCTGCATTTCTTAGTTTCCCCATGGGGTAGTACACGTGTACATGTGGTTTATGTTGTCTATAGTGTATATTTATATACGTATGTAGTAATATTGTTTTTGGGGAGATGAGGAGAAAAAGTGATAAAAACACCAAATTTTTCTACTGGAATTTCATGTAGTCGTAAACAAATTCCTCCATGCTTTATACTGCAGGTCTGTGTAATCAGATTTATTGCTGTGTGTCAGATTTCCTATAATAGATATCTATGAGTGGTTAAAGGAACAGTGTTACCACAATTTTTTTTTTAATATGTTAAAGATATTAGTGCTTTATTAAAAACGTTTGGATTAATTTGTGTGTTTGTGTGTTACTTTTTCTTATTTTTACACTTTTTCTTCCCTATGGGGGCTGCCATTTTTTTTTCCATTTCTGTATGTGTCGATTAACGACACATACAGACATGGAATACGGCAGCTCCAGTCCCATAGGGATTGCGAACGGGGCCCGTTCCATCCACTAACAAGTACGCTGCTGTGTGGGAACGGCGCATGCGCCGCTCCCACACAGTTTAATTTGAAATGCGCGCCGTCCGGCGCCATTTTCCTGTGGACCGGAAGTCGCGGCCGGACAGTAAGATTACTACTTCCGGTCGCGGCTTCCGGACTTGTGCACATGGAGCAGCGGCAGCAGACGGAGCGGACGGGCCGGAGGGAGCGGCGGCGACTGGAGCAGGTAAGTGATTTCTATGTATGTTTGTGTTTCAGTGTGTGTTTACTACTGTATGTAAACCTACTACACTGTGTGTTAGCTGAAAAAATGGTTACACACAGTGTAGGAGGTTAGACCGTTCAAACCCCTCGTTTCTCCCGGCACTAGCCAGGATAAAGGAGGGGGGGATGCTGAGAGCTCACTAGAGCGAGGGATTTTTACCCAATTTTGCAGCATAAAGCAATGTGGTTGCTTTACCACATGCAATGCTGCAATTTTGGGAATGGCTCCATCTAGTGACCAGCAATGGGAAATTAGAATCCAATTGAATCCAATTTATAATATTTCCTGACTCGTGAAAAAAAAAAATAAATTAGAACAATGTTTAATCACCTACACACTACATGTTTAACTAAAAAAAAAAAAAACATGTTTTGCTGGCAACACATTCCCTTTAAAGCTCTGTATTCATGAGGAGCACTCTCCTCCAGAATACATTGGACACATACAGTGAAGGAAATAAGTATTTGATCCCTTGCTGATTTTGTAAGTTTGCCCACTGTCAAAGACATGAACAGTCTAGAATTTTTAGGCTAGGTTAATTTTACCAGTGAGAGATAGATGATATTTAAAAAAAAACAGAAAATCACATTGTCAAAATTCTATATATTTATTTGCATTGTGCACAGAGAAATAAGTATTTGATCCCCTACCAACCATTAAGAGTTCAGCCTCCTCCAGACCAGTTACACGCTACAATTTAACTTGGTGCCTGCATTAAAGACAGCTGTCTTACATGGTCACCTGTATAAAAGACTCCTGTCCACAGACTCAATTAATCAGTCTGACTCTAACCTCTACAACATGGGCAAGACCAAAGAGCATTCTAAGGATGTCAGGGACAAGATCATAGACCTGCACAAGGCTGGAATGGGCTACAAAACCATAAGTAAGACGCTGGGTGAGAAGGAGACAACTGTTGGTGCAATAGTAAGAAAATGGAAGACATACAAAATGACTGTCAATCGACATCGATCTGGGGCTCCATGCAAAATCTCACCTCGTGGGGTATCCTTGATCCTGAGGAAGGTGAGAGCTCAGCCGAAAACTACACGGGGGGAACTTGTTAATGATCTCAAGGCAGCTGGGACCACAGTCACCAAGAAAACCATTGGTAACACATTACGCCGTAATGGATTAAAATCCTGCAGTGCCCGCAAGGTCTTCCTGCTCAAGAAGGCACATGTACAGGCCCGTCTGAAGTTTGCAAATGAACATCTGGATGATTCTGAGAGTGATTGGGAGAAGGTGCTGTGGTCAGATGAGACTAAAATGGAGCTCTTTGGCATTAACTCAACTCGCCGTGTTTGGAGGAAGAGAAATGCTGCCTATGGCCCAAAGAACACCGTACCCACTGTCAAGCATGGAGGTGGAAACATTATGTTTTGGGGGTGTTTCTCTGCTAAGGGCACAGGCACTGGCGTAGCTATAGGGGTCGCAGCGGTCGCAATTGCGACCGGGCCCCGAAGCCAGGGGGGCCCACGGCTCCCCGCACCACATCAATAAAAAGTTACTATAGTAACTCGGGTCCCGGGCCCCTGTTACTATAGTAACATACTTTACTTACCTTCCTGGTTCCGGATCGCAGCGGAGGTCCTGACGTCAAGCGCTGTGCGCAGCGCATGACGTCACAGCGCTATGCCGCCGCGCACAGCATCGAGACTACAGAACTCCCGCCGCGGCCGAAGAGGAAGGTAAGGTTATCCCTGACTGGCGGGACCCGCCAATCAGCTGTTTTGAAGGGGCCGCAGCACTCGTACGAGAGCTGCTCCCCTTCATTCCTGTCACTTCATTCCGGTCACACTGTGAATCGGTGTCGGCGATTCACAGTGTGGGCGAGTAGTGAAATGAAGGGGAAGCAGCTCTCGTACTGCGGCCCCTTCAAAACAGCTGATTTGCGGGTCCCGGGCGACACATCAGCTATTGATGGCCTATCCTGTGGATAGGCCATCAATGTTTAGGGACTGCACAACCCCTAAGCCTACGATGTAGCAGGCTTAGGGGGCCCATGAGACAGGATCACAGATTGTGTGATCCTGTCTGCTGGGCCCTGTATCTAAGCCAATCACATGGTAGGCTTAGATACATGGCCCATGTGTGATCCTGTCTGCTGGGCCCTGTATCTAAGCCTACCACACTGTAGGTTTAGATACAGGGCCCCAGCACACAGTAATCTTATACTGTATAAGATTACTGTCTGCTGGACCCTGTATCTAAGCCTACCTTGTGGTAGGCTTAGATACAGGGTCCCACAGACAGTATCACACATGGGCCCTGTATCTAAGCCTTAGAGTATGTGCACAGACACTAATTACGTCCGTAATTGACGGACGTATTTCGGCCGCAAGTACCGGACCGAACACAGTGCAGGGAGCCGGGCTCCTAGCATTATAGTTATGTACGACGCTAGGAGTCCCTGCCTCTCTGCAGGACAACTGTCCCATACTGTAAACATGTTTTCAGTATGGGACAGTTGTCCGGCAGCGAGGCAGGGACTCCTAGCATCGTACATAAGTATAATGCTAGGAGCCCGGCTCCCTGCACTGTGTTCGGTCCGGTACTTGCGGCCGAAATACGTCCGTCAATTACGGACGTAATTAGTGTGTGTGCACATACCCTAACACATGTGTTACTAATCGATTTTTGTGTGTTTTCTTACAGGTTCGGTCGTTGGACTACGGCGGATTCCAGGACTACTTCGATGACAGCTTTTTTTTTTATTAATAAAATGGTTAATGAGGGTTGTGTGTTTTTTATTTTTATTTCAATAAAATATTTTTTCTATGTCTTTGTGGTTTTTTTTAAACTATATTACTACCGCCTTAGTAATGGCCGCCGGCTGATTGACAGCTTCCATTACTAAGGCGGGGCTTAGTGTTAGCGGATGCAGAGGCTAACACTAACCCCCTTTATTACCCCGGTACCCACCGCCACCAGGGGTGCTGGGAAGAGCCGGGTACGATCCAGTACCTGACCATCTGTAGTGATGGTCGGCCACTGGGGTGGCCGCAGGCTGGTATTATCAGGAGGGGAAAGGACAAAAACAGTGGCCTTTCCCACCCTGGTAATGCTAGCCTGCTGCTGCTTTATTGTATCTGGCTGGTTATGAAAATGGGGGGGACCCCACGTCATTTAAAAAATAATTGGAAAGAACGATGTCGGGTCCCCCCCAATTTTCATAACCAGCCAGATACAACACAGCAGCAGCAGGCAGCATTACAAGGGTGGGAAGGGCCACTGTTTTTGGCCTTCCCCAGCCTAATACTACCAGCCTGCGGCCACCCCGGTGCCTGCCCGTCACTACAGATGGACGGGTACTGGTTCGTGCCTGGCTCTTCCCAGTACCCCTGGTGGCGGTGGGTACCGCGGTAATAATGGGGGTTAGTGTTGGCCTCTGCACCGGCTAACATTAAGCCCCGCCTTAGTAATGGAGGTTGTCAATCAGCCAGCGGCCATTACCAAGGCGGTGATAATAAAGTTTAAAAAGATACAAGCACATAGAAAAAATATTTTATTGAAATAAAAAAACACAACCCTCATTAACCATTTTATTGAGAATAAAAAAACGCCGTCATTGAAGTCCTCGTATCTGAAGTCCAACAACCGAACCTGTAAAAAAACACAAACACACAAAAATAATCAGTAACACATAAAGAAGCAAAATTATTATTCTTGCCTATCCTGGTCCAGCGCTGGAACCGCAATGTCAGCGAGCTGAGCCCTGTATCTAATCCTATCATGTGTGATACATTCTGCTGAGCTGTGTATCTAATCCAATCATGTATGATACTGTCTGCTGGGCCCTATATCTAATCCGATCATGTGTGATACTGTCTGCTGAGCCACTGTATCTAATCCTATCATGTGTGATACTGTCTGCTGAGCCACTGTATCTAATCCTATCATGTGTGGTACTGTCTGCTGAGCCACTGTATCTAATCCTATCATGTGTGATACTGTCTGCTGAGCGACTGTATCTAATCCTATCATGTGTGGTACTGTCTGCTGAGCCACTGTATCTAATCCTATCATGTGTGGTACTGTCTGCTGAGCCACTGTATCTAATCCTATCATGTGTGATACTGTCTGCTGGGACACTGTATCTAATCCTATCATGTGTGATACTGTCTGCTGAGCTGTGTATCTAATCCTATCATGTGTGATACTGCCTTCTGAGCCACTGTATCTAATCCTATCATGTGTGATACTGTCTGCTCAGCCACTGTATCTAATCCTATCCATAGTTTATAGGGTCGTAGTGCTATAGATATGCTATGCTGTCTCATATACACACTTTTTTTGGGGCGGACACATATGTATTGGGGCTATTTCCCGGACATTTTAAGCCCAGAGGGTATGTTCACACGGCAGCGTCCGTTACGGCTGAGATTACGGGACTGTTTTCAGGAGAAAACAGCACCGTAATTTCAGCCGTAATGGCTTGTACTGGCGTCTTTTGCTGCGTCCATTACGGAAGTAATTGAAGCTGGTTTTCCATGGAGTCCATGGAAAACGGCTCCATTTACGTCTGAAGAAGTGACAGGCACTTTTTTACGCGCCGCCTTTTGACAGCGGCGCGTAAAAAAAAAGACCATCGGCACAGAACATCGTAAGACCCATTCAAATGAATGGGCAGATGTTTTCCGACGCTTTTGAGCCGCATTTTCTGACGTAATTCAATGCTAAAACGCCCGAATTACGTCCGTAAATAGTGTGTGTTTGAACCCAGCCTTAGTGACGCCCCGGCTGCTAGTGCTGCATTGTTGGGTCACTTAGGAGACCCAGCGATGCAGCTGAAAGCGGACCGTCGGCCATGAGAAGTTTGCGGGGGGGGGGGGCCCAGTAAGAATTTTTGCATCGGGGCCCATGAGCCT
The DNA here is from genome assembly GCF_050947455.1 of Rhinoderma darwinii. Classification (NCBI taxonomy): domain Eukaryota; kingdom Metazoa; phylum Chordata; class Amphibia; order Anura; family Rhinodermatidae; genus Rhinoderma; species Rhinoderma darwinii. The sequence continues at coordinate 606,873,803 of NC_134687.1, read as the reverse complement.
CTAGCTACGCCCCTGGGCACAGGACTACTTCACCCAGTGGCGGATCCCCATATGGGCGTTTCGGGCGGTCGCCCGGGGCCCAATGCTTGCAGGGGGCCCATAGCTTCCCACACCGCACACGAGTGAAACAAAACTCTCCAGGGCGCAGGGGGAGTCAATTGCGGCCAGGGAACCGGGCACAGCACATCAGCTGTAGAGAGCAGACTGTCAGAGAATGTGATGGGCAGGTGCTGGAGTCTCCCTGACAGTCTGCTCCTCTGTGTAGCTGTACACTGTCCCTCCTGTCTAAACCTCCAGCAGCTGCCTGATAACGGCAAAACTGAAACTAGAGGGTGAAGGACCTGTGGTGACGTCACAGTCACATGATTAAGGTCCTGGAGGCTGCCAGAGACAAGCACCGCAGAGGAAGAGACTGGTAAGTAAGTGTGTGTGTGTGTGTGTGTGTGTGTGTGTGTGTGTGTGCGTGTGTGCGTGTGTGTGTTAATGTAAGTCTATATAGTGTGTGCTGTGTATATAGTGTCTATAATGTAAGTCTATGTAGTGTGTGTGTGTGTTTATGTGTGTGTGTGTGTCATAATGTAAGTCTATATTGTGTGTGCTGTGTATATAGTGTGTGCTGTGTTTATAGTGTCTATAATGTAAGTCTATATAGTGTGTGTGGTTTGAATATATAGTATTTGGTGTTAGTGTGAATTGTATATAGGGTGTTTAATCTCACATTTTTTGTGTGCAAAATAATTTTCCACCCATAGAGCCCTCTGCAGTAAGTCAGATGCTCAGAACCCCCCCCCCCCCCCCCTGCAGTATAATCTCCCCCATGGAGCCCTCAGTAGTTATTATACTGCAGGGGGGGGGGGGGGCAGAGCGTTTGATTGACTGTTCAGGGTTCTATAGGGGAATAACTCCTTCCCCCCCAAGAGCCATAAGGGCAGATTTACACGAACGTGTAATACGTCCGTGCAACGCGCGTGCTTTTCACAGACCTATGCAAGTATATGGGGCAGTGCAGACTGTCAGTGATTTTTGCACAGCGTGAGTCCGCTGCGTAAAACTGACGACATGTCCTATATTTCTGCGTTTTTTGCGCATCACGCACCCATTGAAGTCAATGGATGCGTGAAAATCACGCATGCCACACGGAGGCACCTCCGTGGGACGTGCGTGATTTGCTCAACAGCAGTATAACTATGATTGCAAACAGAAAAGCACCAGGTGCTACAAACATACAGAGTGTCATACAGAGTGTCATACAGAGTGTCATAATGATGGCGGCTGCGCGAAAGGCACGCAGCCTCGCATCATATGGTGATGACACACGGAGCTGTTAAGTGCCTTTTGCGCGCGCAATACGCCGCATTTTTTGCGTGCGCAAAACGCACACGCTCGTGTAAATCCGCCCTAAGTGTCAGACACTTAGACCCTCCCATAGGGCACTCAGCAGTCAGTCAGATGCACTGGGGAGGGGTGTCTGACTGCTTAAAGGGTAACTAACGAAACTTTTTTAAAAAAATTACATGTCATATTGACATGTCAAATGTTCTAATCGGTGGGGGTCTGGGCACTGAGACCCCACCAATCGCTGAAACAAAGTGGCAGAAGCGCTCAGGTGAGTGCTTTGCCACTTTGTTTCTGATCGTCTTTCCTCTGATAGCCAAGCATGCGGTGTATGGGCACAACAGAAAGTCTATGAGTCCGTACACCGCGCCGAGAAAAGACAGTCAGAAATTAAGTGGAACAGCGCTCACCCAAGCACTCCCGCTGCTTTGTTTTAGTGATCGGTGGTGGTCTCAATGCTCGGACCCCCATCGATCAAAATTTCTGACATATCACTCTCACTATGACACGCCAAATGTTTTTTAAAAGTTTAGTTACCTCTTGGGGACTGAATTTATTGGTTTGAGTTAATGTATGGGCCTGGGTCTTAATTTGCTTAGGGGTCTGGGGTATAAGACAATTTATGGTGTTTATTTCTGAATTTTTATGTTGCTATAGACGCTGAAAATGGCTACAGAATCAAGGGGAAAAGATTTCTCATCAGGAAACTCTGCAGTCATCAGGAGAAGTCGCCATAGCGGTCTGTGTCAGATGGAGAAGAAAAGAGAACGACCCATCAGTGAAGACATCTCCTGTGAGTCATTGCATTTATAGATCTGTCACCTCTCCTGACATGTCAGTTATCGGAAATCCTTGTATTCCACATAAAGTCTTTGTGTACCCAGGACTAATAGACAAATGCGTATTACCATTCCCCTTGTCAGGAGGATGTGTCCCTACACAGTGTGATACTGTCAGCGATGGTTGGAGACTGTCAATATGTAGGGACACAGCCCTTTGACAAGGGGAATCGTAGCACTCATTTGTCAATGCTCACACAGAAAGGTGGTGTTTAATATAGACATGACGTGGCAGGGCGGTGGTGGACAAGGGGGCCCAAGCTTGTGGAACAGCCCAGGGCCCATGGTTTACTTAATCCGCCACTGACTTCACCGCATCAATGGGAGAATGGATGGAGCCATGTACCGTCAAATCCTGAGTGACAACCTCCTTCCCTCCACCAGGACATTAAAAATGGCTCGTGGCTGGGTCTTCCAGCATGACAATGACCCGAAACATACAGCCAAGGCAACAAAGGAGTGGCTCAAAAAGAAGCACATTAAGGTCATAGAGTGGCCTAGCCAGTCTCCAGACCTTAATCCCATCGAAAACTTATGGAGGGAGCTGAAGATCCGAGTTGCCAAGCGACAGCCTCAAAATCTTAATGATTTACAGATGATCTGCAAAGAGGAGTGGGACAAAATTCCATCTAACATGTGTGCAAACCTCATCATCAACTACAAAAAACGTCTGACTGCTGTGCTTGCCAACAAGGGTTTTGCCACCAAGTATTAAGTCTTGTTTGCCAAAGGGATCAAATACTTATTTCTCTGTGCACAATGCAAATAAATATATATAATTTTGACTGTGATTTTCTTTTTTTTTTATATATATAATCTATCTCTCACTGGTAAAATTAACCTAGCCTAAAAATTCTAGACTGTTCATGTCTTTGACAGTGAGCAAACTTACAAAATCAGCAAGGGATAAAATACTTATTTCCTTCACTGTAACTATCGGAGGGATTTTTCACATGTCAGTCTAAATCTCAACAACATTAGAGTAAATGGCGCCTAATTTATTAACAGACGCTAGTCAGTGTGCCAGAAAGTCAAATCTACACAAGCTATGAGATGGAGAAAGATTTGCGTCATAATTTCCGCCAGCTTCTGGTGTAAATTATAGTAAATTTGTCTAGCTGTATATAGCCCTGCCCCTTTTGCTAAGCCACGTTCCCTTTTAAAAATGCAGTTAAAGTGGAAAAAGGTTACATTTTTGGCACAAAATAAGCGTGCGTCAAAATTTGCGACTATTTCATGCCACTAAAGTGTTATACACATGATAAAAGATTCCCATGAGTCTGGTATATACTTTGGTTGCTCCTATTAGCCAAACGGCACAATATTTTTTGTGTCATTTTGACTAATAGAAGGATGGTCCTGTCTCTGTAATATACTGCCCTTATGTAGGGCAGTATATTTAGCTGACAGATCTACTTTTATCAACAGAAATTGTACTTAGAGCATATATCAAACCATCAGGTATGACAATGATTAGAAGAAATCCAAAAATATACCTGATGTAAAAAATAACACCAAGTAGACAACAAAATAAAATATGTAAATCTTTATTATCCCATACGGAAGAAATTACCCACAAAAAACATACATTTAAAATACACAGAACTAAAAACACCCCAGATGGGAATGTGCACCAAGTCCCATGAAAATGACCATATGTTATAACAAGATGACAGCATAAGACATACTAGTAGAATAGTCAGAAGATCCAATATCTAGAATGATCAACTATAAACGGCAAGATATGCCTCAATAATTATGCAAAAGTGCATCAAAGTCTATCAAGGTCTAAATAGATCGTCATTTACCTGAAGTGGACATGGTAAAAGGAACACACTCCGATCCGAGGACCACCTCGACGCGCGTTTCGCTTCCTTCGTCAGGGATAATAAAGATTTACAGATTTTATTTTGTTGTCTACTTGGTGTTATTTTTTACAACAGATCTACTTTTAGTCTGGAAAAAATTTCCAAAAAAACAATTGCATTTTTTTTCTGTTTTGTGTAATCTAACAGGGAAATTTAATCATGCGACAATCCCTTTAACCCCATAACGCTTTGGCCACTTTTGACCTTCCTGAGAGAGCCTCATTTTTTAAAATCTGACTTCGGAATGCTTTTACCTATCCAAGCGATTCTAAGATTGTTTTATCTTTACACATTGGACTTTATGTTACTGGCAAAATTTGCTCGATACATTTAGTATTTAATTGTGAAAAACATCAAAATGTAGCGAAAAATTGCAAAAATTAGCATTTTCTAAATTTAAATGTATCTGCTTATAAGACAGGCAGTTATATCACACAAAACTGTTGCTAAATAACATCCCCCACATGTCTACTTTAGATTGACATCGATATTTTGAACATCCTTTTATTTTTCTAGGACGTCACAAGGCTTTGAACTTTAGCAGCAATTTCTCACATTTTCAGGAAAATTTCAAAAGGTTATTTTTACAGGGGCCAGTTCAGTTGTGAAGTGGCTTTGAGGGCCTTATATATTAGAAATCCACAAACTTCACCCCTCAAAGTATTCAAAACAGCATTTAGAAAGTTTCTTAACCCTTTAGATGTTTTGCAGGAATTAAAGCAATGTAGAGGTGAAATGTACAAATTTAATTTTTTTTTAAATTCATTTTTAATCCATTTTTTTGGCACACAGAAAGTTTTACCAGAGAAATGCAACTCAATATTTATTGCCCAGATTCTGTCGTATTTAGAAATATCCCACATGTTGCCCTAGTGTGCTAATGGACTTAAGCATCGGCCTCAGAAGCAAAGGAGCACCAAGAGGATATTAAGGAAATTATCTAGAGGTATAGTGAGCATTTTGACCCCACAGGTTTATTGCAGAAATTATTGGAATTAGGCCGTGAAAATTAAAATCTAAATTTTTTCAAAGAAAATTTAGATTTAGCTAATTTTTCCACAAGGACTAAAGGGGAAAAAGCACCGCAGCATTTGTAAAGCAATTTCTCCCGTAGTAAAACAATACCCAACATATGGCCTTTCATGGCTGTTTGAACACACGGCATGGCTCAGAAGGGTAAGAGCGCCATTTTGCTTTTCGTGCTCAAATTTAGCATGAATGGTTTGCGGAGGCCATGTCACATTTGCAAAGCCCCTGAGGGGACAAAACAGTGGAAACCCCCCACAAGCGACCCCATTTTGGAAACTACACCCATTGAGGAAATTATCTAGAGGTATAGTGAGCATTTTGACCCCACAGGTTTTTTGCAGAAATTATTGGAAGTAGGCCGTGAAAATGAAAATCTAAATTTTTTCAAAGAAAATGTGGGTTTAGCAAATTTTTTCTCATTTCCACAAGGACTAAATGAGAAAAAGCAGCAATACCCCACATGTGGTTATAAATGGCTGTTTGGACACACAGCAGGGCTTAGAAGGGAAAGAGCACCATTTGGCTTTTGGAGCTTAAATTTAGCAGGAATGGTTTGCGGAGGCCATGTCACATTTGCAAAGCCCCTGAGGGACCAAAACAGTAAAAAAACAAAAAGTGACTCCATTTAGGAAACTACTCCCCGTGAGGAATTCATCTAGTGGTGTAATGAGCATTTTTACCCCACAGGTGTTTCATAGAATTTATTAGAATTGGGCAGTGAAAATAAAAACAATCCCTTTTCTTCAATAAGACGTAGTTTTAGCTAATTTTCTCAACAAATAAAGGAAAAAAAGAACCCCTACAATTGTAAAGCAATTTCTCCTGAGTATGGCAATACCCCATATGTGGTCAAAACTGCTTTTTGGGCACATGGCAAGGATCAGAAAGAAAGGAGCGCCATTTGCCTTTTGGAGTGCAGATTTAGCTGGATTGGTTTCTGGTCGCTATGTCGCATTTGCAAAGCCCCTGTGAGACCAAAACAGTGGAAGCTTCCCAGAGGTGACCCCATTTTGGAAACTACACCCCTCAAAGTACTCACCTAGGGGTGTAGTGAGCATGTTAACCCTGCTGGTGTATTGCAGAAACTAGTGTGTACTCGATGTTGCCGAGTGAAAATGGGATTTTTTTCCATAGATATGCCAATATGCGGTGCCCAGCTTGTGCCACCATGAAAAGACAGCTCTTTAATTATTATGCTGTGTTTACCGGTTTTAGAATCACCCTACATTGGGCCCTAATCTTTTGCCTGGACATTTGACAGTACTCAGGAGTGAAAGTGTACCATGTAAAATTGAGGCCTAATTTGGCGATTTACAAAGTATTGGTTCTCAATTGCAGAGGCTCTGATGTGAAATAATAAAAGAAAGCCCTGAGAAGTGACCCCATTTTGGAAACTGCACCCCTCATGCATTTATTAAGGGGTGTAGTGAGCATTTTCATACCTTTCATTCCATAAATGATTGCGCTGCGCATGGTGCAAAGTAAAAGTTTCAAATTCTGCCTAGATATGCCAATTCAGTGGCAAATATGTTGTGCCCAGCTTATGCCACTGTAGACACACACCCTAAAAATTGTTAAAAGGCTTCTCCCGGGTATGGTGATGCCATATATGTGGAAGTAAACTGCTGTTTGGGCAATCTGTAGGGTTCAGAAGGGAGGGAGCACCATTTGGCTTTTGGAGCGTGGATTTTCCTTGGTAGTAGATTTGTTTGAAATTTTACTGATATTTCAGTTTATAATGTGGGGGTACATGTAAGCTGGGCAGAGTACATCAGGGGCATAGTGAGGTGGTATAATAATGGGGTAAACAATAAAATGATCCATAGATGTGCTGTACGCTGTGAAGCAATCCTTTCTGCAAAGACCAGTGTCGCTCTGATAAATGTCCTTCCTTATCCCCCTTTTGGTCCACACTCCAAACCTTTGCAATTTGGGTAATTTTTGGAAGTGTTGTCCTGGTATAATACAGGCGCCCTCGCTTCCAGCAGATATGTTTGGGCCCCCCCTTCCTGGTTCCCTAATTTTAGGGCCTTGATAATTCGCCTTTTGAAACAGAAGAAATGTTCCCCTTAGAACCGCATATTTTTTATTTCCTGACTTATTGGAGCCTTAACTAATTTTATTTTTTCATAGACGTAGTGGTATAAGGACTATTTTTTTGCGGGACGAGCTGTAGCGAGATGTTGTGAGAACCATAACGTTTTAATTTTTTCATCGATGGAGCTGTATGAGGGATTGTTTTTTGAGAGACGAGTTTTAGTTTATAAAGGGACCTTTTTTGGATACATGCAATTTTTTTGATCACTATTTATTGCATTATTTGTACAGCGAAGTAACCAAAAAACAGAAATTCTGGTATCGTTTTTTTTATTTTTTTTACTCCATTCACCGCTTGGAATAAATAACAATATTTTTATAGCTCAGGCCATTACGATTGCGGCAATACCAAATATTTATGGTTTATTTATTTTTTTCAATAATAAAGGACTTGATAAGTGAACAAGGCGATTGTGTTTTATTTTGTTACTTGAAACTTTTATTACATGTTTTAAAACTTTTTTTACACTTTTTTTTTATACTTTTTTTGACACATTTTTCTAAGTCCCACTAGGGGACTTGAAGCTCCAACTGTCTGATTTTTTTTTTCTAATACATTGCACTACCTGTGTAGTGCAATGTATTAGATCTGTCAGTCAATCACTGACAGCAAGCCAGATAGCCTTCGCCTCCCGGCGGGGCCTAATCGGCTTGCGTAATGGCAGAGCAGGAGGCCATTGTTAGGCCTCCTGTTGCCATAGCAGCAGTCGGCATCCCTCATTGCATGGCAGGGCTGCCGAGCTGCTAGCCACCTCTAAGATGCAGCGATCGCTTTTGATCGGTGCATCTAAGGGGTTAATGGCAGGGATCGGAGCTAGCTCCGGTTCCTGCCATTACAGGTGTATGTCAGCTGTAACATACAGCTGACATCCACCGCTGATGACGCTGGCTCAGCTCCTCCGGGCGGGGCCTGAACGTCTTCCATGCTAGGCAGCCTGGGAAGCCAGTATTAGCCCTCCGGTTTCCATTGCAGCCACCGGAACCCCGGCAATTTCATTGCTGGGGTGCCGATGAGCTGCAAACTCCTTAAATGCAGCGATCCCTTTTGACCGCTGGATTTAAGGGGTTAATGGCGGGGATCTAAGCTAATTTCGGTCCCCGCTTTTACAGCCAGATGTCAGCTGTAATATACCGCTGACATCCGGCGATTATGGCACCGACTCAGCTTCTGAGCCGGTGCCATCCATTTGTCATATGGAAATAGCAAAATGCGGGATAAGTTTTCCCAGAATCACAAACGATCACCTATCCACAGCATAGGTAAAAATGTTCTGAACGCTGGAGTTCCAAACGCTGGGACCCCCACCGATCTTGAGAACGAGGGTCCTGAACCCCCAGATCCTCCTCATTGCACACCCCGCAGTGAGGAGGGGCTTGAATGGAGCGATGGTCAAGCATGTGCCCACCGCTCCATTCACGGTCTATGAGAATGACGGAAACAGCTGAGCACTATACTCGACTATTTCCATCATTCCCAGACATTAAATAGAGTGGCAGCGCACATGTTCTTTCAATGTCCTACTCACTTCGGCAGAGCAGTGAGGTGGAAATGGGTTCGGTTGGTGGGGGTCCCAGCTTTCGAACCTTCAGCGATTAGGAAATTATCAAATTATTTTCTGTGGTTATGTGATAATTAATAATTTTGGGAAAATCCCTTGAAGGACCTCCTAGAGTGCAGTATTAGAAACTACCAAATTCCGCTATATTTGGCTGTACATGTGTGGTCACTATAGTCGTGACTGAAGATAGCATCTGGCAGAGAGAAACACTAGACCTAATTTAATAGTATAACATCACAGTATAACTTTGCTCCCTCTAAGGTGAAACAGTTAGCGAGAAATAATTATACACAAAGCTACTTCTGTTTATACGGTATCTGGTAGGCGCGATTACCAGAGAACATATGGTTAGATCTAACTGCAGCACATATCGTATTCTCACTATCATACATACAGCAAGGATGGCCAAATCTGGACTGTACCATTGTGACCCACGTTACATGGCAATCAGTAAGAAATTAAAAATTAATGTGAAATAAATATTTCACTGTGACATGGTAAAAAGGTAAATGGGTTATACTCCCCTGCTCTCATCTATAAAAAATGAAAGGATATGAAGAATTTAAGACTTTTGCAACATTTTTATAATTGCTAATATGCATTTAAATGCAAAAAAAAAAAAGCAGAAAGAAATAGAGCAACTTTGCAAAAAGTCGCAATTAAAAATCTCCTACCGGTTTGTGTATTCACCAATCCGACAAAAGCAACATGAATCTACATACCCAAATGAAGAGCCTATCAAGAGTAAGATATATGTCTAGCTCTATGGGTTGATTCCAGGGTGTTATACCCTATCAGCATCAAATTAGGATAGATAGAACCAAAAAGAGAAAAATAAATGCTGAGAGACAAGTATAGAAAGTTACAAAAATGCTTTATTAAATACAAAATACACCATATAATGATAAAAGAATCCATAAACCAACAATAAAAAACACGGATGCTCGGCTGAAAATGTAGTGAGATATATATAAAATGGTACATGCGGATTTCCCATATAGGTGTTTTACCAAAACATATGTGCTGCCATAATAGATAGACCAGATATATGTGTGATTGGTTTGTGTATTTAGCTCGTATGCAGACCAACGTGTCTCCATGGTTACAGACTACAAACATACCCGGTGTTGTCTGATCCTGCAGTCATGTGCTGCCCTATCCCCTCTGCAACCTCCTTTTTGATAACCTACAGACAAAAGAAGAGGAAGCAGAGGGAATGGGATAACACATGACTGCAGGATCAGACTACACAGGATTTGTTTGTAGTCTGTATCCATGGAGGTCTGAATGAATATTTTACTCCCAGACGTCACCCTACTGGCTCAGGGGCACCGTTATACCTGCAGTTGGCTGACCTCAACTGCAACCACTCCCCGGGACACCACCCAGCAGGAGCCCACATTGACCACTCCCCAGGACACCACCCAGCAGGAGCCCAAATTGACAAGACTACCAACCATAATAAATTGGGGAGGGACCATACCCCCTATGAATCCCCCCCCCACAGTAATTTACCACCAATTCCAAGGACCCCCAATCCGCCACACGAACATACTTAGACACCTTTAAGTATGCGAGCCCCCACCCAACAAGAGGGCCCTTTCGATACCTTCCTGCAGGCGCAGAGTCCACAGGTCGATCCCCACGGCCGTCAGGTGCACACCATCACCTAGCCAATAATTACCCTGGCCATCCTCGAAGTCATAATGACGCACGAAGACCCCCCGTTTCTCACCACGAAACCCGAAACTGCCCGATTAACCTTAACCCTGGCTTTATTTAACCGCGGCACCGATCTTGCATGCCGCCAAACATTCCGCGGGACAATCTCCAACCACACCACCTTAATACCCTGGAAAACGGACCATAACCTGAGTAGATCGTATTTTATATCCCTGATCAATTCCCGAAAAGGACGACTACCCAAATCGTTACCCCTGACGTGTAACACCAAGACATCCGGGGCCCTGTCCATCAGCGCAAACCGATGCACGTCCGGAAACACCCGACTCCACAGCATCCCCCTACTCCCCAGCCACCGCACGACTACATCCGCCCGCCGAAAACCCAACTGCCACCCGTCCGGACGAACATCCGCCCGCTCCGCCCCCCAATGAACGTAGGAATGCCCGACGATCCACACCAATCGGCCCACGGGTCCTGAAAAATAAAACCACTGATTAACAAAACGAGTAAGGATGCAAGCGAAACATGGAGGAGGAGAGAAAAAACGATGAGGGGGGCAGGAGGGAGTGTAGAGAAGGAGGGATTACGACTGGACTATCATATAAAATGAGGGCGCACATACAGCTGGAAATGGCAGGAATCCCATCGACCTATCCGCTTTACCACTTCCTCCCCCAACCCCCATGCCACCGCCTCCGTCGCTGCCCCAATCCGAAAAGAATGGGGGGAAAAGAAAGCCTCCTCCAATCCCAACTGCCGCAGACACCTACGAAAAACCCACGTAAACTGATACCGGGACATAAAGGACCAATCCTCATGACACAACAACTGTCCCCTATGCACCATTGAAACCTCTCTGAACCCTGCAAAGCAGGCGACCGGGCACATCCTGACCCCCTTGGCCACCCCCAACACGACTCTCTTACCCCGACCCCCTTGATCCGTCTTAGACCGCCGGATCCAGAATTCCACACTCCGATCCGTTACCAACACATCTTCCATTCTCAACCCCCCAGGCCTCCTTGTGCTGGGCGCCACCAGCTCCCCGACCCTCAGGGCCCCAAAAAATGCCCACGAGAACGCCAACCTATACAGGGTCACCTCGTAGCTGGAAAAACAAATGTCACACAACACCCCCCACAACTGTTCCAACAACATAAAAGACACTGGGCACCGCCGATCCGGCAACGTCCTCCCTCTCCTGTACCCCCTCAGGGCCTGGCCGACCAAAAAACTTTTTGCAACATCCGTGTACCCCCGGACCTTAAAACCAAAAGCCAGGGCTGCCACAAAACGATTTACCTTGGTCACTGACCAGCTCGCGATAGAGACTTGCCCCAAAAAAACTAACAACGCCACCACCCGATCATCATCCGTCACTACACCCACCAGAACTGCCAACCAACTCTCCCACTCCCGCCACGCCGAATCATAAGCAGCCCAAGTACCCTGAGCAAGTGAAGCCTGAATCAAACCTCCTGCGGCTCGTAACCCAGCCCCCACAGCCATTCTGGGCAAGCGATCCCGTCCTCCTCCGCGTACGGAGCCACCATCCTGAAACGCTCCCACTGCAAGCGAGAAAGAGAATCTGCGATGTCATTTTTGATCCCTGGCACATGAACCGCCACAACCCAAGCGTTCAAAGACAAGCAACGTAAAACCAAGTGCCTCAACAGCCGGACGACCGGGGGGGATGACGCTGACACGTTGTTAATAGCCCCCACCACGCCCAGGTTGTCACAATGGAACCGTGCCTTGCTGTCCGGAAACCTCTCACTCCAAATTTCCACCGCCACTACTATGGGAAACAGCTCTAGGAATGCCAGGTTCTTCACCAAACCCAACTCCGCCCATTCCTCAGGCCACCGCGCCGTGCACCACTGACCCCTGCAGTAAGCCCCAAATCCCACGCCCCCCGCAGCATCTGTAAACAACTCCCAATCCACGCTGTCAACCACCGGGGCCATGATCAAGGACCTCCTATTATAACGATGTAAAAACTCAAACCAAACTGCCAAATCCGCCCTCAGCGCCTGTGTCAGACGAATAAAATGATGAGGGGCTGTCACCCCAGCCGTTGCTCCCGACAGCCGCCTGCTGAAAATCCTGCCCATGCAAGCAAAGTTAAGCTTACCCAACAATGACTGTAATGCATGCAAAGTGATCTTACGCAAATGCCTAGCCCGGTCCACCTCCGCCCGTAGCGCTACCAATTTATCTTCCGGGAGCCGACACTCCATCCTCAAAGAATCAATGGTGATTCCTAAAAAGACCAGACAGGAGCTAGGTCCCTCCGTTTGTTCTGGGCCAAAGGCACACCGAACCTCTTTGCCACCCATTCCATCGTGCTCAACAATGTAGCACAAACCAAAGACCCGCCCGGACCAACACACAGGAAATCATCCAAGTAATGTATGACCGACGAGACCCCCGCAACATCGCAAACCACCCACTCCCGGAAAGAACTAAAAAACTCAAAATAGGCACAGGAAATAGAACACCCCATAGGGAGGCAGCGATCCACAAAATAAGCCACGTCCCAATAACATCCTAACAGCCGTATGCTCTCAGGGTGCACAGGGAGGAGGCGAAAGGCTGACTCAATATCCATTTTTGCCATTACTGCACCCACACCGTAGCAGCGCACCCACGCAACTGCCGCATCAAATGACGTGTAAGCCACCGAGCAAAGTTCCGGAGAAATCCCATCATTAACCGATCGCCCCCTCGGGTAAGATAAATGATGTATGAGCCTAAACTTATTCGGCTCCTTCTTAGGCACCACCCCCAGCGGTGACACCACCAGATCCGGTAAAGGGCAGCTCTCTAACGGACCTGCTATGCGCCCCAACTCCACCTCCTTCCGCAACTTATCCCCTACTACCCCTGGATACTGCAACGCTGAACGCAAACTACGCAAGGTAAACGGCACCTTGTGAGCAGGGGCAGGGATACGGAAACCAACCCGAAAACCATCCAACAACAAACTTGCCCTGGACCTATTAGGGTACCTATTTAGAAAGGGCTCCATGTCTTCCCACCTCACCGGTGTCCGGGCCTTGACGAGCGCCCCCGGCCCCTCGTCCTTTTCCCTTCCGAAAACATTTAACCGCTCCGTGAGAGATCCCCCGCAGGAGGAGCAGCTATGTTTGAACTTATAACCCGGTCCGAACTTACACTGGCCCTCATTAAACTGCCAGCAGAACCCGGATTTTCCTCCTGCCACCCCTGCTTCCCCCCAGAAGGCAATGAGGGGCCGGCCACCCCGGCCCCACCCTCTTGAAAGGACTGGCCAAAACGCACTGGAGCCATGACGCGCAACCCTAACCCTATGTCTTTGTTATCCCACCTAATGTCAGGCCTCACTGCCTTCCGCTGTCGGAACTGCTCATCATAGCGCAGCCACGTCTGCCCGCCGTAAACTCGATGAGCCTCTCCGATAGCATCCATATAACAGAAGAGGCCGGAACAATGTTCCGGCGTCTTCTGTCCAATTTTGCTTGCCAAAATCGCAAACGCCTGCAACCAATTAACAAAAGTTTCGGGAATCAACCGATACCAACGTTTTTCCTCCTTCTCCTTCTTGCTTTCCAACCACTTCCCTTTATCTAAATTGAACTTCTCCAATGGCAACAATGAAAAAATTTCCACATATTCATCCCTCCATATTTTTTCCCTTACTTCCGGTTTCAGATGCGCCCCCAATGGGCCCTCAAAACAAACATAGACCTCGCCCTTCGCTTTATCATCCAACCGCACCTCATCCACTGCCCCATCCTTTTCTGTCTGCACCGACACTGCCACGCCCGATTCCCTAGACACCACCCCAGCTCCACATAGCGCGCTATCCACCACTGCAGGCCCCGACGGCCCCACCCAAGCTGCAACCGGGGGCGGGGAACCCATCGCCCCCCCTCCGCATCGCGCCAAAAGGTCAAGCACACAACACAACAATTCCTGAATCTCACCCCCACCACCCGTACTTCCTTTAATCCCCCCGCTACACACCGGCAACCCCGTAGGCGAAAGTGAATCCCCACTCCCCGAAATACAGCTGGCAATGAAAAAGTAGGAGACAGCGACTCACCGGGCTGCGCAGGTGCTGTGTCCCCACCAGCCGGGGCGAAGGATCCATCCAGACGTTCCTCTTGGTCACCGAACTCCCAGTCCTCCACTTCATCCTGCCCAGACGGCCCAGGACAAGCGCCGCACGCATGACATCCCCGACCTTCTGATGGAGCGCTCCGGACCTGCGCCGATGAACTGGGCCTCTCCGCCCGTCTGTTGGGGGCATCGTCCACCCCGCGGCCTGCAGGTAGCCGCCCTCCTGCCCGCCGCGTGGCACACGCCTGGAATTGGTTGCATCATCCTGGGTACAGGTGGGAAGCCCGAGTGGAGCATAGCCAGCACGGCCCACCCCAAGTCCTGGGTCCTGTCGTCTGGAGGCAGAGGGAGGTCCTAGCTGCACGGGCGCCTGCCCTACCACCTCCGCTGAGCCAGGCCGGCTTCCAGGATACCTCTCAGACGGGGCCATCCTGCTCACGGCAGCCGAGCGAGGAGCCCGGCCTGGAGTGTCCCTCGTGGGGCTCCTTACCCTGCGCCTGGCTCGCGGCATCACTTCCGGGCTCAAGCTGACCGCCGCCAGGGAGGAGAGGACGGCACCGCCCGCACCCCGGATCCAAACACAGCCGCGTCCTCCGTACTCGCCCCGAACCAGGGGGCTCCCTATCCTCCTCTCCTCGTCTGCTCACCGCCGAGCTCGGAGCCCCAGACAGGGGGCCGGAAAGCCCCAGCCCCTCTGCTAGCCAGGCCATGCCTCTTTCTGCTACTGCCGCCCGGAGCTGGGTAAGTAGTGCATCCATTGTAAAGTCCTGGACGAGCTTCCCGTGCTGCTACAAGCTTCCCTGTGCTGTTACTAAAGATGGCGACACCTTCCTCTCTCCTACCCTTAAGTAACCTCGCCCCCCTCACATTCGCCCCCTCCTAACCACCCCCCCCCCTAACTCCTTAACTGCTTCCCTTCCTAACATCCTTGATCATGGTGGCCTCCCCCTATGGCATTCTGCCGGGTCCAGCCTGTACTGTTTAGTAATTAGAGGGAGCTTTCGGGAAACATTTTGTAGACGTGTTACAGCTTTACATATATTTATGGTCTCATCTTCAGTGTCTATGTGCTCCTGGCTTCACCTTCGGTGTCTATGTGTTCCGGGCTCCTGGTCTCATAATCCAGTGTCTACGTATTCTTTGCTTTTGGTCCCATCTTCAGTTTTTATTTATTCCCGACTTCTGGTCTATGGTCTGTGTGAATGTGCTACTATTATCTGGTCTCATTTTCAATGTTGAAGTGCTCTTGGTTTTTAGTTGGATCTTTGGTTTCCATTGTTCCTGGCTTCTGGTACCATATTAGGTGTCCATGTGTTCCTGTCTTCTAGTCAATATTTTCTTTGATTTTGGTCCCATCTACAGTATTCCTGGCTTCTGGTCCATCTTTAGTTTCCATATATTGCTATCTTCTGGTCCATCTTTGGTGTTAATGTGTGCCTGTCGATTGGTCCCTTCTTTGGTGTTAATACGTTCCTATCTTCTGATCCATTTTTGGTGTCCATGTATTTCTATCTTCTGGTTCATCTTTGGTATTCATGTGTTCCTATCTTTTAGTCCATCTTTGGTGTTTATGTGGTCCTATTTACTGGTCCCATCTTTGATGTAAATGTGTTCTTATCTTCTGGTCTCCACTTTGGTGTTCATGTGTTTTTATCTTCTGGTCCCATCTTCTTGTTTATGTGTTCCTATTTTCTGGTGTATCTTTAGTGTCCATGTCTTTCTAGCTTCTGGTCCATCTTTGGTGTTCATGGGTTCCTATCTTCTGGTCCCATCTTTGGTGTTCATGTGTTCTTATCTTCTGATCTAATCTTTTGAACTCTTGTGTTCCTATTTTCTGGTCCAACTTTGGTGTTCATGTGTTAGAATCGATTGGTCCCATCTTTTGTGTTCATGTGTTCTTATCTTCTGGTCCCATCTTTGGTGTTTATGTGTTCCTTATCTTCTGGACCATCTTTGGTGTTGTTGTGTTCCTGGTTTCTGGTCTCATCTTTTATTGTCTATGTGTATATGTCTTCTGGTTCCTTATTTAGCATCCATGTGTTGCTTCCTTCTGGTCTTAAAATTTGTTGTTCTTTCATTCATGGCTTCTGATCTCAACTTTGGGGTTCATGTCGTCATGGCTTCTGGGCTCATCTTTGGCATTCATGTCATCATGGCTTCTGGGTTAATCTTTGGTGTCTACTTGTTCATGGATTCTGGCCTCCTCTTCAAATTACATTTGTTCCTGGCCTTGGGTCCTACCTACCACGCCCATGCCCCAATATTATCTCAGACGTCTAATTCCCATATTCCAAAATGTGTAAAAAGTAGTATTAGACCATGAGGTCATAATGGATGAGTGTGATCAGTAATTTTATTATAAAGTACTAAAAATCAATCACCAGTTAAAATTGTCTTTTGTTTGCAGTTTATTTTGACTGAAAAATAATATAAAACAGTTATGCAAATTAAAGATACGAGTCGTTTCCTCTCTTCCATGCCACATATCCCCCCTCCTTGGAATTTATTTGTTCTTACGTCTGTGTTTTATAATTCGAGGCATCCTACAGGGATGTTTCACAAGATCCTTGCATTGCAATCTCTGAGGAATGTGTAAAACAACACCAGATAGCTGGAGGGAAGACTGAGGATTCTAATGGAACAATCCTAGGACATCTCTAGGAAATGTACAGTTTTTATTAAACTTCTGGTCTCATTTCTTCTCTTCTCCACAGTCCAGTAAAAGCTGCTGACATTTTTTTTTTGTGTATATTTTAGGACTTAGAATTCTTTATATTTTTAATAGGTAAACAATGCAGACAAAGGTCATATGGAAACTATATAAGGAGTACCATGCTCAGGACCCCCCTCTCTATTAGGAGTAGAGCCACTAAGTAAGAAGAGCTCCCGCTCTGGCAGACTCGGCCATGTAATATATGGTTGCCCATTTACTTCAATGGCCAGCATGTGTTCAGCAACTGCATGGTCACATACCTTAAGGGGTGCAACAATCTGGAGGACACTACAAAGTAGTCACTCTTATCAAGATATAACCAGAATTAAATACATATTGTTGGCTGATGGAAAGGCATGTGGTTGGAGGCAGACAACAGTTGCTGGCACTCTGGAGTGGCACTCATGGACTGGCAAAGTGTATCAGTAGCCATGAACACAACACTATAGGGTTTGTTGAACGAAGTGAGCAACACTAGAAAGGCTTTGGTTTAAATTTGACACGTGCAAGGTTTCCTGACATCAAACATTACTTCCTGCGGCCTCTTGCAAGACTTTTCCTGCATCTGAACTATGGCTTTCCTAAAGCTCGGTGCCACAAACAGGACTGGCATCCCATACAGTATGGTGCCCAAATAATAATATAAAGCATTAGCAAAGTAACCCTTCCATACATTTGCCTAAATAACAATGCTATACAGTGCAAACACCACCACCACCATACACTGCAAAAATACTATATTGTACAGTGCCTAAGTAGAAATGGCACATAATGACTGAGTAAATACCACCATACAGTGCTAAAATAACAGCACCATACATAAAGCCATCTAATAACAATGCTATCCAATGTCTAAATAATAATTATACACAATTAATAATAAGATTCATAGTGGGTTCAAGCTTCAAGTGTAAGGGCAGATGTGGTACCCACTTTAGCAGGGGCACAAAACACACCCCTTAGGCCGGCCCTAACTACAAAAATTAAAAAAAAGTACAAAAATATAGTCCTTTGTATCACAAAATAAAATAAAAATCTGCCTGTACTAAAAAAAATGCAATTTTATCTGGTCATTAACAGAGGTACTGAAGTGGTTAAAAGGGACAATGCAACCCAGCAAGGGGTGCCCCATGAAATGTGACAAGGTATAACCTTTTCTTAGTAGCTTTGTAATACCAGTACACAAGAGTTTGCCCCCGGGTGACGTAGCGACATCACATGTGATCATTTCTTTGCTCCTCGTATTCATCATAATGACTAGTGTGTGTTTTTTATCAAACAATAGGACAGATGGGCTGATCACAGGGCAGGTGAACCAGCTGAAAGTTTACATTTTCCAGAGCAATTTTTGAAGAACGTGCTCAGCTTTGACTAATCAATTGATTACACCGTACAGATGAAACCACATGTTTCCAAACACACAGTCATATTTTACTGACAATTCAACAAAGAGATAAATTGTGTTTTTCTTGACACCCTCTGTACTTTTTGATAAATGACCCCAGTAAGTATAAACACAGTATGTGATGAAAGATAAAGTGTATCCTTGTAAGTAGTTGCAAGATGAAATTTACTGAAGACTACAGGCCCTTTTACACCGGCCAATTATCGGGCAAATGAGCGTTCAAGGAACGCTCATTCCCAAACATTGCCCTGTGTAAACAGGGCAGCGATCAGCCGAGGAACGAGCAAAGGCTTGTTCATCAGCTGATTGTATCGTTTATGCAGCCGAAAATATTATCGTTGTCATCAGCACAGGAAGACGCTCTGCCGACATGATAGGAATGAATGAGGACGAGCGATCGGAGTAATGAGCGCTCGTCCCCATACATAGCACGTTGGGCCGTGTAATAGGACCCTTTGGTTGAAAGTGGACACTTGTCTCTAGTTATTATGACGTTTTAGGCTTCATTGATTAACAAAAAAAATGACCAGCTAGGATATACAGTCAATATTATGGGTCACAAACCAAGAGGGACCTCATCATGTCACTAGTCCATGCTACTACACCTCTGCAGCACAGGCTAGTAGGTTGTACTTAAAGATCTTGGTCCCCAATGTCAAATCTATACCAGCGCCGCCCAATTGTTGTAGACCATTTATAGTACTGCAATATTTTTATTTGACAGAGGGATTTCTGCCATAGGCACCAGGTCCTTAGTGCAAGTGCAACCTCTGCTAAACCCCTAGGTGCATTGTTCCCCCATTCTGAACATGTATTCATGGAGACAAGGCAGCCATGACCCTTGGACAGATACCACGGACCTATTATGTAATGGTGTGGTTGTGGGAGGAGGAACTCTGCTCATGGCCACACCACCCTCAAGTGATTGGGCCAACATGACCTAAGGTCCTACTGTTCCCATTCCTAATAGTAGTTGTAGGGGTCATAGGCCCTTCTAATATTAGCAATCATGCAAAGAAAGGAGAAACATTAGAAAGAAAGAAATTGAAAGTATAATGTGAAGAAAAAGAAGAGGTCATGTTAAAAGGTTTTCATTAGTAATAATCAGCTTGTCTTGAGACGTGTTCAGTACATCTTTGGCAGTGTCTTATCTATAACCCAACATCACTTAAACAATAGATTTAGACTGTTCACCATTTTGTTCCATAAACATGCTATTCTAACGTAACATGCCCATCCATCCCAAATTCCTACGGGGGGGACCTGACTGTTTTTGGTTTCAGTTCTCTACTATTTGGCATCTGATGTCTCCACCGTATAGATGTTGTTAATGTTAATCTGTATGACACGCGACCAGTTCATGAACTCTAAAATGAGACATCAGCATTGTATAATTGTGTTTTGGTTTCTGTTAATCTTACCAAACATGGCGAACCTGCTTGTCACTGATGTCAATTCTTGCATTGTAAATTTTTGAAAATCAATAAAAATTGAGTGAATTCTAACTTAATGTGTCCTCATCTCTAACTGTGCCTGATAAACCTGTCACCCAAAATTCAATCTGAACTACGGAGCTGATGGTTGGAAAGCTGATGCAGTTTGAGGTGGCACCTTTCAGTAAGAGAGCCTACATGAACAATAGATCTCACAATTTATCTTTTATGGTCATCCACAATAAGATGAGAAAAAATACTCTATGGAGTTTTTCCCTTATATAAGGACAAAATGACTTCTTGGGACTTTTCTTTTTACGTCTTCTGTATCAATACAATAATGAAATATTCTGGACTTGATGAACTTGTATCCTCATCCAACCTTACTAATAACAGTGACCATACAATCAAATCTGAACAGACAAAGGTATAACTTAAAAGCTCCATGGCCCAAATGCAAAATCTGTAACAGTGCCCTCATCTACCATGTGCCATAAATAATACTGGCGTCTTCTTATGTAGCACAGGGGCCTTCAGGCCCCCTAATGTAACAGGGTTCGGATCCAACAGATCTATAGCTACACCCTGTTAACAGAGCTATATCTGGATGGACTTTACATGTTTCTTCTGGATACAAATTTGTATCTATTTCAGGTTTGATTTCTATCTTCCACTGAGTGAACACTTTAAGTAAATATGTTGGAGAACATTTTATAACTATCTGTGCGGCAGAGAGGTTTATTGGACAAAATAGCGGCTCAGCAATGTCAATTACGGCATTGTGCCCATAGTTTCAGTGCTAATAGAGCGATACTAATTTGGAGCTTGCAGGGTTGGACTGGCCCACCAGAGAACCAGAGGATCCTCTGGTGAGCCCAGGCTCTAACACACTAATGGGTCTTAATGGTTTAGCAGAGGACAACCCTATTTGGAGCTCTTTGGGGGCCAATCACTTGCCACTAGGGTCTATTATTTATGGGGTGATTCACAAATAACCTAAGAGACCTTATTGATATGTCCTGTGCGTACAGTGATAACATCAAGGACTACGATAAAATGAAAAGTGGACATGTACATATTCTATGTAAATGGAGGGAGGGCCCTCAGAATCATCTCCTCTGGTGGGCCCAAGGAACCGTAGTCCGACGCGTGGAGCTTGTATGTTCTGTCCATGTTCAGGTGGGTTTACTCCACGAATGTAGTGTCACATTCCAAAAACTTGACATTTATTACTTCCAATGAATTTGACCATTGAATGTATGTGTACGAGATGGGGAAGTTAGATTGTGTGGGTCCTTGATCCAAGGACTTATGGGAATGAGTACGTTCTAAGAGTTGTGGAATATATTGTCTCGGCACTTGGTTTTTCTTCCTTAGTATATCTAGGTTTTTGGCAAACTTTGGAAACTGAGCATCCTAGTACCCAAGTATCTCTGGAGCCCCTTCCCATACCCTACCTTATGTGTAAATAAGATTATGTTGTCTCAGTAACAGTTGAAGCCATCTGGGATATTTGAGGATATTCTCATATGTCATGGTATTGGAACGTATAGAAATATATTAATAAAAGATACTTTATTTCATGTTAGACAAAAAAATGCATTTTCGTTTTAGCAGACATTTAACTCGGAATATCACACGGAAAGGAATGTAGTCCATAGTGGCCAATATGTTTTCCTCAACGATACAATATTTATGTATTGTATTTATTCGGCTGATTGAACCCAGATTTTGGACAAGAGTTAAGAACAAGTCTATCACGGCAGTTTTGCTAATAGAAAGCAGCTTCTTTGAATTTCCTCAACATAGTGGCATGAATTAAAAGGGTTGTCTAGGATTAGAAAAAAAGTTTCTACTTCGGCTGTGTCTGGTATTGTAGTACAGTCCCATTCACTTGAATGGACTACCCCTCTAAAAGGAACCTGTCTGCTCCTTTATATTGTGCATAGGGAGTGTCTGAAGGACGGGGGGAGTCCGCATCTTATGATTTAGCTATGTCTTTCTTATACACAGGTGCCCAAAATTGTACACTATTTTCCATGTGTGGTCTGATATGGAGTTATACGTTTATTCTCATTAAGATATTCCAGGATAGTATCTCTTAGAAAACCTTTAAATAATTTACCCACAGTCAAGATCCCACTTACAGGCCTTGGGTTGTAACTATAAGGAGTAATAGATTGCAGTTGTACACAGGCCCTGGAGCCTGAGGGGCCCAAAAGGTCCCGCTGCCCTATAGGAAAAGTCCAGTATAATAAATGACGATTGACAGTAGGGGGAACCTGTTACGGGTTTTGAAGTGGGGCCCAGAAACTTCAAGTTACATCTCAGTACAGGTCTATGGTTTATGGGCCCACTTACCGACTCCTTTTTGAATATTGCCACCACATTTGCTATTCGTCAGTTCTGTGGAACAGATCCTGTCGTTATAGAAGAAGAAGACATTTAATAGATTGATATTTTCCCTCCTCCTCCTCCACCATTACACCCACATTGTTTCTGAGAGGGCCAATATTTTCAGTGTTAAGTTTCATTGCCCCAACGCAGCATGTGCATTATATAAATCTAGCATCTACACAGACAACACTTGTGGCCTTCTAGTGTGGACTATTTTCAGATAATTTCCTACCTTGAACATGGAGTCGGACTGACTGACCAGATGATCCTCTTGTGGGCCCTGGTTCACACACAATAATGGGACTCAAAGGTTCAGCAGAAGACAATCCCATTTAAAGCCTAGGCAATAGTAGTCACGGGTCCCTTATCAACCACCAAACATAATACAATGCCTTTGGTCATAGACCTTCAGGCACTGTCCTTATGCCCAAATGATGAGTCAATCTCTAGTCTATATATATATATATATATATATATATATATATATATAAGAAGTTGCTGCAGAGGAGTCTGGCTTTAAAGTAATGTTAAAGACAAAAATCTTGCTCCGAATATGCCACAGATTTTACCCTTTGCATTGCAAAAGGTGTAATCCACTGCATTCCCACAACATTTGATTTCCACAAGGATATTTCCACTACATGTAGAAAAGTTTTCAAACACCCCATCCACATGCAATGTACTGCAAATTGTCGTAGATTTTTTGTTGCAGTACGTTTTTCTGTGACGTTTTAAACCCTTCATTGTAATACCTCAATGCAATAACATATGCATCATGACGGTACAAGGGCGACAAGGGGCCACACAAACACCCTCCTATGTAATAAATATACCACGACTGTCACAGCTTTATTAGATGTTTTCTTTTACAGAACCTGAGACTATATAAAAACAAGTATAAACATATTATAAACATAATTAACATATTAACATTATGTGGCTAAGTCCTTCACAACCTCCAAAACATAAATAAAGCAATACCCTTAAATCACTAGCCATGACCATATAAGCTACAGTGGCGTCACCACGGATATGCTAAAGCACCACGCTTCCCAGGGTCCGCCCCTTAGAGAAGCCCGAATCCATCACTTTAAAATAAAACCAATATATTGTGTCAAAGACAGCAATATATAAAAACATAAATACCGTTGCCAAGGACCCGCCACAGCATGAAAACTTGACTCCTTAAGTTTTCATACGCCGCCACACTTGAAAACCCAACTCCAGGCTTTCCTGGAGACCAAAATTAAAAACATCCAGGCCCACATCCGTTAAGTGAACCCCGTCCTTACCAATGTAAGATCCACAATCCTCCAACAGTCGGTGATGAACTACCAACCCACCATTTAAGTGAACAAACTTGGCCACTGTCTTATTAATCTTAACCCTGGTCCTATTCAGCACCGACACTGGCAGCGCATTGCGACATTTTACCCACTGTACAATTTCGGACCAGATAATCAAAAGCCCAGGATGGGCATCTAAAAAAACATAAGAAATCCCTCTTAATGTTCTTAATGAGGTTCCGCATCGGATAGCTTCCGATGTCATTACCCCCCATGTACTATCAAAATATCAGGTAGACCCCAGGACCTAACCACATCCTGAAACAAAGGCCTTACCTGATCCCAGGTCAGGCCACGAACTCCAAACCAGTGTACCTCCACCTTATCCTTATCTAGACCCAAATACCTACCAGTCAGACGCACAAGGGTACGCCTTTCAGCCCAGTAAATATAGGAATGGCCAAGAAGCCAGACCACACATTTTGCAGAACATGAAAGTAAAAGTAATTTAGGCAAACATAACAAAAATGACCTCCCCACCCAAAATAAACCCAAGATAAAGAAATCAACATTCCAGCAAATGCTGCCTAACATAGGAACGAAAGCGGCTGGACTCCCAGCGGCCAATCCTCTTAACTGAAGCAGTGTCAAGCCCAAAACAAGAAGCCTCAGTAGCGGCTCCAATCCTAAAAGAATGAGAGCTGTAATCCAGATGTGAAAGGCCCAAGCCCTGTACGCCTTTCTTAAAGACTGCAATAAATTGATATCTGGACAACGCTGAACCATCCGCATGCACCAGAAAAGAGGAATAACCCTGTGGACGCACTGCCATGAAACGCAGAAAACACCCCACTGGACACGATTCCCTTTCATGAATTTTAGTCAAACAAATCTCAAAACCTTTTCCCTTCCTGTCAGTTTTGGAATGATACAACATTATTCTCAACACACCATCTTGAAAAACCACATTGGTTACTTGAATACCGCCCTGCACCCGCTTTGAGGGACTAACTAATTCGCCAACCCTGAAAGGCCCCATAGAAAGCCTAAGAGAAAGCCAATTGAAACAACAACCTCTCATAATCTGAATGCGATATCCCGCACAACTCAGAAAAAAGGCCCTCCAACATTGCAAAAGACATCGGCCTGCGCTTATCCTGCCCGACGTGCCCTTTCAGAAAACCCTGCAGAGCCGTCTTATCAAAAAATGCTTAGTAACATCCGTACAACCAATCAACTTAAAGAAAAAGGAAAGTGCCGCTACCGACTTAACAACAGAGGAAGCTGAAGACCCATTCTCCATAAGAGATAACAGAAAACAAAACATCCCCTCTAAAGCACTAAAAGGACTCCCTTGACTACGCCAAGAATCTCCCAGCTGGAACCAGCTCACTCAGATCTTCGTACAAGAATCCCATGTAGCAGGGGCCAGCAAATGCTTCGCCCACCATATCAGACGAGCGATACCACCATCCAAAGTTGTTCGTGGCAAGAAACCGGATCCCTCTCCGCCTCCGGAGCTAGCAAATGGAAACTATCCCACTGTAATCGAGATGAAGCATCCACAATGTCATTGGAAACACCGGGAACATGATGAACCCTAAATAGAATGTTCCATCTCAAACACAGCAGGACCAACTGACGTAACAATGTGATCACTGGGGGGAATTGGCGGACAAACTATTGATAGCGCACATGACTGCCATGTTATCACAGTGAAAAAACACCAACCGATTGGATAAAAGGTTTCCCCAAATTTCCACCGCAACTAGAATGGCAAACAACTCCAGAAAACAGAGATTACCCGTCAAACCACACTCCCTCCACACTAGTGGCCAAGTACCAACACACCATTTTCCCTGAAAATACGCCCCGAAACCGATAGAATCGGAAGCATCCGTACACAGTTGCTTCTCCACATTCGAAACTCGCGTTGCAATCCATAATGATCTGCCATTATATTCCACCAAAAACTAATCTCAAACCCTCAAATTCGCCTTATGCTCCTGGCCGAGGCGAATAAAATGGTGGGGACATCTAACACCAGCAGTTGCTTGCGCTAAACGCCTAAAGAAAACACGGCCCATTGGAATAATTCTACAGGCGAAATTGAGCTTCCCCAACAAAGATTGCAGGAGCCGCAGGGTGATTTTTGTTTTCACCAGAGCCTCCTGCACCGTTGCCTGCATATCGACAAGTTTCGCCTCATACAACCTATATTTGATTGCATGGGAATCAATTTAAATTCCCAAGAAACAGAGCGTTGTGGTTGGTCCCTCAGTTTTTTCATACGCCAACGGAACCCCAAAGTCAGCGAAAACATCCATCACTGCCTGTAACAATATTGCACACTACGGCCCAGCTGCAGGGCCCACACAAAAGAAGTCATCCAAATAATGAATAACTGCTTAAGCACCAGCTCGTACACGGGCCACCCACTCCAAAAACGTGCTGAAGCCTTCAAAATAGGCACAAGAAATAGAGCACCCCATAGGGAGGCACCTATCAATATAAAAAAGGCTATCAAACGAGCACCCAGCAAGTGCATGGATTCTGGGTGCACTGGCAAAAGGCGAAATGCAGACTCCACATCCACTTTAGCCATCAGCCCCGCCGTCCTAACCAAACGAACCACCTCTTCGAATGACGTATAGGAAACCTGCGTCAAAGACTCATCAATATCATCATTTACCAGAGAACCCTTCGGATAAAATAAATGATGTATAAGCCGAAATTTGCTCGCCTCCTTCTTGGGGACAACCCCCAGCGGGTAGACATGCAAATTGGAAATAGGAACATTAGAAAAGGGGCCTAACATTCTTCCCAACAAAACTTCCACCTCCAACTTGTCTCCTATCTGGATGATCCCGCACCGAACGCAGTTTATTAGCCATCAAAACACCCACCCCCTGGGAAAATGGAATCCTAAATCCATCCCCAAAACCCTTCAATAACAGCTATGCCTTCTCACTGTCGGGGTACCTCTTTAGCCAAGGCGTCATAGCGTTCACTGGACTCACCCCCTTTAGCAGAACCATCACCTGGCTTCGTCGTGCCTCCTCGTGTCCGCTTAAAACACCTGAAGACGGGGTGGTTACCACCCCGACACTCGGCACATTCGTGTCTAAAGACACAATTAGTTCCCCATTTACAGGTGCTCTCGTTGTAGAGCCAGCAGACCCCTTGACCGCTCCCGGCCGCTGCACCACCGATGAAGACCGCTGCTCCCGACGTTAAGCTCCACGTCACTCCACAGGCCTACTGACTTTGCTGACCTCGCGCCAACTTGACACCCGGTGGACCGCACCTCGGCCTCTCACTCCGGACTTCTCCACAGCTGCCGCCGCTCCCGACACAGCCATTGATCCAGCTGCCGACACCAGGAACACCGTCACTGCTGCCAGCCACTAGGACTGCCACACCAGTGACCACCACCGCAGGAACAGGTAAGGGGGGAGACAAACTCCGTCTGCGCCGGGGAAAAGGGGACGTAGAGGGGCTCAAGCGTTCAGGTGGCTGGGAACGCCGGGCCCTGGGGGGACGCCCTGCAGAGGATCCTGCTAAAGCCCCTAGCTGCTCCTGGACCCACTCCAGCCCCTTATCAGCTGCCTGCTCTCTAACCAGAGCAATTAACTGCTCTAAACCCTCCATCACAACTCTAGGCCCTAAGACTGACAATAAAACTGCTACACTGACACTGGCTGCACACACCTTTTCCTGACAACATTTTTCAAGCCATCGAATGGCTTCCCTGCTTATCCCCCTATATATACATCCCCTAACTCCACCCCCAATGCTCCCAACCCCTAGCAACAATTCCTAATTCAAACCCACCTACCAACCTATAATCAAAATACCCCTCTAGGTGACTCCTTGCAGGCCCAGACCCGTCATGACCGCCCTCTGCCCAGCTCTGCTTAGCTCTGGGCTCACATTCTTCCACTAGGTGACCTACTTGAACGGACTATGCATTCTTAACTTAGTGATGAGATCATACAGTGATAAGTTCATCTGAGTTTCTAGACAAACCAACCGGCTTATTCTTTATTGTACATAACACGTTGAGCTCTTTGTCAGTCATTTAACTTATCACCTTACATCTCCAGCCAAAGCCTTCCCCAAAATCTCACTCATTGCGCCCGGCTTCCATTAACACGCCATTGTTTTACCGAAGGTGGAAGGTTTAACAGCTCTGGAAGACTGACTTTAATATTCTCCTCATTTGAAGTAGTCATTAACGTAACATTTAGTGTAAACATACGATCTTTTCCAAGACGTATACTGTTTATTTCCAGATTTACATTGCTGAAGTGCGAAAAGACAAGCTTGATGTATTTAATGATGTTAAACAAATTTTGACCAGTCAGCTTTAATTGGGCCAAATTTCCTTCCAAGAACAAGACGTCTTCAATGTAATGTTTATTGAAGTTTTTTCTTTTTTTCTTAAAAGGGTATAAGACCCAAGACAATTCTCGGCTACTTGACTGCTGTGCACTAAATCCATATGTTAAATGAATATGCAAGAACAATGGCATCCATAGAATATTGTGTAGTATTAGTGACCTTTGCCTCATTTATCAAAATTGTCTAAGAAAAATCGGCCTAGCTTTTCTTAAGGAGCACCCCCCCCCCCTTCAATCCCTTGAAACTATAATAATAATAATCTTTATTTATATGGCGCCAACATATTACGCAGCACTTTACAATTTAGAGGGAACATGAAACAAACGATATCAGACATTACATAGTGACAAAGTTCATTTACAATTCAAACCTGAGGAGTTAGGACCCTGCTCGCAAGAGCTTACAATCTATGGGGAAATAAAGGAGACACAAAGTGTAACAGTGTTTGTTCTGTACAATGGTCCGGCCATTTTTATACACATGCGGTGGTAACATAAAGCTGCATGAGCCGGTCACCAGCCAGTATCCGTGTATGACGGACATGAAGAGAAGGAGTGTGAGGGAATCTTATTCTGATGACTAATCTAAATGGAGGGCCATGGAAAGGAGTCAGATTAGGGAATGTTATAGGCCTGTCTAAATAGATGTGTTTTCAGGGCACGTTTAAAACTGGATATTGGGAAATAATCTGTTTGTCTGGGGTAGCGCATTCCAGAGGACGGGTGCAGCACGAGAGAAATCTTGGAGACGGGAGTGGGAGGTTCGGATTATGGAGGACTTTAATCTAAGGTCGTTGGCAGAACGTAGAGCCCGAGCAGGGTGGTGGACAGAGATGAGGGAGGAGATGTAAGGAGGTGCAGCACTGTGGAGAGCTTTGTGGGTGAGAGTAATAAGTTTGAATTTAATTCTGAAGGGGATGGGCAACCAGTGCAGTGACTGGCACAGATTAGAGGCGTTGGTGTAGCGGTTGGTCATAAAGATGAGCCTGGTTGCTGCATTGAGGATAGATTGGAGAGGGGAGAGTTTAGTGAGGGGAAGACTAGTAATGAGTTACAGTAGTCAAGACGAGAGTGAATCAGAGCAACAATGAGCGTTTTGGCGGTTTCCTCCGTAAGAAAAGAGAGGATTCTGGAGATATTTTTGAGGTGAAAATGACAGGAGCGTGAAAGTGATTGAATGTGAGGAGTAAAGGAAAGATCTGAGTCAAAAATAACCCTGAGACAGCGGGCGTGCTGCTTAGGAGTTATGATAGTGCCACACACAGAGATGGAGACATCAGGTTTACGGAGGTTAGTAGATGGTGGGAACACAAGGAGCTCAGTTTTAGAAAGATTCAGTTTTAGATAGAGAGCGGACATAATGTTAGACACAGCGGACAGACAATCACTGGTGTTTTGTATTAGAGCAGGGGTGATGTCACGGGAAGAGGCATATAATTGGGTGTCATCAGCGTAGAGATGGTAGTGGAAGCCAAATCTGCTGATGGTTTGTCCAATAGGGGCTGTGTAGAGCGAAAAGAGGAGCGGACCTAGGACTGATCCCTGAGGAACCCCGACAGTAAGGGGAAGAGGAGAAGAAGTGGAAACTATAATGAGCAGGGCCGGCCTTAGTTTGGGTGGTGCGCTGTGCAGAAATTTCTACTGAAGCCCCACCCCATATATGCTTCCCACGCATAAATGCCAAACGGGTCCATACACTTCTTTGTCCTTTTGCCATTCACCGGGCAGGTATACGTTGGTATACCTATATATTTTTTTTTTAACTGTATAGAAAAGGCCTTCTGTGGTTTTTCTAAATAGTTGGCCACTGCAATAAAATAATGGCCTATGGACAACGTATGCAACTGTATAGTATACAGTTGCATGCCACAAGAATTTAAGATATGCAACCTCATATGTTGCACACCCCTAAGGCCGGTTTTGATCATGAGCCACTCTAAAGAGAACCTATCATCTCTCCTGATATGTTTGTTCTAGTAAATACTTGGATTCCCATCGTTCCTCTCTTATTCCTCCTAGAAATGTATGAATACATTGACAATTGGGTGTTACCAGTTGGAGGCGTGTCCCTACACAGACTGACCATGTCCAATCAGCGCTGACAAAGAGAGACTGTGTAGGGTCACGCCCCTTTGACAAGGGGAATGGGGACACCCAGTTGTCAATTTATTCATACATTTCTAAGATGTTCTATGAAAAGATGCTCCGAAATTGTTATTTCTCTTTAAGGCCTAGTTCACACAGATTTTTTTGTGACAGGCAGAAAAAAAATGTACCTCAAAATTCCTTTAGGAATTTTAAGGCAGATTTTTAATTGCCAAAATTTTTGGACGCTTTTTTTCCCGCATTTTGAAAATTTAATCTAATGCAAAAACCGCTGGCAAATTCGCTGCAAAAAAAAACGTTTTATACGTGCGCTGCTGTTTTTTTCTGCCTGCTATTGATTCCAATAAGAGGTCAGAGGCGGAAACCGCTCAAAGAAAGAGCACGCTGGCCAAAAAACCTTTGGGAAAAAAAACCCACCTCTGCCTCCAATTGAAATCAAGCGGGGGCGATTTGGCGCTGATTCTGACGCTGTTTCCGCGTCAAAATGAGCCAAAAAAAACTCTGTGTGAACTGACCCTAAACTGCATTTTTTATAATACAGTTCCATATATAAATGGATCTCCCTTGCAAAGGAAGCCAGAGTCCCTGCTGATCTCTAGGCTCATGGTGGAGACACTAGAAACAAGAGGTAATTTTCTCTACTTGACCAAATACAAAATATTTCTCCTCCACAAGACAGAAAACTGTGTCTCTAGTGCCACCTATAGGTGATTACCTTGTAAGTTAAAGTTCAAACCTTTATGAAACCTTGAAATATGAGTCGTCTTAACCCCTTCCCGCCGTAGCCACTTTTAGATTTTCATTTAAATGTTTTCCTCACCACCTCATACATTTTTTATTTTTCCCTCGATATAGCCCTACGAGTAGGGCCAGCGTTAGGGGGGGGCAAACTGGGCAACTGCCCAGGGCCCTATCCTCCCAGGGCTCCCTGCTCACTATAGCCCACGCTGCCCAGCACATTACATTTATGGGCCAGACGGCATGGGCCCCCTCATGCCTGGTGGCATCACTAGCACTGGGGGCAGAGCCGGTGCTAGCAACTGCCACATTCACTTGTATCTGTGTCCTCAGGACGCCAGATACAATTAAATAGTATAGGCTGCAGGCCACGTTAGGCCTGTAGCCTATAAGACGCTGGGACGGAGTCCCTGCGCAGGCCAGCGTGATGACGGCATTACACTGGCCTATGCACAGGTCCTGTCTGGAGACAGTGGAGTGGCCGTCTATTGCGGGAACGGGGCTAGGTAAGTGCAATTTTTTGGGGGTCTGGCTGTGTGGGCAATCTATTGGGGGGCTGTGTGGTGCTATCTACTAGGGGGGTTGTGTGCCGCTATCTACTAGTGGGGCTGTGTGGCACTATACAGGGGAGGGCTGTGTTGCACTATCTACAGGGGGGCTGCGTTGCACTATATAGGGTGGAAGACTGAGTGACACTATCGACATGGGGGTTGTTTGGCAACATACAGGGGGAGAGCTATGCAGCACTATCTATAAGGGGGTGTGGCACTATCTACAAGGGTGCATGTGTGACACTATAGATCGGGAGGGCTGTGTGGCACTATCTATAAGGAGGGTGCTGTGTGACACTATTTATAAGGAGGAGGATGTGTGTGTGGTGCTAGGTACACGGGTGGGCTGTGTGTGTGGCACTGTCTACAGAGGGCTGTGTGTGGCACTCTCTACAGGGGGCTTTGTGTGTGACGCTATCTACAGGGGGCTGTGTATGTGGCTCTATCTACAAGGGATGTTGTGGCGCTATCTACAGGGGACGCTGTGGCACTATGCAGGGGGCAAAAATGGGGTATTAGTACTGTGGTGGGGCACAAAGGGGGCATGGATACTGAGGGGCCACTTTTATTGTGTCGAGCACTGAGGGATCATTATTACCATCTAGGGCACTGTGGATTACATGTTTGTTTAGTGGATGGGGTATAGGTGGGGGGAATGCTGGAAAAGCGGGAAACCAACATGTCTGTGTGTCAAATTCTGCAGAGACGAGTCCTGTCTGTAATAAGTCATCACAGTGGTCTGAGCCGGATAGAGAAAAATAGGGAAAATGAACGACTCTAATCACAGAAGACATCACCTGTGAGTCACTGGATACAAATGTGCTGTAATCACTTATATCGTCTGCAGAGCTCCTGTGTATAACTGGCATCTACCACTATATGTTCACTATATGGTGGTAATATTATATGGTCTTCAGAGCTCCTGTGTATAACTGGCATCTACCACTATATGGTCACTATATACTGGTAATACTGGTCTTTGTATAGTGGTTTTTATTCAGTAACAGTATGGGGGTATCATTCAGTCACTATGTGGTTATGGTGTGGTGGTATTAATCACTAACAGTATGGGGGTATTATTCAGTCAGTATGTGGTTATGGTGTGGCGGTATTATTCAGTAACAGTATGGGGGTGATATTCAGTGACTGCTTATGGTGTGGCGGTATTATTCAATAACAGTATGGGGGCGATATTCAGTGACTGTGGTTATGGTGTGACGGTATTGTTCATTAACAGTATGGGGGTGATGTTCAGTTACTGTGGTTATGGGGTGGCGGTATTATTCAGTAACAGTATTGGGGTATTATTCAGTCACTATGTGGTTATGGTGTGGAGGTATTATTCAGTATCAGTATGGGGGTATTATTCAGTCTCTATCGTTAAGGTGTGGCTGTATTATTCAGTAACAGTATGGAGGTATTATTCAGTCACTATGATTATGGTTTGGCAGTATTATTCAGTAACAGTATAGGGGTGATATTCAGTTACTGTGGTTATGGTGTGGTGGTGTTATTCAGTAACAGTATGGGGGTATAATTCAGTTACTATGTTGTTATGGTGTGGAGGTATTATTCAGTAACAGTATGGGGGTATTATTCAATATCTATCGTTAAGGTGTGGCTGTATTATTCAGTAACAGTATGGAGGTATTATTCAGTCCCTATGTGGTTATGGTGTGGTGGTATTATTCAGTAACAGTATGGAGGTATTATTAAGTCACTATGATTATGGTTTGGCAGTATTATTCAGTAACAGTTTGGGGTGATATTCAGTGACTGTGGTTATGGTGTGGCGGTATTATTTGGACCTTATATTGTGTTATTATTGGTAATTTTGGTCTTATAATAGTGAGTTGTGTTCAGTAACAATATGCAGGTAATATTTAATCTGGTATAGCGGTATGATTTAATAACTGTATATGTATATAGATAATCTTTTTGTGTGAAAGGGGGGACATATTTGGGGCTTGCAATACTCCTGGATGCGCTAGAAATCAGCGATGCAGTTCTCTACACACTGCCTTCTGTATTGACTGCATTATTGATACAGTAATTCAGCATTTGGGGCCCCACTTTTTTTTTAATTCTTTATTTTCAAGGCTAACAGCCAAATTTTTACAGAAAAAAAGAATACAGATAAACGTACGTACATACGGGAGGGTGATATACATGTATAAGGTTAGGAATGCATAGAATTGAGTATTACTACTAAAATTTAGTCATGTATAACAACCTCATTATTTCTTGATTATAGTGTTATACACTCCCCCCCCCCCCGTGTACATAAGAGGTAGTGTAGGACACAATGAAGGAGGAAAGGGTGAAGGATGGACAAGTGGGTGGAGGGATAGCTGCTCCCTCCGGGGACATCCCCGCCGCCCCAGGCCGCATCCAATAAGGACTACTCACCAACACTCGTCTGTCCCAGAATATCTTTGTAGGAGTCAGAGTCCTGGAATATAATCCACGGAGCCCAAGTGCGGCAGAATCTGGCATGATTATCATGAATGCTCGAGGTCAGATGCTCCATGTGCATTATATCGTTAACCTTGGAGACCCAGAGGGACAGAGTGGGAGGAGAAGAATTCTTCCAACGCAGGGGAATGCAGTGTCGAGCCGCCATCACTAGATAGTGCAGCAGGGAGCGTTTGTAGGTGTTTGCTGGGATATCACAGTGATGGAGAAGGAAGAAAGCCGCGTCCATAGTTAAGCTGGTATCTGTTACCTCGTAAATCACCCTTTTAACCCCATTCCAGAATTCTGCAAGTAGCGGGCAAGACCAAAAAGTGTGAAGGAGGGTACCATTGTCCAGTCCACATCTCCAGCAGAGAGGAGATACATTCGGAAAGATCTGATGCAGGCGAACCGGGGTCCTATACCAGCGCGAGAGTATTTTAAAGCTAGCCTCTTGGTAACGTGAGCTAATTGAGGTTTTATGAACAAGAGAGAGAATGCGAGAGCATTGGTCTGTGGTTAGGATAATACCCAGATCCGACTCCCATTCAGAAATATATCCAGGCGCCGGGAGGTCAGGCGGGTTCAGTAGGAGGTGATAGATCGTGGACAATGAATGACGAACCGGCTCAGCGCCCACGCACAGGTCTTCCAGTGGGGACCTCGGAGCTAGGAATAGCTCCGAGTGTGGTAAAGAAGAGTAGAAATGGCGGAGTTGAAATATGCGCCAGTAACCCAAAGGAGGGAGTTCAGGCATCTGCGTCAACTCCTCAAGGGAGAGCCACTCCGAGTTCTTAAAAAAATGCTCTGCCCTAAATACCCCCTTCGCTGCCCAAGACTTGAACACCGAGTCACTCAACCCCGATGGAAAAGATGGGTTCCCCAGGATCGGAGACATGGGGGAGCAAAGAGGCAGGAGGTGTGAACGGACCGCTACAAGGGCACAACATCTGAGCGTGGGACCGATCGTGGGGTGATGGTGTAGGGATGTGAGAAGTCCGCGTTTCAGCCATGGAGATACCTCGAGAGGGACCGTCGAGAAGCTTTGTTCAATACCTACCCATGCCTTAAAAGGGGCGTGTCTACACCAGTCCACTATGCGCACCAAATGAGTTGCGTTGTAATACAAACGAATGTCAGGAAGAGCCAGACCTCCCCACTTCCGGGAACGACACAGAAGCAAACGACTAAGGCGTGGATGTTTGCCATTCCAGACAAAAGATATTTGTATGGAGTTGATCGCTTTGAAGACTGAAGATGGCACTGCTATAGGAAGGGCCTGGAATAAGTAAAGTAGTCGTGGTAGGACATTCATTTTAAAAATAGTACATCGGCCCATCCACGTAAATGAACCTCCCGACCACTTCGCACAATCCGCTTTAATCTCAGTAAGAAACCTCGGAAAATTCAGGTTAAATATACCCTTTAAATCTGCCGGGATATATACTCCCAGGTATTTAAGCGCCACCGAGTTCCATTTAAAACTAAAAGATTGTTCTAGCGTAGATAGCATGGGGGCGGGGAGGGAGACATTCATGGCCTCTGATTTGGCAAAGTTTATTTTAAAATTGGAAAGGCTTGAGAAGCGACGAAACTCCTGCATCAGATTCGGGAGAGAGGTGACAGGGTTGGTCAGAAAAAACAAAAGGTCGTCTGCGTATGCTGCCACCTTATTGACATGGGAGCCCTCCCCTAGGCCTTGAATGTCTTGGTTGGCACGAACATGCCTTAGAAATGGTTCCAGTGTCAGGATAAAAATCAGGGGTGAGAGTGGGCAGCCCTGGCGTGTCCCATTATGGATGGCAAATTCTTCAGAGACAATGCCATTCACCCGGACCCTCGCCGAGGGGCAAGAATACAAAGACATGATCCAACTCATCATCTGAGGGCCCAGGCCAAGTCGGAGTAGTGCTTCCTCCATGTATGCCCAATTGACTCTGTCAAAAGCCTTTTCAGCGTCAGTTGTCAAGAGCATCAGTGGAACCCGGGACAGCTTAGCCTTATGTATAAGGTTGATCGCTTTCGTGATGTTGTCTCGAGCCTCTCTGCCCACCATGAACCCCGCCTGGTCAAGATGAATGACCCCACTGAGCAACGGTGCCAACCGCATTGCCAAAATCTTCGCAAAGAGTTTAATGTCAGAGTTGAGAAGCGAAATCGGCCTGTAGCTAGCACACTGAGAGGGGTCTTTCCCTGGTTTGGGAATCACTGCAATGTGGGCCCTGAGTGTATCTGGTGGAACGCGAGCTGAGGAGGAGAAGGAGTTCAAGGACACTAAAAAATGTGGGCTAAGGGTAGCGGAGTATTTTTTATAGTAGGGGAGTGTGAATCCATCAGGCCCTGGGGCCTTACCATTAGCGGAGCTCTTAAGTGCATCAGCTAGTTCTGGTGGAGAGATTGGAGCCTCCAGTGCGCCTAATACTTCCTCTGACAAAGAAGGCATGCCTGAGTTTGCAATATAGTTTTTGATACGTGAACGGAAGTTGTTCGCCATCGTGACCGGGTTGGTGGAGTCTGTGTTGTATAGGGAGGCATAAAAGTCGCGAAACTGTGAGGCTATGTCTAATGGCAAGTTAGCCCGAGTAGTGGAGGATGTTGCAATAAAGGGTACGTAGGTACGCGCTTGCTGGAGTCTCAGTGCCCTGGCCAGAGACCTGCTGCATTTATTCCCATATTCGTAGAAGTGGCGCTTGCATTTCGATAGGGTAGCTTTGGCCTTAGACATTAATAGAGTACGGAGCTCTTCTCGTTTCTGGAGTAGCGCGACTTTACATGCTAATTCATGGGAACGCTTGTGAGTAGATTCTAACACCTTAATTTCCGAGAGAAGCCGAGCAGTGGTCACCGCACGTTCCCTTTTTAACCGAGCTCCATGTTTAATAAAGGTGCCACGTACAACACACTTGTGCGCTTCCCACAGTACACGTGGGTTTGTGTCTGCAGGGGTATTGGCCGTGAAGTATTCCTCAAGTGTACGCTGCACATCTGAAGATACCAAGGACTCATCAAGAAGCAACGGATTGAGCTTCCACTGAGATTGGTGTAATATCGGGGCTTGCATTATTACGGATAGCGTGACAAGTGCATGATCTGAGAAAGAAATTGAGTCAATATCGGCAGCCTGTAAAATTGGGAGTGAGCAGTGTTTGACAAATATTAGATCGAGTCTGGAGTAGGTGTCATGGACAGATGAGTAAAAAGTAAAATCTTTATCACCCGGATGTAATAGGCGCCATGTGTCCACAAAATTATGCTTGTGAAGCGAACGCTTAATACGGCGCAGTTGGGAATGTGGAATTGATGATGTCCCCCTTGAGACATCCATGTTAGGCTCCAGTGCAACATTGAAGTCACCTCCCAGGACAATGGTACCCTCCTGAAACTCCTCTAGCTCATCCAAAAAACCGAGCAGAGCTGAACCTTGACCCACATTGGGTAGGTAGAAGGAAACAAAGGTGTAGATCTGTGAATTAATGCTGCCCTTGAGTAGTAGCATTCGCCCCATCCCATCACTGCGAGAGTCCAGAAATTCCCACGGAAGAGAACGAGACAGGAGAATACTCGTCCCCCTGGATTTCGGGTCAGGAGAGAAACTATGATAGGCATGTGGAAACCATAGGTTAGACATCTTAAAAGGTTTTTGTTCACTAATGTGCGTTTCCTGCAGGAAAGCTACATGTAAGTGTCTACCTTTCAGCATGTTGAACAAAATGGATCGCTTCCCGGGACTATGTAACCCCTTGACATTCAACGAGCCTATCCGAAGGTCAGTCTGGGAGTGGTGGGCCATGTCCCCGGTAGGTGATGGAAACAAAGGAGGGGAGGGAAAGAAGACACAGAGGAGTAGGGGGAGAGACCAGAGAGAAAAAAGGAAAAAAAAAAAAAAAGGAAATTGACAGAGAGAGAAAAAAAAGACCCAAAGGCCAACACCCACACGGCACGGAGACCTGTGGAGAAAAGGTTAATAACAAAACGGGAACAAAGAAAACCAATGAGGAGTGGGGGGGGAGCCCCATGCAGCAAGAAGCACAAAACTTTGAACAAAAACTCGTCCGATGTCCACCAAATGGCGGGCAAGGGAGGACATAACATTTTGTTACCTGGCCCTACAAAAAACACGGCCATATAAGCCAGCTTAACCCTTCATCTGAAAAGCTGCGAGAGAAGAACACTGTAAACCCAGAGCGACACTATCTGTGACCTGTGATATATAACATTAAACTCCACTTATTGGAGGACCCGGAATACTAACACGTCCTATTTAAAAGGGTGGGGGTGGGGGAGATTGAGGAGAAGGGGGGAAAAGAGGAGGGGGGGGAAGGTAAGAGGAGAGAGGGGGGGAGGGGAGAGGGTATGAGGAGGAGGGGAAGGGGAAAGAGGGTGGGGAGAGGAAAGGGATAAGTAAGGGACTCCTCAGAAAGAGCCCTAGTGTGACATTCAACAAGATACAGATAAAGCAAATTGGATCACAAGTTATCATCAATACTAACAATATGTCGTAACACGAGCAATTTCCTAACAATTCACGAGGGGGAGAGAGGAGGGGGGGGAGAGGGGGGGGAGGACAAGGAAGGAAGAAGGGTAAACTGTATGTCGGGTCATATCTACAGTTCTGCAGGCATCTGTGGAGTCTTTGGTGACAGTTCACTGTCCACGGAAGTCTCAGAAAGAACCAGGACTGCACACAAAGTTCGGTTGAGAAAAGGCACTTCTCGGAGGGACTGTCAGAACAACCTGCAACAAAAAAAGAGACGCTAGGCGCTGTGCAGAGCCCAGCGCTATAAACTGTAGATCAGATAATGCCACGGAGATTTGAGGATACTTCTGAGGGTAATCCACGTCAGGCCTCGGGCGGTAGTAGTAGCGAAAGGTCCGGCTGAGACCTTAATGACTCTCGGAGCGGAGGTCTGTCGAGATGTTGGCTAGGGCGCCGAGCGCGCCGGCGTTGCGATGGTTCCGGCCTGTCCAATGCCAGCCAATCCGGGACTGGAAACGACTCGATCTACAGGAAATTGAATAAGGCCTCCAAATCTGAGAAATGGCGCAAAAGAAAGGTGGCTGATTCTTTCCTTACGACCACGTGGAACGGGTGACCCCATCTATAAGTGGCTCCCGCAGCTTTGATCTTCTCTAGTAGTGGATGCAGGAGGCGCCTCATATAGAGCGTGCGTGGGGAGACATCTGGATATATCGTGACCCTGCATTCATCCACCGTGACCGGGCCATGTGACCACGCGCCTTGAATGATTAAATCCTTGTCCGAGTAGTAATGTAGTCTACACAGAACATCACGAGGGTTGGCTGGGTCGTTCGGACCAGGCCGAGAAACCCTATGGACACGATCTAGCAAAAATGTCGCTTCCAACGGCCTGTTAGTGACCGTGTTAAAGATGGCAGTTATCCTGGCTGGAAGGTCATCTCTGGGACCCAGGTCTGGGAGGCCTTTCAGACGGATATTATTCCTGCGACCCCTGTTCTCCTGATCGTCTAACTGTAACGCCAGAGACTGTATATGCGTTCTGCTGGAAATGGCTGCCTGCTCCAGAGCTAGCACTCTGCTGTCAATATTGGAGACCGCTTGGTCTGTGTCGGTAATCCTAGTGTCCACCCTATCCACTTCTTGCTGTAAGGCAGCGATATCTTGGTGGGACTGCTCAATTCTGGTCACCAGGGAATCTAAGTCCTGCCTGGTAGGTAAAGCTTGGATCAGTTCCCTGAGCAGATGTAAATCTGCATGCAATGCAGGCTGTAAAGGGACAGAATCAGTATCTGGGCTTCTGGGCAGGGACACGGTGGCTGGTTGAAGTACAGGGCTAGATAGGACAGGGGACACGTGCGGTACCTCATAGCTGCTAACCCCAGGCTGTGGTGCGATCCTCTATCCCTGCGCTTGAGCTCCTGCTGCTGCGTGCTGAAGGCCCGTAGATCTGCACGTGGCAGGATGCAGTGCCGGGTCCGCCATGACACCTGGGAGTTGAGAAGCAGACGCCGCTGATAGGAAGCGCTCCATGCTAGCACTCCGCGTCTGCAAGCTAGGTAGGGAGCGGGAGGGTGTAGTGCCTTGTCCCCTGCGTTTTGCTGGCATCTCCTGCCGGTTTTAGACGGGCTCAGGCTGCTATTAAGCACTTCGCTGCACGGAGCTCCCCCGATGTGCGTGCTTACTCCGCCATAGCTAAGCCCCGCCCGGGGGGCCCCACTTTTAACTTTGCCCAGGGCCATACCTTGACTAAAACCGCCCTGCCTATGAGGGCTTGATTTTTGCAGGACAAGTTGCAGTTTTTGATGGCATCATTTATTGTACTATATGGCGGATCATCATAGGGCATTTTGGGTGGCCGCCTGGGGCCCGAGGCTCCCGGGGGACCCATGGCTGCCCAAAGTACAATGTCGTTTTGACGCATTTTTGCTGCAATTTTGCTGCGAATCGTGCAAATACTGCGACGAAACGGCATTGTATATGTCCTGCAAAGGACCTTTAGACATAAGGTCACATGACCTCATCTCTGAAGTTCTTACTACTGTTTAGAGACCTACTGGTCACATGACCGCAGAACCATGAGCAGCAGCAAGACTCCACAGAGAAGACTGAGGTGAGCTGCTATGTAAGTATAAGGGATGGATTTGTTTAAGGGGTCTGTATTTAGGGGGTCTGGTCTGGGGACTGTATTTAGGGGTCTTGTTTGGGGACTGTATTTAGGGGGTCTGGTCTGTATTTAGGAAGTTTGGTGTCTGTATTAGTTTAAGGGGTCTGTATTTAGGGGGTCTGAGGTCTGTATCAGTTTAAGGCGTTTAGGGTCTGTATATTTAGGGGACTGTGTTAGTTTAAGGGGTCTGGGGTCTGTATTAGTTTGACGTCTGGGGTCTGTATTTAGAGGGTCGGTATTTAGGGGTCTGGGGTCTGTATTAGTTTATGGGGTCTGTATTTAGGGGGCCTGGTCTAGGGTCTGTATTAGTTTAGGCGTCTTTATTTAGGGGTCTGTATTAGTTTTGGCGGTCTGGTCTGCGATCTGTATTAAGGGAATCAGGTTTGTGGTCATTATTAGTGTAGAGGGTCGGGTCTGGGGTCTGTATTTAGGGGTCCTGTCTAAGGTCTGTATTTATTTAGGGTGCTTGTTCTGGGGTCTGTAGTTGTTTAGGGGGGTCTGGCCTGGGGACTGAAATAGTTTAGAAGGTCTGGGTCTGTATGTATTCTATCATCTAGTCTGGGGTCCAAATTTATTAGTCTGATTAAAAGGGGTTGTCCGGGCACATTGGTAGGTCATCAGTATAAAAACCGGTCCATGCCCAGACAACCTCTTTAATGTATGGTTCTGGGCCTTGGTGTCTAAATTTGGATTCTATAGAGGCTGGAAATGGCTGCAGAAGTGATGGGTAAAGATGTCTCATCAGGAGAAGTCGCCATAACGGTCTGCGTCACATGGAGAAGAAAAGAAAACAACTCCCATCAGAGAAGACCTCACTTGTGAGTCACTGGATCTATAGGGGATCTGTTACCTCTCCTGACATGTCTGTTGTAGGAAATCCTTGTATTCTACATATATTTGTGTACCCAGGACGAATAGACAAATGTGTGTTAACATTTCTATTGTCAAGAGGAAGTGTGATACTGTCAACGATGGTTGGAGACCGTCAGTATGTAGGGACACAGCCCTTTGACAAGGGGAATCGTAACACCCATTTGTCAAT
Source organism: Rhinoderma darwinii (assembly GCF_050947455.1). Lineage (NCBI taxonomy): Eukaryota > Metazoa > Chordata > Amphibia > Anura > Rhinodermatidae > Rhinoderma > Rhinoderma darwinii. The sequence continues at coordinate 606,832,114 of NC_134687.1, read as the reverse complement.
GCTCGCATAAAAGCGTGGTGTTCACTATAGACACGGCAGAGCGGTGGTGGGGAAGGGGGGCCCAAGTTTGGGGAACAGCCCAGGGCCTATTGTCTACTTAATCTGCCACTGCATATAATGTACTAAAAAATGGGAAAAAATTATTTATGGGGTGGAAAATGAAAAAAAAAAACAGATTCCTCCATTGTGCTTAAGTTTTATGGCATTCACCATGTGATAAAAACTACATGTTAACTTTATTCTGCAGGTCAATAGGATTACGGCGATACCAAATTTATGATTTACTACTTTTACAAGGGAAAAACTAACTGTAAAAAATAAAATTTATTTTGAGTCACAAATTCTGAGAGCCATAACTTCAGCGCTTATTTTTTTTTTGTGGGATGAGCTGTAGTTTTTAAGGGTATCATTTTGGGGTACATGCATTCTGGCATTTTACCTTTTTTACGGAATTCACTGTGCGTGTTAAATAATGTCATATTGTAGTAGTTCAGACTTTTATGGATGCAGTGATACCAATTGTGCTTATTATTATTTATTTATTTTATGATGCTTTAGGGAGAAAATGGGAAAAGGTTTTTTTTGCACTTTCAATATTTGTTGTACATAAAAAAAAAGCTTTATTTACATGATTTTTACTAGTCCCCTAGGGGACTTGAACCAGTGATCGTTGGATCGCTAGCACTATATACTGCAATACTAGTGTATTGCAGTATATTGTGTCTTTGACAGGCTTCTGTTAGGTGTACAAATATGACAGACCTGGGGACCTTCAATCGGGGCTGATGGGCTGTCATAGCAGGTCGCTATTTAGATGACGCGGTCGCTATTGACTGCGGCATCTTAGGGGTTAAATTAGTGATATAGCGCTCGAGGGCGATGCTGCTTGTTACAGTGAAGTGTCGACTGTAAGATACAGCCGACACCTACGTTGTGTTGAGTGGGCTCAGCCAGTGAGGCCACTCCATACTTCCCCTATCCAGCTATGACGTGAGTACACGTCATACGTCGGGAAGGAGTTAGTAGCCAAACTAGAGACACCCATCTGTAGACAGAACTGTTTCGGAGTTGTTGTTTCTCATCAGTACAGAGCAGGTTTCTGGTTGGCTGAGTGAAAAGGCATCTCAAAGCTGCCTAGATAACATTACCCAATCAATAAACTAAGGAATGTAGCTCTATCATGCAGCTCTTTTTCTATAGTTACAACCACGATTCGTGGGATGGTGGGTGCAAAATCTGGATGCCCAGGCCATCTGGGCCATTGGCAACCCAGGTCAATAGTGACAGTTGATGCGCCCTGCGCAACCCTACAGGTCGCATACTCCTAAGACCGGCCCTTTAAACAATCCCTTTTTACACCTTCGCTACTCTAACATGCATGATCGGACAGGCTCACTGGTGTACCTGTGCCCAAAACACGAACCTACCAATACAAACTAAGCCTAACTGGGCCTACACCTTAAAAAAAACCTGACCACCCAATCAAAGCTCCGCCATATTTTGCCCTTTATATGGCAGCCCATCCCTCTTAGGGTATGTTCACACGATGAGAGGCATTTACGTGTGAAAAGACAGACTGTTAACAGCTGCCTCGTTTCACACGTAATTGCTCCTCCTCGTAATTTACGAGGCGTCTGAGACGCTCGTAAATCTTGAGCTGTGCTTCATTGAGTTCAATGAAGAACAGCTCAAATTACGTGGCAAAGAAGTGCCCTGCACTTCTTTGCCGAGGCAGTCCATTTACGCGTCGTCGTTTGACAGCTGTCAAACGACGACGCGTAAATTACAGGTCGTCGGCACAGTACGTCGGCAAACCCATTCAAATGAATGGGCAGATGTTTGCCGACGTATTGTAGCCCTATTTTCAGGCGTAAAACGAGGCATAATACGCCTCGTTTACACCTGAAAATAGGTCGTGTGAACCCAGCCTTAAAGGGACATGCCCACGCAATCCAGGACACTTGTACTACTCATTATAGAGCCTATACAGAGTTTGCTACATTGCTGGTTGCAAAGTTTAGTCTCAAAAGAATGCCGTGAATGCTGTGAGATGCCTTATTCCAGGGCTTTGTCTTTCACACATATCACATGTTGGGCGTTTTCATTCTATGTACAGTATTTGTTTTAGTGTATCATTACATCTGTTTTGATTCTTCTATCAGATCCAATTGAATGTCTGTATTATATGAGATATTATGATACATTTCAGTTCTCATGGTTACTATGGGCTATAGCAGTTGTTTATAACCCCAGAGCTCAAATAAGTGGAGTGTTTTGCTCCATGTGTTTCTGTATATCTCAGCATTGCCAGTACTCTTATCTAATTACAGCAAGAAAAACGCTCCGGTCCATGATAAACCTCATATAAGACATAATAATAATGATAGAAAACTATAACAATATACAACAAAAAGAGCAAAGAAAACATCTAAGACCATAATAATCATAATAGAGGGGAAAAAATGTGTTCAATATCTCTAGTTACCAGCATAATAAATGCAGTGTTAATCACTATTATGCAGCAGGCGCCGCTTTTTGAAAATCCTGGGTTGACACCATGCAGATTGGGTCAAAGTTTCAAAAATTCCATACCAAAAATAGAAATAATTTCTTGAAATCCCATCCATACAGTGCAGGACAAAAATCCACAATTCATACGTCCACAGCATGCCCTATCTGTTGCAGATTTTGCATGACCTTTTGCTCATGTTTAAACTAAATAGGAATTCTCATACAAAAAAAAATTTACAATGCAGATTTCGTAAAGATATCTAGGAGAATCTTTTCATAAACATCCACGTCATCTGAACACCGCCTTATTTTGTATGTACATCTTTGCCATGGCAAAAAAATATTTGATATGTTCTATGCCGTTCACTGATTCTGTATTGCTTCATTTATCTGCTTTCTCTGATATGACTGCTTGGGAAACTGCAGGTTCAGACCTCAGTGGGCGTTCCCTATAAAGCATTTCTCTTCCCCTCCCTTCTGCCATTACTCCAGCCATTGCGCCTATACCTGCTCTTCCCTCATCAGAAAGTTAGCAAGATGCAGGAGAGTATTCCAAGTCTGCTGGATCAGGCTACTCACAGGATTATTTTGTTATCTGTAACCATTGTGCAGCAGCTTCGTCAATAAAGTACACAAACAGTAAGTTTGCGTAGGACAGATATTTTAAACATAGACTATTTGCAAAGTTGCTTCATCTTTTATTTTAGATGTATTGGAGCAACAACAACAAAAAAGTTATTGTGAAGCTATACATACTGTAGCCATAATTACGATTTACCTTCTGCCAAACCTCCTTATCTCTTATCTGCCCTAAGTTCAGTGTTAGTTCTGTACTCATTTAATTTCTCACACCCTAAGGCCGGGTTCCAACGGAATAGATACGCTGCGTAAAAATCACGCAGAGTCTGACCTCGAACCTGCAGGACATTACGTCCAAAAAATCGCACCACAATGTCGTGCAATTTTTCGGATGGAAATTCCGCTGTGGAAGAAAGCCGTTCATACTTACCCGACCAGGGCCATGTAGATGAGCGCCGATCAACAAGACAGCTCGTTGATCAGCGCTTGTCTGCTCCTTTCACAATGAGCTGGTATGGGGATGAGTGCTCATTACTCCGATCGCCGGTCCCCATACATATCTATCAAGTCAGTAGCACCTCTCCCTGTTTACACAGGAAGATGTGCTGCCGAAAATGATAATATTTTAGGCAGCTAAACTATACAATCAGCCGACGAACAAGCGTTTACTTGTTCATTGGCTGATCGTTGCCCGGTTTACACTGGGAAATTATAGGGAAAGAGCCTTTTGTACCCGATAATTGGCCAGGGTAAAAGGGCCTTTAGACATGGGTCAGCTGTTTAAATCATAGTAAGATTGGCACTGTGACAACAGCAGAAGAGGGGCAACAGTCAGAATAAGTCCATCTCATTCTACATTATTATTCACATTAAATTTAGACGGAGTAAATACTTATTTGACAAGTTTTTCAGCATCCTTGTGTCTATAGTTAAATATCACCCAAGCGGAACACAAATCCAGTTCTGCACGCACCACATTGATTTAAACCGTGACAAAAAATAAAAAATATTTATATACAGTGAAGGAAATAAGTATTTGATCCCTTGCTGATTTTGTAAGTTTGCCCACTGCCAAAGACATGAACAGTCTAGAATTTTTAGGCTAGGTTAATTTTACCATTGAGAGATAGATTATATTTTTTTTTAAAAAAACAGAAAATCACATTGTCAAAATTATATATATTTATTTGCATTGTGCACAGAGAAATAAGTATTTGATCCCTTTGGCAAACAAGACTTAATACTTGGTGGCAAAACCCTTGTTGGCAAGCACAGCAGTCAGACGTTTTTTGTAGTTGATGATGAGGTTTGCACACATGTTAGATGGAATTTTGGCCCACTCCTCTTTGCAGATCATCTGGAAATCATTAAGATTTTGAGGCTGTCGCTTGGCAACTCGGATCTTCAGCTCCCTCCATAAATTTTCGATGGGATTAAGGTCTGGAGACTGGCTAGGCCACTCCATGACCTTAATGTGCTTCTTTTTGAGCCACTCCTTTGTTGCCTTGGCTGTATGTTTTGGGTCATTGTTGTGCTGGAAGACCCAGCCACGAGCCATTTTTAATGTCCTGGTGGAGGGAAGGAGGTGGTCACTCAGGATTTGACGGTACATGGCTCCATTCATTCTCCCATTGATGCGGTGAAGTAGTCCTGTGCCCTTAGCAGAGAAACACCCCCAAAACATAATGTTTCTACCTCCATGCTTGACAGTGGGGACGGTGTTCTTTGGGTCATAGGCAGCATTTCTCTTCCTCCAAACACGGCGAGTTGAGTTAATGCCAAAGAGCTCAATTTTAGTCTCATCTGACCACAGCACCTTCTCCCAATCACTCTCAGAATCATCCAGATGTTCATTTGCAAACTTCAGACGGGCCTGTACATGTGCCTTCTTGAGCAGGGGGACCTTGCGGGCACTGCAGGATTTTAATCCATTACGGCGTAATGTGTTACCAATGGTTTTCTTGGTGACTGTGGTCCCAGCTGCCTTGAGATCATTAACAAGTTCCCCCGTGTAGTTTTCGGCTGAGCTCTCCCCTTCCTCAGGATCAAGGATACCCCACGAGGTGAGATTTTGCATGGAGCCCCAGATCGATGTCGATTGACAGTCATTTTGTATGTCTTCCATTTTCTTACTATTGCACCAACAGTTGTCTCCTTCTCACCCAGCGTCTTACTTATGGTTTTATAGCCCATTCCAGCCTTGTGCAGGTCTATGATCTTGTCCCTGACATCCTTAGAAAGCTCTTTGGTCTTGCCCATGTTGTAGAGGTTAGAGTCAGACTGATTAATGGAGTCTGTGGACAGGAGTCTTTTATACAGGTGACCATGTAAGAGCTGTCTTTAATGCAGGCACCAAGTTGATTTGGAGCGTGTAACTGGTCTGGAGGAGGCTGAACTCTTAATGGTTGGTAGGGGATCAAATACTTATTTCTCTGTGCACAATGCAAATAAATATATATAATTTTGACTATGTGATTTTCTGTTATTTTTTTTTATATAATCTATCTCTCACTGGTAAAATTAACCTAGCCTAAAAATTCTAGACTGTTCATGTCTTTGACAGTGGGCAAACTTACAAAATCAGCAAGGGATCAAATACTTATTTCCTTCACTGTATATATATATATATATATATATATATATATATATATATATATATATATATATATATATATATATATATATATATATATATATTACAAAGAAAGGATTAAGCATACATTTTAAGCACAAGTGTTTTTGAGGGCTCTTTTTAATGGATCCTTTCTTTTTAGGAAGTTAAAGGGGTATTCCAGTTTAAAGAGGCTCTGTCACCAGATTTTGCAACCCCTATCTGCTATTGCAGCAGATCGGCGCTGCAATGTAGATTACAGTAATGTTTTTATTTTTAAAAAACGAGCATTTTTGGCCAAGTTATGACCATTTTCGTATTTATGCAAATGAGGCTTGCAAAAGTACAACTGGGCGTGTTGAAAAGTAAAAGTACAACTGGGCGTGTATTATGTGCGTACATCGGGGCGTGTTTACTACTATTACTAGCTGGGCGTTCTGATGAGAAGTATCATCCACTTCTCTTCAGAACGCCCAGCTTCTGGCAGTGCAGATCTGTGACGTCACTCACAGGTCCTGCATCGTGTCGGCACCAGAGGCTACAGTTGATTCTGCAGCAGCATCAGCGTTTGCAGGTAAGTAGCTACATCGACTTACCTGCAAACGCCGATGCTGCTGCAGAATCATCTGTAGCCTCTGGTGCCGATGTGTCCTCGCTCGTCTGACACGATGCAGGACCTGTGAGTGACGTCACAGCGTGATCTCTGGAGAACACGGCTGTGTCTGCACTGCCAGAAGCTGGGCGTTCTGAACAGAAGTGGATGATACTTCTATACACAACGCCCAGCTAGTAAAAGTAGTAAACACGCCCCGATGTACGCACATAATACACGCCCAGTTGTGCTTTTACTTTTCAACACGCCCAGTTGTACTTTTGCAAGCCTCATTTGCATAAATACGAAAATGGTCATAACTTGGCCAAAAATGCTCGTTTTTTAAAAATAAAAACGTTACTGTAATCTACATTGCAGCGCCGATCTGCTGCAATAGCAGATAGGGGTTGCAAAATCTGGTGACAGAGCCTCTTTAAGCAAATAAAGATTATAAGTAGCATACACATATGATCCATAACAATGTACCAGCCACAAATTCCCCTGTATATTGTCTGACACAATTTACCCCTCCCTCATTATTCAGTGCCAGAGCCTTTACCTGTGGCACCAGCCGTGACAGAAATATCAGATAAATTCTGGGTTTTTTCCACTACAAATACGGCTCTTATAGCGTCTGCAGCGAGGTCAGAATTGTTTCCACTCGTTAACCCCGTCATAACACAATAGGGACAACGATCACAAGAGTAATTTTTTTGCTCTTCTGCCATTGTTTTAGGGCCACGTTCCAGTTCCCGACAGTGAATTCGTTTTCACTCCTCTCAAAGGGATTCTGCATGTTATGAGAGGAATGCTGGCAGCAAATAATGAAGGGACACCAGAAATCGGGAGCCAAACAAAGATGTTGTCATGAATGTACAGATGTAGCCAACTTTATCTGGACTCTTAAAGCATTAAATACAAAGAGGCAAGAAACTTTAACTCAACTTTTTTAATGAGTTTTCAATGACTTTTGTTGTGTGATATCACGCTGCAGCAAGTTATCAGAGTCAAGAAAAACTTGGCTACATATGTATAAAGGATTTTATACTCTGCGAGTTTATGGGGAATATTCCCCAAGAGGAGATTTGCCATTCAAAAATTTCAGAAAACTGGCGACATATGCCAGCCAAATTGGTTGTATTTACTGTTGTTTTGGTCTAGATTTTAATTTTTTTGTTGGGGGGGGGGGTGCAGTCGTCATATTAGTGGATTAGCTCATGATATAAGGAAAAGGTATACAATTAATGCCAGTTATAACTCTATCCAGTCGATAAAAACTGCGGCCTCCCTGTTCTAGTGTTATATTCAGCTATAAAATGAAGTTTGTATATATTGTGTTTCTGTTTTTGTAGCAGGAACCATTACCTGTAATGAAATAAGCAGTGTAGAGGAATAGACCGGCTGTATATCAATATCAGATATAATGTAATAATAGTGAAGACCCGTATGTGCTTTTACCAGAAGTAAATGTCTCCCTCTTGTGACTGAAAAACAGTTAGCCGCACAACCAGAATTCGGTAACTAACAATACCGATTTATTCCATTCCTCACATCACAAAATGAAATATTTTGATTAAAAAAAAAAAAGTTTGGGGCAGAGGGGGTCTTGATGCCAAATCTAAAACAGGGGTCGCCACTCACCAAGTATTATTAGAATAGAAATAAATACGGGCGCTCCCTAGGGCAATATCGTTTGAGTTCTTTAGAACAATGGAAAGAACAGTTAGAATATTACTAACCTGGTAGAGTTGTGCTATCCAACGGCACAACTTTATGTGGTGCTTGTATGGAGGATTATCCGCTGCAGCCGTGGACTAGAGCTCCACAATTACCACCCCCCGGGGAGTAGATATGTGGAATGGGTACACAGAGGATCAAAAAAAATCTGTATTGATGTTGAAGTTGAAAAGAATTAGATCCAAATAAACTTCCGTAAAATAATTTTTTATTCGATACTGCAAAGCGTTTTAATCCACACAATGGGGTCTTTGTCACTCATGTGTATAATTACATAAGCACTTGCTTAAAAGTGGCGGGATAAACATATTTAATCTAAATCAAGAATAAATATAATATGAAAATCACCTAAACTCATTTAAAGTCTCGTGTATATATATATATAGAACATCTTATACAAACTTGGTTGTTATAATTGATCGGAATTTAAAAAGGTCAGAGAAAGGACCTTTGACCTAGCTTTCTACATTGCGTTTCTAGGCTATTTGCCTAACCTGACATTCTATTATTCTGACACTGCTTCTCCTGCTGCCCTGACTTATGGTGGTCTCCACCTCTCATGCCCCCGGACCTGAGAACAGGCAGGGTGGAGGAGTAGGTATACTTCTTTCCCCACACTGTACTTTCCAGGTCATTCTCCCTGTCCCCTTACTCACATTTCCCTCTTTTGAAGTCCACACCCTCAGACTCTTTCACCCTTTTTCCCTCCGAGTGGCAGTCGTCTACCGCCCCCCGGGCTCACCCCGCCAATTCCTGGATCATTTTGCTGCCTGGCTTCCACAGTTCCTATCCTCTGAAACACCCACTCTCATCATGGGTGACTTCAACATCCCCATTGATAGCCCAATCTCCTCATCTGCCTCCCAGTTTCTATCTTTAACCTCGTCCCTAGGTTTGTCATAACTTACTAACTCTCCTACACATGAAGACGGGCATTTGCTTGACCTGGTCTTCTTCCGTCTCTGTTCAGTTTCTGACTTTATTAACTCTCCTCTCCCGCTCTCTGACCACAACATTCTCTCCTTTACTATCAAACATTCTCTGCCTTCTCAGGTCATGCCTACGTATCAGACATACAGAAATCTACATGCCATTAACACTCAGAAACTCATAGACAGTCTACAGTCCTCATTGTCCCCTATCTCTTTGTAAGGGGGTCGAACACTGTACTTCCCCTTACGTAAAAGAACTGAGTAAAGTAAGTGACCACAATAGATGGCCAGCCGGATCACAGATAAGGGTGTGTGTGCAGTGCTTAGATATGCCAGGTGCAGTGGCGGATTATCATGGCAGCCCGAACCGCACATCATCTCCTAAATCTATTCAGCGCGCTAGCGCTGCTAACTGCCGAAGATGAGGAGGAGCAGGGAATTGGCCGGGAAAAGGGTAGGACATGCCTCCCTGACAAGTGCGGGCCGCCGCCATTGAGTAACAGAACAGCGACGGACGGCTGTTCTGTTACTCCAAAGCAGCAAGAGAAGAGCCGGGTGGGCGGTCACCGGCGCTGAGGTCAGTACAGGCTTATCCTCCTGCCAAACTGGTTCCCGACCGCTGGCTGTATTTTTACCGCCAGCGGTCAGGGACGGGTCCTTAAAACCCGAGCCATAGACTTTCTACGGCTCGGGTTTTAACTTGCTGCCCGCGCGATCGGGCAGCTGAATGTCGGGTCTCCGGCAGTCAGTGACTGCCGGGGACCCTGAGGAGAAGATAGGAGCAGCTTTCGCTGCTTCTGTCTTCTCTGATCTCTTTTACACAGCGCTCAATGAACGCTGTGTAAAGGAATAGAGACAGCAGCAGCTGCGCTGTCTCTATTCCTCCCGGTGATCATGTGACTGGTCACATGATCGCCGGGTGCCGTTAGTGGCAGACTGTTGCTGGGTCTTACTAGACCCAGCACAGCCCTATTAGTGACAATCGTCACTGTGAGAGGGCTGATTTCCCCTGTAACTGGGGCTGCTGTGCAGTCCCAGTTACAGTGGAAAAACATGGTGTAAAACAAAGAAAAAAAATATATAAAGTTCCCCAAAGGTCTTTTTTGACCTTTGAGGAACAGACCATAGTAATAAAAAATAGTAAAGTGCAAAAAAAAATTAAATAATAAATACACATAAAATACCCACCCCCAAAAAAAACGTTCCCCCCCGCCAATGATTGTTGTAACGCTAGCGCTGACCCAATTACCCTTAAAATAGACATGTAATATATTAAAATTTACGATAGACAATGATGATTACAAATAAAAGGTCTATTTTAGGGTAAAACTATGTTATTACCCCAAAAAAATAGCTGAAACGTAAAAAAGCTTATTTTTTTACTATTATTTTCAAACTTTATGAATAAAAATTCTAAAATAGCAAAAAAGGTGTGTATAAAAACGCTAAAAAAACGAAACCTGCATTGTCTACGGAAAAAACGTCGCAAAAATCACGTCGGTTTTATTTTTTTTTAATAAAAATGTGTGTTTGGGGCAACTTTGTAATTACGTTTTATTAAAAAATATTTTCACTTTTTGAGATATAGCTGCTTTGTATCCTGTATCCGTCAGGTCAGCAGGACTGACGGGATCAGTGAAACGGGCCCTGCGCTAAATTATAATCTTAAATGTGATAGATTTGAGGTGGATCCTGCGTGTCACTGATCCTGTCAGTCCTGCTGACCTGACGGATACAGGATACAAAGCAGCTATATCTCAAAAAGTAAAAATATTTTTTAATAAAATCAATCAATCACACTGATACACACACATACTATATATATATATATATATATATATATATATATATATAGATATATATATAATTATAATATAAAGTTTTTAAATGTGTACATAACCTTGTGGCACTATATACAAGGGGGAGCGCTGTGAAGCACTTTATACAAGGGGGAGCGCTGTGAGGCACTATATACAAGTGTGAGCGCTGTGAGGTACTATATACAAGGGGGAGCGCTGTGAGGCACTATATACAAGGGGGAGCGCTGTGTGGCACTATATACAAGGGGGGCTGTGTAGTGCTATCCACAGTGGTATGTGTGTGGCGCTCTTTATAGGGGGGGCTTTTTAGTGCTATTTACAAGAGGGGGAGGGCTGTGTGGCGCTCTCTACAGGGGGGCTGTATGGCACTATCTATATGGGGCTGTGTGTAACGCTCTCTACGAGGGGGATGTGTGATATATAGAGTGGGCTGTGTATGGCGATATCTATGGGGGTGTGTAATATCTACAGGGGCTGTGTGTGGCACTATGTACAGGGGGCTGTGTGTATGTGGTGTTTTACAGTGTGTGGCATTATTATATTCAGGCGTGCAGTGTTTGGTGCTATTATATTTAGGGGTACGGTATGTGGCACCATGATAACTTTATTTTCGTTTATAGGTATGGAAATGTTGGAAAAGTGAGGAGACGTCTGAGTGGCAAATTCTGCAGAAATGAGTCATGGCCGGGAGAAGTCGTCATGAGCGCTGGACCGGATGGAGAAGAAAAGAGGAAAAAAACTACTAGAATCTGAGACGTCGTCACCTGTGAGTCACTAGATTTATAGAGAATCTGTCACCTTTCCTGACATGTTTATTATAGGAAATCCTTGTATTTCACAAAAAGTCTTTCTGCAGTCCAGGACTGATAGACAATTCCCCTTGTCAGGAGGTTGTGTCCCTGCACAGTATGATACTGTCAGTATGTAGGGACACCGCGCTGTGACAAGGGAAATCGTAACACTGTTAATGCTTGCCCAAAAAGGTAGTGTTAAAAATAGTTACGGCGCGGCAGGGCGGCGGTGAGGAAGGGGGGCCCAAGTTTGGGTAACAGCCCAGGGCCCATGGTCTACTTAATCCGCCACTGGCAAGGTGGGGCGGGAGCCACCAAGGACTGTAAATACCCAGATTGCTAAGCAGGGCTAAAGCCACGGAGTACTGCTCGAACTGTATGCCAGACGGGGCGGGAGCCGTCAATAGCTGTAATCAGCTGGATTGCCAAGCGGGGCGGGAGCCGCTGAATAGGCCTAAGGGCTGGATTGCCAAGCGGGGCGGGAGCCGCTGAATAGGCCTCAGTGCTGGATTGCCAAGCGGGGCGGGAGCCGCTGAATAGGCCTAAGTGCTGGATTGCCAAGCGGGGCAGGAGCCGCTGAATAGGCCTCAGTGCTGGATTGCCAAGCGGGGCGGGAGCCGCTTAATTGATATAAATGCTCGATTGCCATGCGGGGCACAAGCCGTCAAGGGCTGGTAATGACCAGGTTGTCAGCCAATGGATATAGTTGCATTTATTAAGAGACTGTGTTATTGCATTTGTAACGTTCAAGAATTCTGCCTCGCCAAGAGAGTTCATCCCCAGTAAAGTGTGAACATTGAATCAACTGTGTCTGCTACATTCTTGTACCTGTATAAAGGAGCCTGCAATTTCTCCTGGTGTGGACTATTTAGTTGCAAACTAGACTTGATAAGTTAGCCCCATGCGGCTGTGGCCCCCCATGCACCCTCTAACACTTGGCGTAGTCGGCAGGATGAGTCTCCATGGATCAACCCCTGCATCTGCATCATCCATGAGTGACAGTGTTCCTGAAATTTGCTGAAGATGTTGTGGGCTGGCTAGAAGAACTTGCAGCAGAGATTGCCCAGCTAAAAGAGGCAAGTACAAGAAGTGGAGGTTGCGTCCATGACCCCAGAGAGGAAACAGTCAGCCCTCATAGTGGCTGGAGGAGTGGTTAGCTTGGACATTTTGCCAGAAGGTGTAAGTCTCTAAAAGGTCACAGAAAACATGTTGCTCCAATTGAACAAAAAGACCTTGCTGTGGGGCTAGCAGCACAGACTTTTGCTCAAGGCTCTGTGACGGTTACAGGAGCACCTGCCAGGCACGGCTTGATGGGACAAACTGGTCGGCAGGCAAGCTCAAAGGACGGTCAGGCATTGGAAGAAGTGCAAGCTGTCCGTATGCAAGGGTCAGTAAAGTAGTTCAATGCTCACAGGGGATATGGATTCATAAGCCGGAGCATCACTGATAAAGATTTATTTGTCCACCGAACGGCTCTGAAGCAAAGCGGTATGACCAAGTGCCCTGGCAGTCTCGTAGAGGGAGAGACGGTAGAGTTTGTGCTAGTCGAAGGAGAAAAGGGTGACTTTGCTATTGATGTTACTGTTCCAGGAAGGGCCCCAGTTAAAGTGAACGGGTTTGACTCTCACCAGAAACGTCCACGTCTGTATTCCTATAAGCCGAAGAAAGTGGCTACTGCAGAGAGTTTGAGGGCCAAAAGTTATGCAGTAGTCGGCAAGTCCAGTCAACAGACGACTCACTCAGAACTTTCTTTACAAGTACAGCCAGAATCCGACAAGCCCAGTCTGGTGAGGGCCAGCAGAAGACCTTCCCGTCAGGTACCAACATCAGCACTGAAAGATGGTTCTGTGTGTGGCAAGGCGGTGCAGTGCCATCAACTCAAGGGCTCTGGTCTTGGCTTCTGTGTCCGGCCCAGAGAGGGGCATGCCCGGCCTTTAGCAATTGCTTCTCAGTTGGTGGAGCCCATAAAGGAAGTTGAAGTGGAGTCAGGTCCACAGAGATGGGAGATGGTTGTCCCAGCATCCGTGGCAGAAGGACTGAATGCCTGGTGGACAAGAACTGTGTGTGCAGGGGACTGCACTCGTTAAACCCGGGGAATATGTAAGGGGGTCGAACACCGTACTTCCCCTTACGTAAAAGAACTGAGTTTATGCTTTTTATTAAGTCTGTTCCATTGTCTATTTGTTTTGCCTTGTATGTATTACATGTGTATCAGCTGTAATAATTTACTTTGGCCACTAGATGGCTCCATACTGGCAGGAAGATATAGAAAGCAGGAGGGAGGAAGTGACGTGCAGTGCAGTGTGACTGGAGAAAGACTGAGAGGGGCTGCTCAGAGTGTGTGAGCGAGGAGGCCCAAACACTGGCACCATGGAGTAAGGCCTAATGCACACGACCGTAAAAACTCCCGTTATTACGGGTCGTAATCACGACCCGTAATAACGGGCTGATAGACTTCTATTGGCGACGGGTGCCTTCCCGTTTTCTCACGGGAAGGTGCCCGTTCCGTTAAAAAAGATAGAACATGTCCTATTTCTGGCCGTAATAACGGCACGGACAGTCCATAGAAGTCTATGGAGCTCTCGTAATAACGGGTGGCTACATGTGTGCACCCGTCATTACGGCAGCGTTGCTAAGCGACGTCAGTAAATAGTCACTGTCCAGGGAGCTGAAAGAGTTAACTGATCGGCAGTAACTCTTTCAGCACCCTGGACAGTGACTACCGATCAGTATAAACCTGTAAAAAATAAAAATAAAAGACGTTCATACTTACCGGCAACTTCCTGCTTCCTCCAGTCCGGTCTCCCGCCCGTTGCCTTGGTGACGCGTCCCTCTCGACATCCGGCCCGACGTCCTGGATGACGTTTCAGGCCATGTGACCGCTGCAGCCAATCACAGGTCAATCACAGGCTGCAGCGGTCACATGGACTGCCGCGTCATCCAGGGATGTCGGGCTGGATGTGAAGAGAGGGACGCGTCACCAAGACAACGGCCGGGTAAGTATGAATTTCTTTAACTTTTATTACAGAAAAGGCTGTCCCTTCTCTCTATCCTGCACTGATAGAGAGAAGGGGCTGCCGATTAGTGCAGTGCTATTTTGCCGCCAAAAACGTGCTCGTAAATACGGGTGGAATACGTGTGACACCGGACCCATATTTACGAGCACGGGTTCGTAAATACTGGTGCAAAACGGGTGGAATACGTGTGACACCGGACCCGTATTTACGCCAGTATTTACGGGTGGGAAAAAATACGGTCGTGTGCATGAGGCCTAAGCGGGTGAGCTGCAATATACACACGTGGCAAGGGCTCGAGTGAGGGACCTGAAAACCCTGAGTACTGAGCGGTGCTGTACAACTAGGTCCGTGTAATAACATGGGGATTCAAGCCAGTTTATGGAACACATGGAGCGGTGAGCAGAAAAGACTTGTCCTCCCCTTTTATAGCCAAAGACTGGTCTGAGGACACGAGTAAAGTAAGTGACCACAATAGATGGCCGCCCGGATCACAGATAAGGGTGTGTGTGCAGTGTCTAGATATGCCAGGTGGGCTGGGAGCCACCAAGGACTGTGAATACCCAGATTGCTAAGCAGGGCTAAAGCCACGGAGTACTGCTCAAACTGTATGCCAGACGGGGCGGGAGCCGTCAAGGGCTGTAATCAGCTGGATTGCCAAGCGGGGCGGGAGCCGCTGAATAGGCCTCAGTGCTGGATTGCCAAGCGGGGCGGGAACCGCTGAATTGACATAAATGCTGGATTGCCATGCGGGGCACAAGCCGTCAAGGGCTGGTAATGACCAGGTTGTCAGCCAATGGATATAGTTGCATTTATTAAGAGACTGTGTTATTGCATTTGTAACGTTCAAGAATTCTGCCTCTCCAAGAGAGTTCATCTCCAGTAAAGTGTGAACATTGAATCAACTGTGTCTGCGACATTATTGTACCTGTATAAAGGGGGCCTGCAATTTCTCCTGGTGTGGACTGTATATTTGCAAACTAGACTTGATAAGTTAGCCCCGTGCGGCTGTGCCCCCCCCCCCCCCCCCCCCATGCACCCTCTAACATCTTTTCTCTCCTATCCCAATCTGGCCGCCAAACATTATAATAACACTCTCAAAAACGCATTGGAAGAAGCAGCCCCCCCCTACACTCCGACCCACACGACAAAGACGACGACAACCCTGGCACACGCGTCAATCCCGCTTTCTTCAGCGGTGCTTGAGATGCGCCAAACGTCTGAGGAGAAAATCGCATTTGACTGCAGATTTCCTCCATTACAAATTTATGTTGTAAACCTACAACTCTGCCCTTCACCGCGCCAAACAAGTCTATTTCACTTCTCTCATCTCCACACTATCTAATAATCCAAAACGCCTCTTTGATACTTTTCACTCCCTCCTTAGTCCTAAAGTGCAGACGCCGATCACAGATCTCTGTGCTGAAGACCTGGCCAATTATTTTAAAGTTAAAATTGACAACATCCGGCATGATATTATCTCCCAGTCCCCTAGTAACATCGATCCCCTTCCCTCCCGCACTCCCTCTTCTTCACTCTCAGCATTTGACCCAATAACTGAAGAAGAAGTCTCGAGGCTCCTCTCTTCTTCTCGTCCTACTACCTGCCGTAGAGATCCTGTCCCCTCACACCTCCTCCAGTCCCTCTCCCCAGCTGTCACTAGTCACCTGACTAAAATATTTAACCTCTCTCTTTCCTCTGGTATCTTTCCCTCCACTTTTAAACATGCCATTATAAACCCATTACTGAAAAAAACAACTCTTGACCCATCCAGCGCTGCTAACTACCGACCAGTCTCTAATCTGCCCTTCATCTCCAAACTCCTGGAACGCTTGGTCTACTCTCGCCTTATCCGCTATCTCTCTGCTAACTCCATTCTAGACCCCTTACAATCTGGTTTCCGCACTCTACACTCCACAGAAACTGCCCTTACTAAAGTCTCAAATGATCTCTTGGCGGCTAAATCGGACGGTAAATCCTCTCTCCTGATTCTTCTGGATCTCTCTGCAGCCTTTGACACTGTAGACCACAAACTCCTACTTAACATGCTCCACTCTATTGGCCTCAAGGACGTGGCTCTCTCTTGGTTTTCCTCCTATCTCTCTGATCGCTCATTCAGTGTGTCATTTGCTGGTTCCACTTCTTCTCCTCTTCCCCATGCTATCGGGTTTCCTCAGGGATCAGTCCTAGGTCCGCTTCTCTTTTCTCTCTACACAGCCCCTATTGGACAAACCATCAACAGATTTGGCTTCCAGTACCATCTCTACATTGATGACACCCAATTATATGCCTCTTCCCGTGACATCACCCCTGCTCTAATACAGAATACCAGTGATTGTCTGTCCGCTGTCTCTAACATCATGTCCTCTCTCTATCTGAAACTGAATCTTTCTAAAACTGAGCTCCTTGTATTCCCACCATCTACTAACCTCCCTAAACCTGATGTCTCCATCTCGGTGTGTGGCACTACCATCACTCCTAAGCAGCACGCCCGCTGTCTCAGGGTTATTTTTGACTCAGATCTTTCCTTTACTCCTCACATACAATCACTTTCACGCTCCTGTCATTTTCACCTCAAAAACATCTCAAGAATCCGCTCTTTTCTTACTGAGGAAACCGCCAAAACGCTCATTGTTGCTCTGATTCACTCTCGTCTTGACTACTGTAACTCATTATTAGTCGGTCTTCCCCTCACTAAACTCTCCCCTCTCCAATCTATCCTCAATGCAGCAGCCAGGCTCATCTTTATGACCAACCGCTACACCAACGCCTCTAATCTGTGCCAGTCACTGCACTGGTTGCCCATCCCCTTCAGAATAAAATTCAAACTTATTACTCTCACCCACAAAGCTCTCCCCGGTGCTGCACCTCCTTACATCTCCTCCCTCATCTCTGTCTACCACCCTACCCGTGCTCTACCTTCTGCCAATGACCTTAGATTAAAATCCTCCATAATCTGAACCTCTTACTCCCGTATCCAAGATTTTTCTCGTGCTGCACCCGTCCTCTGGAAAGCGCTACCCCAGGCAATCAGATTCGTTCCCAATATCCACACTTTTAAATGTGACATGAAAACACATCTTTTTAGACAGGCCTATAACATTCCCTTATCTGACTCCTTTCCATGGCCCCCTTTTAGATTAGTCAGAATAAGATTCCCTCACACTCCTTGCACCGTACTGTATTTCATGTCCGTCATACACGGATACTGGCTGGTGACCGGCTCATGCAGCTTTATGTTACCACCCCATGTGTATAAAAGATGGCTGGACTATTGTACAGAACAAACACTTTTAGGGTATGTGCACACACACTAATTACGTCCGTAATTGACGGACGTATTTCGGCCGCAAGTCCCGGACCGAACACAGTGCAAGGAGCCGGGCTCCTAGCATCATACTTATGTACGACGCTAGGAGTCCCTGCCTTGCTGCAGGACAACTGTCCCGTAGTATAATCATGTTTACAGTACGGACGTAATTAGTGTGTGTGCACATACCCTTACACTTTGTGTCTCCCTTATTTCCTCATAGGTTGTAAGCTCTTGCGAGCAGGGTCCTTACTCCTCCTGTCTGAATTGTAAATCTGCTTCGTCACTATGTAATGTCTGATATTGTCTGTTTATGTTCCCTCTAAATTGTAAAGTGCTGCGTAATATGTTGGCGTTATATAAATAACGATTATTATTATTATGTTTCCATATTTCATCTAGTTAACCATTAATTCACAGGCTGATCAATGTGACATTTTTCTCAAGAAAAAACCTATTTAGAGGTTAATTAGAGATGAATCTCTGACTCCTACGTATAGTTTTAAGGATCTACAGCCGTTGTCTTAGTTGTTGTCATTGAAAACGCGCTCCTTAACCCCTTAATGACCGGGCCATTTTGCACGTTAATGACCAAGGATTATTTTTTGTTTTTTCACGGTCGCATTCCAAGAGTCGTAACTCTTTTTTTATTCCGTCAACATAGCCGTATAAGGGCTTGTTTTTTGCGGGACGAGTTGTATTTTGTAATTGTACCATTTTTAGATGCTTATAACATATTGATTAACTTTTATTAACTTTATTTTAGGAGAGAATTGAAAATAAGCAGCTATTCCAGCATTAATTTTCACGTTATAAATTTACGCCGTTTACTATGCAGCGTAAATAACATGTTAACTTTATTCTATGGGTCGGCTCGATTACAGGGATACC
Organism: Rhinoderma darwinii; assembly: GCF_050947455.1. Lineage (NCBI taxonomy): Eukaryota > Metazoa > Chordata > Amphibia > Anura > Rhinodermatidae > Rhinoderma > Rhinoderma darwinii. Next base: position 606,813,326 of record NC_134687.1, on the reverse strand, counting down.
AAATATGTAAAGGTTTTATATGTTTTTTCTACGTTTGCACAATAAAAACCCTTTTAGAAAAAAATTACTTGTTTTTGCATCGCCGCATTCCAAGAGACGTAACGTTTTTATTTTTCCGTCGATGTGGCCGTACGTGGGCTTGATTTTTGCGGGACAATGTGTAGTTTTTATTAGTACTATTTTGGGGTACATAGAACTTATAGATTAACTTTTATTTTATTTTTTATGGGGGGAATGGGAGAAAAGAGAGAATTTTGACGTTGTTTTTTGCGTTTTCTTTGGACGCCGTTCATCCGGCGGTTTAATTAATATGTTCATTTTATTGGTCAAGTTGTTACGAACGCGGGGATACCATATATGTGTATGTGTGATTTGTTTTGACCGTTTTACTAAATAAAACCACTTTTTGGGCCAAAAAAGTAGTTTTATTTGACTTTGACTGTAATTATTTATTAATTTTTTTCACAAACTTTATTTAACTGTTTTACATTTTTTTTTTTTGTCCCACCAGGGGACTTCACTATGCGATGTGCCGATCGCATATATAATGCTTTGGTATACTTCGTATACCAAAGCATTATTTCCTGTCAGTGTAAAACTGACAGGCAACCTGTTAGGTCATGCCTCCGGCATCGCCTAACAGGCAGATGCTGAAGGCAGACCTGGGGGTCTTTGTTAGACCCCCGGCTGTCATGGAAACCCGACGGCGACCCGCGATTTGTTTGTGGGGGCGCCGATCGGGTGACAGAGGGAGCTCCCCCCTCTGTCAAACACATTAAATGCCGCTGTCACTATTGACAGTGGCATTTAATGGGTTAAACTGCCGGAATCGGCGCGCTCTTCGATTCCGGCAGTTGCAGCAGGAGCCAGGCTGTGTATAACAGCCGTGCTCCTGCCGCTGATCGCGTGGGTACAATCTCAGTACCCGCGGCATCACAGGACGGATATATCCGTCCTCCTGCGCGAACTAGCAGCTGCTGAGGACGGATATATCCGTCCTTCGGCGTTAAGGAGTTAAAGGGAATGTGTTGCCAGCAAAACATGTTGTTTTTTTTTTAGTTAAACAATTAGTGTGTAGGTGATTAAACATTGTTCTAATTTTTTTTATTTTTTTCACGAATCAGGAAATATTATAAATTAGATTCTAATTTATAATATTTCCCAGCACTGGTCACTAGATGGAGCCATTCTCAAAATTGCAGCATTGCATGTGGTAAAGCAACCACATTGCTTTATGCTGCAAAATTGGGTAAAAATCCCTCGCTCTAGTGAGCTCTCAGCATCCCCCCCCCCCTCCTTTATCCTGGCTAGTGCCGGGAGAAACGAGGGGTTTGAACGGTCTAACCTCCTACACTGTGTGTCGCCATTTTTTGAGCTAACACACAGTGTAGTAGGTTTACATACACTAGTAAACACACACTGAAACACAAACATACATAGAAATCACTTACCTGCTCCAGTCGCCGCCGCTCCCTCCGGTCCATCCGCTCCGTCTGCTGCCGCTGCTCCATGTGCACAAGTCCGGAAGCCGCGACCGGAAGTAGTAATCTTACTGTCCGGCCGCGACTTCCGGTCCACAGGAAAATGGAGCCGGACGGCGCGCATTTCAAATTGAACTGTGTGGGAGCGGCGCATGCGCCGTTCCCACACAGCTGCGTACACGATAGTGGATGGAACGGGCCCCGTTCGCAGTCCCTATGGGACTGGAGCTGCCGTATTCCATGTCTGTATGTGTCGTTAATCGACACACACAGAAATGGAAAAAAAAATGGCAGCCCCCATAGGGAAGAAAAAGTGTAAAAATAAGAAAAAGTAACACACAAACACACAAATTAATCCAAACGTTTTTAATAAAGCACTAACATCTTTAACATATTAAAAAAAAATTTGGGGTGACACTGTTCCTTTAACAATCTTCGTCCAATTCAATCTAAATGAAGAGAGCGGGGAGTAGTTATTCAATCTGCCTCAAGGGGTCAACCTCCGTAAAGCCAATCAAGGCCCGAGCACCGTCTGACGTGTTTGTGTGGGCTTCTGCTTCTTCCGCTTTCTTCTTCTTCTTTTCTTTGCATTCACACTTGATTTTGAACAAATCACAGAAAAAGAACTATATTAATTTAAAATCACTGAACAGGCCATACTTGCTCATAAGGGCAGGTACACATACCACTTCCCAGCAGGACGCAAACAAACCACAGTGCTACATAGAGGGAGATTGCCCAGATGCAATATACTGATGAACAGCTACTCTCACGCCTACTATTCATGAGGGGGGTGGCTGCTTAGTATTATCATTGCAGAAAAAGAGAAACTTGATCCAGTGCTGGGATTAAAAGGAAGTAATATTCCAACTTTATTCCAAATATATTAAAAAGTCCTGCAACACGCCATGAGTAAGGACAAGTGATTTGTCTGAAACGCATAGGCCTGCTATCTGATGCATTCACCCCTTTGTATATCGACTTTTTAATATATTTGGAATAAAGTTGGAATATTACTTCCTTTTAATCCCAGCGCTGGATCAAGTTTCTCTTTTTCTGCTTTGATTATCATCGTGTACCGCCACGAGGATCTGTGCCCTGTCCGGGCTCGGACATAGGATCGGTGAGCTGGAGGATTCTCCCTGATTTACAGATGTAGCCAGTGGCGGATTAAGTAAACCATGGGCCCTGGGCTGTTCCACAAGCTTGGGCCCCCTTGTCCACCACCGCCCTGCCACGTCATGTCTATATTAAACACCACCTTTCTGTGTGAGCACTGACAAATGGGTGCTACGATTCCCCATGTCAAAGGGCTGTGTCCCTACACACTGACAGTCTCCAACCATCGCTGACAGTATCCCACTGTGTAGGGACACATCCTCCTGACAAGGGGAATGGTAACACGCATTTGTCTATTAGTCCTGGGTACACAAAGACTTTATGTGGAATACAAGGATTTCCGATAACAGACATGTCAGGAGAGGTGACAGATCTATAAATGCAATGACTCACAGGTGATGTCTTCACTGATAGGTCGTTCTCTTTTCTTCTCCATCTGACACAGACCGCTATGGCGACTTCTCCTGATGACTGCAGTTTCCTGATGAGAAATCTTTTCCCCTTGATTCTGTAGCCATTTTCAGCGTCTATAGCAACATAAAAATTCAGACATAAACACCATAAATTGTCTTATACCCCAGACCCCTAAGCAAATTAAGACCCAGGCCCATACATTAACTCAAACCAATAAATTCAGTCCCCAAGGGGTAACTAAACTTTTAAAAAACATTTGGCGTGTCATAGTGAGAGTGATATGTCAGAAGTTTTGATTGATGGGGGTCCCAGCATTGAGACCACCACCGATCACTAAAACAAAGCAGCAGGAGTGCTCGGGTGAGCGCTGTACCACTTAATTTCTGATTGTCTTTCCTCGTCGCGGTGTACGGACTCATAGACTTTCTGTTGTGCCCATAGACCGCATGCTCGGCTATCAGAGGAAAGACGATCAGAAACAAAGTGGCTCCTCACTCACCTGAGCGCTTCGGCCACTTTGTTTCAGCGATTGGTGGGGTCTCAGTGCCCGGACCCCCACCGATTAGAACATTTGACATGTCACTATGACATGTAATTTTTTTTAAAAAGTTTCGTTAGTTACCCTTTAAGCAGTCAGACACCCCTCCCCAGTGCATCTGACTGACTGCTGAGTGCCCTATGGGAGGGTCTAAGTGTCTGACACTTAGGGCGGATTTACACGAGCGTGTGCGTTTTGCGCACGCAAAAAATGTGGCGTTTTGCGCGCGCAAAAGGCACTTAACAGCTCCGTGTGTCATCACCATATGATGCGCGGCTGCGTGCCTTTCGCGCAGCCGCCATCATTATGACACTCTGTATGTTTGTAGCACCTGGTGCTTTTCTGTTTGCAATCATAGTTATACTGCTGTTGAGCAAATCACGCACGTCCCACGGAGGTGCCTCCGTGTGGCATGCGTGATTTTCACGCACCCATTGACTTCAATGGGTGCGTGATGCGCAAAAAACGCAGAAATATAGGACATGTCGTCAGTTTTACGCAGCGGACTCACGCTGCGCAAAAATCACTGACAGTCTGCACTGCCCCATAGACTTGCATAGGTCCGTGCGACGCGCGTGAAAAGCACGCGCGTTGCACGGACGTATTACACGCTCGTGTAAATCTGCCCTTATGGCTCTTGGGGGGGGGAAGGAGTTATTCCCCTATAGAACCCTGAACAGTCAATCAAACGCCCTGACCCCCCCCTGCAGAATAATAACTACTGAGGGCTCCATGGGGGAGATTATACTGCAGGGGGGGGGTTCTGAGCATCTGACTTACTGCAGAGGGCTCTATGGGTGGGAAATTATTTTGCACACAAAAAATGTGAGATTAAACACCCTATATACAATTCACACTAACACCAAACACTATATATTCAAACCACACACACTATATAGACTTACATTATAGACACTATAAACACAGCACACACTACATAGACTTACATTATGACACACACACATAAACACACACACACTATATAGACTTACATTATAGACACTATAAACACAGCACACACTATATACACAGCACACACTATATACACAGCACACACTATATACACAGCACACACTATATACACAGCACACACTATATAGACTTACATTATGACACACACACACACACTACATAGACTTACATTATAGACACTATATACACAGCACACACTATATAGACTTACATTAACTAACACACACACACTTACCAGTCTCTTCCTCTGCGGTGCTTGTCTCTGGCAGCCTCCAGGACCTTAATCATGTGACTGTGACGTCACCACAGGTCCTTCACCCTCTAGTTTCAGTTTTGCCGTTATCAGGCAGCTGCTGGAGGTTTAGACAGGAGGGACAATGTACAGCAGCACAGAGGAGCTGACTGTCAGGGAGACTCCAGCACCTGCCCATCACAATCTCTGACAGTCTGCTCTACAGCTGATGTGCTGTGCCCCTGTTCCCTGGCCGCAATTGACTCCCCCTGCACATTCCCCCCGCCTCTAGAATGCGGCCGGCAGCAGCAGCCCTGGAGAGTTTTGTTTCACTTGTGTGCGGTGTGGGAAGCTATGGGCCCCCCTGCAAGCCTTGGGCCCCGGGCGACCGCCCGAAACGCCCATATGTGGATCCGCCACTGGATGTAGCCGTCTTTACCTTGACTTTTAACGCATTAAATAAACAGTGGCTAGATCCCTTATCTTGACTTTTTCAATGACTTTTCAATGGCTTTTGTTTTGTAATATCACGCTGCAGCAAGTTATCAGAATCAAGTTAAAGATGGCTACATCTTGTACTTCTATTATCATTGCACACAGATATAGCTTCTATAAGTGTGCCAGACACGTGGTTACATGTAGTGCACCATTCTGGCATACAGCCTATTAGTTACGCCCATACTATTATATCAGGCGGGCTACCCAGCACCTTCTAAGTGTACCACACAGAGTACAGACACACTATTCTCCCCCAGCACTACAAGGCCTGGTGGCTGCATCCTGAAAAGATATCCATGATAAACGATAAATATCTATGATAAATGTGAGGTATTAGTTGACATTTTGGCCAAAATACGCACGCTCGCAACCCGCGTCAATGGTTCCCATCGTATTGCGAGTCCCTACACTTCTATTACAAATGAATCACAGAAAAATAACTATCTTAATTTAAATTCACTGAATAGGCTAAACTTACTCACAAGGGCAGGTACACACACCACTTCAAAGCAGGACGCAGACAAACTCTTGATTTTGGTTTCAAAATACTGACCAAATCAGCAGGGTGTGAATAAGACAAAGAAACCACCAATAAAATAATGAGTATATATTAAAACACACTCTGGCTGGAAAATTATTATGATAAAATAAAAAATAATTATTTATTACAACATTTCCTTCCTAAAGGTTTTGCTTATTATTTTGAATATGGATCAATTACAGAATATACATTGCACATCCACATCTTATAACAACTAGCTCACATGATATAAGCAACCTACTGGCCAGAATTACAGAATTATATCTGCACAAGTTAAACCACTTCATAGTAGTCGCCATAGTAGTCTTTGCTGTCGCCATAGTAGTCTTTGCTGTCGCCATAGTAGTCTTTGCTGATGTTGCAATAATATATAGTCCTATAAATACACATACCATCCAAATTGGTACATTGGTAATTCAAAGAGGGAGCTACAGGTTTGAATCAGTGAACATATTGGAGATATTCACAGGGGTGATGTTAGGCTGTATTCCCACGAAGCGCAAACTCTGCAGAATTTTTGCAACGGAATTCTATGAGGAAATTCCGCAGTATTTAGAGTACCAGCAAAGTGAATGAGATTTGAGCAAAATCTCATCCACACACTGCAGAAAAAATCTGCAGAAAAAACATTCATAAATTGAACATAAATTGAACATAAATCTTCTGCATGTTAATTTATGCTGAGGATTGGTTGCTCTTTTATTGCAAGTTTTCCCCATTGAATTCAATGGGGATGTAAAACCCGCAACAAATAGCCAAGTGTTGAGACTTTTGTGGTGGAAACGCTGCGATTCCGTTGCAAAAATGACATAAAAATTTGTTTAAAATGAATTTAAAAAAAGTTACGTCTTCTTTCACACTGGCGTTACTATACGTTTACCTATCTTGCGTCAGAGGAAGAGAGGATCGATACATTAAATGGAAAGCAACGGTTCCGTTAGAATTACCATTGATTTCAATGGTAATTCTTTTGTGAATTGCTTTCCGTCTGTCTCCATTCGCTAGGTTTCCGTTTTTTGAAAGGAAACAAAAGCGCAGTCTGCAGAATCCTATCGAACGGAGACAAACGGAAAGCAACTGAAACAAAAGAATTACCATTGAAATCAATGTTAATTCTAACGGAACCATTGCTTTTCATTTAATATATCGATCCTCTCTTCCTCTGACGGAAGAGAGGTAAATGTATAGTAACGGTAGTGTGAACTTAGCGTAATACTTAAAACCCCCTCTGTTGTCATAATGGCGCTTTCTTCTATTGTCCGTCCAGGCCGGCCTCCTGGGGTGACGCATCATCGCATGTGACTGCTGTAGCCAATCACAGGCTACAGCGGTCACATGGCTTGCAGCATCATCCCAGGAGTTCGGACTGCACGGACACCAGAGGGTCACGTCACCATGACAATGGCCGGGGGTAAGTATAGACTTACCACAATTTGGTGTCGTTTTTCAGGTGAAATATGCAGCGGGGTTCTAGGTTGGATATGCCGCGGCCTTAAAAAGCCTTTCACATCATACTTTATTCATTGCCATAATAAGTCCATATCGGACTTCACTTCATTAAAGAAAATAGGTTATTCACTGTTATGTGACATTTTTAAAGTTTTCTCAGATTGTTAAGGTCTAGTTCACACAGATTGATTTAAATGGGCATGCCACTTTTTTTTCCACGTGCAACCAAAAGCTGTCCGGGGGTGGGGGGACAGCTCTGCCTCCCATTGAAATCAATGAGTACTGACTTGGGCCGCTTTTTGGCTCTGATTTTGACACGGTTTTCATAATAAGTCACGCAATACATTTTTCATGTGAGTTGCTTGTAATTTCAGCTGTGTGACTTGTATGTCAATTCCAATTATTCCCATTTTCAAAACAAGATCAAATGTGATTCTTACCCCGCAAGGAATAGAGATGACTTATGGCGGTGATGTTCTTACATGAGATTTTATTCATTCCTATGGGGAAAATAATTTACGATGTATGATTATTGCAGAATCTTCCCACATGATTGGATTCTCTATCATTCTATTGTCACAGTCACATGATCACAGGAAATCATCCTAGTCCTGAATAAATCAATGAGGTGCCGCATACAATGTATATGTTAGTAGAGTGACATTTCTGATATTTCTTAATGATACTTCTCTTCCACTAGAAGACTACAGTGGAGTATACTGATGAATTGTGAGAAGTGTCTGTGCTTTCAACCATCTAATTGATGATTCCTTTTGTCAGGCATTGGTATTCGGGTGGTCTATGCCACCAAAGGTTGCCCCGATCAAAAAGACATCTGTGACCCAACCATGTAGCACTAGGAGCCAGGGGTGTCGCTAAGGTCTTAAAACGTCAGGGGCTATAACCTCCATACATATGTTGTCGTCCCCCCCAAAAAATGTGTATGGGTGTATGTATTAGTGTATTTATTGTGTATATATAGTATATACATATATATATGTATGTATGTATATATATATATATATATATATATATATATATATATATATATATATGAGCACTACGACCCTATAGCTATGGATAGGATTAGACACAGTGGTTCAACTGACTTAATCACATATGTTTGGATTAGATACAGTGGTTTACAAGACAGTATCACACATGATAGGCTTCGATATAGGGCCCAACTCGCTGACATTGCGGCCCAGCACTGGACCCAGCAAAGGTAAGTATAATAATTGCTTTTCTTTTTTATGTTACTAATTTTTTTTGTGTGCTTGTGTTTATTTACAGGTTTGGTTGTTGGACTACTTTAGATTCGAGGAATACTTTGATTATTTTTTTAATTCTTAATAAAATGGTTAACAATTATTGTGTGGGGGGTTTTATTTCCCCAATTTATTTTTTCTATGTCCTTGTATTTATTACCACCACCTTAGTAATAGTCACTGGCTGGGTGAAAAAGCTAGCCCTAACCCCCATTTGTCACGATCTAGGGGTATGCGGACCCACTAGGCCGCTCCGCCGTAGCGGAGAGGTAGCTGGCCAGGTCACAGTATATGCAAAGTCTATACAAAAGTTTATAGCACAAGGGTACCTGAGATAGTCCAGTCAGTGGCAGAGGCTTTGGCACGGATGGGACTAGACGTGGCAGGTAGCGCCAGAAGTGACGGATGATACCAGGAGTAGCAGATGACACCTGATGTGTTGTATAGCAGCAGGTGGCACAACACATCCCCTACACTAGAAAGGCTCAGGAACGAAACACGGGATACAGGATACAGGTAACAGGGCACGGGAACACTGGGAGCAGGCTAACACTAAGGGACCAATTGCAATACGAACATGGGTAGACGACAACAACACTCAGGCAAGGAGTGAAAGGGCCCTTTTTATAGTCCAGGGTGATCTGGGAAATAATGAATTCATTAAGTATGCGTGCCCCTTCGTGGACATTGCAGGACAGAGCAGACATTGCAGGACAGAGCGGTCGGATGTGCTGACGTCTCTAAGGAAGGAGACGTCGGCCAGTGGAGGAAGGCATACGGTCGCGGCCGTCAGCAGGTTAGTGGAGGCAGCTGTCCACGACCGCGGCCATTACACCATTATTACCCCGATACCCCCCGCCACCAGGGCTACCGGGAAGAGCCGGGTGTGATCCAGTATCCGACTATCTGTAGCGATGGACAGGCATTGGGGTGGCCACAGGCTGGTATTATTAGGCTGGGAAATGCCGGAAACCTTGGCCCTTCCCATCCTGGGGATGCATGCCTGCTGCTCTGTTGTATCTGGCTTGTTATGAAAAATTGGGGAGACCCCACATAGTTTTTTTCCAATTATTTATTTATTTATTTATTTGAAATGACGTGCAGTCCCCCCCATTTTTCATAACCAGCCAGATGCAACATACGTAGAAGCAGCAGGCTAGCATTAGCAGGGTAGGAAGGCCCACTGTTTCTGGGCTTTTGCAGCCTAAAAATACCAGCTTGCGTTTGCCCCAGTGCTCGACCATCACTACAGATGGTCGGGTACTGGATCGCACCCAGCTCTTCTCGGTAACTCCTGGTGGCGATGGGTACTGGGGTAATAATGGGGGTTAGTGTTAGCCTCTGCACCGGCTAACACTAAGCCCCGTCTTAGTAATGGGCGCAGTCAATCAGTCAGCGGCTATTACTAAGGCGGTAGTAATAAAGTTTTAAAAAAAATACAAAGGCAACGACAATATTTTATTGAAATAAAAAAACTCACACAACCCTTGTTAACCATTTTATTGAAAATAAAAAAGCCGTCCTCGAATCCAATGTAGTCCAACAACCGAACCTGTAAAAAAAAGCACAAACCCCCCAAAAAAACACATGTGGTAGGCTTAGATACAGGGCCCATGTGTGACACTGTCTGATGCACCCAGTATCTAAGCCTACCACATAATAGGCTTAGATACAGGGCCCCAGCAGACAGTAATGTTATACTTACCCTCCTCTTCGGCTCCGGGCGTACCTCCGCTGCGTTCGGAAACGATAAGGGTAAGTAGACTGTTACTATAGTAACAGGGGCCCTATGTAGTTTATTACATAGTCCCCAGTTACTATAGTAACTTTCAATAGACGTGCAGCAGCGGGGGGAAGCAGGCCCCCCTGGCTTTGGGAACCGGTCGCACTTGCGACCCCATGCCACCCTTATAGTTACGCCACTGTAAGTAACATAGTTACATAGTGAGTAAGATGAAAAAAAAAACATAAATACATCTAGTTCAACCTAATATTCTGCAAAAAAAAATTAAAACAACCCCTATGAGGCAGGAGACAATTTTCCTTCCCCATTCCAAATATAGCGATCAGAATAAATCCCCAGCAATCTAGTACAGATCGCTTGTAACATTATATCTTTTAAGAAAAGCATCCGGGCCACTTTTATAATATTTCAATGAATTAACATCCTGTGGCAGGGAGTTCCATAGTCTCACTGCTCTTACAGTAAAGAATCCCCGTAAATTATGATGGTGACACCTTCTTCCATCTAGACGTGGTGGATGCCCCCTTATTTACAGGCCTGGATATATATATTGTCAGGGTACCTTCCTTCTCCCTGTTATCTCACACCGAATAACCAACTCTGTAAATTGAAAGCTGAATGCATTCATGGAAAGAAGTACACCACACAGACAAATGCTGGTAGACATCTTTCTCTCCATCAGACAAGAGGAGAACTGCCCTTTATTCAGAACAAAGAAACACACAGAGAAAAGACACATGCCCCTCCCTAGAGATGTGTGACTTGCTTAAATCCCATTGGCTCCTCAGCTGTAAGTTCTCCTGTACATTCTTCTGCACACTCCTCTTTGCATTCCAGGGGGCGGTGTCTTCCATAGGCGTGTTATGCTTGCTATTTGTGCTCCATGAATCCAATTTCTTTGTGTAATATACTGAATATATATATATATATATATATATATATATGTAAGGATAATATTTTTCAAACAATATACATGGTAATGATCCCTGACAATATTATACATAGTTATTACAGTAGGTCTTCCCTGAACTGTATTTTTTTTTATACTAAATAACCTCCATTTTAATAGTATTACTGGGTACTCCAGTCCACCCATTCAATTTATTTGCTTACCCACTTCTGAACCCACCCCAGTTCTGCTATGTATTCCTTATACACAAGTGCCCAAATCTCTACACAAAAGGGGGGCGGATTTCTTATTTGGTATATACAGGGCAGATTCTAGCTTTCCTGCTACCTGTGGCCAAAATTGAAATGGTGCCCCCCGGGCTGTGCATTAGCAGACTCCTCCAATCCCTTTTGATGCGTGGTTGCCTTGTACATCGCAGGCATGTGCGGTGCATCGATGAAGTCAGGCAGAAAACACCTTGTGCGTGCCCATGCAATGGCTCATCCGAGAAAGTTGGAGGAGACTGGTAGTGATGTTTAACAGCCAGGGGGATGTCAATCAAGCATGGAAAGGTGGGTTTGTATTTATGACTGAGTGACTTTTCAGGATAGCAGCACTGCCACATGACCCTTTATAGTGTAATTAGCATACAGCGTGCGTCGATTTTAACCCCTTAATGACCAGGCCATTTTGCACGTTAATGACCAAGGATTATTTTTTGTTTTTTCATGGTCGCATTCCAAGAGTCGTAACTTTTTTTTTATTCCGTCGACATAGCCGTATAAGGGCTTGTTTTTTGCGGGACGAGTTGTATTTTGTAATTGTACCATTTTTAGATGCTTACAATATATTGATTAACATTTATTAACTTTATTTTAGGAGAGAATTGAAAATAAGCAGCTATTCCAGCATTAATTTTCACGTTATAAATTTACGCCGTTTACTATGCAGCGTAAATAACATGTTAACTTTATTCTATGGGTCGGCACGATTACGGGGATACCAAATATGTATAGGTTTTATATGTTTTCCTATGTTTGCACAATAAAAACCCTTTTAGAAAAAAATTACTTGTTTTTGCATCGCCGCATTCCAAAAGCCGGAATTTTTTTATTTTTCCGTCGATGTGGCCGTATGTGGGCTTTATTTTTGCGGGCCAATGTGTAGTTTTCATTAGTACTATTTTGGGGTACATAGGACTTATAGATTAACTTTTATTTTATTTTTTATGGGGGAAATGGGAGAAAAGAGAATTTTGCCGTTGTTTTTTGTGTTTTTTTTGGACGCCGTTCATCCGGCGGTTTAATTAATGTGTTCATTTTATTGGTCAAGTTGTTACGATCGCGGGGATACCATATATGTGTATGTGTTATTTGATTTTGACTGTAATTTTTTTTTTTGTTTCACAAACTTTATTTAACTGATTTACATTTTTTTTATAAGTCCCACCAGGGGACTTCACTATACAATCTGTTGATCGCATATATAATGCTTTGGTATACAGTGAAGGAAATAAGTATTTGATCCCTTGCTGATTTTATAAGTTTGCCCACTGTCAAAGACATGAACAGTCTAGAATTTTTAGGCTAGGTTAATTTTACCAGTGAGAGATTGATTATATTAAAAAAAAAACTGAAAATCACATTGTCAAAATTATATATATTTATTTTCATTGTGCACAGAGAAATAAGTATTTGATCCCTTTGGCAAACAAGACTTAATACTTGGTGGCAAAACCCTTGTTGGCAAGCACAGCAGTCAGACGGTTTTTGTAGTTGATGATGAGGTTTGCACACATGTTAGATGGAATTTTGGCCCACTCCTCTTTGCAGATCATCTGTAAATCATTAAGATTTCGAGGCTGTCACTTGGCAACTCGGATCTTCAGCTCCCTCCATAAGTTTCGATGGGATTAAGGTCTGGAGACTGGCTAGGCCACTCCATGACCTTAATGTGCTTCTTTTTGAGCCACTCCTTTGTTGCCTTGGCTGTATGTTTCGGGTCATTGTCGCGCTGGAAGACCAAGCCACGAGCCATTTTTAATGTCCTGGTGGAGGGAAGGCGGTTGTCACTCAGGATTTGACGGTACATGGCTCCATCCATTCTCCCATTGATGCGGTGAAGTAGTCCTGTGCCCTTAGCAGAGAAACACGCCCAAAAGATAATGTTTCCACCTCCATGCTTGACAGTGGGGACGGTGTTCTTTGGGTCATAGGCAGCATGTCTCTTCCTCCAAACACGGCGAGTTGAGTTAATGCCAAAGAGCTCAATTTTAGTCTCATCTGACCACAGCACCTTCTCCCAATCACTCTCAGAATCATCCAGATGTTCATTTACAAACTTCAGACGGGCCTGTACATGTGCCTTCTTGAGCAGGGGGACCTTGCGGGCACTGCAGGATTTTAATCCATTACGGCGTAATGTGTTACCAATGGTTTTCTTGGTGACTGTGGTCCCAGCTGCCTTGAGATCATTAACAAGTTCCCCCCGTGTCGTTTTCGGCTGAGCTCTCACCTTCCTCAGGATCAAGGATACCCCACGAGGTGAGATTTTGCATGGAGCCCCAGATCGATGTCGATTGACAGTCATTTTGTATGTCTTCCATTTTCTTACTATTGCACCAACAGTTGTCTCCTTCTCACCCAGCGTCTTACGTATGGTTTTGTAGCCTATTCCAGTCTTGTGCAGGTCTATGATCTTGTCCCTGACATCCTTAGAAAGCTCTTTGGTCTTGCCCATGTTGTAGAGGTTAGAGTCAGACTGATTCATTGAGTCTCTGGACAGGAGTCTTTTATACAGGTGACCATGTAAGAGCTGTCTATAATGCAGGCACCAAGTTGATTTGGAGCGTGTAACTGGTCTGGAGGAGACTGAACTCTTAATGGTTATTAGGGGATAAAATACTTATTTCTCTGTGCACAATGCAAATAAATATATATCATTTTGACTATGTTATTTTTTAATTTTTTTTTAATATAATCTATCTCTCACTGGTAAAATTAACCTAGCCTAAAAATTTTAGACTGTTCATGTCTTTGACAGTGGGCAAACTTACAAAATCAGCAAGGGATCAAATACTTATTTCCTCCACTGTATATAGTATACCAAAGCATTATAGCCTGTCAGTGTAAAACTGACAGGCAACCTATTAGGTCATGCCTCCGGCATCGCCTAACAGGCAGATGCTGAAGGCAGACCTGGGGGTATTGTTAGGCCCCCAGCTGCCATGGAAACCCGACGGTGACCCGCGATTTGATTGCGGGGGCGCCGGTGGGGTGACAGAGGGAGCTCCCTCCCTCTGTCAAACACATTAGATGTCGCTGTCACTATTGACAGCGGCATTTAATGGGTTAAACTGCCGGAATCAGAGCGTGCTTCGATTCCGGCAGTTGCAGCAGGAGCCAGGCTGTGTATAACAGCCGTGCTCCTGCCGCTGATCGCGTGGGTACAGTGGCAGTACCCGCTCCATCACAGGACGGATATATTCGCCCTCCTGCATGAACTAGCAGCTGCTGAGGACAGATATATCCGTCCTTCGGCGTTAAGGAGTTAAATGTTGACTTTTTAAAACATTTTGCTGCATCTGAAAAAACATACAGGGGAATGTTTGGAAATATTGTCAGGTCATGTATTACTGCATGTGTTAAGGATCTGCCAGGCACAGCTTCTGTATCCACGCCCATAGGTAATCAGTCTGCACCTGCTTCTATGTCTGTGAGACTGACTCCATCTTCCACCACTCAGAATGGCAGGCTTAGGAGTGGGAGAGCCTATCGCAGCCTGGCCAGACGGAGCTAGCTCCCGCCCTCCGTTTATTTATACCTGCCTTTCCTGTTCCTCCTTGCTTGTGATTCTTCTCTGTTGGTTTCCTGGCCCTGCTGCAGCTTCTTGAACACTTGTCCCTGCTTCGTATTGACCCTGGCTTACTGACTACTCTTCTGCTCTGCGTTTGGTACCTCGTACACTCCTGGTTTGACTCGGCTTGTTCACTACTCTCCTGCTCTGCGTTTGGCACCTCGTACTCTCCTGGTTATACTCGGCTCGTTTACTACTCTTGTTGCTCACGGTGTTGCCGTGGGCAACTGCCCCGTTTCCCTTGTTCTGTGTTTCCTTGTCTGGTTGTCTGTCGTGCACTTACTGAGTGTAGGGACCGTCGCCCAGTTGTACCCTGTCGCCTAGGGCGGGTCGTTGCAAGTAGGCAGGGACTGAGTGGCGGGTAGATTAGGGCTCACTTGTCTGTTTCCCTATCCCTGTCATTACATAATCACAAGCCTAATCACAAGCCCATATACCTACTCTACCCTGGTCCCTCACACCACTATGGACCCCCTTGAGACCCTGGTTCAGCAAATGCAGGGTCTCTCCCTACAGGTCCAGGCCCTGGCTCAGAGGGTCAACCAGCCTGATGCTACCATGGTAGTGCCCCTCACCTCACCTCTTGAACCCCACCTCAAGTTGCCTGACCGGTTCTCAGGGGACCGGAAGACTTTTCTCTCCTTTCGGGAGAGTTGTAGGCTCTATTTTCGTTTAAAGCCCCACTCCTCAGGTTCTGAGAGCCAGCGGGTGGGTATAATTATGTCCCGGCTCCAGGAAGGGCCCCAAGAATGGGCCTTCTCCTTGGCTCCTGACGCCCCTGAACTTTCCTCCGTTAATCTTTTCTTTTCTGCTCTCGGACTCATTTATGACGAGACTGACAGGACTGCCTTTGCCGAGAGTCAGCTGGTGACCTTACGCCAGGGTAAGAGACCTGTTGAGGAGTATTGCTCTGACTTTAGGAAGTGGTGCGTAGCTTCTCGGTGGAAGACCCTGCCTTAAGGTGCCAGTTTAGGTTGGGTCTGTCGAACGCCCTGAAAGACCTGCTAGTTAGCTATCCCTCTTCTGACTCCCTAGACCAGGTTATGGCTTTAGCGGTACGACTTGACCGACGTCTCAGGGAACGACAACGTGAACGTTTATGTTTTTTCTCCTCTGACTCCCCCATGATGTCTCCCGAGGTTCCATTGCTTCGTTCTTCCACGGAAGACTCGGAGGTACCTATGCAACTCGGGGCCTCCGTGTCCCCCCAACAACGTAGAGAGTTCCGCAGGAAGAATGGTCTCTGCTTCTATTGTGGGGATGACAAGCATCAAGTGAACACCTGTCCTAGGCGTAAGAATAAGCAGCCGGAAAACTTCCGCGCCTAAGTGATCATCGGGGAGGTCACTTGGGCGCACAGGTATTTCCCGTAAATATGAAACATAATAAAATCTTGCTTCCCTTTCAGGTCTCTTTTGGTGGTAGGTCTGCTACCGGCAGTGCCTTCGTGGATTCAGGGTCGTCTGCTAATATCATGTCTGTGGAATTTGCTATGTCTCTAGCTATGCCTTTGATTGATTTGCCTAAACCTGTCCCGGTAGTGGGTATCGACTCCACTCCTCTTGCTAATGGTTATTTTACACAGCATACCCCTGTTTTTGAACTCCTTGTTGGCTCCATGCATTTGGAGCAGTGCTCTGTACTGTTGATGCAGGGATTATCGTCCGATTTGGTTTTAGGCCTTCCCTGGTTGCAGTTGCATAATCCCACGTTTGACTGGAATACTGGGGATCTTACAAAATGGGGTAATGAATGCTTGACGTCATGTTTTTCTGTTAATTCTATTTCTCCCCCTGAGGAGGTGAACACGCTACCTGAGTTTGTTCAGGACTTCGCTGATGTTTTCTCTAAGGAGGCCTCCGAAGTGTTACCTCCTCATAGAGAATACGATTGCGCTATCGATTTGGTACCAGGAGCTAAGCTCCCTAAGGGTAGGATATTTAATCTCTCTTGTCCCGAACGTGAAGCCATGAGAGAGTATATCCAGGAATGCATGGCCAAGGGTTACATTCGCCCCTCTACTTCTCCGGTAGGTGCTGGCTTCTTCTTCGTAGGGAAGAAGGATGGTGGTCTTAGGCCATGCATTGACTACCGTAACTTGAATAAGGTCACTGTAAGGAACCAGTATCCCCTTCCTTTGATTCCTGATCTCTTTAATCAGGTTCAGGGGGCCCAATGGTTCTCTAAGTTTGATCTACGGGGGCGTATAACCTTATCCGCATCAAAGAGGGGGATGAGTGGAAGACTGCGTTTAACACGCCCGAAGGTCATTTCGAATACCTCGTCATGCCCTTTGGGTTGTGTAATGCTCTCGCAGTCTTCCAGAATTTCATAAATGAGATTTTAAGAGATTACCTGGGGGTATTTCTTGTAGTGTACCTTGATGATATACTTGTGTTTTCCAAGGACTGGTCCTCACACATTGAGCATGTCAGGAAGGTGCTCCAGGTCCTTCGTGAAAACAAACTGTTTGCGAAGACCGAAAAATGTGTGTTTGGGGTGCAGGAGATACCATTTTTGGGTCAAATCCTCACTCCTCATGAATTCCGGATGGACCCCGCCAAGGTCCAGGCTGTGGCGGAATGGGTCCAACCTGCCTCCCTGAAGGCGTTACAGTGCTTCTTGGGGTTCGCTAATTATTACAGGAGATTTATTGCTAACTTCTTGGTCATCGCTAAGCCTCTTACGCAAGGGTGCTGATCTCCTCCACTGGCCTCCTGAGGCTGTCCAGGCTTTTGAGGTCCTTAAGAAGTGCTTTATCTCGGCCCCGGTGCTGGTTCAGCCCAACCAAATGGAGCCATTTATCGTGGAGGTTGACGCGCCCGAGGTGGGAGTGGGGGCTGTCTTGTCCCAGGGTACCAGGTCCCTCACCCATCTCCGTCCCTGTGCCTACTTCTCCAGGAAGTTTTCGCCCACTGAGAGTAACTATGATATTGGCAACCGCGAACTCTTAGCCATTAAATGGGCATTTGAAGAGTGGCGCCACTTCCTGGAGGGGGCTAGGCACCAGGTAATGGTCCTTACCGACCACAAGAATCTGGTTTTCCAAGAATCTGCCCGGAGGCTAAACCCGAGACAAGCTCGATGGGCGTTATTTTTTACCAGATTCAATTTTTTGGTTACCTATAGGGCTGGGTCTAAAAATATTAAGGCTGATGCACTGTCGCGTAGCTTCATGGCCAGCCCTCCTTCGGAGGAATATCCTGCTTGTATTTTGCCTCCAGGTATAATCATTTCCTCTATTGATTCTGATTTAGTCTCCGAAATTGCGGCTGATCAAGGTTCAGCCCCCGGGAACCTTCCTGAGAACAAGCTGTTTGTTCCCCTGCAATTCCGGCTAAGGGTACTTAGGGAAAATCATGACTCCGCACTATCTCGTCATCCAGGCATCCTGGGTACCAAGCACCTCATTGCCAGAAACTATTGGTGGCCTGGGTTGCCTAAAGATGTTAAGGCCTACGTCGCCGCTTGTGAGGTTTGTGCTAGGTCCAAGACTCCCAGGTCCCGACCAGCGGGCTTACTACGTTCTTTGCCCATTCCCCAGAGACCTTGGACCCATATCTCCATGGATTTTATCACCGATTTGCCTCCATCTCAAGGCAAGTCGGTGGTGTTGGTTGTAGTAGACCGCTTCAGTAAGATGTGCCACTTTGTGCCCCTCAAAAAACTACCCAATGCTTAGACGTTAGCTACCTTGTTTGTCAAACACATCCTGCGTCTCCATGGGGTCCCTGTCAATATTGTTTCTGACAGAGGGGTACAATTTGTTTCTTTGTTTTGGAGAGCCTTCTGTAAAAAGTTGGAGATTGATCTGTCCTTCTCCTCTGCCTTCCATCCTGAAACTAATGGCCAAACTGAGAGGACTAATTAGTCTCTAGAACAATATTTAAGGTGTTTTATCTCTGACTGTCAATATGATTGGGTCTCATTCATTCCCCTCGCCGAATTTTCCCTTAATAACCGGGTCAGTAACTCGTCAGGGGTCTCCCCTTTTTTCTGTAATTTTGGGTTTAATCCACGGTTCTCCTCCGTTTCACCTGGTAGTTCCAACAATCCCGAGGTAGAGGTCGTTCATCGGGAACTGTGGACAGTTTGGGCCCAGGTTCAGAAGAACCTAGAGGCGTCCCAGAGCATATAAAAAACTCAGGCAGATAGAAGACGTTCTGCTAACCCCTTGTTTATGGTCGGGGATCTGGTGTGGCTATCGTCAAAGAACTTGCGCCTTAAAGTCCCGTCCAAGAAGTTTGCTCCCCGGTTTATAGGGCCGTACAAGGTCATTGAAGTCCTCAATCCTGTCTCCTTCCGACTGGAGTTGCCCCCATCTTTTCGAGTACACAACGTGTTTCATGCCTCCCTCCTTAAACGCTGCTCCCCGTCCTTGGCTCCCTCGAGGAAACCTCCTGTCCCCGTTCTCACCCCTGAGGGGGTAGAATTCGAGGTGGCCAAGATTGTGGACAGCAAGATGGTCCAAGGCTCCCTCCAGTACCTGGTCCATTGGAGAGGATACGGGCCTGAGGAGAGGACTTGGGTTCCCGCCCGGGATGTTCACGCTGGGGTATTGGTCAGGAGGTTCCACCTTTGTTTCCCCAATAAACCAGGTCCATCTAGAAAGGGTCCGGTGGCACCTCATAAAAGGGGGGGTACTGTTAAGGATCTGCCAGACACAGCTTCTGTATCCACGCCCATAGGTAATCAGTCTGCACCTGCTTCTATGTCTGTGAGACTGACTCCATCTTCCACCACTCAGGATGGCAGGCTTAGGAGTGGGAGAGCCTATCACAGCCTGGCCAGACGGAGCTAGCTCCCGCCCTCCATCTATTTATACCTGCCTTTCCTGTTCCTCCTTGCTTGTGATTCTTCTCTGTTGGTTTCCTGGCCCTGCTGCAGCTTCTTGAACTACTTGTCCCTGCTTCGTATTGACCCTGGCTTACTGACTACTCTTCTGCTCTGCGTTTGGTACCTCGTACACTCCTGGTTTGACTCGGCTTGTTCACTACTCTTCTGCTCTGCGTTTGGCACCTCGTACTCTCCTGGTTTGACTCGGCTCGTTTACTACTCTTGTTGCTCACGGTGTTGCCGTGGGCAACTGCCCCGTTTCCCTTGTTCTGTGTTTCCTTGTCTGGTTGTCTGTCGTGCACTTACTGAGTGTAGGGACCGTAGCCCAGTTGTACCCCGTCGCCTAGGGCCGGTCGTTGCAGGTAGGCAGGGACTGAGTGGCGGGTAGATTAGGGCTCACTTGTCTGTTTCCCTATCCCTGTCATTACAGCATGGTGGCAGTTCAAGGGCTTAAAACCATCTGACAGGTTCCCATTAAATATACAATGAATTGCAACAATTCCATCTGCCCTGCAATTAGTTTTATTATAAATATATCCTATATAATTACAGCTGCAGAACCAATCTCATACATATATACAGTACCAGAACCAAGCTCAATACAGATATACAGCACAAGAACCAAGCTCAGTACATATATACAGTACCAGAACAAGCTCGATACATATATACAGCACCAGAGCAAAGCTCAGTACATATATATATATATATATATATACAGGGTGGGCCATTTATATGGATACACCTAAATAAAATGGGAATGGTTGGTGATATTAACTTCCTGTTTGTGGAACATTAGTATATGGGAGTGGGGAAACTTTTCAAGCTGGGTGTTGACCATGGCGGCCATTTTGAAGTCGGTCATTTTGTATCCAACTTTAGTTTTTTCAATGGGAAGAGGGTCATGTGACACATCAAACTTATCGAGAATTTCACAAGAAAAACAATGGTGTGCTTGGTTTTAGTGTTACTTTATTCTTTCATGAGTTATTTACAAGTTTCTGACCACTAATAAAGTGTGTTCAAAGTGCTGCCCATTGTGTTGGATTGTCAATGCAACCCTCTTCTCCCACTCTTCACACACTGATAGCAACACCGCAGAAGAAATGCCTCCCGATCTGACCCCCTTAGACTTTTATCTTTGGGGTCATCTGAAGGCAATTGTCTATGCTGTGAAGATACGAGATGTGCAGCAACTGAAACTACGGATACTGGAAGCCTGTGCTAGCATTTCTTCTGCGGTGTTGCTATCAGTGTGTGAAGAGTGGGAGAAGAGGGTTGCATTGACAATCCAACACAATGGGCAGCACTTTGAACACATTTTATAAGTGGTCAGAAACTTGTAAATAACTCATGAAAGAATAAAGTAACGTTAAAACCAAGCACACCATTGTTTTTCTTGTGAAATTCTCGATAAGTTTGATGTGTCACATGACCCTCTTCCCATTGAAAAAACTAAAGTTGGATACAAAATGGCCGACTTCAAAATGGCCGCCATGGTCAACACCCAGCCTGAAAAGTTTCCCCCCTCCCATATACTAATGTGCCACAAATAGGAAGTTAATATCACCAACCATTCCCATTTTAGGTGTATCCATATAAATGGTCCACCCTGTATATATATATATATATATATATATATATATATATATATATATATATATATACACAGCACCAGAACCAAGATCAGTACATAAATATAGCACCAGAATCAAGCTCAGTACATAAATACAGCACCAGAACTAAGCTCAGTTCATATATACAGCACCAGAACAAAGCTCAGTACATATATACAGCACCAGAACAAAGCTCAGTACATAAAAAAAGTACTAGAACCAAGCTCGGTACAGAAATACAGCACTAGAAACAAGCTCAGTACAGTACAATACAGCACCAGCACAAATGCAGCTCAACTTAGTACAACCCCTGCGTACAGGTTTGTAATGCGTAAAACTACAGCTCCCAGCATGGCCCAAAAAATTGTAAATATATGCTGGGAGTTGCTGTTTCACCCAAAAAATCATAACACCTATCATCTCGCTGCAGATCATACAGTGATTACAGTAATGATTAGAGGCAGATTAAACATTTACATTGAGTGACTCACAGGTGACGTCTTCACAGATTATAGTCGTTCTTTTCCTCCATTCTTCTCCATCCGGTCCAGACCTCTATGATGATATTTCTGCAGTTTGCCGCTCAGATGTCTTCAGCTTTTCACCTTTCAAACATTTCAAACCTATAAACGTAGATAAAATTCTCATGGTGCCACAAATTGCGCCTCTAAATATAATCACACTATAGGCTGCGCCCATGACTATAATAGCACCATACATTCTGTCACACACACACGCACACACAGTGCCCCCCATAGAGCCCCCTGTAAATAGTACCCCCCTTAGAGCCCCCTGTATATAAGCCGCCCTGTAGACAGTACCCAGTGTAGACATTGAAAATCTATAAATAGTAAGGTACATACCCGGTAATGACAAACCAATGTGATATGGATACTAGGTACCACTTCAATCTACAACCAATCTCTATAACCAAAGTTCCAAAATTCAAATAACAAAATGAGAATATAAATATCTTTATTAACCCCTTCCCGCAACTGGGCGTGACTGTACGTCTGGAATCAAAGTGATTTCCGGCACTAGGGTGTACAGTTACGCCCGAGCTTTGAACTGTCACCATGTCGAAAGAAAAGGTGACAGCGTCCTGATCGCAACTGTCACAGCAAGATGTCTGCCCCAACGCGCGTTTCGGCGCAAATGCCTTCGTCTGGGCCGAAACGCGCGTTGGGGCAGACATCTTGCTGTGCACTCAGTCCTGGACTTATCATGGGTATGTTCAATTGTTGTAATCTGCCTTAACATCGCTTTACTTGTCAGCATTGTCTATCTCCTGCTGCTATTTTCACACGCATTTGTTATTTATTTATTTTTATACCACTCTATATGGCACATGTTTATTTAACTTTGTTCAACTTTTGTGGGCAGGATTTAGCTTGCAGACGCATACAGTGATAGGTTATGCCACTAGGCATTTATTATTAATTTCTTGTCTACATTACTTGTTCACCTTGTGAGCTGCATGGCTCGTATGTCTTTTTTAACCTGTTGGTTTGTGGATTCTTTTTTAATTATTGTATATCTACATGTGATCTTCAATAAAGTATTTTTCTATTTTCTTACACTTCCAGTCTATTGGCATCTTTTTCTTTAGGTTATATATATATGCTTTGGATGCTTTGTGGGTACACGCCCCAGGATCTAGCTCACACTTGATCATATGTTTGCTGACGGCTGCATTGCACTTATCTTGGGCTGACCAGATCCATGCTGTGTCTTTCGGTTATATTAGACCAACATCTATGCGGAACAATTTATCTCCCAGAACGCCGACTCTTAGAGAAGCCAAAATTGGACCCCCACAAACGCAGTGGAATTGTGGAAGTTTTGGGGCTTATTTTTAAGTTTTGGTCTCATAAAAAAGCCCAGTATTAGAGACTATTGGTCCCCTGATATTTTATATAATACCCCCCTTTACCGCACAGTAATAACAAGTAAGCGATTCGAAGCCATCCTAAAGTTCCTGCATTACCCCCATAGGACCCAAATTTTGATAGGCTGTATAAAATAAGACCATTAATTGCCCACTTCTCCCAAAGTTTTTCCCAAGTTTATACCCCCCAACAAAATATTTCAGTGGATGAATCATTAGTGAGCTTCAAGGGTAGACTGCACTTCAGGCAGTATCTACCCAATAAAAGAGCCCGGTACAGCATAAAACTGTATAAACTCTGTGAAAGTGCCACCGGTTACACCTACTCTTTTAGGGTTTATGAGGGGAAAGACTCCTATATAGATCCCCCAGAATGCCCCCACTTCCTAGGAATTAGTGGAAAGATCATATGGGATCTTATTCATCCTTTGCTTGGCAAAGGATATCATCTTTACCGTGTCCACTTCCTGCTCGGCGCTCTGCGCGCCGCTCCAGGCCGCCAGTGCGGCTCTCCCCCTCTGGCAACCAACGAGTCTTCCCCGATTCTGCCAGACAGGTCGCGCATGCGCAGTCCTGCACCGCGACGTAACCCTCGCGAGGCGGGCTGGATGAGGATGTGATCCCCCCGTCTCCAGGCTTAACGTCTCCCACCGGTCTGGGAAGGGCTAGGCCTCGCCCAGCGACAGCGAGGAGCACATCTGCCTCCACTGCAGCTCTAGGTACTACGGCAGCGTCGGGCTCGGTGGGGTCGCAAAGGGGGGCTCCCCTTCCATCAACACTCAGGATGGGCGCACGTAGCAGCTCAAGGGGTGCGGCCCCGCAGCACATCCCCCCAGGTACTGTCGCCGGAGGCTCGCATGAAACTTCACCTCCCCCGCTGAATGATGGGGATGATTGTTCCCTGGGCGATAGTGAGGAGGATTTTTTCCAATTTGAACAGGATCCGCCGAGGGTGAGGCAACAGGCACCACCACCTCCACCGCCTCAGCATCCATCCGTTACTGCCCTGGTAGTTCCTCCGGTTTTGGGTCCAGGTTATGTGCTAACGGAAAACGTTGAGCGGGCTTCGTCTGTTAGCTCCAGGGGCACCAACCGGACTCGCCGTTCCCGTTTTCGGCGGTCATCCAGACGCCGCTCATCTCAACGTTCGCACAGACGTCGTCGGTGACACCGGAGATCATCATCGAGCTCTCGCACTGGGTCGTCTCGCAACGGCAGTCCAAGGGGCAGCCAGGACAGACGTCGCCATAGCACACGCTCATCCAACCATCGGCGTGCGACGAGTTCAAGGACGGTGGAGGTTCCAGTAGCATCTTCCGCACCTGTTCCTCCCCCACCCCCTTCGACGGCCTTGGTCCCGGCATCAGCATCTGGTCACGGTGAGTATGATTGTCTTCGTGCTTAGGGTTCAGGGGTTACAGCTGATGTTGATATAGTTAATGTGTTGCGGTCCCTGTTGGCGGGCAGGCCAGTTGCCCCTACCACCCAGGCCTCGCAAGCGGAGGCTGGGAAAACATTGGTGGAGGTGTCTACGTCTATGGCAGGCCCTTCCTTGCCCGTCTTCAGGGATACTTATTTTTGTGGTATCCCCCCACTTGGTGCTCACTTGTCTGATGATACCAGGGAAAAAATAGCGCGAAATGACTACGTTGATATTTGGTCCTTGGTATCAGTGGATTCGGCGACTGTCGACAAGGAACAACGTTTTGAAAGGGGGGGTTCCAGCAAAGCCAAAGGTGGCGAGAACTTTTAATAATTGGTTGCAAGCTTTTGCAGTCTTAGGTTGTGTAGCCTCCCAGAATTGCCCCGAGAAATCCTTCCAGCTTTTTGTATACCTAGACACGGTTTTTAGCGCTTATAAGTCACATGGGGGTTCGGATTGGGTAGGCGAATGGCGCAAAAACCGGAAGTGGGCTGGGACACAAAGGCCACGGACGTTTGGTTACGGCTCATGATGTCCCAGCGCCCCTTTCAGCCAGCGGCCCCTTCCCCACCAGCGTTTGGCGGTTCTTCCCCAGGGGTTGGGGCCCACACCGTTAAGCGTACGGGCTCATGCTGGCTATTCAACGAAGGCCACTGCAAATTCTATGCATCATGCAAGTTTAAACACGAGTGCCCTTTCTGTAATGCCGCCCACCCAGCCTTACGTTGCAACCGTTGAAGCGCTCAGGTCCCGCGTCCCAATAATACGAGCAGGGCTGAGGACCCCAATACGCGTATTAGAGATGTCACCATGGCTAGACCGGTACCCCAAGATAGGGGAAGCCGCCCTGCTTAGAACAGGTTTCACATTTGGCTTCTTTATCCCTTTTGTTCCCAACCCGGCACCTTCGGTGTCGGGCAATTTGAAATCGGCGAGGGAATTCCCAGCGGTAATCAGAGATAAGTTGGGAAAAGAGTTGGAGCTGGGCCGGATGACCGGCCCCTTTTCGGAATTGCCATTCCCCAACCTGCGGGTATCCCCCTTAGGCGTAGTTCCCAAAAAAGAGCCTGGTGAATTCAGTTTAATCCACCACCTGTCATATCCAAAAGGAAGTTCAGTTAACGACGGGATAGATAAGGACCTGTCTGCCGTTTCGTATGTCTCCTTATGGCTAAATCCGATGCGGAATCTGCGTTTCGTTTGTTACCTGTTCACCCTGATTGTTTCCATTTGCTTGGCTGCCAGGTGGATAGTCAATTTTACTATGATATGTGTTTACCCATGGGTTGCTCCATTTCTTGTTATTATTTTGACGTTTTTAGTTCTTTCTTAGAATGGGTTTTGAGGGAGTTAACGGGTTGTCCTACCACTACACACTACTTGGACGATTTTCTTTTCGTAGGGCCCTCCACGTCCACGCGTTGTCAACTTTTACTTGACTCTTTCCGTTGTTCGGCTGTCCGTTTTGGCGTTCCCCTCTCGGAGGAAAAAACCGAAGGCCCAACAACGGTGTAATCTTTTCTAGGAATCGAAATTGATTCTGTGGAAATGGTGTTCCGTTTGCCAGTTGATAAGGTTGTTAAACTAAGGACTCACTTGTCCGCGGCAATGGTTGCAAAGAAGCTACAGCTCCGGCAGGTCCAATCGTTATCGGGTCTGTTGGTGTTTGCGAGCAGAGTGATGCTGATGGGTCGTATATTTTCACACGTTTGTCCTTAGCCATGGCCAGTGTTCGGTCCCCCACGCACTACGTGTGCATTACGGCAGCTCTTAGGAGTGATTTCCAGGTGTGGTTGAATTTCGTATCCGATTATAATGGGCACACGTGCTGGATGGCACCGCCGGTGTCCAACCACGAGATTCAATTGTTTACGAATGCGGCAGGCTGCGCGGGTTTCGGGGCCATACTGGGCCGTTCATGGTGCGCTGCCCCCTGGCCTCAGTCCTGGCGTGACCGCGGCTGGTGTAAAAATTTGACGCTCCTTGAAATGTTTCCCATTATAGTTGCCATCGGACTATGGGGGGGAGTGTTGGCTAATTCGTCGGTAGTGTTTTGGTCTGATAATTCCAGTGTCGTCCATGCTATTAACCACCTGACTTCTTCTTCCCCCCTGTTGTTGTGTTGATCCGGCGTCTGGTGTTAAGATGCCTGCAACACAACATCCAATTTAGGGCTCGCCATATTCCTGGTGTTCAAAATAAAGTCGCTGATGCTTTGTCGCGTTTTAATTGGCAGGTTTTCCGTTCACTTTGCCCGTAGGCGGACACGGCGGGGGCCAGCTACCTGGATACGTTGTGGAGGATGCTGGATCTCAACTGGTCCCCCTCGTAAGGTCGTCTCTCCCCCCGTCTACTTGGGCGGCATACGGTAAGGCGTGGAACGAGTGGCTGGATGTTGTTGGCGAGCGGGCCCTGGGACCCGATGAGGCTACCCTCAGAACTTATGTATTGGCTCACTTATCCAAATTGTTAGAGAGAGGGGTTTCGGGAGCAGTTGCGCAGCGACGGCTTACCGGCCTGGCTTTTTCCTTTAAGTTGCGTTCTTGGCCGGATGTTACTAAATCTTTTTTCATAGCCCAGGTGTTGAAGGGATGGAAGAAATCAGCAGTTAGATGGGAATCCAGACGGCCTGTCTCTTACCCCATTCTACTAAAATTATTGCAGGAATTAGCCGGTGTTTGTTCTTCCCCGTTTGAAGTTTCTTTATTTAAAGCGGCTTTTGTTTTGGCCTTTTTCGGTGCCCTACGCATTTCCGAATTGGTGGCCATGTCAGCCACCCGCCCCGGGGGTCTACTAGTTGACGATGTTGTCTTATCCAACTCCAGCATTCGTTTCCGTATACGGAAATCCAAGACGGATGTCTTTGGCAAAGGCTGTTGGGTATCCCTGCGGCCCGTACCCGGGCCGGCCTGCCCAGTTCAAACTATTGCTCAGTACTCCCAGTGTAAAGGATCTGCCAGGCACAGCTTCGGGGTTAACTCCCAAAACTAATCAGTCAGCACCTGAGAATACATCCCTGAGACTGACTCCTGCTTCCACCATTCAGGCTGGCAGGCTTAGGAGTGGGAGAGCCTATCGTAACCTGGCCAGACTCAGCTAGCTCCCGCCCTCGGTCTATTTAAGACTGCCCTTCCTGTCCCTCGGTGCTTGTGATTCTTTCCTTGTGGTTTCCTGGCCCAGCTACAGCTCCTGCTATTTTTGATCCTGCTCCATACAGACCCTGGCTTACCGACTACTCTTCTGCTTTTCGTTTTGTACCTCGCACACTCCTGGCTTGACTCAGCTCGTTCACCACTCTGGTTGCTCACGGTGTTGCCGTGGGCAACTGCCCCTTTTCCTTGCTTGTGTTCCTTTGTATGTTTGTCGTGTTTGTCGTGCACTTACTGAGCGCAGGGACCGCCGCCCAGTTGTACCCCGTCGCCTAGGGCGGGTCGTTGCAAGTAGGCAGGGACAGAGTGGCGGGTAGATTAGGGCTCACTTGTCCGTCTCCCTACCCCCTGCCATTACACCCAGGCTCGTTTGTCCGGTTCCCAATTCCTATCCCATTTAGATGGCAAACCCTTCACCAGGTTCCAGTTTTCGGCGATTTTTAGGTCCACTTTATCCAGGGCGGGTTTTCCCCCGAAGGAGTTTGGGACTAATTCATTTCGCATCGGGGCTGCTACTACGGCTAGTGAATTGGGCCTACCCGACGAAGAGGTTGGGCGTTGGCGATCTGAATGTTTTGCTGGTTATATTCGTCCGGATTTGGTTTTGCATTAATGTTGCTTCTTGATTACAGGTTCTCGCCCCGCAATATGGATCCTTGGGCACTCATATGTTTTTTGGGCGGAAAGAAGGGCTTCTATAAGACCAGGCGGTCTCTCGCTGGGCGTGTTGGGAGCTGATATTCACTGGAGAGGAATTCGTGGCCTGAGGTGGCTGGAGGTACTGCCGGAGGTTTTGGCTATCAGCAGACAGCGAGCAACACCAACGGTGCTAGTGATCCATGTTGGGGGGAACAACCTTTGTTCTGTCCGTCTAGGGGAAATGATAGCATGAATTCAATTGGATTTAGAAAGGTTCACGTCATTCTTCGTTCAGTTGGTATTGGTTTGGTCAAGGTGATTCCCCGTGCGGAGTGGCAAGGCGCACGTAATCTTAATGCCATTGAGAGGGGGAGGCGCCTGTTAAACACCAGGGTTTCCAGGTATGTCAGAGCCGGGGGGTGGTGTAGTTATTAGGCATAGGATGTTAGAAGGGGATAATAGGTGTTCTCTGCTGCAGGACGGGGTGCACCTCACTGATATTGCGTTGGACATCTTTTTGTCAGGGCTCCAGGATGGGATGGAGGAGGCTTTGTTCAGGCTGACCGGGGGTCATGGGGGAGTAGGTATACGCAGTTGAGGATGCGCATCCTCCTCGTGGTGGTATTTTGTTATATAAGAAGGGACCTACATGCCCTGCCTTAGGCGAGCTGGCATACGGGTATAAGCGGTAATCTGTTTATTGTGAAAATATTGGATAACAAAATAGTAAATAAAGCTGTGGCCAAACCCCTGGTCAACCCACGTTAAAGGTTCAGTCGGTGTTGGTTGATTTATTTGTAGGAGCAAGGTAAATCCACCCTAGCCTATACACGATAGTTGTGTGCGCGCAGTCATCAAGACCCTGATAGTTGCTGACCAGGAAGGGGAGGGCAGTTCATCTGGTTCTTCCATCAGCGGGATAATTCCCGGCCAGCATTTCCACACAGAAATGCCCCCCACTGAAAAAAAAACAGAAGCCCCAAAAAAAATGCTGTGTGTGCGCTCATACCTTCCAACTTTTGAATTCGGAAAAGAGGGAAGTTATTAAGCCACGCCCCTAACCACACCCAATATTCTGCATAAACACATCAAATCACTGCCTTTTCTTTCTGCAAATAACAAGCGCACATTCTCACTGCGGATCTCTAGACTGTCTGTATATCACAGATATTATATTTCAGGTTATATCGTCTTTGTGTTACTTTTCCTATCTGGGGTATAACATTTGCCCATCACGGCGGCAGCAGCTGCAGGACAAACCAAAAGGCTGGAAACAATGAAAGTCAAGAGGGAGACCCTGTGGTGGATGACTTTTCAATTGACAGGTAGGCAGAGTTACATGATGGGGATTTTTTTATGTCCAGTTGTGTAACTCTGCTACCAGTCAATGGAAAAACCATCCACCAGAGCCCCCTGTAGATTGCTCCACACACAGCCCCCCTGTAGATAGCTCCAGATGCAGCCCCCCCTGTAGATAGCTCCAGATACAGCCCCCTGTAGATAGCGTCACACACAGCCCCCCTGTAGATAGCGCAACACAAAGCCCCCCTGTACATAGCGCCAGACACAGCCCCCCTCTACATAGCGCCAAACACAGCCCCCTGTACATAGTGCCAGACACAGCCCCCCTGTAGATAGCTCCACCCACAGCCCCCCTGTAGATAGCTCCCGATGCAGTCCCCTGTAGATAGCTCCAGATACAGCCCCCTGTAGATAGCGTCACACACAGCCCCCCTGTACATAGCGCCACACAAAGCCCCCCTGTACATAGCGCCAGACACAGCCCCCCTGTACATAGCGCCAGACACAGCCCCCTGTAGATAGCGCCAGACACAGGCCCCCTGTAGATAGCGCTAGACACAGGCCCACTGTAGATAGCGCCAGACACAGCCCCCCTGTAGATAGCGCCACACACAGCCCCCTTGTACATAGCGCCAGACACAGCCCCCTCTACATAGCGCCAGACACAGCCCCCTGTAGATAGCGCCAGACACAGCCCACCTGTACATAGCGCCAGATACAGTTCCCCTGTACATAGCATCACACACAGCACCCCTGTAGATAGCGTCACACACAGCACCCCTGTAGATAGCGCCACACACAGCACCCCTGTAGATAGCTCCACACACACAGTCCCCCTGTAGGTGCCACATTGCCGCCAGAGAGGAGAGCCGTAGAGGTAAGCTTTATTCACACAACAGGGTCCGAGTGTCAGCCGATAAAAATGGCCGTATTGAGCCATTTGCATCCGTTTTTTTCCCTGTCCGTTTTAAAATCGGATGAATTTCATTTATATTTGTTCCCACACACTGCCCTCTGTAGATAATGCCACAGCCCCCCTGGAAGGTAATGCCACCCAGCCCCCTGTAGGTAATGCCACCCAGCCCCATGCAGGTAATGCCACCCAGCCCCATGCAGGTAATGCCACCCAGCACCCTGCAGGTAATGCCACACAGCTCCCTGTAGGTAATTCCACACAGCCCCCTGTAGGTAATGCCACCCAGCCCCCTGCAGGTAATGCCACCCAGCCCCCTGTAGGTAATTCCACACAGCCCCTTGTAGGTTGCACCCATCCCCCCCTTCCAGGAGAAGTCACTGACTTCAATGCCCATATATGGACAGTGTAGTCACTGACTTCTCCTGGAGAGGAATCCCTGGCCACAGGATCGGGATTCCGCTTCAGAAGTGAGTGACGTCACTGTGTCCATATATGGACAGTGTGGTCATTCACTTCTTCTGTAGCGAAATTCCCAGCCACAGGGTCGGGGATTCCGCTTCACAAGTGAATGATGTCACTGTGTCCATATATGGACAGTGTATACAGGAAAAAATAAATGTGCCTAAGACACACTGAAAACCAATTTCCCAACTACTAACTGATAATATTAAAATATAACTTTTATTATTTTGCCATTAAAGATGTCCATGAGGACACACACGATGAGCACGAATGGTTAAAATTCGGAATCCCGGCTGGACTTAGGTGCGCATGTGCGTTCGACACATCCAGATCGCAAGTGTAAAAAATCGGCTAAGTCCAGCCGGGATTCTACTACGCATGCGCGCTCGGCACATTCTAAGTGGCTCCACATACATTCTCCGCATTGGCTAATTCATATGCCAATCTCACAGTACGGAGGTTCGGTCTTCAGATAGAGTCCCTATTGGTCCTCACACAGGTGAATCCTGTTGTGACGTACATCGTAGTCTTCAAAAGGAGGAAAAATTTGAATGCGCGCTCACTAGCCCCGTTTTGATCCCCTGAGGACGCTGTGTCAACAGCGAAACATGTCGGGGGGGCTAAAATTATCCTTTTAAACAGCCAGGTTCCATTAGCATTCACAGCACGCTTATTATTGGTGTACCTACGTAGGCTCAGCAGTCTGCAGCTGCTGTTCTGACACATTCAGATCCTATCACTCCATACTCTGTCTGGCAACGATGCAGATAGAGTCTAAACAGAGCGTGTGCTAAATTAACATTGGCTACAAATTTTAACCATTCGTGCTCATCGTGTGTGTCCTCATGGACATCTTTAATGGCAAAATAATAAAAGTTATATTTTAATATTATCAGTTAGTAGTTGGGAAATTGGTTTTCAGTGTGTCTTAGGCACATTTGTTTTTTCCTGTATTCACTATATACCTGCCAACTACTAGGGTCTCTCCAGTATTTGTGTTCATATATGGACAGTGTGGTCACTCACTTCTCCAGTAGCGGAATCCCCGGCCACGGGGTCGGGGCTTCCACTTCAGAAGTGAGTGACGTCGCTGTGTCCATATAGGGACAGTGTAGTCACTCACTTCTCCTGTAGCGGAATCCCCAATCCCCGGCCGGGGATTGGGGATTCCCACTCCTACAGGGAGCAAAAAAAGACCCTCCTCCTCCTCCTCACATGAACCCTGAACTCTGCACTGTGAGGAGAAGGAGGAGAGAGAGAGCGCGAGCAACGGAAGACACGGCCGTCACTTGGGACACATACGGTGATGGCCGTGTATTACCCAGCCCCATAGACTTCTATGGTAGCCGGGCGAAAATAGGGCATGTCCCATTTTTTGACGGCCAGGTTTTGACGCAAGTCCCGGACCGAACACAGTGCAGGGAGCCGGGCTCCTAGCATCATACTTATGTACGATGCTAGGAGTCCCTGCCTCTCCGTGGAACTACTGTCCCGTACTGAAAACATGATTACAGTACGGGACAGTTGTCCTGCAGAGAGGCAGGGACTCCTAGCATCGTACATAACTATGATGCTAGGAGCCCGGCTCCCTGCACTGTGTTCGGTCCGGGACTTGCGGCCGAAATACGTCCGTCAATTACGGACGTAATTAGTGTGTGTGCACATACCCTAATACATTTTGCTATTTGGAAATGTTGTGTTCACAAACTTCGTTTTTTGTGTAATATTATTACTCTTTATTTACCTCCTAGCAGAGGCGTGACTTGAAGTTTCTTGGCCACAATGCACAATCTGTAAAAGGATCCCCATCTACCATGTGCCATTTATAATACTGATGGTTTTTCTTTCATGTGGCAGAGGGGTCTCTGTGCTCCTTCAGGCACTATGATTCTGGTGCAACTGTTATCTCTGCACCCTCTAGCAAAATAAGGAAGCAGACCCCATGCATATTATGTGAAGGGGCTTCCACCACTGTGGTCCGACCCTGGATTGAATGATGCATTTAATAAGGAGATACACCATTCAGCCATAACATTGAAACCACTGACAGGTGAAGTGAATAACAATGATTATCTGGTTACAATGACGCCTGTGAAGGGGTGGGATATAACAGGCAGCAAGTGATCAGTCAGTTCTTGACGTTAGTGTTGGAAGAAGGAAAAACGGGCAAGTGTATTGATCTACGCGACTCTGACATGGGCCAAATTGTGATGACTAGACGACTGGGTCAGAGCATCTCCAAAACTACAGATCTTGTGTGGTGTACCCGGTATGCTGTGGTTAGTACCTACTAAAAATAGTCCAAAGAATCACAACCAGTGAACCACTAACAAGGTGATGGGCCTCCAAGGCTCAGTGACACTCCCCAACTGGGGAATGAAGGATAGCCCGTCTGGTCAAATCCCATAGAAGAGCCACTGTACCACAAATTGCTGAAAAAGTTACTGCTGACTTTGATAGAAAAATGTCAGAACACACAGTACATCACAGTTTGTGGTTTCATAGCCACAGACTAGTCATAGTGACCACTGTCCACCACCAAAAGCACCTCTAATTGTCACGTGAGCATCAGAACTGGACCATGGAACAATTGAGCAATGGAAGAAGGAACCTGGTCTGATGAATAACGTTTTCATTTACATCATGCGGAAGAACGTGTGCATGTCACTTACCTGGGGAAAAGATGGCACTAGGATAAACTATGGGAAGAAAACAAGCCGGTGGAGGCAGTGTGATGCTCTGGACAATGTTCTGCTGGGAAACCTTGGGTCTTGGCATTTCTGTGAATGTTACTATCAGGGCCGGCCTTAGCTTGGATGGCGCCCTGTGCAGGACTCTCTATTGCTGCCCCCTACACAAACCAAAAATGAACCACATATATAGACACGCTGGAACATATATACTG
This sequence comes from Rhinoderma darwinii, assembly GCF_050947455.1. Classification (NCBI taxonomy): domain Eukaryota; kingdom Metazoa; phylum Chordata; class Amphibia; order Anura; family Rhinodermatidae; genus Rhinoderma; species Rhinoderma darwinii. The sequence continues at coordinate 606,779,190 of NC_134687.1, read as the reverse complement.
TACATACATAAATACAGATATTTAGACATACAGGCAAATATACATACACACATCTGGAATATATACATACAGGTAAATATATAGACATACAGACACATATACACACACACACACACGCACACACACCGGCAGATAAATACACAGACAGGAACATATACAAAAAAGGCACATATATACAAGCACAAAGACACATTCACAAACAGACCCATATATACCCAGTACAGATAATGTCGTAGATTTCATGTGCAGCCCCATGTAACACCACAGATAACACACAGTGATAACTGAGTACAGATAATGTAGTAGATGTTACCTGTAGACCTATGTAACACCACAGATAACACACAGTGATAACTGAGTACAGATAATGTAGTATATATTGCCTGCAGTCCTATGTCACACCACACATAACACAGTGATAACTCTCTAAGTACAGATAATGTAGTAGACGTTACCTGCAGTCCTATGTAACATCACAGATAACACAGTGATAACTCTCTGAGTATAGATAATGTAGTAGACGTTACCTGCAGTCCTATGTAACACCACAGATAATACAGTGATAACTTTCTGAGTACAGATAATGTAGTGGATGTTATCTGCAGTCCTATGTAACACCACAGATAACACAGTGGTAACTCTCTGAGTACAGATAATGTAGTAGTGTTACCTGCAGTCCTATGTAACACCGCTGATAACAGAGTGATAACTCTCTGAGTACAGATAATGACGTCGATTGTACCTGCAGTCTTATGTAACACCGCTGATAACACAGTGATAACTCTCTGAGAACAGATAATGTAGTGGATGTTATCTGCAGTCCTATGTAACACCACAGATAACACAGTGATAACTCTCTGAGTACAGATAATGTAGTGGATGTTATCTGCAGTCCTATGTAACACCACAGATAACACAGTGATAACTCTCTGAGTACAGATAATGCAGTAAATGTAAACTGCAGTCCTATGTAACACCGCTGATAACACAGTGATAACTCTCTGAGTACAGATAATGTAGATGTTACCTGCAGTCCTATGTAACACAGTGATAACTCTCTGAGTACAGATAATGTAACAAAAAGTAGAAAAAGAAACCTCCAGCTCACTTTTTTTTTTGTGATTTTGCTCGGATGAACCCGCAGGGATCCTCGCGTCGGCACATGAAAAATAGCCATGATTAAGGACGCGAGAAGTGTCTGAAACGCGTAGGCTCACTTCACCTACGATATCTCTTCTTACACTGTAGGATTTTACAATTTAATCAAGTCCTATTTTTAGACTTTAAAACAATTAAACTTGGAACGAGTTTTCCATTTTATATATGCACGCTGGATCCAACTCTCCTTCCTCTCTACAGATAATGTAGTATATGTTACCTGCAGTCCTATGTAACACTACAGATAAGACAGTGATATCTCTCTGAGTACAGATAATGTCATAGATGATAACTATACCCACAGACACATATATACACACACACACAGAGGCATATCTATAAGGGCAGCAGAGTATATAAGGGGCAGGAGGGTATATAAGGGGGAGCAGGGTATATGTGGCAGCAGGGCATATAAGGGGCAGAAGGGTATATAAGGGGCAGCAGGGTATATAAGTGGCAGCAGGATATATAAGGGGCACCAGGATGTATAGGGGGTAGAAGGATATATAGGGGCAGCATGGTATATAGGAGGCAGCAGTGTATATAAGGGGCATCAGGATATATAGGGGGCAGCAGGATATATAGGGCAGCAGGGTATATAGGAGGCAGCAAAGTATATAAGGGGCAGCAGGATATATAGGGGGCAGCAGGGTATATAAGGGACAGCAGGGTATGTAGGAGGCAGCAGGTTATATAAGGGGCAGCAGGTTATATAAGGGGCAGCAGGTTATATAAGGGGCAGCAGGATATATAGGACATCAGGGTATATAAGGGACAGCAGGGTCTATAGGGGGCAGTAGGTTATATAGGGGGCAACTCGATATATAGGGGCAGCAGGATATATAGGGGGCAGCAGGGTATAAGATATCTTTGTTTTATCTGTTCTACTTTAATATTGAACACACACTTTTACAAAGAGACATAAACACATGCAGAGAGACACACACACACACACTGTAACATACACATACAAACACAGAGACACATACTGTATACCCACTACACATACACACACTGTAACATATACACATACAAACACAGAGACACATACTGTATACACACACAGACACACACACACACACACACACACACACAGACACACACACACACACAGACATTCACCATCTCTCCATTCTGACAGGATCACAGGAAGGACGGGCTGTGGGTGGAGCTTCCTCTGCTCCTCGGCTGTTATTTACTCGGTGTGTGTAACTAAGAACAGAGCACAGAGTAGAGGCAAAGCCCAGTGGCGCCCCCTACATGCTTGAAGGGGGCGGCGCCCTGTGTGCTCGCACACCCCTAAGGCCGGCCCTGGTTACTATGACACCTGCCACCTACCTAAACACTGCTGCAGACAAGTACACCCCTTCATGACAAAGGTATTCCCTAATGGCAGTGGTCTCTTTCAGCAGGATAATGCGCATGCCTCACTGCAAAAATTGTTCAGGAATGGTCTGAGGAACATGACAAAGAGTTCAAATATCGACTTGGCCTCCAAATTCCCAAGATCTCAGTTTGATCTCGCATCTGTGGGATGTGCTTGAAAAACAAGTCCGATCCTTGGAGGCCCTAACTAGCAACTTAAAAGCTGTTTTGGTGGCAAGAGGGGGACCTACACCATATTAGGCAGGTGCTTTTAATGTGATGGCTAAACAGTGTATATAAGGTACACAGTAATGATAATCATCAATGATACTCGTTATTTCTGTAGTACCAAAGAATGTAAGGCCAGGGGGCCTTAGGCCTAGGGGCCACATGGGATCACGGCTCCCTTATTATTATTTAAGTGGTATGCTCCTGTTTTTCCCTCTCAAAACCCCCCACCCCCTTATGGGGATTTTTGGTACTTACCCACACCTCCGAACCGTCCCGGATTCAGCGGGACTCACGGATTCCAGGCGGTGTCCCGGGCAGCCGAGGGTATGTCCCGCTGTCAACTGTATCTGCGTCCTCAGGATGCAGATACAGTTGAACCCAGTGCTGAAGCATGGAACCATCAGCTCCCTGCTTCAGAATTAGTTCAGAGCGGAGGAGCAGAGGGAGCTCCTCCGCTCCTCTAGGACTCCCTAGGCACAGCGCTACTTTAAGCGCTGTGCTCGGGGAAGCCCTTGACGTCACTGTCCATATATGGACAGTGATGTCAGTGGCTACTGATTGAGCGGAATCCCCATTGCCGATGATCTGGCCAGGGATTCCGCTCCTAGAGGAAACCCCTGAGGTCGCTGTCCATATAAGGACATTGATGTCAGGGGCTCCTCCTGGAGCGTAATCCTCGGCCAGAGTTGATAACGAGGATTCCGCTCAAGGAGTAGCCACTGACGTCACTGTCAATATATGGACAGTGACATCAGGGCTTCCCTCTAGGAGCGGAATCCCAAGCCTATGGATTACGCTCCTAGAGGGAGTCCCAATGGCGCTATCTACAGGGGGTAGTGCTATCTACAGACGGGGTGGCGCTATCTTCAAGGGGGGTGTGGTACTATCAACATGGACACTGGCACTATACAGGGGCACTATCTACATGGGCCCTGTGGCACTACCTACAAGGGCATTGGCACTTTATATGTGGGCACTGGCACTATGGGCAGCTTTGGGGGCATTATACTGTATAAGAGCAGCTAGGGGGAATTATAGTGTATGGGGGCAGCTTTAGGGCCATTATGCTGTATGGGGGCATTAAGCTGTATGGGGGTAGCTATGGGGCATTATACTGTATGGGGCAGCTATAGGGCCATTATACTGTATGGGGGCATCTGTGTTGGCATTATACTGTCTGGGAGCATTATACTGTATGGGGCAGCTATGTGGGCATTATGCTGCATGGGGCAGCTATGGGGCATTATGTTTTATGGGGAAATTTGTTTGGGCATTATACTCTATTGGAGTTCACTGCTTTATTTAAATATCTTTGTTAGTTTTCCCCAGAGTATGTACTTATTTCATCACTGATTGCGATCTTTTAGGGATATAGTGTTTATTCAAATATCGATGTTACTGTATATTGGTGAGTAAGTAATCTCTGCATGTATTGATAGATGATGCAGATGTGAATATTTGTTACTAGTGCATTGTGCACTTGCATTGTCACTAGCACCTCGGTAATATAATGGTCGAGATATATGTACAGAGTCTGCCTATTATTGCTCTAGTCTCTATATAGTTGTGATATCTGGTGTGGTATTATTTTATATTGTTTTGGTTATTTTTATTTATTTATGTTTGTATTTTTATTTTTGTGTTCATTCAGCAACCCCATATAGCCGTGCTGCATTTATTGCAGGTGAATTGATATTTGCTGTATAGCACGGTCGGTGGTGTGATTTCCAGGTTGTTGTGCTGAAGTACTCTCTGTCTAAAAGGAGTTTCCTACAGCACACTTGATAGTGCAGTTGCAGTAGGAGCCCTAATAAGGGCTATTAGCTCGTACCAGTTACCAAGTATAAAGCCCTACGCGTTTCATTACTAAAGGTAATTCATCAGGGGCCTGCAGATTTACACTGTCTGATAGTTAGAGCGAACAATGTCTAAGAGGCATCTATTCATGCCTAACGTGGGTCCAGATTGCTAGCCGCCTGTATTGGGCATCTGTAAGGGGATTATTGTAATGTCTGTGGCTGCGGGCTGTCAGCTCCGTTCTCCCCCTGACAGCCGCAGCCACGAGTCAGCAAGCGCTGGCCCCAGCCTCCTCCTCAGGAGAAGCCAGCGCTCGTGTCGACTCACCACAGTCGGATCCCGTAGGGGCAGTGCGCGCACCGGACCTCGTTCATGAACCTTGACCCGTGAGTACTCTGGACTATAAGAGGGGTCCAGCCCCCTAGTTCGATACCTGAGCTTTGTTGTGTATTCCTAGTCTGTTTGCATATGGCCCTCTAGTGTTTCCTGCCCCAGTGTTTCATGTTCCTGTATCCTATAACTTGTATCCTGATCTAGTGCCGTGCTGTGTTGTATACCACGCCTGTTCTGCTTCTCCACACCTGACGTCCACCTGCTGCCAAGCCTGCCTTGCTACTGTCCGAGCTGCCACAGGTACCCTATACGAACTATAGACTTTGACCTGCGTCCTGTTGGCCAGCTGCCTTACCGCCAAGGCGGTATGGCCCAGTGGGTCCACAGACCCTCCGTGACAGTAAGCTCAGGCCATGGACCCCGCTGTTCGATCCAAGACCATGACGACGTCACAGGAGATGCGGACGGATTTGCTGGACCTCCAGTATTGACAGGACCAACTCCTCCAGGCTTTGAACATTCTTGTACGTCAGCAGGACGAGCTGCCGTTCCTCCTCCTACACCTCCTGGCATTGTTGATCCTTAGACTACACCTCCTGGCAGTGTCGACCTGCGTTTTTCCTTTCCTCTTCCGGATCGCTATGACGGAGACGCAGGTTCCCGTCGTGGATTTTTGAACCAGTGCCAGATCCATTTCAGCCTGTATTCTAGGACATTTTCATCTGACGGGGAGAGTTTCGCTTTCATCATCTCTCTCCTCACTGGCAAGGCTCTTGCATGGGTGAACCCTATCTGGGAGAGAAAAGGACCAGAGACCCGTGACTTCCAAGCCTTTCTCCGGACTTTTCGAATGGTGTTTGAGGAGCCTGGACGGGTCTCATCTGCAGCGGCTACCTTGATTATACTATGCCAAGGAGACACCTCCGTGAGCGAGTATGCCATCCACTTCCGCACCCTGGTGGGAGAACTGTTATGGAACAATGAGGCCCTGGTAGCTGCATTCTGGCATGGACTGTCTCCTACAATTAAGGACGAACTTGCCGCTCGAGACCTGCCATCTACCCTGGATGACCGCATCCTTCTGTCCGCAAGGATTGATATGCGGATCCGAGAACGCCTCCAAGAGGTTCGTCGGGAGGGAGACCCTCCTAGTCCGGAACCTAATTTGCAGCAACCCCTGCTGTCCTCAGACGTCGATCCTCCTAAGGAGTCTGTGATGATGGACCGGGGTAAGCTATCCACCCAGGAGAGACAACGCAGACGCACCTCGGGACTTTGTCTATATTGCGGCCTTGGTGGCCATCTTGTGCGCCTGTGCCCCCAAAAGCCCCAAAGCCTAGGGTTGCTAGGAGTGACAACCCTGGGTAAAAAAGGACTTCCGTCCAAATTGTCCTTACCCGTGACCATAGTGTCCGGCGAGAGAACGCATCAGGTCTCTGCGTATCTGCACTCGGGATCCACTGCTAATTTCATCCGTAGGGACCTGGTGGACCTTCTTCAATTGCCTACCACCCCTATGGAGAGCCCGTTGACAATTGCTTCAGTGGATGGTCTACCCCTGCCAGTCCCAGTCCCAGTGCCAGTCCCAGTTATTGCTGTGACCAAACCACTGAGGCTCCAAGTAGGGGCTCTCCACTCCGAAGTGCTGTCGTTCTATGTCCTACCCAGAGCCGTTGACCCTGTGTTGCTGGGCCTGCCTTGGCTCCGATTGCATGCCCCAGTCCCGGACTGGAATTCTGGAGAGGTTCTCCAGTGGGGCCCCCGAGTGTCACAATCGTTGCCTGGGACAGATTCATTCGGCTCAGCCTCCTCTGCCTCCACATCGGGCGTATGACTGTCCTATCGAGCTGGTTCCTGGTGCTTCCCTTCCCCGTGGTAGGGTATATCCTCTCTCTCTGCCAGAGACTCTATGTCCGCCTATGTTAAGGAGAACTTGGAGCGGGGCTTCATACGCAAGTCTTCCTCCCCGGCAGGAGCCGGGTTCTTCTTTGTCAAAAAGAAGGATGGTTCTCTTCGTCCCTGTATAGACTACTGGGGTCTCAACCAGATCACGGTGAAAAATAAGTATCCATTGCCATTGATCTCAGAATTATTTGACCGTATACGTGGTGCCAAAATGTTTTCCAAGTTAGGCCTGCGGGGGGCTTACAACCTAATCCGGATTCGCCAGGGTGACGAATGGAAGACGGCATTTAACACCCGGGACGGACACTATGAATATCTAGTAATGCCCTTCGGCTTGTGTAATGCCCCCGCGGTCTTCCAGGAGTTTATTAATGACATTTTCTCTGACCTCTTCTATGTTTGTGTAGTAGTCTATCTTGATGACATCTTGATTTTTCTCCAGATCCTGTGACTCATCAGAAACATGTCCGTCAAGTTTTGCTGCGGTTAAGGGAGAATCATCTGTACGCCAAATTGGAGAAGTGCGTGTTTGAGAGAGATGCTCTACCCTTCCTGGGCTACATCATCTCGAATAGAGGTCTCAAGATGGATCCTGAAAAGGTAAAGTCCGTCCTGGAATGGCCACGTCCTCAAGGCTTAAGGGCCATACAGCGCTTTCTGGGATTCACCAATTTTTACAGACAGTTCATCCCAAACTTCTTTTCACTGACATCTCCTATTTCTAACATCACCAGGAAGGGTATGAACGCCAAGGAGTGGACTCCTGAGGCAGAGTCTGCATTCAATACCCTGAAGAGTGCCTTCACGTCATCCTCTACCCTCCAACATCCAGACGTTTCCCTAAAGTTCTCGTTGGAGGTGGATGCCTCTTCTGCCGGTGCTGGTGCACTCCTGTTCCAAAGAGGTTCCAAGGGCAAGTCTAGGGTATGTGGATATTTCTCCAGGGAGGACTTTTGTGCGCATGGCTAACCGAAGGAGAGTCCTCCGCTGGGGACCCGTAAGACCCGGGATTTGATTGCCTGTCATTTCTGGTGGCACACGCTGCCCAAAGATGTTATGGACTTTGTTTCCTCCTGCTCTGTGTGTGCAGCTAACAAGGTCGCTCACTCCAGACCCGCTGGTCTGCTCCAGCCATTGCCTGTGCCCGATGCTCCCTGGCAGCATATAGCTATGGACTTTGTTACTGTCCTGCCTCTCTCTGCCGGATGCAGTACTGTCTGGGTGGTAGTGGATCGATTTTCGAAAATGGCCCACTTCGTTCCTCTGACCGGTCTTCTCTCTGCTCCTCAACTGGCCAAGCTGTTTATCCAACACATCTTCCGCCTGCACGGCTTGCCACAGCATATTGTGTCTGATCAGGGGGTTCAGTTCACCTCGAGGTTCTGGAGAGCCCTCTGCGGATTTCTAGGTATGAAGTTGGACTTTTCCTCGGCCTACTATCCTCAGTCCAATGGACAGGTCGAGAGGATCAATCAAATCTTGGAGAACTACCTGCGTCACTTTGTCTCTATATAAAGACACTACATGTCTATATGCAAACTTACCCCTGAGGAAGCCACTTTGTGGCACTACGCGTGGGGCTTTCTATCCCTTTTCTCCCCCATATAGCTTGAGACACAGGACATGCTGATCTGATGCCTAATTGATGCAACATTTTCACACACTTTTTTCAAGATTATATGCATTGCATACCTGCTCTGGGGGCTTAGGTGAGGGTAAGGAGGTAGCTATTTGCTAGCCACTTATTATGGTGGTATTCCCCCTTCAGTGATCTATACATGGCATTCTTTATGCTATTTTAAATATTTTTAACCTTTATGTAGTGTTTTTGTATTCAATAAACAGAGATTTTTTCGTATACTCATATGGCTATTTCTTGATAGCTACATCTTTTGCCTTATACATACCCATTTGTTTTGCTTTATTCACAGTAGTTTACAGGGTATGTGGCAGGATATATGCAGTGCCTGCCAGTGATATACATTTGTCTCTAGGCACCATAATGACTGGGTGCAGTTCAGGGGCGCAACTAGGAAAAACTGGGCCCCATAGCAAACTTTTGACTGGGGCCCCCCCTCCCCTGGGTGTCACACAACCCCCCCCCCCCCTTGTAGATAGTGCCTTTTTTACAGCCCCCCCTGTAGATAACGCCATACAGCCCCCCCTGTAGATGGCGCCATACAGCCCCCCTGTAAATAGCGCCATACAGCCCCCTCTGTAGATGGCGCCATACAGTCCCCCCTGTAGATGGCGCCATACAGCCCCCTCTGTAGATGGCACCATACAGTCCCCCCTGTAGATAACGCCATACAGCCCCCTCTGTAGATATCTACACCTACAGTGTGAAAAGACAAAAGACATGTATCCCCTCTCCACAGGATAGGGGATACATGTGTGATCGCTGGCAGCGATAGGGAGAACGGGGGACCGAAAGTCCCCCAAGTTCTCCATGACTAACCTCTGACTTCCGGGGTCTGTGTCGGCAGCTCAATAAAAATGAAAGGAGCGCTGGTCACGCATGCGCACAAGCAGGACCGGCGCTCCATTCATTTCTACGGAGCTGCCGACAAAGACCCCAGAAGTCCGAGGTATGTGATGGAGAACTTCAGGGGACTTTCAGTCCCCCGTTCTCCCTATCGCTGCCAGCGATCACACATGTATCCCCTGTCCTGTGGATATCCTGTGGATAGGGGATACATGTCGTTTGTTTAATGGCAGTGCGGGGAGATACCTCCCTGCTCTGCCGTAGTGTTCAGTGGTGTCGCGCTGTAGCAGCCATGGCGGCTGCTAGCGGAGCCTCCGGCCATGGTGGGGGCCCGTGCCGGCGGGCGACACGGGCCCCCTCATGCCGCGGGCCCCGTAGCAGCCGCTGCGGCTGCTATAGCGGTAGTTACGCCACTGGTGCAGTTGCTTCCGTGGGCTGAATTCTCTTACAACAATCATACCAGCGAGTCCACAAGGTTCTTCATAGTCCCTGACCAACACCCATGAATACCTCTCCCGGTTCCTCATTCATCCAAGGTACCAGCTGCTGACACGGCCTTTAGGGACTTTGTACAGATTTGGCGGCAGACTCGATCCTCCATCCTGCTGGCAGATGACCGAATGAAACGGAGGGCGGACACAAGGAGAAGAGAACTGCCTCAGTTTCTTCCTGGCACAAAGGTCTGGCTGTCCTCCAGGAACATTCGACTAAGAGTACCGTCATGCAAGTTTGCTCCCAGGTTCCTCGGACCATTCGAGATCCTACAACAAATCAACCCTGTCGCCTATCAGCTTCGGCTGCCTCCTACCCTCAAGATCCGCAACTCCTTCCATGTATCCCTCCTGAAGCCAGTGGTCCTGAACTGCTACACCAAGACTCCTAGCCCTGTGGTTGTCGCCAGCGGCCCTTCAGACACCTTTGAGGTTCAAGAGATCCTGGACACCAAAAGAGTGAGAGGAAAGACTTTTTATTTGGTGGATTGGAAGGGATTTGGTCCTGAAGAGAGGTCTTGGGAGCCAAAGGAGAACCTCAATGCCCCTGCTCTTCTGAAAAAGTTTCTGCCTCGCTCTGGTCCCAAGAAGAGGGGGCGTAAGAGGGGGGATACTGTCATGTCCATGGCTGCGGGCTGTCAGCTCCGTTCTTCCCCTGACAGCCGCAGCCACGAGTCGGCAAGCGCTGGCCCCAGCCTCCTCCTCAGGAGAAGCCAGCGCTCGCGTCTACTCACCAATGCCGGATCCCGTAGGGATCCTGAACTTAGTTCGTTCCTGAACTTTGACCCGTGAGTACTCTGGACTATAAGAGGGGTCCAGCCCCCTAGTTCTATGCCTCAGCTTTGTTGTTGTATCCCTAGCCTGTCTTGCAAATGGCCCCCTAGTGTTTCCTGCTCCCAGTGTTTTCTGTTGCTGTTCCTGTATTCTGATCTAGTACCGTGCTTGCTGTAGCCATGCTGTGCTGTATTCTACGCCTGACCTGCTTCTCCACACCTGACGTCCACCTGCTGCCAAGTTCCTGCCTAGCCTTCCTTGCTACTGTCTGAGCTGCCACAGGTACCCTATACGAACTATAGACTCTGACCTGCGTCCTGTTGGCCAGCTGCCATACTGCCAAGGCGGTACGGCCCAGTGGGTCCACGAACCCCTCGTAACAACGTGTATTCCTACCCTAAGAGTATATTCACGTGTTGCAGCCATATTGCAGCTTTATTTAATTTTGTGAAAATTGCATCAAAATATGAACACATCCTAAACAAAATATGTGCCGGAGCGGGGTTTAGTTATAGTTTGCTTGTGTGGTGGGGGGGGGGGGGGGGGGGGACTTGGCTATAAGGCTAGAATTTTTGCATTAGGACAACATGCGCATCAATTTCAATGTTTCCATATCAGACATTTTGAAATGTTCGCAAGGTTGCGCACAACTTTTTTCTTCCCATAGTGTTATCTAGTCATTGTATGGTGGTATTATTCAGTGTTTGAATAATACCACCATACTGTGACTAGATAATACCACCATACACTGAATAATACCCCCATACTGTGACTAGATAATACAACCATACACTGAATAATACCACCACAGTGCCACACAGGCATCCTGTCCCAGCATCTTATAGGCTGCAGTCCTAATGTGGCCTGTAGCCTAGTGAATGGCAGAGCAGGGAGCTGATCCCTGCTCCACCTTAGTATTCAATTGTATCTGCGTCCTGAGGATGCAGATTCAATTAAATGTGACAGTTGCCCAGGGATCCGAGAAACAGGCCAACAATCCGGGGCTTGGGTGCTAGCGATGCCACTGGGTGTTAGTTTGTGACACTTTTTAAGGACATTTTTGTAGGACTGTTTTAATGGAGGATCATGTAAAAAAAGTAAACAAAAAAACAAAAACAAAACGTGATAAAAGTCTGTACATTAACATAGAGTCCAAACTGAAAAAAAAAGTCTTAAGTTGAAGAGCATACCATGCAGCTGCCGTGGAACCCCTGAGAAGAGGGGGCCCAGCTCAGACTAAGGCTGGAATTAAACATGCAGTTTTGTATGCAGTTTTTGAAGCCAAACCCATGAGCCCTCTATGCTCTATGTACGTCACTGCTAGGGGTGGAGATTTTCGAGTAAACATCATTTTGTTTCCCCTCCACCTACCACATAACTCAGTCACAAAACAATCTGCAACCTGATACCTTGGCCATAAAACTGAACTTTCTTTTTGAAAAGGAGCCACCTGACGTAGTCAGTGATCACTAAACGTCAGTGCAAATCACGGCTGTGTGTGTCAGGGGATGTCCAAGGGAAAGTTGTGAATAACCAGGAGCCCATACCAGCATTTTAGTGAAATGGTATTGTATTTTTTGCATTGGTCATATGAGTTGTCATACACTGGGGGAGATTTATCAATGACAGGTTTTTTGCAATTGTGAAATTACTGACAGTCGTTCATATGCAATTTCATGTGCATCCCCCCACCTACATAAATTAATATCCCCCCAACATTGCAATCGTATATTTCAATAATCACGTTGTGGGCCACAGATTCATAGAGATAGATAGATAGATGATAGATAGATAGATAGATAGATAGATAGATAGATAGATAGATAGATAGATAGATAGATAGATAGATAGATAGATAGATAGATAGATAGATAGATAGATAAGAAATAGATAGATAGATAGATAGATAGATAGATAGATAGATAGATAGATAGATAGATAGATAGATAGATAGATAGATAGATAGATAGATAGATAGATAGATAGATAGATCGATCGATAGATAGATAGATAGATAGATAGATAGATGATAGTCATACATGGCAACTCTACCGAAATGTCCAGGAGATTCCCAGAAATAGGAGAGATCTCTGGGACTCCCTTGAAGATGCAGGTAAATACCCTCACGTCCTCTTTAAACTATACTCTCTTCCGTAGTCCATTACTATAATTTTTTTTTAAACTTCTCTATGCCAACCACTTTTTCTCCCCACCCCTTCCCTACTGTGTCAATGCCAGGCTAGTGGTTTTGTCCTCTCTTTACCCTCCTCCATAACAGAGTACCTGTGCCCCCCACAGAGCTCCAGTCAAAGTTTGTGTCCTCCCTTTCCCCCAGAGAGCTGCTGCAAATTTCGTCTCCCCCATGCCGTTACTTCCTTACCCTTACAGGGGCCCTGCTGCTTTGTCTGCCTCTCCCCTTGTCTGCATCTCCCCTACCTCTTTGTTCCCTATCCAGAGACCCTGCTTCGTTGCATCTCCTTTCTGCCTCCCTACTTAGCCCCTGCCACCTTCCACAGAGGCTTGATCCCTGGTAGTTTGGACCAAACTGGTAGCCCAAACTACAGTACCATCAAGCCTCTATGTAAGGCTTACACATCAGATCAATTTACATGGAGGCACATTCACCACATACATGGACACGCTGACCACATAGTCACATTACATGCAAAATTTTTGGCCTCATGCCTCGCTCATTTATATAGGAAATGCCCCCAACTTACTGCATTCGAAACCCAAATAGTGCATGTCTTCCTTCAGCCCACCTTAAAATTAATAAAGACCCCTTAAACAAATACAGACACCAGACTTACATTAATAAAGACCCCCTAAATAAATACCGACCCCAGACCAGACTCCCGCCTTAAGCCGGCCATATATTAAGGGTATGTTCACACGGCTTATTTTCTGCCGTTTTCCGGGCGATAAACGGTCGACGGGCTGTTTTTTACGCGCCCGTTTCACAAAACGGCCGCGTAAAAAAAGGCAGCGAAAAAGAAGTGCATGTCACTTCTTGGGTCGTTTTTGGATCCGTTTTTCATGGACTCTATAGAAAAACAGCTACAAAAACGGCCGTTAAAAACTCAGTGAAAATCGCGACTTTGATTAAAAAAAACGCCTGAAAATCAGGAGCTGTTTTCACTTGAAAACAGCTCCATATTTTCACAAGTTTTTTGTCTTGTGTGTGCACCTCAGGGTATGTTCACAAACTTAACCAAAAACATCTGAAAATACGGAGCTGTTTTCAAGGGAAAACAGCTCCTGATTTTCATACGTTTTTTTAGCAACTTGCGTTTTTCGCTGCGTTTTTTGCAGCCGTTTTTGAAGCTGTTTTTCTATAGAGTCTGTGAAACACGGCTCCAAAAACATCCCAAGAAGTGACCTGCACTTCTTTTTCGCGGCCATTTTTCATATTGAAATCAATGGGCAGAAGTTTGGAGGTGTTCTGCTTTTCGATTTTTCGGCCGTTTGCGGCCCGAAAATGGCCGAAAATAGGCCGTGTGAACACACCCTTAAGATAACGATCGGCTGCAATGCATTTGTATAAACTATCCCACGGGCAAATTGCACAAGCCCCAGGAAGTCAGTTTTTTAAAACTCCCTGATCGACCAAAGCCACAAATAATCGGCCGATCATGTCACACACATGTAGTCTCAAAATTTTCCAACCTGGTTGATCATGTTATTGACCTATTTTATTTAATGTCTAAGGGCAGCTTTAATACAGACCCCCGACCTGAGTCCCCGATTAATACAGACCCCCTAAATAAATACAGACCCTAGACCAGACCCCCTAAATACAGACCTCAAACCAGACCCCTAAATAAATAAATATTTCCATTAATACAGACGCCAGACCAGATCCCCATAATACAGACCCCAGACCAGACTCCATAAATACAGACAACAGACCAGACCCCTAAATAAATACAGACCCACAGACCCCATTATTACAGAGCCCCACCCCATTAATACAGACCCCAGATCAGACTCTGTAAATACAGACCCCAGACCAGACTCCCTAAATAAACCCCAGACCCTATTATTACAGACACCCATAAATACAGACCCCCAGACCAGACTAGGAAAGGATGTCACATGAAGACACACACAAAGAAATGAATGGCCTCTTGCCTGACTGGGAGGCCAGCAGCAGGGGAGGAGGCGAAACAGAGGACACCAACTCTAAACTGGCGGGCCATGGAACGAGCGATGATGCGACGCACTGCATTTTTATTCTGGCACAGTTAGACGTCACCAGCACGGCCGCTCATTGGCTTACTTTAGTAGAGAAAACGGGCCTCGCAATGGGGCCTGTTCTTTCCACCAAAGTAAAAACATAGGTGGGTAGCAGCGACGCAGGGGCAAACGCAGGATTTTTAAAGGGGGGTTTCCAAACGCATACTTTGCAAGCCAAGTTATTTACGCTCCCGCTACCCTCTGGTTTTTACGCTACGAGTATTGGTTTGCACTTATTCACCAGCCTAGCATTTTATATTACAAGCTGTAATGAAAAAAAAGGATTATGCTAGTGGATATGTGCTGACCACTACCGGTAGTGTAAAAACCAGTGAATATCGTGCCACACTCAGCGCCCCACAATGCCCTATAGTGCCACAGTGTCTTTTCTAGAAAGTGGTACACGCTGCCCCCTGTAGTTAGTGCCACTGTGTCCCTTGGAGATAGTGCCACACACTGCCCCTTGATATTAGTGCCACAGTGCCCCCTGTAGACAGTGCCACAGTTCCCATGTAGAAGGTGCACATACCGCCCATGTAGGTAATGCCACACACCACCCATGTAGGTAGTGCCTCACAGTGCCCATGTAGGTAGTGTCTCAGTGTGCCCTGTACATAATGCCACAGTGTGCATGTAAGTAGTGTCACAGTTTCCCTTGTAGATAGTGCCCATGTAAGTAGCCCCACACACCACCCCCTTTAGATAGTGTCACACACCACCTTGTAGATAGCGGAACACACCCAACCCCTGTAGATAGCGCCACACACCCCTATAGATAGCGCCACACACCCACCCCATGTAGATGGCACCACACACCCACCCTCTATAGATAGTGCCACACACCCACCCCATGTAGATAGCGCCACACACCCACCCTCTGTAGATAGCCCCACACACCTACCCTCTGTAGATAGTGCCACACACCCACCCCCTGTAGATAGCGCTACACATCCCCTCTAGATAGTGGCACTCACCTGCCTCTGTTCCCATGTCGTCTTTTCCTCCAGCGTTGCAGGACTGGTCACCTGTGACCAGGCCTGCTCCAGCGGAACGACACAGCTGGTGCGATGACGTCATTGCGCCATCTGCCTCACAACAAAAGCAGGGAAAGGAACCGATTGTTCCCTTGCTTCGTTAGAGCCTTCAATTGTATCCGCCTCCTAAGGACGCGGATAGAATTGAGTCGCTGTCACAGGGGGCGTTTCCGTGCAACTGGAAACCCACCCCCCAGCGATGGGCCCCCTTTCCTTTATGATTTGGTCCGGGCCCCTGACTGCAGTACCGCCAATACTGCCCAGATAATGGCCCAGATCTGCACGTCTGATCTGAGGTCTGTATTATGGGCAGGAAGGCACAGAGTTTGTTACCCCTTTACCCTGTTCCCATCACTTGTAGGAGAAGAGGGCAGCATTATCCTCTAGATATTTCCTCCTTACTTGTATTTAATGGGTCTGTTCTGGGTCTGTTTTTAGAGGGTCTGTTTTAGGGGTTTGCATTTATTTAGGTGGTCTGTTATCTGTATTTAAGGGTTTGAAGTCTATTTATTTAGGGAGTCTGGTTTGGGGTCTGCATTTATTTAGCGGTCTGTATTTAGGAAGTCTGGTCTGGGGTTTATATTCCCTTCAGGGTGTGATGAAGGGGGGTTTTATGTACTATTTGTGAATCAAAGGCCATAGACTGTGGGACGTGTCCTGTATATAGAGACAGGGCATAAGGGAAAAAATGCTACTATGACTCAGATAGTAAATATACTGTATACAGTTTATACTTAACAGGAAATAGAAATCAAAAACACAAGATGGAAAAGGAAGAAAAAAAGTAAACTTCCTGCACTTGTGTTTTTGGCCACGCTGGATGCTGGTGTGATGGAGGCGGCAGCGGCTGAGGAGATAGGCCTGAACATGTTATGAGATGACTGCTACTTCCTCATTCACTTTCCTCCTGTCAGTGTAGGAATTACCCACGGGGTGGAGAGAAGCTCACAGATAATCTCCACCTTCCTCCACAGGAAGGATTTCTTCTCTGGATGCCAAGAAGAGCAGTTGTGTGTGCAGTGGTTCTTGTCACAAGTATCGTGGTACTACCAGTGGTCTGTGTCGCCTGCTCTGCCAACATACCCGCCTCAGAAAAAACAAGCATGAAGCCCGGGAGACCTTCCTGGAAAAAGCTGCCACCTGCAGGTAACTTGCTCCTTTATATTAATGTATAAGACATGCGGGGACTTTTAGTTCCCCCAAGAGATGAAGAAAGCTTGGTGGCTTTAGTTCTACGTTTAACCTATAACCAGTGGTTGTGATGAACGGTTCTACAGATGAAGCAGAGCCGAATTTGTCATTTCATTACTCCTTTAATACAGAGATGAGCTCTATGAGTTAAGATAATTCCATAGGATTAGCGTCAGTCCTATGTAAAATCCCCCAAAACATCATATGATATCACCCTGCTGTGCTACATTTGTACGTAGTGTTTATACGTGTATTTTGTATCCTGGCAGATTGTAATATTAAACACATGTGGCTAAAAACCTGTACAGACCTAATATTTCTCACAGCTGAGTCTCCGTTACAATTGCATCCAGTCTTGACAATCGTCTGTGAGCTAAAAACATCAGCAGCGCAAATCTCTCTCCTGTATCAGTGCAGGCAAAATTTATGTCAGGAGTCCAAACTTCCGCTCACAGAGGATTGTTTAGACTAGATACAAATGTAGCAAAGTCTCAGCTGTGGGAAGAAGATCTGTATGTTGTTTAAGCCTCTGTAAATTAAACAATGTTCTTATTTACTGACAGCAAACATAGATCTTGAAAATGTTTTAGAAAGTGAAATGTAAAGTAGATTAGAAAGTTGTAATACATTTTATTACACTGTGATTAAACGTTATTTACATTAATATGGAAAGTCCCTTTATGGTCACGGTCCCACACCGTGGATGTAACACAGCGAGTTTGCTGCTTTTTTTTTTCCAAACCAGGGATCATTTAGAACATTGAAGTCAGTGACGAACTATATTTAAGATTTTTTATTGATTAAAAAAAATCACTACATCAAATGTGACGGTACATAGATAGAAAGGAGAAAAAAAAAATATTTTTTATTAGATGCTGTGGCTTTAAATCTAATTTAAAGCCACATGTACCTCTTATGATGAATACTTTGTCTTAAATTAAAATGTAAATAAATCTGAAAATAAGATCTAAAAATTCACTGCCGACAATAAAAAATGTGGAAATTGTTTACTAATGATGCCATTAGACACAGCCTTATGATCTATAACACCACCACAAAAAAAAATGTTTGGTGGATTATATTCATCGGAGAGAATGATGTGGATTACTCTGGTAAAAAAAAAGATTGGCAGGTACATTAGATCTATATATAGGTCACCTGACTATCCTAAAATTTAGGTCAGTGACGTCACTTGTTTTTCCATTTTTTAATTGCTGTGACCCATTTATTCCGCGAGTGAAAACTGAGTCATGTATCTGCAATAATAAGTTTAGAATTATCCTTAGAAGACCTTGCCAGTTCTCCTTCATATACACTCATGAAGGGTGTAGACGGCAAAAAGCCACGATCTTGGTCAGGAATTTGAGTTGTCCCTGCTACATATTCCTATTAATCGTATAGGTCATGTACAGAAGTCTTCCAGTAGTATGGCTTCCTTTAGATTCTCCTATCGTTCCCATTATTAGTACACTATATGAGGGGTATGTCAATAAGACTCATAATAAGGGACACCTTGGTGGGGTCTCAGAGATAAGGCAATCACAAAAATAGTCTTTCATTTTGGTAGAGTTCCCCTTTAAATTTATTTAGTTAACTATTAAAGGGCATTTCTCCACTATGGCCACCATTACAGCACCTTTCCAAGTCTCCTGAAGGCCAAACATGTAGTGATTTGGGGATAGGCCAGTGTTATATTTTTTCTTTACTAAGCAGATTTTTGAACTGTGAGATCTAGATGAAAACTCCCCCAGCCTAATGTAAAGAATGATACTAATATCTTCTTCTTCCTGTGACAGACAAAGAAATTGTCGCTGAGGTAGCCAAGCAGCTGCGCTTGATCGGCGATAAATACAACATGAAGCAGAAAATTCTGAACGTTGTGACCAAGATTCTGAGTCCAGGAACCTGATGGTGTGTGACCACTTTGGATAAAAAAAGCAAAAAAAATGGGATAAAATGCTATATAAAAATATCAAAAAGGAATACAAGCTCTACAGGGAGGCACCTGAGGAGGCACGTGGTCACCCATTGGTCAAGTAGATAGGATGAGGACTACGTGCCACCATGATAAAAGCTGTTTTTATTTACAAGCCAATAAGTAAGGCATTACAGCGTTAATAATGAAGACTACTGGAGTGTATATAGAAGGAGCCTCGTCCATGGATCAAAAGTCACCTCTGTTATTAAACGTTTGTGAGGTTGTAGAGCAACGGCGGAATCGAAACTGTGGAGATCGCACTGGACTTTAGACTGGAGATTAACCATTAAACATCTACTACTGTACATTGTATTGAACTGTATATAGTCGCCGATACTGGTGGAATCTATAAAGAAAAATGATGACTACTGACTTGCATTTCAGCCTGCCATATGGATACAAGATGTAATCAAATATATATATGTAATTTATTTTATATAGTGTCAATGATTATATCGATGTTCTTAAAGGTAAACTCAACTGGAGTAACTGCATATATATATATATATATATATATATATATATATATATATATATATATATATAAAAGTTTCTTTATTCTGACCTTTCTTTGCAGAATCTGTTTGTTTCCCTCCTTTAAGCTTCCCCTTCCTGTCTGTTTTGCAGGGTGTTTTAGTTTAGGTTGCCTAGAAACTGTTTCACTTCCTGTCTGGGTGACCACCATTTGAGTACATGTAGATAAAAGAAATGGTAACAGGAAGTTTTGTGTACTTTACAACATGATGCTTTTCTATGTTGTATAAACTTGTTTTAAGTCCCTCGATACAAGGAAACACAAGGAATAATGACGATTTATTAGAGAACAAGGGGGAAGGTGCTATCTATGTACTGGGAGGGATGCCCGGGGAAATATTATGGAGGAAACCGAGATGGTCTAAGGTTAGAGGATGTTTACATGATAGTTTATACAGTGGTTTATATGTTGGTTGTGATATACTTAATTTATTAATACATTTCTACTTTAGTTACTATTATTAAAAGAATTTCTAATTTATTTTGTTAGTTCACTTTATGTTTTGCAATTTCTAAATTTTGTTTTGTATACTATTTAATAATGTTTCCATAATGTTTAAATAAAAAGCATTTAGTGGAAGTCCTTAAAATATGACTTATCCTTTTGTATGCCTTTCACATACACTCAAAAACATACTATATTATACCCCCTTCCCCAATATATACAGTAAAATGCATTAAATCCAATACCTGGTAGCCCAGAATTTCTGCTAATCTTGTTTTTGGCACAGAAGTATAATAGTTTTATATGACCAACCAATAAGCTAATTGGGAAAGAGGTTCCGGGAGTTGGGCAGGACATCAATATTAAAGTCCTGGAAGACCCCTTTAATGCAGCATTATTTGTAGCTGACAGGTGCCATATTATCAAATAGAGTTAGTACAGCAAAAAGTTGAGGGGATCGCGGCGCTCCTCCAAGACTATTATGAGGTGGTGAAGTGTAGATAGCCAACTGCACCCACTGTAGTCCCTTGGTACTAAATCCTTAGTACCTGGGACAAGGTGAGAGTCAGAAGGTGAAGAGAAAAAATTCAGCCGATACCCGTAATTACACTGCATTTTTTTCTCTTCATATTATCAAATACTTTTCATTAGAAAAGTACGTATATAGAATGTATTTGTAAATGGTGGGAAGGCTCCAGCAAAACAGCTAGAAATGAAATGTTAACATAAAATCTGCAACATTTGTTTGTTCTTCATGTTCCAGATGTTTTTGAAAATAATTTTGGATTATTAGATGCCGAAGTAAAATAATTTGCCCATGGAACAGGAATACACATAATTTTTTGGCCTTAGA
Source organism: Rhinoderma darwinii (assembly GCF_050947455.1). NCBI lineage: Eukaryota > Metazoa > Chordata > Amphibia > Anura > Rhinodermatidae > Rhinoderma > Rhinoderma darwinii. Next base: position 606,758,380 of record NC_134687.1, on the reverse strand, counting down.
GCCATATTGTACTACTTGAAGAGCCTTCAAAACAAACCTACAGCATAGTAAATGTCCCATATAGTGAGGTTTATTCATGAAAAACTTTACACTATTCTGAAGATTAGATTTACGAGACAAACCAGATAAAGATTGAGACTATGTCCCTCCTACCTCACAGAATAGCAGGCCATACGGTACCCACTATTTTGTCCATATGTGTTGGAAATATATCCAGATCTACAAGAAAGAAATTGTCAGACACCAGGGTTTATTATCCAAGTCAAAAATAGTCTAGTCAAAAAAAGATTAAAAAACAAACAAAAAAACAAACAGGGAACTAGAGGTCCAGGACTGGCAGCAGACAACATGGTCAGCAGCAGGGGTGGACATATAGCCTATGTGCCATATTCACCTGCACACGGGCTCAGAGGGCGTCATGAAATTAGATGTGATCAATAACAGGTAGATCCTGCATGTTGGGGACATGCAGCAGCAGTTTTCACCGAAGCCGTCAGCTCTGCTGTACTGCCGGATTCGGCTTTGATGATAAGATACATCTTCTATGTATACAGAATACATAGAAGCTGTCTCTCAAATAGTACAAAAAATTAAAATAATAACAATAACCTATTTAAAAAGTTGCATTAAATCACAATGCGTTGAATATAAATAAAAAAAGGTTACTTCAAAAAGGTGTACATTTCCTTTAACTGTCCCGGCCCACAAGTGATGTTAAAATAAACACCTTAGCTTCTCTACACCACCCGAGAAGTTATAATTAACCCTTTTACTCTTTTAGACTACCAGGGATGTCAACAAAATACAGATGTTACAAGAGACCCCGCTCTGTAACTTTACGAGTTGCTGTGGTTCCTAAACGCTTCCACTTTACAATAATATGACTCACAGGTGATGGTGGAACATCTAGGAGGGAAGAAATTTCAGGAACTGACATGTTACAATGGTGGCGTCCTATTACAGGACCACGCTGGAATTCAGTGATCTCTTTACAACGACCCGTTCTATCACAAATGTTTGTAAAGGCGACTGCATGGCGAGTGCTGGATTTTATACACCTGAGGGAATGGGACTGAATGATACACCTGAATTCAATGATTAAGAAGTGTGTCCCAATACTTTTGTCCATGTCCAGTTGTGTACATACAGTAAATATATAAAATACCATCTTGTTTCACAGAGAACAACTTAGTATCTCTAAAATAAAACTGAAGCTTACTCTTTATGGGGTTTTTTGGCTTTATAAAAAATAAGCGTAATCGTTGTATATACGGTATACATGTTCTGCAACTTTACAATATACGAGTGTTTCAAAGGATCACAATTTTCCAGATCTCAGTGAATGGAGCCAAAACTTGTTCTGATCATGTTAAAGTGACACAGATGCAGGACTCATTACAGTGTATCAGAGCAGCCGGGTTCCCACGGGTCGAATACGCGTCCCTCTGTTGACGTGTAGTCCGTCCGGCCTCCCGGGATGACGCTTCAGCCCATGTGACTGCTGCAGCCTGTGATAAGCTGCGGTCACATGGGATGAAACGTCACCCCAGGAGGGCGGCCTGGAAGAAGAACAGAAGATAGTGTCGCTATGACAACGCCCAGGTGGTAAGTATAAGCTTTTTTTTCTGATTTGCGATTTTTGCAACAGAATCGCTGCGATTCTGCCGCAAAATACTTGGCTATTTGTTGCAGGTTTTCCTTCTCCATTGAATTCAACGGGGAAAACCTGCAACATAAAGGCAACAAAAATGAAGCATAAATTGACATGATGCGTATTTAAAATCTGCATCGCAGTGTTTTTTCCGCAGCGTGGGCATGAGATTTTCTAAATCTCATACATTGCTGCTACTGTAAATGCTGCAGAATTACCGTACAGAATTCCGTTGCGGAAATTACGCAGCGTTTACGCTACATGGAAACCCGTCCTAAAAGAGCTGTGGATGTGTGAGAAGCACATAATCAGTATAGGGTTTCAGTGGACTTTTCCATTCATTAACAGCAAGCAGGGGTCTTCAAAAATGGTAAATAATATTGTATGTTTTTTTAGTTTATCTCTAGACGTCGCATTTTGCGATATTATTTCTTGACACGTGCTTCTACATTGCCTACTTTTATGTTATTATATGTCAGGAGCTGTTTGTATTGTTAATATAAAACAAAAATGGTGGAGAACTGAAACACAAAGAATTAGAACGTTTTAGAACATTTCATTATACAATATAAATGCTTCATTTACATAAAAGCAGAAAACCACTTTAACTCTACTAGGTTGAAAAACTCAGCTCTGCTACATCAGGATCTTACGTATACATCAAGGCAATGAATGAGGCAGAACTCGTGATCAAGCTAAATTGACATAAAAACGGAGAACTCTTGGCCAAATTAAAAAATACCTTTGGTATGTTCTTCTGTCAAGTTGTCACCCAATATGGCCACCATCCTAGATCCCACAGAAGCTGCCACCCAGCTTTCCTACGGTCCTGAATAACATATCTGCCCCATTCAGCATAAGCACAAGCACTGTGGCCCCTATAGTTATGCTTCGGCTATTCAGGAGTATAGGTGACAGCCCCTCAGGTAGCTGTAACGGCTTATTATTATTATTGGTTGTCACCCAGCTTTCCCAGAAACAGATATAGATGAAAAAAGACGGTGATGCAGGGACTTGTATTTCTACGTTCGTATGGATTTTGCAAAAGTGAAAGTGTCGGGGGATTTTTAGCCGCCGTGTGACTGCAGAGTCATTGTTTTCAGGTTATATATAGTTCTGTGTGTTTTCTGAATGTGCAGCTAAAAATAGTCCGCTGAACATGACCCTACAGGGCTGGATATAATGTTATTTATCATGTCATACGGGTGACATAAGTGACGCCATGCTATACTGGGTATTCCAACATTTCTGAGCCGTCTAATCATCCCCCCCATCAGTCAGGAGAGACTTTCCCCACGTCCAACCAGAAAGTGACTGATCGCATTACAAGACACCTACTAAACGCAATGGGTCATCCTTGTAATGTACGGCCTTATAGTACAAGAGCAGCTCTTTGTGAGGCCGTGTTCACATGGCGGACTTTTACACATATGACGACGCAGAAATACGCTTGAAAAACAGCTTCTTATTGATTTTAAACGGAAACCGACCGATTGTTCATACAGGGTTTTATTCACACTGGATTGACATTGTCATGTCACTTCTTCACGCAGTTTCCACGTGTATTCCGATGGGGCTTATCTGCATGTGGATCTGCCGCAGTTGAAACTGAAAATCCGCCGCAGAAATTTGAGGGTCAGTCTTGGATTTCGCAATCAAATCAGCTATGGATTTTTCAGAAGGAAAAATCCGTCGCCTGAACATCATCGCCTAAGGGTTTCGCCCTGTGTTATTTGCTTAAGGTGGAATTTCTAGTTGTAAGCATATTAACTACTAGATATTCTGTATTATTAGCCTGAGGCTTTATTCAGACGAACGGGAATTACGTCCGTGCAACGCGCGTGTTTTTCACGCGCGTTGCACGGACCTATATTAGTCTATTAGTCTATGGGGCCGTGCAGACATGTGCGTGATTTTTACTCAGCGTGAGTCCGCTGAAAAAAAGTCACGACATGTCCGTTCTTTGGGCATTTTGCGCGAATCACGCACCCATTGAAGTCAATGGGTGCGTGAAAACCACGCATGTCGCACGGAAGCACTTCCGTGCGAACAGCGTGATTCGAGCAACAGCTGTCAAAAGGATGAATGAAAACAGAAAAGCACCACGTGCTTTTCTGTTTACAAACATCCAAATGGAGTGTCATAATGATGGCGGCTGCGCGAAAAGCACGCAGCCGCGCATCATATGATGCTGACACACGGAGCTGTTAAGTGGCTTTTGCGCACGCTCGTGTGAATCCAGCCTAAAGGCCCTGTTCACATGGTTTTTTTAAAGGAAGAAAAAATGTGCTTCAGAATTCCTTCAGGAATTTTGAGGAAGATTTTGAAATGCCTGCGCTTTTCTTTCCCTGTTTTTTTCTGCGTTTTCTTGCCAGTGGCCATTGAATCTAATGCAAGGACTGAGGGCAAAAAACACAGTGAAAAACGCTCAGAAAGCGCCGCAGTTTTTTTTCTGCCTCCCACTGATTTTAATGGGAGGTCAGAGGCGGAAACCACGGCAACAAAAGAACATGCCGCTTTTTTTTCCTGCAATTGGCCAATAACCGCCTGGGAAAAAAACACCTCTGCCTCCCATTGAAATCAATGGGATGCGATTTCGGACGTTTTTTGGCGCTGATTCTGCCATGGTTTCCTTGTCAATACCAGCACCAAAAAATTATGCGTGAACTGACCCTTAGGTTAGCGATACACATTGCGGATTTGTTGCAGAATTTTCTGTAGAAAATCCTCAGTGAATCTTCAGCAAAATCCACACGTGTTAGGCTGGGTTCACATGACCATGTTACGTCCGTAATGTACGGAACGTAATTCGGCCGGAAGACCTGGACCGAGCACAGTGCAGGGAGCCGGGCTCCTAGCATCATAGTGATGTACGATGCTAGGAGTCCCTGCCTCTGCGTGGAACTACTGTCCCGTACTGTAATCATGATTACAGTACGGGACAGTTGTCCTGCAGCGAGGCAGGGACTCCTAGCATTGTACATCACTGCACTGTGTTCGGTCCGGGTCTTCCGGCCGAATTACGTTCCGTACATTACGGACGTAACATGGTCGTGTGAACCCAGCCTTACATGTGGATATTGCTGCAGATTTTGATGCAGATTTACAGCTGATTTCAACCCTTCTACATTGAAAAGGCTGAAACCCCCTGTGAAGATCCGCAACAGAATGAGCATGCTTTGAAAATCTGCAGCAAACTCTGATATCTGTTTGTTTAAATCTCATCCACGTGGAAAATCCGCATTGAAAATCTGCAGCATTTCCGTCCTGTGTGCAGGGAGCCTAACAGAGACTGATCCTAAACAGGGGATCCCTTCATACCCTAATAGGGAAGTGGATCTCAAACGTTGTGTTTTCAGGGGTTCCCTGACTTTTGTCTTAGTAATATCGTAAAGGGCACCCCCTACCTATGACCGCTTATGGAAGCACTCTACACCGTGTTCCAAATTATTATGCACATTGGATTTAAGTGTCATAAACATTTAATTATTAGTTTTTCAATGAAACTCATGGATGGTATTGTGTCTTAGGCTGGGTTCACACGACCTATTTTCAGGCGTAAACGAGGCGTATTATGCCTCGATTTACGCCTGAAAATACGGCTCCAATACGTCGGCAAACATCTGCCCATTCATTTGAATTGGTTTGCCGACGTACTGTGCCGACGACCTGTAATTTACGCGTCGTCCTTTGACAGCTGTCAAACGACGACGCGTAAAATGACTGCCTCGTCAAAGAAGTGCAGGACACTTGTTTGGACGTTTTTGGAGCCGTTTTCTGATAGACTCCAATGAAAACAGCTCCAAAAACGGACGTAAAAAACGCTGCGAAAACGTTGGAACTTCAAGTCCCCTAGTGGGACTTGAGAAAAAGTGTAAAAAAAGTATAAAAAAGTGTAAAAAAAAGTGCAAATAATAAAAGTTTGAAAACAGTAAAAGTTTCAAGTAATCAAATAAAACACAATCCCCCTTTTACTCTTATCAAGTACTTTATTATTGAAAAATAATAATAAACCATATGTATTTGGTATCGCCACGACCGTAACGACCTGAGGTATCAAAATATTGTATTATTTATTGCACGCGGTGAACAGCGTAAAAAAACCCGTAAAAAACGTTAACAGAGTTTCTGTTTTTTGGTCACTTTGCCCTACAAATATTAGAATAAAAAGTGATCAAAAAGTCGCACGTATCCAAAAATGGTACCTATAAAAACTATAGCTCGTCCCGCAAAAAACAAGCCCTCATACACCTCCGTCAACAAAAAAATTAAAAAGTTATGGCTCTCACAACTTGGCGACAGAAAAAATACATTCTTTTTACAAAAGTAATTTTATTGTGCAAAAAGTTGTAAAACATGAAAAAGTTCTATAAATTAGGTATCGACAGAATCGTACTGATCCACAGAATAAAGGTAACATGTAGTTTATAACGCATGGTGAACGCTGTATAAAAAAAAAACGAAAAAAGCTGTGCCAGAATTGCGTTTTTTTGTTTACCTGGCATCCCAAAAAATAGGATAAAAGGTTATCAAAAAGTCGCATGTACCCCAAAATGGTACCAATAATAACTACAGCTCGTCCCGCAACAAACCAGCCCTCATACCACTACGTCTATGAAAAATAAAATTAGTTATGGTTCCAATAAGTCAGGAAATAAAAAATATGCAGTTGTGCCCGAGGGGAACATTTCTTCTGTTTGAAGAGGCGATTTTTCAAGGACCTAAAATTAGGGAACCAGGAAAGGGAGGGCCCAAACATATCCGCTGGAAGCGACGGTGCCCGTATTATACCAGGACAACACTTTCCCAGCAAAATTCCCCAAACTACAAAGGCGCGGAGTGTGGATCAAAAGGGGGATAAGAAAGGACGCCATTTATCAGTGCGACACCGGCCTGTGCAGAAAGGATTGCTTCACAGCGTAACACACATCTATGGATTATTTTATTGTTTTTTTTTTACCCCATTATTATACCACCTGACTATGCCCCTTATATACTCCGCCCGGCTTACATATGCCCTACATTATAAACGGAAACACCAGTAAGACTCCAAACAAAACTACTACCAAGCAAAATCCACGCTCCAAAAGCCAAATGGCATTTCCTCCCATCTGAACCCTACAGCGTGCCCAAACAGCAGTTTCCTTCCACATATATGGCATCGTCATACCCGGGAGAACCCTTTTAGCAATTTTTGGGGTGTGTGTCTCCAGTGGCATAAGCTGGGCACGACATATTTGCCACTGAATGGCATATCTAGGGAAAAATATAAATTTTTAATTTGCACCATCCACAGCGCATTCATTTATGGAAAAGATCTGTGGGGTGAAAATGCTCACTACACCCCTTAATAAATGCCTTGAGGGGTACAGTTTCCATAATGGGGTCACTTCCCAGGGGTTTATTTTTATTATTTCACATCTGAGCCTCTGCAGTTGTGAACCAATACTTTGTAAATCGCCAAATTAGGCCTCAATTTTACATGGTACGCTTTCACTCCTGAGCCTGGTCGACTGTCCAGGCAAGAGATTAGGGCCACATGTAGGGTGTTTCTAAAACCAGGAAACCCAGCATAATAATTAGAGAGCTGTCTTGTTATGGTGGCACAAGCCGGGCACCACATATTGTCCACATATCTGTGGAAAAAATCCCATTTTCACTCTGCAACATCGAGTTCACACTAATTTCTACAAAACACCTGCAGGGTTAACATGCTCACTACACCCGTAGGTAAATGCATTGAGGGGTGTAGTTTCCAAAATGGGGTCACTTCTGGGGGGTTTCCACTGTTTTGGGCCCACAGGCGCCCAGAAACCAATCCAGAAACATCTGCACTCCAAATGGCGGTCCTTCCCTTCTGAGCCCTGCCATGTGCCCAAACAGCAGTTTATGACCACATATGGGGTATTGCCGTACTCGGTAGAAATTGCTTTACAAATGTTGGGTTCTTTTTTTCCTTTATTTGTTGCGAAAATGAAAAAATTTGCGCTAAAGCTACGTCTTATTGAAGAAAAAGGATTGTTTTTATTTTCACTGCCCAATTCTAATAAATTCTATGAAACATCTGTGGGGTCAAATTGCTTACTACACCCCTAGATGAATTCCTCAAGAGGTGTAGTTTCCTAAATGGTGTCACTTTTTGGGCGTTTTCATTGTTTTTTCCCCTCAGGGGCTTTGCAAATGTGACATGGCCGCCGCAAACCATTCCTGCTCAATGTGATCTCCAAAAGCCAAATAGCGCTCTTTCCCTTCTAAGCCAAGCCGTGTCTCCAAACAGCCGTTTATTACCACATGTGGGGCATTGTTTTACTCGGGAGAAATTGCTTTACAAATTTTGTGGTGCTTTTTCTCCTTCAGTCCTTGTGGAAATGAGTAAAAATAAGCTAAACCTACATTTTCTTTGAAAAAATGTTGATTTTTATTTTCAGGGCCTACTTCCAATAATTTCTGCAAAAAACCTGTGGGGTCAAAGAGCTCACTATACCCCTAGATAATTTCCTCAATGGGTGTAGTCTCCAAAATGGGGTCACTTGTGGGGGGTTTCCACTGTTTTGTCTCCTCAGGGACTTCGTAAATGTGACCTGGCCTCCGCAAACCATTCCTGCTAAACTTGAGCTCCAAAAGCCAAATAGCGCTCTTTCCCTTCTCAGCCCTGCCGTGTCTCCAAACAACCGTTTATTACCACATTGTTTTACTCGGGAGAGATTGGTTTACAAATTTTACGGTGCTTTTTCTCCTTCAGTCCTTGTGGAAATGAGAAAAAATTAGCTAAACCTAAATTTTCTTTGAAAAAATTTAGATTGTCATTTTCAGGGCCTATTTCCAATAATTTATGCAAAAAACCTGTTGGGTCAAAACGCTCACTATACCCCTAGATAATTTCCTCAATGGGCGTAGTTTCCAAAATGGGGTCACCTGTGGGGGGTTTCCACTGTTTTGTCCCCTCAGGAGCTTTGTAAATGTGACATGGCCTCCACAAACCATTCCTGCTAAACTTGAGCTCCAAAAGCCAAATAGCGCTCTTTCCCTTCTCAGCCTCGCTGTGTCTCCAAACAACCGGTTATTACCACATGTGGGGTATTGTTTTACTCGGGAGAAATTGCTTTACAAATTTTACGGTGCTTTTTCTCCTTTAGTCTTTGTGAAAATGAGAAAAAAAATCGCTAAACCTACATTTTCTTTGAAGAAATGTTGATTTTAATTTTCACGGCCTACTTCTAATAATTTCTGTAAAAAAGCTGTGCGGTCAAAATGCTCACTGTACCCCTAGATAATTTCCTTGAGGTGTGTAGTTTCCCAGATGGGGTCACTTTTGGGGGATTTTGACTGTTTTGGCACCGCAAGAGCCCTTCAAACCTGACATGGTGCCTAAAATTTATTCTAACAAAAATAAGGCCCCAAAATCCACCAGGTGCTCCTTTGCTTCGGAGGCCGGTGCTTCAGTCCATTAGCACGCTACGGCTACATGTGGGATATTTCCTAAAACTGCAGAAACTGGGCAACAAATATTGAGTTGCATTTCTCTGGTAAAACCTTCTGTGTTATAAAAAAAATTGTACTAAAAATTTATTTCTGCAAAAAAATATGAAATTTGTAAAATTCACCTCTACATTGCTTTAATTCCTGTGAAATGTGTAAAGGGTTAAGACATTTTCTAAATGCTGTTTTGAATACTTTGAGGGGTGAAGTTTTTAAAATGGGGTGACTTTTTGGGGGTTTCTAATATATAAGGCCCTCAAAGCCACTTCACAACTGAACTGACCCCTGTAAAAATGGCCTTTTGAAATTTTCTTGAAAATGTGAGAAATTGCTGCTAAAGTTCTAAGCCTTGTGAGGTCATAGAAAAATAAAAGGATGTTCAAAAAACGATGCCAATCTAAAGTAGACATATGGGTGATGTTAATTAGCAACAATTTTGGGTGGTATAACTGCCTGTCTTACAAGCAGATACATTTAAATTGAGAAAAATGCTAATTTTTGCAATTTTTCGCTAAATTTTGGTGTTTTTCACAATTAAATACTGAACATATCGAGCAAATTTTGCCAGTAACATAAAGTCCAATGTGTCACGAGAAAACAATCTCAGAATCGCTTGGATAGGTGAAAGCATTCCGGAGTTATTACCACATAAAGTGACACATGTCAGATTTGAAAAATGAGGCTCGGTCAGGAAGGTCAAAAGTGGCTAAAGAGGGAAGGGGTTAATGGGAAAAAATGGTGTTTATGTCGCCGCATTCTGAGAGCCATAACTTTTTTATTTTTCCCTCGATGTAGCCATATGAGGGTTTGTCTTTTTGCTGGATGAGTCAGTAGAAACTTTTTTTAAAAAAAACAAAAAAACACTTTTGCAAAATAGACCTTACCATGAAAGGGCATGGATGGCCTTTGTAAGGGCCCCTGGGTGCTGTGGCAGCCCAAAGACGCCCTGCAATGGGGTTGCAAGATGCCAACTGACAGAGTGAGCCTCCTCGGCATCCAAGGGCTATTGGCCTCTGCATCAAAGGCCTTAAACATAAAGGATCAAAGATTTCTCTGATCCTGGGAGTTAAAACGGGAGCCCGGCTCCAGTGACGTCAGTTTGCCTTGAAGGGTTTTCCAAATTAGGTAGGAGGAATGAAAAAAATAAAAAGAGCCATTACAGATCCCCTTTGTTACAGTGCCGCTGCTACGTTCCTCCCCGCCACTGTTTATTGACATATCTGCAGTGATAACGTGCCCGTATACCCACGTGATCGCTGCAGCCAAGCACTGGCCTCAGCGATCCTGTGCCGTATACCCACTGGGACCAGTGATTGGCTGCAGTGATCATGTGAGTATAAAAGCACATCACCGCTGCAGATATGTCAATACACAGCGGCGGGGAGGACCAGAGAGGTGGCGCTTGATAACAGGTGGATCCTGGTACGAAATTTTGCAGTATGGGGTTAAAAGAGGTTTACCCATTAAAAAAAAAACAAAAAAACACAATCACCAGTAAGTACAAGACTCTAAATTGTCCACTTCAGTCGAGGTGTTGAACAATTCTATACAGCCCTTTCTTAGTTTTGTCCGTTTCTAGAAAAGCTGGGTGACTATCACTATGGCTACAATACCCTGGTGGTCACCCAGCTCTCAGGCATCTAAAAGACAAAGCTGCCTAGTTATGAAGCGAAGCGACCCATACAACCTTCTAAAGGGTTTGTCTTTGACTAGAAAAACATGGCTGTTTTCTTTCAAAAACAGTGCCACTCCTGTTTATGGGTTGTGTCTGGTATTGCAGCTCTCTTCCATTGAACTGAATAAAGCTGAGCTACACCCATAGACAGATGTGGCGTTGTTTTTGGAAAAATATAGCCATGTTTTTCTATTCCTGGACAATCCCTTTAAGGACCCCTGACTTAAATTGAGGATCGGACATGCTGACTTTTCCTATCCAATCCTATTGTTGTCCCAGAGATAAGTGACGCTAGAAATGTCTTGCAGCCACTCACCCCCTCCCTCTTGAACATGACCATTTGGTCGAAATGAGTGAGAATGGAAAGGGGTTGTTTGTTTGGAGAACCACTTTGCACAAAACTGGTCCTTTTATAAGCTGATCTGGGGAGGGGATAGTGGTCCTCCTTCTGGGGGAGTCCTAATTTTCTCTTTAGTGACACTGCAGGGGAAGTCCACCATAGGTAGGTTGTCCTATCTGGCTAATAGAGGAGCAACCTTTGTGGGGGACCACACGCTTTTTCGTCCATGTGCCTTAATATGGCATATGGATAAGGGTTCAAATCTCGGTTGTCTAACCCAGATAAACACTTTAATGGGGGATCTGTGGCTGTGATCATTTGTGTGAATGGATCACACGATTATGCCCAAAAGAGCCAGTATGCTAACAAAGATACCCATGATCTTTCACACCAGAACCCTACTCTGCTGATGAGGCCTAAAAAGGTGAAACAGATCTGTCCATAAATGGCAATGTGTCTTTACTGAGCAGATAAACAAAGAAAGGGGAATTTCCATTCTAATGAAAGTCTATGTCTCTGAATGATACAATGAATAAGGCAAACACAAAAATAATACAGGGTTATAATAACTGATCCTCAGACCCTATATGGAGAGACTGAGTCATGGCGTGACACCATCAAATAAACAGATCAGCAGTATAACTGGTCTGTCAGGTCTTATCAAAACAGGAGCCTGATACAAAGTAACATTGAAAGCTAGAAACAAATGTATCTTGCTTTAAAGGAGTATTCTAAAAAAAAATATATTATTTGTCCTTTGGAAAAAAGCTGATGGCCCTCTGCTGGAAACCCCAGCGATCAACTGTAATCTGCAGAGAAACCTATTAGCAAGTGTTCTGTTTCCCTGCAGCACCACCACAGGAGAAATGAAGCATGACACAATTACCATTAAAATCAATAGACTATTTGTGTAATGCATGGATCGGTCTAATCTTCCAGGGAGAGTAGCTGCTCTTTACTCTGACTAACTGATGGAGGACCCAAATGAAGAACCCCTTGAGGATTCACTAATATGGTATTCAAAAATGTATTTTCTAACCAGACTTCCTCTAATATTAGGTGGTGCGTGATGCCCCGGCCTCCTCTATGGAGCCCGTTCTTGAGGTGATAGAGGCAACTTCTCCTTTCATTATGTCTGTTCCTCTTCCACAATAACGTGTGAACCTGGTGACCCATCAGCAATGGTCAAAATGTTCTATCTCCCGGGTTGTTGTCGACTTTACAATATTCTCAAAATAATTTCATTAACCAATTCCAGGATATTACTGGCCTTCAGGACCAGACAGAGTTTACCTGTTTTAGTACATATTACTTTAAAGGAAATGTACCACCTTATTCTTTTTATTAACCCCTTAATACGAAGGTATTTAACCCCTTAATGACCAGGCCATTTTGCACGTTAATGACCAAGGATTATTTTTTGTTTTTTCGCTGTTGCATTCTAAGAGTCGTAACTTTTTTTTTCATTCCGTCGACATAGCTGTATAAGGACTTGTTTTTTGGCATGGCCTAATAGGCATTTGCTGAAGGCAGACATGGGGGCCTTTGTTAGGCCCCCAGCTGCCATGGAATCCCAATTACGCCCCGCAATTTTTTTGCGGGGGCGCCGATGGGGGTGACAGAGGGAGCTCCCTCCCTCTGTCAAACACATTAGATGCCGCTGTCGCTATTGACAGTGGCATCTAATGGGTTAAACTGCCGGAATCGGAGCGCGTTTCGATTCCGGCAGTTGGGGCAGGAGCCAGGCTGTGTATAACAGCTGTGCTCCTGCCCCTGATCGCGTGGGTACACTGGCAGTACCCTCCCGATCAGAGCGACGGATACACCTGTCGCTATGCGGGAACTAACACCTGCTTGCAATGAATATATCCGTTGCTCGTCATTAAGGGGTTAAAATCTTAAAGGGGTTTTCTGAGTTAGAATGTGTATGTGTCAATGTTTGTAACTTATGAATGTAAATACATTTGTAATGTACTTACATTTTCCAAATTGGCCCCGTTTCCAGATGCTGCTGTGGGGTACATGACGGGTGACGTCACTCTGGCCGCTGCGTTACCCCGCAGCAGCATCTGGAAACGGGGCCAGTTTGGAAAATGTAAGTACATTACAAATGTATTTACATTCATAAGTTACAAACATTGACACATACACATTCTAACTCAGAAAACCCCTTTAAGCAATTTTTTAAGTTTTTCCATCGTTGTATTCAAAGAGCTATAACTTTTTGATTTTTGCATTGGCATAGCTGTATAAGGTCTTGTTTATTGCGGGACAAGTTTTATTTTTTAATAGCACGATTTTGGGCTACATATAATTTATTGATTAACTTTTATTAACTTTCTTAGAGGGATAATAAGAAATAAACTGAAATGTCGCCACTTTTTTGTCTTAAATTTATGCCGCTTACCATGTGGTATAAATAACATAATAACTCTATTCAGCGGGTCGTTACGATTGTGGCAAAAGCACATTTATATTGTTTTTTTATGTTTTACTACTTTTACACAGTAAACACTTCTTTTTTCTAAATTATCAGTTTTTGTGTCTCCATATTTGAAGAGCCATAATTTTTTTATTTTTCCGCCGATGCAGTTGTATGAGGGTTTTTTTTTGCGGGACGACTTGTAGTTTTTATTGGTACCATTTTGGGGTACATGCAACTTTTTGATCAATTTTTATTAAAAAAAATTGAAAGCAGAATGAACAAAAAACAGCAATTCTGGCATTGTTTTTTTATTTTATTTTTTACGGCGTTCACCATGCAGGTTAAATAATGCAACCGTTTTATAGTTGGGGTCATTACGGACACGGCGATACCAAATATGTGTAACTTTTCACTTTTTTCATAATAAAGTATTTGGAAGGGGAAAAAGTGAGTTTTTCATTTTTATTTTACTTGGGATGTTTATTTATTTCTTACAAACTTAATTAAACTTTTTTTTAGTCCCACTAGGGGGCTTCTGTATTGCAGTGTATTGTGCCTGTCAGTGTAAAACTGACAGGCATCTGTTAAGCCATGCCTCTGGCATTGCCTAACAGGCTATTACTAAAGGCAGACCTGGGGGCCTTTGTTAGGCCCCCTGGCTGCCAAAGAAACCATCCGCAGCATGCAATTTCATTGCGGGATGCCGATGGGGTGAGAGAGGGGTTAAATATGATCGGAGACCACTGCAAGTGGTCTCCGATCGATGCCCTGAAGCCCGAGGCTGTTAGCAACAGCACAATCTTCAGCAGCACCCCGCCTAATGCGGGAAAACTTCTTCTGAAGCGCCGACGTGAAAAGGTGTCCCTTCAGAAGAACTACCCCTAACGGCCGACGTAAAAAGACTATACGCCTGTCGTTGAGGGGTTAAAGGGGTTTTCCAGCCACTAAAAATTCATGGCTTATCCTCAGGATAGGCCTTTAATAACTGATGGGTCGGGATCAGCTGTTTTGAAGGAGCCGCAGCACTCTTACGAGAGCTGCTTCTCCATTAATTCTTCTTTCTCACTGTGAATGGTCAACACGCATTTAGTGGTGATTCACAGGTATTGCAGCCTTTTCTCCTATTCACTTCAATGGGAGAAGGCTGCAATACCTGTGAATCGCCTCTAAATATGTGTCGACCATTCACAGTTAGCAAGAAGAAGTAATGGAGAAGCAACGCTCATGCGAGCGCTGTTGTCCCTTCAAAATAGGTGATCGGCAGGGGGTCCCGAAAGTCGGACCCCGACCCATCAGCTATTGCTGGCCTATCCTGAGGATAGGCCATAGATTTTTAGTGGCTGGAAAACCCCTTTGTATAAATACCAACTGAAACAAGCTCTTTTTCTAACACGTTTTATTATTATTGTTTTTATTATTTTCTTTACTTGATGCCATTTTATCTGAATTATGAACAGCAGTTCCACAGATTTTCTTTACAGCAGCCACCGGAACAACTCAGAAAATGAAGTTGATTTCTATAGGAGAGTGTAGTGGGCATGCTCTGTGACATGTGTAGAGGTCACTGTGGAGGGAGGAGGAGCTTAGTTATCTCTATCTCCATCACCATTTCTTAATAGTGGATCCTGTGTTTATAATAGAGGTGTCACCTTTCATTATAATCCTGCCCTCTGATGATAAAGAATATGGCAGACCTTGCCCCCAGTGTATACACACGAGCTGAAAAGTAACATGTAGTGTCCAATTGTATGGGCTCACTGGTCAGTGTGTAAACTGCAATATTTGTTTTTAGTAATATATTTGACATAAAAAGTTGATCTAGGTTTTCTAAAATTTGTAATTTGATGGCCTATGCTTTCGATATGCCATCATGTATGATTGGTGAGGGTATGGCTCCCAGGACCGCCACCAATAGGCAAAACCAAGTGTTCCCAGCACTCACTGGAGCGCTTCAGATCATTGTTTATCAAGGCACAGCACCATACATATGAGTGAGGTTGTGCCTGGTACTGCAATGTCATTCACTTGAATAGGCTAAGATGCAGCACCAGGAGCAGCAATTTAGGGGGAGGTGTTACATTTATTTTACAGAACTCAATCCATAAGCAGTTATAAGGGACTGTTCAATTTGGACAATTGTGAATCCCCTAAAAACAAGCTGTTCTTCGTTCTGTGATGAATGGGGAGGGGGAACCCAAGAAAGTCTACAGGCTGTGCAGTTTGTCATCCCACACAACTATTCAATATCTCACAATATTGTCACTCCGAAATATCATTGGAAACCATCATAACGTCACAGAGACCGATTAAGGAAGTTAAAATAGGAAATTAGAAACTAAGTACAAGAAGACTTTGTGGGGACTGTCCCCAAATATGAAGAATCTGCATAACTAGAGGGATTAGCCGTTCAGTTGTCTGGGAAAGCTGGGAGTGTTGTAATGGCGGTCCGTATTAGTTGACAAAAGGAATATTTACTGGGGATATTTTTGCGTTTAGGATGAAAATTGTGGTTTCTGGGTTGATTGATGTACACACACTTCATGTTTCAAATTTTTATACAGTAGTCACATAGAATCTGAAAACAAGTGTCACACGTGTCCTGACTATGACATACAAACACACATTACAAACCTCGCTTACATAAACAAGACAGAAGGAAGTGAGAGGAAAACACGTCAGAGAAGAATAATGAGGTGTGTCCTTAATCATCAGCACACATCAGACACTTACTGTACAACACAAGACGATGATAAACAGACAGACAGACAAGAAATAGATACAGAGTCGCATCTTCCATGAGGCGATGTGAGCCTCTCGCCTCAGGCGGCGGGCCTGCTGCCTCTCTGAAGGGGGCAGAGGCGCAAATGAAAAAACCGCCGCGACCACCTCCTGCACTATAATTGTATCTGTGTCTATACGACGCAGATATAAATAACCCCTTCACGACAGCCATACGACTATATATGTTCCAAATGCCGTTGCAGCGTGCAGTTGTCAAGTATATAAACGTTGGCAGCCTGGAACAGGGTTTAATGTGTGCAGTAATGCTTCTGTCTGCCGGCTTACTCCACAAATACTGGCACCTCTCCCCCTTAGTTTTATCAAACAGCCATGTGTTTTATCACTGTTAGGGTATGTTCATACGGCAGCGTCCGTAACGGCCGAAATTACGGGGCTGTTTCCAGGAGAATACAGCCTCGTCATTTCAGCCGTAACGGCATGTGCAGGCGCTTGAACGCCGCGTCCATTCCGGACGTAACTGGAGCTGGTTTTCCAAGGAAAACGGCTCTATTTACGTCTGAAGAAGTGACATGAAACTTCTTTGGCGCGGGCGTCTATTTACGCGACGTCTTTTGACAGCGACGCGTAAATATACGCCTCGTGTGAACAGACAAACGTCAGTCCATTGCTTTCAATGGGCAGATGTTTGTCAACGCTTTCAAGCCGTAATTTCGGACGTAATTCGGGGGTTAAAACGCCCGAATTACGTCCGTAAATAGGCCGTGTGAACATACCCTTAGGGGGAGAAGTACAGCGCTGCACTTTAATGTCTGCCAGCTCTCTACCCAATGCAGTTCCCAGTCAGAGCATCACAAGCGCTCTGGCTGGGAGACTCCTGTCTTGGGAAAGTCCTTGATGTCATTGTCCGTGTATGGACAGTGACATTTGGGGCTTTGAGATGCCGAAATACACTCTCCCTGTAGATATCGCCACTTACCTTCCCCTTCCCGCTGTAGATAGCATGCCACCCCCCTGTAGATAGCGCCACTGAAGCCTTCTCTAAGAGTGGAATCCCCGGCCAGAGCATTGCCGACGCTTTGGCCGGGGATTGTGCTTCTAGAGAGAGCCCCTGACATAACTGTCCAAATATGGACAATGATGTCAGGGACTCCACCGAGAGCAGAATCCCGGGCCAGAGCTTCCATATAGGGACAGTGACATCAGGTCCTCCCTCTTTCACATTTTTAGTCATTTTTCTGCTCATTATAAAAATGTAAAACACAGAATTAATTAAACTAATCTAGAAAATGAAAGCCTCATAAGTCTTGTAAAAAGCAAAGTAAAAATAGATATGATATTCAAAGCAGTTGCAAAGATATTTTCATTTAAAGAAGTGCATATCAGATATGGAAAATTTGACCTGGACTCAGGGTCATCACTGACCCTTGATCATGAAGAGGTTAAACGGATCACTAGCGCATGGCAGGGCAAGGAACATTAGTTCCTTGCCCTGCCATTCATCGATTTTCAATGAGGCCGATAGCGCGATGATGTCACTTGCGTCGTTAAGCTCCAGCAGACCTGGTCAGAAAAGAGCAGGCCTGCGTTGCTAGAGATCCGTGCGGGAACAAGATCAGGTGAGTATATAAAGTTTCTTTTATTTTTCAGTTAACAGTGTGAGTGGCATTATCTACAAGGGGCACTATCCACAGGGGGCTCTATGTGGAGTGGGATATACCTACAGGGAGCTCTAGGAGGTGCACTATCTACAGGGGGCCCTATATACAGGGGACACTCTGGGAGCTGTATTTACAGGAGGCGCTATGGGGGGCACTATCTACAGGGGTATCTATGTAGGCCACTATTTACAGGGGGCTCTTTGGGGAGCAGTATATACAGGAGACTCTATGGGAGCATTATCTACAGGAGGCTCTATAGGGAGAACTATGTATGATGGGAACTACCTACAGGGGCTCTATGAGGGGCACTGTCTATAAGGGGTCTCTATGAGGTGTACTGTTTGCAGGGGGTTCTATGAGGGGCACTATATACAGGGGGCTCTATGTTGGGCACAATTTATAGGGGCCACTATCTACAGGAGTCAGTGTGTGTGTGTGTGTGTGTGTGTGTGTGTGTGTGTATGTGACAGTGTATGGTGCTATTATAATCAGGGACACAGTGTATGGTGCTGTTATATTCAGAAGCTCAGTGTATAGTGCTATTGTGTTTGTAAAGTGGGAAGCTGAAGACATCTGAATGGCACACTGCAGAAATGGGCCATGGACAGGAGAAATCATCATAGAGGTCTGGACACAATGGAGAAGAAAAGAGGAAAAAGAACGACTAAAATCTGAAAAGATGTCACCTGTGAGTCATTTAATGTAAATGTTTATTCTGCCTTTAATCAGCACTGTAGTCACTGTATGATCTGCAGTGAGATGATGGGTGGCATGATCTTTTTTTGTGAAACAGCAACTACCAGCAAATCCTTACCATTGTTCGGGCCATGCTGGGAGCTGTAGTTATACACCACACAAACCTACAGATGTAATCGTATTTACCTTGACTTTTAACACATTAAGGCCCCATGCCCACTTCAGTTTTTTCCTTCAGGGTGCTAGCCGTTTTTCTGACGGCTAGCACACTGACCCATTCATTTCAATGGGGCCATGCACACTTCAGTTTTTTTTGACGGTCCCATTGCTCCGTTCCGATCCAAAGTAGAGCATGTCCTACTTTGGTCCGGGATTCCGTGACCCCGAGGCCCATGCACGTCAATGGGGCCGTCAAAAAAATTGAAGGCACACGGAAGGCATCCATGTGCCGTCCGTGTGTGACGGGGCCGTTGCCTAGCAACGGCCGGGCGGGCAGAAAAACATAACAGAAATATTACACTAATCGGCAGCCACTTGTCTCTATCAATCACGGATAGAGAAAAGAGGCTGCTGATTAAAAATAAAATAAAAATCAGTTCATACTTACCCGGTCGTTGTCTTGGTGACGAGTCCCTCTTCTTCCTCCAGTCCGACCTTCCAGAATGACGCGGCGGCTTGTGATTCACAGTGAGAAAGAAGCGTCATCCCTGGAGGCCGGCCTTCTGACGTCATCCTGACGTGTGTGACCGCCACTACAGCCTGTGATTGGCTGCAGTGGTGACATGGATGAAACGTCATCGCTGGAGGCCGTACAGGAGGAAAGTAAGTATGAAATATTTTTTTTTTTTTTTTAAATTACATTAAAATTGTATTTTCCGAGCGCCGAGCATGGTACTGTCCAGGGTGCTGAAAGAGTTACCGCCGATCAGTGCAGCCCATTAGCTCTTTCAGCACCCTGGACAGTACCATGCTCGGCGCACAGAAACATGGAGTGCACACGGATCCGTTAAAAACGGCCGTGAAAACCGTGTCGGAAGTGTGCACGAGGCCTAAATACACAGTGGCAAGATCCTTTTTATCTTGACTTTTTCAATGACTTTTCAATGGCTTTTGTTGTGTGATATCATGCTGCAGCAAGTTATCACAGTCAAGATAAAGATGGCTACATCCATATACGGCAGGAGTTACACTGATTTTGCAAATGATCTCTGTACTGAGCTGTATTTGTGCTGGTACTGTATACATGTACTGAGCTTGGTTCTGGTGTTGTATATATGTACTGAGCTTGTTTCAGGTGCAGTATAAATGTACTGAGCTCTGTTCTGGTGCTATTAATATATGTACTGAGCTTGGTTTTGGTGCACATGCCAGGGGAGTACAAGGCAATGGCACATCCACAAGAGTTGGAGGAGGCTGGTAGTGATGTAGAACAGCCAGGGGGGGGGGGGGGGTGGTCAATCAAGATCTGGGGGACGCCATTTCAATTTTCACCTCAGGCAGCAGAAAAGCTTGAATCGGTTCTAGACAGACAGACAGAATACAATTTTTGCTTTTAGGATGAAAATTATGGTTTCTGGTTTGATTGATATACACGCAGTTCTTTTTTTCTAATTTTCATATGGTAGTCACATAGAATCTGGAAACAAGTGTCACGTGTCCTGACTACAAACACACATTACAAACCTCGCTTATATAAACAAGACAGAAGGAAGTGAGAGGAAAACACATGTCCGAGAAGAATAATGAGGTGTGTCCTTAATCATCAGCACACGTCAGACCTTTACTGTACAACACAAAAAATGCTGATGATAGATAAACAGACATACATGAGATAGACAGACATGAGACAGAGAGGTGGGTGAGATAGATAGATAGATAGATAGATAGATAGATAGATAGATAGATAGATAGATAGATAGATAGATAGATAGATAGATAGATAGATAGATAGATAGATAGATAGATCTCAATGAGAGGTGTAATAATCCCTATGCAGTGAGCTCCCCCTAGTGTTAGCTACAGGAAGTCAGAATTTTATCATGCGACACTATGGACGTGTGAAGGGAACCAGGGGATTTGGAGCACTTTATCACAAAAACGGAGTGGAGCCCTTTATATGAATTTTGGACCGTTTTATTAAATTAAATTATATTATAGGTACACTTTCCTGTCCAAGACACCACTAACCCTGCACTGTCCTAAAACAATATAATAATCTATAATATAGTTACATCTGATAAAGAAATATAATCCATATACCTTTTGCGAATAATCAATTGTCATTATTATATGTTTATGCTACATATATGTATTCTCTGGCTATGTATACTTTGCCTCTGAAATGTATTTTATAATGTTTTACTCGCTAAGGTTTGTTCTAATACAGTGTTCTCTGAATATCAGACTGCTGGCCTACTCATACAAGGCCGTTCTGAGATAAGACTGCCAAGTTTACTGGAGACAGACATGATATTCAGACAACATAAAGCTGGTACATAGAATGACGTGTTATTAGTACGCATTTCTTATGTGGTCAATAACTTGTGAGGCGGTTCCTTGATGGCAGTTAGCCAGAAAAGACCTCTAGGCTATGTCTTTTTCCCGCGAGCGGTAAAACCGTCTCGCGGGAGAGAGAAGGGACATGCCCTATCTTCGGGCGTTTACGCCTCTGACATCAATGGGAGGCAGAGAAAGTGTATTGATCAAGTGTTAACCACTAAAACACCCAGACCGCCAAGGATAGTAGATATTTAGGGCCAGTTGACACGTTGCGTAAATACTGCGGATTTTCCGCAACGGTTTTTGCAAATACAGTAGCAGCAAAGTGGATGAGATTGAAGGAAATACCACTCAGAAATTGACCTGTGGTGCGGAAATTCTTTCTGCAGCATGTCAATTGTCTTTACGTAAACGCTGCTTATATGTTGCGGGAATGTAAATCCCGCCGCAAAAATCAGAACTCACAAAAAATAAAAATAAACTTACCTAGGAGTCGGTGTTCCATCCTCCTCGGATGACGCTTCATCTCATGTGACCGCCGCTGCAGCGGTCTCCTGGAATGAAACATCATCCCAGGAGGCCGGCCGGCTTTAGTGATACAGTTTTTCGCATTGGACATTCCAGGCGGAAAACTGCACCACAGTTTGGTGCACATTTTCGCCCGGAATTCACTGCGGCAGACAGGGCGGATGCGCTGCGTGCTATTACGCAGTGTATCCGCCATGTGTGAACTCAGCCTAAAGAGGACCGGTCACCTTCCCAAAAAAACTGCAGCTGACATGATTGCAGGCGCCTCACAGATTCTGCCGCTTTTTATTATTTTCCTCTAGCCGCCACCGTTCCTGAGATATCGGGGCCGTTGGTTCCGGTGTCCGATATGTAAATGAGGCCTTTGACTGTGAAGTGGGAGGTTACCCGTTACCCGTTATCAAGTGACAGATATCACCCGTCCACTTGACAGTCACAGGCCTTATTTATATCGGGCACTAAAACTAACGGCACCGAAATCTCAGCAGCGGTGGGGGCTAGAAGAAAATAATAAAAAGCGGCAGTATCTGTGAGGCGCCTGCAATCTAAGGCTGGGTTCACACGACCATGTTACGTCCGTAATGTACGGAACGTATTTCGGCCGGAAGACCCGGACCGAACACAGTGCAGGGAGCCGGGCTCCTAGCATCATAGTTATGTACGATGCTAGGAGTCCCTGCCTCGCTGCGGGACAATTGTCCCGTACTGTGATCATGATTACAGTACGGGACAGTAGTTCCACGCAGAGGCAGGGACTCCTAGCATCGTACATAACTATGATGCTAGGAGCCCGGCTCCCTGCACTGTGTTCGGTCCGGGTCTTCCGGCCGAAATACGTTCCGTACATTACGGACGTAACATGGTCGTGTGAACCCAGCCTAACTGAGATGTCAGCTGCAGTTTTTTGAGCAAGTAACAGGTTCTCCTTAATCCACAACCACCATGTATAATGTACCTTTTCTTCACCAGAGATATTTGGTAATAAAAGCTTTACCACTCTAGACCACCAGGAGCATGGCAGGAATACATTCATTAACCCCAAAACTACTGCATGTAAAAGTGTATACCATTAGCCCCCCTCAGATATTAGGTCCCAGTAACTGCAACCTCTGCACCTTCTATACTAATGCCCCAGAGCCAATCTTCCTAAATACATCTGCAGCACAAATATCTCTCCTGTCCTGATCGTTCGTTACAATGTTTCAGTGCAAGTAAAATGTTTTAGTTTGGAGTCCAGGCTACTTAGCACACTGAGGACTGTCTAGACTGGATATAATTGTAGCAAACTCTCAGCCTTGAGAATTATTAGCTATGTACAGATTTTGAGTTGTTTGTGAATGTTCCAATTCATTGACAGCAAGCAGAGATCTTAAAAATAGTAAGACTTTGAAATACAAATTATATTACAAAGTAGTAGAACTTTTCATAACATAATAGTTAAGTTTAATTTACATAAAACCATAAAGAAAACCCCATTATCTATATTGTATTGACAATCTCAGCACTGCTACATCTGGATTTTATGGATCCATCAGGGAAATAATTATAACAATGCCAATGAGGATTTGTTTTATTGTTATTATAATTAAATGCAACAGAGACAAATGCATAGCCATATACACGGAGTAATAAAACCGAGTCGCGCTGGGGAGATACTCAATAAACAAGACAATAAGTATCGGAGGAATCTATCGCCGCTGCGCTGCTCATATCCGGCTATCTTCAAAAGTCTTTGTCAAACTAGAGAGAAGAAAGAAAATATCAATTTAATCAGGTCCCAAAAAAAAAAAAAGGCTCTGATTGCTCCATGCACCTACTATAGTACATAGACGTAGCAGAGCTAAATTTGTCATTGAACAGTTTGCATTATGTATGATATTTTAAGGAGTTAAATGGGAAACTCGTGAGTTCCGGAAATTCATGCATGATGTGACAACTAAAGACCTCCACCATCTTGTTGGATTTGCAGTTGTCCCCTTCCTGTTCCCTATGGTCATCTATCTGCCTCCTATCACAGATGCTCTCCACCCTCACAGCTGTGGCAAGGTGCCACGTACTGCCACTGCACCGCTCCTTCCCGCTGTGACCAGTGTCATCTCTGCAATCAATATGGCGGCCAGAATCTGGGTTACATTATTCAAATAAACAGTTTTGATTTGTCTTGAAAGGAAGAACAGCATGAGAATAGGAGGTTCTCTATAAAGGGTCTGTACACTTTATCGACCAAATTCTTATTGATCCAATTAGTCTACAATAAAAACTGAACCAACTTTTGTACTCTACTATTTTGTATATACAGCTTCTATGCAGACCTATGGGTCTCCATGGTTACAGACTACAAACCCGGTGTAGTCTGATCCTGAAGCCATTTATTATTCCACTCTTATGACCCCTAATGTTGATCATCTACGAACAGTTGAAAAGGTAGTGGAGGGAGTTAAAGGGTATTAAAGGATTAGAAGTACCCGCTTTCTTCCAGAAACAGCTCCACACCAGTCCATGGGTACCAACCTATCGGACGTTTATGGTATGCCATAAAGGTCTATGCTGGCAATTCCCTTTTATGTATCGTTTTAGATAAAAGCAGTGCAAACGTAGCTAGGAGTTGACAAACTGGTTTTCACGGTTGGAGGCGTCTTGTAGTTCACAGTCATAGTACATTCCAGATATCTCATGAATGACATACACTAGATGGACAAAAGTATTGGGACACACTTCTTAATGATTGAATTCAGGTGTTTCATTCAGTCCCATTGCCACAGGTGTATAAAATCCAGCACTCGCCCTGCAGTCGCCTTTACAAATATTTGTGATAGAATGGGTCGTTGTAAAGAGATCACTGAATTCCAGCGTGGTCCTGTAATAGGACGCCACCATTGTAACAAGTCAGTTTGTGACATTTCTTCCCTCCTAGATGTTCCACCATCACCTGTGAGCGGTATTATTACAAGGTGGAAATGTTTAGGAACAACAGCAATTTAGCCACAAAGTGCAGACCACGTAAAGTTACAGAGCGGGGGCGCTGAGTGCTGAGGCGCATAGTGAATAAGTCACCAACACTCTGCTGACTCCATAACTGCAGAGTCCAAACCTCCTCTGGTGTTAACATTCACCCAAAAACAGTGCGTAGGGAGCTTCATATAATGGATTTCTATGGCCGAGCAGCTACATGCCAGCCTTACATCACCAAGCACAATTCCAAGCGTCGGATGGCGTGGTGTTAAGCTGCCGCCACTGGACTCTGGAGCAGTGGAAACATGTTCTGTGGAGTGATGAATCTCGCTTCCCTATCTGCCAGTCTGATGGATGAGTCTGGGTTTGGTGAGTGCCAGGAGAACGTTACCTGCCTGACTGCATTGTGCCAACTGTAAAGTTTGGTGGAGGAGGGGTAATGCTATGGGGTTGTTTTTCAGGAATTGGTATAGCCCCCCTAGTTTCAGTGAGGGAAACCTTAATGCTTCACCACACCAAGACATTGTGGACAATTGTAGCTTCCAACTCTGTGGGAACAGTTTGGGGTTCAGACCTTTTCTGTTCCTCATGACTGTGCCCCAGCGCACAAGGTCCATAAAGACATGGTTGGGGGAGTTTGGTGTGGAAGAACATGACTCACCGCACAGAGCCCTGACCTCAACCCCATCCAACATCTTTGGGATGAACTAGAACGGAGATTGTGAGCCAGGACTTCTCCTCCAACATCAGTGCCTGACCTCACAAACGTTCTTCTGGATGAATGGGGAAAAATTCCCACAGATGCTCCGAAATCTTGTAGAAAGTCTTCCCAGAAGAATGGAAGCTGTTTTAGCTGCAAGGGGGGGGGGGCAACTCCATATTAATGTCTATGGATTCAGAATAGGATGTCATAAAAGCTCCCGTAGTTCTCCCAATACTTTTGCACATATATTGTACTGTATATGGTATATTGATTTGGTCGGTGGGCTTCCAGACCCCCAAGATCTCCACCAATCCAGAAAACAAGAAGGGAGTAGGCTCATCCGTTTCCCTAGCTCCCATAACAAATCAATCATAGAATCAAATCAATTTACCATAAAGGTAATTTGTGGGATAACCCTAAAGAGGTTCTACAGATAACAGCTTTAATAATGATACTTCTAGGCCTTCCACAAATAAAACTCATAATGGAGGCTGATCAAATGTATCCCCTACTAGAAATGCCCGAGCAATAACCCGGAACACAAATGTCAAGTCCTGAAGTGTGACCTCGGCTGCTCTACAGTGTTCAAAAATGCTTCTGGCGACTATATCACCACAATGACTGTAGGCCGGGAACTTCAGGACTTGGGTCTCCATGACTTACAACCATATAGAAGACCACTACACAATGCCAAGTGTCACCTGAAATGATGTAAAGGCACCAACACTGGACTAACGGTCTCTGGATTGATGAATCACAGCTAACCATCCGACAGCCTGACCAATGAATCTGGGGTGGCATCGTGCCAGGGAACGATCCCTGGTCGAATGCATAATACCAAATGTAATGTTTGGCGGAGAAGGGACTGTTTGACAGTGTCTAGCACTCTGAGCTTCCAACTTTATGACAAGTTTGAGAAGGTTAAAATATTGGAAAAACTTGATTGGCTGCACCGAGACCTCAACCCCCATCAAATACCTTTGGGATGAATTAAAATGATAACTGTAATCCAGACCCTATTAATGTGGTCGTTATTTAATAGATGCAAATCCCTGCAGCCATGTTTTAAAATCCAGTGGAAAGGGGGGTACAACATTTATTTTCATATTAAAAGAATTGTTACCCCTTTTCTGTATACCCTATTAGGACTCCTCTCTATTAGCCATTGAGATACTGTAGCAGGACCTTGTACGCAAAGGTCATGCTCATAAGCCTACTATTGAAAGCCTTTGGTTGCAAGCTTGCACAAGCAGGGATTACGTTTAGGGGGAGGGGGATAATTACTTTTTTTTTTATACAGGGTCAGTTGGCATTAGAAACTTTTCTTCCTTCAATAAATACAATTTTTTGTATACAGTACCTTCCCAGTTCCTATTTTCCTGTTTGCAATGTGTCCCAGGGGGCAACTCCACCCACCCATTCTATCCACCAGGGCCGTTGCAACTTTTTTTTTTTTTTTTTTTTTACTTTTGTCTTACTTATTACCCCAAAACCCAAATATGCTTACCTGCATTTTGTCACTTTTTTCATGTTGGAAACATGCATTGACTGAACTGTTAATGATACAAGAATTTCAAATTTCAAAAATATTCACCACTGCAAAGTGCAACCAAAGGAGGAAAAAATATTTGCTTACAGCACGTAGCAAGAAAAGACAGGAGCCCCTGTAACACGTTACCAATCCTTTGTTTGTCTCCACAGGAGAAACAATGGATCAAGTTGGAGCAGCCTATTACTGAAGGAGAGATCAGGTTTCTTCATCTGCTACATCACCCATAACCTACCGGCTTTCCTTAGGGCACAATTTGTTTATTTTCATAGCGCAGAAGCTCTTAGAAGTTGCCTGTGAGCACAACATTTACTTTATTTTTTTCACTTAAGTCCCTGTACAAAGAATACCCAACATGCTGACAACACATAGAGACGGGGAGGGCACAATTTAAATCCAAACAAATGACCCACATTTTTACGCCCACAGATTTTGGCATGAACTGCGTCCAAAAAAGCAAATTGCAATAAATTTGCAGTAAAATTTCCGACATCTCGTTACTCACCAAATGTGGCAAAAAAAAATGGGAGTGGTCTCTAAAGAGACATAGTTTTAGTCAAATTTATTAAGTAGAAAGCTTTAAAATTGCACAAATTTGGTTACAAATCTAGGATTTTTCTCTCTCCGTGCAAAATGAAAAAAATTAATTGAGGCGCGCACCTTTTAATAAACTTGGCACATATCACGCCAACTATGTC
Source organism: Rhinoderma darwinii (assembly GCF_050947455.1). Lineage (NCBI taxonomy): Eukaryota > Metazoa > Chordata > Amphibia > Anura > Rhinodermatidae > Rhinoderma > Rhinoderma darwinii. Next base: position 606,730,785 of record NC_134687.1, on the reverse strand, counting down.
CTTAACGGAGACTGGCATAAGATAAGCTATTCTTTGTAAATGTGGACCAAATTCTCCATGATCCCACCATTCCTGAACAATAAGACAGGGACATATGGTTATGAGAAACTCTCAGTAGTGCAGCCTCAGGCCTGTAACTAATATCTCCAAAACCACACATTTTTTTGGGGAGAGAAAACTTAGAACAGATCAGTGGAAAGGGGGTGGGGGTGATATGAGAATTTACATGTAAATAAAAGTCAAGGAACACAATCCAGAAATGAAAGAAAGAAAAAAAAAGTTAAAATCAATATTCAACAATTCTACAAATCTATCTAAATAAACAGGTTCTTGAAGTCTGGCTTAGGAGTGACATTGTTATGGCAGGTGCTTAGCTTGCCTGGTCTCCAATGAGGACAGAGCAGTGGGTCTGTGACCCTCCCCTTTTCCAAACTCCCAGGTTCCCACGCACAGCAATTAGAGGAAAGAACAATGGAACATAATGGATGACTTCTTGGAGATCTACAGAAACACTTTTGTTTCACCCTTCGGATTGAAATATATGATCGAACATGATCCAGGAGGAGATAGAGAGATAATATTATTTAAATTGCCATAATAGCTTTGGCATTTTTTTGTCCCTTTAGAGTAATTACCCCATGTGGCACCGTTCCCACAGCAAAAACGAGCTTCAGTGGTATATGTAAGCGTAATACTCTTGGCGTATACCTCCAATGGAAGCCAACGGCCCATTGACTCCCATTATAAAATAAAAAATATTATATGTTGCACAATAGAATAAATTTTTTTGTAGGATGCCTCTGTATTGAATATATATATATATATATATATATATATATATATATATATATATAAATAATGCTGGTTCCTACATCCCCAAGAATACGGGTTTAGGCCCAGTTCTGGGTGTATGTGCAGCGTAGGCTCCTACCTCATAGAGGACGCCTTGTCGTGGCAGGTGGGCTCACACAATTTGTTCAAAATGTGCGTGAAGGACCTCCCTATTGTTAGTAGATTTGGCAGTAATGCATATTTATTTATATTTAGTGGCTTAGTTGGCATTCGTGTTCGCAGTGTGCTGTCACCATTTTCTTGTGTGCTGTATATATCTCAATGCGTCCTTATGGATACATTGGGCATATCCGCTAGCTTTCCCATCTACATACACTGCAAACATGTGACCATAGCTCTTAAGCAGTGGAAGAGACCAATTATTTTTGTTTCGGAGAGGACGGTTGCACGTATATAATTTATTAACAGTCACCGAAACAACGTAAAAGGACATAAAAACAAAACACTAAGAACAAAAACATCTACACAGTGTCCAAATCATCAGCTCTAAATTACGTATAACATTTCCATCCTTCATTTTGTGTTGCTCCTACCCAGTAATTTATTGTTTTCTCATTAGCATTTAAAAATACACAGATCCTATAGAAACATCCCTGAGAACATGCCACGGAGAAGGTCCACATAAAAAAATATAATTGGCTGAAAAAAAAAACTAATTGTAAAAAAGGCATTTTGATAAAATAAAATAAAAAAAAGCATAATAATTATCAAAAAAATACACCCCCAAATTGTTATTGTAATTCTGTAGCAAAATCGAAATTTGAACATTTCTATAAAATATATTAATATTTGTATATATGTACATTTCCATATACAAGTCAAAAAAACGAGGGTCATGATCCTGCCAGTGTTCTGATATTTTTCAGTGACGCCGGTCATTAAAGGGGCAGACACAGCAATAAATCTACATCATGATTTGCTGCTCATGTCTTTCAATAGCGGATTTAAATGCTATGATTGTTGAATCGCCAAGGCCAAGAAAATGTTAAAGTGAGTCCACAATCTGAATTCTGTCTGGTGGATTCAGTTATTAACATACACACATTAATGGGCTTTTCTTCTGATATCATTGACAATTGTTACACAAGTATGACCACCATTCATTAAAAATGGTTTGTCCAATCCCTCCTTTTTAGAAGAGTCCCTTGATAATAAACTAATCACAACGTGTCCCCCAGCGATTAGTTGTAAGGTGTGGAAAAACCAGGCAGTAAGTGTTCACTTTCCTTCAGCGCCACCACAGGGGAAATTAGACATGACACACTTTAAGTCAATGAATAGTCTGTGTAACACGGGACAGCACAGGTGCTCCAGAGACGCTCTCCACTCCTGCCAAGAGCGGAGGATCCTGAACAGTGGACCCCCCCAAACAGTATATACTCCTGAAACAAGTCTGTGTAATATGCAGAGAGAGTCTGTTGTATAACTGTTGGGAACTTTCTGTGACCAATTCAGTACATATAACTACATGTAATAAAATGGTGGTCATCGTGGTAGAAAGTCAAGTGGTTGGTAGGTTAACCAAAACACCCTTGTGCTAATATACCGTGTAGAATAGATCTTTAAATGGGCTGCTTCTTCACAGGAAACCCATTTCATATGGGAACCGGAGTAGTAATCAGCTCCCGGCAAACAGCCGATTTTGCCTAGGGGAAACCTTGGCCAGCCAGACATTTCCCCTACAGGAAAAATGTGGTATTACAGGCCCTTCGGATAGTTGTCCATGTAATACATGGACGACTCGTGTCCCCCAGAGCAACTCTCCGTTCTGGTTCATAGAGGGCAGACCTGAGTGGGGGATACCCACCCCCCTCTATGATGTCTATAGTGCATTGTGCAATAGCTTCATGAAGACAACCCTTTTAAGAGAGTCAAGTTGTTCGAGTAATGTCAATTTTTACTTAATGCACCATTTTTCATTAAGTCGGTCTCTTTCCAGCCCTATCCTAAAGCAATAATTTCCGCCATGACATGTATCTACCCTCAACCTCCATGTGTGCCCGCATCCACCATAGAATACTGGGCCACTATACCTCCTGGATTCTTTATCAGTGGCCTGGCAGATCTCTATGGCGGTTATGACACTAGAATTTAAGTAATGGATTACGCCAAATTTCCCGTATAAAACCAATGTGACCATCAACAAAGTGTCCAAATACAAGAGACACTGCAATAATTCAAGCAAATGAAGAATGAAACCACATGTGATGGGTTGATTTGCGCACATCTGTCAGTCCTAGAATTCAACATGCCCCACCAGAATATTCATCTTTATTGCACATTATTGACTTTGATCTTTTATGTAGGTGACACTACAATGGATGGCAAGCAAAGTGGACCCTCAAGTAAATCAAGCCATTACCCTCAACTTAAAGCCAAAATTACCTCAATGGAGCTCGGTCTTATTCTGGACATATCATGCGAAGACTTAATTTATAGGAAAATACAATCAGGACTAAATGTATGGAATGGAACACAGGAAGACCGCCAACAAGGATGGATGGGGACCATCACAGGGATCTTGAGCATGACACTGAGGAGCCAAACACAAGACAGTATATTCTGGAGACTATATGATGAGCGCTGACTTGATGGAACATGCCAAATATTCCTGATGGTTAGTTAATGAAACAACATCCCTTTTCGGGACACCTTTCAATAAGATAAATCGAGCAGTAGTGTCTTCTGTTAGGTGGCAATTTGTTTCTTACCATTAGAGATATTGCATGGAAAACAAGTACTAATATTGTGGCCAGAAGCCTTGACCCCCAAGGTTGGTGGCCAGAAGCCTTGACCCCCAAGGTTGGTGGCCAGAAGCCTTGACCCCAAGGTTGGTGGAGATCCTTTCACCAGCATATAATAACAAGAGCATCTCAAATTCCAAAAAACAGAGGGCACATTGACAACATGGAATGTCTTTAAGTTACCTTAAAGGGGTATTCCCATCATAAAAATGTATGGCATATCCCCAGTATTTGCCATAAAGGTCTGAAAGATGAAGGTCCCAACTCTATCCATTTGGTTCTTTGGGAGTTATGGAAACAGCCGAGCAAGCATTTACATGGGCTGAAAACTCTGCATTCATTCTCCTTCTGAACTGCCGCGGAGCCTTTCTAAACAAAGTGCGGGTGCTGTGGATATGCCATAAATGTCGTTGTGTGGCATTGTGCATGATAAAGAAAAAAAAAAGCCTCTTTTCTTTATAGAAACAGCACCACTCCTGTCCATGTGCTGAGTCTGGTATTGCTAAGCGACAACGGACAGGAGTCGCGCTGTCTCTGGGAAAAAAAAAAAAAAAAGCACAAATCCGTTTTTTCTAATCTAAGACGACCCATTTAAAGTCTTTCTTCACTTGGTTCAGGACGCCTTCCCTAAGGCCCTGTTCACACAGAGTTTTTTTTACACGTTTGACACGGAAACCGCGTCGGGAAAACGCGCCCAAAAAATTGCGTAAACGCCTCCCATTGATTTCAACGGGAGGCAGACGCGTTTTTTACCGTGAGCGGTAAAAACGCTCGCGGTGAACAGAAGCGACATGCCCTATCTTCGGAAGTTTACGCCTCTGACCTCCCATTGATATCAATGGGAGGCAGAGAAAGCGTATTTCGCACGGTTTTTTCCCGTGGCACCTAATGGGCGCGAGCGAAAAATGCGGCAAACGGCGTGCAGGCAGATCAAAAATGCCTGCAAAAAAAACAGTGTGAACGGAGTCCCTTTTTTATATTAAAAACACGACGTACAGTTTTTCTTACTAAGCCTATGTGGCATGGAGAGGGAGTCTATTGTATAGTCAATAGAACTTCCTGTGACCACTTCAGTACTGTATACACAGATATGTAATAAAAAAAATTGTTGTTGTATATTTAATTATTCCTAATTCTTTCTCCTCTTATTTTTTTAACACTTTGATTATATAATAAACCTAAATGTCGGCACGCAAGCCTATTGATAGATTTCAGATACCTATAGCCTTCCACTAGGGGGAGCTATAACTAAATGTTACGTGGAACCCAGGGACCTTATTGTATAGATGATCCCAGTGATGCAACTCTGCCAATTCCCTTCTCTATCTGCGACGCTTTCTAAAGGCGTTTATAGCGACAGAGCGTGACTGTGGTCACCTGATCTTATTATAATGAGCTAAAATAATATTTAGTTAAAAACACAATTAAATGTAAAAAATTAAAAAGCCTTTTTTTTCCCCAATACACAGCGCCACCCTTGTCTATAATCTATGTCTGGTATTGCAGCTCAGCTGCGAATGGGGCTGAGCTGCAATACTAGACACAGCTCATGGTCAGAAGTGGCACTGTTTATGGGGGGGGGGGGGGACGACCACAAGACAGCAGACCCTTTAGCATAGGGTATAAAAAGGTGCAGCCGACAGTATTCTATATTAAAAACATGGCCTCTCATTGAACATGTACGCAATGTAAAATATATGATAAATACGCACTGTATAAAGATCATACAATGTGATCCCTTTACTGCATGTAGGATGGGAATGGGAATGTAGCGGATTCATCTTTTTCTGTTGCATAGGGGATTACTTCTGTACTCAGCACAGGAAGACGGACACATTTTTTGAATGTTTTTGAATAAGTGAACTAAAACTCATGTGTAGGTTATTGTATAAAGCGCAGTATTGCGCTCCTAGGAGCGGAAGGACATTCACGGAGGTAGAAGTCAGAACATTTTATGAGGCTTTGATGCGTACTCAGGCCAGTCGTAGATGTCGGGTAGGAAAGAGTCATAGTCCGTGCTCCATACTTTAGAGCGAATATAAGCATTCTTATCCAGAGGCTCAGGGTACTGAAAGGCCATGCCATTTCGATATACAAATTCCATCACCTGGGAGAAAAAAAATGAAAAATGGTTAAAAAATAAAAAAATAAAAAAAAATACACATACAAATTATATATGAGAAAAAAAAAAACATCCCAAGAACTGGTCCTTCTTATGTCTATGTTCAGCGCTAAAAAAAATGCCCAATAGTGCACAGAAATAGTCTAACATGCCATAAGAAGAACCAATTAACCCATTTATTTCTGGAATTTTGCCTAGGAAGGACAGTAACAATAATATAACCTATAACAGTGTAATAAAATATACAGTATAGCTTTTATATTATTAGATTGTGGAGTATTAATACCCGGGAAAACAACAGGTCAGAAGCTTGCACCTACTTTGACAGCAATATATACGGAGACCTCTCTGATGTTGGATAATGGCGGGTACAATCGTCCTTGACCAAGTTCTTCAGCAGTTAACTGTTCTGCGAGAGCCTGGAAAGATCAATTAGCAAAAAAAAATTTATAAATTACAATCAGAAACAGAATTTCTACACCAAAACGAAAGTCGAAGGCCTTGGTCACATGAACATATACATTTATATTGGTTTGAGTAACTGACCGCACACTGATCAATGCAATTTAATGGGGCCCGTCACACATCCGTGTTTTTTCACAGAGCGCGTCCGCAGTCTGACCTGCAAAAACGGACATGCAGTGAGTTTCACGCCACGTAAAACTCGCTGCACGTCTAATTCTCGTCTGATGTTGTGGATCAGACTCGCCCATTGAAGTCTATGGTGCCTGAAAAATACGAACAAACACACGGATTAAATCCGCGTGCGGTCCGTTTTTCATGCATCGGTTGCTAAAGAAAATCAGAGAGAAAAAGAAAACGTAAAACCAGGAAGTGCTTGAAGAGGAGAAACATGTACGTGAAGACGACACGCGGAAACCACACTGACACAACACGGATAGTCAGAAGCATGAAAAACGTCCTTTTTTTTTGTGGACGCAAATCGGACATGCTCATGTGAATAAGGTCTTAGGGTAAGTTCACACGCAAAACGGCTGTAAAATACGCAATCGTTTTCAAGGGAAAACCGCCTCAGTTTTTCAGCCGTTCTTTTATGCATCAAGCGTTTTTTTACAGACGTTTTTGGAGCGGTTTTTCTATTGCGACAATGAGAAAACGGCTCCAAAAAAGGCTCAAGTTTTACGGTGTGTTTTCTTACGTAAAAAAACGCCCCGTGGGAACGAAACGCAGTTGAAATCAACAGGCAGATGTTTGGAGGCGTTCAGCCTCCGTATTTTTAGCCGTTTTTCGGGGCATTTACGGCCCGAAAAACGGTTAAGAAAAAGCTGTGTGAACATACCCTAAAAGTGCTCTGACACAGCCCGATGCTGGCCAGAAAAACGATCGCTGATCGACGATACAGCATGTCAATCGGCGCTGGTTATCTCCATTCACAAGGAGTAACAATCGATGCATGGGAACGAACCATCGTTACTGCGATCGTTCTCTCCCACACATTTCCATGAGCCGATGGACACTCGTTTGCCCGATCATTGGCCTGTGTAAAAAGGGCCTTAACCGCTCTATATCTGTTGTGCAGGCATTTACAATCTAGTGTTCCCTGTTATCAGCCATTTCAGTCTGGAGAGTGGCTGATGGGATGCCCAACATGAAGTGCCAAGAAATCCCTGTCCACCATGGTCACTACTTCATGTCACATCTGTCTAGTGTCGAGAACCTTCAGTAACATTTCCATCCGCAGCGGTGACTGGGACCACGCACAATGAATTCTATCACATGACATTTCACAGGGTCCCTGGAAAAGATTTTGCATCAGTGCCTGGAAAATCCAAGCCATGTAAACTTCTCTGGAAGAACTTTGGAACGAGTTACAGAACAAATGGGGTTCAAAGTTCTTTACACTTAAGAAAGTGATGTATTCTCCGATAGTCCCGCGCCAGGACGTACTGACTCACACGTTAACTGTACACAGATTAATAGTGCGGATTGATGCAGAAATTATGATCCTACATTTTGGCTCTCAGGACTCTAGGAAAGCGGAGAGCTCTGATGGCAGCCATATTGGTTGTCACCTGGCTTTCTGAGACACCAACAAAGCTGAGAAATAGATGAATGGAAGTTTTGATAACTTGACAGAAGAAGTGGACTCAAGAATTGCTATAAATGGTGATTTTTTTTTTCTTTACACAATCTCACCTTTGCTGCTTCAAGAAATACGCGATCGCTTATGTGACGTACTCCGCTCAGGATTACTGCTAGAGCGACACCTGGTGACAAAACGAGGGTATTGCATCAATAGTTTCACCTAATGCTATCAACAAGGAGGACCTGCCAAGATTTTCATCCCCAGTTATTGACTTATAAGAGGCGGCAGTTGTTTTGGGAGCTCTCCAGAATAGAGATGGGGGCAAATGAGTACCAAATCACCCTATACTAGATGGTGTACAGATAACCAGCACCAGGGGGAGGTGATATTGTACTTGTTAGGGTATGTGCACACACACTAAATACGTCCGTAATTGACGGACGTATTTCGGCCGCAAGTCCCGGACCGAACACAGTGCAGGGAGCCGGGCTCCTAGCATCATACTTATGTACGATGCTAGGAGTCCCTGCCTCTCTGCAGGACAACTGTCCCGTACTGTAATCATGTTTTCATTACGGGACAGTAGTTCCACGGAGAGGCAGGGACTCCTAGCATCGTACATCACTATGATGCTAGGAGCCCGGCTCCCTGCACTGTGTTCGGTCCGGTACTTGCGGCCGAAATACGTCCGTCAATTACGGACGTAATTAGTTTGTGTGCACATACCCTTATGGCGCCCCATGAGCTTTATACATGCCCCTCGGTACATCTAAATGTTCCTGCTTCTCAGCCCTTGAGAGTTACAGCCGTCCTTCACAGATAATAAATAAAAGAAGTATTAAAAAAAAGGCTAATCTCCGCTATTAAACTTGGTAAATACTGACCGCACCATTTAGCAGGGAAACCAGTGGGGTTTGGTCATAAAGGAAACCTTGGTGAGGTCGTTGCGAGGTACCCATGGCTGCCCAGTGCCTGTCGCTAAGGCATGGGTTACTATGACTAACATTGAAGGGGTTATGCGGAGACCAAAAATTATTAGCAGCGTACTTACTGCAGTATGCGAGTACTCGCTAAAATATATTCCGGTCCCCCGTCGCGCTGATTCTGAGATTTAGATTTATTTTTTTAGCGCTGCCGGGGGACCGGAAGTCCAGTTGCACAGCCTTCTTAGATGACGATACAACTCTTCGTCAAGTGACTGACCCCGCTATACTCTATATACTCGGTGTATTATTGCTCCTGCTTGTACATAGAGTACAATAGGCTCGGTCACGTGACAAAGAGTCGTATCGTCCTCAAGGAAGACTGTGCAACTAGACTTCCGGCCCCCCGGCAGCGCTATAAAAATCTATGATAATCTCAGAATCAGCGCGACGGGGGACCGGAATGTATATCAGCGAGTGTACTCATATACTGCAGTGACTACACGGCGAAATTGTACATTTATAGAACTTTTTTTTTTACCTATAAAGTTTATTCGTGTGAGTAAACGAATAACATAAAAACGTAAGTAAATATCATATGCCATAAACGTTTTTGGTGGAAATAACGCTTCAAGGGGTTTAACCCTTGAGGGACATTGTACACATGGTGGCCAACAACTATTTAACACTTTTGTTAGGGTCCACAGCTTTACCTAAGAGACTACTGTATTTTTCGGACTATAAGACGCACCTGACCAGAAGACGCACCCAGGTTTTAAACAAAAGAAAATAGGAAAAAAATTATTTGTTAAAAAATGTATTCTGTTTCACCACATTCTGAGAGCCAACATTTTTTTATATTTGTTTCATCGATTGAGTGGTGCGGGGGCTTATTTCTGTCGTTTTATTGGCACCATTGTTTGATCACTTTTTTCTTTATTTCAGATTTTAAGCACTAAGGTGACCAAAAATCTATTTTGAGGTTTTACATTTTTAAACTCACTGTGCGAGTTAAATAATGGTATAGTCTAATAGAGTCTATAGTCTTTTACGGACTCAGCGATACCAAATTATTATTTTTTTTACATTGTGCTTGGGGAAAAAATGGGAAAAGGTTTTTTTTCTAACGTAATATTTTTTTAGTTTTACACTCCTGAAAATTCATCTAACATTTTTTTTTTTTTTTTTTACACATTTTATTAGTTCCCCTAGGGGACTTGAACCAGCAGCTACTTGGTTACATGTGAAGTCACTGAAAACAGCGTTACTACGCTGTTTCCCTAACTCCTATAGTAGTGAATGGCAGTTACGGAAGCAGCGTAGCATGCGAGCTACGCTGTTTCCGTAACTACTGTTCAGTTCTATGGGAGTTACGGAAACAGCGTAGCTACGCGAGTTGCGCTGTTTCAGTAACTCCACATGTAATCAAGTGGCCGGGAGAGCACAGAAAGCTAGAACTGGATTTAGGGGGCCCGCTCTAGAGATCGTTTCGACCCGTAACTAGTGGAGGGTCTTTCTCAAGCCTATGAGAGGAGTGAGATCGCTGGGAGACCCCCAGCGATAAGGAGACAGGGGACCGAAAGTCACCCAAAGTGCTACATGAGAAGCCTGGACTTCCGGATTCTGTGTCCGTCTTATCTGTTCCGCAGCTCCATAGAGATCAATGGGGAGCTGCTCGCGCATGCGCAGAAGAATCCCATTGATCTCTATGAAGCTGCCGGACACCGAACGCGGAAGTCAAAGCTTCTCATGCAGCGCTCTTGGTGACTTTCGGTCCCCGTTCTCTTTATCGATCACACACGTGTCCCCTATCCTATGGATAGGGGATACATGTGTTTTATGGCACAAGCCCTTTAAACTGTCAGGAACAGCGAAATTGCTGTTCCTGGCCGTTAGAGCAGCGTGTCAGAAGCTGCAGTGTATGGAGCGTGAGCCCGCTCCATACATCATCCCCCGCATCGCTCCATGATATGCCGGCACGTCATGGGTCGGGAAGGGGTTAAGTAATGAAGCGGTCATGGGGCCCGGCGATGCTGGGTCCCTTGACTGCGGACTATAAGACGCAGGGACTTTTTAGCAAGATTTATTCTTGCTCAAAACTGCATCATATAGTCCGAAAAATATGGTCGTGGAATTACCGCACCCTCTAATTACATTTCGTTGTGGGGGAAAATGCCATTTTTTGATGTGCCTATTTCTACATTTTGTGAAAGTTTCAAGCCCAAAGGCACACATTGAAGTCAGAGTGCAACTCAGTGAATACCACCATTTTTCTTCAACTTGATGACAAATAAGATAAAAACAGAAATAAAAAACGTCCTCTTCCTCACCTGGGAAGATGTAGGCATTGTTTCCCTGTCCCGGCTTGAAGGTACGGCCGTCATTTAAAGTCACTGTATCAAATGGACTGCCACTGGCAAAGAGACAGCGTCCCTGCATAATACAAAACAAAACGTCATAGAAAGTTCTTGACGGGAGGTCGTCACTTTTTGTACTTCGCACATCAGAATAAACACAAACCTCCGTCCAGTTATAGGCGTCCTCTGCTGTACACTCGGCCTTCACTGTGGGATTACTCAGAGCGAAGATGATCGGCCTCTCATTAATTGCACTCATTGCTTTGATAACATCTTCTGTGAAGAGTCGGCCAGCTCCGGATACACCTACAAAACCAGAAGAAGAAAAAATAAATGATAAGCAAAATAAAAAAGTCATGGACATCAACAGTATACACTTTTTCTGAAATACTCTGTGCTGCTGGAGACCTTGCTCATTCCACTATATAACGTTAAGGATGTCACCACCCACTTGACTCCATCTCTCTCATCACATCATGATACTCTCCGTCACATCATCCTGTCCTCATCCAGTAGACCAGTCACTACCTCCCGCACAAGATCAACACACTCCTCTCCTGAAATGCTCTGTGCAGCTGGGCACCCTGCAAGTTCTACTTCGGTATGGAACGCTCAGGATGTGACTGCACATTTTTCTCCAATGCCAAGACACTGCCTCTTTCACATTCAGCACAGCCCTCACGGACATCATCACATGTTAAAACAGGTTCTTGCCCCCCACAACACAGATCAAACCACTCATCTGCTGAAATACTCTGTGTTGCCTGGGGACCCTGTCATTTTACAATGTCTTTCCCCCCTCTTACACAAGTAGACAGGCTACTATCTTGTAAATTGACCACACACACACCGATAATTGCTGTTGGCTTTAGAACATTGACTGCATCCAGAAAAGATTTCACCGACTGATCTGGAGGGAGATGTGCAAAAGACTCCTGGTTGCCATCTGCTACTTCGTCACGGCCCTAAGGAGCAGAGAAAGAAACTTCCTAAGTCAGGATTAAAGGACAAAGAAATCCACAATGCAGCAACAGCCGCCGTCGGCTTAGGACCTGTTCACAGAGTATTTTGTAGGCAGAAAAAAATCTGCCTCAAAATTCCTGCACTTTCTTGCTGCGGTTTTCACTGCGTTTTTCAGCCGCGACCATTGAGCGCCAGGGGCAAAAAACGCTTTCTCTGCCTCCAATTGATTTCAATGGTGGGTCAGAGACGGAATCGCAGGAAGAAAGAGCATGTCGCTTTTTTTCTCCCATGAGCAACTAAAACTGTGAGCGTAAAAAAACAAACCGCCTCCACCTCCCATTGAAATCAATGGAAGGCGGTTTCAAGCGGTTTTTTTTGCCGCGGATTCCAACGCGACTTTCACGTCAAAATCAGCGCCAAAAAAACTCTGTGTGAACAGTGCCTTAGTGAGGCTTTAAGATCCTTCCTGATTTGAAGATGTGATCATTGCAAAATACCAAGAAAAGACCTCTACATTGTCACCTGCCAGCGGATTAAGCAGAACTCATATTCCCTTTACCTGGTGAGGAGCTTTTTCCGGTGCCCATTGAAGCCCCCTGCTAAGTGATGCACTTCATATGAGCTGCCAAGAGGATTGGGGGAGGGAAAGTGATAACTGCTCTTAGCACTTTACTGGTTCACAAAAATGATTGTCAATTTATAAGCTCATTTAGCTAGTGGACAGAAATAAATGGAATAACTTTAGTAATTCATTATTAACTACTATAACACTGCCCCCTATGTACCAGAATATAAATACCATAATACTGCCCGCTATGTACAAGAATATAACTGCTATAATACTGCTCCTATGTACAAGAATATAACTACTATAATACTGCTCCTATGTACAAGAATATAACTACTATAATACTGCCCCTATGTACAAGAATATAACTACTATAATACTGCCCCTTATGTACAAGAATATAACTACTATAATACTGCCCCCTATGTACCAGAATATAAATACCATAATACTGCCCGCTATGTACAAGAATATAACTGCTATAATACTGCCCCCTATGTACAGGAATATAACTACTATAATACTGCCCCCTATGTACAAGAATATAACTACTATAATACTGCCCCCTATGTACAGGAATATAACTACTATAATACTGCCCCCTATGTACAAGAATATAACTACTATAATACTGCCTCCTATGTACAAGAATATTACTACTATAATACTGCCTCCTATGTACAAGAATATAACTACTATAATACTTCACCTATGTACAAGAATATAACTACTATAATACTGTCCCCTATGTACAAGAATATAACTACTATAATACTGCCCCTATGTACAAGAATATAACTACTATAATACTGCCCCCTATGTACCAGAATATAAATACCATAATACTGCCCGCTATGTACAAGAATATAACTGCTATAATACTGCTCCTATGTACAAGAATATAACTACTATAATACTGCCCCTGTGTACAAGAATATAACTACTATAATACTGTCCCCTATGTACAAGAATATAACTACTATAATACTGCCCCCTATGTACCAGAATATAAATACCAGAATACTGCCTGCTATGTACAAGAATATAACTGCTATAATACTGCTCCTATGTACAAGAATATAACTACTATAATACTGCCCCTATGTACAAGAATATATCTACTATAATACTGTTCCTATATACAAGAATATAACTACTATAATACTGCCCCCATGTACAAGAAAATAACTACTATAATAGTGCCTCCTATGTACAAGAATATAACTACTATAATACTGCTCCTATATACAAGAATATAACTACTACAATACTGCTCCTATGTATAAGAATATAACTACTATAATACTGCCTCCTATGTACAAGAATATAACTACTAGAATACTGCCCCCTATGTACAAGAATATAACTACTATAATACTGCTCCTATATACAAGAATATAACTACTACAATACTGCTCCTATGTATAAGAATATAACTACTATAATACTGCCTCCTATGTACAAGACTATAACTACTAGAATACTGCCCCCTATGTACAAGAATATAACTACTATAATACTGCCTCCTATGTACAAGAATATAACTACTATAATACTGCCCCTATGTACCAGTATATAAATACTATAATATTGCCCCCTATGTACCAGTATATAAATACTATAATACTGCCCCCTATGTACCAGAATATAAATACTATAATACTGCCCGCAATGTACAAGAATATAACTACTATAATAGTGCTCCTATATACAAGAAACTACTATAATACTGCCCCCATTATACAAGAATATAACTACTATAATACTACTCCCTATGTACAAGAATATAACTGCTATAATACTACTCCCTATGTACAAGAATATAACTACTATAATACTGCCCCCTGTGTACAAGAATATAACTACTATAATACTGTCCCCTATGTACAGGAATAGAACTACTATAATACTGCTCCTATATACAAGAATATAACTACAATAATACTGCCTCGTATGTACAAGAATAGAACTACTAGAATACTGCTCCTATGTACAAGAATAGAACTACTATAACACTGCCCCCTATGTACCAGAATGTAAATACTATAATACTGCCCCCTATGTACCAGTATATAAATACTATAATACTGCCCCCTATGTACCAGAATATAAATACTATAATACTGCCCCCTATGTACCAGAATATAAATACTATAATACGGCCCGCTATGTACAAGAATATAACTACTATAATACTGCTTCCTATGTACAAGAATAGAACTACTATAACACTGCCCCCTATGTACCAGAATGTAAATACTATAATACTGCCCCCTATGTACCAGTATATAAATACTATAATACTGCCCCCTATGTACCAGAATATAAATACTATAATACTGCCCCCTATGTACCAGAATATAAATACTATAATACGGCCCGCTATGTACAAGAATATAACTACTATAATACTGCTTCCTATGTACAAGAATATAACTACTAGAATACTGCTTCCTATGTAAAAGAATATGACTACTATAATACTGCTCCTATGTACCAGAATATAAATACTATAATACTGCCCGCTATGTACAAGAATATAACTACTACAATACTGCCCCTTATGTACAAGAATATAACTACTATAATACTGCCCCCTGTGTACAAGAATATAACTACTATAATACTGTCCCCTATGTACAGGAATAGAACTACTAGAATACTGCTCCTATGTACAAGAATATAACTACTATAATACTGTCCCTATGTACAAGAATATAACTACTATAATACTGCCTCCTATGTACAAGAATATAACTACTATAATACTGCCTCCTATGTACAAGAATATAACTACTATAATACTGCCCCCTATGTACAAGAATATAACTACTACAATACTGCCCCTTATGTACAAGAATATAACTACTATAATACTGCTCCAATATACAAGAATATAACTACTATAATACTGCTCCTATATACAAGAATATAACTACTATAATACTGCTCCTATGTACAAGAATATAACTGCTATAATACTACTCCCTATGTACAAGAATATAACTACTATAATACTGCCCCCTGTGTACAAGAATATAACTACTATAATACTGTCCCCTATGTACAGGAATAGAACTACTATAATACTGCTCCTATATACAAGAATATAACTACTATAATACTGCCTCGTATGTACAAGAATAGAACTACTAGAATACTGCTCCTATGTACAAGAATATAACTACTATAACACTGCCCCCTATGTACCAGAATGTAAATACTATAATACTGCCCCCTATGTACCAGTATATAAATACTATAATACTGCCCCCTATGTACCAGAATATAAATACTATAATACTGCCCCCTATGTACCAGAATATAAATACTATAATACGGCCTGCTATGTACAAGAATATAACTACTATAATACTGCTTCCTATGTACAAGAATATAACTACTAGAATACTGCGTCCTATGTAAAAGAATATGACTACTATAATACTGCTCCTATGTACAAGAATATAACTACTATAATACTACCCCTATGTACAAGAATATAACTACTATAATACTGCTCCCTATGTACCAGAATATAAATACTATAATACTGCCCGCTATGTACAAGAATAGAACTACTATAATACTGCCACCTATGTACAGGAATATAACTGCTTAAATACTGCCCCCTATGTACAAGAATATAACTACTATAATACTGCTCCTATATACAAGAAACTACTATAATACTGCCCCATATGTACAAGAATATAACTACTATAATATTGCCCCCTATGTACAAGAATATAACTACTATAATACTGCGCCTATATACAAGAATATAACTACTATAATAATGCCCTCTATTTACAAGAATAGTACTATAATACTGCCTCCTATGTACAATATAACTATTATAATACTGCTCCCTATGTACAAGAATATAACTACTAGAATACTGCTCCTATGTTCAAGAATATAACTACTAAAATACTGCTCCTATGTACAAGAATATAACTACTATAATACTGCCCCCTATGTACAAGAATATAACTACTATAATACTGCCCCCTATGTACAAGAATATAACTACTATAATACTGCCCCTATATACAAGAATATAACTACTATAATACTGCCCCCTATGTACAAGAATATAACTACTATAATACTGCCCACTATGTACAAGAATATAACTACTATAATACTGCTCCTATATACAAGAATATAACTACTATAATACTGCCCCTTATGTACAAGAATATAACTACTACAATACTGCCCCTTATGTACAAGAATATAACTACTATAATACTGCTCCTATATACAAGAATATAACTACTATAATACTGCTCCTATGTACAAGAATATAACTACTATAATACTGCCCCCTATATACAAGAATATAACTACTATAATACTGCCTCCTATGTACAAGAATATAACTACTAGAATACTGTCTTCTGTGTACAAGAATATAACTAGTATAATACTGCCACCTATATACAAGACTATAACTACTATAATACTGCCTCCTATGTACAAGAATATAACTACTATAATACTACCCCATATGTACAAGAATATAACTACTATAATACTGCCCCCTATATACAAGAATATAACTACTATAATACTGCCCCCTATCTACAAGAATAGAACTACTATAATACTGCCCCCTATATACAAGAATATAACTACTATAATACTGCCTCCTATGTACAAAAATATAACTACTATAATACTGCCTCCTATATACAAGAATATAGCTACTATAATACTGCCCCCTATATACAAGAATATAACTACTATAATACTGCCCCCTATGTACAAGAATATAACTACTATAATACTGCCCCCTATGTACAAGAATATAACTACTATAATACTGCCCCCTATCTACAAGAATAGAACTACTATAATAGTGCCCCCTATGTACAAGAATATAACTACTATAATACTGCCTCCTATATACAAGAATATAACTACTATAATACTGCCCCCTATGTACAAGAATATAACTACTATAATACTGCTCTTATGTACAAGAATATAACTACTAGAATACTGTCTCCTGTGAACAAATTTAACATCATTAAATGTTTCTCACTTTTCTAGCCTAGAAACATGGGAACCCCACCACTCCTAGACTGTTGCTCACCTGCACTAGTAATCCAAACTTGTCAAACATCCAAATCTTTTTTCTTGCGGCTTCTGCTGAAATGCCAGTCTCCATCATTGCCATAACAATAAGGTTAGCGATGCCCAGAGCAGCCTGTGAAAAGCAAAAATACAAAGCGAAAATATATTCGCCATAAAGCAAAGCAATGCACAGCAGGATTGTCCATATATTTTAGTGCTTCAAGTCCATGTACACCTTTGTTAGAGTTTTTTATTTTTACTAAATGCATGTATTTTGTGTTTTTAAGCAACTTTTTTTTACTTTTTAAGATATAGCTTCTATGTGTCCCGCATACATACAAGCTGTATTGTTCTATACCAGCCAAGTCCGTCAGTTCAGCTAAACTTACGGCTCGGCTGAGAGCAGACTCCTGCGTGTCTAAGTTCGTAACTAAACTGATGGACTCGGCTAAGACAGAACGGTACAGCTTCTGTGTATACAGGATACCTTGAAGTTGTATCTTAAAAAGTAAAAAAAAAATGTGATTGCAACAGTTGCTTAAAAACACAAAATACATTTATTTCATGAAAACATTGCTTACAAAGACGTTGTACATAGCCTTTAAAAAGGGGACGTTATATTTTGTTTAATTCACTTCTATACAATTTTTCAATATACTTTTTGTATTAATTCCTCATGGTTTGCAAGATCTCTGCTTGCTGTTATACAGTAGGACCCTTCATTGTTTACTTCCAGTGGATAAAATCCTGTCCATGGTCATGTGATAGACACGCAGTCTGCATATATATCAGAGCAGTGTCTTCTAATGATCCAAGCACCTGTGTGTCCATCACATGACCATGCACAGGATTTTATCCACTGGAAGTAAACACTGAAGGGTCCTACTGTATAACAGCAAGCAGAGATCTTGAAAACCCACGAGAAACGAATACAGAAAGTATTTTGGAAAATTGTCTAATTTTTAATACAAGAAAATAACATTAATTTGTAAAAACCGGACATTAGAGACTTTCTATTGAGCCGGTACATCGATACACCGGCTTTCCGGAAAAAGCCAAACAGACACGAAACGTTTAGCTTCTCTTTAATGTTATGGCTGATCGGTGTATAGTAAAATGCTGCTATTATTTTAGTCTTTAAATCACAGGAGTCGCATAATGTTATCTCAGTCCAGTCAACTGCAAGTCCAAATTAACCTGTAATTGTATAGTAACAGATGTCAGATTTACAGAATTTTAATGTACATATACAAACACTACTATACGGAATATATAGCATACTGTACACAAGGTATAAAACCATTACAGACCTCTCCTGCCCCAAGGAAGAGAACTTTCTGCTCTGTGATAGGTTTTCCAAACACCTGCTGCGTTGCGAGGAGTCCAGCCAGCGCCACAGAGGCTGTGCCTGAGGGAACATCAAAGCATTCAGAAGACAGGAAATATAAAACTGAATTATACTAGTAACACACCTAAAATGCACCACAAGGTTAATCTAATGAGGACCCACTATTAGATCTGTTCACGTAATGCATAACGGACTACTCTCCAAAAAACTGCCAGCTGCCCGGCAGGGCAGGCAGATCTTCCCCCAAAGGCCGCAACATGACACTATGTATCCTATTGGAGCTGTATAATATCTGTATGCAGTGAGCTCCCTAGTGGTAACTTGAGGCAGCAAAAAATATCTAATTTTATTCTAAGGGCTATGTGAGGGGGAGAAGTTGATGTGGAGCTCCAACCCCCATAAAGAAAAATATATAAAATTACGACATTGAAGGGCAGAGGTTTGCACCTATTCACAGTAAATAAAAAACTGTCCAAAAACGACGCTGGCATTGTTATTTGGGGAAGGGTCACTCTGATGGCACGTGTTATAGATGATCATTGACTGTCAATATATGGCGAGACACTGGTACTTGTGAGAGGGATTTACACAGCGAATTATTTTATTTTCGGACATTGTCGCAGCGAGCTCTCCAAATCTGGCTAAGTGAGGCCCCTAATATCTGGCTAGGTGAGGAGGACGGTCCCAAACAGGGACCTTTCTCTACAGTGATCGTATGACCTACTAGGGCATATAAACAGTGGCTGTCCTAAGCGTACAACCAGTGTAAGAACCACAAGGGTATTGGAGCATGCTGCAGTTATTTACTATTTAATGCACACTATCTGGCCAAAAGTATGAGCTGAGCTACGCGGTTTCCGTAAGTCCCATAGAACTGAATGGTAGGTATGAAAGCAGCGTAGCTCAGCAAGCTACGCGGTTTCCGTAATTTATGTTCGGAAATCACCCGCTTCAACCGCAACACAGCAGTAGAACGGGGTTTAGGGGGCGCCATTTTAGAGATCGGTGCGGTTCCCAGAGGTGGGACCTACATCTATCTGATGGATATGTCATAAATGTCTCTGATGGGAAAACCCCCTTTAAGGCTGGGTTCACACAAAGTTTTTTGCAGGAGGAAATTCTGCCTCAAAATTCAGTTTCAATTTTCCTCTGCCTGCACGCCGTTTTTCGCTGTGTTTTTAGCCCGCGGCTATTGAGTGCTGCGGGCATAAAACGCAGCGAAATACGTTTTCTCTACCTCCCATTGATGTCAATGGGAGGTCAGAGGCGTAAATGCCCGAAGATAAGGAATGTCCCTTCTTTTTCCCGCGAGCCGGTTTTTCCGTTCTCTTCCGCCTCCCATTGAAATCAATGGGAGGCATTTTTGGCAGTTTTTTGGTGCGTTTTCCAAAGCAGTTTCCGCATCAAAAAAAAACTGTGTGAACTGGCCCTAAAGGGCCTTATTAATTTTCCTCTTGTAGGTTTCTTCCACAAGTCTACTCAGCCCCCATAAAGCATTTGCTACATTCTTCTTCAAAGACCATACCTTGAATGTCATCATTGAAAGTGCAATACTTTTCTCTGTACTTTCTCAGGAATCTGAAGGCGTTGTGATTTCCAAAATCTTCAAACTGGATGAGAGTATTCCGGCCGTATCTAGAGAACACATCAGTGAGTATTAGGTCCCAGCGTTAAGAGCAAAGACTAATTCTAATCATTACTAGGTCTGGGATTCTATTTTGGAGCCAATGCGTTACTGTGGGAACTGCTAATAACCAAAATAGCTGCCTCGACTGGAGTTGTCACTCAACTTTCCAAGAACCCTGAACGTCAATTCTGCCTAGTTTTGTTAAGAAACCTCCTTAACTAAGATTCAAGACTCCTGGGCCACAGTTCGCATGGGAGCTGTAAAGGCAGCCATATTCGCGGTCACCCAGCTTTCCCAGAAACAGATATACCGTAACTAAAACGACTCAAGGACTTAGAAGAGAATCAAGTTATACATGCGGCTAATATACAGTTACCTATCAGTAACAGCATCCATGAACTCGTCAATCAGATCATCATAAAGCTGAGTCCGGTCCCTCTTCTGGTAAAGCCCCATATAAAATGGATCCTTCAGTAATGCCTATTAATGTAACAATACAGCAAGGCAGGGGTTAATGTTTGGAATAGCAGAATCTGAGATACTTTTCAGGGCCCTGACATAGGGCACATTGATGCATGGGGCTCATCCTGTATCTTCTGTTTATATCCACTATAAGAACTAGGTGGCCACATTTGTGGGAGTTTAAATGTGGGCATCCGTCTCCCGTGGACAACATTTCAGCGGATGCAGCCTATGAATTTGCTCGGAGATGTATGCTGACTTTGGAACAATAGTTTATATATGGTTATAATCTACATAAAAAGTTGGAGTCACTGTGTACATACATTACATTACTTATCCTGTACGAATCCGGAGTTATATCCTGTATTATACTCCAGAGCTGAACTCACTATTCTCCTGGTGGAGTCACTGAGTACATACATTATATTACTTATCCTGTACTAATCCGGAGTTATAGCCTGTATTATACTCCAGAGCTGAACTCACTATTCTCCTGGTGGAGTCACTGAGTACATACATTATATTACTTATCCTGTACTAATCCGGAGTTATAGCCTGTATTATACTCCAGAGCTGAACTCACTATTCTGCTGGTGGAGTCACTGTGTACATACATTACATTACTTATCCTGTACTGATCCTGAGTTACAGCCTGTATTGTACTCCAGAGCTGCACTCACTATTCTGCTAGTGGAGTCACTGTGTACATACATTACTTATCCTGTACTGATCCTGAGTTGCAGTTTGCATTATATCAAGAGCTGCACTCACAATTCTGTTGAGTTGTTATTGGAAACTGTCAACAAGCAAGTCAGACACACACCTAGCAGCTTAGCCGAGCAACTGTAATGCAGTGGAGGCAGTTCGTTTTCCTACATCCAGTTACTATACAGTGCCTGGCTGGTATAAAAGTTAACACCTGAAATACAAAGAAAGCGCAGTTCATACTGATCCTGCAAAAAAAGCTGGAATATTTCAGCTCAGGTGCCTGCAGAATAGTGAATGCAGCTCTGGAGTATAATACAGGATGTAACCCGAGATCAGTACAAGATAAGTAATGTATTTACAAAGTGACTCACTTTATTACGTAATTTAGTTTGGAATCTGAAAGCCAAGAAATCTCATTGGCCACTCCAGTACTCAGCAGTCTAACGTGGCATGTACAGGATATGATAAGAGGTATGAATGTTTTTGATTTATTTATAAAGTTTTATCATCTTTAGATTTGAAAGATTTTTACTGAAGACGCTCTGCAATGTAATTTTAGGACATTCTGAAAGTTGTAATCTTGCAGCAGCTGGAGACCACTGTGATGGACCAATGGAATATTAATGGTGCGGTGGCCCCTGGTTCTAGAGATCAGTGGGGGACCAGCAGTCGGCCTCCAACCAATCAGCCAATTATGGAATATCTTATCAATATGCCATCTATGTTGGGAAAGGAATCTTACCGGATTATCTGTGCCGACATCGATGACCACTGGGAGGCACTTCTGAGGCCGGATACCTGCACATGCCGTATACAGGCACAGTTTACCTACAGGAATTCCCATTCCATATACCCCAAGGTCACCAAGACCCAATATCCTCTCTCCATCTGTTACCACAACAGCCTGCAAAAGAAAAGCACATCTCAGTAAAGTAAGTCACATGACTTTAATGAGGTCTTACAAATCCCCCACCCCCCTTTCCACAGATGAGAAGATCCTTTTGGGAAGGATCTGCAGATGGCACTTGAAGAGGAAAAGCCTAGAGGGTGACTCCCCTCCAATCAGCAGTGCCAAGCTTTCTAGCTCTGAAGTGAGCCACTGATTGGAGGAGATCCGCTGATTGACTTGGCTCTCCTCAAGCTCCGCCCACTCAGTCTACAGCTGTTCACTGCTCTTAAAGTGCCAGTGTCCCTTTAAACCTTCTAATATAGTAAACTTACACCACATATCTACATTTCATTATTTTTAGGTAAATAAACCTTTATCATGTGTAATAGAATGAATTAAAGTTACAGAACTTGTCTTCGCTTCAATTCTTCACCATTGGCAAGATCTCCGCTTGCTGTCATTGCCATGAAAAGGCTGAATTCCCAACCACACAATTCTTCGGTCAGGTGAAAATTTGCTACAATTGTATCCAGTGTAGCCAATCCTCCGTGAGCTTCATAGTATTATCTCCAAGCAGATACATTTTACCTGCACTGATACATTGTAGTAAACTATCAGCACAGGAGAGATATCTGTGCTGATGACGTATTTAGCTTTTAGTAGATTGTTTTCAATTATATCCAGTTAATACAAACTCTCAGCGCTGAGAAGTATTTGGTCTATACAGGTTTTCCAGCTAGTTTTCATTCTGACAGCAAACAGTGATCTTGGAAATTGTGAAAAATACATATTTCCCAGTAAATAATAAATGATTGTTGTTAAAAGTTACCGTACTTCTTCCGATACATAATTATGAGGCCTTTACCTTCACATCTGTCTCTGGCCAATTATCCAGGATAGATCTGATATGTCCTTTATCAAAGATGGAAATATACAAACCCCTAGAAGAAAATATAAACACATAGAAGTATTAAGAGAAGGCCTAAAGAGTATTTTTTATTCTAAATGCGTCCAAAAATCTGTACTGATTAACTTCAAAGCATATATTTATGGTACAGAGCTCCACATCCTCTGCTTTTCTTTACAGAGCTAACTAAATGATAACATTCTGGCTGTCTGTATCCACCACTAGGTGGCGATGGGGAGCTTACGCATACATAGGTACAGGCAGAATGTAAATACAAAGCCAAATTAATATATAAAGCCAAAGCATCTCCAAGTAGTCCCAAGAAATAACTACATGCTAAGATGGGGACTATGCAAATTGATGCAATGGGTTAAACGTTCATTTAGAAAAAAAAAAATGTAAAAAAAAAATTTTCATTTTCAAAAAAATGTGCTTCCTTACTTTGGTCTGCGAAAAATATGCCCATATTGTGAGCAGGCCAGTCCAACGGTGGGGGTGTACACTATGGGCATTAACCGCTCTATGTCGTCTAGTAATATCCTGTAGAAAAGCTTCTCATTTCTCTCCTGGATGCCCATTATGTAAATATACCTGGAAAGTAGAGGAAAAGGTGAACAAAAGTATACATGCCGTCTACTTATAATGGAATAATGCGATTCACAAAGTCATATAAGAAAGATTCTGTGCCAACGCATCTTAATATATCTTTATAGTGGTGGGAGTTTTTTTTGTTTTTTTTTTTGGTTATTTAATGTATTTTTTAAAATTTATATAGACAACGCTCTAAATCCTCTGCATAAACATAAACGTAGAAGATACAATTCTGGTTGCCTGCAGCCACCACTAGAGGGCGTAAAGAGCTTACTGCACACATTTATACAGTGAGCTCAATTAAAATAGTATGCAGTGAGCTCCCTCTAGTGGTGAGTGCAGGCATCCAGAATGTTATCAACAGGGGATCTGGAGCTCTGTATCAGGAAATGGATCCCTGACCGCAATAAATATATCTCAATAATTTAGTCAGCAGAGACCATTAGAGCTAACAATCCCATGGTGTAAAAAAAAAAAATGCAATTGGTGCCAACTCCTCTTACGCCTTGAGGAAAAAGGGCCTTCATTAAAAGCAATAGCGTACTTTTGCAGTGGGTCGTCCATTTTACGAAGATTCTTGTGAAATCTAGCAGCTTGAATGTCCTGGGTCTCGATTTTGGAAGGCAAGAGGCCTTGGAGGCCAAGGATCTGCCTTTCCTGTAACGTGAAGGCCATTCCCTGAAAAATAAAATAGAGTAAAGATTGTAAAGCCATGACTACACCTAAGACAGGGTTTCAAAAGACACTGAGGGGGGAAATTCATGACAATTTTGGTCCGCACTCCCCTTGTGGCCGGAGACAGGGGGTGGAAGAGTAACAAGGGTAATAGTGCCACGTGGCCGGCAGCGGTGGGATGCGTACAAAGACAATTGCAACAGCACTCTGTGAGCACCAAGACCACCAAAAATGTAATTATTTTAATTTGCATTACTAGTATGTATACTATACCTGCAAACGTGAGGTATATAGCGCTCAATGTGATCAAACAGTGTAAGCCCACCTGCCACAACAAGCTCTTTAAAGTGGGTCCCTAACCTAAACAGACTCCTCTCTCCTGGGCATAAGCCTGGAGAATAAACTCAGGGTAGGTAGGAACCAAATCCAATCTAATTAAAAACACCTTTGAACAGGTGGGAGTAGTACACAACCAAAAATAGAGGGCGAAGGGCTGTGCGGCCGGCACCAGGTGAAAGGCCTATCGGGCCGGTGAAAGGCCTGTGTGGCTAGCACCAAGAGCACTGCAGCTAACACCCGGGGCTCCATGGCTGGCACAAAGGGCATTGTGACAAGTAATGTTAGGGGGCCGTGTGGTACCTAAGGAATCTACACACTCTCCTTTTGGTATGAATACCAACCACTGGTCAAGCCCAGTAGTCACCATGGATTTGGCTTGTGCAGGCCCAGAACGAAATAGTTTGAGAAGCCCTGACTAGAATAAGGCGCATGCCCCATGATGCGTACAATGCCAATCACAGGGAAGTCCAGCAGCCGGAATCTTCTGGGGTCTACTACAAAAGTAAAATAACAAAAGTCTTGTGACCGGCGTTTTCCGCATTCACTTCTATGGGTATGCGGAAAAGGCTGTTACATTGTGACAATACTGCAATCCATGGCGACTTTGGCAACGCTCTTTGTGGATTATTGTTCTCGTACTGTGACGGTTGTGCATTGGAACCAGTTCACCGACATAACGTGTTGTTCATTGGCTGCTACGGCATGAATTGTTCTAGTATGACGTGCCACGTTCAGGTACCAGCGTCCTGTAGGTAAGTCTTGTTGGGTAACGTGGGTTTGTTTTTTTTAGCGGCTTCTCACCTTGTTTGTCCTTGGATTAAGCAGCAGAGCTTTGCCCTTTTCTTTGGTGTGCACGGCGCGGCGGGCCAGAGCGCATGACCGCACCACGACTCTCAGTCTGGACAACATTATGGAACCAACCTAGAAATACGAACACGTATAATATTAGTTATTGGACGCAAAAGGGAAAAAACAAACAAAAAAAAACCGCTTCTGCATAGCGTAATACATAGACACAATGGACGAAGCAGTTACTAAGAAGATCGCTGCTACAATAGGCGAACTAAGGAATGGTAGAGATGTAGCAGAGCTGACTTTGCTATCTGTTTGTGGCTGCAGAGTTGTGCATGGTGATAACTCCGTTCACTGGCAGTCTGTAAATACAAAGATACTGAATATCCAGATTACCAGACGTTGTGCCAAATGACAAACCCAGCACGGTTACATCTGACACAGCCAGCTCTGTTTTTCCATTTTGTATTTAGTAAGCTTTGCATCGAGAGTCAATCATATACAAGTGGTTTGTATTAGGAGGTTCTGAAGCAGCTGGGGCTTTGCATTGTGTAATACACCCATTTGTTCCAAAGAAGCTTTTTGGAAAGAGAAGAGGGCACTTCATGTCTGTCAGTGAATAAAATGGAGAAAAGCGCTCTAAAAAAAAAAAGCTGTTCTGCAGCAGCTGGGCATGTATAATGCAGTCCAGTGGGGCCTCTTTCTAAAGAGTTACGGTGCTTCCTGCAAAATACATGGTCTGCTGCTGCAGAACCTCGTTTGGGAGAGAGATAAAGAAGAAAGGAGCAGCAGCAAGAGAGGAGAAGGTAAAACTGGCCATAGACATGTAGCGTCATATTTCTGTCAGCAGAATTCGCCATGAAAGCCGTTTTTCTGGCGTCAGGGAATATGCACAGAAGGTTCTCGATAGTGAAGTGTTAGGGCATGACCACACATGGCGGAATTCCTCCGCAACTGTCCGCATCAATGCCGCACAGAATCTGCGTTGCAGATTCTGCAGCGGATCTGCACAAAATGTGCAGAAAATTGATGCGGACTGGCCGCTGCGGACTGCAGGAAAAGTGCTTCTCTTCTCCCTATCAGTGCAGGATAGAGAGAAGGGACAGCACTTTCCCTAGTGAAAGTCAAAGAAATTCATACTTACCGCCCGTTGTCTTGGTGACGCGTCCCTCTTTCGGCATCCGGCCCGACCTCCCTGGATGACGCTCCAGTCCATGTGACCGCTGCAGCCTGTGCTTGGCCTGTGATTGGCTGCAGCCGTCACTTACACTGAAACGTCATCCTGGGAGGCCGGACTGGAGACAGACGCAGGGAGTTCTCGGTAAGTATGAACTTATATTTTTTTTTACAGATACATGTATATTGAGATCGGTAGTCACTGTCCCGGGTGCAGAAACAGTTACTGCCGATCGCGTAACTCTTTCAGCACCCTGGACAGTGACTATTTACTGACGTCTCCTAGCAACGCTCCCGTCATTACGGGAGCCCCATTGACTTCCTCAGTCTGGCTGTAGACCTAGAAATACATAGGTCCAGCCAGAATGAAGAAATGTCATGGTAGTAAAAACAATACGCTCCGCAGCACACATAAGATCTGCGGACTTCATTGCGGAATTTTGACTCTCCATTGAAGTCAATGGAGAAATTCCGCCATGAGTCCGCAACCAGTCCGCCACTGCTCCGCAACAGACAGAGCATGCTGCGGACACCAAATTCCGCTCCGCAGCCTATGCTCCGCAGCGGAATTGTACGCATCGTGTAAACGAACACTGCTAAATTAAAGTGAAAGTCAATGGAGAAACGGCTCCGCTGCGGATTAACGCTGCGGAGTGTCCGCAGCGGAATTTAAGTGAAATTCCACTATGTGTGAACCCGCCCTTAGGCCCTGTTCACACAGTTTTTTTTGCAGGCAGAAAATTCTGCCTGTAAAAATCAGCTTCGTTTTTTTTTTAAGTGGTTTTGCACCACAGGCGTTTTTTGCCACCAATTTTTCTTTATCTCTTTCTTCAACAGGCAAAGGAAAAAACCGTGAGCGTTTTATGCCATAAAACGTATAAAAAAAAACAAACGTTAAATAACGCCGCTCGTTGAGTTTTTTTCCATCTCCCATTGATTTCAATGGGGTTTTTGGGGCGGAAAACTCCTCAATTTAGGGTATGTCGCTTCTTTTTCCCGCAAGCGTTTTTTTCACGCTCGCGGTAAAAAAAATAATAATCTCCATCTCCCATTGAAATCAATTGGAGGCAATTTCGGCAGTTTTTTGCAGCGACAAAAAAAACTCTGTGTGAACACAGCCTAAGGGCTTGTCCACACGTAACGGAATTGCTGCAGCAATTACACAGAAACTAGCAGGAATTCCGCTGCAGAAAAACGGCACCGTTTCCTGAGTTTTTTTACTGCGGAAAAGGGTGTGGATTTTGCGGCATTTTCCTCAACGTTGGGAGATGGTGACATATCCTCCAAAAAAAATGCAGGAATTCAGTCCACTATCCACAGCAGGAATTGACGTGCTGCGGTACGAAAAATAAGCACCAATTTCTGTTCGGAAATTTTACACAGCGCGCGGATGGGATTTGTTAAAGCTTGACCAACTTTGCTGCTACTTTATTCTGCTGCGTATTTTCTGTCTGCAATTACGAACGGAAAATACGCAGCGAAGTGTGGACGAGCCCTAACATGTCTCGCAGCAGTCTTGTTCGGTACTATAACAGAAAGTTGTGATAAGTTATTTTCTTTTACACGGATAATGCGGGTGCTACAAAGCAACCTGTGTCACATAATGCAATGCACACCTTGTCCCTTAACAATGGGTCATGCCCGCCAGTAAATGAGTGCAATGCAATACTGCCACGTGGCAATGATATCATAATCAGGGCAATACAGTAAAAGGCAGACTGCCTCCCCTGCACCCCCATGTACCCTCATTTCTGCTCCTCGGGCACTGCCTGCTGGACACCATTGTGTAATATAGAAAGTCCCTAATGATGGCAGAGCCCGAGTGCTCTACGAGCTGGAAACCAGCCAACAGGTAAACAGCAATGTCCCGGTGGACGGCAGATAACACACCCACGGACTCACACCCTGCCAGCTACCGACAATTCATCACTTACTGCACATGAACTTATTTTTTCCCTCCCGTAAATACTGGCGTAAATATGGGTCCGGTGTCACCCGTATTCCACCCGTATTTACGGTCACGTTTTCGATGCAAAATTGCACTGCACTAATCGGCAGCCGCTTCTCTCTATCAGTGCAGGATAGAGAGAAGTGGCAGCCCTTTCCGAGGTAAAAGTAAAAGAAATTCATACTTACCCTGCCGTTGTCTTGGTGACGCGTCCCTCTCTTGACATCCAGCCCGACATCCCTGGATGACGCGGCAGTCCACGTGACCGCTGCAGCATGTGATTGGCTGCAGCGGTCACATGGGCTGAAACGTCATCCAGGGATGTTGGGCCGGATGTGTAGAGAGGGACGCGTCACCAAGGCAACGGCCGGGAGACCGGACTGGAGGAAGCAGGAAGTTCTCGGTAAGTATGAACGTCTTTTTTTTTTTTTTTACAGGTTGCTGTATATTGTGATCGGAATTCACTGTCCAGGATGCTGAAAGAGTTACTGCCGATCAGTTAACTCTTTCAGCACCCTGGACAGTGACTACTGACGTCGCCTAGCAACGCTGCCGTAATGACAGGTGCACACATGTAGTCACCCGTCATTACGGGAGCTCCATAGACTTCTATGGACTGTCCGTGCCGTTATTACGGCCTAAAATAGGACATGTTCTATCTTTTTCAACGGCACGGGCACCTTCCCGTAACAAAACGGGAAGGTACCCGTGGCCAATAGAAGTCTATGGGCCCGTTATTACGTGTCATAATTACGACCCGTAAGAACGGGAGTTTTTACGGTCGTGTGCATGAGGCCTAACGCAAAAGAAAAGTTGAAGAGTCACCCATGGCAACCAATCAGATTTCACCTCATTTTTTCAGAGGGCTTTTGGAAAATGAAAGCAGCAACATGATTGGTTGCCATGGAAACTACTCCACTTTTCCATTGCACCAGTTTTTATATACCTCCCCAATGTCCCCAGATATTTTATAAGTATTAATCCGGTTTACAGCACATCTTGCCCTCAATATCAGCTCGCTCAGACCTGACCATAAAAGGACTGGAGCCGTTCCGTCAGGCGCAGTTGTATTCCAGACAGGAGTATTTAGTGCAGCAATCCATGCAGTGGTCAGAAATGGTCACTGGACAGGGACATTATCATTACTGGAGGGGGCTGGGTACGTAAAGAGGCTTCACATATGTCAGGAGAACAAAAGGAACAGATGCCCATTCAGGAGTGTGAGGAGCCGAATACAGTCCGTGTCAGATAGCCATCATATGATCTCCCTATCATCTCACCATACAGACCATTTGAAAAATTCATAACTTAAATGTTATCGATAACAGGTGATATTGTTAAACATTTTGCGCCTTTTATCATAATAATCCAGCAGTCTCATTCATTCTTCCTCTTATGCCCGCCCACCGCCAATAACTGGCCCTAAAACTGGCGCCTAAATCTGGTCTCAGATAGCGAGCATGCGCCTGTCATGTATGGTCCGACACTCTTCCATGCTTCGTCCGGGCCTCAAATCTAGTTACCGCGCGTGCGCCGCTGTGGTGGTGTCCCGTTATGCGCGCGCACTAGAACAGGACATCGATGCGCAAGCCCAGGATTTCGTGTGTGCTGAGGGGAGGTGAAGAGCTGTCAATCAAAAGTAAGGAGGCGGGGTTAACTCGGAAAGGCTTGAGGAATGAAGA
This sequence comes from Rhinoderma darwinii, assembly GCF_050947455.1. Taxonomy (NCBI): domain Eukaryota; kingdom Metazoa; phylum Chordata; class Amphibia; order Anura; family Rhinodermatidae; genus Rhinoderma; species Rhinoderma darwinii. Next base: position 606,699,980 of record NC_134687.1, on the reverse strand, counting down.
TATGACTTATGCTCATTAGCATACGGTGCGGGAACACTAAAAGGTACAGAGCCGACTTGGAAGAGAATTATAGGTTGCATAAAAATGAATTTTCACCCACTACCACCAGGTATTGAAGGTTTAGTAGATGTAATGCTGGTGACAGGTTCCCTTTAAATCAACCTTCCGAAGACTAAAAAAAAAAAAAACTTGTATTAAATGATAAACGGTTGTCAAGAAGCAACCACAGTACAAAAATAAACAGATCATTAGCTACATTGCCCCTCCCGCAGCATTATAAGCGGAATATTTAACGTTCCGGATCATTATAGTGCCAGGCCAGGCTGGTTCAGTGGGGCACAGGCAGGAACTTGCTTTACACAACCAGCTTCTTGCATTGTCAAACTTAACCTTTGAAGGGTGACAGGGAACAGAAACCGGCAGCGTCAGGCAAGAATATCAGCAGATGTGTCCTGTAAATGAGGCTCTGCTGACACAACGACATTGATCGAGCTGAATGCCAGCAGCGAGGCCTTTAATAGACTTCAGATCACATGGACGCAGCTTCATGATCAATAAAACCGCGCTCATGTACTAGATTGCAGCCCGAGATACCGAAGTACTAAGGAATAATAAATGCTAATCACATGTTTTCATAAAAAAATAAAAAAAAAATCAGACATCCGCACAATGGTGGGATTTTATCAACTTGTCTACGCCCGTTTTCTGGTGTAGAAAAGCTACAGATGCATCAAAAGTCACAATTTGCACCCAATAAAATCAATGCAAATTTTGATGTATTTACTACGCTGGTGCTATTGGACGGGGCTTAGTGGAAGGGGGAAGCCAGCCACAGCCCAAAACAATTCATGCCCTTTCTGGTGCCCCAATATCCACATTGTAAATCTCAATGCAAAATACATACATTTAGGATTATGGATAGGACATACACATCCATGTCACATACATAAAGAAACGGCACAGAAAAAAAAAAACCTGATAAACTGTTATACTTAGTACAGGGCCTGGGGGGGGCGGAGCATGACTCATAAAAAGCCACAAACAGAAGTCAGTGCACTGCCCCTTTAAGTCCTCGACCAGATAAACCCCTGTGTATCAGTTTATACTGGCGTGTTCCTATAAATCCACGCAGATTATTCTTGAAAATTACCGTTTATCTGCAACGGTTACAAAGTATTTTAGATACCCCCCCCCCCAGATGTCAATGAGGTGGGGGAGAAGAGGGATCGGGGCATGTTGGCTTTCAACATTCCTGATCCTTTGTTTCCAAGGGAAAGAAGCCTCTGATTGAGGGTCCGCTATCTCAAACGTATGGCCAACTTTAGACCATGGTGACAGACGGACAAGCCATATAGAAATAGAAATCAGCGGGACCTGACGATCAAAATCAAATTTCTATGTCCATTCTATTATTCTGGCCTTTCAAATTCAGCGCCATTCCTTGTACCGCTACTCATTGGTGTCCCCTGTTGTCAACCCATGCGCAAATGTGTGTCGCCCATCACTGGCTGAGATAGTCCTATCATGTGACACAATCACTGGCGACTACCGCGATGTGTAGTCCATAGTGATGTCATCGACTGGCTGCCATGGTCATGTGATGTAACGTTAGACCAGACATCATCGCAAAACTGAAAAATGTCAATGTTATTGAAAGGAAAAAGAAACGTCCATTCAAACATTTGGTGAAAAGAAGTGTCTAGATACAAAGTACTAGAGTGTAAGCTCTTGAGTGCAATCCAGGGCTTAAAGGTAATCAGAATGACATCTGTAGGCAGGATACACACTGAAGATTTAGTCCAGACAGATGACATACCAGTAATTCCTCGTCTACAGTGACGGACTGACCTGGATATGGAACATTTCTGCTTCATAAAGTCATCACAACAAATTTGTGATGTGAATGTGCCAATGTACATACAGATGTAGCAGAGCCGACTTTGCTATTAGAATGATTGTTTCTGAGAAAATCACCAGCATCTCAATAAACTGAGGTAAATGGTGGTCTGAAATCTCCCCCACCTAGCCTCTACCAGGGACTAAGGCCTCATTTACACCTTCGTTGCCCGACCTACGGCCGCTAATAAAGGATCCGTGAAACACGGACTGCACACAGAAAGGCTTTCGTGTTCAGCTTGTTGTTTCAACTGACCAAACGGATGAAAAGGCCGAGACTGTTCCGTCAAAAGCGGACAGGTGTAGTACCCGTCCTATTTTTGTGGGAACAACCACACGGTTCCGTTAAAACAACGGAGGTGCGCAAGGCCCCAAAGAAGTGAATGTGTTTGTGTGCTATGCGTTAATAAAAACGAACAGCACACTGAAGAAAATAACTGAAGTGGGCATGAGGCCTAGTACAGTACAAGACATTCAAAGTCTACTTTGTGGGAGTGAAAAGAGCAGGCAGACTCACATGATGCCAATCACATGACTACCCGGCAGCCTTATCGTGCCAACTAGTTGCTTGTAGTTCGTAATCACTGTGTCCTTGCTGTAATGGCAATCTGCTCTCCTGATTTCCGGCTGAGATTGGGGACATACAGTAACAAATCTGAACAACCAAAGCTGCAGTGCTAGGCGGGGTTCCCACGTAGCGTAAACGCTGTGGAATTTCCGCAACGAAACTCCGCAGCATTTACAGTAACAGCAAAGTGAATGGGATTTGAACAAATCTCACGCATGCGCTGCAGAAAAAAAAAAATCTGCAGCAAAAAGTTTCATAAATTGAGCTACATTGCGGATTACTTGCTCTTCTGTTGCTGGTTTTCCCCATTGAATTCAATGGGGATGTAAAGCACGTTACAAATAGCCAAGTGTTGCGACTTTTGCGGCGGAAATGCTGCGATTCCGCCACAAGAAGCTGAAATGACAAAAAAAAAAAAAATGTAATTTGAAAAAAGTCTATACTTAAATTCCTGCCGTTGTCATAGCAGCGTTGTCATCCAGGCCAGCCTTCTGGGTGGCGTTTCGTGCTGCAGCGTAATCCCGGGAGGCCGGACTCCACGGAGAACAGAGGGACGCGTCGCCATGACAATGGCCGGGGGTAAGTATACAGTTGGTTTTTTCTTCCAAGCAGTGATTTCCACCTCAGAGATTGGGCCAAAAAAACACACCACAATTTGCGTTTTTTCGGGTGGAATTCCCTGCGGGTCCCATGTCAGATTTGCCGTATAGTTTTACGCAGCATATCTGACCCGTGGGTACCCTGCCTAGAGCATGAGGGTCTGAAAGATCAGCAACATGAGACAAGTGTTGGAGAGGGGAATAGGGAGACCTCCCCCTCATGAATGCAGTAAATGGTGACGTGAAAAAAAAAAAAAACTAACGTGTCAGTGGGTCCGGGGATGGACAGATCTCTCGGTGGTGGTGCCGGGGGTACATCTGCCTGCCTATGGCCGTCCACATCCCACAGGTATAATGTAGAATGTGCTGGACACCTACAAAGGCAGCAGGTTCAGATAAAATAACAAGGAGCTATTAAAATACCCAGTGCACAAAGGTAACCAAAGACATCTGCCGCCCTCCACACCCTGATGCTAACAAAAGAGGCTGAGAAGCAGCAGATGGCAATAAGATGGGTGAGGGAAGATTATCCTGTGCTACAAACATTCACAAATCCAAGAAAACAGCCTTAAAGGGGTACTCCAGCATCAAAAATGATCACAATTCGCAGTAAAGGGGAGCAGGAAGTGCTTGCAGAAGAGAAAAACAGATGAGAAAATCGGACGACACACGGAAACCACACGGACAGCCTGATGCATGAAAAACGCCCTGTTTTTTGCAGATGCAAATCTGACACACTGGTTTGAATAAGGCCTTTGAACTCTGCATTGTGCCGTTCCTCTATTAGGCTGGGTTCACACGAGCATGTTCGGTCTGTAATGGACGGAACGTATTTCGGCCGCAAGTCCCGGACCGAACACACTGCAGGGAGTCGGGCTCCTAGCATCATAGCTATGTACGACGCTAGGAGTCCCTGCCTCGCTGTGGGACAACAGTCCCGTACTGTAATCATGTTTTCAGTACGGGACAGTAGTTCCACGGAGAGGCAGGGACTCCTAGCGCCGTACAGAACTATGATGCTAGGAGCCCGGCTCCCTGCAGTGTGTTCGGTCCGGGACTTGCAGCCGAAATACGTTCTGTGCATTACGGACGTAACCTGCTCGTGTGAACCCAGCCTTACTCCTCCTGGAAATGTATGAATAAATTGACGACTGGGTGTTAACATTCCCCTTATCTAAGAGGTCTGACTGACGGTGTCCAATCACTGCTGACATACAAAGTAACGAACTATCAGATGTGCTCGACCAACAACACACTCATACCATTACAGACCGGACGCTCAGAAAATATTCAATCAGCTTTTTTTTTTTATTAGAAATTTCTTAATTGGTTCTCCTCATCAATCTCCTATTTCTGGTCATTCGATGATAGTTCTGTGATGGGAACAAGTGGCAGATTATCAGAGTTTCTGTATTATCAGATGTCATTTTGCACACACCCTTTTTAGTGCCCCGCATCCATTTTTCAGTTTAGCCAAATTTGTCATTGGCTGAACCGTAGAAAGCGGTACGAGTGGTACCACTCAATTTGGGTAATTTCAATAGTCGAGCAGTTGCCCATAATAACCAATCAGATCACTACTTTCATTTTCTACCATGGCCTTAATAAATAAAAGCTGGAATCTGACTGGCTGTTAAGGACAGCTCCTCCCCTGTTTTGTTTGCTCTGGTTTTGAAGAGGTTGCATAAGTCAAGACAATAAGGGCCGTAAAAACGAGCGCCGGTCTACAAGGAGCAATGATCGGTTATATATGGAGACGAGCGCTTGTTACTACGATTGTTCGTCCCCATACATTTCCATCTTGTCGGCAGCACGTCCCCCTGTTTACACTGGGTTATCTGATAGCGTCCGCGCTCACCCCAGTTATGCGAGCGCTGACGTATTATTATTATCACTATCGTTTATAAATCCTTGCATCAACTTATAATGTGGCATTCGCTCAGGCTGCTGAATGGCCAATTTCTGACAGGAATGCTCAATAATCGGCTGACAATTTGATGTGTGATATTAAAAAAACATGGCTGCTTTCTTCTAGAAACAGCACCACTCGTCCATAGAAGGTATCTGTTATTGCTGCTCAACCCCCGTCCGGTGAATGATGTAATTCCAGACACAGCCAAAGGACAAGAGTGGCGCTATTTCTGGAAGGAAACAGCCATGTTTTTTTAAATCTTAAAAAAAATGTTTAGGTTTTTAATTTTAGGAGGAAATGCTCCTTAACACAAATAGATAAATGAACATTGCAGCGTAGCGTCTTGTATGACACCCAACTACAACTCTGCTCGTCCTTGTTCCCTGTCTGAGCACTGGTCACGTGACTTTTTGTGAAACAGCGGTCGGCACCGCAAGAACTTTAGGTTTAAGAAGAACAAGAAATGCAGAAGAATAAAAGGACATATTAGAGAATGACATCATTGAAAAATATAATGTTTTCTTTCACTATGGGGACACTCCAATCACAACCGGCAGGGATGTTGGACATTTTTTTATCTCCAGCTATGCCCTAAAGGTCCGCCTGCAGACACAAACGGCATCTACCTCTAGAACGGGGCCCTCTGACCACCCGTCCTACCTTCTGCCGCTGGGCATCTGGCCTGAGGTGACCGGGTTTTCCAAAAACAGTCAAGCGTGTTTTGCTACAATGTTTCCGTAACTTTCATTCACTTCTATGGGAGTTCTGGAAACAGCATAGCAAAACGTGCTCGGCTGTTTCTGGAAAACTCGGACACATTGTTACTCAGTTGCCAGAGTCTTGCTGTGGAAGTTACGATGGGGTTCAGGGAGTCACGTTCTAGAGATGTGTGTGGGTCCCATAGGCAGGACTTATATCTATCAGACATTTATGGCATGTACCCTAAATGCCCGAGGCGGGGGTTTCCTCATACACACTCCAAAACATCCTCATAGGATAATTTGTTATTTAGATTGTGAGCCCTAATTGGGACAGTAAGTGCTGACAATGCCTGTACAGCGCTGCGGAATATGTTGGCGCTATATAAATTAATAAAACATTAGGGAGTTCTTTTTGCAATTCAGTAGCCCTTTAATGAAAACGGCCGCAGCAGTGGATGTCTAAAGGGGTTTAACAATCTTTGAATGTTACTGAATATCAGTAGGATAGGCTATAAATATTCTGATCAGTGGGAGCCCAACAAAGGGGACCCCCGCCGATCCTGAAAACGAAGGGGCTGGTGTAGCAATGCGGCCTCTGCACAGCAGTGCTCCCAGCCACGGGAAGAGCAACACAGTTTAGGATCGGTGGTGGTCCCTGCATTCTGGATCAGATATGATGGTATATCCTAGCAGTATCATATCAGTTACTATGGTGGAAAAAGTGCCATGGAGAGAAGCTTTGGGTCAGACCAGATGTAGGTAATAAGGATTGCAGGGTGTGAAGAATAGGGTTACCGGGAGGGCACAGGGAGTCCCTGGCAGCACCACTACCTAGGGAAGTTTGTGATAATAGGGGGGGCAGTGGTGCGGCCGGCTTTATTATCAGAGTCCACAGGTTGCACAACTATCTATACAAGGCAGATGTGCCCGAGATAAACACAAGCAGACGGCAGAACAGAACACAGGAAACAGGGAAGCAGCAACATGTATCCAACTGTGCAGGATGAGAAAACATAAACCGTCTGGATGATGTGGGACTACAAGTGCCCGTGATGAACAGTGTCCACTGGAGGCCCAGGCTGTCAATGCCAAGGCTTAGATACACAGGCTCAGAGAACAGTATCACAGATACACAGGCTCAGAGAACAGTATCACACACGTGACAGGCTTAGATACACAGGCTCAGAGAAAAGTATCACACACGTGAAAGGGCTTAGATACACAGGCTCAGAGAAAAGTATCACACACATGAAAGGGCTTAGATACACAGGCTCAAAGAACAGTATCACACACATGACAGGCTTAGATAACAGTATCACACACGCGACAGGCTTAGATACACAGGTACAGCAGACAGGATCACACACGCAACATGCTTAGATGTACAGGCCAGCAGACAGTATTACACATGATAGGATTAGATACACAGGTTCAGCAGACAGTATCGCACATGAGGCTTAGATACAGTGTCTGAGCAGAAAGTATCACACATGATAGGATTAGATACACAGGCTTAGATACACCAGTTTCAGCAGACAGTATCACACATGAGAAGCTTAGATACACTGGCTCAGCAGACAGTATCACACATGAGAGGCTTAGATACACTGGCTCAGCAGACAGTATCACACATGATAGGCTTAGATACACAGGCTTAGCACACAGTGTGACACATTAGAGGTTGTGCACATCTCTGGATCGTCTCACATCAGGTGAAGTCTCAGGAGGGGTCACTTCCTGTAGACTATTAATATCAGCATCATGGCAGCCTCTTACCTGCAGCTACGGGATGTCACAGGGAGGGAACGAGTCCAGAGCGGACACCAGGATGAGGACGCTCCAGTCTGTACCGGCAGCCGGACTGAGGTGCACAGGATGGAGCAACAGGGGAAGGAGGAAAGGGGCGTGGACAGAAACCTCGCTGCTGATTGGGACCAATGAAAACCCCCTTAGACATGGGCAGCCTGCAGTTCCACACACCGCCTCTACGAGAGCTGAGCGCCACTCGTCACATAGTAACACGATGACAGCTTATTGATACATTGTTTCTCTTATTGGCATTCTATTACTTGTTATCACTGGAACATTGTCCTGAGGACTTGTGATTCTCTTCTAAATGACTGATCTTTCATGGGACAACAGACATTTGCAATAAAACAAGCCAGCATTGATGGGGTTATTATGGGTAATTTGGTCCTGCCTCAGGCACTGCAAATAAATGCAGGATAAATTAACAATTGACCACCCTGGGTGGAAAAAGTAGCTGTTACAACCGGCCCTGGTGCCTTATGGGTGCCCAAAGTCCTCTCTCCCACATAAGAGGACCAGTATTATAAATGGAAGATGATAGGTGGGATCCTGTTATAGATTTTTGCATTGGGGCCCAGTAGCCTCACACTAAGGGTATGTTCACACAGGCTATTTTCAGCCGTTTTTCGGGCCGTAAACCTCCTGAAAAGCCGCTGAAAAGTCTTAAGCAGAACGCCTACAAACATCTGCTCCTAAACGGGGCGTTTTTTTACGTCTCATTTTCCAAAAACGGCGCGTAGAAAAAATTTCTTCATGTGGTGGCATGGAAAAAAAACGTTTTTTTTTATGTTTTACTACTTTCACAAGCAAAAAACTATTTGTTAAAAATAAAATTTTATTTTGTATCGTCATATTCCTAGACTCATTTTTATTTTTCCATCGATTGTGAGGGCTTAGATTTTGCGGGACGGGCTTAAGTCTTTATTGGTACCGTTTTGGAGTACATGAGACTTTTGATCACTTTTTATTCCATTTTGTGGGCGATGAGGTGACCAAAAAAAAACAAATTCTGGCATTTAATTTTCTTTGCTAAATTTGCGCCTAAATAATGTTACATTGAGATAGTTCAGACTTTTTTGGACATGGCTATACCAGTTACTGTATGTTCATTTTTTTATTTTTTTTACATTGCTTTTCGTGGAAAATGGGAAAAGGATTTTTTTAACTTTAAATGTTTTTATTTTTTATGTATAAAAAAAACCTTTATTTATTTTTTTATTAGTCCCCTTAGGGGACTTGAACTAGTGATGGTTGGATCGCTTGCACGATATACTGAAATACTAATGTATAGCAGTATAGAATAATTTTTACAGGCTCTTATTAAGCCCTGCCTCTAGAGGAGCACAAAGATGGCAGACCTTGTGGCCGTCATTAGGCCCCAAGGCGGCCATGACAACCATTGGCACCCCACAGAAAAAAAACAAGGTTTCATACTGTTAGATAGACATAAAAAGAAAAGCGTCATGGCTGACGGAATGTGATGGGGTAAAAATGAAAAAAACAACTGTGGGTTTGGACAATTGCTACTTGTTAGAGGGGTCCTCTAACTGTAAGGAGATCACAAAGTGTCCCGCATGCTGGGACCCCTAGCGATCAAATGTAATCTGTGGGCAGCAAGTGATCAATTTACCTGCAGCACCCCCACAGGGGAAAATAAGTATTACACCGTGTCCATTCATATCAATGGATAGTTTGTGTAATGCAGGACAGTACAGGTCCCCCAGCGGTACAAGGCAACAATATTAACCACTGTGCCACCGAGCTGCCCAATATAATGCCATCATGATTGTACCCAATTTCATAATGTGGTTTTAATATTTTTACAATCAAAACAAAGGCCTCTTTCATAATCCCATAAAAAGACATCACATGCAATAAGTTATTACAGATCACCAGCCTTCCTGTCATGTTATCATCTATCTGCTGGGACCCCACCAATTGTGAGAACGGGGGTCCCTAACCCTGAGATCCTCCTCAATGCTCGACCGCACTGAGGTTGACATTGAATGAAACAGCGGTCTGGCATGCGCGCAGCCGCTTCTTTCAATGTCTATGGGAATAACGGAAATAGTACAGTGCTCGGCTGTTTTCGTCATTCTCATAGACAATGAATGGAGCGGTGGGCCAATGATCGATCGACGCTTTATTGTAGCTTCTTCTCCCTGCGGGGAGTGCAGTGAGGAGGATATGGGAGTTCAGGACCTCCGTTCTCATGATCAGTGGGGCTCCCAGCTATCAGAAAATTTTCACCTATCCTGCTAATAGGTGATCATTTATAATTTTGGGAATACCCCTTTAATGGTTACATGTTTTCTATAATGTTCAGTTTAATAGAACTACAGGGGTCCAGTTTAATACAAACACTATATGCAGCCACATTACAGGCATCTGAAACCAGAGTAAACTTTAAAGGGGTATTCCGGAACTAAAAAATTACATTTATTTAAATAAAACAATGAAAAAGATATAACTTTCCAATGTACTTACGTTTCATCAGATGGCTGTAGCGTCGTATATCCTCCTCCGTCGCCGTCCCCTTAGCAATGCAAAATCTGCACTTCCTGTGCAGACCCGTCCATTTGGTCTTCTGCCTTGCTTCCGGTTTCCGGCTTACACACTGTACGGTTACGTCAAAAATGACGTAACCGTACCACGTGCTTCTTTATTGAATTAGAGCATGCGTGGTGAACACACTCCACCGCGCATGCTCTGTGAAATTATGTGGCTGCGTCTTCAGCGGCCGTGTATATTACACTGCGCATGCGCAAGGTTGAAGGTGTGTAGCGGTGTGTATACGAAGTTGCAGGAATAACGGCCGTTTCGGCCGTCTTCCCGACAGGTGCAGGAGCTGTGACAGCTGCTGTCTCGTACAGCAGCTGCCGCAGCTCCTACAGCGGGGACCGATCGCTGTGTCCCCGCTGTCTAACCCCTTAAAAGCCGCGTTCTATAGAGATCGCGGGTTTTTAGGGGTTAAGTTACCATCGCCGGCCTGCTACACGATAGCGGCCGGCGATGGTTACTATGGCAACCGGACACCAAACAAAGGCGTCCGGCTATGCCATCGACGGAAGCCTAGTGGGTCCTGACAAAGTCAGGACCCACTATGCTTGCTGTCAGTGAATAGCTGACAGTTCTAATACACTGCACTACGGATGTAGTGCAGTGTATTAGAATAGCGATCAGGGCCTCCTGCCCTCAAGTCCCCTAGTGGGACAAAGTAATAAAGTAAAAAAAAAAGTTAAAAAAGATGTGTAAAAATAAGAAATTAAAAGTTAAAAAAATCCCCCTTTTTTTCCCTTATCAGTCCTTTTTTATTAATAAAAATATATAAATAAACGATACATAATTGGTATCGCCGCGTCCGTAACGGCCTGAACTACAAAATTATTTCGTTATTTATCCCGCGCGGTGAACGCCGTAAAAGAAAATAATAATAAACCGTACCACAATCACAATTGTTTGGTCACTTCACCTCCCAAAAAATGTATTAAAAATAGATCAAAAAGTTGCATTTACCGAAAAATGGTACTGATGGAAACTACAGTTCGTTACGCAAAAAATAAGTCCTCGCACGGCTTTATTGATGGAAAAATTATAAAGTTCTGGCTCTTAGAATAAGGTAACAAAAAGTGAATGATTTTTTACAAAACGTATTTTATTGTGCAAACGCCATAAGACATAAAAAAACTATAAACATCTGGTGTCACCGTAAGGCCGAGTTTACACGAGCGTGTGCGTTTTGTGCAAGCAAAAAGCGCGGCGTTTTGCGTGCGCAAAAAGCACTTAACAGCTCCGTGTGTCAGCCCTTTATGATGCGCGGCTGCGTGCTTTTCGCGCAGCCGCCATCATTATGACACTCCGTTTGGATGTTTGTAAACAGAAAAGAACGTGGTGCTTTTCTGTTTTCATTCATCCTTTACAGTGCTGTTGCGTGAATCACGCGCGTCCCACGGAATTGCTTCCGTGCGACATGCGTGGTTTTCACACACCCATTGACTTCAATGGGTGCGTGATGCGCGAACAGCGCACAAATATAGGACGTCGTGCGTTTCACGCAGCGGACATACGCTGCGTGAAAATCACGTACCTGTCTGCACGGCCCCATAGAGTAACATAGGTCCCTGCGACGCGCGTTGCAAAAACGTATAATACGCTCGTGTAAATGAGCCCTAATCGTATCGCCCCATAGAATAAAGTGAATATGTCATTTATAGCGCACGGTGAACGCTGTAACAAAAATAGAATTAAAAAACAATAGAATTGCTGTTTATTAGTCACCGCGCCACTTAAAAATAGAATAAAAACTGATCAAAAAGCTGCATGCACCCCAAGAAAACTACAATGTATTCCTCAAGTGGTCTAGTTTCCAAAATGGGATCACCTTTTGGGGGTTTCCACTATTTTGGTACCACAAGACCTATTCAAACCGGACATGGTGCCTAATAAAAAGGCGGCCTCAAAATCCTCTGGGTGCTCCTTTGCTTCTGAGGCCGGTGCTTCAGTCCATTACCGCCCGAGGGCCACATGTGGGATATTTCTACTGCAGAATCTGGACAATAAGTATTGAGTTGCGTTTCTCTGGTAAAACATTTTGTGCATAAACTTTCTAAATGCTGTTGTGAATACTTTGAGGGGTCTAGTTTCTAAAATGTCGTGTTTCATAGGGGTGTCTAATATATAGGCCCCTCAAAGCCACTTCAGAACTGAACTGGAAGCCCCAAAAAAATAATTAGGCAATACTTCGCTTCTATACGAACTAGTTAGCGATTCACAGTGTGATGAAGTAAGGGGAAGCAGCGCTTATACGAGCGGTGCACCCCCTTCAAACAGCCGATGACTTTTCAGTTCACAGGTAGCAGAGTTACATGATGGGGAATTTGTTTTCCTGTTGTGTAACTCTGCTACCTGTCAATGGAAAAATCAGCTGCCAGAGTGAAAAATGTTTCCACACAGAGGAGTACCGCAAAGAAACACCTGGGAATCAGACATGATGGACTAACATTTTTCCCTGTGGTGGATGACTTTTCAGTTGACAGGTAGCAGAGTTACATGAAGGGGAATTATTTTTCATCGATGGCTAGTTAGGAGCGCTGCTTCCCTTTAGTTTTTTCTTGCTCACTGTGAATCTCCGACACAGGATGCAGCGGCGATCCACAGGTATTGCTCCTTTTATCCCAATTCACATGTTAGAATTCAATTTTTTTTATTTTATATATATATATAAAATACAGTATTTAAAACTAAGACTGTATAAACAGTTAATATACATTTAGAAAACTTATAATTATAAAGACCAAACTTTACGTATCATCATATAGGGTCAGTGTTGTTTAAAAACGCAGATATCCAGTGATTTCAGCTTGTGCTAGCAGTAATAGAATGAGAGCACCAAAATGAAGACTGGGATTGCAGAAGTTAGTAGAGCTGGGTGTAGTAGGCGGAGCAAGTGCACTGCTGCATGCACATTGCATGCTGGGACTAGAGCAGTGCATGCAGGGAGGAGAAACACAGGAAGAGAAGAGGAATGAACTTACTGAGCAAAACAAACCTCTCCAGGTAAACAATAGGGAGTAATGTTACTAAAACCATTTATTATCAAGAAAAAGCTAGACAGAGTGCACTAATATCTTAATAGAGGAACATTGCATTGATTTAAGAAATAAAAAAAAGTATTGGAAAACCCCTTTAAGTAGACTTAAATCCTAGACATTGAGGACTGTGAACAAGTTAACACATTTCATGGATAACGCAGCTTGAAATTGTGTAGACAGATGACAGTCATTGTGGTGAATACATTGTTGGTATAGTCCAGTAATTCATATACAACTAGACCACATAAGGGTGATGCCAGATGTGGCGGAAAAAATCAGCAGCGGATTACGAAGGGTGAAATCCATGGTAAAAATCTGTGACAAATTCCTAAAATCTGCAACAAATCCGCAATGTGTGAATTCACTTTAAGGCCGACTTCACGCACACTTATTTTCTGTTTTAAAGCATATAAGAAACGCCATGTGTTTCAAGTACTTTTATATTTTGTGACAATTTGTATAGGTGTTTTCTGGTGTTATTGAAAAGAAGCCTATAGAGAAAAACATCAGAAAAAAACACTATATCTACAGAATGCTGTGTTGTGAAAAAATCGCCACTGACCCCAAAAACACTACAAAATCGCCAAAAAGCTGTAGGCTTTATAATATTTAATACAGACTTTAAAGTAACATCTGGCCAAAAAAGGCGCAAAAAAAGTCACGTAAACACGTCAAAACATTGTGTGTGACTCCAGCCTTTGGGCAAATTCACACGTTGCGAACATGTTGTGAATTTTCAGTGCTAACAGGACTCTAGTTACCCCAAATGAGGTTGTTTTCTACGATACTTTTAGGGCTCATTATTGTGCCAGGGCCTTGGCCCAGAAACGCTACTGCCATCTTTTGAAAGTCACATATTTTGGGCCCAGCGGCGCCTAGCGAGTGGGCCTAGGACTGCAGGGAGGGAGGAAGAGGCTAACAATAGATTACAGGCAGGGTCGGCGTCAGCACCCGGCGAACCCGGGCAAGCGCCGGGGCCCACTACCCTTGGGGGGCCCACTCGGCCGCCTTGTGCTGTCGCTGCCGTCGTCACCGCATCACTGTCCATATGTGGACAGTGATGTCAGGAGGAGAGAAGGAGTCCCAGGTGGAGAGCTAGCGTGTAAAGGATCTGCCAGACACAGCTTCTGTGTCAACGCCCGTGGGTAATCAGTCTGCACCTGCTCCTATGTCTGTGAGACTGACTCCATCTTCCACCACTCAGGATGGCAGGCTTAGGAGTGGGAGAGCCTATCACAGCCTGGCCAGACGGAGCTAGCTCCCGCCCACTGTCTATTTATACCTGCCTTTCCTGTTCCTCCTTTGCCTGTGATTCTGCTCTGCTTGTTTCCTGGCTCTGCTGCTGCTGCTTGAACTACTGATCCTCTGCTTGTTATTGACCTTGGCTTACTGACCACTCTCCTGCTCAGCGTTTTGTACCTCGTGCACTCCTGGTTTGACTCGGCTCGTTCACTACTCTCGTTGCTCACGGTGTCTCCGTGGGCAGCTGCCCGTTTCCCTAGCTTCTGTGTACCCTTGTCTGTTTGTCTGTTGTGCACTTACTGAGCGTAGGGACCGTCGCCCAGTTGTACCCCATCGCCTAGGACGGGTCGTTGCAAGTAGGCAGGGACTGAGTGGCGGGTAGATTAGGGCTCACCTGTCTGTCTTCCTACCCCGTCATTACATAGCGGCTCTGCCCCAGGACTCCATCTCTGTGAAAGTCCCTTACATCACTGTCCATATTTGGACAGTGTTGTCAGGAGCAAAACAGTGTCCCAGGCAGAGTGCTAGTAGCACTCTTCCCGGGACTTTGGCTCTGAGGTTACCCCTGACATCACTAGCCGTATATGGACAGTGATGTCAGGGGCTTCCCAAGTGCTGGGTACCGGAGCAGAGCCATTACTAGCGCTCTGCCTGGGATTGCTGCTCTGCTCGGGAAATCACTATCCATATATGGACAGTGATGTCAGGAGCAGAGCAGGAGTCCCAGGCAGAGTGCTAGAAGTGCTCTGCCCGGGACTATAGCTTTGGGGTTGCCCCTGACAACACTGTCCATATATGGGCAGTGACGTCAAGCAGGGGCGTAGCTAAAGGCTCATGGGCCCGGGTGCAAGAATTCAGCTTGGGCCCCCCTACCCCTCCCCAACACCACCATCACCAGACCCCTGCGCGCATATGCCCAGCCGCCTTGCCCAACAGCCCCCATAGTATCATGCCCCCACACAGTATAATGCTCCCATAGCTGCCCCCACACAGTATAATGCCCCATACAGTATAATGCCCCCCCATAACTGCCCCATACCGTATAATGCTCCCCATATCAGCCCCCACAGTATAATGCCCCACATAGCTGCCCCCATACAGTATAGTGCCCCCCATATCAGCCCCCATACAGTATAATGCCCCCCATATCAGCTCCCCATACAGTATAATGCCCCCCATATCAGCCCCCATACAGTATAATTCCCTCATATCAGCTCCCCATACAGTATAATGCCCCCCATATCAGCTCACCATACAATATAATGCCCCCCATATCAGCCCTCATACAGTATAATTCCTATACAGTGTAATTCCCCCATGTCAGCTCCCATGCAGTATAATGCCCCATCTTATCAGCCCCCATGCTATATCAGCCCCCCATGCAGTATACCCCCCCCCCCCGCCATATCAGCCCCCCATACAGTATAATGCCCCCATATGTGCATGATAGAAAAATAACATAATTACTTACCTATCCCCATTCCCACGTCGGGTGGAGGATCCTTTGCCTCCTCCGGTGTGTGCTGTGAGTGACTCAGCGCAGACAGGCGAGATGATGTCGCTACATCGCGCCTGCCTGCGTCGAGCCGCTCAGGGCACAGTGAATGCTGGAACAAGGAGACGTCAGATCCTTGCTCCAGCATTGAATGGAACCGAGACCTCGGTGAGTGACTCACGACCCCCCCGATGGTCTTCACACGACCCCCCAGGTGGACGCGACCCAGAGTTTGTAATGTATTGTGTTTTATTGTGCAGTTTGCGGTGGAGAGAGGAGGGGGGTTGTAATTTAACGGGCCCCCCCCTCTCCACCGTAAACACAGACAGCACAATACATTACAAGACAACACAATACAACACAACACAATATATTACAACAACACAATACATTACATTATATTACATTACAATACAGACTCTGCAGCTCATCTGGAGTCCTCCGCGCCGGCTCTTCCACTGCACTGGCTGGAAGACTTGTCACGTGACGTCACGGTCACATGGTACACTAAGTGTACCATGTGACCCTAACCAGGAAGTGCCGGCTTCACGGTACAGAAAATGTCTTTAACCAGCATGCTGTATGGGCAATTGGGGCCCTGTTGGTCCCCCAGTCTTAGGGGCCCGGTCGCAACTTCAACCGCTGCGACCCCTATAGCTACGCCACTGACATCAAGGGTTTCTTCTGAAGCGGAATCCCCAGCCAGAGAATCTGTAATCCTCTGGCTGGGGATTCCACAACTAGAGGGAACCCCAAATCGCTACCTACAGGGGGGGGGGAGGCTGTGTGGTACTACCAGGGTGGGGGGGCTGTGTGGCACTACCAGGGAAGGGTGGCTGTGTGGCACTACCAGGGAGGGGGGCTGTGTGGCACTACCTGGGAGCAGGGGGCTGTCGCACTACCTGGGAAGAGGGGGCTGTGTGGCACTACCTAGGAGGTGGGGGCTTTGCGGCACTACTTGGGAGGTGGGGCTGTGTGGCACTACCTGGGAGGTGGGGGCTGTGTGGCACTACCTGGAAGGGGTGGCTGTGTGGCACTATCTGGAAGAGGTGGCTTTGTGGCACTACCTGGGGGGGCTGTGGGGCACTACCAGGGAGGGGGGCTGTGTGGCACTATCTACAGGGGAAAATACATTTATGGGGTACAAACTGGGGGCCTAACTTCTATATGGGGGTATAAACAGGGCCTAACGTTTATATGGAAGCACAAAGTGACGTTTTCTGCCATTTTACTGCCGAAGTGAGTTCCCCCCCGCAAAGGGGCCTACTAAGTCTGTGTCGCCCAAGGGCCCACATAAACCTGGAGCCGGCCCTGGATACAGAGGTGGGGACTGAGGGGCTGCAGTTATGGTTAGTCACGCGGGGGGAAGGCCGCATAGGTGGGTTATATAGGGGTACAGTTATTCCTGGATGCCCGCCGGCTACAACTCTTCTTTTTTATGTGTTTGTTTTTTGTCTGCTTATTTTGTCACACTCGGGCATGGAAGGAAAGCCTGGGTTACCATCCTGCCCATTGTCATACGATGGCTTGGCAGCGGGATGTAGTTTGAAGGCATCATTATCATATGGTTCTTAATATCTACCATATGCCAGCAATGTCCTAGTTGAATAATTAAATAAATACTGAGGCCCACTGCCCGACCCCAGTGTCCATAAAGTGGTTGTCATGTCTTTATTTCACTTATATTTACAGTTATTTATGGTTACCCTCTCACCCCCCCCCCCCCAATGGTATGGATTATTTTATCTGCCCGCATGCTTTCTGAACCACTGATAAAGAACCACATACAGCCTAGGGCTGGCACTGATGGGGGCATTATGGCTTATACTAATGGAGGCACTGTGGCTGGCACTGATGGGGGCATTGTGGCTTATACTAATGGAGGCACTGACTCGCCTTAATGGGGCATTGTGTCCTCTACAAGAGGGGCATTGTGTCTGGCAGTGAAAGAAGCACGATGACTGACCCTGATGAGGGGCACTGACGGGAGAATTGTGACTGGCTTTGTGACCAGTACTGATGGATTCAGTGTGGCGTGCACTAATGGGGCACTGTGGATGGCACTGATGGAATCACTCAGTCTGTTCCTCATGAGGGAACTGGAGCTGGCCTGGCACTGTTTAGATTACTGTGGCTTGCACTGATAAAGTTACTATAGTCATACCTCCCAACTTTTGAATTCGGAAAAGAGGGACATTTTAAGCCACGCCCCCTAACCACGCCCAATATCCGGCATCAACACATCAAATCGCGGCCAGATCCTTCTGCAAATAACACGCACATTCTCACTGCGGATCTCTAGACTGTCTACTGTCTGGATATCTCAGATATTATGGATCTGGTTATATCGTCTTTATGTTACTTTTCCTATCTTGGGTATAACATTTGCTCATCACGGCGGCAGCAGCTGTAGGACAAACCAAAAGGTTGAGAACAATGAAAATCAAAAGGGAGACCCTGTGGTGGATGACTTTTCAATTGACAGGTAGCAGAGTTACAAGATGGGGATTTTTTTTTTCCAGTAGTGTAACTCTGCTATCGGTCAATGGAAAAATCATCCACCAGAGCCCCCCTGTAGATCGCTCCACACACAGCCCCCCTGTACATAGCGCCAGACACAGCTCCCTGTAGATAGCTCCACACACAGCCCCCCTGTATATAGCGCCACGCACAGCCCCCCTGTACATAGCTCCACATACAGCCCCCCCTGTAGATAGCTCCACACAAAGCCCCCCTGTAGATAGCTCCACACACAGCCCCCCTGTAGATAGCTCCACACACATCCCCCTGTACATAGCGCCAGATACAGCCCCCCTGTAGATAGCTCCACACACAGCCCCCTGTAGATAGCTCCACACACAGCCCCCCTGTACATAGCTACACATGTGGTGGCCCGTGGGTGGCGGGGGATGCAGGAACCCAAAATGGTGGATACTGGGCTCTCTGTCTTGTGTCACGGTGGTATTTTGCCTTGCAGGCCTTCCCACCTCCCAGGGACACACACACACAGTGATGAGGGGGCTGCACAAGATGATGATGATGACTGTTGTTTCCCCCGGGGCACTCCCTTGGTGGCTGACTCCTGTCTGGTGTTATTTGGGGTGCCCTTGGTGTAGAGTGCAAATAGAAGACAGGAGACGGTGGTGGCAGTTAATCAGGAGAGCTTGCATGCACACTTTTACTTTTCAAGATTGTACAATACAAATATGTCATCCAAATTCAGCTCAATCAGTGTAGCCCAATGCTAAATGCAGGAGTGCTATTATCTCTCTACTCACAGTCTCTCTTTCTGGACTCTTCTGGCTCCTTGAGCTGTTATTCCAATAAATCTCTTTAGGCCTGTCTTTCTCTGTAATCCGAAAATGGCTGAACTCAGGAGCACCTTCACTGTGCTTCCTGCTGCATCCACTCCTAGCTCACCACTGCCCTCACTCACTCTAACCACTCCCTAATTAACTCCTCCCAGCTTCTGTTACATTATAGAAAACCACTCCGCATAGGCTGAAACACAATGTCATAACATTTCTGGACCTGTAGATGGCAGCATAACACAACACATGAAGACAAACATAGTTTTCATAGTAGTACTCCTGTGGGACACTACATACACCCCCTCTTTAAATAAAGCCGTCCTCGGCGTCCGACTCTCCAGGCGGCAGGTTAACCTAAAACAAAGGTTAATCACAATTGCAACAATAAACTAAGAGTCCATACAGTCTCTGAGGAATGTGAGGATATAATGCTGAACAGGGAAAATGTCCAAGAGTCCTTGTCATATGAACTGGGGAAAATGAAGGGCTTGTTACCCAATTGGGATGCAAACAATACACTGTCTCTGGTGAAGGATAATCCAAAAATGAAGTCTCAGATTCAACAGTTCAATCTTGATATCGAGCTGGCATCTTACCTCGGGTAGCTCTATCAGATCTCCTCAGGGGCTCCTCTATAGCAATTTCAGGGTCCCTGGATTCCTCTGGACCAGGCCGGAACTCGGATGACGAGGTCACTTGGTCCTCGCCGGGATCAAGAACAGTTCTTGGAACAAAAATAGACAGCCAAGGTTGGAACAGCCAATCAAGAGGGGACATACTAGTTGTTGGCGGTAGCGGTTCAGCTGCAGGAGATTTCTCAGTTGTCTGTGGTTCTGCTGGTACCTCTTCCTTTAGGCAGAGCTTGAGACGATTACGGTGGACGACTTGGGAATCTCGGCCTTCGCGCACAATCTCATAGACATCAGTCCCAGGGTGCGGGATGTACTTAATTGTGTATGGTTCTTTCTGCCACTTGCTGTCCAACTTACTTGAACGATGGTTGTTTTTCAGCCACACACGGTCTCCAATTTGGAAGGGTTCTGCTTCGGCCTTTTGATCAAAACCTGCTTGTTGCCTTTGACGAGCATCTTCCATCCTTCTTTCCACAATCTCGTTGGCTTCAGCCAGGCGACGCTGGTGATCACTCACCCACTCTGTGTTTGGCAGGGGGTTGATAGTATCTGGAACTTCGACATCCATGGCCAAGTCCGAAGGCAATTTGCCCTGACGGCCAAACAGGAGATAGTAAGGAGTGTACCCTGTGGAGCAGTGCACAGTGTTGTTATACAGGTACACCAATTCTGGCAGGAGAGTCGGCCAATCAGCCCTCTTCTGGGACGGAACAGTTCTTAACATCCCAATAAGAGTCTGGTTCATCTTTTCACATAAGCCATTACCTTGTGGATGATAAGCGGTAGTTCTCAGCTTCTGACAGCCATAGAGGGAACACAACTCGTGGAACAGTTGAGACTCAAATGCGGAACCACGATCAGTCAGGATCTTGTCCGGACAGCCATAGGGGAGTACGAAATTCTTCCAAAAGATGGCAGCGGTGGTCTTGGCAGTCAGGTCTTTCACTGGCATAGCTACCACGAACTTCGTATAGTGGTCAATTATAGTTATAGCATAAGTATACCCAGTGCGGCTTGGTTCAAACTTGACATGGTCAATGGCTACCAGTTCCAGCGGTCTATGACTGATGATGGGGTGAAGTGGGGCTCTCTGGTCATGACGCTCTCCTCGGCTCTGAGCACAGTTGGGACATTCTCGGCACCACTTCTCTATGTCGTCTCTCATGCCAATCCAGTAAAATCGTCGGCGTATGGTATCTTCCATTTTATGAACCCCAAAGTGTCCCGATCTGTCATGGTAGGCTTCCAAGATGGATTTGGAATCTCGCCGGGGTACCACAATTTGATGTAGACGCTCACCCGTTACTGGATCCAGGGCAGTCCTCTGTAGTAGACCTCTGGACACGAAAAGTCGATTCCTCAGTCTCCATAGACAGATTAATTCCTGATCAGCTTGACCTCTACGTATTCGGTCCGGAGTCCTCTTCTGAAGAAGGGAAGTCTGCAATTCCTGTAGGTTTCTACTCTCCCGTTGGAATCTAGCCCACTGTCTGGAATCTTGGGAGCAGTCAGGAACATTTGGTTGCGGATGTTCGTTTCGCTTCCTCTGAGCGATCACCGAATTCTGGGTTGCAAACTGGGCATAGAATGTAGGCATCTCTACCTCTTCCCATTCATCATTACATCGGACCGGTTCTTCACCCACAGGCAAACGGGATAAGGCATCGGCATTCACGTTGGACGCACCAGTCCGGTACTTGATCACAAACTGATAATTCGCCAGTCTGGATGCCCATCGCTGTTCAAGAGCTCCCAGTCGCGCTGTATCCAAGTGGGCCAGCGGATTATTATCCGTGAAGACGATGAAGGGTGTTGCAGCCAGGTAATCTTTAAATTTTTCGGTCACTGCCCACACAAGGGCCAGGAATTCCAGCTTAAAGGAACTATAATTCTGGTCGTTCCGTTCAGCGCCTCGAAGACCTCTGCTGGCATAAGCGATGACTCTCTCTTTCTGGTCCTGTACCTGCGACAGGACGGCCCCCAATCCCTTCTGGCTGGCATCAGTATACAGCCTAAAGGGTTGGTTGTAGTCAGGATATCCCAGGATAGGTGGTTCGGTTAACAGCTGCTTCAGCTTCTGGAAAGCGGCTTCATGGGCTTCAGCCCACTCAATCGGGATCCTTCTCTTCATAGCTTCCTTGGAGTGACCTCTCAACAATCCCTGGAGGGGTTCTGCAATCTGGGCAAAGTGTGGGATGAACCGTCTATAATACCCTGCAAATCCCAAGAAACTTCTCACCTCCTTGACTGTGGTAGGGGCTGGCCAGCTCTTTACTGCTGCTACTTTGCCTGGATCAGCAACCACTCCTTCTGCACTCACGACATGGCCTAAGTAATGGACTTCCGGCTTCAGGAGATGACACTTGGAGGGTTTCACTTTCAGGCCATATTTGATGAGGGTTTTGAGGACTTCTGCCAGGTGCTGTAGGTGTTCCTCATAAGTCTTTGAGTAGATGATTACGTCGTCCAGGTACAAGAGGACGGTCTCGAAGTTTTGGTGACCCAGGCAGCGTTCCATCAGCCTCTGGAAGGTTCCTGGGGCATTGCATAGCCCAAAGGGCATACAATTAAACTCGAACAACCCCATGGGAGTAGTGAAAGCAGTCTTTTCCCTATCTTCGGGAGCCATAGGTACCTGCCAATACACGCTGGTCAAATCCAGAGTTGAGAAGTAGGCAGCAGACCCCAAAGCAGTCAGGGATTCTTCAATGCGTGGCAGGGGATACGCATCCTTGTGAGTGATATTATTGATTTTGCGGTAGTCCACGCAGAATCTAATGTTGCCATCCTTCTTTTTCACCAGGACTAGGGGTGCAGCCCATGGACTGTAGCTCTCCCGAATCACATCTGCGTCCTTCATTTCCCGAATCATTTTCTTCACTGGCTGGTACATGGCTGGTGGAAGGGGACGGTACCTTTCTTTGATGGGTGGATGGACGCCTGTAGGGATGGTGTGCTCAATGATAGTAGCCTTCCCAAAATCCATAGGATGTTTACTGAAGGCTTGTTGATTGTCTTTGGCCACCATCAGGGCTCCTTCGATCTCCTCTTCGGTAGTATTAGCATCGCCAACATGGATCTCGGTCCACCAGGGTTTTGTTGTCATCTCAGGGGTAACTTGATTCTGGGTAGCTTGCTGGAACACTGTAGTCTCAGGGCTCCAGACATCTTGGAAGAAGACCTGTGAGAGCTTAGCAACTGGACGGTATTTACTCAGTACCACAGCCGTATCACCAATGTTCAGGAGGCGAATAGGTACCCTCCCATTAGAAACAGTCACTAGACTTCTGGCTGCTAGCACGGTCGGACGATCTTCCAGAAGAAGAGGTTCCACAAAGGCCTGGTAATCTTGACCTTGCAAACCTGGACGAGCTCGACACCACAGAATGGTTTCCGTCTCTGGTTCCAGAGTCACTGGTTGTGAGTCCATGATGCGGGCACGGCAGATCTCACCCTTTTCATTCGTGAACCTCTGTTGGGCATTCAAGAGACGGATAGCATGCTGAATTGCATTTTGATTGGAGACAGGGACTGTAGAAAGTGCTCGGTGTAGGGCATCTAGCATCTCTTCATAACAATTCCTAAGAACATTCATGCCCAGCACCACTGGTGGAAAGTCATCATCCCAGACGTTCACTACAATTACGCCTTGCTGGGGCAGTTCAGTTTCTCCCATCTGGATCGTGGGTTCCCAGTAGCCCCGATGGGGTATCGATTGTCCATTACTGGCTACAATGTTAAGCCACGTGTCTGGGGGTTGTATCAGCTGGTCGAGGTCCCAGTACTTCTCAAACCAACTTCTCTGCAGAGTGGTGACTTGAGAGCCAGTGTCCAGTAAGGCCGACAGTGGGATCCCATTTAGGTGGATCGTAATCACTGGACACTGCCCAATGTACCGGGGAATCCATTCTGGTGTTGTGGGACCTATTGGTCTTCCTCCCGAGGGGCGGTCCTCTGCCTCGGGGGATTGTCGTTTAACTGACGACATTCTCTTTCAATATGGCCAGCTCTTTGACACCTACGACAAATGGGTCTTCCGGTGGTATCAAATCTGTCAGAAGAGCGTCTACCCCAATTCCGGTAACTTCCCCCTTCTGATCGGTTACTGAACCTGTTACTGGAGTAGCGGCGGCTTTCGTTCTGGCGTTGCTCCATATCTTCCATTTTCTGGCACATTTTACTGAGGCTCTTGGTGAGGACAGCAATTTGGTCCCTCAGTTCACCAACTGGATCTTGAGCTTGCATGTGAGCACACTGAGCTAGTGCAACTTGACTTCCCGCTGCTGTAGGATGATCTACTTGCGACTCCGTAGGAGTCTCTATGGAATAGGGGAAAACTTTGGCTTGAACCGCTGCGGCTTCAGTCCCCAGGATTCTAATTGCGAGCTCTTTAAAGTCCAAGAAGATACAGCTTGGGTTCTGGGAGGCCAACATTCTGAGCTGACTTTTAAGAGCTTCAGATGCAGCTCCTTCAACAAACTGCTCCCTTAAGGCCTTGTCAGCCTCTGCAGCCTCTAAGGGTTCTACTTGCATAATTGCCCGCTGGGCCTCCTGCAGGGATAAAGCAAAGTCTCTCAATGACTCACCGGGCTGCTGCTTCTTTCCAAAGAACCTCATCTTGAGCTCTGCCACAGTCCTTACTTCAAATGTGGCACGCAATCGGTCCAGTATCTGTTCCACTGTTTCTTTCTCTGTTCTGGGCCAGGATTTCACTTCTCTTAATGCTGCGCCCTCTAGTTGTCCTATCAATATCTCAACCCTCTGGTCTGTTGAGACAGGATACAAACGGAACATGGACAGCATCTTCTCTTTGAATTCCCTCAGGGAATGAACTTCGCCTTTGTAGCGAGGAAGCCATGGTGCTCCAAAGTAATAGGGCATAGTGAGTGGCATCACTTGTGCTGTTGGAGGTGACCCACTGGGGCTTGGAGAGCCGTTATCTCCGTCATCAGACATTTTCTGCAATAAGTCCTACAGTAACCCCTAGCAACGGGTGTTCAATTTCAGGCTATGCACTAAGCCTCTTTTCCGGATATCTTTTCCGGTGTCTCTACACTGTTAACTGCCACTTTTTACTTTAAATCTCATTTACTGGCCTATTCAGGCACTCACCAGCTTTCTCTTAGCTGCTCCGCTGTTTTCGCGGGTTCTGTTGCGCAGTTCCTTGCCACTTCCAATATGGCGGCGACTTGGCGGGAAACTTTTATTCCGGCTGTAGCGAAATGTCTGTAACTCTGCTCCGGCTGTGGCGCATCAGCGCTGACTTAGTTCATAAGGCACAGAGGCCATAGAGATCCTGTTCGTGACGCCAAAATTATATGTGGTGGCCCGTGGGTGGCGGGGGATGCAGGAACCCAAAATGGTGGATACTGGGCTCTCTGTCTTGTGTCACGGTGGTATTTTGCCTTGCAGGCCTTCCCACCTCCCAGGGACACACACACACAGTGATGAGGGGGCTGCACAAGATGATGATGATGACTGTTGTTTCCCCCGGGGCACTCCCTTGGTGGCTGACTCCTGTCTGGTGTTATTTGGGGTGCCCTTGGTGTAGAGTGCAAATAGAAGACAGGAGACGGTGGTGGCAGTTAATCAGGAGAGCTTGCATGCACACTTTTACTTTTCAAGATGGAGATTGTACAATACAAATATGTCATCCAAATTCAGCTCAATCAGTGTAGCCCAATGCTAAATGCAGGAGTGCTATTATCTCTCTACTCACAGTCTCTCTTTCTGGACTCTTCTGGCTCCTTGAGCTGTTATTCCAATAAATCTCTTTAGGCCTGTCTTTCTCTGTAATCCGAAAATGGCTGAACTCAGGAGCACCTTCACTGTGCTTCCTGCTGCATCCACTCCTAGCTCACCACTGCCCTCACTCACTCTAACCACTCCCTAATTAACTCCTCCCAGCTTCTGTTACATTATAGAAAACCACTCCGCATAGGCTGAAACACAATGTCATAACATTTCTGGACCTGTAGATGGCAGCATAACACAACACATGAAGACAAACATAGTTTTCATAGTAGTGCTCCTGTGGGACACTACACACACACAGCCCCCCTGTAGATAGCTCCACACACAGCCCCCCTGTACATAGCTACACACACTGCCCCCCTGTACATAGCTCCACACACAGCCCCCCTGTAGATAGCTCCACACACAGCCCCCCTGTAGATAGCTCCAGATACAGCCCCCTGTAGATAGCTCCAGATACAGCCCCCTGTAGATAGCTCCAGATACTGCCCCCCTGTAGATAGCTCCAGATACAGCCTCCCTGTAGATAGCTCCAGATACAGCCCCCTTGTACATAGCGCCAGATACAGCCCCCCTGTACATAGCGCCACACACAGCCCCTCTGTAGATTGCTCCACACACAGCCCACCTGTAGATAGCTCCAGATACAGCCCCCCTGTAGATAGCTCCAGATACAGCCCCCTTGTACATAGTGCTACACACAGCCACCCTGTAGATAGCTCCACACAGCCCCCCTGTAGATAGCTCCAGATACAGCCCCCCTGTAGATAGCTCCAGATACAGCCCCCTTGTACATAGTGCTACACACAGCCACCCTGTAGATAGCTCCACACACAGCCCCCCTGTAGATAGCTCCACACAGCTCCCCTGTAGATAGTTCCAGATACAGCCCCCCTGTAGTTAACTCCAGATACAGCCCTCCTGTAGTTAACTCCAGATACAGCCCTCCTGTAGATAGCTCCAGATACTGCCCCCCTGTAGATAGCTCCAGATACAGCCCCCCTGTAGATAGCTCCAGATACAGCCCCCTTGTACATAGTGCCACACACAGCCCCCCTGTAGATAGCTCCACACAGCCCCCCTGTAGATAGTTCCAGATACAGCCCCCCTGTCAGGGCCGCCATCAGGAATTTCAGGGCCCCCTACAGCTAAATTTTCTGGGCCCCCCTACCGTGGCACCGCCTGTTAACGGTACTCCGTCCAGCACTATATCATGGTACCCAGGGCCGCCATCAAGGGGGGTATTAGGGGTACTGATGTGAGAGGCCCGGCCAAACCTAATTGAAAGGGGGGCTCGGCAACAGCCGCGACTTGCCTTTGGTAGAAAAAAAAACAGGCCCCTGCAATGGGGCTTGTTTTTTTCACCAAAAGAATGTCGTGAGCTGCGGGCCCCCCTTTCAATTAGGTTTGGCCGGGCCTCTCACATCAGTACCCATAATACCCCCCCTGATGGCGGCCCTGGGTAGCATGGGGGTCGTCATGGGGGCCGTCAAACACCGCCGCCCATGCGACCGATCGCGCGCACCCGCAAACTCCCGCGCATGCGCACCCGTGACCACCTGGAACCGCGCACCGAATTTTGAGGCAGATTTTGACCTGCCCACACTATCTTGCCGCGTTTTTTGCCCGTGGCGATTGAGGACAGCAGACAAAAACGCAGGGAAAAATGCATTTTCTGCCTCCCATTGATTTCGATGGGAGGTCAGAGGCGGAACCGCGGCAAGAAAGGATGTGCTGCTTTTTCTTTTTTCCGCGACTGGCTCCCATTGATTTCAGATTAAATCAATGGGAGGCGGTTTTGGAAGTTGTTTGGTGCTGATTCTGACGCAGTGTCCGAGTCAATATCAAGGCCCAAAAACTCTGTGAACTGGGCCTTGTTGTTAGGGCTTATTCAGACGAACGTGTAATACATCCGTGCAACGTGCGTGATTTTCACGCGCCTCGCACGGACCTATGTTACTCTATGGGGCCGTTCAGACTGTCAGTGATTTTCACGTAGCGTGTGTCCGCTGCATAAAACTCACAACATGTCCGATATTTGTGCATTGTTCGCGCATCACGCACCCATTGAAGTCAATGGGTGCATGAAAATCACGCCCAGCACTTCCGCAGCAGTATAAACTATGAATGAAAACAGAAAAGCACCACAATGGTGACGGAAACATCGCTAATGGTTTCCGTTCGTCACCATTCCGGTAGGTTTTCGGACGGAATCAATAGCGGAGTCGACTGCGCTAATGCTGACGGAAACGGAAGCTGTGCTGTCACTTTCACTTTCCGTTGCGGGGTTCACCCGACGGAAACCTCAGACGGAACCCCGGAGCGTAAGCGAACGGTGATGTGAACAGGCCCTAACACAAAAGTTTTGTATTTTTTTAAGCTGGTTCACAAAAAAAAATAATTCCAAATTCTACTGGACCAACTGCCTATTTAGAGAGCGGCAGCAGCTCCAGGAGCGACATCATAAGGAACACACTAGGCGTATATGCTGAGTAAAACTACACAGCTTATCCGCCCCGGTAGCCGCAGGGAATTCTGCCAGCAAAACCGCACCAAATAGTGGCGCAGGTTTGGTGAGGCGTGTCCGCTGTGGGAATCCTGCAGGGAAAAAAAAGTTTAGACTTGCCACGGCCGTAGTTTAGGTGACGCATCTCTCTCTCTTCTGAACGTAGCCCCGCCTCCTGGGTTGACGCTGTAGACCATGTGACCGCTGCAGCAGTCACATGGGATGAAACGTCATGACAGGAGGCGGGGCTGCGCTAAGAATAGAGGATCGCGTCACTTGGACTACGGCCGGGGCAAGTCTAAACTTTTTTATAAATTTAAAAAAGTGCCTTTTTTTTTTCTCATTTGTGATTTTTGCGGCAGAACCGCAGCATTTCCGCAACAGAGGAGCAGCGATTCCACAGAATAAATTGACACGCTGCAGCTTAAAAAGCCAAAAGCCACACTGCAGGTCAATTATTTTTGCAGCGTGTGGATGAGATTTGTTCATATCTCATCCACTCGGCTGCGACTGTAATACGCTGCGGATTATCCACAATAAAATGTGTTGCATAAAATCCGCAGTGTTCATGCCTAGTGTGTTCCTACCCTAAGGCCGGATTCACACAAGCGTGTGCTTTTTGTGTGCGCAAAAACGTGGCGTTTTGCGCATGCAAAAGGTCCATAACAGCTCCGTGTGTCAGCAGCGTATGATGCGCGGCTGCGTGATTTTCGCGCAGCCGCCATCATTATGACACTCTGTTTGTAGCACGTGGTGCTTTTCTGTTTTCATTCATAGTTTGTACTGCTGCGGAAGCGCTGGCCGTGATTTTCACGCACCCATTGACTTCAATGGGTGCGTGATGCGCGAACAATGCACAAATATCGGACATGTCGTGAGTTTTACGCAGCGGACACACGCTGCGTGAAAATCACTGACAGTCTGCACGGCCCCATAGAGTAACATAGGTCCGTGCGAGGCGCGTGAAAATCACGCACGTTGCACGGATGTATTACACGTTCGTCTGAATAAGCCCTAACAATAAGGCCCAGTTCACAGAGTTTTTGGGCCTTGATATTGACTCGGACACTGCGTCAGAATCAGCACCAAAGAACTTCCAAAACCGCCTCCCATAGATTTAATCTGAAATCAATGGGAGCCAGTCGCGGAAAAAAGAAAAAGCAGCACGTCCTTTCTTGCCGCGGTTCCGCCTCTGACCTCCCATCGAAATCAATGGGAGGCAGAAAATGCATTTTTCGCTGCGTTTTTTGTCTGCTGTCCTCAATCGCCGCAGGCAAAAAATGGCGGAGGCGGAGTCGGAGGCGTGCCAGCAGGTAATTAGACTGTGCGCCGCTGTCCTGGCTGTTCTTCCCAGTTGATTGGTCGCTGTACTTTTGGTGCGTGCGCACCGCATCCCTCTCGGCGGCGGGCAGGAGTGGGTTGCTTTCCGGCGTGTCCGGTCGTTCGCGCGTGAGCGCGCGTTTGCGGTAACGAGCGCGCCGGTGCGCGCTTGCGGTCGTTCTCGCGCGGTCGCGCGCGGTGTTTCACGGCGGTGTTAGATGAGAGGGGGGCCCGCAGCTCACGGCGGTGTTTGACGAGAGGGGGGCCC
This sequence comes from Rhinoderma darwinii, assembly GCF_050947455.1. NCBI lineage: Eukaryota > Metazoa > Chordata > Amphibia > Anura > Rhinodermatidae > Rhinoderma > Rhinoderma darwinii. The sequence goes on along the minus strand of NC_134687.1, from coordinate 606,670,376 downwards.
GCAGCTCACGACATTGCTTTGGTGAAAAGAACAGGCCCCATTGCAGGGGCCTGTTTTTTTCTACCAAAGGCAAGTCGCGGCAGTTGCCGGGCCCCCCTTTCAATTAAGTTTGGCCGGGCCCCCTACAGTAGTACCCCTAATACCCCCCTGATGGCGGCCCTGCCCCCTGTAGTTAACTCCAGATACAGCCCTCCTGTGGATAGCTCCAGATACAGCCCCCCTGTAGATAGCTCCAGATACAGCCCCCCTGTAGATAGCGCCAGACACAGCCGCCCTGTAGATAGTTCCAGATACAGCCCCCCTGTAGATAGCTCCAGATACAGCCCCCTGTAGATAGCTCCAGATACTGCCCCCCTGTAGATAGCTCCAGATACAGCCCCCCTGTAGATAGCTCCAGATACAGCCCCCTTGTACATAGTGCCACACACAGCCACCCTGTAGATAGCTCCACACAGCTCCCCTGTAGATAGTTCCAGATACAGCCCCCCTGTAGTTAACTCCAGATACAGCCCTCCTGTAGATAGCTCCAGATACTGCCCCCCTGTAGATAGCTCCAGATACAGCCCCCCTGTAGATCGCTCCAGATACAGCCCCCTTGTACATAGTGCCACACACAGCCCCCCTGTAGATAGCTCCACACAGCCCCCCTGTAGATAGTTACAGATACAGCCCCCCTGTAGTTAACTCCAGATACAGCCCTCCTGTGGATAGCTCCAGATACAGCCCCCTGTAGATAGCTCCAGATAAAGCCCCCCTGTACATAGCGCCAGATACAGCCCTCCTTTAGATAGTTCCAGATACAGCCCCCCTGTAGATAGCTCCAGACACAGCCCCCTGTAGATAGCGCCAGATACAGCCCCCTGTAGATAGCTCCACACACAGCCCCTCTGTGCATAGCTCCACACACAGCCCCCCTGTAGATAGCTCCAGACACAGCCCCCTGTAGATAGCTCCAGACACAGCCCCCCTGTAGGTAGCGCAACACACAACCCCTTAGGCATTATTCACACGACAGGGTCCGAGTGTCGGCCGATAAAAACGGCCGTTATGCATTCATTCCGATTCGTTCCGGGCCGTGTTGCCGTTTTTAACGGCCGATTTTGACCCGTTTTGTAATCCGTTTTTTTCCCTGTCCGTTTTAAAATCGGATGAATTTCATTTAAATTTGTTGCCACACACTTCCCTCTGTAGATAATGCCACATCCCCCCTGGTAGGTAATCCGCTTCAGAAGTGAGTGACGTCGCTGTGTCCATATATGGACAGTGTAGTCACTCACTTCTCCTGTAGCGGAATCCCCAATCCCCAGCCGGGATTAGGGATTCCGACTCCTACAGGGAGCAAAAAAGACCCTCCTCCTCCTCACATGCACTCTGCTTTCACTCACCGTCAGATGAAGGCAGGAGTCTTGCAGCGGCGTTCTCACTGGTGTCGATGCCAGCCCGGGAATGGACGAGTCCAGTCACCTGACCGGTGAGGTCAGATGACAGGTCAGGTGACTGGACTGGTCCACTCCCGGGCTGGCATCGATCCCAGTGAGAACACTGTCGCAAGACTCCTGCCTTCTTCTGATCGCTGCTGCAGTCAGCAGCGATCAGCTGTTTTGATGCAGCGCCCAGCGGGACATTTTGAAAACCGGGCGGGATGGCGGGACAGCGGTGAGAAACCGGGACTGCCCCGCCGGAATCGGGATGGTTGGGAGGTATGCTATAGTTGGTATTTAAAGGGAAGGTGTCTCGAAAAAAATATTTTTTTATATAAATTTGCTTTTAGTATGTTATTAAAATACATTTTATTTATTTGTGTTTTTGTGTTCTACTTTTTTCCTTTTTCTTACTTTTACTTCACTATGGGGGCTGCCATTTTTTTTTTCATCTCTGTATGTGTCGATTAACGACACATACAGAGATGGAATACGGCACATACATCCCCATAGAGAATGCAAACGGGGGCTGTTCCATTCACTATAGTGTACGCCGTCTGTGTGGGAACGGCGCATGCGCCACTCCCACACAGTCCAAAAGGAAGGTCTTCGGCAGAGCGATGTCTGGCGCCATTTTCATGTGGACCGGAAGCCGGACAGTAAGATGACTACTTCCGGTCGCGGCTTCCGGACATATTGTAATGACGGAATAAGGAGACAGACAGATGAGCCCTAATCTACCCGCCACTCAGTCCCTGCCTACTTGCACGACACATCCGAGGCGACGGCGTACAACTGGGCGACTGTCCCTATGCTCAATACGTGCACGAGAGACAAACAGACAAGGGTACACAGAAGCTAAGAGAAATGGGGCAGTTTCCCACGGCAACACCGTGAGCAACAAGAGTAGTGAACGAGTCGAGTCAAACCAGGAGTGTACGAGGTACCAAACGCAGAGCAGGAGCGTAGTCAGTAAAGCCAGGGTCAAAATGAAGCTGAGATCAATAGTAATAGCTGGAACAGCAGAGCCAGGAAATAAGAGAGAATCACAGGCAAAGACAAGAAGCAAATGAAGGTATACATAGACCGAGGGCAGGAGCTAGAACCGCCTGGCCAGGCTGTGATTGGTTCTCCCACTCCTCCGCCTACAAGCCTGAGTGGTAGCAGATCAAGTCACTCTAAGAGACCTAGGAGCAGATGCAGACTGATTAACCACGGGCATCGACACAGAAGCTGTGTCTGGCAGATCCTTTACACATATGTTCCAGGCAGGGAAGACGCGAGGAGTAGGATCGGAGGCAGGAGCGGCCGCAGGAGCAAGTAAGTTATGTTTGTGTATGTGATGTGTGTATTATGTTCGTGTTATACTGTCTGATTACCACTGTATCTAATCCTCCTACACTGTGTGCCGCCATTTTCTGAGCAAATGCACAGTGTAGGAGGATTAGAAGATTCAACCACCTCCTTCTCCTGGCACTAGCCAGGATAAGGGAGGGGGGATTTTGTGAGCACACTAGAGCATGTGTGTCTACACCAAATTTGTAGCATAAAGCAATGAGGTTGCTTTACCACATTGCAATGCTGCAATTTTTGGAAATGCTCCCTCTAGTGACCAGCACATGAAAATGTTATAAATTAGAATCTAATTTATAATATTTCCTGACTTGTGAAAAAAATTAAAAAATTAAAACAATGTTTAATCACTTAAATACTATCTGTTTAACTGAAGGGAAAAAAAAATAATAATAATTAGCGACACATTCCCTTTAAAGGGGCACTGTGGCTTGCACTGATTTGGGCACTGTGAATAGCAGTGATGAGTGCACATGGGCTTTTACTTATTAGGGCATTGCGACTAACACTGATGGGGCACTATGGCTGGTACTTAGGGGCGTAACAAGTTAAAGCCGGGCCCCATAGCCCCATCTACCCCCTCCCCACTAACGTACCAAATCCACAACTGCCAATTAGACATTATTTAAAAAAAAGAATCTACTCACCTCTTCTCTTGTCCGCAAGTGGCTGTCCCTGATCCTCTTAGACTTTTACCTCATGCCACGGCGCATATAAGGTCCTGACAACGGACAGCACCAGGATTTTATATGCGACGCAGCACACGTCTTGCTGCGTTACATACGTAAGTCCTGATGCTACCCAACGTCAGGACCTATTATGTGCCGTGACGCAGACCTTTGCCGGGGCCTTATGTGGCAGCCAGAGGGGATCCCCTGTAATTTCCCTTCTTCTTCTTCGGGCCCGGTCACGGTTGCACCCACTGCAACCACGCTCGTTATGCTACTGCTGGACTACTGTTGCTGGTAGTGATGGTCAACTATCGCCAGTACAAATGGGGGTTACCGTAGCTTGCACTGAAGGGGTACTGGGGCTGGTATTCATAGTGGAGGAGCACTATGTCTGACAGTTATTGACAAGGTATTGATCTGTGGGCGACTCTGAATCAAATGCTGCAATATTATTTTGTGACATATGGTGACCTGACCTCATGGACTGTGGGTTATTTGAACAAGCACCCACAAGCTGCCACATAAGGTTTTTTTCCTGACATTGAAGAATATATAACTTATACTTGGTTAATGGTTTCTTTAACTGGAAATTCAAGTACAGCAAAGTGTTAGAGAGCTCAGAAGGGCATCAGTATAATGATGCTCTTTGGCATCAGTTTTATATCTCCCCTAATAAACTCTCACATAAACTCACTTTGTCACAAAATAATATACAAGCTCTGAGAAAAATGTTTATATTCAGTCAGGGCGTGTTTTTATGCGGCTCTTAAAAAAAATGCCCCGTAATAAAAAGTGCCTGTCACTACTTGAGCAGTTTTTAATTGTGTCAATAGAAAAACATTTCCAAAAACGGCTAAAAAAAACGCATCAAAAAACGTTTGATGCTTTAAAACCAGCTGAAAATCAGAGACTGTTTTCCCTTGAAGACAGCTCCATATTTTACGGCCGTTTTTACTTTTGCGTGTGAACATAGTGTTATCTTCCTGAACGGCAGTGTCATCTTTGAATTCCATAGTTACAAACTATAACCACTAGGGGGCAGTTACATATGTTTTTTAAGAGAACCTTTCACCTGCCCATACATGTGCAGCATGTAATATGCAGGGCTGCACAAATCCTGGGGCACTTTAAAAAAAATTCTACCCATCTCCGTTATTTAGATATCGGTGCCCTTATATTTGTTACCCGATATTTAAATAACCCCCTTAACTGTCAATGGGGCATTTAATTGGCAAGGTGGCGTGTTAATATCGCTGTGACACTGTCCAATCAGCTACGGACAGTGTCACAGCAAGAGCTAGAGAGAGTGTGTGCGTGCACGCACGCGCAGCTCCGCCGCCACCACCGAACAGAAGAGGAGAACAAGAATGTGAAATATTCTTCTTCTGTTCCGTGGCTGAAGGAGTATTAGCAGCAGCGGCATCAGTGCTGTGCATGCATGCGTGCGCGCAAGCTCTCACTACTCAGCTCTCGGCAGACAAGGACGACAAGAGTGCATCATGCAGCGCTATTTTTTCCGGTATTTTTGGCTGGATCTGTGACGGAGGCACATAACGGAGCCTCCAACGCAGATGTGAACGAGGCCTTAAATCCATTGTCCTATTACACAATTACTTAATTTGGTAATGATGATAATCAAGGATTGTCTGGGTTAAATAACAAAAACCAGGATGCAGTGCTCGATCCGTCATATGATGGATACCACCGGCACCCTATGGGCTGCATGGACTTATAAGGGTATCTGCACACGATAACTGGCTTTTACGTCTGAAAAAGACAGACTGTTTTCAGGAGAAAACAGCTGCGTCGTTTCAGATGTAAAAGCTCCTCCTTGCATTATGCGAGGCGTCTTTGACGGCCGATCATTTGAGCTGTTCTTCATTGAATTCAATGAAGAACGGCTCAAATTACGTTTCAAAGAAGTGTCCTGCACTTCTTTTGATGAGGCTGTATTTTTACGCGTCGTCATTTGACAGCTGTCAAACGACGACGCGTAAATGACAGGTCGTCGGCACAGTACGTCGGCAAACCCATTCAAATGAATGGGCAGATGTTTGCCAACGTATTGGAGCCGTATTTTCAGACGTAAAACGAGGCATAATACGCCTCGTTTACGTCTGAAAATAGGTCGTGTGAACCCAGCCTTATGGGATCCATTGGGATCCATCGTGGTATCTGTCTTTTTGTGTGAATCTATAAATAAATGAATTGCAGAATGCTGTAATATGGAGCTATTCTTTAATATCTTTGAATTTAGCCTATTTGTTGTGCACTATCTTTAATAAAAACTAAAATTATGTTGGGGCCCCTACCCTTTATTCCTCAGGGGCCTCCACCAAACTTTATCCAGTGCTAAACATTGAGGTTTGCAGCAATCCTGTAATTTTACGGTAACTCTCAAAAGCAACCAAATGTCGCCCTGTATCCCAACTTTATAGCCGACTGAATGCAGTATAAAATGTTCTGCTGTGAACCTGAAGAACAGCCACATTTAGAGTAAGTTCAACAGAGTTTTTTTTACAAGTTTTTTGTCGCGGAAACCGTGTCAAAAAACGCGCCAAAAAATGTCCGAAAATGCCTCCCATTGATTTCAATAGGAGGCGGAGGAGTTTTTTCCCGCGAGCGGAAAAATCATCTCACGGGAAAAAAAGAAGCGACATGCCCTATCTTCATTTACGTCTCTGACCTCCGATTGACATCAATGGAAGGCAGAGAAAGCGTATTTCGCTGAGTTTTTTGCCTGCGGCGCTCAATGTCCGCAAGTGAAAAACGCCACGAAAAACACCGCGAAAATTGGTGTGCAGGCAGAGCAAAATCTAACTCAAAATTCCAAGAGGGGGCCTCTGTTCAGGATCCTCATCTCTTGGCCAGAGTGGAGAGTGGTTACAAAGAGCGTCTCTCTCTGGAGGACCAGTCCTGTATTTTACGGATATCCCATTGATATGAATGAACACTGTGTAATGCTTAATTCCCGCTGTGGTGGCGCTGCAGGGAAACGGAACACTTACTGCTGGGTTTCCTCACAGATTACAGCTGATCGCTGGGGGTCCTTGCAGGGGGACACTTTGTGATCTGCTTATTATGAATGGACCCTTTTAACAACTATTAGGCGAGAAAGGGGAAAAAGCAGAGCGTCACATAGGGTAATATTGCTTAGCAGAAAATGTGGATTAAAAACAATTGGGAAGATTCTCACTTTTTGTTGTGTGTAAACTCTCAACTATTACAGCAGGTATATATTGTCCAGCCTTGAAGAAGCTACAGGTGCTGGGGGTACCGCCATGAGAGATCCTTCAATAATTTAGAGTAATACAGTAAAAAAAATAGTGAAAAACCAAAACACTTGTGCTGTCCAATTGCAAAGAATAGTTTTGTTTTATTTGTTAAAAAGTCCAACAATAACATGTTTCGGGGATAACCCCTTCCAAGGATAAACACAAAGACAATAATAGCAGTTTAAATAGCTAAAACAATAGCGCCCAAAAAATAAGGAGAGAACTTTTCAGAAAAATAATATGGGTAATGTAATAAAACATAAATGCCGGTTTAGATGCAGATCAAAAAACAAATGTCTACTGGGAATAGATATTTTGCAGTGGATAATGAGTAACATGTAAATTAAATAGAAAAAAATGTTAGGACCTTGTTGTGGGAACTGGGGAAATTATTATTTTATCGCACAAGAATAACCAGTTGTGGAGTATATGTGGTTTATCAGCGGGCCAGACTTAGAGCGTCAGGGGCATTGATAGGTAACCGGGAGCCGGCAGCACTTACCTTCCAGCAACCGCAGACCAGTGAGCTCCTCAGACGCCGGCACACACTGCTCACTCCTCCTGCTGTGACTCCTAGGGTGTGCGTACTCACTCGCCCCCGGTCTTAAAAGGCCAGTGCGCGCACCTGTAACTTAGTCCCTGTCCAATCCCTACCTACCTGGGACTTTAAAAAGGACTCTGCCCACTTCCACCTTGCCTGAGCGTTGCCGCGTATTCTTGGTTGTATCCTGTATCCCGTATCTAGTATTTGCGTTTGTTCCTGTGTGAAGTCTTGTGTCGGAGTCGAATTCATCCAAGTGCCATCTGTGCCAGGTATCATCTGTGCCAAGTGTCTGCCATGACACGTGTCTGCCAAATCTTCTATCCAGGTACTCTTGTCCTAAAGACTTTCATTGACTCTTGTTTGGCCAGTTACTACTCCGCTACTGCAGAGAGGCCTAATTACCCCCTGCTCCTTGCCTGGGTTTATAAGGCAAAGGTGGGAGGGCATCTTCCTCTTTGGCCGTCACTTGTCAGACACACAGTATAACAGTGAGTTACATACCTTGCTATTACTTACCTGACAATGGAACGGCAGGAGTTAGAGGACATAATCCGCTTCCGCCTCCAGGATGAGGGCTCCGTCTGGTTGCAGTCTCTCCTCAACGAGACTGTGGCACCGGAGTCCTCTCTTCAGAACACACTCCCTGCGCGGCGCTCTAGGCCGCCAGTGCGCTTGTCCCCCTCCAACCAAGAGCTGGCTCTGTGTCGGCAAGACCGCTGGCACATGCGCAGTCGGGATCCCGGCCTCAAGTCTCGCCGCAAATCTCGCGAGACTTGGTGGCCGGCGTTGAAGAGGAGGTTATTCCTCCAACACCGGGCTAAAACGCTTCCTCCAGCCTGGGACGGGCTAGAGCTCGCCTGGTGGCCGTGCGGTGTACGGCTTTGCAAGCCAGGATGCAGGCTGCATTTACCGCTGCCACCACTGTGGATCTTCCAGGGGGGGTTACGCTGCCCCCAGCTTTCAGGACAGCTGCGGGCAGTGAACCGGCTGCACAGCACCGCCCACTAGAGTCGGCCAGCGGAGGCTGGCATGACACCTCACCTCCACCGCTGGACGACCACGAAGATGGGTCCTTGGAGGACAGCGGCGACGAATTCTTCCCCTGCGAGCAGGATCTACCAGTGGTGAGGCAGAACCCTTCCCCTGCTCCCCATGCTGCAGTGGGCATACCTTATGTGCTGGCTGAACATGTAGAACGTGGTTCATCGGTGTGCTCCAGCTCACGGCGCTCTTCTAGGCATTGCTCTTCGCGCCGTTCCAGGCGTCGCCGTACCCGACACACAGGAGATCGCCTTCTTCAAGCTCTAGGTCCACAAGCTGGCGCACTGGTTCGTCTACCCACCGCAGTCCGCGACACAGCCGCGACAGGCGGCACCATAGCCACCGCTCATCTCATGGTCGTTGTCAGACGAGATTACGGAACACGGAGGGTACAGAGCAGCTTCAGCACCTTTTCCTCCTCCACCTCCTCCTCCTCCACCTCCACCCTCGACGGCGCTGGTTCCTACTTCAGCTACAGGACTTGGTTAGTTGGATTGCCTTCGGGCTTGGGGTACGGGGGGATCTACTGATTCAGAATTGTTGTCTGTGTTACGATCCCTGTTAGCGGGCGCCCCATCCGTTTCAGTGGCACCGGCCTCGCAGGCGGAGGCCGGTAAGACATTAGTGGAAGCATCCACGTCCACCGCTACTCCTTCCTTGCCCGCCTTCAGGGATACGTATTTTTGCGGTATAGATACCAAAGAAAAGATAGCAAGGAATGAATATATTGATATCTGGTCCTTGGTGTCGGTGGATTCGGCAACAATCGACAAGGAGCACCGATTTGAAAGAGGTGTTCCCTCTAAGCCTAAGTTTGCTAAATCCTTTAATAATTGGTTACAGGCCTTCGCGGTTTTAGGTTGTGTAGTATCCCAAAAGTTCCCAGATAAGTCCTTCCAACTCTTCGTCTACCTAGACACCATCTTCAGTGCGTATAAGTCCCATGGGGAAATGGCATGGTGGCGGTATGACGAAGAGTTCCGCAGACGCATTGCACAAAAACCAGAGGTGGGGTGGGATACTAAAGTGACGGACGTATGACTGTGGCTTATGATGTCGCAGCGCCCCTTTCAGCCGGGGGCCCCCTCCCCTTACGTGTCCGGCGGCTTGGCCACAGGGGCTGGGTGCCTCGGCAACAGGCGGACCGGGACTTGCTGGCTCTTCAACGAGGGCCACTGCAAGTTTTACAGTTCTTGCAAGTTCAAACAAGAGGGCTCATCCTGCGGTGGCCCCCACCCCGCAGTACGTTGCAACCGCCGGACTACCGCAGCCCCCCGTCCCAATAATACGAGTAGGATCGAGGACCCCAGTCTGCGTGTTAGAGATGCTAACATGGTTAGACAGGTACCCCAAGATGGGGGAAGCCGCATTGCTTAGGACGAGTTTTTCCTTTGGTTTCTATATCCTGTTTGTTTATAACCCCTCGCCCACGTTCTCAAGCAATTTGAAATCAGCCAAGGAATTATATAGTTATAGCGGAGAAAATAGACAAGGAATTGGAACTAGGCCGGATGGCAGGCCCCTTTACTGATCTACTATTCCCTTACATGCGCGTTTCTCCCCTCGGTGTTGTACCCAAAAAAGAGCCTGTCAAGTTTCGTCTAATCCATCACCTGTTCTACACTTAAGGCAATTCCGTGAATGATGGGATTGAGAAAGACCTCGCCGCAGTGTTCTATGTGTCGTTCGACAGGGCAGTTGATTTGGTTTTCGTTTGTTACCAGTTCACCCCGATTGTTACCACCTCCTGGGTTGTCAGGTAGACGGCCTTTATTATTACTATATGTGCCTTCCCATGGGGTGTTCGATCTCTTGCTTCTACTTCGAGGTATTTAGTTCATTCCTTGAGTGGGTGTTAAGGGATGTCACAGGCTCGTCCTCCACATCACACTACCTAGACGATTTTCTCTTCGTTGGCCCTGCCTCCTAAGCTCATTGCCGAATGTTGTTAGACTCTTTTCGTAGGATAGCCAGTCGTTTTGGCGTGCCACTTTCATCAGAGAAAACCGAGGGGCCCACCACGGTCTTGTCTTTCCTGGGCATCGAAATTGATTCGCTGCAGATGGTTTTTCGATTACCGGAGGATAAAGTGATTAAATTGCGTTCCCACTTAATAGCTGCTATGTCGGTAAAAAAGCTGCAGCTCCGACAGGTCCAATCGCTTTTGGGCCTGTTGGTGTTTGTCAGCAGGGTCATGCCCATGGGCAGAATTTTTTCCCGCCGTTTGTCCCTAGCCACTGCCGGTGTCCATTCCCCGTTGCATTATGTGCGGATAACTTCAGCCTTGCGTTGTGATTTTCAGGTGTGGCTCACATTCCTGGCAGATTACAATGGGCGTACGTGTTGGAGGTCACCCACGGCATCCAACAAGAAGTTACAGCTGTTCACTGACGCGGCTGGCAGCACTGGGTTCGGGGCACCCCTGGGCTCAGCGTGGTGCGTGGACCCATGGCCCCATTCGTGGCGATCGCGTGGGTGGTGCAGAAATTCAACGCTCCTTGAGCTGTTTCCCATTATAGTGGATATTGAGCTATGGGGGGTGGCAATGTCTAATTCTTGTTGTATTTTGGTCTGATAACGCTAGTGTGGTTCATGCTGTTAACCATTTATCTTCTTCCTCATGGCCGGTTGTTGTGTTGATTAGACGCTTGGTGCTTAGGTGTCTTCAGTACAATATACAGTTCAGGGCTCACCACATTCCAGGTGTGCAAAATAGAATGGCTGATGCTATGTCACGCTTTAATTGGCAGGTGTTTCGTGCGCTTTGCCCTCAGGCGGATGTGGAAGGGGCCAGCTGCCCGGATGCGTTATGGAGAATGCTGGATCTCAGCTGGTCCTCCTCGTGAGGTCATCTCTTGCCCCGTCTACCTGTGCGGCATACAGTAAGGGAATGAATGGCTGTATGTGGTGGGGTTGCGCGAATTAGGTCCGGCTGCCGGCCCCTTGTTGTCATATGTATTGAAATATCTGTCTCTCTTGTTAGCCCGGGGTGTGTCCGGCATATGCGCCCAGCACCACCTCGCCAGCTTGGCCTTTTTCTTTAACTTGCGCTCCTAGCCAGATGTCACAAAATCCTTTTTCATTACCCAGGCTTTTAAGGGGTGGAAGAAGTCTGCAGTAAGGCGGGAAGCTAGACAGCCAGTCTCTTATCCTATACTCCTTAAGTTGTTAGCGGTCCTCCCGGACATATGTTCTTCCCTGTTTGAGGTTTCCCTGTTTACTGCAGCCATCATCTTAGCCTTTTTTGGTGCGCTGCGCATTTCGGAACTAATAGCTATTAGCTCTTTATGACCCGGGGGTTTGCTATTTGAGGATGTAGCGTTGTCCAGCTCGGGGGTCCATTTTCGCATACGCAAGTCTAAGACGGATGTATTTGGCAGAGGTTGTTGGGTTTCCCTGTGGCCCGTACCCGGGCCTGCATGCCCAGTGGAGGCCGTGTTCTGTTACCTGCACTCCAGGTCGGTGGGTTCTCAAATCCTGTCACACATTGATGGAAAACCCCTTACTAGGTTTCAATTTTTGTCAGTGTTTAGATCAGCACTAGCGGGTTCGGGCCTCTCGCCCAAGGAATTTGGGACACATTTGTTCCGCATTGGCACGGCTACCACTGCTAGTGGCCTTGGCTTGACCGACGACGAAGTCCGCCGTATTGGTCGTTGGCGGTCTGATTGCTTTGCCGGATATATCCGCCCTGACTTGGTCTTGCATTAAACTGTGTTTCTTGTTTCAGGTTCACGCCCCACCATTTGGATCCTCGGGCACTCTTATGTTTTCTGGGCAGAGCGGAGAGCGGCCATACGACCAGGAGGTCTCTCGCTGGGTCTGATGGGGGTCGATGTTCGCTGGAGGGGGCTCAGCGGCTTGAGATGGTTGGACGTTTTGCCCGTGGTGGTGGCTTTCAGCAGGAATCGTTCCATTTCTACAGTGTTGGTGATCCACGTTGGGGGTAATGATTTGTGTTCTGTCCGCTTGGGAGAGCTGATTGCTCTCATACAATCGGATTTGGAAAGGTTCATGTCATTTTTCCAGGACTTAGTTTTGGTCTGGTCGGAGGTAATACCTTGCGGTATGGCAAGGGGCCAGAGACGTGCATGCCATTGAGCAGGGCAGGCGCCTCTTGAATACCAGGGTCTCGAGGTTTGTTAGAGCTGGTGGTGGCGTGGTGATCAGGCACAGGCAGCTTGAGGGAGACAACAGGTGTCTGCTACTGCAGGACGAGGTGCACTTGATGGATATCGGTCTGGACATATTTTTGTCCGGGCTCCAGGATGGTATGGAGGAGGCAATGAGGAGGTTGACCGGTGGTCGTGGGGATTAGGTGTGTGCAGTGGTGAGTGCACACCCTCCTCGTGGCGGTGTTGGGTAGAGAGCTGATCTTCATGCCCTGCCTTAGGCGGGCTGGCATTCGGGTAATAATTTAGGAATACTTTGTTGCAATCGGTGATTGTTATAAATAAAAGCAAGAAAATAAACAAATATAATACTGCTGTGGCCGAACCTCGTGTCAACCCACGTTATAAATAAAGTAAGCCTCATTTGTGTTATTGTTATAGGGCTACATATTTTCCCATAGCCAAATGGGGGTATCAGCGGTGTGCACACAGTCGTAAAATTCCATTTACACAGCGGCTTTTGAAAGGCAGATCCAGGTGCTCCGGAGCATCGAGCACCAACAAAGGGTTTTTTGCAGCCAAAATATGGAGTATCTCGACAATCGCATCTCCAAAACAGACAAACTAATCCTGGAGAAGATCTTACTACATCAGACATGAGAACAGAAGGTACAGGATTTACTTTGTTTCTGTTGATGAACTAAACAGACTGCTCACGGATCTAGAAAACACATTGAAAAATAAGATCCAGCATTATTTGACTTTAAATTTCTCACTATTTATTCAACCGAAGAGTTGATACTCAGAAATAGTGTTATTCCTCATGTACACATATGACAGCTTATTCTTAAAATTCACGTGAAACAACAGGTTAAATCTCATTAAATGTATAATGTCTTTAAATGTTTAATGTCTGGTAGTAATACAATAATAAGGTGCAATACAATAATAAATCGGAGAAAAATATGTTTATATCCATATTAATAGCGTATGGATACTGTAGTGTACATTTTTTTTTCTATTTTTATAGTTTCAAACTATAACCACTAGAGGGCAGTCAATGTATGACATTTACATTTGCTTTAAAACCCAAATGAGGCTGGGGCCCGGGGGTATATGAGGTGCTGCTGTATGAACAGAACATTTTGTATTAAAAATGAAGACACCTGAGATGGCGTTCTTATTGCGTGATGCTCTCGTTATTTATTTGTCTATTTCTTATCTGGGCAGCCAGTATAAATTCTGACCAATTTGATCCATTGTCCTAATACGCAGGGTTTTTGTTTCATTTAATAAGGCTAAGTTCACACGGAGTATTTTGGGGGAGGAATATCTGCCTCAAAGCTCCAAACGGAATTTTGAGGCAGATATTCCTCCCCCAAAATACTCCGTATGAATAGCAATTATCGCGCCGTTTTTCGCCCGCGGCCATTGAGCGCCGCGGGCATAAAACACGCTTTCTCCTGCCTCCCATTGAAGTCAATGGGAGGTCGGACGCGGAAGCGCCCGAAGATAGGGCATGTCGCTTCTTTTTCCCGCGAGGCAGTTTTACTGCTCGCGGGAAAAAGACGCCGACGCCTCCCATTGAAATCAATGGGAGGCGTTCTCGGGCCGTTTCTGCCGAGTTTTGCGACGCGGTTTCCGCGTCAAAAAACTCGGCAAAAGACCCCGTGTGAACATAGCCTTAAAGTGAAAATAATGCTCACTGAATTTAATGGGTGATTTTTCCTACAGTGTTGCGAGGGAGCGTATAGAATATGGTTCCTCGGGCAAATCATAGAAACCCATTTTAAAAGAGAACCCCAGAATATTATATTAGCGTCTTTAGAGCATTTTAATAAGATAAAGAAAAACTATAATAATTATCTTATATCTGTGTCAACTAGTGAAAGTGTCAGGTCACCTGTGAAAAGATTTTCTCTGCCTGTGTCTCTGTAATAGCACATCCTGCACTCCGGCAATGCAGTGTTATCATAGCGTGATTGGGCCTATACCTGGACAGAGACTGTATGTCGGACCTATAGGGAAAGGACATTAACTGTACCCATAACCTCCAACATTTGAAACTTTAAAATTAGTACCCGACATCCCTCCCCCATCTGTATATATTTGTGTGCAGTAAGCTCCCTCTAGAGGTTGCGGCCGGTAGGCAGAATTTTACAAGATGCAGGGGATTTTATAGTGCTGGTAATGGAGACCCTTTGGCTGTCAGTACAGAGGCCTGATCTGCTCTTGTCTGCGCATGTTCCTGCAGGTCTTGAGTGTCCTTGAAAATTATTCTTAAATCTATAATATTGTGTCGCAAGAACAAATTCTGCTATATAAATATTGTCATCACAGTATCTCATGATAAATGTCTCAATAGCAACATAATCCTGATATAAGACCTATCTTGGTTATGTCATACAGCTGAGACTAACAAGCCACGCCCTTGTTACGCCCCTTTTGTAAGACGTAACTCAAAAGCGTCTTCGGTGTCTTGAGCAGCTTAAAGGGGTTATCCAGCGCAATAAAATTATATGCCAATAACTCTATATTGAGTCATTTACTAATGCACTGCTTCTTACTAAAGTGTCCCCGTTCGCGGATTGAGAACACAGTCACGTGTTCCCGGAAGCACTGTAGTTCATTCAGCAGTGATGACGCAGTGACACGGGCCCAGGTGACCAAAAGGGTTCTCCGTGACGGCGCGTCATCAAATCACACGACTGGTAGGGGGAAGTACACTACACAGCTCATGCACAATGTGGGTGGGAATAGAGGAGCACAGGGGATAGAAGGGGATGCCGGGAATTGGAGGCCCTCAGGCTTATTAGCCATTGGGCCCATGACTGTGTGGCATTGAAGGGGTTAAAGGAGAGATATATCTTGCTAGGGGTGGGCTGTCCAAGTTATATGCTGGGCCATAGGGCCTATAAGGACAGAGGGCACCCGCCCACTGGGCGTCTTTTGGGTAGTTTTGGGGCGGTCTTACCCACCCTCCCCTTCTGGGTTTATAAGGCGAGGGCGGGCAGACATCTTCCTCTTTTGGCCATTACATGTATACAGTGAATACACAGTGTCACAGTGAGTACACTTACCTGTAACAACATGACTGCAAGACTGCAAGGACCCATTATCCACTTTACCTGCCCAGGACCTTAACCATCCTTCTTTGAATCAACACACCACAACACACGTCTTCATCTGCCGTACTTTCCGCCAGCTGTGACATGTACGAAAAAAACTGAAAAACGCCAGAACAAGAATATCACCGTAGAAAAATCTTTCAAAAAACAAAAAACAAAACCACCAGGGGAGGGAGGGCGGGTGTTTCTTTCACTGCAGCTTGAAGGTAAGAGGGCTTTCTGCTCCAAACCCCTGCCTTATATCTTCTTAACCACGCCCCTCTTACCCCTTGTTAACCAATCCTGGTCCTGGGCATTATTTTAAACCGTTCCATCCTTTCTTAACCCCTTGCAGTCCCTGACACTCTCCCTAGGCGCTTCAGTGTCTGCAAGACTGCAAGGACCCATTATCCACTTTACCTGCCCAGGACCTTAACCATCCTTCTTTGAATCAACACACCAACACCTTCTTTATGGAAATGTGGAAGTGGCCACAGCTTTATTCTTATTTACAAAACATCGGCATGAAGACATATATATATATATATTTATTTCTCTCTCCTCCTGAAATGCCGATGCTCCCTGTCTCCATCGGGCATGTAGGGTGCTACCTCCGTCTTCATCTGCCGTACTTTCCGCCAAGAAGGGGGAACTGAGAAACCTACTCAGTCCCCCGACCACCCCCACCAAGCAACTCCAACCCTCTCTCGGCACCATCCAAGAGGTCCAATAAAAAGATATCGAGCCCCCTATAGAGCGAATGAACCGCGACACCCGCACATTAATTAGCTTGCGCACTCTCTCCAACGCTGCCATGTTCCTCGCTCCTCGCCACACCTTTGCGCGCCACTATCTCAGACCAAACTACCACGCAACGGGCGAACAGGTCCTGAAAACGCACCAAATCAGTCCGTATAAATGACAATAACTCGGCCATTTTTACTTGGCCGATATCATTTCCACCAGCATGTATCATCAGGACAACAGGTCCGTACGTGTGCCTTGTAACTGCCACTACTTCTGGCAGTAACTGCACCCACCGTAATCCCCGGACACCTCTCCAATGGACGTCGGCCTGTGAGAGGCCCAAATTCGGACCTAACGGCCTCCGTCCCGCTCGAACCGCTGCCCAATGCACGTACGAATGCCCCAAGATCCACACTTGGGGGCGCCGCGACCCTAACAAAGAAATTAAGCTACATTCCGGTCAAATGAAGATACAGGCAGGATTAACATAACACTCCATATAAAACAAGGAAGGAAAACAGGGGTGGGGGGGGGGAAGGGGGGGCAACATTTTTACTATAAAAATTTCCAGCTTACACACTCTTTAAAACCAAATCAGGTCGCACATATGACTTATAGCTACTAGACCGCCATCTACCCAGACTCATGATAGCCGCCGAATCCAAGCCCAAGGCATCCGCCTCAGTTGCCGCCCCTATCCTAAACGAATGTGTACCAAACTCGCCCAGTGGCAAACCCAGGTACTTCAAACCGGCCTTAAAAATCGCCTCAAATTGAAAACGCGACATTGCGGATCCATCCTGATGGATCAAGAATTGAGCCCCGGGCACTCGGACCAACACGAATTCCTGGACCCATTTTACCGGGCAATACTGCCCCTCAATCCTCCCAATCGACAGCCAAGCCCCCCTCCCTACCATGTCAGTCTTTGACCTCCGCACACAGACCCTGAGAGAATCTCCCAACGTCACCACATCCGATCCGAGAAGACCACCGCTTGCCCCCACGCTGTGCGGAACCAGCTCACTAACCCGTAATGCGGCAAAGAAAGCCAAAGAAAACGCCGCGCCGAACAAGGACACTTCATATTCATCCCGACACACAAAAACATAAAACGGCTAGAAGCCGACCCAAAAGCGAAAAAGATACTGGCCGCCGCGTGTCCCTGGAACGCGCCTCTTTTTTCCACCCTTTTAAAGACTGCCGAACTACAAATTCTTTTGTAACATCTCTGCATCCCCACAATTTTAACATAAAGGCCACCCCTGCTAAAAACTTGCTCGCCGTGGCCGCACTACCCCCTTCCTGACGTATTTGTACCAAACTTGCTAACGTGACGTCCAGGTGACACCCATCCTGTGATGGGAAGTTACTCCCCGCAATCTCCAACCACCGATCCCACGCTCTGCAATGACTCTTCCAAGTCGCCGGTACCACCGAACCCCTCAACAGCCTCATAAGTTGTCCTCGACCAGGGCCCATAAGTGAAGGGGGGGGACACCCCTTCTGCCAAAGCTGCCGGGTGCAATTCCCGAAACCGGGACATCTGTGAACGAGACAAAGCATCAGCCATCACATTACGGACTCCCGGAACATGTTTCGCACGAAACCACACATTCAAACGCAAACACTTCAAAACCAACCGTCTTAATAAAGCTAATACCGGCAATGAACTAGACGACAACCCGTTCACCGCATGCACCACCGCCATGTTGTCTGTCCAAAATACAATCCTCTTATTCACCATCACGCTACCCCACAACTCTATTGCAACTATAATAGGAAACAATTCCAATAGCGTCAAATTACGTAAAACTCCCAAATCACTCCAATGCAAGGGCCAAGGGGACCTACACCAACTTCGGCCCAAAATTGCTCCAAAACCATCACTTCCGGCTGCATCCGTAAACAATTCCAAGTCTACATTAGACAACTCCGCGTCCTGACACACCGACCTCCCATTAAACGAACTCAAAAACGAATGCCAGACAAACAAATCCTTCTTCATCCAAGAGGTTACCCGGATAAAATGATTTGGCTTCGAGATACCTCTAGTGGCTAAAGACAAACGCCTAGAGAAAACACGACCCATTGGAATTATACGACAAGCAAACACCAGCAATCCCATTAACGACTGTAACTGTTTTAACGTCACTTTTTTCGACCCCATGACCTGGTCAACTTGCGTCACTAGCCTTGCCAATTTATCATCGGGCAAGCGAAAAATCATCCGCTCGCTATCTATTTCGATACCCAAAAATGACAAAACAGTTAAAGGACCTTCCGTCTTATCTTCGGAAATAGGTACACCGAAACGCGACATCACCTGTCGAAACACTCTCAGCAACGTGCTGCACAACCCAGAGCCCCCCGGGCCTACAAAAAGAAAATCATCCAGATAATTGAATGACCGAGTCACAACCTGACTCCAAACGAACTACCCATTCTAAAAATGACGCAAACATCTCAAAGTAACTGCATGATATTGAACAACCCATTGGAAGGCACATATCCACGTAAAACCCTTTATCTAAACAACAACCCAGCAGGTGAAAACACTCCGGATGAACCGGCAGCAAACGAAAGGCCGCTTCAATATCAGATTTAGCTAACAACGCCCCCTGTCCAGCCGCCTGTACCAGCCTTACTGCAACATCGAAAGACGTATACGAAACCGCCGCCTCCGCCCTAGAAATACCGTCGTTAACAGAACCACCGCGAGGAAAGGAAAGGTGATGAATCAGCCTAAACTTTCCTCGTTCCTTCTTTGGAACTAAACCAAGGGGGGAAACTCGCAGATTCGTATACGGCGGCTCGCTGAATGGACCTGCCATTCTCCCTAATTCCACTTCTTTTGCCAATTTTAGCCGCGCAATGCCCACATTCTCATTGATCGACTTCAAATTGTCAGCCAATGACAATGTCGCAGAATATTCAAAAGGAGTCTCAAAACCAAACGAAAACCCGCTAGTGAGCACCTCTGCTTCCCGCCTCCTGTGGTACCGCTCTAACCATGGGCCCATCTCGAGAACGTTCACCGGCGTTCTCCGCTGCGCCGGAAGGAGGTGCCTTAACCGGCTGCTTACCTCTCCGGAAACACCGGAGCGCCGCATGAGCGCCCCCACAGATGGAGCATTCATGTCGGAATTTGCATGTGGCAAAGAAACGACAGTGGCCCTCGTTGTAGAGCCAACAGGCACCCGTGGGCCTAGCGGCCGCAACTCCAGGGGCGGGGCCCGGAGCTGCGGCCGCACTGGGAAAGGGGCGTTGTTGCCTGCTCCCTTGCGCTAAGATAAGCTGCAACCACACGTCCGTTGCCTTCGTCGCCCAACTAATATCAGGCGACAAAGCCAAACGACGCCGAAATTCTTCATCATATCGCCACCAGGCCGCACCACCGTGCAGCCTGTGGGCGCTGAAAATTGTGTCAAAATAAACAAACAACTCGGCCCCTTTCCCGGGATAGCGCTGGCAAATAACATGAGCCAGTGTAGCATAACACTGTACCCAGTTGCCAAACGTTTTAACGACTTTAGCTTTCCTATTTGAACCTCTCTCAAAGACCCGCTCCTTATCGACAGTCACCTGCTCCACCGAGACCAAGGACCAAATATCCACAAATTCATTCCTCCAAATCTTGTCCTTGATCTCAGCTGACAAATGAGTCCCGAGAGGAGCGACCCCACAAAACAATGAATCTCGAAACGTCAAACTAGGTAAAGCATTTTCTCTCTCAGACGGGAGCTTCGCCCCCTCTGGTGGCACCGAGGGAACCGACGTTCCCTCATTCACATTTAACCCAGCCACCACAGCTTTTAAAACAGAAATCAGATCCGCACCCGATGCATTAGATTTATTAAGCCATGCGTCACCGCAGGCCGACTCACCGCTCCCAGAGGTCCCATCGACTCCAGAGGGTCCTTCAGCCACTTGCCGCGGCACTGGATCCACGGCCTGAACCTCCTACACCGGCCCGGCGGGAGGGACAACCTGGGACAGCTGCTCACGATCCACCGACAAGCGCCGCACCTCCCGTCGTCGACTGTGTCTCTGCGGCCGTGACGATCTCCGCGACGACTTCCTCCACGATCCTGATGAGGCAGATGTTGTTGTCGCTGACGAGGAGGAGAATCCATCGCTGGAAGACGAGGAAGACCGCCGACCATGCCTCTTTGCGCCACCTGATCTGCGACGTCTGTGATGGCCGTGACGGCGATGTCTTCCAGCCCGGCGTTTCCTCCCTCGCCTGGAACGCTCCCTCACTGGACCTGCAGGAGAAAAATGAGACAAGGCAGGAGAAGGGCAAACCGGGCCCGCCACTGCCTCGACCCTATCCTCCCTAGCACACTCCCCCCCCCGGCCTTGACCCCTGCTGACAGGGGACCGGGGGAGACTGGGGTGGAGAAGCAGCAGGCACAGCCGAAGCCCCCACCCCAGGGCTGGGCTGAGTACTCACCGCTCGCTTCCCCGAACCCGCCGCCATCTTCTTTTTATGGGCGCCGCCATCTTGTTTCCTGGCCGACCTGCGCCGGCCAGGACGTCCCGCCTCTGTTCTCCCCACAGCCATTTCCGGCTGCACAGAGAACAGAACAGGGAAAGATGGCGCCGACCCCGGCTGCTCACAGGAACCGGAAGCAAGTCCCAGCTCCCGTGAACATGCCGCATGGTAAGCGACCATGTCGGACCAGTCACCTGGGCCCGCCATACTCACCCCACTGTCCCGGAAATCGGCCGCTGCCTCCGTGCCCGCACCAGCAGCTCGAGGCGGGTTGTACCGTGCCTGTGCCGGTTTAACAGCAGCCCTCTTACCGCCATGGGGAGGGACGCCAGCGTGACGAGTGGACGGGGGGGAGGGCGGCACTATGTCGACCGACGAAGCGCCAGTCGACATAGGCCTAGGGGACATGCTGGGACCACCGCACGACGGTGCAGCAGTCACTGCGCCCCGCACAGCAACGGGGCTAGGGCTCAAACGAACCGGGGGGCGTATAACGCGCTGCAGCCTACCTCGGGTAGCCGCTCCCGGCTGTTCCATGCCACGCTCTGATCCTCGATTCTCTCCCTCCGCCATCAGGGATTCCAGCCAGGCAGGCCCCTCCAACGCTACCCGCTGTGCCACCTTCCGCAACAGATCTTCCTCCATCGTCCTGAAGGATTACGCTCCGAATCCTCACAGCAGCAAAGGTGTTTCTTCCACTGCAGCTTGAAGGTAAGAGGGCTTTCTGCCCCACGCCCCTCTCACCCCTTGTTCACCAATCCCGGTCCTGGGCATCATTTAAACCGTTCCATCCTTTCTTAACCCCTTGCAGTCCCTGACACTCTCCCTAGGCGCTTCAGTGTCTGCAAGAACCGGCAAGAGCTTGAGGAGAGTATTCGCCTCCGCCTCCAGGACAAGTGCTCTGTATGGCTGCAGTCTCTCTTGAGCGAGACTGTGGCACCAGAATCCTCCTTACCCAGTACGCTCCCCGCTCGCCGCTCCAGGCAGCCAGTGCGGCTGTCCCCTCCAACGACCATTGAGTCCGCTCCGCATCGGCCAGACAGGCCGCGCATGCACAGAACACAGCCCTACCGCAACTCTCGCGAGACGGGCCGGACGAGGACGTGATCCCTCCGTTTCCTGGCTTAATGTCTCCCACCGGCCTGGGCCGCGCTAGGCCTCGCCCAGGTGCCGCGAGGAGCACAGCCGTCCCCGCCATCGCGCAGGTGGCTGTTGGAGTGTCGTACACGGTGGATTTACCAAGGGGGTCTCCCCTTCCACCAGCCTACAGGAGGAACGCAGGAAGCGGCACAGGGGGCATGACCCCGCAGCACATCCCCCCAGGTACTGTCATCGGAGGTTGGCACGAAACGTCACCTCCCCCCACTGAATGATGGGGTTGATTGTTCCTTGGGAGACAGTGATGAGGATTTCTTCCCATGTGAGCAAGATTTACCCAGGGTGAGGCAACAAGCACCACCACCCTCTCCACCAAGCGCTGCTTATGTGCTGGCAGAAAATAGTGAGCGGGCATCGTCAGTAAGCTCCAGGGACACCAACCGTACTCGTCATTCCCGCTCTCGTCGGTCATCTAGACGCCGTTCATCTCATCGTTCAAGCAGACGTCGCACGCGGCATAGGAGGTCACCTTCATCTTCAGGTTCAAATTCGGTGAGCTCTCGCACTGGGTCGTCTCACCACGGCAGTCCACGTGACAGCCATGTCTCGTCCAATCGCCGTCGGTCGGCAAGACCAAGAATTGCGTAGGTCCAAGTAGCAACTTCAGCACCTGTTCCTCCCCCTCTACCTTTAACGGCTCTGGTTCCGGCATCGTCATATGGACACGGTGAGTATGATTGCCTTAGGGCTTGGGGATTGATATAGTTAATGTTTTGCGATCCCTGTTGGCGGGTAATCCAGCGGCCTCAGCCACCCCGGCCTCGCAGGTGGAGGCTGGGAAAACACTAGTGGAAACATCCACATCGATGGCAGGTCCTTCCCTGCCCGCCTTCAGGGATACTTATTTTTGTGGTATCCCCCCCCCCCTCCTCGGCGCTCACTTGTCCGACGATACCAGGGAAAAAATAGCACGTAATGAATACGTTGATATTTGGTCCTTGGTGTCTGTGGATTCGGCGACAGTCGACAGGGAGCGACACTTTGAATGGGGGTTCCTGCGGAGCCTCAAGTGGCTAAAACCTTCAATAATTGGTTGCAAGCTTTTGCGGTATTGGGTTGTGTAGTGTCTCAGAGTTGCCCCGAAAAATCCTTCCAGCTATTTGTATACCTAGATATTACTTATAGCGCGTACAAGTCCCATGGGGGTGCAGCTTGGTGGCGCTACGACGAGGAGTTCCGCAGGTGTATGTCGCAAAAACCAGAGGTAGGTTGGGATACCAAGGCAACAGACGTTTGGCTAAGGCTTATGATGTCACAGCACCCCTTTCAGCCATCGGCTCCCTCTCCATCGGCGTTCGGCGGATCTCCAGCAGGGTCGGGGCCCACAACATTAAGCGAACTGGTTCTTGCTGGCTCTACACCGAAGGCCACTGTAAATTTTATGGATCATACAAATTTAAACACGAATGCTCTTCTTGTGGGAGCGCTCACCCAGACGTCCGATGTAGCCGTCGGAGAGCCCAGGCCTCGCGTCCCAATAATATGGGTAGGATCGAGGACCCCAATACGCGTGGTAGAGATGTTACCATGGCTACACCAGTATCACAAGATGGGGGAAGCCGCCCAGTTTAGAACAGGTTTCTCATTTGGTTTCTTTATTCCTTTCATTTACAACCCGTCACCCTTATTTGCGGACAATTTGAAATCAGCTACAGATTTCCCATCCGTTATTACAGATAAGTTGGGCAAGGAATTGGAGCTGGGCCGGATGGCCTGCCCCTTTTTCAGAGTTACCATTTCCTAACCTGCGCGTATTCCCTTCAGGGGTAGTGCCCAAAAAGGAGCCCGGCAAATTCCGTTTAATCCACCACCTGTCATACCCAAAAGGAAGTTCGGTCAACGACAGGATAGATAAAGACCTGTCGGCTGTCTCGTACGTCTCTTTTGATAAAGTGGTAGATTTAGTTTGCCAGGCTGGCCGAGAAGCCCTTATGGCTAAATCGGACGTGGAGTCTGCGTTTCGGTTATTACCTGTTCACCCTGATTGTTTCCACCTGCTCGGTTGCCAGGTGGACGGGCAATTTACTATGACATGTGCCTTCCCATGGGTTGTTCCATTTCCTGTTATTATTTTGAAATTTTTAGTTCCTTCTTAGAATGGGTGTTGAGGGAATTAACGGGTTGTTCATCCACAACACACTATTTTGGACGATTTTCTTTTCGTAGGCCCCTCCTCATCGACACGTTGTAAATTTTTACTTAATTCTTTCTGTAGTTTAGCCACCCGTTAACGGCATTCCCCTTTCGGAGGAAAAAACTGAAGGTCCGACCACGGTGTTGTCCTTTTTAGGAATCGAGATTGATTCTGTTGAAATGGTGTTCCGTTTACCGGTCAACAAGTTTCTAAAATTATGGTCACACTTGTCTGCGGCTATAGTTGGCAAAATGTTACATCTCCGCCAAGTCCAAACGCTTTTGGGCTTGTTGGTGTTCGCGAGTAGAGTAATGCCGATGGGCCGCATTTTCTCACGCCATTTGTCTTTAGCAACTTCCGGCATCAGGTCCCCAACGCACTTCGTGCATATTACTTCAGCCCTCAGGAGCGATTTCCAGGTATGGTTAAATTTCGTATCGGATTATAATGGGCGAACATGCTGGAGGGCACCCCCGGTCTCCAACCATGAGATACAGTTGTTTACGGACGCAGCAGGCTGCGCCGGCTTTGGAGCAATATTGGGCTCTTCGTGGTGTGCGGCCCCCTGGCCCCATTCCTGGTGCGACCGTGGCGGGTGCAGTAATTTGACGCTCCTTGAAATGTTTCCCTTCATAGTTTCCATCGAGCTGTGGGGGGAAAGATTATCTAACTCATCAGTGGTGTTTTGGTCAGATAATTCCAGTGTTGTTACCGCCGTTAACCATTTAACTTCTCCCCCCCCCCCTCTGTGGTTGTGTTGATCAGGCGTCTGGTGTTAAGATGCCTCCAACACAACATACAGTTTAGATCCCGACATATTCCAGGTGTCCAAAATAATATAGCTGATGCTTTGTCACGTTTTAATTGGCAGGTTTCCCGTTCACTTTGCCCACAGGCGGACATGGTAGGGGCCAGCTGCCCGGATACATTGTGGAGGATGCTGGATCTCAGCTGGTCCCCCTCGTGAGATCATCCCTTGCCCCGTCCACTTGGGCAACGTACGGTAAGGCGTGGAATGAGTGGCTGGATGTTGTTGGTGACGGACGTTTTTGGAGCTGTTTTTCTATAGAGTCAATGAAAAATGGCCCCAAAAACGGCTTTTCGTGGGTGTTTTTTTACACGGGCGTTTTTATAAAACGGCCTTGGTAAAAAACGCCCCGTCGGAACAGAACGCCGTTTTTCCTAATGAAATCAATGCACAAATGTATGGAGGCGTTCTGCTTCCGAGTTTTTGAAAAACGGCCGAAAATAAGCCGTGTGAACATACCCTTAGGGTATGTGCACATGTAGTGTTTTCAGGCATATTTTGGGACATTTACACCTCGAAAAACGCCTGAAAAAAATGGAAGCAGAATGCCTACAAACATCTCCCCATTGATATCAATGGGAAATACAGTGTTCTGTTCCGATGGGGCGTTTTTTTACGCTTCGTTTTCCAAAAACGGCATGTAAAAAGACGCTCATGAAAAATAAGTGCATGTCACTTCTTGAGCTGTTTTCCGAGCCGTTTTTCATTGACTCTATAGAAAAACAGCTCCAAAAACGCTGCGAAAAACGTGAGTTTGATTAAAAAAACGCCTGAAAATCAGGAGCTGTTTTCCCTGAAAACAGCTCCATATGTTCAGACGTTTTTGATTTTGTGTGTGCACATACCCTTAGTCATTCAGACAGAAAGTCAGGTGGTTGCTAGGTAACCAGAGCTTACACATTCTATAGAATACACTAAATAGTTATAGAAAGAAGGGAAATAAACATAAAATTAACCAAACTATATAATAAATGTATGGAAGGAGGATTTAATGGTCTCTTTTGCCGCAGAATTTTCCTCTTATCTTATAGAAATTGTTGTCTCCCTCCGCCACCTTTCCTTTATGTGACCAGGGGTGCACAGAGCTAATAATTGCCTTCTCCAGCAGTCACACTTCATATTGTCTTCCATCCGGTGATATGTATTTTCCCCAGATGACGCTTCATTATTAGAGTTCCGTGCAGTTGCTTTATTGCAGTTTTTCTGCCTTCAGGAAATGTCTGTTCCTTGGTGCAATAACAAGATCATGAATAATGTA
Organism: Rhinoderma darwinii; assembly: GCF_050947455.1. Taxonomy (NCBI): domain Eukaryota; kingdom Metazoa; phylum Chordata; class Amphibia; order Anura; family Rhinodermatidae; genus Rhinoderma; species Rhinoderma darwinii. The sequence continues at coordinate 606,644,249 of NC_134687.1, read as the reverse complement.
TTCAGGCGATGAGCTGCGGGGATGTAATCTGAAGACTACTGAAGAGAAAAGAGATCGTATAGACACACAAGAGGAATAAACCTGGTCTCTGCTGGTCGTCCTGGACCCCCACCGATCAAAACTTCTGACATTTCACTATGACATGTTAAAAGTTTGATTACACTTTAATCAGTCAGTCACCCCTTCCCATGCAGTAAAATAACTACTGAGAGCTGTATGGGGGGTGGGCACCTGAGCGTCTGATGCTGACGGCTATTTTGGAGGAAAATATATCCCCCCCATAGAGCCCTCAGCAGTCAGTCAGACGCTCTGACCTCCCCTTGTAGTATAATAACTACTGAAGGCTCTATGGGGGGATTATGCTGCAAGGGGAAATCGAACTATCTAAGGCCCAGTTCACATGGCGGATTTTGCGTGGCGGGTCCCATCGGCAGGAAGATTCCTCCTCCCATTGACTTCAATGGGAGATTCGGGCGTAATCCGCCCGAAGATTGAGCAGGACGCTTCTAAGAAGCTGGATGAAAAAAATCAGCCCTCTGCAGTCAGTTAGATGGTTAGACCCCCCACTTGCTGTATAATCCCCCCTAGAGTCGGCCGATCTCTTTAATGTTGGTTGGGGCAGGAGGATGAACAGGCAGTACCACGCTAACCTCACTGCTCTGTTCTTCTCTTTGGACCGCGGCTTCTAAAGAGAGTGGTCTCCTGCTCCTCTCTGGCGGCGCGTGCAGCATCAGAAAGTCATGTTCTACCACGAGCAGACGTGCCTATCGCGCCGCATGTCTGCTAGCATATCTATATCACTATCCTGGCCCAGCCTGCCCCTGCAATGGCTCTCCCTGCCACCCCCCATCTCCTCATCAGCAGAGGCCATCAGCAGCGCTAGCGCACTGCATCGTTTTTTATGATTTTAAGACTATGTGCGGTTTGGGCGGCCATGGGCCCCCTGGGCAGCCGCCCGAACCGCCCTTATGATGGCCCGCCACTGGACAAAATGCAGGAGCAGTTCAGTGCCAGGCCTCCTATCACTGCTAGCAGTCTGGTGGCCTTGCCTCTATGAAATGTCAGCTTTGAATGTACTTCTCAAAATTGTGGATATTTTTTTAGAGGTCAATAAGTTCTGTATTGGATTCTGTTTCCGCACACAGCTTTATCTTGGTCTTCAATCACTGAACTAACACAAATGAGACAAGCTGAAAGCAAATAGCTTTAAAATTAGTCGAGCAAACAAAAACGTGACGCACATTGCGGATATAAAGTGACAATATTTTACTAATAAATTTACCTGTAATACACTGAGCAAACCATCATGTCAAAAATCACATGTAGCTTTGTCAGACATGTGATGTCATCAGTGTATTTTTGACATGCTATTCCAACTTTCCTAGAGACTTGCAGATCTGCTAAATTATACAATGCTGCAGGAGCAGGGGACACATCATTGCAGAGAGTAAGTACAGAGATGTGCCATTCAGTGGTCTGGGAAACCTGGATGACAAGCTATGCTCTCACCTCAATTGATGAACTAGGGACAAGTTGTATTTTCTTATTGCCACCATTTTGGGATACATATAATTTATTGATTAACTTTTATTAACTGATTTGGAGGGATAAATGAAAGAAAACCCAGAAATTTCGCAATTATTTTTTGACTCTTAAATTTATCTAATTTACCAGGTGGTATAAATAACATGATAGCTTTATTCTGCGGGTCGCTACAATAACAGCGATACCAAATTTATATATTTTTTTATGTTTTACTACTTCTGCATAATAAACTGTTTTATAAAATATTTGTTTTTGGGTCGCCATATTCTAAGAGCCTTAACTTTTCATTTTTCAGCCGACATAGCTGTATGATTGATTATTTTTCGCGGGACAACTTGTCGTTTTTATTGGTACATGTGACTTTTTGATCGCTTTTTATTGCTTTTTTTAGAAGGTAGGCTGAACAAAAAACAGAAATTCTTATATTGTCTTTTTATTTTACTTCTTACGGCCTTCACCCTGCATCTTAAATAATGGTTTTATAGTTCGGGTCGCTACAGACACTGTGATACCAATTATGTAGGTTTTTTTTAAAGAAAAACAAAAGTAAAATAAAACATTTTGTAAAGAGGAAATAATGTTTTTTTTTTCTTTTTTTTAGTTTCCATTTCTTTATTAGTAACTTCATGAAACTACTTTTTAAATTTTTTTACTGTGTGATAATTTGATCGCTTTTATAAGATACTGTGAAAGTTCTGTTCAGTGTAAAATCATACCTCCCAACCGTCCCAGATTCCGGCGGCATCCCGCTGTCCCGGATGGCCGGTGGTATATTCCGGTTTAAACTGTATCTACATCCTCAGGACACAGATACAGTTGAATCCAATGCTGAAGCAGGGAACCGTCAGCTCCCTGCTTCAGCATTCAACTATGGAGTCCCATACCAGAGCAGCGCAAGCTCTCTGGCCAGGGACTCCTCTCTTGGAAAACCCCTTGACGTCCCCGGCCAGAGAGTTATCGATGTTCTGCCCGGGGATTCCGCTTCTGGAGGAGCCCCTGACCTCACTATCCATATATGGACAGTGATGTCAGGGGCTCTTCCTGAAGCGGAATCCCCAGCCAGAGCGTTGCCAATGCTCTGGCCGGGGATTCCGCTCCTGGAGAAGCCCCTGGTGTCACTATCCATATATGGACAGTGACGTCAGGGGCTCCTCCTGGAGAGGAATCCAGGCCACTGCATGGCTGATGCTATGGCTGGGGATTCCTCTCCTAGAGGGAACCCCAATTGAGCTATCTACAGGGGGGGGGTTAGTGCTATCTACAGGCAGGGTGGCACTATCCTCAAGTGGGGTGTGGCACTATCTACATAGGCAATGTGACACTATATGGGCACCATCTACATGAGCACTGTGGCACTATGTGGGCACTGGCACTTTATATGTGGGCACTGGCACTTAATGTCTGGGCACTGTGTTGGTATGTGGGCACTGGCAAAATCTATGAGGACAATGCCCCTGTAGAGTGCCACAGTAGATAGTCTGTGGCACTATCTACAGGGGCATTGTGGCACTATGGAGCATTATACTGTATAGGGGCACCTGTGTGGGCATTATACTGTATGGAGGCAGCTATGGGGCATTATACTTTGAGGGAAGCTATGGGGGCATTATGCTATATGGGGACAGCTATGGGGCATTATACTGTATGGCGGCATCTGTGTGGGCATTATACCGTATGTGGCATTTGTGTTGACTTTATACTGTATAGGTGCATCTATGGAGGCATTATACTGTATGGGGGCATTATACTGTGTCGGGGCAGCTATTTCGCATTATCCTGTGTGGGAGGGACTATGGGGTAGCATACTGTGCCGGGTTTTCGATGGGGGAATTATACTGTGGGGAGCCTCTATAAGAGCATGATACTGTTTGGGCTGAACCAGGTGTGTATGAGCGAGTATTTGGCGGGACAATAGGAGTGGCTTAAAGGGAATGTGCCACTAGAATTTTTTTTTATTTTTTTTAGTTAAACAGTTAGTGTATAAATGATTAAACATTGTTCTAATTTTTTTAATTTTTTCACGAGTCAGGAAATATTATAAATTAGATTCTAATTTATAACATTTCCCAGTGCTGGTCACTAGATGGAGCAATTCCCAAAATTGCAGCATTGGCATGTGGTAAAGCAACCACATTGCTTTGTGCTGCAAAATTTGATAAGAGACACTCGCTCTAGTGAGCTCACAGAATCCCCCTTCCTTTATCCTGGCTAGTGCCAGGAGAAAGGAGGGGATTGAACGGTCAAACCTCCTACACTGTCTGTCACCATTTTTTCAGCTAACACACAGTGTAGTAGGTTTACATACAGTAGTAATCACACACTAAAACACGTACATACACAGACCTAACTTACCTGCTCCTGCCGCCGCCGCTCCCTCTGGTCCGTCCGGTCCGTCTTCTCCCTCCGCTCCTCGTGCTTGCTTCAGAACACAGTCCGGAAGCCGCGACCGGAAGTAGTAATCTTACTGTCCGGCCGCGGCTTCCGGTCCACAAGAAAATGGCGCCGGACGTCGCTCGGCCGAAGACCTTCAATTTGAACTGTGTGGGAGCGGCGCATGCGCCGTTCCCACACAGACGGCGTACAGCATAGTGGATGGAACGGGCCCCGTTCGCATTCACTATGGGGCTGTATGTGCCGTATTCCATGTCTGTATGTGTCGTTAATCGACACATACAGAGATGGAAAAAAAATGGCAGCCCCCATAGACAAGAAAAAGTTAAAAAATAAAAAAAGTAAAACACAAACACACAAATAAATATTTTTTTTTAAAATAAAACACTAAAAGCAAATTGATATAAAAAATTTTTTTTTCGTGACACTCGTCCTTTAAAAGGAAAAAGACTTGCCACGCCGCATAAGTTGTCCCTCTTTACGATACTTGAAAGTTGGGAGGTATGGTAAAACTAACAGACATTCTATTCGCTGGGGTGCCAATAGGGTGACAGATGAAGCCCCCTCCCCCTGAAATTATTTAGATGCTATTGACAGCAGGATTTAAGGGGTTAAATGGGCGGGATCTAAGGTAACTTCGATCCTGCCTATTAGAGCAGAAGCCCAGCTGTCTTTAGACATCTAAGGGGTTAAACAGGCGGGATCAAAGGTAACTGTGATACCACCCATTAGAGCAGGAGCCTGGCTGTTTTATGACACAGCAAGGTGAAAAGGCACTGCTGTAGCATAAGTACCATTAATTACCATAATAAAGAGGAATATGCGCAGTCATTAGGGGGTTAAAGCAGACTAGAGACACGTGATTTTTCTTGACTGATCTAGTCAATGTTTGAATCTATTGTCTTTGGCCCACCATCGATTTCATGAAAAGTAGGGTGGATCAGCCAACAAATATTTAATGTCCCTGGTCAGCAGAACACGCACACATAGGAACTATCTCTTGAAAAAAAGAAGACAGATACGACACGTTTTCCGGTATTATGTAAAAAAGTTTAATCACTGTAAAAAGCTTTATTTCTAATACAAAAAAATTCTAAACTTTCTAATATTCTTTGTATTTCAATTCCTCATCATTGTCAAGATTTATGTTTGCGATTTTTTTTATGCCTATATAGTGCAGCATAGGCTATTATGAAATAATGTAAAGGCTCCTGTGTATGCCTTATGTATACCTGTTTAGTTGATGTACCATTTATAGGGGTTGTCTGCCGTCTTGGTTCCTTCTTCCTTTCTAATATGATTCACCAAATGTAAACTACATTTCCCATGATGCCTCTAGCTTTGCAGAGGGGTGGAGTCTAGTCACACTGCACTTGCTCTGCTCTGAGTCCTATCTAAGTGCAGCAAGTTTGATAGATAAGTGACAAAGAACTGCTGTCCTCACACTGCAGAGTCTCAGTGTATTCCTATGTGATGCAGCTTTAGCCTATCTCCTCTGCCTCCTGCTACTGAGTTTTTCCATGTCAGTTTTTACACAAGGAGACAGTGAGCAACAGCATCTCATAGAAATACACAAATTCTGCACACAGATAGTATAGACAGTCAGTGTGAGTTAAGGGAGTTGTAGTACTGCAGCTAATCAATGAATGGACTCACCTATTATATCACTGCACTCCGGCTCCATTAGATAGAGCAGACATGAGCTCTTCAGGAGCACTATATGTGTAGTGTACAGTAGTTACACTACTTAAGTGTATATATGATGTTAACATGTTTTCTATACTAGTGCACTTTATTGTATATGTACATTTAAGAAAATAATTGGCAGATTTTGGACTCAGGAAACAGGGCAGGTTCATAATAGAGCATCTCTAAGATGCTTCTGAAAAGTGGATGGAGCTACAGCCTGGGTTGGCTGACCCCTCCCTGTTGACAGTTGAGTCTGGGGCAGGATGAGGTAAAGTAAGGAAGACCTCTCAGGAGGAGCTGAAGGAGAGTTTGTGAGGGGAATATTCATTAGACTTCACACCTAAGACTTGATTAGGGCCTGTACACATCACCGTTCGCTTTCCGTTCCAGGGTTCCGTCTGAGCTTTCCATCGTGGAACCCCGCAACGGAAAGTCAAACTGAAACCACAGCTTCCGTTTCCGTCACCATTGATATCAATGGTGACAGAAACATTGCTAATGGTTTCCGTTCGTCACCATTCCAGCAGGTTTACGTTTTTCCGACGGAATCAATAGCTCAGTCAACTGCACTATTGGTTCCGTCAATAAAACGGGAACCTGCCGGAATGGTGATGAACGAAAACCATTAGCAATGTTTCCTTCACCATTGATATCAATGGTGACAAAAACAGAAGCTGTGGTTTCAGTTTGAATTTCCGTTGCGGGGTTCACCCGACGGAAACCTCAGACGGAACCCCGAAATGGAAAGCCAAGGCGGATGTGAACAGGCCCTCACATGGTCACTGGCCTAACCTAGAATTCCTGCAGCTTCCATGCTGCTCTGAAGTTAATAGTTTGGTACCGTGCAGATGGAAATTACCAACCAAAAAAGTTGTGCACCCTGCAACTGGGAACTGCATATTTAGAAAAGCTAATCGGAAGGGAAAAGAAAGAAGTGAGACCTGTACTGTTTCCTATGAAATCTGCTGCAACCAGAACTGTGTGGAAATTTACTCCCTTTAGTAAAAGTGAGTTCACCAAGTAACATCCCTGTCTCCTGCCTCATTGCACTACACCTTCAAGGGCACCCCAAAATACAAAGGACAGGGAGACAAATATCCAAGGGTGTGCCCCGGGGGAATACTACTACCACCATCATCATCATATAGTGCACCCCCTCTTCACTGTGCCAGCCCTGGGAGTGAGAGAAGATTGGTGAGAAGACCCTAGCCACTGGGAACACCATGTTTTACTACTACCACTACTACTCCCATCCTCTCCACGCTCCCCTCTGGGTTGCCGCATATGCATGGGGACATAGAGAGGAACACGGAGGGTGGAGCAAGGGGGAGAGGAAGTGTTTCAGAGCTGCCACGAGGGATTTGATAGGTGATGACAGAATCCAGCAGTTTACAGGAAGTTATCTACACAGGAAAAATCACCTCCTTTCTACATATGAGAGCATAGTCTATTCTGGTGGTTAGACTGAGATCAAATGACACAGCTGCCCCTGTGTGGTGAAGTATAGAGGACATGTCAGCTCTCCTGTGTGGTGTAGTATAGAGGTGCTGAAACCTTTCCTGTGTGGTGTGGCATAGAGGAGCTGTCAGCTCTCCTGTGTGGTGTAGTATAGAGGATCTGTCAGCTCTCCTGTGTGGTGTAGTATAGAGGATCTGTCAGCTCTCCTGTGTGGTGTAGTATAGAGGATCTGTCAGTTCTCCGGTGTGGTGAAGTATAGAGGACATGTCAGCTCTCCTGTGTGGTGTAGTATAGAGGTGCCGAAACCTTTCCTGTGTGGTGTGATATAGACGAGCTGTCAGCTCTCCTGTGTGGTGTAGCATAGAGGATCTGTCAGCTCTCCTGTGTGGTTTAGTATGGAGGACCTGTCATCTCTCCTGTGTGGTGTAGTGTAGAGGACATGTCAGCTCTCCTGTGTGGTGTAGTATAGAGGAGCCAAAACCTCTCCTGTGTGCTGTAGTATTTAGGATCTGTCAGCTCTCCGGTGTGGTGTAGTATAGAGGACCTGTCAGCTCTCCTGTGTGGTGTAGTATAGAGAAGCCAAAACCTCTCCTGTATGGTGTGGCATAGAGGACCTGTAAGTTCTCTTGTGTGGTTTAGTATAGAAGACCTGTCAGCTCTCCTGTGTGGTGTAGTACAGAGGAGCTGTCAGCTCTCTTGTGTGGTGTAGTATAGAGGACCTGTCAGCTCTCCTGTGTGGTGTAGTATACAGGATCTGTCAGCTCTCATGTGTGGTTTAGTATACAGGATCTGTCATCACTCCTGTGTGGTGTAGTATAAAGGACCTGTCAGCTCTCCTGTGTAGTGAAGTATAGCGGATCTGTCAGCTCTCCTGTGTGGTGTAGTATAGAGGAGCTGTCAGCTCTCCTGTGTGGTGTAGTATAGAGGATCTGTCAGCTCTACTGTGTGGTGTAGTATAGAGAAGCTGTCAGCTTTCCTCTGTGTAGTATAGAAGAGCTGTCAACTCTCCTGTGTGGTGTAGTATAGAGGTTCTATCAGCTCTCCTGTGTCTTGTAGTATAGAGGATCAGTCAGCTCTCCTGTGTGGTGTAGTATAGAGGACCTGTCAGTTCTCCTGTGTGGTGTAGTATAGAGGACCTGTCATTCTCCTGTGTGGTGTAGTATAAAGTATCTATCAGCTCTCTGGTGTGGTGTAGTATAAAGGATCTGTCAGCTATCCTGTGTGGAGTAGTATGGAGAATCTGTCAGCTTTTCTGTGTGGTGTAATATAGAGGAGGTGTCAGCTCTCCTGCGTGTAGTATACAGGACCACTCAGCTCTCCTCTGTAGTGTAGTATAAAGTATCTGTTAGCTCTCTGGTGTGGTGTAGTATACAGGATCTGTCAGATATCCTGTGTGGTGTAGTATGGAGGATCTGTCAGCTCTCCTGAGTGGTGTAGTATAGAGGATCTGTCAGCTCTCCTGTGTGGTGTAGTAAACAAGATCTGTCAGTTCTCCTGTGTGGTGTAGTATAGATGATCTGTCAGTTCTCCTGTGTGGTGTAGTATAGAGGATCTGTCAGCTCTCCTGTGTGGTGTAGTATAGAGGATCTGTCAGCTCTCCTGTGTGGTGCAGTATAGAGGATCTGTCAGCTCTCCTGTGCGGTGTAGTATGTAGGATCTGTCAGCTCTCCTTTGTGGTTTAGTATAGAGGATCTATCAGCTCTCCTGTGTGGTGTAGAATAGAGGATCTGTGAGCTCTCCTGTGTGGTGTAGTATAGCGGATCAGTCAGCTCTCTTGTGTGGTTTAGTATAGAGGATCTGTCAGCTTTCCTGTGTGGAGTAGTATGGAGAATCTGTCAGCTTTTCTGTGTGGTGTAATATAGAGGCGGTGTCAGCTCTCCTGCGTTTAGTATACAGGACCACTCAGCTCTCCTCTGTAGTGTAGTATAAAGTATCTGTTAGCTCTCTGGTGTGGTGTAGTATACAGGATCTGTCAGATATCCTGTGTGGTGTAGTATGAACGATCTGTCAGCTCTCCTGAATGGTGTAGTATAGAGGATCTGTCAGCTCTCCTGTGTGGTGTAGTAAAGAAGATCTGTCAGTTCTCCTGTGTGGTGTAGTAAAGAGGATTCGTCAGTTCTCCTGTGTGTAGTATAGAGGACCTATCAGCTCTCCTGTGTGGTGTAGTATAGAGGATCTGTGAGTTCTCCTGTGTGGTCTGGTGTAGTATAGCGGATCTGTCAGCTCACCTGTGTGGTGTAGTATAGATGATCTGTCAGTTCTCCTGTGTGGTGTAGTATAGAGGATCTGTCAGCTCTCCTGTGTGGTGTAGTATAGAGGATCTGTCAGCTCTCCTGTGTGGTGCAGTATAGAGGATCTGTCAGCTCTCCTGTGCGGTGTAGTATGTAGGATCTGTCAGCTCTCCTTTGTGGTTTAGTATAGAGGATCTATCAGCTCTCTTGTGTGGTGTAGTATGGAGGATCTGTCCGCTCTCCTGTGTGGTGTAGAATAGAGGATCTGTGAGCTCTCCTGTGTGGTGTAGTATAGCGGATCAGTCAGCTCTCTTGTGTGGTTTAGTATAGAGGATCTATCAGCTTTCCTGTGCAGTGTAGTATAGAGGATCTGTCAGCTCTCCTGTGTGGTGTAGTATAGAGATGTCAGCTCTCCTGTGTAGTGCAGTAAACAGGATTTTTTAGCTCTCCTGTGTGGTGTAGTTTAAAGGATCTGTCAGCTTTCCTGTGTGGAGTAGTATGGAGAATCTGTCAGCTTTTCTGTGTGGTGTAATATAGAGGAGGTGTCAGCTCTCCTGCGTTTAGTATACAGGACCACTCAGCTCTCCTCTGTAGTGTAGTATAAAGTATCTGTTAGCTCTCTGGTGTGGTGTAGTATACAGGATCTGTCAGATATCCTGTGTGGTGTAGTATGGAGGATCTGTCAGCTCTCCTGAGTGGTGTAGTATAGAGGATCTGTCAGCTCTCCTGTGTGGTGTAGTAAAGAAGATCTGTCAGTTCTCCTGTGTGGTGTAGTAAAGAGGATTCGTCAGTTCTCCTGTGTGTAGTATAGAGGACCTATCAGCTCTCCTGTGTGGTGTAGTATAGAGGATCTGTGAGTTCTCCTGTGTGGTCTGGTGTAGTATAGCGGATCTGTCAGCTCTCCTTTGTGGTGTAGTATAGATGATCTGTCAGTTCTCCTGTGTGGTGTAGTATAGAGGATCTGTCAGCTCTCCTGTGTGGTGTAGTATAGAGGATCTGTCAGCTCTCCTGTGTGGTGCAGTATAGAGGATCTGTCAGTTCTCCTGTGCGGTGTAGTATGTAGGATCTGTCAGCTCTCCTTTGTGGTTTAGTATAGAGGATCTATCAGCTCTCCTGTGTGGTGTAGTATGGAGGATCTGTCCGCTCTCCTGTGTGGTGTAGAATAGAGGATCTGTGAGCTCTCCTGTGTGGTGTAGTATAGCGGATCAGTCAGCTCTCTTGTGTGGTTTAGTATAGAGGATCTGTCAGCTTTCCTGTGCAGTGTAGTATAGAGGATCTGTCAGCTCTCCTGTGTGGTGTAGTATAGAGATGTCAGCTCTCCTGTGTAGTGCAGTAAACAGGATTTTTTAGCTCTCCTGTGTGGTGTAGTTTAAAGGATCTGTAGTCTCTCCTGTGTGTAGTATAGAGGATCTATCAGTTCTCCTGTGTGGCATAGCATAGAGGATCTGTCAGCTCTCCTTTGTGGTGTAGTATAGAGGATCTTTCAGCTCCCCTGTGTGGTGTAGTATAAAGGACCTGTCAGCTCTCCTGTGTAGTGTAGAATAGAGGATCTGTCAGTTCTGCTGTGTGGTTTAGTATAAAGGATCTGTCAGCTCTCCTATGTGGTGTAGTATAGAGGATCTGTCAGCTCTCCTGTGTGGTGTAGTATAGAGTATCTGTCAGCTCTCCTGTGTGGTGCAGTATAGAGGATCTGTCAGCTCTACTGTGTGGTGTAGTATAGAGGATCTATCAGTTTTCCTGTGTGGCATAGCATAGAGGATCTGTCAGCTCTCCTGTGTGGTGTAGTATAGAGGACCTGTCGGCTCTCCTGTGTGGTGTACTATAGAGGATCTGTCAGCTCTCATGTGTGGTGTAGTATAGAGGATCTATCAGTTCTCCTGTGTGGCATAGCATAGAGGATCTGTCAGCTCTCCTGTGTGGTGTAGTATAGAGGATCTTTCAGCTCCCCTGTGTGGTGTAGTATAAAGAACCTGTAAGATCTCCTGTGTGGTGTAGAATAGAGGATCTGTCAGCTCTCCTGTGTCGTGTAGTATCGATGATCTGTCAGTTCTCCTGTGTGGTGTAGTATAGAGGATCTGTCAGCTCTCCTGTGTGGTGTAGTATAGAGGATCCATCAGTTCTCCTGTGTGATGTAGTATAGAGCAGCAGTAAGCTCTCCTGTGTGTTCTAGTATAGAGGATCTGTCAGCTCTCTAGTGTAGAGGAGCTGTCAGCTCTCCTGTGTGGTGTAGTATATTGAATCTGTCAGCTCTCCTGTGTGGTGTAGTATAGAGGACCTGTCAGCTCTCCTGTGTGGTGTAGTATAGAGGATCTTTCAGCTCCCCTGTGTGGTGTAGTATAAAGGACCTGTCAGATCTCCTGTGTGGTGTAGAATAGAGGATCTGTCAGCTCTCCTGTGTGGTGTAGTATAGAGGATCTGTCAGTTCTCCTGTGTGGTGTAGTATAGAGGATCTGTCAGCTCTCCTGTGTGGTGTAGTATAGAGGATCTGTCAGCTCTCCTGTGTGGTGCAGTATAGAGGATCTGTCGGCTCTCCTGTGTGGTGTAGTAGAGAGGACCTGTCGGCTCTCCTGTGTGGTGTACTATAGAGGATCTGTCAGCTCTCATGAGTGGTGTAGTATAGAGGATCTGTTATCTCTCCTGTGTGGTGTAGTAAAGAAAATCTGTCAGTTCTCCTGTGGGGTGTAGTATAGAGGAGCAGTAAGTTCTCCTGTGTGGTGTAGTATAGAGGATCTGTCAGCTCTCCTGTGTGGTATATAATAGAGGATTCATCAGTTCTCCTGTGTGTAGTATAGAGGATCTGTCAGCTCTCCTGTGTGGTGTAGTATAGAGGATCTGTCAGCTCTCCTGTGTGGTGTAGTATAGAGGATCTGTCAGCTCTCCTGTGTGGTGCAGTATATAGGATCTGTCGGCTCTCCTGTGTGGTGTAGTAGAGAGGACCTGTCGGCTCATCTTTGTGGTGTACTATAGAGGATCTGTCAGCTCTCATGTGTGGTGTAGTATAAAGGATCTGTCAGCTCTCCTGAGTGTTGAGGTATAGAGGATCTGTTAGCTCTCCTGTGTGGTGTAGTAAAGAAGATCTGTCAGTTCTCCTGTGTGGTGTAGTATAGAGGAGCAGTAAGTTCTCCTGTGTGGTGTAGTATAGAGGATCTGTCAGCTCTCCTGTGTGGTGTAGTAAAGAGGATCTGTCAGTTCTCCTGTGTGATGTAGTATAGAGCAGCAGTAAGCTCTCCTGTGTGTTTTAGTATAAAGGATCTGTCAGCTCTCTAGTGTAGAGGAGCTGTCAGCTCTCCTGTGTGGTATAGTATAGAGGATCTGTCAGCTCTCCTGTGCGGCATAGTATAGAGGATCTGTCAGTTCTCCTGTGTGGTGTAGTATAGATGATCTGTCAGCTCTCCTGTGTGGTGTAGTATAGAGGATCTGTCAGCTCTCCTGTGTGGTGTAGTATAGAGGATCTGTAAGCTCTCCTGTGTGGTGTAGTATAGAGGAGCTGTCAGCTCTCCTGTGGGGTGTAGTATAGAGGATCTGAGCTCTCCTGTGTGGTGCAGTATAGAGGATCTGTCAGCTCTCCTGTGTGGTGTAGTATAGATGATCTGTCAGCTCTCCTGTGTAGTGTAGTATAGAGGATCTGTCAGCTCTCCTGTGTGGTGTAGTATAGAGGATCTGTCAGCTCTCCTGTGTGGTGTAGTATAGAGGATCTGTCACTTCTCCTGTGTGGTGTAGTATAGAGGAGCTGTCAGCTCTCCTGTGTGGTGTAGTATAGAGGATCTGAGCTCTCCTGTGTGGTGCAGTATAGAGGATCTGTCAGCTTTCCTGTGTGGTGTAGTATAGAGGAGCTGTCAGCTCTCCTGTGTGGTGTAGTATAGAGGTCCTGACATCTCATCTGGTGGAGTAAGGAGAACCAATCAGCTTGGTCTAGTAAAGAGGACATGCCAACGCACAGTTGTGAATTTATGTATACCTTTCCAGGAAGAATAATACGAAACGGCACAAGGCTCCATTATAAGAAATGCTCCTGATTTATTAATATTTTGAATTTGTGCTGCTTATACAACTAAAATATAAATAAAGAAGAAAACTCCACACAATTGCACTGTAAGTGTTATTTTAATAGATCAGATTCTGTTAGGAGTTTTCCAAATTGCACAATTCATATTGGAATTGACACAGATTTCAACTACCGCACAATATCACAACCAACAGCAAGAACATTGTACACATTGGCAGAACACGACCCCTTCCATACAGGTTACTCTCGGCTTATGCAGTCTGGTCTCATACTGGTTTCTGCCAAGCAGCACAGCGTTACATCCGGTAAAATGGTTACAACAGGTAAAAATTTATTTTGCAATGAAGCCCCATATAAAGGTCTATAAATGTGAGCGTAGAGCAATTAGAACTCCAGCTACAGTATATACTGCCTCCACTTCTGTATTAGTGCTGCAACAATTCTATTTAACAAGTACTTAGTCATATCTATTAATGGTCACCCAGCTTTCCCAGTAACATAGATGTATTTTAGATCCCATCGGAGCGATCATTCAGCTCTGCCAGAATTCTGCATGGCATCAGTAACTGCATAAATAAAGCTTGGTAAAAACTGACTGAATGTATTGTTTTCAACACGGCACTACATTTCCCCTTTTTTTAAGGGAATGCTATGTGGTGAGCTATTCAAACACATGGGCGCCATGCACACGACCGTAGATTTCGTCCGTAATTATGGTCCGTAATTACGGACCCATTAATTTCTATGGCCGACGGACACCATCCCGTATATTTATGGGAAGGTGTCCGCGCCGTAGAAAGGCTCCGCAACAGATAGAACATGTCCTATTTTTCGCTTATTACAGACCGTGCTCCCATACTTTATACGGGAGCACGGCCCGCAAATGCGAGTTTGACCGTGATTACGAGCATGGTCATGTGCAGGGGGCCTAATACTACATTTCTTCTGCAGTTGCCGTAATTTGGTAATACATGCTGCTCAGTCAAATGCGCAACGACAGTCATGTGATCACTCTGATGAATCCACACAGAGCTGCGGGGAACCAAACAAACTAGCAGTACGAGAACAGTGGAAAAATGTTAGCATGATTATATGGCTAACATCTGGTTAAAAAAAATCATTTTCAAACACCGTAGTAGGTATGTGGTCCGCTCTCCTGACATTCATATTTTAGTAGATATTTATATTCCCTATTAAATGCGAATTTTCGGAGCATCTTTTCATAGAACTCTGCGTTGTACTGTTGCTCTGTTATTCTTCCTGGAAATGTATGACTAAATTGACATCTGGATATTATCATTTTTCTTTTGCAATAGAGTGTAGTGTGTCCCTACACAATCTGATTGGACAGGGTCAGACCGTGAAGGGGCACGCCCCATTCACAAGTGGAATGGTAAGGGTAAGGCCATACGGAGCGGCCCTGACACGGTCGCAACGCAGCTAACAACCGCGCCAGCACCATGTTCGGTGTGGCTGTCAAACAGCCTGTTAGTGGCCGCACGTTAACGCGGGTAAACTGTCCCTTTATCTACAAAATCATGCGGCCATGAATTAATACGCCCTTTACAGCCGCACAATTTTACAAATTACAACAACTTACCCCCTATTCATTCTCTATGGCAGCACCGGAAAAAGCCGAACACTGCACTCGGCTATCTCCGGCGCATGCGCATGTAACTGGAATACTCCTTAACGAGGTAATGGACAGCCGCTCCTACATAGTGCCAGCGCGGTTGTTGGTCGCGTTGCGACCGTGTCAGGGCCGCTTCGTGTGGCCTTACCCTAACATTATGTACTAAAATACACATATTAGAATAGCTGACAGGTCCTCTCTAAATGAGAACTCTGTAATGCCACATTTCCCCTGTGGTAGGGGGGAATTGAATATTTGCTGCGGAGGTCCCCACAGATTACAACTGATTATTGAGTGTTTCCTCAGCAGGATATCCTGTGATCAGCTTATTATCAGGGGAACAAAGTGACAGTCCAAATCAGACAACACCTTTAGGAGTTGTACGAGATAAGAAAAACATGGCTGCTTTCTTGTATAAACAGCGCCACACCTGTCCAGCCCTATTTATTTCAATGGAGTCGAGATGCAATACCAGACACAACCTGTGGACAGGTGTGGTGCTTTTTCTGGTAGAGATCAGCAATGATTTTCTAATTTTGGACAACCCCTTTAATATTGTGTTATAGGCCCCTGTAAAGTCCCTTGAAAACACTGTACACTGTTCACTACAATGTAATACATTCTACTGAAGAAGTTTACTGTAGCAGCCCAAATTGGACAAGAATTACATAATAATGGGGGGAGGGGGTCAGAGGTTCAGTCTGTCGAAAAATCTTGTGGTTGGAAATCTTTCTTTGTCTATAAGAAGCATTAGTAAATGCGCTAATCTTAATATCCAGCACATTAACTCATACAAGACCACATCAGACATGTTGGCTCTGTTCACATGATGATTTTTTCCTGAGGAAAAATCCAATGTGGAATCGGCAGAGAAGTCCGAGGGTAAAACCAGACGCGTTCTTCAAGTAGATGAGCCCCATTCAATGGGGATAATCTGCATGTGGCTACCTCGCCTTGTTTTCGGGGCAGAATACGCCGCAGGAAACAAGTCAAGAAAGGACGTCACTTCTTTGTTTTCAGCGAGGTGGATTGCAATTTCACCCACTGAAAATTCCCATTGAAGCTATAAAGTCAATAATTGGGGTCTGTTAGGATTTGTCGGAATCCGTTTAAAAAACTATCCGGCATAGCCGTACATCAGCAGCACAAATACTCTCCTGTCCTGATAGCTTGCTATTATGAGCATTGTCTAGACTAGATACAATTGTAGCAAACTCTCAGCTGTATGAGCAGGACTAGGTCAAAGTGTGTTTTGAGCTTTTGGATGTAAACAGGATTTGTATTTTTCTATTTACTGACAGCAAGCAGAGATCTTGAAAATGGTGAGGCATTGAAACACAAAGTATATTAGAAAGAGAAGTCTTTCATCTATTTTAAGTCAGAACAACATAAAAAAAAAAGGTACCGAATTGCTGTTATGTATAAGGCGGAGGTCTATGCGCCATTTTGAGAGATTAAGTTATGACATTTCTCTTCGCCAACATTTTTTATGCACAAGCCGCTATATTATTTAGTGTATTGATATTTTATACATATGGATTTTTTTTCTTTTCGTACGCATACGTTTTTGTAAACAAATACGTTTTGTCCTGCTAAAAATTAGATTTCTGTTAACATTTTTGTTATTTCGAGCGGTTTATGTCGTATTTTTGACAATTATATAAAGCCTCATTTTTTTTACAAAAAATCAAAACTGTAGAGAAATCAGAAAAAAGCAGCAGAATATTTACAAAACCAGAAAATCTGTCGTGTTCAGCTTTTAGACTCGATCGAGACTTGATCGATTGTTTGAATGAATCAACAAGTGAATGAAACTGATATCATCTACTCCATGTTCCTCGGGTGTGTTCACATGTTGCAGACAAATCATGCAGTGCTTTGCCATGGTTTGACCCAACAAAAATTGCGGCAAAAAACGTGAAGAGAAAAAAATCTGAAAAATACAGAAAGCATAGGAACTCTTTTTAGGTTGGTTTCACATTGTCGTAATATGGGACACATTTTAGGATCTGCATTACGACCCGAACACTGAGACCCTTACCCCCTCCTTCCCCCACACACGCTTACTACTCAACCTAATTTCCTTAGGATTTCTGTTCGGTTCAAAAGAATTTCAGGGGTTATTATGACCTTGTGACACAGGCTTATGGTTAACGTGTTCAGAGTTCAACCATTCAAATTATTTTCTAAATTAATAGTATATATATATATATATATATATATATATATATATATATGTAGCCATCTTTATCTTGACTGCGATGACTTGCTGCAGCGTGATATCACACAACAAAAGCCATTGAAAAGTAATGATAAAGTTTCCTGCCACTGTGTATTTAATGCGTTAAAAGTCAATATATATATATAAGAAAAAGATTGACCAAAAAAAGCAAAAACTATACCCGATTGATGTTTAAAAGAGTTGTCTCATGAAGACCATCTCGGCCCATATGCCCTATTACGGCATATGGACAACATGGAGGGGAGTCGCTCGCTCGGGACCTCCCTGTATAGTCCAGAACGGATAGCTGCTCTGTTAGAGCAGATATGAATGGCTGTCATGAAATATCACATTTCTCCTGCACGGGAGATGCCTGGCAGGCCGCAGTTTTCCCCGGTAAAATCGGCTGTTTGCCGGGGAGCCAGACCCATGGTGATCAGGTGATCTCTGCTGCCGCTCCATTCTGTAAGGGAATATCTATGATAAGACAACCTCTTTAACACCAGAGAGATCTCAAATAACTTTTTAAAACACAAGGTTAAATTATTTAGATCCTGAAAAACTTGTCTGTAATTCATATTTACTAGAATATTTTTCCATCTAAAAATATACAGCCTGCATGGTATATCAGATTAAATCTTATAGATATTTAAGTTTTTTTGTACCAACTCATTTCATAAATTGGATCAATTTGTGAAATTAAAAATTCTGATTAGTAAAAAATTAAAAAAATTAAAAATATTCTAAAACAATGAAAAATAAAATTTGTCCACAATGTACCAAAAACAGAAAAAAATGAGGTTAATAATATATTAAAATTTTATTTCCATTCTGAACACTTTCTATTTTTTTGGAGATATTTAGACACTGCTAATATTTTTTACAGTTAAATTTTAGTCGGAAAAATTATGATAACTGATATACAAGAGATTAGGGAAAATGTAAGTCAATGTAGAATAAGGAAATCTTTGATTATTTATGTCTGCACCAAAAATTTTAAATCTCCATTCATCGAGTATTATTGTAAGGCATCAAATATTGAGCAGTGATATTTGCTAGCCTTTAAATAAAAGGCATTACAATTTTTGCTATGTAATGAGATTACATCAGCCGTATACAGATACAGAAAACATGTTACTGCCTTCAATCTCAAATGCGGTCTGAGATATTTGAGGCGTCTATAAGTAAATCGCTAAAAACGACAATATTTTGTCCATTGGCTTAAAAAATGTGCTCAGTACTATTTTCCATTGGTTATATTGTCCGTGAAGTTCAAAAATCCCACCCTATGGTCCAACCACTCCTCTTACCACCTGTCCTTCTGAAATACTTCCTTCTGTGCTATATCATTTGGATGTTCGGTAATACAAGCCCCATTGATATCGTTGAGTTTGTTGTCTGGCATTTCTTCCTGGCTAGTACATAATTTTAGTGCCCTGGTAATAAAAACATCCAGATCGAAAGAAGATTCAACATCCTTGGAGATATCGCTTGGAGTGTGCTGAGTAGGACATGGTTGACATTGTTCATGGTCCTCCTGTGCCTCGCAAACAGGGCTTGCTGGGCATTCAAGACCAGCCTGGGTGCTCTTCACCCACTGAGCAATTTCCAAAAAGAGGTTTGATGGCTCTTCTTCCCGTGCAAGGTCTCCAGTGGGTGGGATTGTGTTGTTTTTCCAGGTGGAAAGATCTAAAATTAACTTAGGTTCTGAATAGTGATGTGGTTTATTATCTCTCCATAATAATTTATCCAGATAAGAAGGAGACCCTACTTTATACTCACATGACCTGCCACAGTCTCCCTCAAAAACCCGGTCCATTGATGAATGGGACTGTTCTAGGAATCTTTCTGAGCTACTTTGAGAGTATTTTCGAGGATCAACCTGAGCTTCTTCTGCTTGTGATCCTGACCCAGCACGGGGATCACGCTGAACATCACTCATACCAAGGCTCTGATCTTGTCTCCAGTCCATGTCAGATGATAAACTTACTTGATATCTGTAAGAAAATATACTATTAGTGATAAAACAAACACCAGTTTCAGTTAAATCTATGTTGTTGTTTTTTTTGTTTTGTTCTTTTCCTTTTCTTAGCTTTTTTTGACTGAGGGAACACATTTTGTTTTTTTTAGTTGCCCAGTTGTAGACTTTAGTGTAAAAATGGTTGCTGGAGTTCTCGCTCTATTACAACATAATGCTATAACAAGGCTGACAACCCCTTTAAAAAAGTAGCCAATGGTACAGGTATCCAATGTATCAAAAAATTCTTTATCATAAAAAAAACCCACTATTCTGGGTGGGTATGGAAGATTTTCATGCTTCGTGGTGTATCCTGCCCCATGTAAAAGCTAGAAACGGAAAACATTTTTAGTGCTCAAAGATGTAGTTATCGGTACCCTTCCCCCACATGGCAATATAGGGATAACACAGTTCTCCTAGCCCAGGTTTATGTCTGAGCCCAGGAAAAGACTCGTACCACAAGTTTAGCAGAGATTTTTCAAAAAACTGCTTTGATGTTATATTTATACACAGATGGCGATTGTGCTCATGGACCAATATGTTTGGAGTAGTATACATATGGCCAACATCTTCTGCCAATCTTGTAAGATTTTGGCCATTTGCTTGAGGGCACCACTACGTCTAAAGGAAAATCACAGATGGGATTCTTTACTGTGAGAGCAGTGAGACTATGGGCTATGGAACTTTCTGCCACAGGATGTTGTGATAGTTGATTTATTGAGCAAGTTCAAGAGGGGTCTTCATGCCTTTCTTGAAAAATATACTATATAAAGTTATGGGTACTAGATTCTGGAGAATGAAAGTTAATCCAGGGATTTATTCTGATTGTCCTATTTGGAGTCGGGAGAAATTTTTCCCCTAAGGCTGGGTTCACACAAGCATGTTACGTCCATAATGGACGGAACATATTTCGGTCGCAAGTCCCGGACCGAACACACTGCAGGGAGCCGGGCTCCTAGCATCATAGTTATGTACGACGCTAGGAGTCCCTGCCTCTCCGTGAAACTACTGTCCCGTACTGAAAACATGATTACCGTACGGGACAGTTGTCCTGCAGCGAAGCAGGGACTCCTAGCGTCGTACATAACTATGATGCTAGGAGCCCGGCTCCCTGCAGTGTGTTCCGTCCGGGACTTGCGGCCGAAATACGTTCCGTCCATTACGGACGTAACTTGCTCGTGTGAACCCAGCCTAATGAGGAAATTGGCACTGATCCACCTCATGGGATTTTTTGCCTTTCTCTGGATCAACACGGTAGGATTATAGGTTGGACCTGTGTCTTTTTTCAACCTTATCAAATGAGGACATCTTTTAAGGTGTCCGTTATTTGTTACAACAAATGACTGACACTTTATAAGAGGTCCTCATTTGCTTACCAGGTCTTAAATCAGTCAACTAGGGTGGAGATCCGTAACACAATTAGGAGCTCCCGGATCATGGTGGGACAAGACCTTCATTGATGAGTTATCCCATTATAGCTCTCCAAGAAGTTTAATCTCCTGCATTGTTCTTTCCAGACAAAGAATTAGGTGAATATTAGTGAAATAGAACAGTGATATGGACAGCTATTACGCATATCATTTTGTGGAGAAGGACCATGTCCCACCTGTCCCAGTTGGATAACTGGCTCTGACTTGCTTCCATTAGTAAAATATCATCAATTTCATCCTCAATGCGGAAGGGGTGCAGGGATATGGGCTCATCCTCTGGGCAGGAATATGGAGTCATATATGGATGCTGCAGACCGGCTTCAGCTGTCAAACGGTCCATTGGATTAAAGGTCAAAATCTTCTCCAAGAAATCGATGGCTGAGGGATTAGAAATAAAACAATGTTTATACTCTGCAGTTATTATGAGGAGTAGATGTTTATTAAGATTATGCGTCTTGTTTTTGCACTTTAAACGAAAGTATATTAACCCTTTAAAGAGTTCTCGAACTTTATCTAAAGTTTTCTTAAACAAATAGTTTTTTATGTTCTTCAGGAGTTTTAGCCCCAGGTGGCAGATCTTGGAGGCCGCAGATATCTGGACACCACTATTTACATCCAACAATACCACAGTATCCAGTCTAATTGACCAAGTTGTTAATTTATTATTAATAAGTAGTATGTTTAAAACCCAAGAGGGGGGTGCATACTTCTTTATAGTCTATGTTTTCGTGGACCTGACCGAATTCTTGGACAATTAAATGTATTTGCTTTTGCAAAGATTATCGTTGAGGTGCCATGTGTGGTAGATGAACTTCTAGAGTAAGGGCATGCCCACACGTGGCGGGATTTTCTCCGCAACTGTCCGCATCAATGCCGCACAGAATCTGCGTTGCAGATTCTGCGGCGGATCTGCCCAAAATGTGCAGTAAATTGATGCGGACTAGCTGCTGCGGACTGCGGTAAAAGTGCTTCCCTTCTCTCTATCAGTGCAGGATAGAGAAAAGGGACAGCACTTTCCCTAGTGAAAGTAAAAGAATTTCATACTTACCGGCCGTTGTCTTGGTGATGCGTCCCTCTTTCGGCATCCAGCCCGACCTCCCTGGATGACGCGGCAGTCCATGTGACCGCTGCAGCCTGTGATTGGCTGCAGCCGTCACTTAGACTGAAACGTCATCCTGGGAAGCCGGACTGGAGACAGAAGCAGGGAGTTCTCGGTAAGTATGAATTTCTATTTTTTTTACAGGTTGCTGTATATTGGGATCGGTAGTCACTGTCCAGGGTGCAGAAACAGTTACTGCCGATCGCTTAACTCTTTCAGCACCCTGGACAGTGACTATTTACTGACGTCTCCTAGCAACGCTCCCGTAATTACGGGAGCCCCATTGACTTCCTCAGTCTGGCTGTAGACCTAGAAATACATAGGTCCAGCCAGAATGAAGAAATGTCATGTCAAAAAAGCAAGACGCATCCGCAGCACACATAACATGTGCATGACAGCTGCGGACTTCATTGCGGAATTTAGAATCTCCATTGAAGTCAATGGAGAACTTCCGCAATGAGTCCGCAACCAGGCCGCAAGTGGTCCGCAACATCCATTGTATGCTGCGGACAACAAATTCCGCACCGCACCCTATGCTCCGCAACGGAATTTTCAGCCTCGTCTAAACGAAGCCTACTAAAAAGAAGTGGAAGGCAATGAAGAAACGGCTCCGCTGCGGATTAACGCTGCGGAGTGTCCGCAGCGGAATTCAAGAGCAATTCCGCCACATGTGGCTTTGCCCTAAGAGTCCTCTTACATGGCCCGACTTGGGACCGTGTAAACGAGCGCCGATCAACGAGACAGTTCGTTGATCGGCGCTCGTTTGCTCCATTCACAAGGAGATATGTATGGGGAAGAGCGCTCATTACAACGATCGCTTATCCCCATACATTTCCATTATGTCAGCAGGATAGCTCCATGTTTACACAGGAAGATGTGCTGCCGACAACGATAATATTTTCGGCTTAATAAACGATACCATCAGCCGGTTGATCGTTGCCCTGTTTACACAGGGTAATGATCGGCTACGAGCGTTCTGTAAACGCTCCTTTGCCCGATAATTGGGCAATGTAAAAAGGCCTTATGTTGACATGTTAACCAATAGCAGCCACCTTCCAAGTTCATTTCAGGCAGCAGTTTTCTTAGTGGCCTCTTGACTTCCCAGTTGGAGTTGACAAATGAAGGCATCACTTTCAGCAGTTCTTCCTTGTCTTCCTTGTGAATGACAGGGATGGTGTCCAAAATCAGTTGCATCTGCTCCAGTTCATGACTTCCTAGACGACCATAGAAAAGATACATTTATCAATCATTAAATAGGTTCTAATGATTCCCAAATAGCTCGGTTTAGGATTGTGAAGGTTTCCAACCTGCAACGAAGGGGTTTCTAGTTCACTACTACACACTCTGGACCCTTTGTTATCAGCATCTGTGAGTGACCCAGCCTGCAAATCTACAACTATTTAATTTGTATGTCTTAAAGGCTTTGTCCAGGATTAGAAAAACATTGTTGCTTTCTTCCAAAAACAGCACCACACCTGTCCACAGGTTGTTAGTGTTATTGCAGTTTAGCTCTAGGAGCTGCAATACATGTATGGCACTTGTTGGAAAAAGCAGTCATGTTTTACTAATCTTGTAGAACCCCTTTAAAGGGGTTGTCCACTTACTGCATATGAATGTCATAGATGGGGTCATGCAACAACCAAACACACGGCGATCAGCTTATTGCTGACCCACCTTCAATTTAAATAGGGGTTGTCTTGATAAACGACCTCTTTAATGACATATAAGATTTTTAGATTTTTCACACACTAGGTGGCGACGTTAATACAATTTTTTTGCCTATTTCATTCTTTTATAGTAAACATTAAACAAACTAAGGAGTGCAGGACAGAAAAAGAATAGGTGTGATTCCTTTAATGAGATATAAACAGTAGTTAGGCTCGCCACATGATTGACACTTAAGGGTTGGAAGACGTGTGGTTTGAGAATCAATGGAGAGTAGTAAAAAATTCACATTCATGTTGATGCTATCCCTTTTTTCAGCCGGTAATGAGTCATGTGGGAATTAATTATCCTGCTGTGGCAAACGATGTGCGGCACAGCAATTAAGAAAGCAAGCTACATCAGGCTTATTTAACGATTTGCTGCAATAAAAAAAAAAACTGCGATAGGTGGTTAAATCTGAAGGGACAAATATTCACATCAAACTCAGATCCTTCTGTACAAAAGTTTATTTTTTAAAGGGAAATGACACACAAAACGAAACATTCAGTTTTGGGCGGAGTTAGACGCAATATACACCCAGTCACGTAATCGAACAGTGTCACCACAAAATGTTTTTTAATATGTTAAAGATGTTAGTGCTTTATTAAAAACGTTTGGATTAATTTGTGTGTTTGTGTGTTACTTTTTTTTATTTTTACACTTTTTCTTCCCTATGGGGGGCTGCCATTTTTTTTTCCATTTCTGTATGTGTCGATTAACGACACATACAGACATGGAATACGGCAGCACCAGTCCCATAGGGACTGCGAACGGGGCCCGTTCCATCCACTAACATGTACGCCGCTGTGTGGGAACGGCGCATGCGCCGCTCCCACACAGTTCAATTTGAAATGCGCGCCGTCCGGCGCCATTTTCCTCTGGACCGGAAGTCGCGGCCGGACAGTAAGATTACTACTTCCGGTCGCGGCTTCCGGACTTGTGCACATGGAGCAGCGGCAGCAGACAGAGTGGATGGACCGGAGGGAGCGGCGGCGACTGGAGCAGGTAAGTGATTTCTATGTATGTTTGTGTTCAGTGTGTGTTTACTACTGTATGTAAACCTTCTACACTGTGTGTTAGCTCAAAAAATGGCGACACACAGTGTAGGAGGTTAGACCGTTCAAACCCTCGTTTCTCCCGGCACTAGCCAGGATAAAGGAGGGGGGGATGCTGAGAGCTCACTAGAGCGAGGGCTTTTACCCAATTTTGCAGCATAAAGCAATGTGGTTGCTTCTACCACATGCAATGCTGCAATTTTGGGAATGGCTCCATCTAGTGACCAGCAATGGGAAATATTATAAATTAGAATCCAATTGAATCCAATTTATAATATTTCCTGACTCGTGAAAAAAATAAATAAATTAAAACAATGTTTAATCACCTATACACTAATTGTTTAACTAAAAAAAAAAAAACATGTTTTGCTGGCAACACATTCCCTTAAGTACATAGTGATTGGAACCAAAGGGACAAATAGGCAAATCCCTGCTGCTGTACATTCAATCCCGCTCTCCGATAGCAACTGGAGTGTGACAACTTTCTCTATTCCCCCTCACTGGTTTTCTTGGAGAATTTCAAGGGAATGTTTTCATCACAGAATGACATATTATTTACATCAGGTTATTCTTATGAAATTACTAGTAATATTTTTTCATTTTTCATTTTTGGTGGTGCTTCTTTATGTGACTGCACTGACTATTCACATTGGCCACTAAAGCAGACACAATAGGCTGACAATTCCAGTTTTCTGTAGCTTACTTGTCAGCTTTGCCGTATAAACTTGGACATTTTTAGCGGAGTCATCTCACTATCATTAGAGGGTAGGAAGTCAACCTTTTTATGACTGAGGGTGTTTTGGACCTTAATCCCCCTGATTTTACCTTTTGGATTATTGTATTCTAAAGAGGATATTCTTTTTTTAGTCTGCCCAAACAAAATTAACCCTTTTTCATGAGACACATTAGAGTTTTTTTGTTTAAAAATTAAGCTGATATTAATTAATTTGTAGGTATTATTTAGGAAAAAATTGTCTAAACAGGGGCAAACATGTTCCCAAATTAAGGTAGTTTGTCGAATAAATAATAATTACCCCAAAAATGAATCCTCCAATTCTCCTATGTATAGCGATGCCATATATGTTGCACCTTGTGTATGATGACACTATAACGCCGATAAAAAGCTTGTTAAAGTTTTATATGTATCCCCCTTACTTAGCTTTAGACGCAGCATCTGTATAAGGGAGATAATCATCCAGGTACAGATTTTTTTAAGTGAAAACACAAAAGCAGAAAGCAGAAAAGCAGACTAGAATCAAAGGCTATGTACAGCTTTGAAAAACGTTTTGTTTTTTTTTACAAGAAATGTGTATCAGTGTGTTTGGTGCAACTTTTTAATCACTTTTTATTAAAAATTATTTTTTCTTTTTAAGATACAGCTGATTATATCCTGTATACAGAGCAGCTGTATCTAGCACTGAAACCTGTATCCCTCCGGTCAGCGGCACTGACGGGTTTAGTGTCAGCGGGTTCAGTGTGTCGCTGACACGTAGGATCAAGCTGTTACCAATCACATCTAAGTTCATAACTTAGATAAGATCGATAACCAGTAAATCCTGCATATCAGAGACACACAGGACCCGCTGACACTAAACCCGTCAGTGCCGCTGACCTGACCGATACAGGTTTCAGCGCTAGATACAGCTGCTCTGTATACAGGATACAACGCAGCTGTATCTCAAAAAGAAAATAATTTTTAATAAAAAGTAATTAAAAAGTTGCACCAAACACACTGATATAAAAAAAATAACAAGAAAAAATACTATTTTCAAAGGTGTACATAGCCTCAACGGCCGAGGATAATTATTTTATGTTGGTAACGTACATGCTGCATAACAGGAACATATTATTGCTGAGCACCTAATGCCCATACAAAATGCGTTTGAGCACAAGGTTAGCTATAATTAACATATAGCTAAATTTACTCACCTGCAAAAAGCATTCGTCCTGTCAGCATTTCTGCTAATATGCACCCGGCTGCCCACATGTCAATGGCTTTGGTATAGTTATTAGGTGAGAGGAGAAGGCGAGGAGATCGATACCATTTAGTCACCAGCCCTTCTGAGAGATAACCCTGAAAGATAATGAATATTAATTTTTAAAGGGTATCTCCAGTATTAACTTTTTGCCTTGTTTGGGTACGTTGGTCAATTTATAGTTCGTTTTTGGATTGCTCCTCAAACAGTCTTGTAGAAATCTTGCAGGAAACACAGGAGTTAATTGCCTTCTGAGCTCTCCCATTTTCAACAATTGTGAGGAAAGGGCTATACAAGGGGCATGGTTTAGCAAGCCTGGTCTATTGCATTAAGTGCATTAAGTACAATGAGGGAGGGTACCTACTGCAGCCAGTTGCAATAGAGCTAGAAAAAGGTCACAGTTATTAGTTTAATTTGCAATATGAGACAGACTAAGATCAAAAGAGAGGAATAAAGGGAAGGACTACTAGTGTATTTTAGTGTATTTTCTACATTAAGCTTTTTTTTTTTTTTTAAACTCTTTTCCAGAAATGAATAAAATGCAATCAATCACTCTTTTTCATGAGGTTGTATTTTGAGGTTGTCACAGCCCCTCCATATCAGACAATATTAAAAAGTTTAAAGCATTACATGGTGATCACCGGTGGTTTTCTTTCCTTGTTTCATACAATAGCAGTTCTGTAGGGTCAAATAAAATCTCCTTCCAAAGCCACCATATAAGATTATACAGTACCAATAAGTCCCCATATGTCCTAGACCCCTGTAAGTATGACATGGAAGGAAGAGAGATACGTTGTTTAACTGCGGTCAGAACTGTTTTTAATAGATTATGATTTTTTTTATAAACCAAGGCCCGATACCCACTAGCGTTAATGCATATAAACCAACATTCAAATCTCGGGACACTATGTCCCGCTCTTTTTCTCACAGGACGATCAGCAACTACCCTTCTCATGTATATTATATTAAAATCTGCCATTTTGCGAAAATCAGGACTGTTGTTGGCAAGTCTGGTTAATGGGGTTTGCCAAGGTTTCAGTTAACATTTCTGGTATTTTTGATGGCAAGAACAGCGGATTCTACAGAGGCATTCTTGCATTTAAAAATACCAGACCCTGACGGACTCCCATTAAAGTCAATAGAGTCTGTCAGGATTCTACGCATCCGGCGTAAGATTTTGTCTTGGGTAAAGTAACCTTAACTAACATTACATAAAAAATGTACCACACCTTCTGTGAAAGAGTGATGAGCAGGCCTTAGATGTCCGAAAGGAATCATAAGGTGGGTCATTTGGCCACCTAGAAGAGGGTAATAGGGATAGATAGTGGTAAGGATACATAAAGGATCGAGGGGCTAAGATGACACTGGTTGCATGGCTGGCAACACCCAGTGGTCTAGGTGGCTTTTGGGGAAAATAATAGGAGGCGTTTCGGCAGTAAGTTTAGCCAGGTGATGGGGTAAGATGTTTAAGTGTTGGGAAGCATAGGGGGAATTAAGGAGGTGGCAGGTCAAGTTACAGTAGTGTTATTTTCTACCTACTGGCTGAAGCAAGTCTACCCTCCCAGCCCTTGTGTTATAAGTTTTGTTGAGTCACATGCATGGTGTTGGTAGCTATGGGTCACGGCGAGCTGACCACAGGCTGCGGCAGTGTTTTTTGTCATTGGGGGGGACACAGGCTGTTCAACAGGTTAAGACAGACTCAGGCAGCCATGAAGGTTGGTCGGAGATGACCAACGACTGCTCAGTGGAAGGAGCTGGGGGTCTAGCGTGTGGAGAGATAAGATGTTTGCACAGAGCTTTCTCGGGTGATTTACATTATAGGAAGTGTCATCTTTACAACAGGCAGTGAACAGTAATTGTGGACCAGTGGAAAGATGCGTCAGATGGCCAGTGGAAAGATGATAATAAATATGTTGCATCCTACTCCCATTGATTTCAGTGAAGGTCTTGTGCATGTGACCACAATTGTTTAAGCCTTTCAGTTGCAAAAGAGAGCACCACCAATACTCATTTTGAACATTTATAAGAATTTGTCTCGGTCTCTGACCATATCTATAGGACAGTTCAGAAGATAAATTTAGGTGGAATTCTTTCAGGTCTTCTGTAATAGACAATTTGACCAATTTTGTACAACAGTTGGGTGAAATTTATTCCATGAACCATTATTTATCCTCCTCTAATGCCTATGGATAGCCTAATGAAACCGGTCATTGACACATTTATGGAATAGATTTCTTCAAGGTTAATTATTCTAAAGATGAATTTTGGATGAGCTCTGCAAAGAGTGGCCTCAATATTGAACCACCAATTAGAGATTATTCTTCCGAACTGTATTTTTCCCTAAGGAACAGAGAGATCTGTACTGAGGTGTGGGGGGGGGGGGGTCTACATGGGGCAACAACTCCACAAAATGATGCTTAAGTATGGTTATCCCCTTTTAGAGTCTAGGATAATTACCCACACTACCCAAAAATGATCAGCTGGTTGGAGAGTCTCTAATCAAGACAACTTCTTATTTCGATGAAGCCACCAGTGACATAGCTATAGGGGTCACAGCGGTCGCAGTTGCGACCAGGCCTCCAAGCCACGCAGCGCGCTAATACAAATTTTGTATGTGCCGTGATGCCGGGACTTCCTGGTTACGGGCATGGTTTGTTTAGACGTCACAGTCACATGGTACACTCAGTGTACCATGTGACCGCGACGTCACGTGAGGGGGCATTCCAGCCACTGCGGAAGAGTATGGAAGACTGCAGGTGAGCTGCAAAGGGTGCCCGTAATGTATGTGTGTTGTATTGTACTATCTGTTGTATTGTACTGTCTGTGTTTGCGGTGGAGAGAGGAGAGGGGGGCTTTAAATTACAGGCCCCCCTCTAATCTCTCCACCGCAAACACAAACTGCACGACACAATACTTTACAAACTGTGGGTCGCACTCCCCCTGGGGGGTCGTGTGAAGACCTCTGGGGGGGTCGCGAAACACTCACCGAGGTCCTGCTTCCAACTGTATTTGCATCCTCAGGATGCAGATCCAGTTGAATTTAATCCTGGAGCAAGGAGCGGACGGCTCCTTCCTCCAGCATTCACTGTGCCGTGAGCTATTAGCCGCTCGGCGCAGACAGGGGCGATTTAGTGACATCATCGCGCCTGTCTGCGCCGAGTCACTCATAACACAGGGCAAAGGAGGAGAAGGATCTCCTCCTCCACCCGTCATGGGAACGGGGATAGGTAAGTAACTTTATTATTTTTCTATTATGCACATATGGAGGAATTATACTGTATAAGGAGGGGGGCTGATATGGTGGCAGCTATGAGGGGCATTATACTGTATGGGGGCCTGACATTGTGGCAGCTATGAGGGGCATTATACTGTATGGGGCTGCTATGGGGCATTATACTGTGTTGGGCAGCTATGAGGGACATTATACCGTATGGGGTCTGCTATGGGGGCATTATACAGTCTGGGGGGCTGATATGGTGGCAGCTATGGGGGCATTACACTGTAGGGAGACAGCTATGGGGGCTTTATACTGTGTGGGGGCAGCTAAAGGGGGCATTATACTGTATGGGGCTGCTTGGGGGCATTATACTGTATGGGGGCATTATACTGTATGGGGGCATTTATGGGAGGCATTATACTGTTTGGGGCAGCTATGGAGGCATTATACTGTATGGGGCTGCTATGGGGGCATTATACTTTATGGGGGCATTATACTTTATGGGGGGCATTATACTGTGTGGGGGCTGCTATGGGGGCATTATACTGTATGGGGGAATTTATGAGGGGCATTATACTGTATGGGGTCTGCTATGGGGGGGCATTATACTGTGTGTGGGGGGTAGCTATGGGAGCATTATACTGTATGGGGGCAGCTATGGGGAGCATTATACTGTATGGGGGCAGCTACGGGGGGCATTATACTGTGTGAGGGTGGCTATGGGGGGAATTATACTGGGGGGGCTGTTGCGCAAGGCGGCTGGCCATAGGCGCGGCAGGGGTCTTGTGGTGTTGGGGAGGGGTAGGGGGGCCCAAGCTGAATTCTTGCACCAGAGCCCATGAGCTTTTAGCTACGCCCCTGGAAGCCACCACTGTAGGGTAGTGGCCATCCATGTTTGCAAGGTGAGAAACATTCTTTGTTAGCACTTTCCACTCTTGCTCATAGAGGCGAGTACCAAGCGTACTACCCCCCTCTCTGATGTTTATATTCCCTGTGCATATGACATTGGGTTTTCTTCATGAGACAAACCCTTTAAGCAATCGCTATAAAACTGGAACATTACAATAATATACCCTGGATATTTTATCCTAAAAAAAATTCCATACGATACCCACAAATTACAAATGTTAAAACTTGCCAGCGAGTTGATAATGGACAGTGTTAACATTCCTGTTGTAGTGACAGCACCATTAATAGATTAGATATTTCAATTGTTCTAATCTCCATCTCTCCGACACGCCGTGCAAGTGGAACGCATTATCTGGGAACGGATCCAACTGACTGGCTCACTGTTACCATTAGCACTGCTGAATCAGACATTGCAGAGGAGCAGCAGAGTGTTATCAAATTAGTCTAATGTTTTTAGTGTCCTCTAGTACAGATTTCATTTTCTGGCAGAAAATGAATGAAAACAGACACTTTTTTTTAGGCCGTAAAGATTTTATGATATATTTTTAGATTTTGAGTTTCGACTTTTTAAATATCAAACAAAAAGGTGACGGGTGCAGCAATAAGATCATCCCTTTTCAATGCTATGGTTTGTTAGCCTTTATCAGTATTCAATCAGCAAGAAGTTAACAAGCAAATACTATGCTTCATATTCCTTCAGTGGAGGGCTATTTGGTTAATTTCACGCCAACACATTATTATCTGGTTGGCCCATCTGGTAGCTCTCCAACTCCATAGACCTATGCTTTCCATATAGCACACTGATGAGGGTGACTGACGGCAACACTGGGAATAATGAGGTCATAATAAAAATAATGAAATCTCCAGTGCTCTGCAGTCAAGGTTAATGTGTGAAATTTCAATATGCTATCTGGGTCAGAGCCATAGCTAGACTTTCCTTCAAATGGGGCAAAGGTTTCGTTTGCTGCCCCCATACCTGTAACTTAATAAACTGGCTGAGGCAAAGAGGCTTGTTGGCACCTCCTTGGCACTCAGGGCACATACCATGGTAGCCAACCATATCTACGCCCCTGATCTGGGTGGCAACGCTTCATTGGGGAGTGAGGAAGCAGGCACGTTCCTGAACAAAATGAACATGCACCTTTAACCAAGACTGAACACCTGCATGGTACTGCAATACTGTTGACACAACTATGATCATGTTCCTCAAAGGGTTAACAAGAATCAATATTCAGCTAAAACAAGCAAATCTTGGCCATGCAAAATCTTGAGAGAATTGTCAAGGACAACGTCGATCTGTAACACTATGCCAATTCTACTTGCTTACAGTAGAGAATTTCTAAGCTTCTGTTGAATCGGGTTGTGTTTGTGCGGACCACGGAGGCCAGCGCTGACCTCATCAATCAAGTGCAAACAGTAATAAATGCCGATTGTTGGGCACAGAGTGAACATAGTGACCAACAGAGAAACCACAATACTTGATGAATGCTGATTCGCTGATATTTGTTCCGCAGTCATTGTCCAGCCAAGCTGGCACTAGATGCTATGTACCGGCCAAGAGAACAGGACATTGAATAGAGCAGCGGATTAAAAGTCGGAGAGGATAGAACCGTAGAAGTTTATTGAATACTGGGCCGCTCCATCCAAATGAAATATGGGCATTAAAGGGTCTCTCCAACATCTAAACTTGTTTGCACTTTGATATACACTGATCAGCCATAGCATTAAAACCACTGACAGGTGAAGTGAATAAAATTATCTTGTGACAATGGCCCCTGTCAAGGGGTGGCATATATTAGGAAGCAAGTGAACAGTCAGTTCTTAAGGTTGATGTGTTGGAAGAAGGAAAAATGGGTAAGCTTAAGGCTCTGAACAACTTTGCCAAATTGCGATGACTAGACGACTGGGCCAGAGCATCTCTAAAACGGCATGTCTTATGGGTTATTCCCGCTATGCGGTGTTACGTACCTATCAAAAGTGGTCCAAGGAAGAAAAATCAGTGAACTGAGTGGCCAAGACACATTTATGCGCGTGGGGAGTGAAGACCTAGCAAAAATTGCTGAAAAATTCACTGCTGGCTATGATAGAAAAATGTAAGAAGACACAGTGCAATACAGCTTGCTGCGTTTGGTGTTGTGTACTCATAGACCGGTCAGTGTGCCCATGCTGAGCCCTGTCCTCTGCCAAAAGTGCCAACAATGGGCACCTGAGCATCGGAATTGGACCATGTAGCACTGGAAGAAGGCGGCCTGGTCTAAATGTCACGTGGATGGCCGGGTGCGTGTGCATCTTTACCTGGGGAAGAGATGGCGTCAAGATGCACTATGGGGAGTAGATAGACAAGACTGTGGAGGCAGTGTGATGCTCTGGGCAATGTCCTGTTGGGAGCCCCTTAAGTCCTGGCGCTCATGTGGATGTTATTTTGAGACGTACCATCTACCTAAATATTGTTGCAGCCATGTACACCCCCTCATAGTTTATGGGGGGGGGGGGGAACAAAAGATTACAGTAAAAATTAAATAAAACTACTTTTCTCCCCTAAGGCTATGTTCACACGGAGTATTTTGGGGGAGGAATATCTGCCTCAAAATTCCGTTTGGAACTTTGAGGCAGATATTCCTCTCCCTGCACGCCGATTTTCGCAGCAATTATCGCGCCGTTTTTCGCCCGCGGCCATTGAACGCCGCGGGCATAAAACAGCGAGATATACGCTTTCTCCTGCCTCCCATTGAAGTCAATGGGAGGTCGGAGGCGGAAGCGCCCGAAGATAGGGCATGTCGCTTCTTTTTCCCGCGAGGCAGTTTTACTGCTCGCGGGAAAAAGACGCCGACGCCTCCCATTGAAATCAATGGGAGGCGTTCTCGGGCCGTCTCTGCCGAGTTTTGCGACGCGGTTTCCGCGTCAAAAAACTCGGCAAAATACCCCGTGTGAACATAGCCTTAAAGTGGTTTTATTTAGTAAAAGTGTAAAAAAACAAAAAAACAAACACATACACATATGGTATCGCCGCGATCGTAAAGACTCAAACAATAAAGTTAACACATGAATTCAACCACCAGGTGAATGGCGTAAAAAAAAAAAAAAAAACACAAAAAACAACAGCAAAATTCATTTTTTTCTCTCATTCCCCCCATATAAAATAAAAGTTAATCAATAAGTCCCATGTACCCCAAAATATTACCAATGATAACTACACCTTGGCCCACAAAAAGCAAGCCCACATATGACTACATTTACCGAAAAAAAAAAAGAGTTACAGCTCTTGGATTGCGGCGATGCAAAAACAATAAAAAAAAAAGATGGTAAAAAAAGGATTTTTATTTTGCAAACGTATGAAAACATAAAACTTTTACATATTTGGTATCGCCGTAATCGCGCCGACCGATAGAATAATTTTGTATTCTGTTTATTTTTAATTATTTCCCAAAATAAAGTTAATAAAAGTTAAACCATATGTTATATGCACCCAAAAATGGTGCAATTGAAAAATACAACTTGTCCCGCAAAAAAAAATACAAAAGCCCTTATACGGCTATGTCAACAGAATTTAAAAAAAGTTATGACTCTTAGGCCGGATTCACACTAGTGTGTGCGTTTTGCACGCGCAAAAATGCGGCGTTTTGCGAGCGCAAAAGGTCCATAACAGCTCCGTGTGTCAGCAGCATATGATGTGCGGCTGCATGATTTTCGTGCAGCCGCCATCATTATGACACTCTGTTTGTATGTTTGTAAACAGAAAAGCACGTGGTGCTTTTCTGTTTTCAATCATAGTTTTTACTGCTGTTGCGCGAATCACGCGCGCCACACGGAAGTGCTTCCGTGTACTGCGCGTGATTTTCACGCACCCATTGACTTCAATGGGTGCGTGATGAGCGAAAAACGCACAAATATAGGACATGTCGTGAGTTTTACGCAGCGGACACACGCTGCGTGAAAATCACGGACTGTCTGAACGAACCCATTGACTAACATAGGTCCGTGCGAGGCGCGTGAAAATCACGCGAGTTGCACGAACGTTTATCACGTTCATCTGAGTAAGCCCTTAGAATGCAACAGTGAAAAAACAAAAAATAATCCTTGGTCATTAACGCGCAAAAAGGCCTGGTCATTAAGGGGTTAAAAGGATTTACGACCATTGACTTGAATGTCATCTTAATAAAACTGGTGAACAACCACCAATGTCTAGGACACATAGATATTGGATTATCAGCGGATCCCGCCAATTCAAAGAAAATCAAAAAAGCTTTGGATTCTGAATTATATTGGAATATTCCACAATTGTTACAGTTGTCAGATTTCTCACAGATTTAGAGCACATGAGGATAGAGAATGAGCGGCATCTGAGCAGCGCTCTGCTGATTATATGCTTTTTCTGGGAATTATGTGCAGTGTTCCTTTCTTATCGCGTTATCCTGAAAATTGTGTCAATTTAGAGACGGATACTTGCATGGGAGAAAGAGAAAGAAAACATTTACACAGTGCAATACAAACATGCATGTCCTGCTCATCCATAAGAAGTATAATTATATCATACACATCAGTGGACATTTACTACTGTCATGTGTGTAAAACACCTGTAAAATTGGTATGTTCTGATGTGAGAAATAGCCTCCCCTTGCCATCTTTTAAAACTTCCGGTCTCCTGACAGCAGTTTCTTCTCTCCTCCTTGGATGACTGCTCCTCCTCGTTATCTTCTCCTCCTCCAATTAGGCTTTTCTTCCACTGCCCTGGCTGCTCCTCACCTCCTTGGCTGCTCCTCCTTTCTTCCTCCTCTTCCCTAGCTGTTCCTACTCTCCTCCACTTCTTTGACTGCTCCTCCTCCTTCCTAGCTGCTACTCTCTTACTCGGCTGTCCTACTTTTTTGCCCTGAAGGCTTCTTCTCTGTCCCTGCTTCCTGGTTGCTCTTGTTCTCCTCCTCCCTAGCTGCTCCTCCTCCCTAGCAGCTCCTCCTCTCTCTTCTCTTCCTTTTCCCCTTCATCTTTAGCTGCTCCTCCTCTTCTCTTCCTTCTCCCTGCCTGCTCCACTTCGATCCTTTCCTTAAAGGCTACTTCTC
Organism: Rhinoderma darwinii; assembly: GCF_050947455.1. Taxonomy (NCBI): domain Eukaryota; kingdom Metazoa; phylum Chordata; class Amphibia; order Anura; family Rhinodermatidae; genus Rhinoderma; species Rhinoderma darwinii. The sequence goes on along the minus strand of NC_134687.1, from coordinate 606,608,614 downwards.
TCTTCCACCCCCTAGCCTGCTCTTACTACTCCTGCTCCACTTCTCTCTTTTCTTTCTTGCCTTCTCCTCGTTACTAGCTGCTCCTTTCCTCCACCTCTTCACCTGCTCTTCCTACACCCTGCCTGCTCCTCTTCTCTTCCTTGCCTTCTCCTCGTCACTAGTTGCTCCTCACTTCCACCTCGGTTGCTCCACATCCTCTTTTGCGGTTCCTCTCCTACTCTTAGGCTGCTGTTCATCCTCCCTGGATAGAACGTGAGATAAGAGGATTACCTAACAATTTATTATTAACAGTTTATCACCCGATACACAGGATATATGCAATATTCGCAGAGATTAGTTTTAAAACTTTCCACAGGTATTTCTCATTTCCATACTCTCATCTCAACATAAACTATAAAAAAAAAATCACTTAACTTGTCTTTATAAAGTAAAATGATGAAACTTTTTACAAGGTAGGGTTAAGGCTGAGATAAAGTTGAATGCACTCACGTAAAACTCAGCCTAATCCATATATGCACTGAGCAGAACAGTGGGATTATATGAGGGGTCATCACACTGGATAAAGACGTTTTCGCCTACATCTTCTGCGACAATAAACATGAAAGGTGAAACCTGAGCGATTCTGAAGTCTTTACATAAACTCTACTTTTCTAAGTATGAATAGACCTCATTTAGGCCAGTGAAACACGTCTGGGGATATAGGCCATGACATAATCCTTACATAATTCCAGATTGCTGCTTTAATCTCTTCATACCAGATTTCTTTTTATTGATGTACAAGGAAACCTAATAGTGAGAGACTGATCTCTCTCAAAATGAAAATAAATGACAAGAACACTGATAAAGTCAATCCCTAGACTAAAAACATGAAAATTGATTTTCGGTTGGAGAGGTCAGTCTCCGCCTAAAGCCGGCCATACACAAAAGATAAGGATCAGCCGCAGATCAATCTTCTGTGTGATCGTTCATGCGAACGATCTTACAAACAACAGAAGAGACTAAACTTGGCAATCAGAGGAGTCAGTCTTTAAAAAACCTGACTCCCTAACGCTTGTGCAAAGTGGCAAATGATCGGCCGAATACTCAGTTAGTTTTGGTCGGCCACGGCTGGAATCCTTAAACCCGCAGAAGAAGTCTTACGTCGGCCATCGCGAATGATCGTTTGCATTACTTTTTTTAAAGGATGGTTAGCCGAAATGGCAGCTTTAGCCTTTCCTACTGAGGTCCTTAGAGAAGTATCTAGGAGCAGTAGACAATGTCTGAAATAGCAGCCCACTTTAGACACCCACCAACCAAGAGAAGGAATTAGAGAGTGTAGCCTCGTCAGCGTCAGACAGGTAGACCACAAGCGGGATTTGGTGTAACAGTACAGGGTTTTATTCAGAGCAAATTAAACAGGGTGTTTTTCCAGCCACAAATAAAGTCCAAAAGGAAAAAAAAAACAATAGATATGCTTTCTTCAGCCAAACAGAAATTCTTGAGAGCCTTTTTTTTTTAGTAACCAAAACTCAGTTTATTGCTCACCCAGGAACCGTGCAGTTTCTGACAATAGTTTTCCACTTCAGAAAAGCCCACCAGACTCAGCACTTCACCTTCATGCAGCTCACACATAACTCGCTTTTCTGCCCAAGTCAGTTGGTTTCCTTTAATTAAAGTAGGAGCTTTACCTGGACTCTAAGTCAGACAGGGAGAAAACCTGGAGTGGCCATTTTTCTTACACTACATCCACTCCAAAATCCAGGTTATTCTTAAGCAACCTGCTGGGTAATCTACATGTTGCTCAGTGCCCTTTGCTCTGGGGTTCATGCCACTGAGAGTAGTAGTTCCTGCCACTAAGCACTTTGCCTGCTGACTGCTTAAAGAGACATTGGACTTCCTAAAGCTTAACCAATCTGCTTCTGACATAAAAAAGTGAGAGAGCCCAGACAGTGTAAGAAGGCTTCCCAACCAATTATTAGTGCCAGTGTTCCAGGGAAGAGGAGGCCTCAAGTAAATGGAGGTTCTTCTATTAACGAGGACTTTGTGCCTATACTCATGGTTGTCAAGTTGGACATTCCCATGTCAACCAACGAGAGCGGACTACAGTAAGCACAATTTCCAGCAACCACTGGAAATTGAGAAAGCGTAGCCTCAGAGGACTTCGAGCAGTGGGTCGCTAGGCTTGTGCGTCTCATTCTCGGGTACTTTTTAGTTGACCATACTTGGATCAAGTTTTCAATGGAAATGTACACTGGAAATGGTACAAACATTCTCAATCAACCAACATATTAGAAACAGATCTTTCAAAGTGGTTTATCAAACCTGCCGTTGTATGAAAATGTGGTCCTTCTGTTTGACTGATAGGCTGCATCGTTGGTGCTTCTCATCTAATGTGTACGATCAGCTTAAAGGAGTCGGTCACCAGGATAGAAATTTTATTTAAATTGTGCACTGTATGAAAATGAATCACATGGCCCCACGGTGGCGAGCCCGCCAGCACGTAATGCCTCTCGCCTCAGAGCCAGGGGGCACATTCATTTATATTTCATGTGTTCTTATGTACTTCCTATAGATGCTCTAACTTGAAGACATCTGTTCTGGGGACACATTCCCCTTTAAAGGGGTTGTCTCATGAATATCTGCTGGCCCACCTTTCCATTTGTTGCCACATCTGGCCGCTACAGGGGAAATTAAGTTTTACATTCTGACCATATCCATTCAATAGTGTGGGAGGGATGCAATGTCCAGTGCTGGTAAAACTGAAGAATTTTAGTTTTTTTCAATTTTACTCAAACAAACGAGTGAATGACCCCACAAAAAACAGGGAAGATAATAAAACGAATTAATCATAACATGTTTTATTACATAACTGCCTCTTATCACAAAGAGCGAACCTGTAGCAAGTCAGGCCTGCGTTATAACACTATGAAATATTCAGGACAGTTTATTCTGGATGTAGCTCTGGAGAGGGAGAACAGAGACACAGCATTCACCCGGCAGCCCCTGATCTTAACATAAAGTGTACAGTATATTCCCCTGCACTTCTACATGAACGCTGCACCATATTCATTCACCTATAGGCGTGAGGACAGCAAAAGGACATTACATATCGCATGGAAAGAAAATTAAGCAAGTACTGAGCCGAGAGCTGCTGTTTTAGGTGCTCGTTACGGTCAAGACATTCTATTCAAATATATACAGTGAAGGAAATAAGTATTTGATCCCTTGCTGATTTTGTACGTTTGCCCACTGTCAAAGACATGAACAGTCTAGAATTTTTAGGCTAGGTTAATTTTACCAGTGAGAGATAGAGTATATTTAAAAAAATACAGAAAATCACATAGTCAAAATTATATATATTTATTTGCATTGTGTGCACAGAGAAATAAGTATTTGATCCCTTTGGCAAACAAGACTTAATACTTGGTGGCAAAACCCTTGTTGGCAAGCACAGCAGTCAGACATTTTTAGTAGTTGATGATGAGGTTTGCACACATGTTAGATGGAATTTTGGCCCACTCCTCTTTGCAGATCATCTGTAAATCATTAAGATTTCGAGGCTGTCGCTTGGCAACTCGGATCTTCAGCTCCCTCCATAAGTTTTCGATGGGATTAAGGTCTGGAGACTGGCTAGGCCACTCCATGACCTTAATGTGCTTCTTTTTGAGCCACTCATTTGTTGCCTTGGCTGTATGTTTCGGGTCATTCTCGTGCTGGAAGACCCAGCCACGAGCCATTTTTAATGTCCTGGTGGAGGGAAGGAGGTTGTCACTCAGGATTTCACGGTACATGGCTCCATCCATTCTCCCATTGATGCGGTGAAGTAGTCCTGTGCCCTTAGCAGAGAAACAGCCCCAAAACATAATGTTTCCACCTCCATGCTTGACAGTGGGGACGGTGTTCTCTGGGTCATAGGCAGCATTTCTCTTCCTCCAAAAACGGCGAGTTGAGTTAATGCCAAAGAGCTCAATTCTAGTCTCATCTGACCACAGCACCTTCTCCCAATCACTCTCAGAATCATCCAGATGTTCATTTGCAAACTTCAGACGGGCCTGTACATGTGCCTTCTTGAGCAGGGGGACCTTGCGGGCACTGCAGGATTTTAATCCATTACGGCGTAATGTGTTACCAATGGTTTTCTTGGTGACTGTGGTCCCAGCTGCCTTGAGATCATTAACAAGTTCCCCCCGTGTCGTTTTCGGCTGAGCTCTCACCTTCCTCAGGATCAAGGATACCCCACGAGGTGAGATTTTGCATGGAGCCCCAGCTCGATGTCGATTGACAGTCATTTTGTATGTCTTCCATTTTCTTACTATTGCACCAACAGTTGTCTCCTTCTCACCCAGCGTCTTACTTATGGTTTTGTAGCCCATTCCAGCCTTGTGCAGGTCTATGATCTTGTCCCTGACATCCTCAGAAAGCTCTTTGGTCTTGCCCATGTTGTAGAGGTTAGAGTCAGACTGATTAATTGAGTCTGTAGACAGGAGTCTTTTATACAGGTGACCATGTAAGACAGCTGTCTTTAATGCAGGCACCAAGTTGATTTGGAGCGTGTAACTGGTCTGGAGGAGGCTGAACTCTTAATGGTTGGTAGGGGATCAAATACTTATTTCTCTGTGCACAATGCAAATAAATATATAGAATTTTGACTATGTGATTTTCTTTCTTTTTTTTTTATATAATCTAGTTCTCACTGGTAAAATTAACCTAGCCTAAAAATTCTAGACTGTTCATGACTTTGACAGTGGGCAAACTTACAAAATCAGCAAGGGATCAAATACTTATTTCCTCCACTGTATTAAGGCTTATGGGGGTATTCCGCGGCATAACACTTGTATTTATTTATTTTCTGTAGCGCCAACGTATTCCGCAGCGATGTACAGGAGATTGTTATCAATCACATCAGCGCCGGTCCCCAATGGAGCTCATAATCCAATTTCCCCTTTCTCAAACACACTTTAGAGCCAATTTTATAGGAAACCAATTAACCTATATGTATGTTTTTGGAGCATGGGAGGAAACACACGCAAACACAGGAGAACATACAAACTCCATACCGATGATGCCCTTAGTAGGATTCGAATCCAGGACCCCAGTGCAGCAAAAACAATATTGCCAACCATTGAGCCCCCATAACCCCCAATAAAAAAATAATGTATCACTGCAGCTAATCCCAAAATCCCTCCTTCTCCAGTGGGTTCCTCCCAGGTGTCCTGGATTTATTCAGAGTCCCGAATCTCTGTACCGCTCTGATGCCCCCGGATACAACCCTTCATTTTTTCCAGGCCAATGCTCTCAATTGTGCAGCTTGGCACATAAAAAAGGAAATTATAGGTGATTGTGCGAGTGGCCTCATTGGAACAGCTTATTGGGAATGTTAGGGTATTTTCACACGACAACGCCAAATACGTCTGAAATTACAGAGCTGTTTTGAGGAGAAAACAGCTCCTGAATTTCAGATGTTTTTACAAGTGCACACGTTTTTCGCAGCGTCTTTTACGGACGTAATTGGAGCTGTTCTTCATTGGAGTCAATGAAAAACGGCTCCAATTACGTCCCAAGAAGTGTCCTGCACTTCTTTGACGCGGGCGTAATTTTACGCGCCGTCTTTTGACAGCAACGCGTAAAATGACAGGTCGTCGGCACAGAACATAGTAAGACCCATTGCAAGCAATGGGCAGATGTTTGCCGATGTATTGGAGCCGTCTTTTCAGGCGTAATTCGAGGCTTAAAACGCCTACATTACGTCTGAAAAGAGGTCATGTGCACATACCCTTACTGTCCATTTTATGGGTCACTGTGGCTGGCTGTTTTATGGGGCACTGTGGCTGGCTGTTTTATGGGGCACTGTGGCTAGTTGTTTTATGGGGCACTGTGGCTAGTTGTTTTATGGGGCACTGTGGCTGGCTGTTTTATGGGGCACTGTGGCTGGCTGTTTTATGGGGCACTGTGGCTAGTTGTTTTATGGGGCACTGTGGCTAGTTGTTTTATGGGGCACTGTGGCTGGCTGTTTTATGGGGCACTGTGGCTGGCTGTTTTATGGGGCACTGTGGCTGGCTGTTTTATGGGGCACTGTGGATGGCTAGGTTATGGGCCACTGTGGCTGGCTGTTTTATGGGGACACTGTGACTGGCTGTTTTATGGCGCACTGTAGCTGGCTGTTTTATGGCGCACTGTAGCTGGCTGTTTTATGGGGCACTGTGGATGGCTATGTTATGGGGCGCTGTGGCTGGCTGTTTTATGGGGCACTGTGGCTGGCTATGTTATTGGGCGCTGTGGCTAGTTAAGTTATGGGGCACTGTGGCTGGCTACATTATGGGGCACTGTGGCTGGCTATGTTATGGGTCACTGTGGCTAGCTATGTTATGGGGAACTGCAGCTAGCTATGTTATGGGCCACTGCGGCTGGCTGTTTTATGGGACACTGCGGCTGGCTGTTTTAAGGGGCACTGTGGCTGGCTGTTTTAAGGGGCACTGTGGCTGGCTATGTTATGGGGCACTGTGGCTGGCTATGTTATGGGGCACTGTGGCTGGATATGTTATGGGGCACTGTGGCTGGATATGTTATGGGGCACTGTGGCTAGCTATGTTATGGGGCACTGTGGCTAGCTATGTTATGGGGTACTGTGGCTAGCTAGGTTATGGGGCACTGTAGCTAGCTAGGTTATGGGGCACTGTGGCTGGCTGTTTTATGGGGCACTGTGGCTGGCTATTTTATGGGGCATGGTGGCTGGCTATGTTATGGGGCACTGTGGCTGTCCATGTTATGGGGCACTGTGGCTGGCTTTGTTATGGGGCACTGTGGCTGGCTTTGTTATGGGGCACTGTGGCTGGCTATGTTATGGGACACTGTGGCTGGCTTTGTTATGGGGCACTGTGGCTGGCTTTGTTATGGGGCACTGTGGCTGGCACTGTTTTGGGACACCGTGGCTGTCCATGTTATGGGACACCGTGGCTGGCTTTGTTATGGGACACAGTGGCTGGCTTTGTTATGGGACACAGTGGCTGGCTTTGTTATGGGGCACTGTGGCTGGCTGTGTTCAAGAGGTACTGTGGCTGGCCATGTTAAAGGGGCCTATCACCAAGATCATGCTGCCATAACCACAGGCAGCATGACAGTGACAGATCATGATCATAATCAGCTATGATTAACTCTTGAGCACGGCCACACTTGCAAGAAAACACGGCTTGTGTTATGTACCCGGCTCAGGGACAAGTGTTCACTGGGTGGCTCCCCTCCTACTTCCCTCCCCTGGCTCACTATGTTTAACTGGTCTATTCTTATAGAGTAGAGAAAAACCTGTCAATCATAGAGCGCCGGGGGGTGGGGACACACACGCACACGGCCCGCGGGCCACATACGGCCCGTTAGGCTTTTTAATCCGGCCCGCCGAACTTGTCCAAGATATATCCGTCCTCAGCAGCTGCTAGTTCGCGCAGGAGGACGGATATATCCGTCCTGTGATCGCGCGGGTACTGACAGTTTACCCACGCGATCAGCGGCAGGAGCACGGCTGTTATACTCAGCCTGGCTCCTGCTGCAACTGCCGGAATCGAAGCACGCGCCGATTCCGGCAGTTTAACCCATTAAATGCCGCTGTCAACAGTGACAGCGGCATTTAATGTGTTTGACAGAGGGGGGAACTCCCTCTGTCTCCCGATCGGCGCCCCCGCAAACAAATCGCGGGTCGCCGTCGGGTTTCCATGACAGCCGGGGGTCTAACAAAGACCCCCAGGTCTGTCTTCAGCATCTGCCTGTTAGGCGATGCCAGAGGCATGACCTAACAGGTTGCCTGTCAGTTTTACACTGACAGGCAATAATGCGAAGTATACCAAAGCATTATATATGCGATCGGCATATCGCATAGTGAAGTCCCCTGGTGGGACTAAAAAAAAAAAAGTAAAACCGTTAAATAAAGTTTGTGAAAAAAAAAATACAAAAAATTACAGTCAAAGTCAAATAAAACTACTTTTTTGCCCCAAAAAGTGGTTTTATTTAATAAAACGGTCAAAACAAATCACACATACACATATATGGTATCCCCGCGATCGTAACAACTTGACCAATAAAATGAACACATTAATTAAACCGCCGGATGAACGGCGTCCAAAGAAAACGCAAAAAACAACGGCAAAATTCTCTCTTTTCTCCCATTCCCCCCATAAAAAATAAAATAAAAGTTCATCTATAAGTCCTATGTACCCCAAAATAGTACTAATGAAAACTACACATTGTCCCGCAAAAATCAATCCCACGTACGGCCACATCGACGGAAAAAGAAAAAAATTACGCCTCTTGGAACGCGGCGATGCAAAAACAAGTAATTTTTTTCTAAAAAGGTTTTTATTGTGCAAACGTAGAAAAAACATATAAAACCTTTACACATTTGGTATCCCTGTAATCGTGCCGACCCATAGAATAAAGTTAACATGTTATTTACGCTGCATAGTAAACGGCGTAAATTTATAACGTGAAAATTAATGCTGGAATAGCTGCTTATTTTCAATTCTCTCCTAAAATAAAGTTAATAAAAGTTAATCAATATATTGTAAGCATCTAAAAATGGTGCAATTACAAAATACAACTCGTCCCGCAAAAAACAAGCCCTTATACGGCTATGTCGACGTAATAAAAAAAAAGTTACGACTCTTGGAATGCGACCATGAAAAAACAAAAAATAATCCTTGGTCATTAACGTGCAAAATGGCCCGGTCATTAAGGGGTTAATGTGGCGCGTATTTCTCTTTATTTCACTTTAATTTTCACTTCGTTTCACGTCACCATTAAGCCCTTCGGTTTTCAAAGAGTACAATATCAGCCGTCACTTTGCCACGAAGCATGCAAACTATGCTAGCAAGCAGTCAACACAAGAACGGGCGGCTACTGCTCAGAGGTTGGCAGCTAATTTACAGAGTCAACAGAACTTTTTTCTTGATAAATCACAGTGCGTATGTTATTTTAATCTATTTACATTTCCTCCTCCCAGTATCTGCGAAATAGTATGTAAATGCCATATCTTGCATATTCCTTGAGACAAATTTATTAACTGATAAGGGCTATTTTTCACATTTGAAAGACAGTTAATAAATTGGGTTGTAGTGTTCTTACTGTGCTATGAGGTTTGCACACACTACATTTAATGCTTTAGTATATCCGGCCCAAACACTCCCTCCAAATGCTCCTGGCCCGGCCCCTCTGTCAAATTTTAGAACCCATTGTGGCCCGCGAGTCAAAAAGTTTGCCCACCCCTGCTCTAGATGATCATTATCGCATTTAGAGCAGCTTGATCTTGGTGACAGGTTCCTCTTAAGCGGTCTCTTAGCTGCTGATGATGTGGGGCTACTGTAGCTTTAACTATTCTAGCGGGCTTCACTATTACGGGTGCCCTGTGGCTGCCTGTTTAAGAGGTTTTAGTCGATGTCATTGCTACGGGACCACTGTAGCTGTAGCACTATTATGGGTGCATCACTATAGGTAACACTGTTATAGGGGCACTGTGGCTGGCTGTGTTATGGGGCACAGTGGCTGGCTGTGTTATGGAAAACATTATGGAATTTTAAAAATGAACTTGGAAAAGAATGCAAATTCTCATCTCAAAACATTGGAGATGTGTCAATGTCATATTAAAGAAGCTGAAGTATGGGGAGTTGACTGTGGCGTCCTCACATTGTATAGCTGGTTTAGCCATCTTGTCTGTGACATGGAGGAAACATTGTAATTGCCATTAGGGCTGTGTTCACACGTTGCAGATTTGTTGCAGATTTTCGGTACACATTTTAAGCTGAAAATCCGAAACAATTGCAATACACAGCATGTGGATAGGGTTTTCAAAACCCCATCCACATGTAGCCGAAAAATCTGCTCAAAATTCAGGGCATCTGCAGCATGTCAATTCTGTTGTGGATTTGCCACGATTTTGGTAAATCTGCAAATTTGCAGTAAAATCCACGGTGGACAAATCCGCATTCTGTGAACTCAGCTTTTCAATACAGTATATGTTCTCCTTTCACAGTTTTAGGTCATTATAATCTGTTGTCCCCTGTTATCAGCCACTTTGGGTTGAAGGGAAGCTAACCATAGTGTTCTTTAATAGGATAACTGATAGGACGCCCCCCAAAAAATCCACATCCCTTGATCACTCCTTTATCTTCGCTCATCCTGTAACGTTGTGGCAGTTTTATAAGGAGTCATATTTCGGTGTACTGGCCCTTTAAAGGAATGTAACTGTTTTATTGCTACAGGCTATATCTAAAAACACTACACCTAAACTTGTAACAAGTGTCTAATCTCATTTGCTTCACAATCATATTTTTATACACCTGTTCATGACGACACTTACGGAATGCTAGGAATTCATCATTACAAATTTTTCTCAGATCATAAAATTCTCTGGCTTTTTATTGGAAACATTATAATGATATAAAACATTTACTGGCCCTTTAAAAGGTCACAATGCAAAAAAAAGGCAACACAAGTTCCATGCCGCACATTTTACGGTTCTCGTCACATGACGGCCTGAACTCATATTCGCCAACATAAAGTGATCATCAGCGGTGTCTTTCGTGTAGAATAAATCAGCCGGAAGTGGATTAGAGGAGTACATTGCATTCTGTGCAATATCAACAGCTTACGAAGGAAATCTATGTTAAAGTGACGGTTCACCTCTAAACATCTAAAAAAATGTCTTAAATAGGAGTCTTTGGGATGGGACCACCACTGATCACTAAAGTGCCATACACATAGGATTTCGGGATCGGACTGCCTTATGCGTATGGGGGCCTCCCGATTCTTCTTCACAGTAGATGTCAGGAGAAATAGGGATAGGGCATGTTGGATTTCAACATTCCCGAATCGTAGTTACCACTGGAAATTAGCTGCTGCCAGAAGAGCCGGACATCAGCTTGGTCATCGTCCCCCCCATTGAAATAAAAATACGCTGACCAAGAATACTGTACATGTTTTTGGTGGAGTAGGATGAAATTGCTGTCAGCTGAACGAGCATTTGGCTGTCCGCTACCTCATGTGTATGGCCAGCTTTAGTCAAAAAGCAGATTTTTTTTTATCTCTAAGTTGCTGTATGTAGCCCCAGAGGTGTAGCTAAGCTTTGTTCACCAGGGGCATGAGTTTGCTGCCCTAGCCCTGTATCCCATCTGGGCATGGGGCGGTTTTTCATACTGATGACCTGTCCACAGGATAGGTCATTAGCATATGATCGGTGGGGGTCCGACACCCAGACACCGGACCGATGAGCTATTCCGACTGCCTCCGGGAACCAGATGTTATGCAGTGGTCGTTGCCGAAAGCAGATGGCTCTGTACTCTGCATAGCAGCCACGCTGCAGAACTGCAACTATTCACTTGAATAGCAGCAGTGCTGTAGAACGGCCACTATACAGTGGTCGGAGTCTTCTACATCCGGCACGGACCATTGCATAGCATCTGGTGCCCGGAGGCAGCCGGAACAGCTGATCGGTGCGCTGTCCGGTTGTAGGACCCCACTGATCATATACTGATGACCTATCTTGTAAAAAAAATGCTCCATGCCCAGACAACCCCTTTAATACCCTGGCCAAGACAGAGTAATTGGGGCAAATGCCCTACCAGTCCTACCCTAGCTACACTTCTGTGTGGCCCAGTCACAAGTCGATATAAAAAGCTGATCACAAATGTATGGCACGTGACACCTAAGTCTCTCGCCCAACCCTAGGTTTTACCGCTCTGGCATCTTCCAGGGTACGGGAAAGTAGTAATTAGCAATCTGGGTTTAAAGGGAACCTATCACTAGATTTTAAGGTACTGAACCACCAGCATGTCGTTACATTGCTGGGGTTTTATAGTCCTAAACATCTCTCAAAACTTCGCTTTTCAGCATTTCATCTTAAAAGAAGTTGTAATATTTAGTAACCTTGGAGTTAACGATTCTTTAGCAAACTACGTAGGTGACAATCTCCTATCCTGCTGTTTATAAAATATATTTCAAGGATACAGATCTGATATATAAAAGTAAAAAACAAAAAGTGGATTTAATTGCTTTGATGTCATAGATGATTTGGGGCAGCCATAAAGATATTCCTATATTCTACTGTATTCAACAGGTATTCCACACATGTGCAGCCAGATACTCACTGAACTAGAAGTTAACGCAACCTATGAGTGCTCTCCTTTTTCTCCGAACCCTATGACCCGATTGTTTAAGACTTCGACAGGTGTCCAAGTTCCTGGACCCCAACTAATCTGATCTTATATATTTTGTCAGCAGATCCTTCTTAGGCTGGGTTCACACGAGCGTGGAGTTTTTGCGCACACAAAAACGCAGCGTTTTGCGTGCGCAAAAACCACTTAACAGCTCCGTGGGGCATCAGCATATGATGCGCGGCTGCGTGGTTTTCACGCAGCCGCCATCATTATGACACTCCATTTGGATGTTTGTAAACAGAAAAGCACGTGGTGCTTTTCTGTTTACATTCATCCTTTTGACAGCTGTTGCGCGAATCACGCAGTTCGCAAGGAAGTGCTTCCGTGTGACATGCATGGTTTTCACGCACCCATTGACTTCAATGGGTGCATGATGCGCGAAAAACGCCCAAAGAACGGACATGTCGTGACTTTTTTTGAGCGGACTCACGTTGAGTAAAAATCACGCAGATGTCCGCACGGCCCCATAGACTAATATAGGTCCGTGCGACGCGCGTGAAAATCACGCGCGTTGCACGGATGTAATTCCCGTTCATCTGAATGAAGCCTTAGTGGAATACTCTTCCACTTTTATAGGGTCAGGATCTAAATTATTTTAATAATTTTTTATTGTATGGTTATATTCATATTTTTCTATTATTGGTACCATTAGGTACACACACAACAGAATTGCTGCAGAAAATTTCTGCAGCAATTCCGTTGAAAAACGCAGACATCCCGCTGCGGCAGTAAACCAGCATTTCCTGCGGTTTTTACATCAGAAAATGGTGCGTAAATTGCTGCGTTTCTCCCAATGTTAGGAGATGGAGACATCTCCACTGAAAAATGCAGCAATTCAATTCACTTTCTGCCGCAAGAATGGACATGCTGTGGTGCGAAAAATACGCGGGTCAATTTCTGCTTGGAATTTTTACACAGTGTGGATGAGATTTGTTAGATCTCACCCACTATGCTGCTATTGTATTGTGCTGCGTATATTCCGTCCGAAATTCCATCTGGAAAAAACATGGCAATTCCGCAGCGTGTGGACGAGCCCTAATTTTACTGAAAGTACATATATTAATTGTGTGTTAGGAATGACCGGTATATGTGATGTTGCTGTTTTTTATGGAGCATACTGTGTGACTATTATTAATTTCCCTCTTGGGATCAATAAAGTCTTTATCTTATCTCTTCAAAATCTCACAATATAATGTCTGATATCTAATAAATTATTATCTATATAATATCTAGTATATAATAGTTTTACAAAACTTTTTGCGATTCGAGGATTTGGATTGTCCACCAATCTATGTGGTTTCAATAGATCTCCCTATCTTCATGGCACCTAGTAAGCAATCGTTAATAACATAAATAAAATTCAAGAAAGATACCTTATGTGAGTAATGCTGGTCCACAATACGAGCCAACCCAAAGTCTCCGATTTTAAGTACGAGGTCTTCCGTACTGATCAAGATATTGGCTGGTTTTAGATCCCGGTGGAGAACGTTGGCTGAATGGATGTATTTCAAACCCCGTAGAAGCTGGTAAATAAAAAGCTTGGCATGGTCCTCACTAAGTGGCCCTTGTTCCAACAGCCGAGAAAGATCTGTCTCCATGTGTTCCTGAATGATGTAAACCACATTGTATCTGAAAATGTCTCCTTGAAGGTCTCCTTGAAGGTCAGCCCCCCTGGGTCCTAACACAGCGTGAACTTTCACAATGTTGTCATGGTTTAGACGTCGGATGATCTTAATCTCCCGCAAGGCATGCTTCATACTCCGACAGTCACTAATAGTAATCTTTTTCACAGCCACTTTTCGAGAATTTTTGCTGTCGGTTGCAGAAAGAACAAGACCATTGGCCCCAAAACCCAATGGCTTAAAATCTACAAAGTGACTACCCAAATCATAGCCGTACACGTTAGCAATAAAATCACACTTTTCTGCCATGACAACGCCAATGTTTTTCAAATTATGGGTAGAGTTTTTTCAAAATATAGGCCAAGCACAGGTCGAAAAGCTACTTTCTGTCAAACCAGTTGACCGGACAATAATAGGATATTCCTTAAGGACTTCAATAAGAAAATATACAAAAAAAAAAAATTACAAAAATTACTAATTGAGAAATTTCATTGATGAAGCTAAAATTTATACTAAGGTTTCAATAGTTCTTGTATCTCCAGTTAAGGCTCTTTCCATCCAAACATAACTATGTTATCCCGCTAAAGAGTATCTCAGCCTTTCCCTGCCATGTACTGGCTTCACAAAGGAGTAGATTGCTGGTTTTATACTCATCTCGTTGACAACCAAGGCCGTGACGTAATATTGTGTGGTGCAATCTTTCAAGACACTGGCTCCAACCACTCTTAGTTTCTAAGCTTCCGTTGAATGTCTACAGACCTGTAGCATCACCGCTTGCCAGAAAACATTCCCGTTATTCCCATGCTTGTCAGCCCGGTGATAATTAATGAATGAGCTTATTCTCCTTCTCTTAATCTCCCTCTCGGTGATGCAATCCGTCCTGAAGCCGGAGAACACAAGTGAGCAGCGTGCAACCCAAGCCTGCTTCCCGTCACAGCAGCGGAGCCGTACACTTTTCTGATGCCACCGTCATTGCTCAGCTCTTGTCTTGTACTGTTCTAGCAAGTGATCCTTGATCTTTGTAGAAGACTCCAATTCTGCGAGAGACCTACATTGTGATCTGCAGCCAGCCTTGAGTTGTCTCTTTATCATTCTCTCTGAAAGCAAGAACAAGATTGATTGAATTGATAAGACAATAAATGGTAGTTGCTTATGTTAATTCTTACTGTGCGAAGGTTGACGTGAAATTTACCGCAGTGTCGGAGCCTGACCTTTGGTAATTCATTAGCCCTGCTCACCTGCATTTTTCTAGCAGAACAATCCTATAGGTTATCTAGGTTTACAAGTAGCGTTGTCATTCAGAAAAGTCGTCATTATATTACATGCTTTGAAACAATCATGAACACTTAACTGGAGGGCAAAAGGCATTAACACGTGTCCTGCCATGGGCAGAGGCAACGACAGGGCTGGTCCCTGCGGGTAAAAGACAGAACGTAGACCATCCATCAGTGGTCATCTAAAACCTGCACTGTGGGTGCGCTTTGTAGGAAGGGAGAGTCACATTGATTTTTTTTGCTTGCCTGGAATTATACCACACAGGATCTGACTTCTGGACTGGATTGAGAAGAGTAGTTGCCCTATGCCCCCTCACACCCACATTATATGATTGCATCCACTTGGTGCTCTAGGCAGACCTGAAGCTACCATCTCTACCTGATCATGGTTATAATAACTGTTGGCAGATATTACCAGGGAAGTTGATAGTAACCTTCCTACTACCCTACATCACCAGGGAAATTGGCATTAGTAGATTTATTAACCTAGGTTACCAAGGTATACTTTATGGCCAAAAGTATTGGGACACACCTCTTAATCATTGAATTTAGGTGTTTCATTCAGTCCCATTGCCACAGGTGCAAAATCCAGCACCACTGAGGACTGCAGTGTGTGTTTGTGTGTGCTTGGGTGTGGTCGCTTGTGGAGCAGCTCCAGGGACTCCAGGCTCCAGCTAACAGCATTCAGCTTCCAGCCCCTGGCTTCCAGCTTCCAGGCTCCAGACTCCAGCTGACAGCTTCCAGGCTACAGCTTCAAGGCTCCAGCACCCAGCTTCCAGGCTGCAGCTACCAGCTTCCAGGCTCCAGCATCCAGCCTCCAGCTACCAGGCCCAGACCAGGGACTCTCCTATACCAGCAGCCCAGGTTTGTAACATCGTACCTGGGCTTGGAGAGGGCCCTGAAGGGGGCTCCATCCTAGGATGGAGCCTCGGTCCTTCACCCTCAGGAGCAGGCTGGTGGAGGGTGGAGGGACCAGCCAGCAGGCTGCTAAGAAACAGTCAGCCTCAGGGGAGAAGAAAGCATCCAGGGGCAGCAGCAATGTTGTCCCAGCTCCCCCAAAGGCTGAGGCTCCAAAAGGTGCCGCGAGGAGAGGATCGGAGATGGCGTCGGTTTTCCCTGGAGAGGGCCCAGCACCATCGGGGCCGGAACAACAGTGCTGCGGGGACACCCTGGGATGGGGATCGCTGAGGCCGGGAGAGGATGTCACGGTGTTTAGCTCCCGCCTGGCGGCCCACGTCCAGGAGTACCGTGACCTGGGTAAGTCCCTGCAGCTCCTCCGGGGTGAGCTGACAATGGCCCGAAGCAGGGCGGCCAAGTCCTCCGGGGCAAAGAGGGCCCGGTACGCGCTGCAAGTGCGCTCTTTGTTGCAGGACATAGAGGAGATGAAGGAAAGGCGCCAGGAGATTGTCGCTGGGGGAGGCGTCTTCTCGGAGAAGCTCCAGAACGATGATCGTTTTGGAGAGATGTCGTCCCCCAGCGTGAAGACATGTGTGGCAGAAGAGGACAAAAGTTTAAGACCATCTGTGTCGGTTTCCACCGGGTCCCCTCGGAAGGAGGATAGCGATTCGGAGGTCCCGAGGGAGACTGGGGAGACTGGCAGCGAGGAGGAGGATGGAGGAGTGAGGAGGATGGCGTCGCCCAGCAATGTGCGGCTGCCTTCGTCGTCTGGGAGCAGCTCTGAGTCCGAGGACGAGCGTCCCCCGGGTGTACTAACGCAGATCCAGGAGCTGGAATCCCCAATACCCATGGAGGGATTCTGCTTTGGCTCAGAGCTGCCAGCCGAGGATGAGGGGAGAAAAAAGAAAAAGAAAAAGAAGAAGAAGAAGGAGAAGGAGAAGAGGCCCCAGGTGAGACTCGTATTTAAATTGGGGTCTCCCCTGCACTCCAGGCCAGAGGATGTCTCGGTTCGGGGTGCAGGTCCCGCAAGTCCCCCAGTTCCAGCTTCTGCAGTGGGGCTGGAACGGGTAAACGGGAAGAAAATCGTGGGGCCGGGCAAAATGGCGCCAGACGCCGTTCTCTGCAAAGGGGGCGGTACTGGTGTCATCGTGTCAGGGGGAGTGGTCCCGAGGCTGACAGAAGGCGAGTCCCTGAAGCCGGCCAGTAGCGTGAATCAAGGGCCGGTGAACGGGGCGGACCAGAAGTCAGCAGCACGTTCCCGTGATGTAGCTGACTGGATGTCAGCCGGCTCTGTAACATCTGAGTCGGCTGACAAAGAAGGCGGAAAGTCAGCTACAGCCCCGGACAGAGGCGATGCTGACAACGATGAGCCAGTGGGAAGCCCCTCCCTGAGAAAGGGGAGTGGTTTGGACGCCGCAGACCAGCCCGGCAGCGGCGTCCGATATGTTGAAATTAATAACCCGATGCTGGCACTGCCGCAACGCAGTGTCGGAGTAAATGTCTCCCCTCCCCTGGTTGCCATGGACACTAATGAAGCGGAGGGTAGCGTGGAGGTACCGCTTATAACATCTGGCGGTCTCTCCACAAAAGCACCCAATGATGCGGAGGTGGGAAGTGGAGGAGGGGGGGCAAAAGCAATTGAAAAAAAGAAAAATGTTGATCCTGACCTGGCCAAAGAAATGATGTATGAGAGTTTGTTTAGAAATGTGATAGGTAATAGCGTGGGTAATAAAAATGTGTCAAATTCTTTAGATAATGTGCCAACCAAGGGTGCAGAGGGGCCGGGTGCTCCCTCCACTACTACTCCCAGCAGATCTTATGCTGGGGTAGTGAGGGGGGGACCACCGGCTCACCCTTCTTTCTCCTCTGGCCCCAGGGACGGTAACTTGCAACAGCGTCTCCTGGAGGCCTTAAGGGAGGGGAAGCAGACCCTAACAGTAGGGGGTGTGCAGCGGGACCTATCCTTTTGGATAGAGAGGTACGGTCTGGATGCCTTCCGAGAGAGAAGGGGAGATCAGTGGTCGCTCCCAACAACCGGGCCGGCCGCTGCCAGGAGGAATGTGGTCCGTCTCCGGTGGCGGGGCAATGATGCGTGCCCTCCTAGAAAGAGGGTGGTGGAGCTGCTGCTGGAGATGGGCTTCAAGGCGAGTGACATCTTTGCCTTGATACATCCTTATGGTACGGCCGAGTTCGACATCAGCTTTGTTCACCCGGGGGGCCTTGAGGTCTTCTGGGGGAATTATGAGCTGGTGAAGAGCGAGCCCGGCTGGCGGGATTTTGCTGTACAAGCGATCTCCCGCCAGAGTGGTCTCAACAAAGTGACCGTTCTCACCCGTAACGAGTCACTTTCTTGCGTTGATATCATGACCTGGTTGAGCAGATATGGCGAGGTGGCGGAGATGCCAAGGAAGAACTTGGACGAGTTTGGCATCTGGTCAGGGGCCTGGACGTTTATGGTCAAACTTAAACGTCTGGGGCAAACTGTGTCCCACATTCCATCCTCCGCTTTTCTCGGGAGGGATCGAATCTTGGTCTTCTACCAGGGGCAACCGAAGCTGTGTCACCGGTGTGGCGACCCTTCACACCTGAGCGCCAGCTGCACTGTGCAGAAGTGCGCTCATTGCGGAGGGGTAGGCCATCTAGCCGCAACGTGTGGCCAGATTAGGTGCCACCTGTGTGGTGACTTAGGTCACCCATTCAGTCGGTGTCCACGCTCCGTGGTCAACACTGTCTCTAAACCTGTGGAAGAGGAAAGTGGGGTGGCTTCTGCAGGTGAGGAGGCATGTGGCGATGGCGGAGCCCAAGGGCAGGTGAAGAACGCTAAGAGAGCCCCCCCTTCCTATCAACGAAGGCAGGAGAAAAGGCGAAAGGAAAGGGAGCAGAGAGAGGCCCAGGCAACTGGGGTGATCTCTGGCCCTGACCTGGACCCTGGCCCAGAAACAGATGCCCTTGAGGAGGCCGATTTGAATGAGGAGATCAGGAGGATCCAGAGAGAGCAGGTGGCTGAAGACTCTCAGTCCTCCCATTATGAAAGCGTTGGTGAGGAGGAGAGGGTTCAGCCTAAAGAAAAAGGGACACAGGGAAAGAACGTCAAAGCGCCAAGAACATCTGGCTCTACCCTGACCAGGGAAGGCAGGACCTGCACCCCCCTGGGTCTCTCCCCCAACCGCTACCAAGCCCTCATGGATATTCCAGCTCCTCAAGGCAAGGAGGAGGGCGAGGTAGGGGTCTCCGGGGACGCTGAACCTCCTCCCTTGCGAGGTGCACTGGTTTCGGGGGCGGAGGTTGCCCTGGAGTCGGAGGATAAAGAAGGGAAGGGGAAAAATTTGGAAGAAATGGACTCTTCGGTTTCCAAAAAAAGGGCAAAGGGGAGGAATTCCGAGGGGTCTTCCTCAGATAAGGAAGCACAGAGTGGAAAGAGGAAAGCCGTCTAACTCAATCATCTTAGATGGCGGCACCCGCACCGTTGACGCTGGCATCGATTAACGTTGCCAGCATTAAGTCTGATATGGCTAGATTTGCAGCCTTTGATTTTCTTGGCCGAGTTGAAGCCGACATTTTGTTTTTGCAGGAGACCAGGCTGTCACTTTTGGCAGACGTCGTAAAAGCTAGGAGGGAGTGGCGACGCGGGCCCTCCTACTGGTCTCTTGCGGCTGAGCCGTATAGCGGTGTGGCGGTCCTTTTCACCGCACCGGTAACATGCCGACGGATGATTGAGTTAGAAATGGGGAGGTGCTTGATCCTAGATGTTCTCATTAGGGGGCAAGAACTACGACTAATTAATATCTATGGTCCCCAGACTGAGTGGGACAGAAAAAGCATCTTCATGAGAATTAAACCTTTCCTTTTTACGAGCCGACAAGTCATCTTTGGAGGAGATTTTAATACTGTCGTTAGACTCCAAGACAGAGGAGGTTCCAGAGATAGGTTGGCTTATGATAGTGTGACATTAAATAGCATAGTTAGCGATGCTCGCCTGGTGGATATCCACATCAGGCATACCCCAGGTCACTCGGGGTTCACCTATCATAGAGGTAATTGTAGGTCTAGGATAGACAGGTTTTTTTTTAAGGAGGAAGCCATCTCTTCAGCAGTGTCCGTTGTTGAGGTGGAGTTCTCCGACCACTGTCTAATTATTTTCTCTTTGAATATTGCAGAGTCCCTCCAGATGGGAAGAGGTGTATGGAGAATGAATTCAACTCTCTTGGAAGAAACGGAGATAAGACAGGCCTTTGAGGATTTTCTTCAAAGCCAGGTACCTTTGTTGGATCTTAGTGGTGCTAAGTCAGAGTGGTGGGAGATGTTCAAAAAACGGGTAGCAGAGTTTTTCCGCCAGCTCTCGTGCCTCAGGTCCCTGAATAGGTACCGCCTATATCAGGAACTGAGGAGGAAACTCGAGCATCTAGTCTCCACCGGAGGTAGCCGTGAGGAAATCTCCGGGGTGAAAGCTTTGCTTAAGAGGTGTCAGTATGATAGGGACGCATCTTTGGTTCTTGAGAGGGATTTCGGGAGGTACCGCTCGCCCGACCCCTACAGGAACTGTAAAATGTCAGTGAATCGTAAGATCATTACAGGACTGGCTGATAGTACAGGCTCCCTGAAGAGATCCAAGTCAGGGATCCTGGAGGTTGTCAGATCCTTCTACTCACACCTCTTGAGAAAGCAGGATCTAAACAGAGATGAGATGTCGGCTTTCCTGGCCGAAACCATTCCCGAACCAGGGGTAGACCCCGCTCTTGGTGTTTTGATAGAATCGATCAAGGAAGAGGAAGTGGGACTGGCGATTGACGGGCTTGCCGTTAAAAAATCGCCAGGTCCGGATGGCTTAACATCCGAGTTTTATAAGACCTTTAAAGGAACCCTTGTTCCTCTCTTGACCGCGGTTTTTAATGAGTGCCTTTCCTCGGGTATTTTGCCAAAGTCAATGAGGAGGTCGGCCTTGATTATTTTATCGAAGGGTAAGGACTCGACCCGTATTGAGAATTGGCGTCCCATAGCGCTTCTCAATACGGACAGAAAGGTTCTCGCAAAGGTGCTGTTTAATCGGCTGGTGAAGTTTGCACCCCGGCTCCTTTCGCCGGTCCAGCACTGCTCTGTTCCAGGCCGCAGCACGATTAGTGCTGTTCTCAGTGTCAGAGAGGCAGTGGAGCAGGGAAGTGCTGGTCGATGGAAGGGGTACATCCTGTCCTTGGACCAGGCCAAGGCTTTTGACCGGGTGGACCACGAGTACCTCTGGTCGGTCCTTCTGAGGTACGGCCTACCGGGGGGGTTTGTCAATTGGCTTCAGACCTTATATACTGGGGCTGAGACTTTTGCGCTGGTGAACGGTTGGGTTGGAACCCCCTTTGAGGTTGGGTCTGGTGTCCGCCAGGGTTGTCCCTTGAGCCCTTTGCTATATGTGTTTGCAATTGATCCTTTTCTTAAAAGGATCGATCGTGGGCCATTGGCGGGGGTCGGGGCCGGCCTGGAGGGGCCGGAAGCCACTCAGAGGGTGGTTGCGTACGCAGACGACGTCTCTATTTTCGTCTCCTCGAGAGGGGAGGCGGATTGGGTGATGTCGGAAGTGGAACGTTACTCGTTGGCATCTGGGTCCAAGATCAACCGGGATAAGTGCGAGAGTCTCTGGCTGGGAGGCGGAGATCCTGGTTTTGATCTCCCGGACACCCTTCCAGAGCCTCAGGGGTCTGCTAAGATCTTAGGAGTCGAATTTGGCCCGGGTGATTATCCCAAGAAAAACTGGGAGGGTAGGCTGAATCTAGTTGCCCAGAAGGTCGGCCAATGGAAGGGTTGGTCCTTAACCCTGAGGGAAAGAGTTCACCTGGCCAAGGCCTACCTGTTGCCCATGTTGCTCTACCTAGGCAGTGTGTGCATTTTGCCAGAACCTCTCTGGACTCGGGTCTATTGCCTGT
Organism: Rhinoderma darwinii; assembly: GCF_050947455.1. NCBI lineage: Eukaryota > Metazoa > Chordata > Amphibia > Anura > Rhinodermatidae > Rhinoderma > Rhinoderma darwinii. The sequence goes on along the minus strand of NC_134687.1, from coordinate 606,586,739 downwards.
TCTTCCAGCTGTTATGGGGGAACAGGCTTAACCTAATCAAGAGGGAGGTTACTTACCTACCAAGGAGACTAGGCGGGTTAGATATGGTTAACCCGGTGGTGTTTCTAGTAAACACCTTTGTTAAGATCAACCTGGCAAACCTCTGGCAAGAGAGGGCTCCTTGGTGGATATCCTCCTGCAGGGGGTGGTTTCTGCCTTTCTTCCAGGAATGGGAGAGAGGAGGGCAAGTGAAAGACCTGCGTACGCCTCACGGACATCTCCCGGCTTATGCCACCCTGGTGCTGAAGATTGTTCGCCGGTGGGGTCTGGGAGTGCGGGAGATCAGGACCATGTCGAGAAAATTTCTTGACAGTACGGTCCTGATGACCCACTTTCAGAAGCCCCTGGCGCTCAAAGACTGCCCAAGTAGTGACCTCGGGGTGGGATTAAAACTTTTAAATTCAGCGAGGATTCCCCAGAAGTTTTGGGATCTGGCTTGGCGTTGCTTCCATGGGAGACTGTATGTAAGAGGCAACTTGAAGTACAGAAACTCTGATGATAGGGGTTGTCCCCGGGAGGAGTGTGGTGGCGTGCTGGAAAGCATGGAGCATTTCCTGCTTCATTGCCCCTTCAATACAGAGGTATACAAAAGGGTGGGAGCCTCCATTGGTTGGCCAGGCCTAACCAGCCTCTCCTATGCTGGGTGGGCCTATGGAGTGTTCGGAGACCTTGGTGGTAGGGACCACTGCACCTTGTTTCTAGTCAGTATAGTGGTTAGGCACTTTACATGGAATACACGAAGCCTAGTCTCTACTCAGAAGAAAATCCTCCTAGTCGATGAGGTTGTTAGCAATATCATGGGTGACCTGGTGAAGGTGCATTCTTTGGAGGTTGACAGATTGGGGGCATCCAAAGCCTCTCGCCTTTGGAGGGGCTTTTCCTTTCGGGTACCTTAATGTGTCGGCCTCCATGAGGGGGAGGGGAGGGTTTTCGCCGGTGCTCAACTGGAGGTGGGGGTCTGCGTTCCACTGAGGCACCAAAAGAATATTAGCGATAGGGCTAGGAATAGGGAAAGGTGAGGGTCAGCATAGGGTCAGTTTTTAGTAGGGTCAGTAGAAGGGCTAGTAATAGGGTAAGGAGATAAGGCAAGTGATAGGGATGGGTGAGGCGGTGGACGTGGAGTTTGGCCTCTGGGGGGTGCTGGGGGGCCTTTCCCTTCTCTCTCTCTGGTGATGGGCTGGGTAAGCACAAGAAGTGTTTTGTTTTGTTTTTGATAAAGGCAGAAAAAGGGTTTACAAGTGACCGAACTTGGTGCTTTCGGGAATGTTTTGGTTTTGTATTTGTATGGTTTTTGTAAGATTAGTTGTGTATATATTGAATATATTGTATATCCTTTTGTATATTGTTAGACTAGGGTCATTTTTTAGGGGGGTAATAGTTAGGTTGGGAGGAGGGTTGGGGTTGTGGTGGGGGTGTGCCTAGCCCAGCCCTGGACTATGCGGACATGGGAGGACATGGGGCGGGGGGCTGGGCTGGGGTATTGGGTGTGGTAGTAGGGGCCAGCATCTGGACTACGCGGACATGAGAGGACATGAGGCGAGATGCCGGCTGGGGGTGGTGAAGGTTAGGATATGTAAGGATAGGGAAAGATAGGATATGTGTGTGTGACATTTATTATGGTGAAGGGAAAAAATAAATAAATAAATAAATAAATAAAAAAAAATATATATAAAAAAAAAAAAATTAAAAATTGTAAAAAAAAAAAAAAAAGGTGTTTTGTTGTTTGGGGTGTTAGTTGCTTATTTGTTTTATTGTTATTGTTTCTGTGCACTTTGGTTGGCATGGGTGGGAGTAGGTTCTTTTTTGCTATTGTTTTGTTATGTAGTTTTTGGTTTTATCTTTTTTGAGAATCTAGTTGTTGTTGTTTTGGATAAGGTGTGAATGTGGCTGTATGAGAGGAGTATATCGGGCCAGGTCAGGTGTTATATATACAGCAATGTATTTTTTGCTAAGATTTTGTTTTTAGTTATGAATTTTGTAGATATGTTTTTGTATTTTTCTATAAAATAAAAAAGAGTTCCAGCACTCGCCATGCAGTCGTCTTTACAAACATTTGTGATAGAATGGGTCATGACTGGCCTAAGTAGAGTCATGTAATATTTTACCTACTAAACCTCTTCACCCCCTTTTCCTGCCCATCTCCCAATAACGACACGTGACAACCGAGGTTGGATATGAAATGGCCACAGCAGCCGTTTATTTATTTACATTATTTAAATGCAATTTAATCCGAAACATTCGGATAACTCCACCTCTAATTCACATGACCCAACATGGGTCAGAATCAGAATTAACCATAAACATTTTTTAATACTTTAACAGAGATGGGGAAGTCCTTGAAGCCATTTTAAGACCATATTTTCCTTTAAGTTAGCCATCTGCAAACCACCACCAACTCTTTACCTCCAGCCGTAAACCAGCTCGGAGGCACCGCTCACCTCTGCAGATGGCTCCAACCACCAGAAGACCACTTCAAAGGGATAACACCCTATGAAGTCTTCAAATGATATACCTTTTTGGGGGACGCATACCCCCGATGCGACCCCCCCACCATTTTGTACTGACCAACCTCAAGGACTCCCCCCGCCACAGCGAAACAGGCCTTGACTACCTTAAGCCTGTGAGTTCCTCCAAACCACCACCGCCCTCTCAATTCCTTCTGCTAAGGCCAAGCTCCACAGATCAATTCCAACCTCGGTCAAATGCACCCCATCACTACGCCAATAGTTCCCAACCCCGGACTCCAGATCCCTGTGACGAACACAAATGCCCCCATTCTTGGCAACGAATCGTGACACCGCCCGATTCACCTTAATGCGGGCCTTGTTAACCCTCTCCACCGACCTTGCCAGGCGCCAAGCCTTCCTCGGAACTATGTCCGACCAAACAATCATCAAGGACGGATGAGACGCCCACAGACACAGCAAATCATGCTTTATATCCCGCACTAGCTCACGAAAGGGGCTTACCCCTAGATCGTTCCCCCCAACATGTAACACCAAAACCTCCGGGACTCTATCCAGGCGAGCATATGTTTGAAACTCGGCCAATACCCGGCTCCATAACATACCTCGAAATCCCAACCAATGTAACACCGCATCCCGACGCGGAATGCGAAGCTGGCGGCCATCCGGGCGCACGTCCGCCCGCAGTGCCCCCCAGTGCACAAAAGAATGTCCTAACAGCCAGACTAAACATGGGCGATGATCTGAAAGAAAGGACAAGAAACTCACAGAAAATGATAAGAAACAACGTACAACTCATAACAAATGAGGGCGCACGTAAGACCTAAACCTATTGGACTCCCAGCGGCCAATGCGCCGCACGCCCTCGTCATCCAACCCCCAACGCCCAGCTTCCGTAGCCGCGCCAATTCTGAACGAGTGAGACGAGTAACACCCGTCCCCCACACCAACCACAGCCAAGCATTTTTTGAATACTGCATCAAATTGATACTTAGACAGAAATGGCGCCTCCGGCACCTCGCCCAGTGACCTGAACGCACCCATGCAAGCGACCGGACACATCGTCGATCCCGGGAGAGCAAACAACACTATCCGCTTACCTCGGCCCAACTGATCGGTCTTGGACCGCAGCACCAACAACTCGAGTCTATCCCCGTAAAGACCAACATCCGCCTGTCGCAACCCCCCACCCTTAGCCTTACTAGGGGAGACCAACTCCCCAATTCGGAGTGCCCCAAAAAACGCGAGGGAAAAAGCCAACCTAAACAAATCTACCTCATAAGGTGAATTACAAACAGCCCCCTGCGATGCGCCCAGTGAACCAAGGAGGGCAAAAGACACAGGTCGCCTCTGATCTGCTTCGGCCCTGCCTCTACGCAATCCTTTCAAAGCTTGCTTTACTAGAAAATGCTTGGATACATCCTGGAAACCCCGTAATTTGAAACCGAACGCCAAACCAGCAACGAAACGATTCACCTTAGCCAGCGAAAACCCCGCCTCCCACGCATCACCCAACCAATACAACAATGCTACCAACCTGTCTTGCTCCGTGCAGACGTTGCCCAATACTCTTACCCAATCCTCCCATTGCTGCCAACAAGCCGAATAAGCGTTCCAAGTCGCCCTAGCCGGCGACCGTTCAATCAACCCTTCCACGGGACCGAAACCAGCTCCCAGAGATGTTCCGGGCAAGCCAAGCCGGACGCATCCGCTCCCTGTGCCAATTGACGAAAACGATCCCACTGCGAGCGAGAAAGAGCATCAGCAATACAGTTGGACACCCCTGGCACATGCACCGCCACCACCCACGCGTTTAGCGACAAGCACAATAACACTAGGTGACGCAGCAACTGAACCACCGGTGGAGATGATGCCGATAAGTTGTTAATTGCTAACACCACTCCCATGTTATCACAGTGGAAACAAACCTTTTTATCCCTGAGCCTGTCCCCCCAAATGGTCGCTGCAACCACGATGGGAAACAGCTCGAGCAGGGCCAGATTTCGCGTAAGGCCACTGACCACCCAGCTGTCCTGCCAGCTCCCCGCACACCATTGACCCCCCGCATATGCGCCAAAACCCCCGGACCCCGCCGCGTCAGTAAACAACTCCACGTCACTCATTTCTTGCACCGGGGACATCCACAACGATTTACCATTATACTGCCCGAGGAACTCGTCCCATACCTGCAGATCTGCCTTGTGTTCCAAACCAAGCCTCACAAAATGATGGGAAGCCCTGATACCCGCCGCCTACTAAAAATTCTACCCATTGGCATAATCCTACAGGCAAAGTTCAACTTCCCCAGCAGCGACTGGAGTTCGCGCAAAGTGATCTTTTTTACTCGGCAGGTCTGCCTCACCTCCTGCCTCAATGGTAGTAATTTATCCTCAGGCAGCCTGCACTCCATAGCGACCGAATCAATTGCGATCCCTAAAAAACAGATGGTGGAAACTGGGCCCTCAGTTTTACCCGGCACCAACGGAATTCCGAAATCCGACGCAACCTTCTGCAAGCAATACAATAGGTTACCACAAACAGGAGAACCGCTAGGGCCGACACACAAAAAGTCATCCAGATAATGTATCAACGAGTCCACCCCCGCTACACCCTTCGTCACCCATTCCACGAAGCTACTAAAAGCCTCAAAGTATGCGCACGAAAGAGAACACCCCATTGGAAGACACCTATCGACATAGAACCCCCCGTTCCAGAAGCAAACCAACAGCCGTTGGCTTTCTGGATGTACAGGCAGCAAACGAAAAGCCGCCTCAATGTCTGTCTTCGCCAACAACGCCCCTTGTCCCGCCCCTCGCACCAACGCCACCGCCTTATCAAATGACGTGTAAACCACCGAGCATAAATCGTGATCTATCCCCTCATTTACCGACGCTCCCCTGGGAAAGGACAAATGGTGAATCAAGCGGAATTTATGGGGCTCCCGCTTCGGCACAATTCCCAAGGGGGATACAACCAAATTCACAACAGGCGGCTCGACAAAAGGACCGGCCATGCGCCCCAGCGAAACTTCCTTTAACAGTTTTTCTGAAAGAACCGCCGAGTGCAAATAAGCCGACTTAAGGTTACGCCGCGTAACCGGAACCTCATACGGAGGAGGGGGAATAACAAAACCAAACGAAAACCCCTCAAAAATTAACTTGGCTGCAACCCTATCCGGATATTCAGTTAGATACAGTGCCATTCTTTCCACCCTCACCGGAGACCGACCCTTGGCCAACGGCGGAGGACTGAGGACCTGACCGCTTCCCTTTCCGCATACATTTTGCAGCCCCATGAGAGGAGCCGTTACACTCCGAACAGACATGTTTAAATTTGCGTGAGGCCCCGAACTTACACTGGCCATCAATGAACTGCCAGCAGAATCCAAGTTTTGAACCGGAACCCTGTCCGGACTGACCCGACTGACCTCCTTGGCCAACGCTCCCGGGAAAGGACTGCTTAACCGGGGCCGTAACCCTTAACCATAGCGCAATATCTTTCTGATCCCACCGAATCGCCGGTCGTACAGCTTTTCGCTGGCGAAATTGCTCATCATACCGCAACCACGCCTGCCCACCGTACGACCTATACGCCTCCCCGATGGCATCGAAATAACAGAACAACGCCGAGCAATTTTCCGGTGCCTTTTCTCCGATCACGCTCGCCAAAATAGCAAAAGCTTGCGACCAGTTAACGAACGTCTGCGGAATAAGCCTATACCGCCGGCGTTCTTCTTCTTCTTTTTTACTCTCATCCCGCTTGCCTTTATCCAGATTGAACTTAGCAAGCGGCAGAAGAGAAAATATCTCCACGTATTCATCTTTCCAAATACGGTCCCTCACCTCCTGCTTCAGGTGAGCACCTAACGGACCCTCAAAACAGACATACACCTCCCCCCGAGCGCGACCATCCAGCCTAATTCTATCCCCATCCTTCAGCGCCTCAGTTTGAACCGACACTGCTACTGTTTCTCTTGACACCCCCGAAACATTACTACCCACGGACCGCGGCAATACATCACGATGACCTTCCCATACCACCGCCGGGGACACCGCAGGAACTACAGGGGCCGCTGCCCTATCTAAACGCCCAACTAACTCGCGCAAACCCACCAAATCCGATAAGCCATCGCGCCCGACAACGCCACTATCGACAGCCGCAACCTCCGCGCTTACTACCCCACCCTGACAACCCGACATGAAAATTGCTGGATACGGTAACGTGGGAGTTACACACTCACCGGGCTGCCCAGGCGCTGTATTCCCGCCAGCCGGAAAATCCTGACCGCGTGCGTCTCATCCAGCTCTCCAATTTACAAATCCTCTCTTGGTGCCGACTGGTGCTCACACCGACATCTACGACATGGGGACCCCGACATGCCGAGGGGCCGGCCACCTGCCACCCGACCGTAGGGATCCAAACCTCCGACCGGACTTGTTGCCTCGACGTCGGCGTTGATCTTGTCGTCCTCCCCAACGATCTCGAGGAAGCCTGCCCCCTGGCCGTCTCATCACCATGCGGAGCGGCTGTGGATTGCACACTGCATACTGTGGCTGAAGGCGGGGGTGTGATCGGGAGCCCGGCCTGCGACTCCCTGTTAGCCGCCAAGCCCCGTCGCGGCTGGGGATTCCTGCCAGGACGCAGGCCCTGGAAGGAGGCGCCCGTCCCAGCAACCTGGCCTGCAGCGTCCTTAGAAGGGCTCCCCTGTGACGCCGGGCCCGCGGGGCCATGTCTGGGCTCAGACGCTCTGGTGGACGGGACCGCCGGGAGCGGCGTAGTGACCTGGCCTGAGCCACCGCTCCCGACGATGCCCCCGTTTTATTGTAGCAGGGGCCGCAGGGACCATCTCTCCCCCTGCTGCAGTAACACTAACGCCCGTGAAGAGGGTGGGGGAAGGGGGCGCCTCTATGCCGGCTGTCGACACAGAGCGCGACAGGCCTGCCTGAGGGATCCGGGCTAGCACTGCCACTGTTTCCTCCAGCCAGCCCGGAACGTGAAACGCCGCTGCAGCCTGCAGCTGCTCGAACATTGCGGCCAGGGAAGCCATACTAACACTGCCACGGGAGGTAAGTAAATCAGTTCGCACTGAGCAGCTCAATTTGCTACCTGTTGTTCCTCCCGCTGCTTCCGGCTCAATGCCAAAAACAGCGGGAGGAACAGATAACTCCCCCCGTCCCCTCCCCTATACGTCCCCTCCCTTTCCCCAACTATCTCTTCTCCTATTGGTTCTCTTCCCTCCTATGGCAGTCATGGAGGCTTCCCCTTAAGCCCTCCGCGCTGCCGTCCAGCCTCGTCTTTATAAAGAGATCACTGAATTCCAGTGTGGTCCTTTAATAAGATGCAACTGTTGTAATAAGTCAGTTCCTGAAATTGTTTTCCTCCTAGATGTTCCACCATCAACTGTACGTAGTATTATTGTAAAGTAGAAGCGTTTAGGAACCACAGCAACTCAGCCACGAAGTTTAGTCCACGTAAAGTTACAGAGCAGGAGCGCCGAGTACTGAGGCGCATAGTGAATAAAAAGTCACCAACGCTCTGCTGACTCAATAACTGCAGAGTACAAACCTCCTCTTGTATTAACATCCACACAAAAATTGTGCCCTTGGAGATTCATGGCATGGGTTTATATGGCCGAGCAGCTACATGCCAGCCTTACATCACCAAGCACAATGCCAAGCGTCGGATGGCGTGGTGTCAAGCTGCCACTGGACTCTGGAGAAGTAGAAACGTGTTTTGTGGAGTGATGAATCTCGCTTCTCTATCTGCCAGTCTGATGGACGAGTCTGGGTTTGGTGAGTGCCAGGAGAACGATACCTGCCTGACTGCATTGTGCCAACTGTAACGTTTGGTGGAGGAGGGATAATCCTATGGGGTTGTTTATGGAAATCTTAATGCTTCAGTATACCAAGACATGTTGAACAATTGTTTGCTTCCAACTTTGTGGGAACAGTTTGGGGTTCAACCCTTTTGTGTTCCAGGATGACTGTGCCCCAGTGCAAAAAGCAAAGTCTATAAAGACCAGTTGGTTGAAATGTGATACAGAATAGGATGAAAGGATAGAAGGAGATTAAAAGGGGCTCTGTTCTAGAGATAGGCGTAGGTCCCAGAGGTGGGACCCGAATCTATCAGACATTTATGACATATCCTGTGTCCCATTTTGTTTTCCTGTAATATCACTTGTACAGTAAAAATTGCTAAGTCAAATAGAAGGTAATGTGTTTGGTGAAATAGCATTTTTTCATTTGGAGTGTCCCTCTGCTCCTGCTTCAGGTTAGAACACAGATTTCATACCTTCTTTACCCTCGGTGGAGCTTTCCCCTGTGGTCATTGTCGCTCCCTGCGGAGCCATTCTTTTTGTATGATCCATTATCTAAATAGGCCTATTTGAGTGATCAGATTTCCCATGACTGCTCTCCTGATGCATACTTTTCAACAGGCCTGGTATTTTTGGCACTATCCTTTCTCTGAACCACAAAGAGGTCTGGGTTAATGCAAAAGTACAATAAAGGGGTGTTTCAGGTACTTTATGGGCATTTCTGATACTGGAAAGGGGTGTGGCTTACAAATATCCAATGATATAAATATTGGTATGACGTCAACAAAATCTCAGCATTTATTCAGCCAATAGCAAGAACTCCAGCTTGCAAATATAATAAAAGTTTGAAAAATATATCCCATATTAGTCCCATCTGCAGTAAGTGAAGGCTACATGTCAGTATCTTCCAGCTCCTCAGAACTATGATTCTTTTATTGAATCTAATTCCTGAAATTTCTTGAATAATCAGCATCTAAATCTCTTTTCCAGACAGTCATATATCATCATCATCATGTCGCCTGTGTGTTTAATAGAGCGAAGAAGGCAATATATTCCACAGATTATCCCTTTTTTATTGGAGATTACATTGCACATTTCCTCATACCTGTTCTCTCAGTTCAGTGGGTGAATTGTTTTATAGATGCTGCTGTACGACTAAGCTGGAAACTAATATTTTTATATGAGATGTGTTAAAGTTTAAAAGGAATGTAAAAAGTATACCGTGAAAGTAATCCAGAAAATTGTCGCAGGTCGTAACAGATTTGTAAAAATAAAAAAATAAATAAAAAATAAACATATATATATATATATATATATATACATACATTTCTTTTATAACTTTCTTGTTGTTGCATACATCGGTAGTACATGTGAATACATAAAAAATTGTAATATAACTTATTAGGGAAAGCATCATCGTCCTCAGCTTCCAGTAGTCAGTTGTTCCTCTTTCCCCACATTCAGGCTCTCTGTAAATGGTCAGCAACCTCCTTAACTCAAAAAAATCTATAATAAATAAAAGAAGCGAGGAGGGGGATGCAGCTGAAGTTTTCCCTCTCTGTGTCTATAAGACTGCATGCTGTGAAAGGGGAAGGGGAGCTACAGCTGCCCAAGTAAAGAAATTGTTATGTTCTTTTATTTACGAAAGGTAAAGTTTACACAGTCAATAAATTGTCATATTTGTGGGAGTCCCTCATATTTTTAGCACACATAAGCCCTCAAATGTAATAACCTTTCCATTCAAATGAATTGGAGAATGCTGGCCATTGAGGCAAGCAGTGAAAGGACAACTAACCGAAAGAGGTCTTATCTTTTAAGATGGTCACCGGGGGAAGTAGTCTTTCTTTTTGGCGGTAAAGGTAAGCTTTGTTTGGTCAGGGGAGCGGGGGTGACAACTGTGTTTGGTGGAGTGGGATAATGTGACCCTACCCTCTACATTATAAAATATTGCCTGTCCCCCTTTTGCCCTCTTTCCTTTGACCTCCCGCCTCTTTTTTCCAGTTTGGTGAAGATGTGGAGGGTTTTCTTAGGTGGAGGGATTCCTTAGCTGGTTCTTTAATTCTGTATTGTTCCCTCTTCTTTGCAGTCATTGTTTTACATGGCATGTCTGCTGTGTAGGCAACTGGAGGGCAATGATGCATTAGATGGTGACAAGTAAAGGTGGACATGTCGTTCAGGAGTCTAATGGCTGCTTTTATTAGTGTCCTTGAGATGATAGTCATGTTCTTGACAGCATATGACCGAACCTCGTACACAGAAGAAAAAATACCCTTGTCTATGTGTGTTTATCTATGGGGGCATGGGGCAATGTACTGATTGTAGCATCAGCTCAAAGAAAAGGGTCTCTGTAGGTTCAGTCATGTACAACCTATAATACGGAAAATGCACAGATTTCCATAGCTGTCATATTGTATTATACTCCAGAGCTTCACTCACTATTCTGCTGGTGGAGTCACTTTGCAAACACATTACATTACTTATCCTGTACTGATCCGGAGTTACATCCTGTATTATACCCCAGTGCTGCACTCACTATTCTGCTGGCGGAGTCACTGTGTACATACATTACATTACTTATCCTGTACGGATCCTGAGTTACACATTGTATTATACTCCAGAGCTGCGCTCACTATTCTGCTGGTGTATGTACACAGTAACTCCATGACATTACTTATCTTGTACTGAAATCCTGAGTAACAGTCTATATTATACTCCAGAGCTGCATTCACTATTCTGCTAGTGGAGTCACTGAGTACATAAAATACATTACTTATCTTGTACTGATCCTGAGTTACATCCTGTATTGTACTCCAGATCTGCAGTGACAATTTTGGTGATTGCTGATCTACTTTACAGTGCCTGGTATAAAGACGACCGTTCCAAGACAGCAAATTTACTGGCGCAATCTATGCGCAGACACTGAAAAAGAAAGGAGTCTTCAGCTCCGAAGCCTGCAGAATTGTGAATACAGCTCTGGAGCATAATACAGCCTGTGACTCTGGAACAGTACAAGATTCCTAATTCAATGTACAATGGTGCCTAAGGGGGAAAAAAAGACTATATATGGAATGCAATATTATTTTGCTGTAGTTTTCCGTTTTCATTGTCATTCAGGATTTTTACACAGCGACACTGTCTCACGGTATTACTGCAGATAACTTTATCTCACCTAGAACCCTATACATGGAACCTGTAATTGTTGCTGTAGCAAAGTCCCTCCGAGGTTCGGTATGGAAATGTTTTCCAGGCACCAAAGAAATGAAAACGCTGAGCAGCGAGGCAGGCAGCACAGAAATGAAAGCCAATAAAGACACCCGCTGGATTGGAACCAGCCTGAGAAATGAGGCAGATACGTGCCTGGCACATGTACAAGACACATCACTCATGCAAGCCATGACCTAGTCATGGGGGAACAGGATGAAGTATGGGAGGAGAATGAGGAGGACCACACATCCAAGCAAATTTAGAACATCTACTTGACTCTTTGAAGACACCTGTCTATTAACTTCACTGTCATTTTATCCCATTACATCCCAACTACAAACCCCTGCAAAGTTTATGCCCAGATGTTCATTTACATATTAATTCCGACTTCCATTATTATGTAAATGAAGAAGATAAGATCTTTGCTTGCTGACATTGCATTAAAACATTCTTGTTTAACTACTTAAAGGAACAGTGTCACCAACATTTTCTTTTTTATATCAGTTTTATGTTAGGGTTTTATTAAAAACGTTTATATTTATTTGTGTGTTTGTGTGTTACTTTTTTCTATTTTTACACTTTTTCTTCCCTATGGGGCTGCCATTTTTTTTTCCATTTCTGTATGTGTCGATTAACGACACATACAGACATGGAATACGGCAGCTCCAGTCCCATAGGGACTGCGAACGGGGCCCGTTCCATCCACTATGGTGTACGCCGTGTGTGTGGGAACGGCGCATACGGCGCATGCGCCGCTCCCACACAGTCCGATTTTAAATGGGCGCCGTCCGGCGCCATTTTCCTGTGGACCGGAAGTCGCGGCCGGGCAGTAAGATTACTACTTCCGGTCGCGGCTTCCGGACCTGTGCACATGGAGCAGCGGCAGCAGACGGAGCGGACGGACCGGAGGGAGCGGCGGCGACTGGAGCAGGTAAGTGATTTCTATGTATGTTCGTGTTTCATTGTGTTTTACTAGTGTATGTAAACCTTCTACACTGTGTGTTAGCTCAAAAAATGGCGACACACAGTGTAGGAGGTTAGACCGTTCAAACCCCTCGTTTCTCCCGGCACTAGCCAGGATAAAGGAGGGGGGGATTCTGAGAGCTCACTAGAGCGAGGGATTTTTTCCCAATTTTGCAGCATAAAGCAATGTGGTTGCTTTTCCACATGCAATGCTGCAATTTTGGGAATTGCTCCATCTAGTGACCAGTGCTGGGAAATATTATAAATTGAATCCAATTTATAATATTTCCTGTCTCGTGAAAAAAATAAAAAAAATTAGAACAATGTTTAATTACCTACACACTAATTGTTTAACTAAAAAAAACAAACATGTTTTGCTGGCAACACATTCCCTTTAAGGACATTGGGGTTGTCCCAAGATGAACAGGTAATTAAATGTTCGACAAACTTCTGACATGTCGTAGTGACATGTCCGAAGTTTTGATTGGTGGGGGTCCGAGCACAGAGACCCCCAACAATCGCTAAAACGAAGCGGCAGAATCGCTCGTGTGAGCGCTCAGCCGCTTCGTGTCTGTTCGGCTTTTACGGAAAGCCGATGTGTCGGAGTACGGGCTCATAGACTTTCTATTGAGCTCGTACGCTAATACATTGATTTCCGGAAAAAGTCAAACAGACACGAAGCGGCTGAGCGCTTACACAATCAATTACATTCTGCCGCTTCGTTTTAGCGATTGGTGGGGGTCTCAGTGATCGGACCCCACCAATCAAAAGTTATGACATGTCATTATGACATGTCAGAAGTTTGTCGAATGTTTTGTTACACTTTAAAATTTATTACCAATCCTTGTGATCTGTAGGGTAACCAGCGATCAGATATTTATCATCTATTCTATGGGAAGGTAAGACATTTTATTCTTGGGAATAATCTTTTATTTTTTTTTGTACAATTTTTATGTACAAAATTTGTATTTAGATATATATTTTTTTAAATGGAATGTGAATGATCAGCCGGAAGAGCTGATCGGGCGGGGTCCATCTGTCGGACCACCAATGATGATGTGGATTGGTCAGCGGTATGCAAAAACGTCCCGTGTCCAGAGAAACCCTTTAAGGAGATTTATAATATACTAGTACATATTTTTATTACTTTTATTTAACAAAAATACTTTTATTAAAAATAATTGTGTTTATTCTTTATTTTACATGTGTAGATTCTTTTTTATTTTTAAACAAATTATTTTATTAAACTTGATTTAAAATTTATTTATTTTTATCCCACAAGGGGACTTTTACCTAAAAAAGCATTACTGCCTGTACATGTAAAATGCACAGGCAGCTGGTAGGGCATACCTCTGGGATTCACACAGGACAGATCTGGTGGCCTTTCTTAGGCCCAGGACTGACCCCTAAAGCATCCCTTGTGTTGCTGCTAATACCAGGGTTAAATCGCTAGGAGCCATTAACCCCACACGGGTTATCATAAGGACATAACTGCTGTATCACCGCAATCACAGCGCCGCAAATGTACGTACAGCACTGAGCGATAACCATACCTCCCAACCGTCCCGATTCCGGCGGGCCAGTCCCGGTTTCTCACCGCTGTCCCGCCCGGTCTTCAAAATGTAGCAGCGATCAGAAGAAGGCAGGAGTCTTGCGGCGGTGTTCTCACTGGGATCGATGCCGGCCTGTGAGTGGACCAGTCCAGTCACCTGACCGGTGAGGTCAGGTGACTGGACTGGTCCACTCCCGGGCTGACATCAACACCAGTGAGAACGCCGCTGCAAGACTCCTGCCTTCTGACGGTGAGTGAAAGCAGAGTGCATGTGAGGAGGAGGAGGGTCTTTTTTTGCTCCCTGTAGGAGTTGGAATCCCCAATCCCCGGCCGGGGGTTGGGGATTCCGCTACAGGAGAAGTGAGTGACTACACTGTCCATATATGGACACAGCGACGTCACTCACTTCTGAAGCGGAATCCCCGACTCTATGGCCGGGGATTGCGCTACAGGAGAAGTGAGTGACTACACTGTCCATATATGGACACAGCGACGTCACTCACTTCTGAAGCGGAATCCCCGACCCTATGGCCGGGGATTCCGCTACAGGAGAAGTGAGTGACTACACTGTCCATATATGGACACAGCGACATCACTCACTTCTGAAGCGAAATCCGCGACCCTATGGCCAGGGATTCCGCTACAGGAGAAGTGAGTGACTACACTGTCCATATATGGACACAGCGACGTCACTCACTTCTGAAGCGGAATCCCTGATCCTGTGGCCGGGGATTCCGCTACAGAAATGAGTGACCAAACTGTCCATATATGGACACAGTGACGTCACTCACTTCTGAAGCGGAATCCCCGACCCTGTGGCCGGGAATTCCTCTCCAGGAGAAGTCAGTGACTACGCTGTCCTTATATGGACATTGAAGTCAGTGACTTCTCCTGGAAGTGGGGGTGAGTGGTTGCAACTTACAGGGGACTTGGTAGGATTACCTTCAGGGGGCTGGGTGGCATTACCTGCAGGGGGCTGGGTGGAATTACTTGCATGGGGCTGGGTGGCATTACCTGCCGGGGGCTGGGTGGCATTACCTGAAGAGGGCTGGGTGGCATTACCTGCCGGAGGCTGGGTGGCATTACCTGCAGAGGGCTGGGTGGCATTACCTACAGGGGGCTGGGTGGCATTACCTGCCGGGGCTGGGTGGCATTACCTGCCGGGGGCTGGGTGGCATTACCTGCCGGGGGCTGGGTGGCATTACCTGCAGGGGGCTGGGTGGCATTACCTGCAGGGGGCTGGGTGGCATTACATACAGGGGGCTGGGTGGCATTACCTGCCGGGGGCTGGGTGGCATTACCTGCAGAGGGCTGGGTGGCATTACCTGCAGAGGGCTGGGTGGCATTACACACAGGGGGCTGGGTGGCATTACCTGCCGGGGCTGGGTGGCATTACGTGCCAGGGGCTGGGTGGCATTATCTGCCGGGGGCTGGGTGGCATTACCTGCCGGGGGCTGGGTGGCATTACCTGCAGGGGCTGGGTGGCATTACCTGCAGGGGGCTGGGTGGCATTACATACAGGGGGCTGGGTGGCATTACCTGCCGGGGGCTGGGTGGCATTATCTGCCGGGGGCTGGGTGGCATTACATACAGGGGGCTGGGTGCAATTACCTGCCAAGGGCTGGGTGGCATTACCTGCCGGGGGCTGGGTGGCATTACCTTCCGGGGGCTGGGTGGCATTACCTGCCGGGGGCTGGGTGGCATTATCTGCCGGGGGCTGGGTGGCATTATCTGAAGGGGGCTGGGTGGCATTACCTGCCGGGGGCTGTGTGGCATTATCTGCAGGGGGCTGGGTGGCATTACATGCAGGGGGCTGGGTTGGATTACCTTCAAGGGGCTGGGTGACATTACATACAGGGGGCTGGGTGGCATTACCTGCAGGGGGCTGGGTGGCATTACCTGCAGGGGGCTGGGTGGAATTACCTGCAGGGGGCTGGGTGGCATTACCTACAGGGGGCTGGGTGGCATTACCTACAGGGGGCTGGGTGGCATTACCTACAGAGGGCTGGGTGGCATTATCTACCAGGGAAGTGGGAAGTGTGTTGCAACAAATTTAAATGAAATTCATCCAATTTTAAAATGGACAGAGAAAAAAACGGATGCAAAACGGGTCAAAATTGGCCGTTAAAAACGGCAACACGGCCCGGAACGGATGCAAAACGTCTGTTTTTATCGGCCGACACTCGGACCCTGTCGTGTGAATAAGGCCTAAGGGGCTGTGTGTTGCGCTACCTACAGGGGGGCTGTGTGTGGAGCTATCTACAGGGGGGCTGTGTGTGGAGCTATCTACAGGGGGGCTGTGTGTGGCACTATGTACAGGGGGGCTGTATCTGGAGCCATCTACAGGGGGGCTGTATCTGGAGCCATCTACAGGGGGGCTGCATCTGGAGCCATCTACAGGGGGGCTGTATCTGGAGCCATCTACAGGGGGGCTGTAGCTGGAACTATCTACAGGGGGGCTGTGTGTGGAGCAATCTACATGGGGGCTGTGTGTGGCACTATCTACAGGGGGGCTGTGTGTGGAGCTATCTACAGGAGGGCTGTGTGTGGAGCTATGTACAGGGGGACTGTGTGCGGAGCTATCTACAGGGGGGGCTGTGTGTGGAGCTATCTACAGGGGGGCTGTGTGTGGAGCTATCTACAGGGGGCTGTGTGTGGAGCTATCTACAGGGGGGCTGTATCTGGCACTATGTACAGGGGGCTGTGTGTGGAACGATGTACAGGGGGGCTGTGTGTGTGGAGCTATGTACAGGGGAGCTGTGTCTGGCGCTATGTACAGGGGGGCTGTGTGTGGAGCGATCTACAGGGGGGCTCTGGTGGATGATTTTTCCATTGACCGGTAGCAGAGTTACACAACTGGAAAAAAAAAATCCCCATCATGTAACTCTGCTACCTGTCAATTGAAAAGTCATTCATCACAGGGTCTCCCTCTTGACTTTCATTGTTCTCAGCCTTTTGGTTTGTCCTGCAGCCGCCGTGATGAGCAAATGTTATACCTAAGATAGGAAAAGTAACACAAAGACGATATAACCGGATCCATAATATCTGTGATATCCAAACAGTCTAGAGACCCGCAGTGAGAATGTGCGCTCATTATTTGCAGAAGGATCTGGCCGCGATTTGATGTGTTGATGCCGGATAGTGGGCGTGGTTAGGGGGCGTGGCTTAAAATGTCCCTCTTTTCCAAATTCAAAAGTTGGGAGGTATGCGATAACTTAGGTTCCCAGTGCCATACATTAACAGGGCTTGGCGCCAGGGAGTTACATCCAGAGTCTGGAAACCTGTGCAAACCTAATACTTCCCAAGTTGACAGTTTGCTACAACGGATCAGTGTATGTTAGGCTTTATTCACACTGCGGTCATGGCTTCTGTCTATAATGGAAACCATGACGCTGGGTAAGGACCATCATATAATACTGTGCAAAAGTTTTAAGCAGTTGTGGAAAAATTCTGCAAAGTACGAATGCTTTCAAAAATAGAAGTGTTAATAGTGTTTTTTAATCAATTAACAAAATACAAAGCGAAAGAACAGAAATCGAAGTCAAATCAATATTTGGTGTGACCACCCTTTGCCTTCAAAACAGCATAAATTCTTCTATGTACTCTTGCGCAAAGTCATAGATTTTGTAGGATAATAGTCAGGTGTATGATTAATTATATCAAACAGGTGATAATGATCATCATTTTCATATGTAGGTAGAAACACTCATTAACTGTAACAGAAACAGCGGTGTATGATGATTAAAAGAACAGCCAAACTCTTCTACAAGAGTGAGGTTGTGGAAGACAGTTTCATGTCACAGGTCCACCATGGCAAGACTGGGCACAGCAATAATACACAAGGTAATTCTACTGCATCAGCAAGGTCTCTCGCAGTCCAAGATTTCAAAGCAGACTGGGGTTTCAAGATGTGCTGTTCAAGCACTTTTGAAGAAGCACAAAGAAACGGTCAACGTTGAGGACCATAGATGCAGTGGTCGGCCAAGGAAACTTAGTGCAGCAGATCAAAGATACATCATCCTTAGTTCCCTTCTAAATCGAAAGATGTCCAGCAGTGCCATCCGCTCAGAACTGGCAGAAACCAGCGGGACCCAGGTACACCCATCCAATGTTTGGAAAAGTATGGCCAAAAGTGGTCTCCATGGAAGATTTGCGGCCAAAAAGCCATACCTTTGATGTGGAAACAAGTCCAAGCGACTCTACTATATAATATTTGGCAGTAACAGAAGGAAGTTTGTTCTCCGAAGGGCTGGAGAGCGGTACAATAATGTGTTTCTGCAGGCAACAGTGAAGCAGTTCCTTGGTGCAACAAATTTAAATGAAATTCATCCAATTTTAAAATGGACAGAGAAAAAAACGGATGCAAAACGGGTCAAAATTGGCCGTTAAAAACGGCAACACGGCCCGGAACGGATGCAAAACGTCTGTTTTTATCGGCCGACACTCGGACTCTGTCGTGTGAATAAGGCCTAAGGGGCTGTGTGTTGCGCTACCTACAGGGGGGCTGTGTGTGGAGCTATCTACAGGGGGGCTGTGTGTGGAGCTATCTACAGGGGGGCTGTGTGTGGCACTATGTACAGGGGGGCTGTATCTGGAGCCATCTACAGGGGGGCTGTATCTGGAGCCATCTACAGGGGGGCTGCATCTGGAGCCATCTACAGGGGGGCTGTATCTGGAGCCATCTACAGGGGGGCTGTAGCTGGAACTATCTACAGGGGGGCTGTGTGTGGAGCAATCTACATGGGGGCTGTGTGTGGCACTATCTACAGGGGGGCTGTGTGTGGAGCTATCTACAGGAGGGCTGTGTGTGGAGCTATGTACAGGGGGACTGTGTGCGGAGCTATCTACGGGGGGGCTGTGTGTGGAGCTATCTACAGGGGGGCTGTGTGTGGAGCTATCTACAGGGGGCTGTGTGTGGAGCTATCTACAGGGGGGCTGTATCTGGCACTATGTACAGGGGGCTGTGTGTGGAACGATGTACAGGGGGGCTGTGTGTGTGGAGCTATGTACAGGGGAGCTGTGTCTGGCGCTATGTACAGGGGGGCTGTGTGTGGAGCGATCTACAGGGGGGCTCTGGTGGATGATTTTTCCATTGACCGGTAGCAGAGTTACACAACTGGAAAAAAAAAATCCCCATCATGTAACTCTGCTACCTGTCAATTGAAAAGTCATTCATCACAGGGTCTCCCTCTTGACTTTCATTGTTCTCAGCCTTTTGGTTTGTCCTGCAGCCGCCGTGATGAGCAAATGTTATACCTAAGATAGGAAAAGTAACACAAAGACGATATAACCGGATCCATAATATCTGTGATATCCAAACAGTCTAGAGACCCGCAGTGAGAATGTGCGCTCATTATTTGCAGAAGGATCTGGCCGCGATTTGATGTGTTGATGCCGGATAGTGGGCGTGGTTAGGGGCGTGGCTTAAAATGTCCCTCTTTTCCAAATTCAAAAGTTGGGAGGTATGCGATAACTTAGGTTCCCAGTGCCATACATTAACAGGGCTTGGCGCCAGGGAGTTACATCCAGAGTCTGGAAACCTGTGCAAACCTAATACTTCCCAAGTTGACAGTTTGCTACAACGGATCAGTGTATGTTAGGCTTTATTCACACTGCGGTCATGGCTTCTGTCTATAATGGAAACCATGACGCTGGGTAAGGACCATCATATAATACTGTGCAAAAGTTTTAAGCAGTTGTGGAAAAATTCTGCAAAGTACGAATGCTTTCAAAAATAGAAGTGTTAATAGTGTTTTTTAATCAATTAACAAAATACAAAGCGAAAGAACAGAAATCGAAGTCAAATCAATATTTGGTGTGACCACCCTTTGCCTTCAAAACAGCATAAATTCTTCTATGTACTCTTGCGCAAAGTCATAGATTTTGTAGGATAATAGTCAGGTGTATGATTAATTATATCAAACAGGTGATAATGATCATCATTTTCATATGTAGGTAGAAACACTCATTAACTGTAACAGAAACAGCGGTGTATGATGATTAAAAGAACAGCCAAACTCTTCTACAAGAGTGAGGTTGTGGAAGACAGTTTCATGTCACAGGTCCACCATGGCAAGACTGGGCACAGCAATAATACACAAGGTAATTCTACTGCATCAGCAAGGTCTCTCGCAGTCCAAGATTTCAAAGCAGACTGGGGTTTCAAGATGTGCTGTTCAAGCACTTTTGAAGAAGCACAAAGAAACGGTCAACGTTGAGGACCATAGATGCAGTGGTCGGCCAAGGAAACTTAGTGCAGCAGATCAAAGATACATCATCCTTAGTTCCCTTCTAAATCGAAAGATGTCCAGCAGTGCCATCCGCTCAGAACTGGCAGAAACCAGCGGGACCCAGGTACACCCATCCAATGTTTGGAAAAGTATGGCCAAAAGTGGTCTCCATGGAAGATTTGCGGCCAAAAAGCCATACCTTTGATGTGGAAACAAGTCCAAGCGACTCTACTATATAATATTTGGCAGTAACAGAAGGAAGTTTGTTCTCCGAAGGGCTGGAGAGCGGTACAATAATGTGTTTCTGCAGGCAACAGTGAAGCAGTTCCTTGGTGGAGGTTCCTTGCATGTTTTTAACCATTATTTTAAACCAAAAAAGAGATCTTGATATCATGCAATTATTTTTGTCAAAATACAATTTTATTTTAATACTTTACAATTTATTATACATCAATACAAAAATACAAAAATAACCCCCCTCCCAAGTATATACTATAGACAAATAAAATATATAAAAGAAGAAAGCCAGGTGACCTCTTTTAACCATCATACAATATCATCAGGGAGGCGTCTGATTGGCTCCAAATTTATTCTGCCGCAGTACAATGACCCCAAACATTCAGCCAATATCATTAAGAACTATCTTCAGCGTAAAGAAGAACAAGGAGCCCTGGAAGTGATGATACAGTCTCCACAGAGACCTGATTTCAACATCATGTAGTCTCTCTGGGCTTACAGGAAGAGACAGAAGGATTCGAGGAAGCGACATCCACAGAAGATCTGTGATTCTCCAAGATCTTTGGAACAAACTCCCTGTCGAGTTCCCTCAAAAACTGTGTGCAAGTGCACCTAGATATATTGATTAGATTTAGATTTCTCTTCTGTTCATTCACTTTGCATTTTGTTAATTGATAAAAAAAAAAAACATTAACACTTCTATTTTTGAAAACATTTTTACTTTGCAGCATTTTTCCACAACTGCCTAAAACTTTGCACAGTACTGTACATTGGACCTACAGTAAGTGGCGACCGATGCACCCTATTGACTTAAAAATTGTTCCATCAAGGTTCCATCGAATTTTCCTTTGCTTCGATGGCAAGAAGCGTCATGCATGCTGCGCCATTATTGCCATCAAAAGTGTTGGAATCCCCAACAGAGGGGCTAAGCGGCAATGTGAAAAGAGCCTAATATGTATCAGTCTGGAGGCCAAGTTGTTTAGCTCACAGAGGGTAGTCTAGAATGGATACATCTGATGTGGAAAAAACTAACTGCCCTCTGCAATATAGGAGCTCAGCTAAGCTGTTACGGGTGTGTCTGTCGACAAAGTGTTGACTGGTTCCAATGAAAATGATTAGAAATCTAAATACAGAACTCAGCTTCTTATGGACATTAAATCATATATATATATATTATATAGCAAAAAAATGAGGCAGTGCTCCAAAGCAGTGTGAAAAAAGTAGTGGCTTTTTTATTGCCCCAGTATCAAAGTTTCAATCCACCGATATGGGATCTTTGTCAACCATATGCCTAATTTTTGTGCTGTGCTGCTTTCTTTTTCTGTTATTATATATATGTATATATATATATATATATATATATATATATGTATATATATATATATATATATATATATATACACACACTACCGTTCAAAAGTTTAGGGTCACCCAGACAATTTTGTGTTTTCCATGAAATCTCACACTTATATTTATCAAATGAGTTGCAAAATGACTAGAAAATATAGTCAAGACATTGACAAGGTTAGAAATAATGATTTTTATTTGAAATAATAATTTTCTCCTTCAAACTTTGCTTTGGTCAAAGAATGCTCCATTTGCAGCAATTACAGCATTGCAGACCTTTGGCATTCTAGCTGTTAATTTGCTGAGGTAATCGGGAGAAATTTCACCCCATGCTTCCAGAAGCCCCTCCCACAAGTTGGATTGGCTTGATGGGCACTTCTTGCGTACTATACGGTCAAGCTGCTCCCACAACAGCTCTATGGGGTTGAGATCTGGTGACTGCGCTGGCCACTCCATTACAGATAGAATACCAGCTGCCGGCTTCTTCCCTAAATAGTTCTTGCATAATTTGGAGGTGTGCTTTGAGTCATTGTCCTGTTATAGGATGAAATTGGCTCCAATCAAGCGCTGTCCACAGGGTATGGCATGGCGTTGCAAAATGGAGTGATAGCCTTCCTTATTCAAAATACCTTTTACCTTGTACAAATCTCCCACTTTACCAGCACCAAAGCAACCCCAGACCATCACATTACCTCCACCATGCTTGACAGATGGCGTCAGGCACTCTTCCAGCATCTTTTCAGTTGTTCTGCGTCTCACAAATGTTCTTCTGTGTGATCCAAACACCTCAAACTTCGATTCGTCTGTCCATAACACTTTTTTCCAATCTTCCTGTAATGACAAGTTAGGGAGACAGACAGGTGAGCCCTAATCTACCCGCCACTCAGTCCCTGCCTTCTTGCAACGACCCGTCCTAAGCGACGGGGTACAACTGGGCGACGGTCCCTACGCTCAGTAAGTGCAAGACAGACAAAACGGACAGGGGTACACAGAAGCTAGGGAAACGGGGCAGCTGCCCACGGAGACACCGTGAGCAACAAGAGTGGTGAACGAGCCAAGTCAAACCAGGAGTGAGCGAGGTACAAAACGCTAAGCAGGAGAGTGGTCAGAAAGCCAAGGTCAATAACAAGCAGAGGATCAGTAGTACAAGCAGCAGCAGCAAGCCAGGAAACAAGCATAGAAGAAACACAGGCAAAGGAGGAACAGGAAAGGCAGGTATAAATAGACAGTGGGCGGGAACTAGCTCCGTCTGGTCAGGCTGTGATAGGCTCTCCCACTCCTAAGCCTGCCATCCTGAGTGGTGGAAGATGGAGTCAGTCTCACAGACATAGGAGCAGGTGCAGACTGATTGCCCACGGGCGTCGACACAGAACCTGTGTCTGGCAAATCCTTTACACTTCCTCTGTCCAATGTCTGTGTGCTTTTGCCCATATTAATCTTTTCCTTTTATTAGCCAGTCTCAGATATGGCTTTTTCTTTGCCACTCCGCCCTGAAGGCCAGCATCCCGGAGTCGCCTCTTCACTGTAGACGTTGACACTGGCGTTTTGCGGGTACTATTTAATGAAGCTGCCAGTTGAGGACCTGTGAGGCGTCTATTTCTCAAACTAGAGACTCTAATGTACTTGTCTTGTTGCTCAGTTGTGCAGCGGGGCCTCCCACTTCTCTTTCTACTCTGGTTAGAGCCTGTTTGTGCTGTCCTCTGAAGGGAGTAGTACACACCGTTGTAGGAAATCTTCAGTTTCTTGGCAATTTCTCGCATGGAATAGACTTTATTTCTAAGAACAAGAATAGACTGTCGAGTTTCACATGAAAGCTCTCTTTTTCTAGCCATTTTGAGAGTTTAATCGAACCCACAAATGTAATGCTCCAGATTCTCAACTAGCTCAAAGGAAGGTCAGTTTTATAGCTCCTCTAAACAGCAAAACTGTTTACAGCGGTGCTAACATAATTGCACAAGGTTTTTCAAGTGTTTTCTAATCATCCATTAGCCTTCTAACACAGTTAGCAAACACAATGTACCATTAGAACACTGGAGTGATGGTTGCTGGAAATGGGCCTCTATACACCTATGTAGATATTGCATTAAAAACCAGACGTTTGCAGCTAGAATAGTCATTTAGCACATTAACAATGTATAGAGTGTATTTCTGATTAATTTAATGTTATCTTCATTGAAAAAAACTGTGCTTTTCTTTCAAAAATAAGGACATTTCTAAGTGACCCTAAACTTATGAACGGTAGTACTTTTATTTTAAGAAGCGAACCATTTCGAGTTCATATGAAACATTTTGTTTTTAAGACATGACGCAGATCTAAAGAGCAATCTATATTTATAAAAGTGACACATCTCTAAAAGCTGTGATGCCTTCTCCAAGATACATTATATTCCTGCCGCTGAGCAAGTGATATTAGGCTATTTGCATACATGTGTGCATCACTAAAAACATGAGGGAATGTAAGGTTATTTCTGGGAAACCGAGAGTGATAAAATTATCTTATAACACTGAACGAACAGTTACCTCACTGGGAAAAAGTACAATTTAAAGGGGCTGTCTGGTTTAGAAAGCCCATTTTCAAATACCCAAATAAAGTATTCTGAGGGCCCGGGG
Source organism: Rhinoderma darwinii (assembly GCF_050947455.1). Classification (NCBI taxonomy): domain Eukaryota; kingdom Metazoa; phylum Chordata; class Amphibia; order Anura; family Rhinodermatidae; genus Rhinoderma; species Rhinoderma darwinii. The sequence goes on along the minus strand of NC_134687.1, from coordinate 606,562,277 downwards.
CTCCCCATTCAGGATCCTCATCTATTTGCCAAAGTGGAGAGCTTTTAGAAAGAGAATCTATCTCAGTGGAGGACCCAGCATGTCTGTACATCATGTGGACAGCTCATTGTTTTCAATGGGCACTGTGTAATGCTTCATTTCTCCTGTGGGGGTGCTACAGGGAAATTGAACACTTGCTGCCAGGTTTCTCCACAGATTAGAGCTGATCACTGGGGGTCCCACCAGACAGGGAACCCGTCTGACAAAAAGGGGTTAACCAAAAAGGAGACAGGTCCATTTATACATTACAGTGTGGATAGACTAAATACTTCAGTAGAAAACAGTGCAGAAAGTGACATGTATGTAGTATTTTTCTAGGTGCATTGGCGAACCTGTTTATTTGGATTTGTCTAGCGTTGCATCATAGATTCTTCTAATGGGACCTGCATTCCCCATAAAATAACTGTTCCGGAGCATCTTTTCTTAAAACTTTGCAATGTGCCACTCTGTTATTCCTCCTATAAATGTATGAATACATTTATAACTGGGTGTTATAATTTCCCTTGTCATAGGGGTGTGTCCCTACACAGTCTCACTATGTCAACACTGATTGGACACTGTGAGGGTATGATCACACGGCCAAATTTCAGACGTATACGAGGCGTATTTTGCCTCGTTTTACGTCTGGAAATACGTCTGAAATACGTCGGCAAACATCTGCCCATTCATTTGAATGGGTTTGCCGACGTACTGTGCAGACGACCTGTTATTTACGCGTCGTCGTTTGACAGCTGTCAAACGACGACGCGTAAAAATACAGCCTCGTCAAAAGAAGTGCAGGACAGTTCTTTGGACGTTTTTGGAGCTGTTTTCTCATAGACTCCAATGAAAACAGCTCCAAAAACGGACGTAAAAAACGGCGTGAAAACGCCGCGAAAAATGCGAGTTGGTAAAAAAACGTCTGAAAAGCAGGGTCTGTTTTCCCTTGAAAACAGCTCTGGATTTTCAGACGTTTTTGTTGACTACGTGTGAACATACCCTCAGGCTGTGTAGGGAAATATCTTCAACTGGTAACACCAAGTAGTTAACTCATAAATTTCCAGGAGGGATAACAGAGGAATGGAACAACATGCATTTCTAAAAAGAAGCTGCAGAATTCAGGAGAGGTGAAAAATCCTCTTTAACCCCTTCCCGACATTTGACGTATCCATACGCCAAAGTCGGGTAGGGGAAGTATGGAACGGGCTCACAGAGTGAACCCGCTCCATAGGATGGTGGTGTCAGCTGTTTGTTACAGCCGACACTTCAGAGTAAAGAGCGGCATCGAGCTTGAGTGCTATCCCGTTAGTTTAACTCGTTAAACGCCGTGGTCAATAGCGACCGCAGAATTTAAATCGTTAGAAAGAGGGGGGCGACCCCCTCTAACAGCTCATGGCACCCCCCACCCGCAACGCAATCACGGTGGGGCGATGGTTGCTATGGCTGCCTGGGCCTCCAGGTCTGCCATCTTTGTGCACCTATTAGGGCTTAATAGATGCCTGTCAGAATCACGATATACTGCAATACATTAGTATTGCAGTATATCGTGCAAGCGATCTGACGATCGCTGGTTGAAATCCCCTAGGGGGACTAACAAAAAAAAAGTTAAAATGAGTAAAATAAAGGGGTTTTCTTTATGTAAAAATTAAAAAAAAAATAAAGTTAAAAAAATCTCCCTTTTCCCATTTTCCCCTTAGAGCATAGTAAATAAATAAACATAATTGGTATTGCCGCGTCTGTAAAAGTCGGAACTATTAGAATATATCATTATTTAACCTGCACGGTGAACGCCGTAAAAAAAAATGTAAATGTTAACGCCAGAATCTCTATTTTTTGGTCGCCTCATCTCCCACAAAAAATGAAATACAAAGTGATCAAAACGTTGCATGTACACCAGAATGGAATTATTAAAAACGACAGCTTATGCCGCAAAAAATAAGCCCTCATACCACTTAATAGACGGAAAAATTTAAAAACGTATGGCTCTCGGAATTTGGCGACACAAAATAAATGTTATTTTTTACACTTCGGTTTTTACTTGTAAAAGTAGTAAAATACAGAAAAAACTATATATATTTGGTATCGCCGTAATCGTATTGACCCAGAGAATAAAGTTAACATGTTGTTTTAATTGCACAGTGAATTCCGTAAAAACAACGCACAAAAAACAATGGAGGAATTGCTGTTTCTTTTCATTTTCTACCCCACAAATAATTTTTTTCCCGTTTCCTAGTACATTATATGGCAAAATAAATGGTGCTACGAAAAACTACGACTCGTCCCGCAAAAATCAAGCCCCCATAGGACTATATCGACGGAAAAATAAAGACCTTATGGCTTTTGGAAGGTGGGGAGGAAAAAAACGAAAATGAAAATCTGAAAAAGGGCTGCGGCGGGAAGGGGTTAAGATGTCCTTAAATCTAAATAAGTTAGCACAAAAAAAAAAGTCTACTAAGCAACGCATCCCCCCTCCAAGTGCCACTTCTATTCAGCCCTTCACTGAATCGGACTCTGTCTTGGGTTTCGGGAAACCGAACATGCTGATCCTCCATTAATTGTGCTTAATACTTCAGCTCTGAACGAACGATAATTTTAAAGGAGACCTGACTGAAAATGGCTGATTTCTTTGTTCACATGTGCGTTGTCGCTTCCTTTTATAACGGATGCTATGACCAGGTGACGGTTACCACCGCCTTATAATGGGGTCTATGGCGGGTACCATTGTTTTGTACACGTAGTGCTATTCTTTCCGCCAAATTGTAACGAAGTCTCCAACGGAAATGTGAACATAGGCGAACACTGGTAAAGAAATAGAACAGTCGAATAAAAGGATTCATGGCTGACCCAGCAGTTCTATGTGTGTGTTGTATAAACTGCTCAGCTCCCATTGTAAATCCCATAGAGAAATTCCAAAGCTTTGCTCATGAATATAAGACATCCAGCGTAAGCCGCCTAATCCCCAGCGGGTACATCAATAAATGGCTGCTATAAGGAGGGGTGTATAGACTATTATGTAGGACATTTCATCCTCTTCTTTATGGTGTGTTACGGTCTGGTGGGATTAGTCATTGTGTATGTCCTTCTGTACGTATGGCAGCAATGTCCTCTAGCCAGCGAGCGTCCGATAATATAAATGTCACACTTTTATCCCCCTGGCTCCAGTGAAGGGCATTACACGTGCAAACACCAATTTTCTTAAAAGGCTTGATGCACATAGATGAGATTAGACGGCAGGATTGGCTATTTACAGAACGAGCCGGGCAATCAGGAATTAGATTTTATTTTTAATCTACGGGCCAAGAAAGCGAGAGGATTAAGAGTTCATCTCCATGGGATAGTGGGTGATTTACTGTGAGGTTAAAGAGACAATGTGCTGATAAAGGAGACTCCATGTGATACATGAATTTATAGTCTATCACAAGCTTATCCTGGAGGTATACGCACACTAGTAAGGGCCTGTTCACATCACCGTTCGCTTTCCGTTCCGGGGTTCCGTCGGAGGTTTCCGTCGGGTGAACCGCGCAACGGAAAAGGAAACCACAGCTTCCGTTTCAGTCACCATTGATATCAATGGTGACGGAAACATCGTTAATGGTTTCCGTTCGTCACCATTCCGGCAGAATCAATAGCGGAGTCGACTGCGCTATTGATTCCGTCGGAAAACCGGAAACCTGCCGGAATGGTGACGAACGGAAACCATTAGCGATGTTTCCGTCACCATTGATATCAATGGTGACTGAAACGGAAGCTGTGGTTTCACTTTCACTTTCCGTTGCGGGGTTCACCCGAAGGAAACCTCCGACGGAACCCCGGAACGGAAAGCGAACGGTCATGTGAACAGGCCCTTACAGGGTTTTTCAGTCATATGTAATAAAGCTTAAAGTAGACCTGTCATCTCTCCTGACGAGTCTGTTTTAGTAAATAATTGTATTGCCCATGAAATAACAATTCTGAAGCATACTGTTCCTCTGTTAATCCTCCTAGAAATTTATGAATAAATTGATAACTGGGTGCTGCCAGTTGGGGGTGTGTCCGTACACAGATTGACAATATCCAATCAGTGCCGACAGTGAGAGTGTGTAGGGACACGCCTCTTTGACAAGAGGAATGGTAACACCTAGTTGTCAATTTATTACATTTAATACATTTCTAGTAGGATTAACAGAGGAACAGCACAACAAGGAGTTCTTAGAAAATATGTTCCAAAATTTTTATTTTACTGGGAATACAATTATTTACTAAAACAGACATGTCAGAAGAGGTGACAGGCCCTTCTTAGATAGATTATCTCATGATGACGCCCCCCCCCCCTTCTCTATAGACAGCTGCGCCAGTGATCACATATTATCACTGGGTCAAGTTTTCATCAGCCATACAATAGTGATACCCTGGGGCATTGCTGGGTGTGTATTCTGGTGGGGCATGTGCCCTGGGGCACAACACACCTCTTCACTGACCAAGGTATTTAGATACAGGGCTTGGGCAGCAAAATTATTCTTTGCCCTGGGTGAAGGGAAGCCTAGTTCATGGTTCATAATAAGGCATATAAACAGGAGATATCTTGATATTTTGAAATAGATATTTGAGTTCTGCAACTTTCAATTCATCACCATAAACAAGATCTCTGCTTGCTGTTTCTGCTTTCTGATATTCTCGTTTACATCCAGAGGCTAAAAATCTGTATGGAGTCTTTTTTGTTGTGTTTTTTAAAAGATTTTTCAAAAGGTGGCAAAATTGCTATTTTTTCTTTTTTTTTTGTTTAATTGCGATTCCGAAAATCACGGCAAAAATTGTGCCGAAAACTTGGAAAAAATAGTCTCATGTAAATACACCATTAGCACGTCTCCCAGCCGATGGTTTATTAAAATGATATCTAGTCTAGGCAAATCTTTGTAAACTAAACACATAAGGAGAAAAAATATCTCTAATGTCTCGAATCGTTTGCTACAATGTATCAGTGCAGGCAAAACGTATCAATCTGGAGTCCAGGCTGTTTAGCACACAGAGGATTGTCTATATTTTCCCAATCAATGACAACAAGCAGAGATCTTGAAAACTGAGGAATTAATACAGAAAGTATATTGGAAAACTGTAGACCTTTTAATTATACAAAAAATAACATTAATTTGCTTAAAGTGGAATATTCCTTGAAGAGACTCAAGGATTTATATTTCCAATTTTTTTCTAGGGAAATGTTTGTTAAGTCACAGGTTAAATGTAATGAATGTGGAATAGCAATAAAACAGCGAATGTTATGAATGTTCCTTTCCTAAACCTCCAGGCGATGTGACTGTGCTGCAGACTTTTTTTTTTCTGTGCTGTGAGATTGGTAACGCACATGACACCCCATGTAACAATGCACCACAGTCCTGAAGGCTTGTTCACCACATAATCTTAGACCCACTAAGTCTGAGAAAACGCAAACCAATCTAAAAAATAACTAATGACAAACGCTACTTAAGGTTAATTACAAAAAGGTTAATTTCCATGCATTTTATGGAAAGTTACATATAAAGTAAGAAGTTCATCATAAGAAATCTCCATAGTTAAATAAGGCAGCTTTTCTATAAAAAAAAACAAAAAACAATACATATACATATGTTTTATCCTGGGAGAAGCTTTCTCTTCAGTGTTTCCTCTTTTGGACAAGAATATAACTATTTTAACACTTCCCCCCCCCCCCCCTATGTACAAGAATAGAACTACTATAAGGGCATGGCCAGATGTGGCGTATTTCTGCGGACACTGTCCGCATCAATGCCGCACATAATCTGCGTTGCAGATTCTGTTGCGGCTTTGCCTAAAATGTGCATTAAATTGATGCGGATTAGCCGTTGCGTATTCAGGTGAAGAGTGCTTCCCTTCTCTCTATCAGTGCACGTTTTCGCTGCAAAATTGCACTGCACTAACCGGCAGCCCCTTCTCTCTATCAGTGCAGGATAGAGAGAAGGACAGCCCTTTCCCTAGTAAAAGTAAAAGAAATTCACACTTACCCGGCCGTCCCTATGTAAAAGAATATAACTACTATAATACTGCCCCCTATGTACAAGAATATAACTACTATAATACTGATTCCTATGTAAAAGAATATAACTACTATAATACTGACTCCTATGTACAAGAATATAACCACTATAATACTGCTCCTATGTACAAGAATATAACTACTATAATACTGCCCCCTATGTACAAGAATATAACTACTATAATACTGATTCCTATGTAAAAGAATATAACTATTATAATACTGACTCCTATGTACAAGAATATAACTACTATAATACTGCCCCCTATGTACAAGAATATAACTACTATAATACTGATTCCTATGTAAAACAATATAACTACTATAATACTGCCTCCTATGTACAAGAATATAACTACTGTAATACTGCCCCTCCGTACAAGAATATAACTTCTATAATACTGTCTCCTATGTACAAGAATATAACTACTATAATACTGCTATGCACACCAATATGGAATTTTTTATCCAGGTAATTCATTTATTTATTTGTAGCCAGTGACAGTGCGTGCGACGTTTCGGTCAAAACCTTGACCTTCCTCAGGCACTTAAGTCAATACTGGTCCTGCGTGGCTGGCGCTGTAAGATTGGCGGGTAACCGCTGTGTGAGGCGCCAATCTTACAGCGCCAGCCTGAGGAAGGTCAAGGTTTTGACCGAAACGTCGCACGCACTGTCACTGGCTACAAATAAATAAATGAATTACCTGGATAAAAAATTCCATATTGGTGTGCATAGTACTTTGTTTCTTTACTGGATCGGGTTGGGCCCCTACTCATGCACCCACACCATTACCTAGTGCTATCCGAACCTTGTAACTACTATAATACTGTCCCTATGTACAGGAATATAACTACTATAATACTGCTCCCTATGTACAACAATATAACTACTATAATACTGTCCCTATATACAAGAATATAACTACTATAATACTGCTACTATATACAAGAATATAACTACTATAATACTGCCTCCTATGTACAAGAATATAACTACTACAATACTGCTCCTATGTACAAGAATATAACTACTATAATACTGTCCCTATGTACAAGAATATAACTACTATAATACTCCCCCTACGTACAAGAATATAACTACTAGAATACTGCCTCCTGTGTACAAGAATATAACTACCATAATGCTCCCCCTATGTACAAGACTATAACTACTATAATACTCCCCCTATGTACAAGAATATAACTACTATAATACTCCCGCTATGTACAAGAATATAATTACTATAATACTGTCCCCTATGTACAAGAATATAACTACTATAATACTGCCTCCTATGTACAAGAATATAACTACTATAATACTGCCTCCTATGTACAAGAATATAACTACTATAATACTGCTCCTATATACAAGAATATAACTTCTATAATACTACCTCCTATGTACAAGAATATAACTACTATAATACTTCCCCCTATGTACAATAATATAACTACTATAATACTACCCCTATGTACAAGAATATAACTACTATAATACTGCCCCCTATGTACAAGAATATAACTACTTTAATACTGCTCCCTATGTACAAGAATATAACTACTATAATACTGCCTCCTATGTACAAGAATATAACTACTATAATAATGCCCCTATAGGTGTAGAATTTTTATATCCGACTTCTGTTATATCAAGTATCTGAAGATGAAATTTGTGCCAGTCCATGTGTTGAGATTTGTATTGATTCTTCACATGAAGAGGTCTCAGTACTCGTTTAGGAGCCCTACCCAATTGCACTTTCTTTAGAGAAAGTCTAAAAACCAGCTTAGTAAATGGTAGAGTGAACTAGTTACGGTAACTAGTATAACTAGACAGATTTCAGTGTGTGAACACTCACTAAGAGACCCTGTTGGAACAGTAATGGCGGTCAGGTTGGTTTTCACCCAGTTTTCCCAGATCCATTTTTTTTTTTTTTTTTTTAAACCATGTGACAGAAATGTTTACTTTTTACTAGGTACTTTCTGAACATGAACCCTGACTATTATTAACATGACAAAATTCATTTCTGACTCTTGGTTTCCTATAATTGATTTTTATTAATTGACAGAGAAAGTCGTGATGTTCTGAAAGACAGATATGTTCTGCTGACCCTCATGGGGAAACACAATAACTGTATGAGAGGTAAACGTTCTGATCTTTGTCTGAATAAATTTAATGTCTTAATTTCCGTCAATTTGGAAATTTATTTGGCGGTACCTACCAGTCATGTAGGCACAATACAAAGCAAGGGGACAAATAACCAAGCTCAAGAACTACATCCTGATCAAACTGTACTTAAAGGGGTTGTCCTATATGGACCTAATTCGAATATATAATCATAGTAGAGAGTTTCTGCAAATAGAAGCTCCTGCTGTTACATACTCACTGCAACCATATATTACATGGTCGCCCTCAACTTCTTCGACAATAACAGCTCATCGCTAGGAGTTTTAACAGCTGGACCTACAGTGATTAGCTTATCACTGGGCAGTTGCTTTAGAGAAATGTTAGTCCAAAAACCAATCCCTAGATAAATACAGAGGACTGCAATACATGGAAGGAAATATAAAGCATGATATAAATGTCCCATTATGAGTGTGATAGAGATTGTGCTGAGACTTCCTGCTGGGGGAGAGACAGAACGAGCTGCTTCATTTACAGACTATATTCACATGGCTAGTAGTCTCCATATATATTACTTGCATGAATTGGTTTTTTGAGGGTGAGAGCTTTTGTGTTTACAGCCTCCTTAAAGTTATCATTTCTGCCTGTATTATTCTGATTAACATTCTGATTAGCAACACTGGTTCAAAAACGGTTAATTGTTAAAACTTTTTACATTTCCGCTGGCAATGTTCAAGTGCATCTGGGAGGGGGGGAAATCAATAAAATATGAGGGTATGAATAGTTCAAATTCCGCTCTAATATGTTATTTGCTCATTAATTACACTATCAGCACTAGTAAATGGCACATTGGGTAAGTGGTAGTCTGAACCCTTCCCCCAAAGACTTATGCACGACATCAAACATCACCAAGTATAGCGCAATAATTCCAAACCAGAGTTCCCTGGGGTTTCTTGGAACCTAGTTAGAGATTCCTTAGAAAACAGCAGGAGCTGTAACATTTATGAGGTACTCGGGGTTTGTAAGGATGGGGTACTTGTAGGGGTTCCCTGGGGAAATTTTGTTAGGGGTTTCTCTGAGGTTCCTAAGATCATTTTCACGCAGCACCACCACACAGGAAATGAAGTATTACACAGTTCACCTTGAAATAGATTGTCTTTATAAGGCTTCGTACACACGAGTCTCCGTCGCAGATTCCATTGTTTCTGCCAGACAAAATAGCACAGAATGACTCAATATTTTGTCCGGCAAACCGACGAACACTGTGACGGAAACACGAAGTCAATGGGTTCCATCAAGCGCCGTTGGATTCTGTTATGCATCGGATCCGGCAGCTTTGGTTTTTCCTTCTTCTGCTCCTATTACCATAAAGGGGTTTGGGTGCCCTACAAAATTTAGAAGTAGTGGGATCCGATCACATGATTTAGCATTAATCTCCCCTTAAGGCCTGATTTACACGAGCGTGTGCGTCTTGCGCACGCAAAAAACGCGGCATTTTGCGTGCGCAAAATGCACTTAACAGCTGCGTGTGTCATCAGTGTATGATGTGCGGCTGCGTAATTTTCGCGCAGCCGCCATCATTATGACACTCCATTTGGATGTTTGTAAACAGAAAAGCACGTGGTGCTTTTCTGTTTACATTCAGAGTTTGACAGCTGTTGCGCGATTCACGCAGTTCGCACGGAAGTGCTTCCGTGCGACCTGCGTGGTTTTCACGCACCCATTGACTTCAATGGGTGCGTGAAGCACGAAAAACGGCGAAATATAGAACATGTCGTGAGTTTTACGCAGCGGACTCACGCTGCGCAAAATTCACGCACTGTCTGCACTGCCCCATAGCCTAATATAGGTGCGTACGACACGCGTGAAAAGCACGCGCGTATATTACGCTCGTGTAAATGATGCCTTAAGCACAGAAAGTCCATACTTCTGCTGCAAAATGCATTGTATGTGTAAAGGATCTGCCAGGCACTACGTCTGGGTATACTCCCAGGATTAATCAGTCGACACCTGAGGCCAGACCTCTGAGACTGACACCTGCTCCCACCAATCAGGGTGGCAGGCTCAGGAGTGGGAGAGCCTATCGCGGCCTGGTCAGTCAGAGTTAGCTCCGCCCCCTGTCCATTTATACCTGCCGTTTTCTCTTCCTCCTTGCTTGTTATTCTTCTTGGATTCCTGGCCCCACTGCTGCCTTGCTCCAGCCTGCTTCTGCCGTGCTTCTGCCTTGCTGCAGTTCCGTTTATCCTGCGTTGCTCTGCCCCCTGGCTTGCTTCTGCTCCGTGCTCCCGTTTGTATAATCCACTACTTCCTGATCCTGACTGGCTCATTCACTGTTCCGTTTCCTCGCGGCGTTCCGTGGGCTACTGTATTCCCTTGCGTGTTCCCTGTTGTACTCCCTTGCACTTAGACAGCGTAGGGACCGCCGCCAAGTTGTACCCCGTCGCCTAGGGCGGGTCGTTGCAAGTAGGCAGGGACAGGGCGGTGGGTAGATTAGGGCTCACTTGTTCCCTTCACCTCCTTCCTGCCATTACATAATAACAAGCCCTCACGTAGTCTACCATTTCTCCTACGCTGACGCTATCATGGACCCCCTTGAGACCCTGACCCAGCAGTTGCAGGGCCTCTCCCTACAGGTCCAGGCCCTGGCTCAGAGGGTCAATCAGTCTGACGCTGCCTTTGTAGTACCCCTCACCTCACCTTTAGAACCCAACCTCAAGTTACCTGACCGGTTCTCAGGGGACCGTAAGACGTTTCTCTCCTTCCGGGAGAGTTGCAGACTGTATTTCCGCCTAAAACCCCACTCCTCAGGTTCCGAGAACCAGCGGGTGGGTATCATTATATCCCGACTCCAGGAAGGGCCCCAAGAGTGGGCCTTCTCCTTGGCTCCTGACGCCCCTGAACTTTCCTCTGTTGATCGTTTTTTCTCTGCCCTCGGACTCATTTACGACGAGACTGACAGGACTGCCTTAGCCGAGAGTCAGCTGGTGACCTTACGTCAGGGTAGGAGACCTGTTGAGGAATACTGTTCTGATTTTAGAAAGTGGTGCGTAGCTTCTCGGTGGAACGACCCGGCCCTAAAGTGCCAGTTTAGGTTAGGATTATCTGACGCCGTGAAGGATCTGCTGGTTAGCTACCCCTCTTCTGACTCCCTAGACCAGGTTATGGCCCTAGCAGTACGACTTGACCGACGTCTCAGGGAACGTCAGCTTGAACGTTTCAATGTTTTCCCCTCTGACTGCCCTGCGATTCCCCCCGAGGTCCCGTCTCCTCACTCTTCCACGGAGGACTCGGAGGTACCTATGCAACTCGGGGCCTCCATGTCCCCTCGACAACGTAGAGAGTTTCGCAGGAAGAATGGTCTCTGCTTCTATTGTGGGGACGACAAGCATCTACTGAACACCTGTCCCAGGCGCAAGAATAAGCAGCCGGAAAACTTCCGCGCCTAAGTGATCATCGGGGAGGTCACTTGGGCGCACAGGTATTTCCCGTTAATACTAAACGCAATAAAATTTTGCTTCCCTTTCAGGTCTCGTTTGCTGGCCGGTCTGCCACTGGCAGTGCCTTCGTGGATTCGGGCTCATCTGCTAATATCATGTCTGTGGAATTTGCTATGTCTCTAAAAATGCCTTTTATTGATTTACCTTATCCTATCCCTGTAGTAGGTATCGACTCAACTCCCCTTGCTAATGGTTATTTTACTCAGCATACTCCTGTTTTTGAACTCCGTGTTGGCTCCATGCATTTGGAGCAGTGCTCTGTACTGGTGATGCAGGGATTATCGTCCGATCTGGTATTAGGTCTTCCCTGGTTGCAGCTGCATAATCCCACGTTTGATTGGAATACTGGGGATCTCACCAAATGGGGTAGTGATTGCCTGATGTCATGTCTTTCGGTTAACTCTATTTCTCCCCGGGAGGAGGTAAACACGCTTCCGGAGTTTGTTCAGGACTTCGCTGATGTGTTTTCTAAGGAGGCCTCCGAGGTGTTGCCCCCTCATAGAGATTACGATTGCGCCATCGATTTGGTACCTGGTGCTAAGCTTCCTAAGGGGAGGATATTTAATCTTTCATGTCCTGAACGTAAAGCTATGAGGGAGTATATCCAAGAATGCCTGGCCAAGGGTTTCATTCGCCCCTCGACTTCTCCTGTAGGTGCTGGCTTCTTCTTCGTGGGGAAGAAGGATGGTGGTCTTAGGCCGTGCATTGATTATCGGAACTTGAATAAGGTCACAGTAAGGAACCAGTATCCCCTTCCTTTGATTCCGGATCTTTTTAATCAGGTTCAGGGGGCCCAATGGTTCTCTAAGTTCGATCTACGGGGGGCATATAACCTTATCCGCATCAAAGAGGGGGATGAGTGGAAAACTGAGTTCAACACGCCCGAAGGTCATTTCGAATACCTAGTCATGCCCTTTGGGTTGTGTAATGCCCCTGCCGTCTTCCAGAATTTTATTAATGAAATTCTGAGAGATTACCTGGGTAATTTTCTTGTGTACCTTGATGACATACTGGTGTTTTTCAAGGACTGGTCCTCGCACGTGGAGCATGTCAGGAAGGTCCTCCAGGTCCTTCGGGAAAATAATCTGTTTGCGAAGACCGAAAAATGTGTGTTTGGGGTACCGGAGATACCATTTTTAGGTCAAATCCTCACTCCTCATGAATTCCGCATGGACCCTGCCAAGGTTCAGGCTGTGGCGGAATGGGTCCAACCTGCCTCCCTGAAGGCGCTACAGTGTTTTTTGGGGTTCGCTAACTATTACAGGAGATTTATTGCCAACTTCTCGGTCGTCGCTAAGCCTCATACGGACCTTACCCGCAAGGGTGCTGACGTCCTCCATTGGCCCCCTGAGGCCGTCCAGGCCTTTGAGACCCTCAAGAAGTGCTTTATCTCGGCCCCCGTGCTGATTCAGCCCAACCAAGAGGAGCCATTTATTGTGGAGGTTGACGCTTCCGAGGTGGGAGTGGGGGCCGTCTTGTCCCAGGGTACCAGCTCCCTCACCCATCTCCGCCCCTGTGCTTACTTCTCTAGGAAGTTTTCGCCCACGGAGTGTAACTATGATATTGGCAACCGCGAACTTTTAGCCATTAAATGGGCTTTTGAAGAGTGGCGTCACTTCTTGGAGGGGGCCAGACACCAGGTAACGGTCCTTACTGACCACAAGAATCTGGTTTTCCTAGAATCTGCCCGGAGGCTTAATCCTAGACAAGCTCGTTGGGCACTATTCTTTACCAGATTTAATTTCTTGGTTACCTATAGGGCTGGGTCCAAAAATATTAAGGCTGATGCACTGTCACGTAGTTTCATGGCTAATCCTCCTTCTGAGAAGGATCCTGCTTGTATTTTACCCCCTGGTATAATTGTTTCTGCCACTGATTCTGACTTAGCCTCTGACATCGCGGCTAATCAAGGTTCAGCTCCCGGGAACCTCCCTGGGGACAAACTGTTTGTCCCCCTGCAATACCGGCTAAGGGTACTCAGGGAAAACCATGACTCCGCTCTATCTGGTCATCCTGGCATCTTGGGTACCAAACTCCTCATTACCAGAAACTATTGGTGGCCTGGGTTGCCTAAAGACGTTAGGGCTTACGTCGCCGCTTGTGAGGTCTGTGCTAGGTCCAAGACCCCTAGGTCCCGACCTGCGGGCTTACTACGTTCCTTGCCCATTCCCCAGAGACCTTGGACCCATATCTCCATGGATTTTATCACCGATTTGCCTCCATCTCAGGGCAAGTCGGTGGTGTGGGTGGTAGTAGACCGCTTCAGCAAGATGTGCCACTTTGTGCCCCTTAAGAAACTACCTAACGCCAAGACGTTAGCTTCTTTGTTTGTGAAACACATTCTGCGTCTCCATGGGGCCCCAGTCAATATCGTTTCGGACAGAGGGGTACAATTTGTTTCCTTATTCTGGAGAGCTTTTTGTAAAAAGTTGGAGATTGATCTATCCTTCTCCTCCGCCTTCCATCCCGAAACTAATGGCCAAACGGAAAGGACTAACCAATCCCTGGAACAATATTTAATGTGTTTCATTTCTGACTGTCAATTTGATTGGGTCTCATTCCTTCCCCCGCCGAATTTTCCCTGAATAACCGGGTCAGTAACTCGTCAGGGGTCTCCCCGTTTTTCTGTAATTTCGGGTTTAATCCTAGGTTCTCCTCCGTTTCCCCTGGTTGTTCCAATAATCCCGAGGTAGAGGACGTTCATCGGGAACTGTGCACAGTCTGGGCCCAGGTTCAGAAGAACCTTGAGGCGTCCCAGAGCGTACAAAAGATTCAGGCTGATTGTAGACGTTCTGCTAACCCCCGGTTTGTCGTCGGGGATCTGGTGTGGTTGTCGTCGAGGAACTTGCGCCTTAAGGTCCCGTCCAGGAAGTTTGCTCCCCGATTTATTGGACCTTATAAGGTCATTGAAGTCCTCAACCCTGTATCCTTCCATCTGGAGCTGCCCCCATCCTTTCGCATACACGACGTCTTCCATGCCTCCCTCCTGAAACGCTGCTCCCCGTCCTGGTCCCCCTCGAGGAAACCTCCTGTTCCCGTTCTCACCCCTGAGGGGGTGGAATTCGAGGTGGCCAAGATTGTGGACAGTAGGATGATCCAGGGCTCCCTCCAGTACCTGGTCCATTGGAGAGGATACGGGCCGGAGGAGAGGACTTGGGTACCTGCTCGAGATGTTCACGCTGGGGTATTGATCAGGAGGTTCCACCTTCTCTTCCCCACTAAACCGGGTCCTCTTAGTAAGGGTCCGGTGGCCCCTCATAAAAGGTGGAGTACTGTAAAGGATCTGCCAGGCACTACGTCTGGGTATACTCCCAGGATTAATCAGTCGACACCTGAGGCCAGACCTCTGAGACTGACACCTGCTCCCATCAATCAGGGTGGCAGGCTCAGGAGTGGGAGAGCCTATCGCGGCCTGGTCAGTCAGAGTTAGCTCCGCCCCCTGTCCATTTATACCTGCCGTTTTCTCTTCCTCCTTGAGTGTTATTCTTCTTGGATTCTTGGCCCCACTGCTGCCTTGCTCCAGCCTGCTTCTGCCGTGCTTCTGCCTTGCTGCAGTTCCGTTTATCCTGCGTTGCTCTGCCCCTGGCTTGCTTCTGCTCCGTGCTCCCGTTTGTATACTCCACTACTTCCTGATCCTGACTGGCTCATTCACCGCTCCGTTTCCTCGCGGCGTTCCGTGGGCTACTGTATTCCCTTGCGTGTTCCCTGTTGTACTCCCTTGCACTTAGACAGCGTAGGGACCGCCGCCAAGTTGTACCCCGTCGCCTAGGGCGGGTCATTGCAAGTAGGCAGGGACAGGGCGGTGGGTAGATTAGGGCTCACTTGTTCCCTTCACCTCCTTCCTGCCATTACAGTATGTCTGCTAAGCAGCCGACAATCATCTGAGCAAATACATCATCCAGACAGCAGCAGGATGACTATACCGACTCACACTTTGCATATCACATTTTCATCTCTTCCTGTGACAGTGCTCCCTGTTAGCAGCTATCTCAGTTACGTGTACCAAGAAGCTGCTGACACAGGTACAAGGGGTCAGGTGACATCTCGTGCTACCTATGTCACCAAACTTGACGAGATGCGTTATCTAGAGAGATTTTAACCCCTTATACTGAATGGACATGAAAGGTTCCTATAAATGAAGCTTGTGTGTTGTTTTTTAATGACTTGTATACTTATATATCACGGCAGGGAGACGTTATTGCCATCTTTGCCTCTTCAGGGATGACAATTTCTAGGATATACTACTGAGAAGATGGGCTATTCTTGATGCTTAGGACAAATTGGGTATAAGGGATCAAGCAAACACCAATGACGCCTGCAAAGACCTTGTGTAACGCCACACAAAGTCCCTACTGGTCTTTATTATGAACCTATTGACGAGACACACTGTTCCGTTGGGTACGTGGACCCACTGGGCCACAGCTGGCCAACAGGACGCAGGTCACAGTCTATAGTTCGTATAGTGTACCTGTGGCAACTTGGTCAGTAGTGAGACAGGCTCGGCTGGGACAAGACAGCAGGCAGACGTCAGGCGTGGTGTAGCAGGACAGGCGTGGTATACAGCACAGCACGACTTCAGCTCAGCACGGCACTTAACCAGGATAGCACGGGATACAGGACACAGGTACAGGGAACACTGGGAACTGGAAAACACTAGGAGACCATTTGCTTAGACAAACTTTGGGTATGACAACAACGGTCAGGCATTGCAGGAAGGGGCTGGGCCCTTCTTATAGTCCAGGGTTCTCATGGGATAATTTAGTATTAATTTCAGGTGTGGGTGCTGGCCCTTTAAGAGCGGGCACGAGCGTGCGTGCGCACCCTACGGGACCCGGCCGGGAGAAGCCGAAGTGAGCGCTGGAGTCTCCTGAGGAGGAGATGGGGACCAGCGCTCACAGTTTCATGGCTGCGAGCATTAGGAGGTGAGTGAACCTGACGGCCCGCAGCCATGGGCATGACACACATATTAGAATATCTCCAGAATACGGTATATGGAGGTACTATATTGGCGTATTCTTGGCTACAGGTGCTGTATTATGGATCTATTGTGCGTCTAAGGTCTTAGGCCAAGCCTAGGTGGAGCACAGTTGTAGATGTATTATGTGCCATTGGGCTAAGCCAAGTCCCATCATGAGATAAAGATAAGCCTGGCCTGAGTACTGTCAAGACCTTCCTTGCCCTTTGGTCCGTAGTGCCAGCTGAGTTTTTAACAGAAGACCTGAGTGATCTGAGACAGACTGGTTAGCTAGGGAATCTCTGCCTGGCCCCCCTATACAAAAGCCTTTAGTTGTTAGGTAGTGTAAACATAACAACCAGTCTGTCTTAAATGACTCAGATGCTTTCTTTGAAGCTGGTGGTGATAATTTATACAGCAAGAACTAGGGCTGGGCGATTGTGATCTAAATCAAAATCTCGATTAATTGAACATATAACCTCTATTACGATTAATGAACGATTATTTAGGCCATACCCCTTTTGCATAACACGCTGCCTATTTGCAGCCTGCAACATTGAATTAATATTTATCCCCTGAGCCTGCTGTATACTACTGTATATAATATACCCCGACACTGCCCCCACACATAATGCCCCCATAGCTGCCCCCACACATTATAATACCCCTATAACTGCCCTCCACACAGTGTAATGCCCCTATAACTGCCCTCCACACCATATAATGCCCCTATAGCTGCCCTACACACAGTAAAAAAAAAGCCCCCATAACTGCCCCACACCGTATAATGCCCCCCATAGCTGCCACAACACAGTAAAATGCCCCCGTAACTGTCCTCCACACAGTATAATACCACCCATAACTTCCCTCCACAGTATAATCCCCCCATAACTGCCCTCCACCCAGTATAATGCCCCCAATAACTGCCCTCCACACAGTATAATGACCCCCATAAGTACCCTCCACACAGTATAATGCCCTCAGAGCTGCCTCTACATAGAATAATGCCCCCATAACTGACTTCCACACAGTATAATGCCCCTATAGCTGTTCTCACACAGTATAATGTCCCCCATAGTTGCCCTCCACACAGTATAATGCCCCTATAGCTGTTCTCACACAGTATAATGTCCCCCATAGTTGCCCTCCACACAGTATAATGCCCCTATAGCTGTTCTCACACAGTATAATGTCCCCCATAGTTGCCCTCCACACAGTATAATGCTCCCATAGCTGCCTCCACACAGTAAGATGCTTCCATAACTGCCCCCATAGCTTCCCTCCACACAGTATAAAGTACTCCATAGCTGCCCCCTCAAATTAGAATGCTCCATAGCTGCCCCCACACAGCCCCAATAGAGCATGATATAAATAATAATATACATACTCACCTAACCCCGTTCCAATGACGAGAATGTCCTTCTGCTCCTCTGGTCTGTGCGGCACGGCGTAGACAAGTGCGATGACGTCACTGCCTCGCGTACGGCAATAAATAGTGAATGAGAGTAGGGACCTTACTGTCTCCTTCTCTACCATTGCATTCAACTGTATCTGCGTCCTGAAGATGCAGATACAATTTAAACCTGGAAAAAATAATTGATAAAATCAAAATGTGCAAGATGGGGTCGGTTAATTGCGCTGAATTTTTTATTTTTTTTAATATTACTTGTCCTGCATAAGTCGCACTCAACGAGCTTTTCTCTTGGATAACACTCCTCGGAAGGGAAAAAAACGAAAAATCCTATGGGATGACGACTAGGTGGCAAACGGGAGTTTACACGCCCCTAGGTTAAGAAAATGGGGTAGAGGGAGTTCAGTAACACATGATTGCAGGATCAGACTATATAGAGTTTGTTTGTAGCCTGTAATTATGGAGACGCATAGGTCTGCATAGAAGCTGTATACACTAAACGGTTGGAGCACACGGCAAATGTACTGGGCACCAATTTCTTTTATGCTCAGAGAGGCTGTCAATTACCTTCTGGCAATCAGAAAAAGGGGAGGGGAGCTTGATTTTTTGCAGGAATGCATCATGGTCCTAGGCACAAATTTGGATACCTTTTGAAAGTAAAACATTCATGTATAAATGTAATGAATCTATAAATAACGCCACATGGGGGGGCATCGTCTTGTAATGGGTAAGACCAAACATTCATCATCACTAATGTCATTACTGCATCTCAGAAACGGGCATTAAGCAGCAGGACGTTACAATGACATTACAGTCAGGCAAGATAGACGTCTAGTGCTGTGCGACATAAAGCAAAGGCTTCGTGCAGATGCAGCAGAGCTAAGTTTATCAGCTTGTTACATGTTGAAGTGCTCGGTTGGTCATTTTATGCCAGTCATTAGGAAACCATGATGTGTTATTTGTGGTTTTACATGGGACTGCAGGTACATCTACTACATCATCTCAACTCTGTGTGTGATTATGACGCACAAACCATAAAGCCCTAAACTGTTTAACGATATATTCAACTCTGCTACATCTGTGTGTACTATTCATGACCCAACACAGGTATAATCAAACCAAATAAAATTCTAATGCTGTACCACACAAAGCAAAAGCCCAGAGAACATGAAAAACTGAATGAGTTTGTCAGATGCATGCAAAGGAGCTAAGCTTGTAAGATATTGTATTCTGTATTTGTGAGATACAGCAGAGTTGAGTTTTTCAAACATACCAGAGCTGAGTTTGTCAGATATAGCAGACCTGAGTTTGTCAGATGAAAAGAGAGTTGAGTTTGTCAGATATAGCAGACCAGAGTTTATCAGACATAGAAAAGACTGTCTAAAAGAGGATCAGTCGGCTTTCCTGACATGTCTATTTTAATAAATACTTGTATTTCCCATTCAATTACAATTCTGGAACATACTTCCTTAGAATTCTGCATTGTGCTATTCCTCTGTTATTACCCCTAGAAATTTATGTATAAATTCACAACTGGGTGTTACCGTTCCCTTTTTTTAAAGGGGTGTGTCCCTGCACAGGCTCACTATATCAGCACTGATTGGACAGTATCAGCCTGCGTAGAGACACACCCCCAACTAGTAACATCCAGTTGTCAATTTATTCATAAATTTCTAGGAGGCATAACAGAGGAACGGCAAAATGTAGAGTTCTAATCAAAGATGCTCCAGAATTGTTATTTTTTGGGGAATACAAGCATTTACTCAAACAGCCATGTTAGGAGAGCTGACGTGCCCTCTTTAAGTTTGTCAGATACTTTTTCAGCTGATTTTTTTCAGAACCAGAATAGCTGAGATGATCAGATATAGAAGACCTGAGTTTATCAGATGTAGCAGATTTGAGTCATTTGATAACCACTGATCGGAAAGCCATGATATGTTTTCCTGGCTTTACATAGGAATGCAGGTAAACCTAATATATTATATTAGCTCAGTTCTCAGAATGCACCATGATGCAGCCTGAAAAGTGTTAAATGACGTATTCAACTCTGCTACATCTCTAAGTCTGGTGCCTCCAGGGTATCAATTGCAAAATATAACGGCATTAGTAAAAATAGTAATATGTCCTCTCACGTCCCAGGAGCGTGCACAGAAGCCATTGTATCTGCTCAGGAGCAAGTTTCACAACACGACAGCTGCTGGCTGTGACATAAGACGCACACAGGAATACGTGAACAGGGGAACGTGCGGGACACAGATGGAACACGGGAGGAAAAACCGACAAGGGAATTTAGGGAAAAGCAATAAATATTAAAAAGTGGGGCGATACTAAAGAAGCCAAGACTGGCTCAGCTGGAGACAATAAATCAGTAGTCATCAGCCAATCGCAGCGAAGCTTGTAGCGTAGCGTGCAGAGAAGACAGCTATCACTGGGCAGAACTGAAGGATAACTATACGAGAAAACCGCGGGTGAGAAGCTACATATAATATATACTGTGTGGGGACATAAGTCCCATATACATCACCGTCACTAACATAATAAGGGACCCCAATATCTCGCCTACATGGGAACACAGAGATAGACTGTCATAAATCCTACCGGGCACAGATATGCAAAAGGTAACATCTCCTGTGTACCGGAAATAAATAGCGATATATCTTACTACTTAGGCTGTGTTCACATCTGCGTTGGAGCCTCCTTCGCAGATTCTGCCAAAAATCCCAGACAAAATAGCGCAGCATGCAGCGCTTTTTGCCTGGTAAAATGATGGAATCCCGACACGAGCCTTTAAAGTCAATGGTTTCCTTTGGTAGCCCATCATTTGACAGATCCGGCGCTGCCGTTATTTTTCGTTTTTCTGTACCTATGACGGAACAGGAAACCAGAAATAACGACGTAGATGTGAACGCAGCCTTACTATAAACCATGCGTGGCCATCACATGGAAAGATTTTTATCCCCTGGGAGTAAATCATTAATGTCAGCAAGCAGAGATCTTGAAAACCACAAGGAATTGATATAGAAGTATATTGGAAAAGAACTTATCATTATGCAAAGAATAGTATTTATTTACCGAAACTGGAGTACCCCTTTAAGTATTTATAACCCTTAATGTGTCTGTCCATGGTCATGTGATGGACACACAGGTGCACGGCTCGTTACAGTAGGTGTATCAGAGCCGTGTCATGTAACGAGCCCTGCACCTGTGTGTCCATCACATGACCTCAATTGTATCCAATGGAAGGAAACAATGAATTTTCCTACTGAATATCAATAAGCAAAGATCTTGAAAACCGTGAGGCATTAATACAGAAAATATATTGGAAAATGGTATAACTGTCTACTATACAAAAGGAAAGAACATTTATTTGTGGAAAGTGGAATTCCCCTTTAAACTCTCAGGACAGAAAAGCTGGCGTTTAACATGACATCTGTTGGTAGCAGCATGTCATCATGTCATGTAATAACAACAGTCCAGCATATAAAATGACCATATGATGTACAGAATACTATAAAGGGGTATTTGTGTAAAATCATGGCATAAACCCTCCGCAGTTTCACAAAAGTGCGGTAAAACCGTCACAGATTTTGCATAACTGCTGCGCTATTTGCAGTCATTTTGTTGCAAAAAATATATAAAAAATGGTGCGTGCAAATACAACTTTACCACAAACAAATTTTACAATGTCCCCATGTAACCATATGAAACCATCTTGGTGTTGATGCTGCTTCCCCACTCACCTGAATTCGTTTCATTTTACCTAATACATGTTCGGGAGTCTCCATAAATAAGGTAGATCTGCCAGACTACCGGCAGAACGAGCCTCCTGTAAAAGGCTGCCGTTGCCACTAAGAGGAGCCAGCTGCGTATGTCTTCATATTGCTTCCATTGACTATATAAATATGTATGTAGGGAGCTCCCCCTAGTGGAGGCTGAAAGCAGCCAGGATTTTCCATCTGTAAAGGGAAGCAATATTCTGACACTGTGAGGGGGTACTGTGCTGATATTTTTAATGTGGAACACTCTCTTGGCACTTAAGTTTATTGGGGGGCCATCTGCTGCCGCCGTTTACGTCGGGTATTTTACTGACTTTATTGTTTATGGGTGTCAATCTGCTGGCACTATTTATTGGGGCTTTCTGCAGAAATAAAAATTTTTAGGGCACTGAGATGACAAGGATCATAAGGGGCAGTCTGCCGTCGCTGGTACTTACGGGCTGGGTTTCATAGAAAAATATTCTCAGGAGGGGTGCATCTCAAGTCTCTCTCATGGTGATTCTTAACGGTAGGCCAGTATGAATTATTATCATTATCTGAACCTAGTGAGGCATCATCAATCTGTGCAGTTGTAGTTTTGCAACAGTTGGAGAGCCACAGATTGCAGAATACTGCCGTAGATATGGGAATGAGTCTAATTGGACAATTGGGACCACCCTCTAAGTACCTGCAGTAAAGTTGGTTTTACACTGTACATTTTTGCTGCATTTTTAGAATGCGTTTTTTTGGGGTTTCGGCAGATAGCATCCCATGTAACTCAATGGGAGTTCATCAATCAAAGCAAAAAAAAATGCATGTTAAAAACGCAACAAAAATGCACAGCATGAACCCAGCCTTACATTTACTTATGTGGTTACCAGAAGTTCTATCTGCTGTACATCAGACTACCTCCCCATGCCGCACAGACTTGTTTATGTCACTCAAAGCATGGGAAAATCACGTCGAATTTTTCCAATTTAAACTATGCAAGATAAGAAGGAAAAGGTGCAAGAATAGTTGTATATTATGTGCTGCTTGAGTCTAAAGAGGGGGGCTTGGGGAAGCCAATGATTAGCAAGCAGAGGTAGGTTTTAAAGAAATATATGCTTCGGGTGTGTATAATAAAACTCCTTTATAATGTACATGAAATGTCTCCTCGCCCAACCCCTATAAGAGCAGACCTTGAACTGGAAAGGCGTCTAGTAAACATGTTAAATAAATCAACATGAAGGTGAGTCCGCAGCCTTGTATTTCCTTGCAAGTAGTAATTAAATCTCTTAGCAACAAATCTCATCTTTGTGATTTTCAAAACTGTTCATTAAATGGTGTTGAGGCTGCGTGAAAATCACACGGTGTCCTTTGATAACCACTACAGGGACACTGAAGAGCCTTTGATTCCAGGTCTAAAAAAAAAAGGGCAAATTCGCTGTCAATTAGTCGTGCGTCAAGCGCAAAAAAGCAGATGTGCCATTCCTCAAGAAGATCCAACGGCCAGATGAAGATAAATATACGTAGGAGGCACAGGAAGGTAATACAGATGGGTAATGGATATGTTTGTACACAGTATATTTATTTCAAGCTAGTAAATATATGACTACAGGGACAATTTTATAAAAAGTGGGTAAACTGCCATACAATGCCAATTAATACTTCCATACAATGCCCACACAATACTGCCATTCAGTGCCCAAATAATACTGCCATACATTGCCTAACTAGTGATGTGTTTAATGATAAAGTCACTGGTGGTCTACGACAGCAAAATAATTCATTGTAATGTAAAGCCCCTGGTGGTCTAGTACAGTAATATAATTAATTGTAAAGCCCCTGGTGGTCTAGGGCAGTAAAATAATAATTGTAAAGCCCCTGGTGGTCTAGGGCAGTAATATAATTAGCCTCTGGTGGTTTAGGGCAGTAGAGAAATACTTGTAAAACCCATAGTGGTCAAGGGCAGTAAGATAAATAACTGTGAAGACCCTGGTGGGCTAGTGCAATAAAAAAAATTCATTGTAATACCCCTGGTCGTCCAAGTGTAGTAAGAGAATTAATTGTAAAGCCCCTGATGGTCTAGGGAAGTAAGATAATTAATTGTGAAACCCCTGGTGGTCTAGGGCAGTAAAAGAATTCATTGTAATGCCCCTGGTGGCCTAGGACAGTAATATTATTAATTGTAAAGCCCCTGGTGGTCTAGGGTAGTAAGACAGGAATCTGTCAGCAGTTTAGAGCCCTAAAAACTGCTAACAGCGCTATATAGAGGAGGGGGAGAGTAGTGTAAGTTCCATGAACGAGAAATCGACATTTTATGGCCCTGGCGCAGCTGTCACGAGTGCCACTCTCTGCTCTGAGTGACGACCCCTGCGTTCAATCAGAAGATCGCTGGAGCTGTCATTCAGAGCAGATGTGTGGGACTGGCAGCATTCAGTGAGGAGAGTCTGGAACACTTGAACATCAAGGGGCCACCTCCGGGGGAAAATTGCAATTTACGGCGCAGCCACAGGGACATTAATGTAACATTTTTGGTCATGGAACTAACACTACTCTACCCATCCTCTATATAGCGCTGTCAGCAGTTTTTAGGGCTCAAGACTCCTGACCGTTTCCCTTTAACGATAGAGTCCCTGGTGGTCCAGCGCAGTTGAGGTTTATATGAGCCACTCACAGGTTTTGCCTTGAGCTCAAGTCCTGAGGGTCCTGGGCAATTTACCAATTTGACACTTCCCAAAACTGAAAGTATTATTTTTAGAGTGCTAACATATTTTGTAGTACTGTACAGAGAAGGCAACCAAATCTGTCCCTTTCCCCAGGAGCTCACAATCTAATCTCACAAGCACTCTAAACTCAGATTCATAAGAAAACATTTATTCTATCAGTATGTTTTTCAAGTGTCGGAGGATTTAGGGAACCCGGAGCAAACCCACAAAAACACAGGAGAACATACAAGCTCTATGTAGATGTTGTCCCATGCCCATAGAGCACTTTTACTTCAAAAGCCTAATTTCAGTCATCAGTAGGTTTTTTACAACAATCTATGAACCCCATATTTATTTTAATAAAGAACAAAGGTTCGAGCAAGCTCAGTATCGCCCCCTGCTGAATAATGCTCTTTGTATAAGAGTGGGGAAAAAGGGAGCGACACTTGCTGTGAGCACATTTCTGTCTCAAAAATGTGATTGTGTCCTGCTCCTGTCCAAGCCATTGGCCTAACAGCCTAGGTAGAATATTTATACTAGAACTAAATACTAAAATACTGCCCCCTATAGAAAAAAATATTTTTCACAACAGGCAAGGTACAGTAGTGTGCCTTAAATTGAATCACATTCCTATGACCAGAACATCTCACGCAGCACTCCTTTTAATTGCACAGGAAAGAGGCTGTCAAATGACAGCCACTCCTTTTGTTATTTTTCTGGCATCCAACATAGAGAGTGGTGCAGGGATCGGAATTTCATGTGATATGACCACCGGACACCGAACTGGGACTAAGGCACTACACTATGGGAATCCAAAGTCTGGGGCCCTAAAGCAATGCAAACCTGAACAATGACGGCAAATGTGGGTTATCTGTGGCCATTTTGCATTGGATAACTATAAAATATTTTTATTTCACTCTAAGACTATTTCATTATCGTGCTATCTGTGAGTAATCGCAAATCAGAAAGGTTTGCCGCAGAGATAGAAACCTATTTCTGTGTACGAGCAACTGACATCATAATGTATTCTGCTGAGGGGCGAGGAAACATCCATTACTCGGGTGACTTTACTCCTACAAAAACTAACATCATCATGTGCCTGCTACCTAAACTGGTGATCACAAGGTTTCCTCAATGCCACAGCGAAAGCTAAAGCAGGTCCACACTGTGAAGACCTCAACAAACAGCTTGATAGATAGATAGATAGATAGATAGATAGATAGATAGATAGATAGATAGATAGATAGATAGATAGATAGATAGATAGATAGATAGATAGATAGATCTCACCTTTTCATGCATTATTAAAGCGTTATCACAAAGTTTTAAGCCCCCAGCATCACCCATAATCACTACAAGAACCCTATGCGCCCATTCCTTGTCCGTGGACACGCTCCATTTGAATGAAACATAACATAGCCCCTTGGGACCAAACTGCAGAAAATAATGTAGGCCACAATATATACTCTTCTGAGCAAACTGCCACAGCCCCCTGAAGACCCCTCTAGTGTGTATCTGGCATCCGACTGGGGTCATGTAGGAGCCTATTTAGGTTCCACTGGGTCCATATGCTATTCTTTATTTTACGTCCAATCTTATCCTTTTCTATGAATGGGTGAGAGATAATTGCCCTGCAGATGTTGCGCCTGTCTCTCTGGGTCACATACACAATCAATTGCTGTGTTCACAGCTATATCAGAAAATGACATTTCTATTAACAGCAGCCCAGGAAGGCTGACAGTCACAAATACATTTCTCACAGATGAGAAAAAATAACTATATATGGAAAAAATATATCATTAAAAAAAAAAAATAGGTGTTTGCAGCCAGAACCCAATGCAGTACAAAGACAACAAAAAGTTGCCCCTAAACTTTAATTTAAATAGAATATCCACCTTTTATCGCCATGTTATTTTTAGGTGCAACAGTCTGTGCTTATTCATTTCATAATATATCTTTAAAAAAGGTCGGAGCAAATTTTGTTCTGGTGCAACGCCCTACCCTGAGCCTTATGTTAAACTCCGCCCACTTTTACATAAATTAGCGAGAGCTCAAATGTCTACATTTTTGCAACTTTTGAGCCATTTGCTACTTTTAGATGCCATAAAACGAGAAAAGTTCTTAAATCCCCCCCATAGAGTTACATGATAAAATTCTAGCTACCTGTAGTCACCACTAGAGGGAGCATAATAGTGTACTGCGTACTGTTTCTCCGTTGAACTCCATAATAAAGCAGTATGCAGTAAGCTCCTAAGCTCCCACTAGTGGTGGTTGCAGGAAGTCAGAACGCTCTCTTTGGAGGGTATTTGGAGCTTTATATCAGAACGACGAATCTCCTACCGCTATAAAGATATGTTAAGACAATAATTAGCACAGTTTAAAAAGAAAGATGTTTAAGGGTAGAGATTCACTTTGAATTTGAATTGCAAGCAGTCCTGAAAAATTATGTGTACCCCCTTATTTATAAAGGAAGAGATAACTTTTGGCCCCTAACTCCTCACATTTTTCCCTTGGTAAGGTCCTTATTTCAAAGACTGCAACTACGTACAAGAGACATCAAAATATTTCTGCCAAGATTACGTCTCTGAGAACTTGGTTTTGGGGACACCAGGCTTTTCCTTTTTTTTTTCACTTGTTCTAGAATCGATTGCTCATGTCTGCTCTCTATGGATGGGAAACATACAGATCTTTCTATGGATGTATCCTGTACATACAGGGCAGACATGGCTAATCGATCTTGATTAGCACCCATGTAAACAAACTGAATATTGGGCAAAAACAAGGGTCATTAGACCTGTGGTTGGGCCGGGATTTGCAGTTGTGATATAGGCAGAAAAATGTGCTGTATTAGGCTCGTCAGAAACCGCCCTTACATTGTTTATATTAACTTGGGGATCCCCTACACTGGGATATTCTAACCACAAGCGGTTATCACCTCTCCACTGGAGAGGTGATAAATGTTAGGTCAGTGGGGGTCCAACTGCTGGGACCCCTATTCCCCCAAGCCACATGATTGCGGCTAGGAGGAGTTTAAGTGGAGCACTGGTCGCGCATACGCCCTGCCACTCCATCCAAGGCCTATGGCACTGACAGAAACAGCCGAGTGCTATCTGGATAATTAGGGGGCCGCTCACACGCGGCGAATTTGCATTGTATTTCCGCAGCGTAAAAATACGCTCTGGAAAACGACAACGTATGCCTATGTGAAAAATATTCCGCAACTCAGACAGATTTCTCTTGTTCTGGCGTAGCCGAAAACTTTTTCCCCAAGCGTTGTAAAGTTTTCCGCAGCGTATGTTTACAAATACAATGCAAGTACGCCACGTGTCAATGCACCCTTAAACTCACTTGCAAAGTGAGAGAACCCTCAGGCTTTTGAAATTCCATATTATATTGTATCACTGTGGTGGGGGAAAAGGGAGCCGGATTATTGAACTTTCTGGATTACCAGATTAAAGGAGTTTCACTGTACATGCATTTTAATCAGCAAATAAACACCCCTGCTATACAACGCTAAATGGCTGGACGAAAGCCAGAAGCTAGCAAGCAAAATACCTGCATAAAACACCTGCATAGTATGTAATATCTCCATACTACGCAATGTTGGTTGGTCTCTAACCTATGGATCCTACTGGCAGTCAGGGCATGCTGGGAGTCATAGTTCTGAAGCAGCTGGAGAGCCGTAATTGGGGACCACTCGCGTATACAATATAGCCCCGTAGCTTCCAACACCCATATGTTTATAAATTAATTGTAACCGTCTTATCATAAGAAAAAAATAAAAACACGCACACGATACTTATGGTGATTCAACGCAACGACAGACCAAATTATAACTGACTCACAACTAGTGACAATTCTGCGAATGAACTGGGAGACTATTATCAAAAAGAGCGGGATACAATATTGTCCTGGATAACACGTAATATATAGATCATCTCTTATCCTGTATAACTACAACTCTCATCATGCCCGGTCAGCCAACGGCAACCTGAGACTTGCAGTTCCACAAGACTTTGCATGCCATACAGTGCACATAGTGTATACAGCATAGAATATAAAGCAGTATAAAGGATACGGCACTTTTATTATAACCACAAACACCCAATGAACAGTTTAATATTTTCTGTAATCTAAGAAGTAATATATTATTATATACCATATATACACTAGTGCAATGTATGTCATGTGGCAGGTCTTTCTAGTAAAGGGTTAATGCAGGTAAATAATCTTATGTATAAAGAGGCACTTGAATATCCCTATAGATACAGAACACTCACTCAATACAGTAACTGCAGATGATCCTGTTGTGTCTAATCTTTTTTGTGTATCAGCAGATGATTGCACTGGAGGGCAGTGAATGGCTGCAGAGCATCCTTACAAAGCACTTACCATTGTGCTGATGGTGGCAGCTCCAGGCTGCTCCCTCCTCTTCTTCCATGCTTTGTTCTTTAAGCAGCAGCAGCAGCCATACAATGCATCCCGGGTCCCTTCTCCCTGCCCTGATCCTGCTGCCAGGTCCTATGTGTGCATCTGATCAGCTGCTCATTGCTCTCTCAGGACACACAGCCTCCCTGCCTGTGCCATACCAGAGACGTCCACTAGGGGGTGTTCTGGTGGAGTGACATCACAGCACGCTGTCAATCACTGGGCGGGCACCTGCTCTGTGCCACCTGCTGTGGAGTCACCTGGAGAAGGGAGGGGAGGGGGCACTTCATGGCTGCTGGGCAGGTGCTGTCAATACTACCAACATGGGCTTTGTTGTGTTACATTTTCTTAAAATCTATATTGTATTTATATTAGTAATAAAGGAGAATTATTGTTGTTAGCGATAATTTATTTTATTATAACCATTATTATTCTTGATATTGTGATTATTATTTTGATTACTATTATGTGTCTACCATATTACCATACAATTTCTACTCTTTATGGCTATGTTCACACATTGCAATTTGTTGCAGATTTTTAAGCTAAATTTGTAAGCGGATTCAATAGCAATGGGAAATATAAAAGAAGAACTTATACTTCTCCTTCCTGCTGGATCCACTTCTGGTTTGGCTGAAAAATCTGCATCAAAATCTGTACCAAATGCCATATGTATATCCTGTGGATATGCCAGAAAAGTTAGGAGTACCCCTTTTTTCCCTTCCTGCCCTATGACATACATTTACTTAAAGGAAACTATTCAGTTCCCGCTAAATGCCGTAAATTTACGTCATAGTGATGGTGTGGGCACCGGAGCTGTGCATGCGCCATAATTTGTGGGTGCTGGCTGTGTTATACAGCTGTCACCATGCTCTAATGGCCGGGATCTCCATAGTCACTCCAGCGGCACTTCTTCCTCTTTGGGCCATAGCCTCTGCAATGAACCCCACTAGGCAGGAACAGTCGTCCTTTGTACGCTAAGCACCACACTGGTAACGTCCTCACCGCAGTTGTGGTGCAGCAAACACCCTAACTAACATGGCGTCCGGGCCATTTTTGCTTGTGCCAAATATATTAAAGCTACAGTAGCCCCCATCATTGCCTGTGTACCAGTACAAGTTACAACATGTCACAGTACAAATAATATAGCAAAGAAAACATAACATAGATCATACATCTGTTATACAGAAACATGTCTTCCTCCAGAGCTGCATCCCTGGGGAGAAAAGTAGGTTAGCACACACAACACGTGGCATCTTAAACTACAGTGCCCATTTTAGGCACACCACATGCTGGTACAATAAGGACAATGCAATAAAATAAAACTAGGGTCCCTTTAAGGATGAGGGTCACTCCTACATTCATACAAGCTTATGCAGGGGTGTAGCTAGAAGGGGCAGGCGGGGCATGTGCCGCGGGCACAACTTAGAGGGGGGCGGCAGTGCCACATCCTCCTGCACTATAATTGCACCTGTGTCTATAGGACACAGGTACAATTAGAAGCAATGAATAGCCGGGTACGTTCCGTGCCCGGCTATTCAGCTCTTTTGTACCAGTGAAGCGACATTGCGCTTCCGTCGATGAAAGGCGCTGAGTGACAGGGAAAGTCATCCTGCCCAGCCAATCAGCACCTTTCATAGACGCTTCGTTCAACCCCCAGGAGACCTGCGCAGAAGAGAGCAGGTCTCCATTGCTGCCGGCCGGCGTGGGAGCGGGATTAAGGTGAGTTTGAATAGTTTGATATTTTTGTAATGGCAGGGGGTAGGGAGACGGACAAGTGAGCCCTAATCTACCCGCCACTCTGACCCTGCCTACTTGCAACGACCCGCCCTAGGCGACGGGGTACAACTGGGCGGCGGTCCCTGCGCTCAGTAAGTGCACGACAAACACGACAAACATACAAAGGAACACAAGCAAGGAAAAGGGGCCGTTGCCCACGGCAACACCGTGAGCAACCAGAGTGGTGAACGAGCCGAGTCAAGCCAGGAGTGTGCGAGGTACAAAACGAAAAGCAGTAGAGTAGTCGGTAAGCCAGGGTCTGTATGGAGCAGGATCAAAAATAGCAGGAGCTGTAGCTGGGCCAGGAAACCACAAGGAGGGAAACACAAGCAATAACAAGCACCGAGGGACAGGAAGTGCAGGCTTAAATAGACCGAGGGCGGGAGCTAGCTGAGTCTGGCCAGGTTACGATAGGCTCTCCCACTCCTAAGCCTGCCAGCCTGAATGGTGGAAGCAGGAGTCAGTCTCAGGGATGTATTCTCAGGTGCTGACTGATTAGTTCTGGGAGTTAACCCCGAAGCTGTGCCTGGCAGATCCTTTACAGTACCCCCCCTTTTATGAGGGGCCACCGGACCCTTTCTAAGTGGACCTGGCTTACTGGGGAAACGCAGGTGGAACCTCCTGACCAATACCCCAGCGTGAACATCCCGGGCGGGTACCCAAATCCTCTCCTCGGGCCCGTATCCTCTCCAATGGACCAGGTACTGGAGGGAGTCTTGGACCATCTTGCTGTCCACAATCCTGGCCACCTCGAATTCCACCCCCTCCGGGGTGAGGATGGGAACAGGAGGTCTCCTCGAGGGAGCCAAGGACGGGGAGCAGCGTTTGAGGAGGGAGGCATGAAACACGTCGTGTATCCGAAAAGACGGGGGTAACTCCAGCCGGAAGGAGACAGGATTGAGGACCTCAATGACCTTATATGGCCCAATAAACCGGGGAGCAAACTTCTTGGACGGAACCTTGAGACGCAAGTTCCTAGACGACAACCACACCAGATCCCCGACCATAAACAGGGGGTTAGCAGAACGTTTTCTATCAGCCTGAGTTTTTTGTACGCTCTGGGACACCTCTAGGTTTTTCTGAACCTGGGCCCAGACTGTGCACAGTTCCCGATGAACGACATCTACCTCGGGATTGTTGGAACTACCAGGTGAAACGGAGGAGAACCGTGGATTAAACCCAAAATTACAAAAAAAAGGAGAGACCCCTGACGAGTTACTGACCCGGTTATTAAGGGAAAATTCGGCGAGGGGAATGAAAGAGACCCAATCAAATTGACAGTCAGAGACAAAACACCTTAAGTATTGTTCTAGAGATTGATTAGTCCTCTCCGTTTGGCCATTGGTTTCAGGATGGAAGGCAGAGGAGAAGGACAGATCAATCCCCAACTTCATACAGAAGGCTCTCCAAAACAATGAAACAAATTGTACCCCTCTGTCCGAAACAATATTGACAGGGACCCCATGGAGACGCAGGATGTGTTTGACAAACAAGGTAGCCAACGTTTTGGCGTTGGGTAGTTTCTTGAGGGGCACAAAGTGGCACATCTTACTGAAGCGGTCCACCACCACACACACCACCGACTTGCCTTGGGATGGAGGCAAATCGGTGATAAAATCCATGGAGATATGTGTCCAAGGTCTCTGGGGAATGGGCAACGAACGCAGTAAGCCCGCTGGTCGGGACCTGGGAGTCTTGGACCTGGCACAAACCTCACAAGCGGCGACGTAGGCCTTAACGTCTTTAGGCAACCCAGGCCACCAATAATTTCTGGTAATGAGGTGTTTGGTACCCAGGGTGCCTGGATGGCCAGATAGTGCGGAGTCATGATTTTCCCTAAGTACCCTTAGCCGGAATTGCAGGGGAACAAACAGCTTGTTCTCAGGAAGGTTCCCGGGAGCTGCACCTTGATCAGCAGCAATATCAGAGACTAAATCAGAATCGATCGAGGAAATGATTATACCTGGAGGCAAAATACAAGCAGGATCTTCCTCCGAAGGAGGGCTGGCCATGAAGCTACGCGACAGTGCATCAGCCTTAATATTTTTAGACCCAGCCCTATAGGTAACCAAAAAATTTAATCTGGTAAAAAAGAACGCCCATCGAGCTTGTCTCGGGTTTAGCCTCCGGGCAGATTCTAGGAAAACCAGATTCTTGTGGTCGGTAAGGACCGTTACCTGGTGCCTAGCCCCCTCCAGGAAGTGGCGCCACTCTTCAAATGCCCATTTAATGGCTAAGAGTTCGCGGTTGCCAATATCATAGTTACTTTCAGTTGGCGAAAACTTCCTGGAGAAGTAGGCACAGGGGCGGAGATGGGTGAGGGACCTGGTACCCTGGGACAAGACAGCCCCCACTCCCACCTCAGATGCGTCAACTTCCACGATAAATGGCTCCATTTGGTTGGGCTGAACCAGCACCGGGGCCGAGACAAAGCACTTCTTAAGGACCTCAAAAGCCTGGACAGCCTCAGGAGGCCAGTGGAGGAGATCAGCACCTTTGCGAGTGAGGTCCGTAAGGGGCTTAGCGATGACCGAGAAGTTAGCAATAAATCTCCTGTAATAATTAGCGAACCCCAAAAAACACTGTAACGCCTTCAGGGAGGCAGGTTGGACCCATTCCGCCACAGCCTGAACCTTGGCGGGGTCCATGCGAAATTCATGAGGAGTGAGGATTTGACCCAAAAATGGAATCTCCTGTACCGCAAACACACATTTTTCGGTTTTGGCAAACAGTTTATTTTCCCGAAGGACCTGGAGCACCTTCCTGACATGCTCAATGTGGGAGGACCAGTCCTTGGAAAACACCAGTATGTCATCAAGGTACACTACCAGAAAAATCCCCAGGTAATTTCTCAAAATCTCATTTATGAAATTCTGGAAGACCGCAGGGGCATTACACAACCCAAAGGGCATGACGAGGTATTCGAAATGGCCTTCGGGCGTGTTAAACGCAGTCTTCCACTCATCCCCGTCTTTGATGCGAATAAGGTTATACGCCCCCCGTAGATCCAATTTAGAAAACCATTGGGCCCCCTGAACCTGATTAAAGAGATCAGGAATCAAAGGAAGGGGATACTGGTTCCTTACCGTGACCTTATTCAGGCTACGGTAGTCAATGCATGGCCTAAGACCACCATCCTTCTTCCCCACGAAGAAGAAGCCAGCACCTACCGGAGAAGAAGAGGGACGAATGTAACCCTTGGCCAGGGATTCCTGGATATACACTCTCATAGCTTCACGTTCGGGACAAGAAAGATTAAATATCCTACCCTTAGGAAGCTTAGCTCCTGGTACCAATTCGATAGCGCAATCGTATTCTCTATGAGGAGGTAACACTTCGGAGGCCTCCCTAGAGAAAACATCAGCGAAGTCCTGAACGAACTCTGGTAGCGTATTCGCCTCCTTAGGGGGAGAAATAGAATTAACAGAAAAACATGACGTACAACATTCATTACCCCATTTGGTTAGCTCCCCAGTATTCCAGTCAAACGTAGGATTATGCAACTGCAACCAGGGAAGACCTAGAACCAAATCGTACGATAATCCCTGCATCAACGGTACAGAGCACTGCTCCAAATGCATGGAGCCAACAAGGAGTTCAAAAACAGGGGTATGCTGTGTAAAATAACCATTAGCAAGAGGAGTGGAGTCGATACCCACTACCGGGACAGGTTTAGGCAAATCAATCAGAGGCATAGCAAGGGACATAGCAAATTCCACAGACATGATATTAGTAGAGGACCCTGAATCCACGAAGGCACTGCCGGTAGCAGACCTACCACCAAAAGAGACCTGAAAGGGAAGCAAGATCTTAGTACGTTTCATATTTACGGGAAATACCTGTGCGCCCAAGTGACCTCCCCGATGATCAATTAGACGCGGAAGTCCTCTGGCTGCAATCTTACGCTTAGGACAGTTGTTCACTTGATGCTTGTCGTCCCCACAGTAGAAGCAGAGACCATTCTTCCTGCAGAATTCTCTACGTTGTTGGAGGGACACGGAGGCCCCGAGTTGCATAGGTATCTCTGAATTTTTCGGGGAGGAACGAAGCAACGGAGCTTCGGGAGGCATCATGGGGGAGTCGGAGGAGAAAACACATAAACGTTCACGTTGTCGTTCCCTGAGACGTCGGTCAAGTCGTATCGCTAAAGCCATAACCTGGTCTAGGGAGTCAGAAGAGGGATAGCTAACTAGCAGGTCTTTCAGGGCATTAGACAGACCCAACCTAAACTGGCACCTTAAGGCAGGGTCATTCCACCGAGAAGCTACGCACCATTTCCGAAAGTCAGAGCAATACTCCTCAACAGGTCTCTTACCCTGACTTAAGGTCACCAGCTGACTCTCGGCAAAGGCAGTCCTGTCAGTCTCGTCATAAATAAGTCCGAGAGCAGAAAAGAAACAATCAACGGAGGAAAGTTCAGGGGCGTCAGGAGCCAAGGAGAAGGCCCACTCTTGGGGCCCTTCCTGGAGCCGGGACATAATTATACCCACCCGCTGGCTCTCAGAACCTGAGGAATGAGGCTTTAAACGAAAGTAAAGCCTACAACTCTCCCGAAAGGAGAGAAAAGCCCTCCGGTCCCCTGAGAACCGGTCGGGCAACTTGAGGTGGGGTTCAAGAGGTGCGGTGAGGGGAACTACCAGGGTAGCATCAGGCTGGTTGACCCTCTGAGCCAGGGCCTGGACCTGTAGGGAGAGACCCTGCATTTGCTGAGCCAGGGTCTCACGGGGATCCATAGTGGTGTCAGGGACCAGGGGTAGACTAGGTATGGGCTTGTTATTATGTAATGGCAGGGGGTAGGGAGACGGACAAGTGAGCCCTAATCTACCCGCCACTCTGACCCTGCCTACTTGCAACGACCCGCCCTAGGCGACGGGGTACAACTGGGCGGCGGTCCCTGCACTCAGTAAGTGCACGACAAACATACAAAGGAACACAAGCAAGGAAAAGGGGCCGTTGCCCACGGCAACACCGTGAGCAACCAGAGTGGTGAACGAGCCGAGTCAAGCCAGGAGTGTGCGAGGTACAAAACGAAAAGCAGAAGAGTAGTCGGTAAGCCAGGGTCTGTATGGAGCAGGATCAAAAATAGCAGGAGCTGTAGCTGGGTCAGGAAACCACAAGGAGGGAAACACAAGCAATAACAAGCACCGAGGGACAGGAAGTGCAGGCTTAAATAGACCGAGGGCGGGAGCTAGCTGAGTCTGGCCAGGTTACTATAGGCTCTCCCACTCCTAAGCCTGCCAGCCTGAATGGTGGAAGCAGGAGTCAGTCTCAGGGATGTATTCTCAGGTGCTGACTGATTAGTTCTGGGAGTTAACCCCGAAGCTGTGCCTGG
Source organism: Rhinoderma darwinii (assembly GCF_050947455.1). Lineage (NCBI taxonomy): Eukaryota > Metazoa > Chordata > Amphibia > Anura > Rhinodermatidae > Rhinoderma > Rhinoderma darwinii. The sequence goes on along the minus strand of NC_134687.1, from coordinate 606,526,263 downwards.
CAGATCCTTTACAATTTTATTGTAATAAAAAAGTGGGTGACTTTATCTACGGGTTGGCTTTATCTATGGGGGGCTTTATCTACAGGGGGCATTATCTATGGGGGGGGCTTTATCTACGGGAGTGGGCTTTATCTATGGGGGGGCTTTATCTACAGGGGGGCTTTATCAATGGGGGGCTTTATCTACTGGGGGCTCTATCTACAGGGAGGCTATATACTGGGGTGGGCTATCTATGGAGCACGATATACAGGGGTGGGCTATATCTACAGGGGGGCTATATACAGGGGTGGGCTATCTATGAAGCACTATATACAGGGGTGGGCTATATCTACATGATATGATTTATTTTTTGTGAAACAGCATCTCCCAGCATATCCTTACCATTGTTCGGGCCATGCTGGGAGCTGTAGTTTTACGCCGTACATAAATATACGGCAGGGGTTGCACTAAATTGAGTTGTATTTGTGCTGGTGCTGTATATATGTACTGAGCTTGGTTCTGGTGCTGTATATATGTACTGGGCTTGGTTACGGTGTTGTGTATAGAACTATATTGCTTGTAAAATGTGCAAATGTTTTTATGCTAGAGTTACATAAAAAGAAATGTGGAAAAGAAATGACACGTCATTGATTGGTAGAGAAAACAAACATGGCGAGGGGGAAGGAGATGTCGGGAAAGAGGTTGGGGGGGGGCGCCAAACTGAATCTTTGCTCCGGGTGCTGGAGAACCTAGCTACGCCTCTGGCTTATGGTCACTTCTGTCAAATCTGCCTCCCCAGCTGCCCCTTACCAACAACTGGGTGGCACCTCACTAGCGCAGCCCACCTCACAGTTTGAGAAGTACTGGTCTAGACTGAATATAACTGCAGCAAACCCTCTACCCATTCCAGTTGACTGACAGCAAGCAAAGATCTTGAAAGATCAAAAATGAATTGAAACACAAAGTTTATAAGAAAGCTGCAGAACTTTCCATGAAACTTTACTTACATAAAAATGGACGAGCCCTTTAATATCAATATGTAGGTGTGTATATATGGTATGGTATCGTATGTATGGTAAATACATTTGCGGTCATCATAAGATAAAAAAAATGAGATCACATGCTTTGCTGTATAATATCACTGGACCCAGCTTCATCTGGGCAACATTGGAATTCATTAAGTGGTTAGTAGATCCTTTTTTTGACTCCGCCAAATTGCTTTGTAGTATTTCTGTACAGAGCTGGCACGGGATGAGGATGCATTTTATCCTTCTATTGTTACGCAGTATTTAACCCCTTTTCTGCTAATGGTCACAAAGCAATTCCAGGCGTCCTAGATCAGAGCATGTGTGAAAAAAGTAACAGGGATCCTAGCACCAGAAGAGGCCCTTAAATCTTAGGTTCCCATGTAGCATAAACACTGCGGAATTTCCGCAATGGAATTCTGTGTTGAAATCCGCAGCCTTTACAGTAGCAGCAAAGTAAATGAGATTTAGCAAAAGAACGCAGAAATGTCAAGTGAAAAGTGTTCTGTGGTGCGACTTTTAATTCCGCAGCATGTTAATTTATGCTGCATGTCCTGTGCGGAGATGCTGCGTGTTTGGCCCATACACATCATTGGGGAGCATAAATTCTGCAACAGATTTGTTTAGTTGGGGTTCTACAGGGCAGGGGGTGCTATCAACATGGACACTGTGGCACTTGTAGTAATGCAGCTACTGGACAGTGCAGAAACTGTCCAGTTTCAAGCAACCAGGGAACATGTTGCTTGGGTGTAAAACCCGGAATAGGGCCTGGTTTGCTGGAGTGTGAAGGAGAGGGGCGGCTTCCACTCCATATAGACAGTCCATGTCTTGGGCTGTCTGATGAGCCTAGGTAGGCTTCACCTGAGACGGCTCTTTAATTCAGAGTTCACACAGGGCTCTCAGTCTGGGGAAGACAGGCATGCTAGCCTGTGAGAGGCACCACCGTGTAAGGTAAAGCTGTGAAGGTTTTGAGGTATTGGGCACAAGGCTCAGTGTCTCGTAGTGAGGGACACTGAATGTGTTAGTTAGAGGCTGGATGGCCTAGGGTTTATTTTGTATGTTTTTGTTGTAACACTGCTTGCTGTGGTGAAGAACATAAAGCTAGCTGCGGCTGGTTTAAACTTTTATTCCATGAGTTGGAGTGAACTTTCTATGTGTGCCAACCATCTCACCCGGGAGATGGCGATCCTGTGAGATAAGTGGTCCCCAAGTTGTCACACTATATAGGGGCACTATACATGGGCACTATCTACATAGGCTCTGTGGCACTATCTACAAGGGCACTGGCACTTAATATGTGGGTACTGGGGGCAGCTTTGGGGGCATTATACTGTATTAGGGCAGCTAGGGGGCATTATACTATATGGGGATATTATGCAGTATGGGGGCATTAAGCTGTATGGGGCATTATACTGCAAGAGACCGCTATGGGGGCATCTGTGTTGGCATTATACTGTATGGGGGCATTATACTGTGGGGAAGCTATGGGGGCATTCTGCTGTATGGGGGAATTTATTTGGACATTATACTGCATGGGTGCATCTGTGTGGGCATTATACTGTATGGGGGCATTTATGTGGGCATTATATTGTATGGGGGCATCTATGTGGGCATTATATTGTATGGGGGCATCTGTGTGGGCATTATACTGTATAGTTTAGCCGCGGCGCGCTTAATCGGTTGTCCCTCTTGTTGTACTTGAAAGTTGGGAGGTAAGAGTTTTTACCTTGAATAAAGTGTACCATATATGCTAATGTTAAGGCAAGGATTGGCAGGATCCTTCTTCTTCTATAGAGAGTGGCAGTGTGCCATTTGATCATTCTTGGCACTGCTGACTGGCAGAGAGGGATCACAGAGTAGGTGATTTGCAATAGATATTAATTAGGCCCCATGCATATAAGCATATTACAGCAACACACAACTTCTGAGTTGTCTGGAGCTGTAATATGGCACGCATGGACTTCTATAGACGTACGGAGAAACATACGGCAGGACAGAAAGTTCCTATGGTTTCTGTACAGCCTCCTTCCTATACATGGCTCTCACTTGTGAATGAGCTTAGTTACCAACAGTTAAAAAAATAATAATTCTAGGTATACTTCAGTCTTAACAGGGAATGGCGTGTTGAGATGTGGTTTACCATGGGGCAAGCTTTCCTGGGGTGTGGCTTGCCATGGGGCAAGGTTTGTCAGAATACACATTGTTTTCCAAATATTCCCTGTATACTATTCTCACTGTAAGGACCCTACAGTTAAAACATTATAGAGAGTAGGGATTGCCCGCAACAGTGATGTCAAAGTAGAGAAGTAATAAACATAGTAATGTAACGGTAAAGAGATAGTAAACACAGTGAATAAACAGAGTGGTTTCACAGTGGAGGGGTAATAAACACTGATGTCACAGTACAGAAAAAATAATCACATTGATGTCACAGTACAGAAAAAATAATCACATTGATGCCACAGTACATAGACAAAAAAACATAGTGACGTTACAGTACAGAAAAAATAAAGTGATTTTACAGTAGAGGTATAATAAACACTGATGTCACAGTAGAGGGGTAATAAACGCAATGATGCCACATTAGAGGAATACAAACGCAGGGATGTCAGAGTAGAGGGATAATAAACAATGATGACAAATACAGGTTTAACAAACAGTGATGTCACAGTACAGAGACAATATGCACAGAGATGTCACAGAGGGGTAATAAACACAGTGATGATCCTAGTACAAAGATAATAAACACATTGATGTCACATTAAAGATATTAACCTCTTAACCCCTTAACCCCTTCCCGACATCCGCCGTATATATACGGCGCTGTCGGGAGGTGCTTCCCGCAAAGCGCCGTATATGTACGGCGCAGTGATGGTGCGGGCTCAGGAGCAGAGCCGGCACCATCACCGCGGGGTGACAGCTGTATTATACAGCTGGCACCCTCCTGTAACTGCCAGGACCGGAGCTATTCTCCGATCCGGCAGATTAACCCCTCAGATGCTGCGCTCAATAGAGCGCAGCATCTGATAGGTTTTCACCCGTTCGGCAACCCAGTGATGCAATCGCTGGGTTGCTGTGGCAATCCGATGCCAGAAAATGGCGTTCGAGTCTGCCTTGTACGGGAGCCGATGAGGACCCGGGTGCGGCGTGTCCTCATAGGCTTGCTGTCAGTGAATAACTGACAGCGCTAATACACTGCACTACGTATGTAGTGCAGTGTATTAGAGTAGCGATCGGGGCATCAGGCCCTCATGTCCCCTAGTGGGACAAGTAAAAAAAGTAAAAAAAAGTTAATAAAAATGTGGTAAAACAATAAAAACACACACATTTCAAATAAAAATAAAGCTAAACTGACTTTTTCCCCATAGTAAGTCTTTTATTATGGGAAAAAACGTAAAAATCAAAAAAACTATACATAATTGGTATCGCCGCGTCCGTAACGACCCAAACTACAAAACTATTATGTAATTTATCCCGCACGGTGAACGCGGTAAAAAAAAAACATGAAAAACAGCGCCAGAATCTTTTGTTTTTAGGTCACATCTCCTTCCAAAAAATGCTATAAAAAGTGATCAAAAAGTCACATTTACTCCAAAATAGTACTAATAAAAAATGACAATCCGTCCCGCAAAAAATAATCCCTGACACCGCTTTGTGCACGCAAAAATAAAAAAGTTATGGGTCTTAGAATGTCGACACAGAAAACAAATGATTTTATAAAAAAAGTGATTTTATTGTGAAAAAGCTGCAATACATAAAAAAAACTATATAAATTTGGTATCGCCGTAATCGTATCGACCCGCAGAATAAAGCTAACATGTAATTTAGGGCACACTGTGGATGCCGATAAAAAAACCAATAAAAAACTATTCCAGAATTGCTTGTTTTTGGTAACTTCCTTTACCAAAAAATGAAATAAAAAGTGATCAAAAAGTCGTATGTGTTCTAAAATGTTACCAATAAAATCTACAGCCCGTCTCGCAAAAAACAAGCCCGCACACCGCTCAATCAACTGAAAAACAAAAAAGTTACGGCACTAGTAATGCGGTGATGAAAAAACATCTCAATGCGCAGGCCGGAGGGGAACATTCCTTCAGTTTCAGGGCCCTAGTATTTAGGAACTAGGAAAGGGAATGGACACAGCACATCCGCTGGAAGCGGGGGCGCCCGTATTATACCAGCGCAAAACTTTCCCAGTAATATTTCCCAAACTACGAAGGAGAAAAAGTCCCCAAAAGGTGCAGAGCGTTACAAAAGGGGGATAAGAAAGAAAACCGTTTATCAGTGTGACACCGGCCTGCGCATAACGGATCGCTTCACAGCGTAACACACATCTATGGATAATTGTATTATTTACCCCATTATTATGCCCTGATGTTCTCCGCACAGATTACATATACCCTGATGTACTTCGCCCAGCTTACATATGCCACCACATTATAAACTGAAATACCAGTAATACTCAAACAGAACTATTACCAAGCAAAATCCATGCTCAAAATGGCGGTCTTTTTCCTTCTTAGCCCTACAGTGTGCCCAAACAGCAATTTATGGCCACAAGTAAGGCATTACCATACCCGGGAGAACCCGCTTAACAATTTATGGGGTAAGATTCTCTAGGGGCACAACATCTTGTGCGGTGAATGGGCAGATCAGTGGAGAAATTGCAATTTTCACTTTGCACAATCCACTGCGTATTCATTTCTGAAAAACACCTGTGGAGTCTAAATTCTCACTACACCCCTTGATAAATGCCTTTAGGGGTGTAGTTTCTAAAACGGGGTCACTTTTGTTTGGTACATCAGTGGTTTTGCAAATGCAACATGGCGTCCGCAAACCATTCCAGCAAAATCTACGCTCCAAAAGATAAATACCGCTCCTTTTCTTCTGAATGCTCCCATATACGTAAACAGCCGATTATAACCACATATGGGGCGTTACTGTACTCGGGAGAAATTACTTTACAAATGTTGAGGTGCTTTTTCTTCTCTATTCCTTGCAAAAATGAAAAATGTGTATCTAAAACTACATCTTGTTGGAAAAAAAAATTATTTTTCATTTTCATGGCTTAATTCTAATTAATTCAGCAAAAAACCTTTGGGATCAAAATTTTCACTATACCCCTAGATGATTCCTCAGGGGGTGCAGTTTCCCAAATGGAGTCACTTTTGGGGTGTTTCCACTGTACTAGTACTACAGGGGCTCAGCAAATATGACATGACACCCAGAAACCATTCCAAAATCCAAATGGTGCTCCTTCCATTCTGAGCCCTACCGTGTGTCCAAACAGATGTTTGTGACCACATGTGGGGTATTGTTTTACTCGGGAGAAGTTGCTTTACAAATGTTGCGGTGCTTTTTCTCCTTCAGTCCTTGTGGAAATGAAAAAAAAAATACCTAAACCTACATTTTCTTTGAAAAAATGTAGATTTTCATTTTTACGGCCTACTTACAATAAGTTCTGTAAAAAAACTGGCTGGTCAAAATGCTTGCTACACCCCTAGATAATTTCCTCATGGGGTGTAGTTTCCAAAATGGGGTCACTTGTTGGGGGTTTCCACTGTTTTGTCACCTCAGGGGCTTTGCAAATGTGACATGGCCTCCGCAAACCATTCCTGCTAAATTTGAGCTCCAAGAGCCAAATGGCGCACTTTCCATTCTAAGCCCTGCCGTGTGTCCAAACAACCGTTTATTACCACATGTGGGGTATTGTTTTACTCGGGAGAAATTGCTCTACAAATGTTGTGGTGCTTTTTCTACTTTAGTTCTTTTGGAAATGAAAAAAAATTAGCTAAACCTACATTTTATTTGAAAAAATGTAGATTTTCATGGCCTAGTTCCAAAAATTTTTGCAAAAAAACTGGCCGGTCAAAATGCTTGCTACACCCCTAGATAAATTCCTCGAGGGGTGTAGTTTCCAAAATGGGGTCACTTTTGGGGGGTTTCCACTAGTTCCACTAGACCTGTTCAAAGCGGATATGGTGCCTAAAATATATTCTAATAAAAAGGAGGCCCAAAATCCACCAGGTGCTCCTTTGCTTCTGAGGCCGGTGTTTCAGTCCAGTAGCACACTAGGGCCATATGTGGGATATTTCCTAAAACTGCAGAACCTGGGCAATAAATATTGAGTTGCATTTCTTGGGTAAAACATTCTGTGGTACAAAAAAAATGGATTCAAAATGAATTTCTGGAAAAAAATAATGAACTTTGTAAATTTCACCTCTACTTTGCCTTAATTCCTGCGCAATGTCTAAAGGGTTAAGAAACTTTCTAAATGCTGTTTTGAATACTTTGATGGGTGCAGTTTTTAAAATGGGGTGACTTATTGGGGGTTTCTAATATAAGGACCTCAAAGCCACTTCACAACTGAACTGGCCCCTGTAAAAATAGCATTTTGAAATTTTCTTGAAAATGTGAGAAATTGCTGCTAAAGTTCTAAGCCTTGTAACGTCCTAGAAAAATAAAATGATGATCAAAATACGATGCCAATATAAAGTAGACATATGGGGGATGTTAGTTAGCAACTTTTTTGTGTGGTATAACTGCCTGTCTTACAAGCAGATACATTTAAATTGAGAAAAATGCTAATTTTTGCAATTTTTCGCTAAATTTTGGTGTTTTTCACAATTAAATACTGAATGTATCGGGCAAATTTTGCCAGTAACATAAAGTCCAATGTGTCACGAGAAAACAATCTCAGAATCGCTTGGATAGGTAAAAGCATTCCGGAGTTATTACCACATAAAGTGAAACATGTCAGATTTGAAAAATGAGGCTCTGTCAGGAAGGTCAAAAGTGGCCAAACAGGGAAGGGGTTAAGGACGCAGCCTAGTTTTGGCCTTAAGGCTCAGAGCCCATTTTTCAAATCTGACATATTTCACTTTATGTGGTAATAACGTCGGAATGCTTAAACCTACCCAAGCGATTCTGAGATTGTTTTCTTGTGACACATTGGGCTTCATGTTCGTGGTAAAATTTGGTCGATATATTCAGTGTTTATTGGTGAAAAATTGCAAAATGTATAGAAAATTTTGAAAAAATTGCATTTTTCAGAATTGAAATGCATCTGCTTGTAAAACAGACGGTTATACCACCCAAAATAGTTACTAGTTCACATTTCCCATATGTCTACTTTAGATTGGCATCGTTTTTTGAGCATTCTTTTATTTTTCTTGGACGTTACAAGGCTTCGAACATAAACAGCAATTTCTCATATTTTTAAGAAAATTTCAAAAGCCTTTTTTTTAAGGTACCTCTTGAGTTCTGAAGTGGATTTGTGGGGCCTATGTATTAGAAACCCTGATAAAACAACCCATTTTAAAAACTAGACCCCTCAAAGTATTCAAAACAGCATTTAGAAAGTTTTTTAACCCTTCAGGCATTTCACAGGAATTAAAGCAAAGTGGAGGTGAAATTAGCAAATTTCATTTTTCTTGCTGAATTTCAATTTTATTCATTTTTTTTTCTCTAACACAGAAGGTTTTACCAGAGAAACACTACTAAATATGTATTGTCCAGATTCTGCCGTTTTTAGAAATGTCCCACATGTGGCCCTACTGCGCTCGTGGACTAAAACACAAGCCCAAGAAGCAAAGAAGCATCTAGTGCATTTTGAGTCCTCTTTTTTTTTATTAGAATATATTTTAGGCAGCATGCCAGGTTTGAAGAGGTGTTGAGGTGCCAAAACAGTAGGAATCCCCCAATAGTGACCCCATTTTGGAAACTACACCCCTCAAGGAATTCATTTATGGTTGTTACCATTTTGACCGCACAGTTTTTTCACAGCACGTATTTGAATTGGGCTGTGAAATGGAAAAAAATGTCATTTTTTCCAATAAAATGTCATTTGTGATCAAAATTTCTTATTTTCACAGGGAACAAAATACCCCATTTTGTTGCCCAATTTGTCCTTAGTGTGGCAATACCCCATTTGTGGTGATAAACTGCCGTTTGGGCCCATGGGAGGGCTCAGAAGGAAAGGACCATCATTTGGCCTACTGGGGATTTTCTAGTGCGAAGTCATGTATGCAGAAGCACCTGAGGTACCAGTACAGTTGAAACCCGCAAGAAGTGACCCCGTTTTAATAACTACACCCTTAAGGCATTCATCTAGAGGTGTAGTGAGCATTTTGACCAGAGACCTACACCCCATAAACTGTAATGTGGGTTGGCTGTTATCAGCTGCCTGGGCACACAGCAGGGCTCAGAGGGGAAAGACGAGGGGGGATAAGCTGTGCGGAGTGCATCAGGGTAAGTAAAATTGGGGTAAATTATAAACCAAGGGATGTATGATAAATTTTAAAACTGACTTTCATACAGAGCTCTGGTTATTCGGGACACGTGTCACATTGATATATTGTGTCATCCCTTATAGCAGACTTTGCACCTCTTTTGACTTTTTCCCTTCTTGCCAGTTTGGGGAACTTCTCCTGGAAAGTGTTGCCCTGGTACGATGCGTGTGGGCTCGCTTCCAGAAGTACTGGGTGCCCCCCCTTCTTGGTCCCTAAAGATTAGGTTCTTGATAACACCTCTTGAAATTCCAGGAAAGTTCCCGTCTGGCCTGCACATCGACGTAGCACGTACGCATTGTACAATGCCATCTGTATGATGTGCCCGGCCAGCTTCTTATACCACACCGCATGGCGCTGTAGGGCTTCAGGATTTGATCTGACAAGTCCACCCCTCCCATGTACCTATTGTAGTCCAGGATGTAGTCTGGTTTGGGGGTGGCCTTTCCTTCATATATCCTAAATCTGTAGGTATACCCTGATGCACTCTCGCACAGCTTATACATCTTCACGCCATACCTTGCCCTCTTACGCGGCAGGTACTCCCGGAATTGAACCCTCCCTTTAAAATGTACCAGGGACTCATCAATAGAAATACACTTCTCGGGGGTGTATGCTTGGGATAACCGGGCACTGAAACGGTCTAATAGGGGTCTCCGTTTATACAAACTGTCAAAACTGGGGTCATCTCGGGGTGGGCACGGCTCATTATCAGTATAATGTAAGAAGCGAAGTATTGCCTCATTTATTTATTTTTTTTAGGTTCCAGTTCAGTTCTGAAGTTGCTTTGAGGGGCCCATATATTAGAAACCCCTATCAAATACCCCATTTTAGAAACTAGACCCCTCAAAGTATTCACAACAGCATTTAGAAAGTTTATGAACCCTTTAGGTGTTTCACAGAAATTTAGAGCAAAGTAGAGGTGAAATTTACATTTATTTATTTTTTGTCAGAAAATCCTCTTTATACCATTTTTTTTATAACACAAAAGGATTTATCAGAGAAACGCAACTTAATACGTATTGCCCGGATTCTGCAGTTTTGAGAAATATCCCACATGTGGCCCTCGGGCGGTAATGGACTGAAGCACCGGCCTCCGAAGCAAAGGACACCTAGAGGATTTTGAGGCCTCTTTTTTATTAGGCACCATGTCCGGTTTGAAGAGGTTTTGTGGTGCCAAAACATTGGGAACCCCCCAAAAGTGACCCCAATTTGGAAACTAGACCCCTTGAGGAATGCATTGTAGTTTTCTTGGGGTGCATGCAGCTTTTTGATCAGTTTTTATTCTATTTTTAGGTGGCGTGGTGACTAAAAAACAGCAATTCTACTATTGTTTTTTTATTCATTTTTTTTTTTTACAGCGTGCACCGTGCGCTATAAATGACATATTCACTTTATTCTGCGTGGCGATACGATTACGGCGATACCAGATGTTTATAGATTTTTTTATGTCTTATGGCGTTTGCACAATAAAATACGTTTTGTAAACAATCATTCACTTTTTGTGTTACCTTATTCTAAGAGCCAGAACGTTTTTATTTTTCAATCAATAAAGCCGTGCGAGGACTTATTTTTTGCGTAACGAACTGTAGTTTCGATCAGTACCATTTTTCGGTACATGCGACTTTTTGATCTCTTTTTATTCCATTTTTTGGCAGGTGAAGTGACCAAACAATTGTGATTGTGGTTCGGTTTATTATTTTCTTTTACGGCGTTCACCGTGCGGGATAAATAACGAAATAATTAGTAGTTCAGGCCGTTACGGACGCGGCGATACCAATTATGTATAGTTTATTTGTTTGTTTATGTATTTTTAATAATAATAAATGACTGATAAGGGAAAAAGGGGGATTTTTACTTTTAATACTTTTAAAACTTTTCTTATTTTTATACAACTTCTTTTAACTTTTTTTTTACTGTATTACTTTGTCCCACTAGGGCACTTGAGGACAGGAGGCCCTGATCGCTATTCTAATACACTGCACTACATGCGTAGTGCAGTGTATTAGAACTGTCAGCTACTCACTGACAGCAAGCATAGTGGGTCCTGACGTTGTCAGGACCCACTAGGCTTCTGTCTATGGCATAGCCGGACGCCATTGTTTGGTGTCCGGTTGCCATAGTCACCATCGCCGGCCTCTATCATGTAGCAGGCCGGCGATGGCGGATTAACCCCTAAAAAGCCGCGATCTCTATAGAACACGGCTTTTAAGGGGTTAATCAGCGGGGACACAGCGATCGGTCCCCGCTGTAGGAGCTGTGACAGCTGCTGAACAAGACAGCAGCTGTCACAGCTCCTGTATGTGTCGGGAGGACGGCCGAAACGGCCGTTACTCCCGAGACGTACTATTAGGTCATGGAGCGCGAACGATACAGCTGCCATGACGTAATAGTACGTCCAGGAGCGGGAAGGGGTTAATACCGAAGGTGTTTTAAACCTTAGTGACCAGAGCAATTTTCGCAGTTTTGCTATTCACAGATGTAACGCAGTATAAGGTAAGGGTATGTGCACACGATGAGAGGCTTTTACGTCTGAAATGACAGACTGTTTTCAGGAGAAAACAGCTGCGTCGTTTCAGACGTAAATGCTCCTCCTCGCATTTTGCAAGGCGTCTTTGACGCCCGTAATCTTGAGCTGCTCTTCATTGACTTCAATGAAGAACGGCTCAAATTATGTTGCGAAGAAGTGTCCTGCACTTCTTTGCCGAGGAAGTCAATTTACGCGTCGTAGTTTGACAGCTGTCAAACGACGCGTAAATGACAGGTCGTCTGCACAGTATGTCGGCAAACCCATTCAAATGAATGGGCAGATGTTTGCCGATGTATTGGAGCCCTATTTTCAGACGTAAAACGAGGCATAATACGCCTCGTTTACGCCTGAAAATAGGTCATGTGAACCCAGCCTTAGTCTGTATGTGTTTTATGTATCGATGTGAATTTTGCACTGTCTTCTTGGGACATGCAGTGCTTCCTTTTTGATGTATATATGTATAGGTAACATTTTTGTTACTTTTTTTATAGCCGTGGAAAGACAGAAAAAAAAGAGAAATTTTGATTTTTCATCATTTAATATGTAACCGTTTGAAAATAAAAGTAATTGTATCATACAAATGTATTGAAATATATTTTTTCATTTATCCTGATCATAAGGACACCTGACTTGGAGGTGTCGTTTATTTATTTTTTTTGACCAGAAATATAGTATAAAACACAAGTGCCCCTTTTTTCAATTGCGCACTAAAATGTCTTAATTTCGTTTTTTACACCATGGTATTAATGTAGGGGTAATGGACTTGAAATCCAATAAATAATGGTAAAAAAAACATTGTGTTCTACAAACTAGACACTCAAGTCTATTTCTAGCGGTTCAATTTCTGTTTTAACCCTTCACGCTTTTTACAGAATTTGTCCAAACTTGGGCCAAAAAAATTTAAATTGCATTTTTTTTTTTTTTTACAAAAGTCACACTTTTCTTAAGCCATTTCGAAGCACCATATGACACACAGGTAAAAGTGACACCTTTCCACATTCTGCTATTTCTCCCATGTACGGCGATACCAAATATGTGTGTCTAATCTATTATATGGACCCGTTATATGGCATATTTAGAAGGAGTCCATTTTGGCTTTTGGAGGCCTTTTTACGCCAGAGCTGATTTTAGGGAACCACGCTATATTTGCCGTGGTACTGCAGGTCATTTTGACAAGTATAAATGTCCTGCTTATATTCATCTAGGGGTATAGTGAGTATTTTTAATAGGTGGAAAGAAATAAAAAATAGGTTTTTCCAGAAAATACAGTATTGCTGCATTTTTACAGTGAAACATTATCCAAGAAGCAACCTTCCCTTTTGGTTCTCCCTACAAATACAGTGTGAAAGTAAATGAGTTAATAATGTGGGTAATATCACGGTCTTTGACTTCATAGATTCTAAAGGCAGATGTGTAGCCTGTACCGCTCTCCCAGAGCTTGTCGATTTTTAACCCTATATTTTGCTCTCTTTGAGGGGATGTACTGGCGGAATGAGAGCCTGTCTGTGTAACTCATCAGCGATTCATCCACCGCTAGGTTTTTTTCGGGGGTTGTACACCGGCATAAATGACTCCTCCAAAATTTTTATCAGGGGTCTTATTTTATACAGGCGGTCATGGTCTGGATCACTATGGGGGGGGGGGGGCTGGTGATTGTCGTTAAAATGGAGAAAGCGCATTAGCACTTCATATCTGCTTCTGGTCATAACGGCTGGAAAACCAGGTGTAGCATGTGTAGGTCTTGTTGCCCAATATGACCGGATTGAGGGCTTTTTCACTAACCCCTTGTTGAGGATGAGCCCCAAATTTTTTTACGTTCGCCAGTATTTGTGGGGTGCCACTGCTTTCCATTGACAACCAGCTCCAATAGTTCATCTGTAATGAATATTTAAAAAAAATCGAGGGCTGTAAAATTTTCCACATTAATATTTATCCCTGGTGTGGCAATAAATTCTGGGATATTAGGGGAAATTTACTTTGTGGGTACCCACTCAATATATTCTGGGGGAATAGAGGGGGCCGTGTTTTGTGGTACTTCTGCGACATGCCCTGTGCTTGTGGACTCTGCAGCGACACTTGAATTGCAGAAAGCGTATCACTGTCGTCGCTATCACTGGTAGACAACATTTTACCTCGGACGCGGTTTCTGTATCGCTTTCATCAGTCAGAAATTAACATGGCGTATGCCTCTTCCACCGTGAACCTTCCATGGGCCATTGTAATTACACACATGTACAACAAAGACTGTACCCAGACGCACACGCAGATAAATGTATTATTTTTTTCTTTACTTTTTTTTTTTCACACGGACGTCACAAAAGCACGCTTCACAAAAAACTGATGTCGAACAAACACGTAGACTATAAAACTTTTTTTTTTACATCTATTTTTTTTTGCACAAAAAACATACACAGACGTCACACATGTACGCTACACAAAAACCCTAGGCTAAACCTAGACTAAACCTAGACTAAACCTAAGCTAACCCTAGACTAACTCTAGAATAGAACCTAGAATAACCCTAAGGGCACGTTCACACGTGGGGGAATTGCTGCAATGCAAAAACTGAAATCTGTGGCAAGTCCGCTGTGATCTCTACAACGTCTGAATTACCTGTCAAATATGCAAATGTTGCTGCAGATTCGTTGCGTAATTCCCCCCGAATCTGCACTAACATTTGCAGCGGAAAAACTCTGCCTCGAGTGAACATGCCCTAAGGATAACCCTAGCATTGGTATACAATTGAAGTTTATATAAAGTTTATATATTAGATTTTTTGTAATTTTGTGTCTTTGGTTTCACTGTAAAATTCTCTCTCTGTCTCTTCTCATACAGAGTAACAAGTGTGAGGAGGAGGCAGAGAGACAGGTAGGAGAAACACTGTTTTTCATTTTGTGATCCCTGTGAATGGTTCTCACAGTGATCACATGAACGGAGACCACTGTTATTGGTCTCCGATCATCACTCTGATACCTTGGCTGTTGCTAACAGCCTTGGCTTCAGAGGCAGATTACCCGATGACCGGGAAAACCACTCCGATGCGGCCCCCTCCCTCCCAAACCACTCAGATGTGGCGCTTGCTATTGAGCACCGTATCTGAGGGCTTAAAACTGATCGGAGACCACTGCTAGTGGTCTCCGATCGTTGCCCTGAAGCCCGGGGCTGTTACTAACAGCCGGGTCTTCAGGAGATCCCTGCGAAAACCGCTCCGATGCGGCCCCCTCTCTCCCAAACTACTCAGATGCGGCACTAGCTATTGAGTGCCGCATCTTAGGAGTTAAATACGATCGGAGACCACTGCTAGTGGTCTCCGATCGTTGCCCTGAAGCTCGAGGCTGTTACCAGCTGTCTTCAGCAGCACCGTGCACGAGGCAGGGAAAGTTCTTCTCAAGTGCCGACGTGAAAAGCCGACACTTCAGAAGAACTACCCTAAACGGACGACGTAAAAACACTAGATGCCGGTCCTTAAGGGGTTAAGTAAAGACGAAACCCCTCAACGGAAGGGCAGCGGTAATGTGAACAGTGACTTACTAATGTTTTTTTCTGTGTTTGTGTATTTTTACAGGTCAGAAGAGGTCTTGTGGTGCCAAAACAGTAAAAAAAAAAAAAAAAAAAAAAATGACCCCATTTAGGAAACTACACCCCTCAAGGAATTTATCTAGGGGTATAGTTAGCATTTTGAAGCAACAGTTTTTTTTGCTAAATGTATTTGAATTAGTCTGTGAAGATGACAATCTACTTTTTTACTGAAACAACATACACATTTTTACAAGGAATAAAGGAGAAAAACACTCCAACATTTGTAAAGCAATTTCTCCAGATTATGGCAATACCCCATTTATGGTAAACTGCTACTTGGACCCACAGCAGGGCTCAGAAGAGAAGGAGCGTTATTTGGATTTTGGAGCGCTGAATTTGCTGGAATAGTTTTCAGTGCCATGTCGCATTTTCAATGCACTGGAGGGACCAAAACAGTGAAAACCCCTCAAAAGTGACGCCATTTTTGAAATTACACCCCTCAAGGAATTTTTCTAGAGGTATAGTTAGCATTTTGACCCCACAGGTTTTTTTTTTGTTTTTTTTTTTGCTGAATTCATTGGAATTAGTCTGTGAAGATGAAAATCTACTTTTTTCCCGAAAAAACATAGAATTTTTTGTAATTTTTACAAGAAATAAAGGAGAACAAAAACACCCTAATATTTGTAAAGCAATTTCTCCCGATTACGGCAATACCCCATATGTGGTACTAAACTGCTGTTTGGACCCACAGCAAGGCTTAGAAGGGAAGGAGCGCTATTTGGCTTTTGGAGCTCAAATTTAGCTGAAAGGGTTTTCAGGTGTCATGTTGCATTTGCAAAGCCCTTGAGGGACCAAAATAGTGGAAACCCCCCATTTGGGAAACTACACCACTTAAGGAATCTATCTAGGGGTATAGTGAGCATTTAGACCCCACAGGTCTTTCGCAGAATTTATTAGAATTAGGCCGTGAAATTGAAAATCAACGTTATTTCCACTAAAATTTTGAATTTCTTCATTTTCACAAAGAATAAAGGAGGAAAAAGCACCCCAACATTTGTAAAGCAATTTCTCCCGAGTACGACTATACCCCATATGTGGTCATAAATGTTTTTCTATTAGAAATTAATTAACCCTTTCTGGACTGATCCGTTTTTTGCTTTTTTGTTTTTCCCTCCCCGCTTTCCAAGAGCTATAACTTTTTTTTGGGTTTCATTTTTACAGCTTTCACCGTGCAGTAAAAACAACTTAAATTTTTTCTTCGACTCAATACAATGACGGTGATACCAAATGTATACAGTTTTTTTTGTAATATTTTACTACTTTTACAAAGTAAAATCTATTTGTTAAAAAAAAAAATCTTTTGTTTCACCACATTCCGAGAGGCATAACTTTTTTTTTTTATATTTTTGGTCGATTGGGAGGTGTGAAGGCTTATTTTTTCAGGACGAACTGTAGTTCTTATTGGTACATACAACTTATTGAGCAGTTTTTAAAAAAACATTTTTTAGATCTAAGGTGACCAAAAAACAGTGATTTTGGTGGTTTAAATTCTTTATTTTTTACGGCGTTCACCGTGCGAGTTAAATAATGGTATATTGTAATGTGTCTGACTTTTACGCAGCAATACCAATTTTGTGTTTTGTTTTTCTTTTTTACATTACTTTAGAGAAAAAAATGGGAAAAGGGTTGTTTTTTGGACTTTAAATATTTATTTAATTTTTTTCACTATGAACTTTATTTACTTTTTTTTTTTATTTTGACACATTTTCTTAGTCCCCCTAGGGGACTTGAACCAGCGACTGCAATACTAATGTGTTGCAGTATATTGTCATTCTTACAGGCTCCTGTAACAGCGCGATCGTTGTTCCTGTCCGTTAATCCCAGGTGTCAGCTGTAATACACAGCTGACACGCGCAGTGTATGGCACGGGCTCGTCACCTGAGCCCGCTCCATGCATCACCCCCCACACCACGACATGATATTAAGTCGTGGTGCACGAAAGGGTTAATGTGCAGCGGATGGTGCGGAGTGAAAATTACAATTTTCCACTGGTATGCCATTTTAGTGTACAATATGTTGCGCCCAGTTTGTGCCACTGAAGACAAATACCTCATAAAATATTAATCGGGTACTCCCAGGTATGACGATGCCATATCTGTGGACGTAAACAGCTGTTTGGGCACGCTGCAGGGCTGAGATGGGAGGGTGCGCCATTTGGCTTTTGTAGCGCAGATTTAGCTTGGTAGTTGTTCTGTTTGGAGTTTTACTGGTATTTCAGTTTATAATGTGGGGCGTATGTAATCTGTGTGGAGTATAATATAATATTGCAGTGAATAAATATTATTTCACAGATGTGTTGCCAGTGTTAAACTGATAAATGGCGCCCGATCTTATCCGCTTTTGGAACACTCTGCACATTTTGCGTCGCCATATTCTTAGAGCCAGAACTTTTTTATTTTTTTGCCACTGGAGCCCTGTGAGGGCTTATTTGTTGCGGGACAATCTGTAGTTTTCATTGGTACCATTTTGGGGTACATGAGATTCTTTTGATCACTTTTTATTCCATTTTTTGGCAAGCCGGGTGACCAAAAACCATTAATTTTGACAATGTTTTAATTCTCTTTTTTACAGTGTTCACTGTGGGCTATAAATTACAATTTTACTTTATTCTGCGGGTCGGTACGATTACGGCGATACCATATGTATATAGTTTTTTTTATGTTTTGCAGCGTTTGCGCAATAAAATCACTTTTCTTTATAAAAAAATTATTTATTTTTTGTGTCATTATATTCTGAGAGCCGTAACTTTTATTATTCATTCAAAAAAGCTGAGTAAAAACTTGTTTTTTGCGGGACGGGTTGTAGTTTTTATTGATACTATTTTGGGGTACATGTGACTTTTTGATCACTTTTTATTCTATATTTTGGGAGGGGAAGTGACAAAAAAAAAAATTGTGATTCTGGCATTGTTTTTTTACTTTTTTTTTTTTTTGCAGCGTGCGGGAAAAATAATTATAGTTTTATAGTTTGGGTAGTTACAAACGCGTTGATACCAAATATGTGTACTTTTTTAACATGTTAATTTTTTTCTTATAATAAAAGACCTATTATAGAAAAAAAGCATTGTTTTTGTAAAATAACTTTTATTTTTACATTTTTCTAAAACATTTTATTACCTTTTTCTTTACTCTACGTAGTGTAATGTATTCTGTCTTTGTGACGTGACAGTCACTCTGAAAGGAAGCCTATGAGGACTAGCCTCCGGCTGGTCTTCATAGGTTTTCGTACATGGCAGCCCGGAGGCCATTGTCTGGCCTCCTGTTGCCATGGCAAACATTGGCGGCCCCCCCGTGATTTCATGTGGGGGCTGCCGATCTGCTCTAAACTCCTTAAATGTGGTAATCGACCGCCGCATCTAAAAGGTTAATTGCCGAAATCCGCAGCGATGGGCTGCTGATCGGCATCAGGGAATACAGTGTAGACATCTTGCACAGTTAACCGCCGCTGCGGTGTAGCGCCGCATGGCGGTTAACTGTCAAAGTCCACACGTAACTGCACGTCAAGGTGTGCGAAATTACTGCTCACCGTGACATGCAATTACGTCAAGGTGCAGGAAGGGGTTAAACAGTGATGTCACACAGTACAGAGATAGTATGTCATAATACAAAGATGGTAAACACAGTGTTGTCACAGTAGAAATGTAATAAACACTTTGATGCTACAGTACAGGAGTATTAAACAGTGATATCACAGTACAGGGATAATAAACACATTGATGTCACAGTACAGGCATAATAACAAGGTGATGTCACAGTACAGGGATAATGAATACAGTGATGTCACAGTACAGAGATAATAAACACAGTGATGTCACAGTACAGGGGTAATAAACACAGTGATGTCACATTATAGAGATAATAAACACAGTGAGGTCGCAGTACAGGTATAATAAACACAGTGATGTCGCCGTACAGGATCATGAATACAGTGATGACACAGTACAGGGATAATAAACACTGATGTCACAGTACAGGGATAATACACACAGTGGTGTCACAGTACATAGATAATAAACAGTTATGTCACAGAACATAGATAATAAACACAGTGATGTCACAGTACAGAGATAATACACATAGTTATGTCACAGTACATAAAGAATACACACAGTGATGTCACAGTACAGGGATAATATACACAGTTATGTCACAGTACATAGATAATATACACAGTTATGTCACATTACATAAATAATAAACACAGTGGTGTCACAGTGTAGTGATATTTAACAGCTGGGATTGCAGCTCAATCATATTCACTTGAATAGTACCAAGCTCCAAATAACTGCAATCCCATGCACGCCGCTACTGATGTGTACGGCACTGAGCCTGGTAAGCGAGGTAGAGAAAGTCATCTGATCCCCCCCCCCCCCCTTCAGTCTACTGATCGGTGGGGTGCCAGGAATCGGACCCCCACCGATCTGATATTGATGACCTAGCCTAAGGATAGGCCATCAATATAAAGGTCCAGGGAAAACCCCTTTAACTCATCATAGTCATAATAGAATTGTACATAGTGTCAGAAATGCAATGGCATTATAAAACAAATAACAGATACAATAATACTTGCTTCATTATACAGATAATAGTTTAATACACAGTTGTAGAATGATTAAAACCGGGAAGGAAATGTTTCCTCCAGTTCTTCTGGTTAGAGGAAGAGATAGATAAGACAGTAAATTACATTTACTCCTAAACCTCACCCTCTCCACAGTAAAACACTGGGCACACACATCCTTCCTCTTAGGCCTCATGCACATATTTTTTTCCTCCCATAAATACTGGCGTAAATACGGGTACTTTGTCACACTTATTCGACCCGTATTCCACAAGTATTTACGGACATGTGCCGGTAAATATGGGCCCGTTGTCACCAGTATTCAATCCATATTTACGGACCCATTTTCTATGCAAAATTGCATTGCACTAATTGGCAGCCCCTTCTCTCTATCAGTGATGGATAGAGAGAAGGGGCAGCCATTTCAGGCACAGTTTCCGTAGCGGAATGCAGCGATTGTAAGTAAAAGAAGTTCATACGTACCCCGGCCGTTGTCTTGGTGACGCATCCCTCTTTTGACATCCAGTCCGACCTCCCTGGATGACGCGGCAGTCCATGTGACCGCTGCAGCCTGTGAATGGCCTGTGATTGGCTGCAGTAGTCACATGGGATGAAACGTCAACCCGGGAGGCTGGACTGGAGGAAGAAGCAGGTAAGTTAACTTTTTATACTATTAACTCCAGCGGTAGTCACTGTCCCGGGTGCTGAAAGAGTTACTGCCGATCAGTTAACTCTTTCAGCACCCTGGACAGTGACAATCCCTGACGTCGCCTAGCAACGCTCCCGTAATTACGGGTGCACACACGTAGCCATCCATAATTACGGGAGCCCCATAGACTTCTATGGGCCTGCCCGTGCCGTAATTATGGCCTAAAATAGGACATGTTCCATATTTTTCAACGGCCCGGGCACCTTCCCGTTAGCAAACGGGAAGGTACCCATGGCCAATAAAGGTCTATGGGCCCGTAATTACGGGCCCTAATTACGTGCGTCTTTACGTTCGTGTGCATGAGGCCTTAAAGCAGTACCAACCTTGCTTAAAGGGAACCTGTCACCAGCATTTTAGCTATAAAGCCAGCAATACCTGGTGAAAGTGGGTGAAAAATCATTGTCATCTAAGCTATAAATATGTTCTAAGTAAGCTCTGTAGCTTTAGTTTTCCGTTTTTCAGTGGTCCCAAGCCATATGCAAATGAGCAGAAAAGAGTCAAATCTTCATCTGAAAAGAGTCAGATTTTCATTCCTCCAGCGTCTCAGAGTGGACTCCACCTCCTTCTTTTTGATTGACAACTCCTTAGCCAGTCAGGGCCTGACAGGTGCCGGTGGTGGGCGGGGTTAAGAAGCTGTGTCCCAGAGGGAAAAATAATTACCATAAAAGGCGGGAAGAGTTTAAACGACGATATTTACCGACAGAGGAGGACTTCAGGAAAGAAGAGAACAGGAACGAACTCTGGACAGCTGCGGCCATTGAGGGGTCAGGCGAGTTTAACAGGTAAGATGTTGATGACAGGATCCCTTTAACTCTATACAACTATTATGACGACGGGGTAGGGAGACGGAGAAGTGAGCCCTAATCTACCCGCAACCCAGTCCCTGCCTACTTGCACGGGACGTCCTAGGCGACGGCGTACAACTGGGCGACGGTCCCTACACTCAATATGTGCACGACAGACAACACAAGATAGGGTACACAGAAGAGAGCGAAGTGGGGCAGTTGCCCACGGCAACACCGTGAGCAACAGGAGTAGAGAACGTGCCGAGTCAAACCAGGAGAGTACGTGGTAACAAAAACAGAGCAGAAGAATAGTCAATCAATAAAGCCAGGGTCGATATGAAGTAGGTCAATTTGTAAGTAGCAGGAACAGCAGAGCCAGGAACCAGAGAGAATCACAGGCAAAGGACAAGCAGAAAATGAAGGTATACATAGACCAAGGGACGGAGCTAGAACTGTCTGGCCAGGCTGTGATAGATTCTCCCACTCCTCAGCCTTTACAGCCTGAGTGGTAGCAGATCGAGTCACTCTAGCCGACCTAGGCACAGATGCAGGCTGATTAACCACGGGCGTAGACACAGAAGCTGTGTCAGGCAAATCCTTTAGAACTATACAGACAAAACAGCAGGAATTAAGGGTCCCCCATCTGAAAATCATGAGTTACTTTGATTTGTCCTCTGGGGGAGTCCGTAATGTCACAGTAAAGAGGTAATAAACACGGTGCTGTCACAGTACAGGAATAAGAAACAGTGATGTCACACTGCAGGGATAATTAATAAAGACTGTGATGTCATTGTAGTATGATAATGCACACAGTGATGTCACAGTTCTGTGATAATGCGCGTAGTGAAATCACAGTAAAGGGATAAAAACAAAATGAAGTCACAGTACAGTGACAGTGCATACAGTGATGCCACAGTAAAGGGATAAAAACACAGTGATGTCACAGTAGTGTGATCATGCACACAGTGATGTCACAGAACTGTGATAATGCACAAAGTGAAATCACAGTACAGGGAAAATAAACACAGTGATGTCACAGCACAGAGATAATAAACACAGTGAAATCACAGTATAGGGATAATGAACACAGTGATGTCACAGTACAGGGATGATAAACACAGTGATGTCACAGTACAGGGATAATAAACGCAGTGATGTCACAGTACAGGGATAATAAACACAGTGACGTCACAGTACAGGGATAATAAACATAGTGATGTCACAGTACAGAGATAATAAACACAATGACATCACAATACAGAGATAATAAACAGTGATGTCACAGTACAGGGATAATAAACACAGTGATGTCGTCACAAAATAGGAAAGTTCGGGATAAAATAATCTTGGTGATAAGGATTAAAGATCATGCACATATGGATGTCACAGTACAGAGTTAATAAACAATGAAATTTTTTCATATGGCAGAGCTGCCATTGGACAACTTCAGGCACTATGCCCCAGGTGTGAATAGAACCTCTGCACTCCTTATAGTTACACCCCTGGCAGAAGAGACTTCCTGTGAACAATGTACCTATATGTACTCAAATAGTGGTCAACCAAACAAAAATTCAGGTGGTTGCTAGGTAACTTGACTTAACACTTTATGAAGAATACAATCAGGAAGAACTTCAAGAACAGAAATAAACGTATATTCTGCAACATGTGTAATTCTGACTATAATATGTCCCGTGTCCTGGGAGTACTTTGTACGGTAATAATTCTTATCTTGTCAGAGCGTCCGCTCTCAACTGTTTTAGAAGGAAACTGGGAAATAGTTGAAATAGTTTGACTAGCAGGTGAAATTCTTATGATAAAGCAGTTCTGTGTATTTATATCTGCTGCCTAGATGAGCGAACAAACAAACGCATTGCCTTACATCTTCCTGTGTTCCTGAGCTCTGGTTTGGAACCACTGCGCTTATTATATTAGGAAATTGCATTAGAAGCAGTTCTCTAATATAATCTTATTATTGGGATCACAAGCAGTTAAGAACCAGTAATAAAAATGCAGAGGAATTTGAAGTTTATGACTGTCCCGCAGGCGCCTTCGGTATCCCTAGGCTATGCTCACACAGTATGGATTTGCCATAGGCAGAAATCCACAGCTGACATTCGCATTTCTGCCGCAGATTGTCCAGGGGAACCTCAAGCGGGTTAGCCCTATTGTAAATCAATTAAGCTAATTCAAGGCTTTTCAGTGCGGAATCTGAAGCAATAATGAACATGCAGCAGATTTTAAAATCCACAGGATTACATTATTCGGCGTGGATTTTCTACTGAGTGTGTAAATGGGGTATAAAATGTCTCATTCACATGCATTACTGTCAGGTTTTCCCAGAATACGCTTCTAAATGAGAAAGCGGAAGTGGCCCATCGCCTCCCCGTGACGCGATCGAGGTGTGCCGATGGTTGTCATGGCAGCCTGGTGGCCTAGTAAACATCCCTAGGTCTGCCATCTTTGTGCTCCCATAAAGCAAAAGTATTGCAGCATATTGTACCTAGTGGGACTAATAACAAAGTTTAAAATATTTGTAAAAAGTTATTTTTAATTGACAAAGAAATACTAAAAGTTAAAAAAAGACATTTTCCCATTTTTCTCTTAAAGTAATGTAATTTTTTTTTTTTACATAATTGATATCGCTGTATCTGAAAAAGTCCAAACTATTCTAAAATTGTGTTATTTAATCAGCCTGGTGAAAGCTGTACATAAATTTAAATAAATAACATCATTTCTGTTTTTTGGTCACCTTAGCCCCTAAAAAAATAGAATAAAAATAAATAAAAAAGATGCATTTACCCCAAAGTGGTACTAAAAAACTACCGCTTGCCCCGCAAAAAAGCAAGCCCTCACACCGCTCAATCGGCAGAAAATAAAAAAAACGTACGGCCCTCAGAATGTGGCGACACAGAATTTTTCTTTTTAACAAATAGTTTGTTCTTTGTAGAAGTGGTAAAACATAAAAAAAAACTCTATCAATTTGGTATCGCCGTAATCATATCGACCCCTGGAATAAAGTTAGCATGTCATTTTTATTACATGGTGAATGCTGTAGGAATGAAACCCAAAAAATCAATGGTGGAAAGCTTTTTTTCTAATTTCACCCACAAATCATATTTTTTCAATTTCCCTGTACATTATATGGTACATTAAATTGGGCCATTAAAAACTACAACTCATCCCACAAAAAAACAAGCCCTCAAATGGCTATGTTGATGGAAAAATAAAAAGTTATGGCTTTTGGAATACGGGGGAGGAAAAAATGTAAATGAAAAAAAATGTAAAAGGCTGCATCTCCAAAGGATTACAGGGAAACTCATATAGGTTGGCATTTTTCTCAGAAACAGATATAACCAAGTCAGAGCTAAATAAAATCTCCAATATCCCGACAAAAGAGGACAACTTAAGCAGGCTGGCGAACATGTGAATCAGAGGATCCTATTGAGGGCCCAGACTCAGTAATAGGCCGGATTTACACGAGCGTGTGCGTTTTGCGCGCGCAAAAAACGCTGCGTTTTGCGCGCGCAAAAGGCATTTGACAGCTCCGTGTGTCATCCGTGTATGATGCGCGGCTGCGTGATTTTCACGCAGCCGCCATCATAGAGATGAGGTAGTCGACGCCCGTCACTGTCCAAGGTGCTGAAAGAGCTAACTGATCGGCAGTAACTCTTTCAGCACCCTCGACAGTGAATGCCGATCACAATATACACCAACCTGTGAATAAAAAAAGACGTTCAAACTTACCAGGAACTGCCTGCTTCCTCCAGTCTGGTCTCCCGGCCGTTGCCTTGGTGACGCGTCCCTCTCTTGTCATCCGGCCCCACCTCCCAGGATGACGCGGCAGGCCATGAGACCGCTGCAGCCTGTGATTGGCTGCAGCCTGTGCTTGGCCTGTGATTGGCTGCAGCTGTCACTTGGCCTGAATTGTCATCCCGGGAGGTCGGACTGGAGGAAGGAGCCGGGACTTATCGGTAAGTCCGAACTTCTGTTTTTTTTTACACGTATATGTATATTGTGATCGAAAGTCACTGTCCATGGTGCTGAAACAGTTTAAGTCTTTGAGCACCGTGGGCAGTGACTGTCTCCTGACGTCGCGTACCCGAACATTTTTTGCCGGGTTCGGTCAAAACGAGTTCGGCCGAACACGGTGAAGTTCGGTGCGCTCATCTCTAATTTGACACTCCGTTTGGATGTTTGTAACCAGAAAAGCACGTGGTGCTTTTCTGTTTACATTCATCCTTTTGACAGCTCTTGCGTGATTTTCGCGCATGCAACGCAGGACCGTCCGTGTGGCATGCGTTGTTTTCACGCACCCATTGAAGTCAATGGGTGCGTGTTGCGTGAAAAACGCAAGAATATAGAACATGTCGTGAGTT
Source organism: Rhinoderma darwinii (assembly GCF_050947455.1). Lineage (NCBI taxonomy): Eukaryota > Metazoa > Chordata > Amphibia > Anura > Rhinodermatidae > Rhinoderma > Rhinoderma darwinii. The sequence goes on along the minus strand of NC_134687.1, from coordinate 606,500,435 downwards.
TTACGCAACGCACTCACGCAGCGCAAAATTCACGCATAGTCTAAACAGCCCCATAGACTATTATAGGTGCGTACGACACGCGTGAAAAGCACGCGCGTCGCACGCGCGTATAATACGCTCGTGTAAATGAGGCCATAGGCTTTAAAGTTCACACAGAAGGTCCCATTAATTCACACATATCCTATTATACCTTATTGATGAGATATCCGGCATGCACATCTTCTGTGTTGATGGAGGGTGGGTCTCAGAATAACTGGATACAAGGATTTATATTTACTGGCTATTTATATAATTAAACTTCTTTAGGGAGATGTGCCCTTTAATATTACTTATTAATTAGGCAAAGCCAAGTTAGCTGTAGACAGAATTTATTTTATTATATAGTATGATAGGGCCTCTACTGACCACATAGTGTCATAAGTAAGGTGTATTTGTGGAAAGTCTAAAAAATATTGGGGTATGTGTAGCTCCCATAGCTGTACCTTATACATGCATCAGGGTCAACATGAGTCCAGGACCTGGGGGGGCTCGCATCTAACATATATAAATTACAGTTCTGTCTAACTCTATGGAATTTCCATCAACATGATACAGAAATCACCAAACTCTGAGCCAAAGGGGGGTAGATTGGGTGGTGACTGGTGGGGTTCCCAACTTACAAACCATCTTCTGCCATGTCTCAATGTAAACAAGAGCTAAATTTATTGTTATTAAACTTGGATTTAATCTCTTAAAGGAAGGGTGTGGCGAAAAAAAACTTTTTATATCAAGTTGATTTTAGTGTTTTATTAAAATAAATTTTATTTATTTGTGTGTTTGTGTTTTACTTCTTTTTTTTTCTAACTTTTATTTCACTGTGGGGGCTGCCATTTTTTTTCCATCTCTGTATGTGTCGATTAACGACACATACAGAGATGGAATACGGCACATAGATCCCCATAGAGAATGCGAACGGGAGCCGTTCGCATTCACTATGGTGTACGCTATCTGTGTGGGAACGGCGCATGCGCCGCTCCCACACAGTCCAAATGGAAGGTCTTCGGCCGAGCGACATCCGGCGCCATTTTCTTGTGGACCGACGCCGCGGCCGGACAGGAAGATGACTACTTCCGGTCGCGGCTTCCGGATATGTGCGCAGGAGGGAGCGGACGGACCGGAGGAAGCGGAGGCAGCAGCGGCGGCTGGAGCAGGTAAGTTATGTCTGTGTATGTTTGTGTTTTAGTGTGTGATTACCACTGTATGCAAGCCTACTACACTGTGTATTCGCTCAAAAAATGGCGGCACACAGTGTAGGAGGTTTGAACATTCAATCCCCTCCTTTCTCCTGGCACTAGCCAGGATAAAGGAGGGGGGGATTGTTTGAGGACGCTAGAGCAAGTGTGTCTTCTCAAATTTTGCAGCATAAAGCAATGTGGTTGCTTTACCACATGCCAATGCTGCAATTTTGGGAATTGCTCCCTCTAGTGACCAGCACAGGGAAATATTATAAATTAGAATCTAATTTATAATATTTCATGACTTGTGAAAAAATTAAAAAAATTATAACAATGTCTAATCATGTTTATACTAACTGTTTAACTTTAAAAAAAAAAAAATTCTAGCGACACATTCCCTTTAAAGTCTTAGGCCCTATTCACACGACAGGGATTCCCGGCAGCGTAACGGATGTTTTTTGAACGGCCACAGTAGGAACAATAGACCCAATAGGCCGTCAAAAAATGGAGCATGCCCTATTTTCAGACGTTCTCCCGGCCGCAGGGCTCCCATAGAAGTCTATGGGGCCGTGTAAAGCACGGCTGTCAGTCGGATGTGATCCGAGTGATGGCCAAGCTTTCTGCCGCTCGCTCTCTTCCCCTCCTCACAGTGCGAAGTGCATGTGAGGAGGGTATTTTTTTGCCCCCTGTAGGAGTCGGGGATTCCGCTCCAGGAGATGTCCCTAACTTCACTGTCCATATATGGACAGTCGGGTCAGGGACTTCTCCTGGAGCGGTCCCCTACTCCTGAAGCAGAATCCCCGGCGCTATGTCCTAACAACTGCCTGTGTACTATCAGTATATAGTTATATGCCAGTACATTAAAGTTTAAAATTAAATAGTAAAAAAAAAAAAAAGTAATGTTACATTTAAAAAAACAACACATTTTTTTACAATAAACATTAAGATAAGTCTCAATACATAAGATATACACATATTCTGTATCGTCGCAACTGTAATAAATTTATAGCGTCATTCATGATGTTTACACTGTTACAAAATAAAATAAAAACTGCTTTCTTTCACTTATTAATTTGAGGCACATGATATTATGAATTGTGAACCTCTATGTGCCAGACATTAATAGTAATTAACCCCATCATGTACCTCACAGATTAACCCAATATTGTTCATTGTGACTGAGGAACATGATGGGGTTAATTACTATTAATGTGAGGCACATGGAGATTCAAAATTCATAATACTTTGATAATACTTGGCAAAAGTATCATTTTGGTATCGAGTATCGCAATACTACACAAAGTATCGGTATCGAAGTCCAAATTCCTGTATCGTGACAACCCTAGAAGTCAGGGACTTCTCCTGGAATGGTCCCCTACAGTGGCGCTATGTAACGGAAGGTAGGGGGTGCCATCTATGGGGGGGTGCTATGTAAAATGGGGCTGTGTAGCACTACCTACAGGGTGGCTGTGTGTCATTACCTACAGGGGGCTGTGTGGCATTACCTACAGGGGGCTGTGTGGCATTACCTACAGGGGGCTGTGTGGCATTACCTACAGGGGGGCTGTGAGGCATTACCTACAGGGGGCTGTGAGGCATTACCTACGGGGGGCTGTGAGGCATTACCTACGGGGGGCTGTGAGGCACTACCTACGGGGGGGCTGTGTGGCACTACCTACGGGGGGGCTGTGTGGCACTACCTACAGGGTGGCTGTGCGGCACTACCGACAGGGGGGCTGCGTGTGGCATTATCTACAGAGGGAAGTGTGTGGCAAAAAATGTACAAATGAAATTCATCCGTTTTTAAAACGGACAGGGAAAAAAACTGATGCAAAATGGGTCAAAAGCGGCCGTTAAAAACGGAAACACAGCACGGAACGGAAACGGATGCAAAACTGATGCAAAACGGCCAAGAAAAACGGACCAAAATGGACGTTTTTATCGGCAGACACTCAGACCCTGTCATGTGAATAAAGCCTAATGCCTCATGCACACGACCGTTGTGCCACTCGGGCCGTTTTTGACGGCATTCGAGTGGCACCCGATAGTCTTCACGGACCCATTCACTTTAGCAGGTGAATCAGGTTAATGAAAAATGGTCCGAGTCTCCGATCCGAGGAAAGATAGAACATGTCCTATCTTTTCTCGGATCACTGACGGGACTCGGACGACACACACGGTCGTGTGCATAAGGCGTTAGACTTCTCCTCTTACATAAAAGATTTTATCTTCTCTTTGTGTTCAGGCATCTATAGAAGAAAACACACAAAGAGCCTCAGACATAAAGGTCAATAAATCTAAATTAATTCCTGCATTATAAGGCATGGCAGGAAACCCTGGTATTTAGAGCCTTATTTGCAGAATCTTGCCCATAGACTTTGTAGCTGTGAATACAAATTACCATTTCTAAATGTCAGTTCAACAAGTCATTTTTCTTAGCACAGTTTTTTTAGCCACCTTTTCTTCTCTGTCTTGCTGCAAAGTAACAACAGATTTTGCAGATGGCCCAGGTCATAGTCACATTTGTCTGCAGCCTTAAGATTTAAAGAGTAGTAGTCAACTTCCATGCTACTATGTCAATGTATTTGACTAGAATATTAAAAAAATAATTCACCCAAAGTAATAAAAAAAGCAATGCCCATAAAACTGCAATATGAAAAGGAGTTGTCAAAAGCAGATAAGGGTCTTCTGATAGACTTTCACGATCTCTACATGAGACGTAACTTAGTCACATGGCTAAGATTCTGACAGCTGACCCCACTGAGAATGACTTGGTATAATAGTGTCCTTTCTGGGTTGGGGAAGTCCTAATGTGTTAAAGTATCATGCCTGAGTCGGCATGGCGCGGCTGGACTGTGGATGACCCAGATGCGAATTTCATGTTAAATGTCTGGTTACCCACCATTCAATACCTAAATAATACCAACTACTGTCTAAATAATAAGATCCTGTATTTCCCAAAAAAGTCCACAACACGGCAAAATAATACCACCATGTAGTGCCCAAAGAATACCACTAAACAGTACTCAAATAACATCAAACATTGTCCAAATTATATAATTAGACAGTGCCCAAATAATACCAGCATCCAGTGTCTAAACAATACCACTATACAGTATCAAAAAAACTGAAATACAATGTCCAAATAATGCAGCTATACAGTAGCTAAACAAAATTGCTATATAGGACCTAGATAATATAACCAAACATTGTCCAATCAATTCGTAATAAAGAAGAAAACATGGACCGCACATCCATAATATACACCTTGATCTATAGCTACTAAGCCAAAAAAATACGAACATGAGGTTCTTTTCTAACATTTTTATCAAATTGTATAAGCCCACCTGGCACTTCAATAGCGACCTCTTTAAAGAAGGTACCTAGTCTATTAGTTGCAGCACCGCAAGGTGTCCTCCGCTACCGCAGCATCGCACCCATAGAGGGAGCAACCCAGAAGCCCAAAAGCAACCATGCTGCCAGGCCAAGCCACCTTGGCTCTGGGCCCCATCCCCCCCACAGGCGCAGCACCACAGCAACAGACCCCACCACAAAGCACCACAACATGTGAACAGATGGAATGAGCTTACCTTTACATGCGCCCCCAGTGGCCAACTGAGAGCACAAGAGCAGAATCACTTATGAGGTAATTCCTTATTTAAAATCATCTGGGCTAAATGTGTGGAGTGCTGGTACCAAGAAAAGAAAATAAAACAAAAAATGAGAAAAATAGACTGTATAATATATGTGTAATAAAGAAAAAAAACAATAGACAACACATCCACAACATACACATTGATCTAAAGCTACTAAGCAAAACATTTTTTATAAACATGAACATGAGGTTCTTTGTTAACATATTAATCAATTTGTATAAGCCCACTTGTCAATTATTAAGCACCATAATAATACCACAGTAGCATCCAATTAGCAACACGATACTGTGTCCTGATAATAAACAATACTACCCTATAGCACCGAAGTAGTACCACCAAATAATATTACCCTTTAGTCCCCTAATAATTCCAGCAATTATGGTCTAAATAATATTACCCTGTAGTACCCAAATAGTTCCACCAAATACGGTCCAAATATTATCCTGCACAGCCCAAACAATACCGCTATACAGTGTCCAAATAATACTACTATCTAGTGCCAAAATAATTCTACTAGGGTCCAGGTTTCCATGTCTGGCCATGTTAATGTATGCATTAGATCAATTTAAATATACAATATATGTTATCCCCTTCCTGTTTTGGTCTTGTGGACGCAGCCGATTTTTTTCAAATCTGACATGTGTCACTTTATGTGATATCTTGGTAATGCTTTTACCTATCCAAGCGTTGCTGAGATTTTTTTCTCGTGACATACTGTACTTTGTGTTAGAGGAAAAATTTGATCAATAAGTTCAGTATTTGTTTGTGAAAAACATCAAACTTTATAGAGAAAATTGGCAAAAATTCGCATTTTTCTAAATTTAAATGTATCTGCTTGTAAAACAGACAGCAATACCACACAGAATAGTTACTAATTAACATTTCCCATATGTCTACTTTATGTTGGCATCGTTGTTTGAACATCCTTTTCTTTTTCTAGGACGTTACAAGGCTTAGAACTTTAGCAGCAATTTCTCACATTTTCAAGAAAATTTCCAAAACCTATTTTTATTGGTACCAGTTCAGTATTCTGTACTCAATATTTATTGCCCAGATTCTGCAGTTTTTAGAAATATCCCACATGTGGCCCTTGTGTGCTAATGTACTGAAGCACAGGCCCATGGCCGGCCTTAGCTATGTTCAACCAGTGCGGTCGCACAGGGCGCCAGCCGCCACACTGCAAGAGGGGCGCCAGCGAGTGTGTGTATCCCCGCGCCGTTGCAACTACCAGCGGAGATACACACACTAACTGCAGTCGCCTTTCCACCCGGGCGCTTCTTCACTTAGTGGCCGTCGCTAGCAGCTGCTGCGGCTGCTATAGCGATAGCGACGGCACTATAGCAGAGCAGGGAGGTATCTTCCTGCTCTGCTGTCTACTAGCGCCACTGTAGCTCCCTGAAGGAGCGGAATACCCGTGTGGCCGGGGATTCCGCTCCTGGAGCTCTGCTTGATGTTTCTGTCCATATATGGACAGTGACATCAGGGAAAACTCCTGAAGCGGAAACCCCTACAAAAAAAAACAACTGTGCAGGAGCACACAAAATACCCAGCTTTACCGGGTATCAAAAAAAAGTGTGGAAATAAACTAAGATATAACTTTTATTTAATCTAGCTAAAAGGATTAATCCTTTACTCAGACTAAATAAAAGTTATAATAAATACCTATACAAATATAGACCATAGACATGCGTCAAAAATTAAATACCTCCCTGCTCTGCTATAGTGCCGTCACTATCGCTATAGCAGCCGCAGCGTCTGCTAGCGGCGCTACCGCCCTCATGCCCGGTGTCACCGCTAGCAGCCGCTATAGCTTCTACAGTGGTAGCGACGGCCACTAAGTTAAGAAGTGCCTGGGCGGAAAGGCGACTGCTGTTAGTGTGTGTATCCCCGCTGGTAGTTGCAACGGCGCGAGGATACACACACCCGAAGCCGCCCCTCTTGCAGTGTGGCGGCTGGCGCCCTGTGCGACCGCACTGGTCGAACGTATCCAAGGCCGGCCATGAGTGTAGTCACTCCCTTCTTCTGTAGCGGAATCCCGAATCACTGTCCGGGGATTGGGGATTCCAACTCCTACAGTGAGCAAAAAAAGACCCTCCTCCTCCTCACATGCACTCTGCACTGTGAGGAAGAGGACGAGAGAGGGCGCGAGCGACGGAATACACGGCCATCACTCGGGACACATTCCGGTGATGGCCATGAATTAACCAGCCCCATAGACTTCTATGGGAGCCGGGTAAACGGCCGAAAATAGGGCATGTCCCATTTTTTGACGGCCAGGTTTCCCGGGACATCAAATAATCGGTCGTGTGAATACTAACACATTAACAATACTGAAGTGTTTAGACAGTGAATAGACATTCCACGTGTCTATTCACAATCTCTGCACTTCGTTACTGTTTTTGTGGTAGTTACAGCAGAGCAAAGCGTAATCTCGCTGTAACCTGTCATTTACCGCGTAATCTCGCAAGATTACGCTTCCTCTGCTGTAACTACCACAGACAGAGTAACGAAGTGCAGAGATTGTGAATAGACATCCCGTGGAATGTCTATTCACTGTCTAAACACTTCAGTATTGTTAATGTGTTAGTATAAGGATCAGTATGCGCTGCCTAAATGAATATAGAGGAGTGCATGACGCTGATTGGTCAGCGTCATACACTCCTCTGTACAACGCCCACTTGGTCTAAAGTAAAAATACGCCCACTTGGGCATTAAGCAACTCATTAGCATAAATCTAAAATCGCTAATAAAGTGGTGAAAATAGATCGTTTTATTAAATAAAAAGCATTACTGTCACCTACATTACAGCGCCGATCTCCTTATGTAGGACATAGGGCACTTATAATGTGGTGTCAGAGCCTCTTTAAATCCAGTTGTATCAAATATGTGCAAATAAATCAATGTAATACATTAATTGGGTATTAACAATAATCAATGCTATTTTGAATTTTAACATTGATTATTGTTAATATCAAATTAATGTATTACACTGATTTATTTGCACATATTTGATACAACTGGATTAATCTTTTATACCATATGTCAAGATTTGACTCTTAAACACATTTGTATTGTACTTTGATACACTGTTACACATTGCGATTTTTTGCATGATTTGTATAAATTGTCAATATATATAGAACTTGTTAATTGAACTATATTCCCTCTATATTTACCTGTGTGTTATTTTCACAAATTGCTTGAGAATGCTTCCATTAAGGAAGTGAAACGTTGCACTTGCTGGGTGAATAAACTTCACATTTTTTGCTTTGAGTGCTGCTCCCGTGCTCTATTTTTCTATATATACAAATATATATATATATATATATATATATATATATATATATATATATATATATATATATATATAATTTGACCCGCTGGACCTCCTGTTTAAAAACTAGAAAGGCAGAGGAATGCACAGTGGTGTCTCATCTCAAGGTCGTGCAGCGATAAGAAGAAACTCCCAAACTCACAGGTGCACAAAATGAGAGCGCAATTTGATTTTCACGTTTCAATATATGACTTGTATTAACCCCTTAGACAGTGTACTTACAACTTTAACCCCTTGCCGACATCCGCCGTGTATATATACGGCGCACGCCGGGTGGGTGAATATGGAGCGGGCTCACGGGCTGAGCCCGCTCCATAGAGCAAGTGTGTCGGCTGTGTGTTACAGCCGACACTTCTGGGTAACGAGCGGGATCCCGCTTGTTTAACCTGTTAAATGCCACTTTCAATAGTGATCGCGCCATTTAAATTACTAAAAACAGGGGGGGCGAGATCGGGGGGAGCCGTTGGTTGGCACGGCCCCCAGGTCCACAATCTTTGTACTCCTACAAAGCTCTGCCTCCAGCAGGGCTTCATAGGAGACTGTCAGAAACGCAATATACTGCAATACATTAGTATTGCAGTATATAGTGCAAACGATCTAACGATTGCTAGTTAAAGTCCCCTAGGGGGACAAGTAAAAAAAGTAAAAAACAGTAAAATAAAGTTTTTTCAAAAAATAAAAAAAAATTAAAAAATGAAAAGCTAAAAAAAAAAACTTTTCCCCATTTTCCCTCAAGCACAATGTAAAAAAATTAAAAAGATAACATAACTGGTATCGACGCGTCCGTAAAAGTCTGAACTATTACAATATATCATTATTTAGTCCGGACGGTGAACGCCATAAAAAATAAAACATTTAAAACATCAGAATTGCTGTTTTTTGTTCCCTTCTTCTCCCACAAAAAATGAATTAAAAAGTGATCAAAAAGTCTCATGTACCCCAAAATGGTACAAATATAAACTGCAGCTCGCCCCGCAAAAAATAAGCCCTCACACGGCTAAATTGACAGAAAAATAAAAACTTTATGGCTCTCAGAATGTGGCGACAAAATTCAAATGTTATTTTTAACAATCAGTTTTTTCCTTGTAAAAGAAGTAAAACATAAAGAAAACTATATAAATGTAGTATCACTATAATCGTATTCACCCGCAGAATAAAGTTAACATGCCGTAAAAACAAAACCACCCAAAAGGTTGAGGAATCGCTGTTTTTTTCCTATTTCACCCCACATATATTTTTTTTCTCGTTTGCCACTACATTAAATGGTACAAAAAACGGTGCGGTGAAAATCTACAACTCGTCCCGTAAAAAACAAGCCCTCATACGGCAATATTGATGGAAAAATAAAAGAGTTACGGCTTTTGGGATGTGGGGAGGAAAAAGCAAAAGTGAAAATCCGAAAAATGGCTGCGGCAGGAAAATACAGCATTTTTAGTACTCGCTAGTTTAACAACTATATATAAAAAAGAAAAACAAAAAAGCAGCACCGTTTCAGATGTATAGGGTGCAATATCCTCGTCCGGACATGTGACCAATGTCCCAAAATGCGTAACAAACTCCAAAATAGAAGGCAACACTCCAAATTTAGTGAAAAAATCGGATCACTTTAATCACCACTTGCGACGTTTCAGCCCTACTCCATGGGGCCTTTCTCAAGCAATACATTCAGTGAACAGTGCACATACAAATACACAATTTCCCAAAGTACATAATAAAGTAATTTAAATAAAAAACGACATAATGTGTCAATACAGGTACATAGTAAAATAGTAAAAAAAATCTTCAGTGTAATTCACAGGATATGATAATCATATTTCATCAAGTATTAAAGAGGCTCTGTCACCAGATTTTGCCACCCCTATCTGCTATTGCAGCAGATCGGCGCTGCAATGTAGATAAGAGTAACGTTTTTATTTTTAAAAAACGAGCATTTTTGGCCAAGTTATGACCATTTTTGTATTTATGCAAATGAGGCTTGCAAAAGTCCAAGTGGGTGTGTTTAAAGTAAAAGTCCAACTGGGCGTGTATTATGTGCGTACATCGGGGCGTGTTTACTTCTTTTACTAGCTGGGCGTTCTGACGAGAAGTATCATCCACTTCTCTTCAGAACGCCCAGCTTCTGGCAGTGCAGACACAGAGCGTGTTCTCGAGAGATCACGCTGTGTCGTCACTCACTTCCTGCCCCAGGTCCTGCATCGTGTCGGACGAGCGAGGACACATCGGCACCAGAGGCTACAGTTGATTCTGCAGCAGCATCGGCGTTTGCAGGTAAGTCGATGTAGCTACTTACCTGCAAACGCTGATGCTGCTGCAGAATCAACTGTAGCCTCTGGTGCCGATGTGGCCGACACGATGCAGGACCTGGGGCAGGAAGTGAGTGACGTCACAGCGTGATCTCTCGAGAACACGCTGTGTGTCTGCACTGCCAGAAGCTGGGTGTTAACGAACAGAAGTGGATGATGCTGATTCGTCAGCATCATACACTCCCATTCCTAACGCCCAGTAAAAGAAGTAAACACGCCCTGATGTACGCACATAATACACGCCCAGTTGGACTTTTACTGTAAACACGCCCAGTTGTACTTTTGCAAGGCTCATTTGCATAAATACAAAAATGGTCATAACTTGGCCAAAAATGCTCGTTTTTTAAAAATAAAAATGTTACTGTAATCTACATTGCAGCGCCAATCTGCTGCAATAGCAGATAGGGGTTGCAAAATCTGGTGACAGAGCCTCTTTAAGAAAGGCATCCAGCTTATACTGTACAAAAAATTCAAAAGGTGTTAAGTGCCAATATACAAAGTGCAGGTGTTCAAAATTAGAAATATTTAGAACTTTTAATCATTAGAATTAGGCCACCATTCCCGGTGTCGCCACTAGCAGCCGGCATGGCTGCTACAGCGTTAGCGATGCCACGCTCTATAGTATCTATGTCCTTCGGACGCAGATACCTTTTGAACACTAAGGTATCTCCCGGCTCTGCCATTTACTATGCTACAGGTCACGTTCGGCCTGCAGCCTATCAGGCGCAGGGACAGGATCACTGCGCAGGCCGCGTGATGACGTCATTGGATCATGCTGGCCTATGCAAGGATCCCGTCAGTGTTGATGCTTTGGAGCAGCTCTATTCGCCGTGGGAACGGAGCCTAGGTGAGTATAACGTTTTTTTGGGGGTGCTGTATCTACAGGGGGGATGTATTGCACTATCTACAAGGGGGGGTGGGGGCGCTTTTTACAAGGGAGCTGTATGACACTATCCACATGGTGGTCTGTATGGCACTATCTACAAGGGGGAGGTTCTGGCACTATCTACAGGACCTGCAGTATGGCACTACCTACAGGGGGCTGTATTGCACCGTCTAAAGGGGGGGCGGTATAGCAGAATTTTCAGGGGGGCTGTATGGCAGAATCTACAGGGGGGCTGTATGGCAGAATCTATAGTGGGGTACTATCTATAAGTGGGGCTGTGTGTGGTAGCCCGGGGACCAGTCAAACGTTTGCTATGGGGCCCAGTCTTTCCTAGTTATGCCACTGTATATATATATCATACAAATAAAATTTCGGGCTTTCAACATGATTTTTGCATAATTTTTTTATGGCCTGCTTTGTACCTTTTTCTTAGAAGTGTTTTTTTCATTTTCAGTTTTATTAGGGCTGAAAGGATTTTTACAATTTTTACTCTTTTAATTTCTAGCAACAAAATGTTACTTTAAAGGTAACCTGTAAGTACGTTTATGCTGCCCTAAGTATGGGCAGCATGATGTAGTGACAGGTGCCATGATTACATAAAACTACAGTGCTACAGTGTTTTAGAGAAAACATTGTTTTAACAGGTGTCGGGTTCGGGGAGAACTCCCAGTGGCGTAACTACCGCGGAAGCGGCTGCTACGGGGGCCCGTGGCTTGAGGGGCCCGTGTCGCCAGCCGACACGCCCCCCCCATATGCCCGGTTGTGCCGCTAGCAGCCATTATGGCCAATCAGCACCTTTCAACTACGCTAGCTGCGCGATGACTTCATAACGTCGCTTTCGTGCTTGAAAGGTGCCGATTGATGGGGGAAAGTCATTCTGCCCCGCCAATCAGCGTCATTAAACGACGTGTCGTTCAGCTCCAGCTGAGAGAGCAGGTCTGCATTGCCATCGGACGGCGCGGGAACGGGATCATGTGAGTATGTAAAGTTTTTTGTTTTTTCTAATAAAACTGTGAGTGGGGGCTGTATCTACAGGGGGGGTTATCTATATGTGGGCCACTATATAGGGGGGTCTATATGTGGGGATGTGGGCCACTATCTACAGGGGGAGCTATATGTGAGACACTATCTACAGAGGTGGGCTATATGTGGAGAACTATCTTTAGGTGAAGCTATATGTAGGGCAGCACGGTGGCTCAGTGGTTAGCACTATTGTCTTGCAGCTCTGGAGTCCATATGTGGGCACTATCTACAGAGGGTTTTATGTGGAAAACTATCTACAGGGGCTTCTATGTAGGGCACTATCTACAGGGGGCTATGGGGCACTATCTATAGGGGGCATGGTGTGTGTGTGTGTGTGTGTGTGTGTGTGTGTGTGTGTGTGTGTGTGTGTGTGTGTGTGACAGTGTATGGTATTATAATCAGTGACACAGTGTATGGTACTATTATAATCAGGGACACAGTGTATGGCGCTATTATAGTTAGAGGTGCAGTGTATGGTGCTTTATTATATTTAGAGGTTTTGAGAATTTTAACTTCGTTTATAGGTGAAGAAATGTTGAGAAAAGTGAGAAGCTGAAGACATCTGAGCGTAAAACTGCAGAAATGGGTCATGGCCGGTAGAAATCCATCATAGAGGTCTGGACCGGAGGGAGAAGAAAAGAACTAGAATCTGAGACTTCACCGGTGAGTCACTTAATGTAAATGTTTATTCTGCCTCTAATCAGCACTGTAGTCACTGTATGATCTGCAGCGAGATGATTGTTTTTTTGTGAAACAGCATCTCCCAGCATATTCTCACCCTTGTTCGGGCCATGCTGGGAGCTGTAGTTTTACACCGTACAAATCTATATGGCAGGGGTTGCACTAAATTGAGCTGTATTTGTTCTGGTGCTGTATATATGTACTGACCTTGGTTCTGATGCTGTATGTAAGTACAGAGCTTTGTTCTGGTGCTGTATATACGTATGAGATTGGTTTTGGTGCTGTATATATGTAATGAGCTTGGTTCTGGGTATGTACTGACCTTGGTTCTGGGGATGTATTTATGTAATGAGCGTGGTTCTGGTATTGTATATATGTACGAAGCTTGGTTCTGGTGCTGTATATATGTACTGAGCTTGGTTCTGGTATTGTATATATGTATGAGCTTGGTTCTAGTGCTGTATTTATGTACTGAGCTTGGTTGTGGTACTGTATATATGTCAGAGCTTGGTTCTGGATCTGTAATTATATAGGATATATTTATAATAACAAAATTGCAGGGCAGATGGAATTGTTCTCAATTCATTGTATATTTAATTGGAATCTGTCAGGTAGTTTTAACCCCTTCAACCGCCACCATGCAGTAATACATGAACTGACAATATTTCTAAACATTCCCTTGTATGTTTTTTTCAGATGCAGCAAAATCTTTAAATCTACTTTTAAAACGGCACACACTATGTGCTAACTACTCATTAAAGGGTCATGGGGCGGTGCCGCTATCCTGAAGAGTCACATAGTCCTGCCTCCAAACTCACCTTTGCATGTTTGAGTGACATCTCCTGGGCTGATACAAATTTCCCGGATGCGCCATTACCTTGTGGCACTATACACAAAGGGGGGCTGTGTGGCACTATACACAAAGGGGGGCTGTGTGGCACTATATACAAGGGAGGGGGGCTGTGTGGCACTATATACAGTGGGAGCTGTATAGCGCTATATAAAGTGGGGGCTTTATGGCGATATCTACAGGGGGGCTGTATGGCACTATCTACAAAGGGGAGGTGGGGGCGCTATCTACAAATGGGGTGTGACACTGTCTATAGGCAGGGCTATATAGCACTGTCTTTAGGGGGGCTGTATGGCACATTCTACAGGGGGCACTATTTATAAGGGGGGCTGATTGTGGCACCCGACGGGGCCCCAGTCAAGAGTTTGCTATGGGGCCCTGTCTTTCCTAGTTACGACCCTGGCGGCTCTCCTCCAGCTGCTTCCCACTTGCTCAGCTTGATTAACAGGTCCCTCCCTATACACATAGGGAGTCCTTCAGAATCAGCACTTTATAGTAAAACATAATTTTATGTTATCAAGGCACCTGTAGCTATATCATGCTGTCCGTGGTTAGGACAACATGAAACTGCTGAAAGGTTCCCTTTAAAGTAACATTATGTTTCTAAAAATGTAGAGTAAAAATTTTAAAATTTATTATATATAATATTATATTATTCATTATATTATAAATTTTATTATGTGATGGCCACGGTAGCGGACCGCCGGCTTCACTCTCCTTGCGCCTCCTTCCCTGAAGACGCCAGCACACGCGGCCGTACTGCTCTGCAGTGTCCGCTGTGGTGTGCTCGCACGCTCGTCCCTGGCCTGAAAGGGCCAGCGCGTACACATGTAAAAAGTTCCCTAACCAATCCCAAGATCATCCTGGACTATAAAAAGGGCTCTGCCCTTCCACTCCTTGCCTGAGTGTTTTTGTTGTATTCCCATGTTAGTCTAAGAAAATCGTCCCTTAGTTGTTATCCTGCTCCCAGTGTTCCCGTATCCTGCTTCCTGTATCCCGTAACTGTGTTTATCCCTTTGCTGTAAGCTAGTGTTGGAGTCGTCCAGTCTGATCTGCCACATCCAGTGTCATCTGCCACCTCTAGTGTCATCTGCCACGCCAAGCATCATCTGAGCCAAATGTTTGCTACACCACGTGCCTGCTACTCCGAGTATCTGCCGGATCATCCTCCCAGGTACTCTTACCCCAGAGACTTTTATTGACTGCTGTTTGGTCAGCTGCTACTCCGCTACGGCGGAGCGACCCAGTGGATCCACATGCCCCAATGGCATGACAGTATGCTCAGGCCATGGATCCTGCTGGTCAACCTAAGATGGCGATCCAGGTGATGTAAACAGACATGCGTGACCTCCGGGCACGTCAGAATCAGCTCCTACGGGCAGTAAATTCGATAACCACCCATTTGGATCATCCTACTGCATCTCCTCTGGCTACTACCGCTGTTCCACTACCTGTTACCCCTCCAGCATGACCTGGGTCTACAATTTCACTGCCCCTACCGCCTCGCTACAATGGGGATCCTAGGGCCTGTAGAGGCTTCATCAATCAGTTAACTAGAGACTTTCCGTACAGTGTTCGACAAACCAGGACAAACATCCTCTGCAGCTGTCCCACTGCTGACCCTCAAGCAAGGGGAGTCAACGGTAGGGGAGTATGCCATCTCCTTCTGTACGTTCGCGGCATTGCTGGCTTGGAATAATGAGGCCTTGGTGGCGACTTTTTGGCAGGGTCTTGCTCCTCATATTAAGGTTGAACTGGCAGCTCAAGAACTTCCTGTTACATTGGATGCCTTAATACTTCTGGCAACCCGGATCAATATGGAGATCCAAGAGCGCACTCTGAAAGTCCATCGGGGGAGGAGATCTTGTCGACTGGCACCAAAATTTCAAAGGCCGCTACTACTCTGTCCTACTGCACCTCCGGAGGAGCCTATGCAGGTGGATAGCCACTGATTGTCCGACCAGGAATGGCAACGCAGACGATCAACTGGATTGTGTCTGTACTGTGGCCACAAGGGACATTTCATATGCCAATGCCTTCAAAAGCCAGGAACCTCCAGCACCTAGGTTTGATTGGAGAAACAAACCTAGGTGAATCTCCTACCACTAAATTCTCTCCCAAACTGTCTATTCCTGTGTCAATTGTGACCAGTGAAGGATCGCACTGTGTGCCTGCTTACTTGGATTGGCAAATGTTATCCAGCAGGACTTAGTTGATCGTCTCCATTTGACCACAGTTACTCTAGAGAAAATGTTGTCAGTCGCCTCTGTAGATGGACAACCTCTGCCTGACCCTGCCATGACTGTCCTATAGAGTTGCTTCCTGAAGCCTCACTCCCTCGTGGATGGGTCTACCCGCTTTCCTTGCCTGAAACACAGGCCAGATCGCAGTACGTTAAGGAGCACCTGGTGAGGGGGTTTATCAGGAAGTCACCAGCCATAACTGGATTATTCTTTGTTGAGATAAAGGATGGGTCACTCCGACAGTACATTGATTACCGTGGATTGAACCAAGTCACAGTAAAAAATAAGTACCCCTTGCCACTTATCTCTGAGCTCTTCGACAGGATGTGTGGACCTAAAGTGTTCACTAAGCTGAATCTACGCGGGGCCTATAACTTGATTCGTATACGCAAGGGTGATGAGTGGAAAACTGCATTTAACAGTTGGACTGTGTAACTGCTCCAGGAGTTCGTAAACTATGTCTTCCGCGATCTTCTGTATGACTGTGTGGTGGTATATCTGGATGACATCTGGATCTACTTACCCTTGTCGCGGGTAAGAGGGAATATATTATACGCGAAACTGGAGAAGTGTGTATTAGAAAATAGATCCTTGCCCTTCCTGGGCTATATTGTCTCCGATTGTGGTCTTCAAATGGACCCAGAAAAGGTGAAGGCTGTCTTGGAGTGGCCATGTCCTCAGGGTCTCCGAGCTATACAAAGATTTCTTGGATTCGCTAATTTCTATCATCAGTTCATCCTAAATTTCTCGTCCCTTACTGCTCCCATCTTAGCTCTCACCAGAAAGGGAGTGAACGCTAAGGACTGGACTTTTGAGGCAGAGTCAGCATTCGCTAACCTGAAGTGTGCCTTCACGTCTGCTTGTGTTCTTCATCATCCAGATGTTACTCAGCAGTTTTCCGTGGAGGTTGATGCCTCTCCCATTGGTGTTGGAGCATTCCTGTTTCAAAAAAATTCTAAGTGTAAGGGTATGTTCACATGATGAGAGGCATTTACGTGTGAAAAGACAGACTGTTAACAGCTGCCTCGTTTCACACGTAAATGCTCCTCCTCGCATTTTGCGAGCCGTCTGAGACACTCGTAAATCTTGAGCTGTGCTTCATTGAGTTCACGGAAGAACAGCTCAAATTACGTGGCAAAGAAGTGCCCTGCACTTCTTTGCCGAGGCTGTCCATTTACGCGTCGTCGTTTGACAGCTGTCAAACGACGACGCGTAAATAACATGTCGTCTGCACAATACGTCGGCAAACCCATTCAAATGAATGGGCAGATGTTTGCCGACGTATTGTAGCCCTATTTTCAGGCCTAAAACGAGGCATAATACGCCTCGTTTACGCCTGAAAATAGGTCGCGTGAACCCAGCCTAAGGGTATGTGCACACGCTAGATGTCATTTACGTCTGAAAAGACAGACTGTTTTCAGGAGAAAACAGCTGCCTCGTTTCAGACGTAAATGCTCCTCCTCGCATTTTGCGAGGCTTCTCTGACAGCCGTAAATTTAGAGCTGTGCTTCATTGAGTTCAATGAAGAACGGCTCAAATTACGTCTGAAAGAAGTGTCCTGCACTTCTTTTGACGAGGCTGTATTTTTACGCGTCGTCGTTTGACAGCTGTCAAACGACGACGCGTACATGACAGGTTGTCTGCACAGTACGTCGGCAAACCCATTCAAATGAATGGGCAAATGTTTGCCGACGTATTGTAGCCCTATTTTCAGACGTAAAACGAGGCATAATACGCCTCGTATACGTCTGAAAATAGGTCGTGTGAACGCAGCCTTTGGCAGTATCTTGCAGATTCTTCTCCAAACTCTGCTCTCCTGTTGAGCGCAACTACTCCATTGGAGATCAAGAATTGCTCACTGTAAAGTTGGCCTTGGAAGAATGGAGACACCTGCTTGAGGGGTCTGCTCACCCCCATCATCATCTACACCGACCACACAAATCTTACATATCTGCAGTCTGCACAGCGAATAAATCCTCATCAAGCTCAGGGTTGCCAACCTCCACTTCAGAAATTTCTGGAGAACTGAGCTAAAATTCAGGGACAGACCAAAATCATTACCTGTGCACTGTTGTAGCATCTATGGCCAAGGGCCGTCAGGTTTACTCGCCTCCCAACGCCCGCAGCCATGTATCCGTGAGCTCTGGTCCCCATCTCCTTCCTAGGAGACGTCAGCGCTCACTTCCGCTCTGGTCTGCTGTGTCCCGTAGGGCCAGCGCGCGCACCTGTAAAACAATCATCATTATCAACCACATGACTTCCTGGTCTATAAGAAGGCCCCTGCCCTTTGAACTATCCAGGTAACCTTGTGCGGGACTTTGTATTTCTGGGGTTCCTGTTTTTTGGCCAGCTGCCTCCCTGCTACGGCGGTGCGGCCTAGTGGGTTCACATACCCACACACCGTGACAGTACGCTCAGGCCATGGACCCCGCTGGTCAACCTGAGACCTTGACAACACAAGCCATGCTGGCCGAGATGGAGGATCTCCAGCCACGGCAAGACCAACTCCTCCTGTCGGTGAACGCCATTGCTCATCGGTTGCTTACTCCAACCACAGTCGTCACGTACCCATTCCTGCTGTTCCTCCTGCTACACTTCCTGTCTGTACCAGTGCCGACCCCCTGTTCTTCTTGCTGCTACCTCCACGCTATGACGAAGACCCGAGGTCCTGCAGGGGATTTTTGAATCAGTGCCTGATCCACTTTAGACTTCATGCCAGGTCCTTCTGTTTGGATGACGTCAGGATCGCCTTCATCATCTCTCTCCTTACTAGCAAAGCCCTGGCATGGGCTAATCCTCTGTAGGAACATCAGGGACCAGAGATCCATGACTTGCAGTGCTTCTTACGGACCTTCCGCTCGATCTTTGAGGAACCTGGGAGAGTTTCTTCGTCTGCTGCATCCTTGCTGACCCTACACCAGGGAGACCTCTCTGTGGGTGAGTATGCCACTCAGTACCGTATCCTGGCTGCTGAGTTAACCTGGAACAACGAGGCTTTGGTGGCCACATTCTAGCAGGGACTGTCTTCGGGGATTAAGGACGAGGTGGCTGCTCGTGATCTGCCATCTACCCTGGACGATCTTATCCTACTCGCCACCCGGGTTGACATGAGGATCCGGGAGGGTTCTCAAGAGGTTCTCCAGGAGAGAGAACTTCCTAGGCTGGATTCTACTTTCCAGCAATCCTTACTATCCTCCTCCGTCTTCCCACCAGAGGATCCTATGCAGAGTAACTATGTTAAATTGTCTATCCAGGAGAAACAACGCAGACGCACTTCTGGACTTTGTCTGTATTGCGGCCTCGGAGGCCATATTTTGGAATTCTGGAGAGGTTCTTCAATGGGACTCCAAGTGCCTTGGTCGTGGTCTGTTGCAGATCCATCCTGTCCAGCCTCCTCTACCTCAGTCATTGGCGGGACTGCCCCTCCAGTTTGCTCAGTTTGCAGATGGTTTCAGCAAAAGGGAGGCTGAGACGCTGCCTCCACATCGGACTTATGACTGCTCCATTGAATTGGTTCCTAATGCCTCTCTCCCCCGTGGCCGAGTATATCCTCTCTCCTTGCCAGAGTCTCTAACCATGTCGGCCTATATCAAGGAGAATTTGGAGAGGGGTTTCATACGAAAGTCTTCCTCCCCTGCCGGGGCTGGATTCTTTGTTGTTAAAAATAAAGACGTATCCCTTCGACCCTGCATTGATGTGGTCTCAAGATCATGGTCAAGAACAAATACCCGCTGCCACTTATATCCGAGCTGTTTGATCGCATACGAGGAGCCCAAAAAATTTCTAAGCTTGACCTGCGGGGGGCTTATAACCTAATCCGGATTTTCCGGGGTGACGAATGGAAGACGGCATTTAACACCCGAGACGGGCACTACGAATACCTAGTGATGCCCTTCGGACTGTGTAACGCTCCCGCAGTGCTTCAGAAATTTGTGAATGATATCTTCTGTGATCTCCTCTATGTCTGTGTTGTTGTTTATCTCGATGATATTTTGATTTTCTCCCCAGATCCAACCACTCATCGGAGACATGTCCGTCAAGTTCTACTACGATTAAGGGAGAATTGTTTATACGCCAAGCTGGAGAAGTGCGTCTTTGAGAGGAGTTCTCTGCCCTTCCTGTGCTACATCATCTCGGATCAAGGTCTCAAGATGGATCCTGAGAAAGTGAGAGCTGTCCTGGAGTGGCCACGTCCTCAAGGCCTAAGGGCCATACAGCGGTTCCTGGGATTCGCCAATTTCTACCTGCAGTTTATTCCAAACTTCTCATCTCTGACGGCTCCCATTTCTACCCTTACCAAGAAGGGTGTGAACGCCAAGGTGTGGACTCCAGAGGCAGAGTCCGCATTTATTAGCCTCAAGAAAGCCTTCACTTCAGCTTCGATCCTCCATCATTCTGACGTATCTCGGCAGTTCTCATTGGAGGTGGACGCTTCCTCTGTTGGTACAGGTACACTGCTGTTCCAGAGGAGCTCCAAAGGAAAGGCAGTAGTATGTGGCTACTACTCAAGACTTTTTCTTTCTGCTGAGCGCAATTACTCTATTGGAGATCAGGAGCTACTGGCCATGAAATTGGCTCTGGAGGAGTGGAGACATCTTCTGGAGAGTGCAGCTCACCCCATCCTGATCTACACCGACCATAGGAACCTTACCTACCTTCAGTCCGCTCAACGACTAAATGCCCGTCAAGCCAGGTGGTCGCTGTTCTTCACCCGTTTCCAATTTGTGCTCCACTACCGTCCCACTGACAAGAATGTGAGGGCTGATGCCCTGTCCAGATCGTTTGAGACTGAAGACACGGTGGAGTCCCTTCAGACTATCATAGACCCGTCCTGCATTGTTACTGCTAATCCTCTGCAGGTTAGAGACATCCCTCCGGGGAGGACTTTTGTTTGCTTGGCAGACAGGAGAAGAATTCTCTGCTGGGGACACAGTTCTAAACTGGCTGGGCACGCTGGTGACGGTAAAACCCGAGACCTGATTGCTCGTCACTTCTGGTGGCCCACGCTACCTAAAGATGTTCTGGACTTTGTCTCTTCTTGCACGGTGTGTGCTTCTAACAAAGTTACTTACTCCAAGCCTGCCGGTCTGCTTCAACCTCCTGCCTGTACCCAATGCCCCCTGGCAGCACATTGCAATGGACTTTGTCACAGAACTTCCCCCCTCAGCAGGATGCAACACTGTCTGGGTGGTGGTGGACCGGTTCTCTAAGATGGCACATTTTATCCTGCTGACCGGCCTACCTTCTGCTCCTCGACTGGCGAGTCTCTTCATTTAACACCTCTTTCGCTTGCATGGCTTGCCTCTTCACATTGTGTCCGACCGGGGGGTTCAGTTTACCTCAAAGTTCTGGAGAGCCCTCTGTAAACTCCTGGAATGTGAGATTGGACTTTTCTCAGCTTATCGCCTCCAGTCCAATGGGCAAGTGGAGAGGATCAACCAGATCATGGAGAATTATCTATCTAACTGGGTACAGCTTCTTCCATGGGATGAGTTCTCGTACAACAACCACACAAGTGAGTCCACCACTTTCACTTCATTTCACATTGTGTTCAGTCAACATACTAGAGTCCCTCTTCCAGTGTCGACTACATCTCAGGTACACGCTGCTGACTCTGCATTTGGGGACTTTCTCCAAATCTGGCAACAGACCCGGTCCTCTATTTTGCTGGCAGTCGATCGCATGAAGCGAAAAGCAGATACTAAGAGAAGAGAGCTGCCTCAGTATCTTCCGGGTACCAAAGTCTGGCTATCCTCTTGGAACATCCATTTGAAGGTGCCTTCATACATGTTTGCTCCCAGGTTCCTTGGTCCTTTCGAGATTCTTCAACAAATAAATCCTGTCTCCTATAAGCTGCGGCTGTCTCTTACGCTCAGGATCCCCAAATCCTTTCATGTGTCCCTCCTGAAACCTGTGGTCCTGAACTGCTACAGCAAGACTTCTAGTTCCACAGTTGCTCCCAGCGGTTCTTCTGATGTGTACGAGGTGAGGGAGATCCTGGACTGCAAGAGGGTAGGAGGAAGGACTTTCTATTTGGTGGACTGGAGAGGGTTTGGTCCCGAGGAGAGGTCCTGGGAGCTGGAAGAGAACCTCAGTGCTCCTGCTCTCATTAAGAAATTCCTCTTTCGCTCTGGCCCCAAGAAGAGGGGGCGTAAGCGGGGGGATACTGTAGCGTCCATGGCCACGGGCCATCGGATTTACTCACCTCCCGACACCCGCAGCCATGGATCCATGAGCATTGGTCCCCATCTCCTTCCTAGGAGACGCCAGTGTTCACTTCCGCTCCGGTCTGCTGTGTCCCGTAGGGCCAGCGTGCGCACCTGTAAAACAATCATCATTATCAACCACATGACTTCCTGGTCTATAAGAAGGCCCCAGCCCTTCTGATTCTTGCCTGAGCATTGTTAGTATTCCCAAGTCTGTCTTGCAAATGGTCCCTTAGTGTTTCCTGTTCCAGTTGTTACCCGTGCCCTGTTACCTGTTCCTGTATCCCGTGCTGTGTTCTTGTTCCTGTGCCTACTAGTTGGAGTTGTGTCTACTACACCTGCTGTTGCCTTGCCATGTCCTGTGTCATTTGCCTCGTACAGAGCGATTCGCCACGTCTGGCGCAACCTGTGCACCTGCTGTCATCTGCCACGTCCAGAGGGATTCGCCACGTCTGGCGCAACCTGCAGCACCTGCTGTTATCCGCCACATCTGGCGTTACCTGCTGCACCCACCTCCATCCGTGCCAGAGCTGCGGCCATTGTCTGGACTATCCAGGTATCCTTGTGTGGGACTTTGTATTTTTGGGGTTCCTGTTGTTTGGCTAGCTGCCTCCCTGCCACGGCGGTGCGGCCTAGTGGGTCAACATACCCACACACCGTGACACCTGTGCAGTGTGCTAGGAGTGACTCACCAATCACAACTCCGCTTGTAGCTTTCCCCCGCTAACTTAGGTGATGTTTTCTCTGATTAGTCGTTCACTTTCCCTTTTTTTTCCATCCGGCCCAGACCACTGTGACGACCTAGTCCAGCCACAACTCATCTCTGCAGAATTTGACACACAGACATGTTGGTTTCTCCCTTTTCCAGCATCCTACACACCTCTACCCCATCCTCTAAACAAACTCGTAAATACAGTGGTCCAGATTGTAATAATGATCCCCCAGTGCTCGACACAATAAAAGTGCCCCATGGGTAACCATGCCCCCTGCAGATAACACAGCTCCCCCTTGTAGATAGCCACAAAGCTCCCCCTTGTAGATAGCCACACAGCTCCCCCATGTAGATAGCGCCACACACAGCTCCCCCTTGTAGATAGCCACACACAACCCCCCCTTGTAGATAGAGCCACACACAGCCCTACTTGTAGATAGCGCCACACACAGCCCCCCTTGTAGATAACCACACACAGCCCTCCTTGTAGATAGCACCACACAGCCCTCCTTGTAGATAGCTCCACACGGCCCCCCACTTATAGATAGCCACACAGCCCCCCCCTTGTAGATAGCTCCACACAGCACCCCTTGTAGATAGCCACACACAGCCCCCGCTTGTAGATAGCGCCACACAGCCCCCCCCCTTGTAGATAGCCACACAGCCCCCCTTGTAGATAGCCAAACACAGCCCCCTCTTGTAGTTAGCCACATACAGCCCCCCTTGTAGATAGCCACACACAGCCGCCCTTGTAGATAGCGCCACACAGCTCCCCCTTGTAGATAGCCACACAGCTCCCCCTTATAGATAGCGCCACACACAGCCCCCCTTGTAGATAGTGCCACACAGCCCCCCTTGTAGATAGCCACACATATCCCCCCTTGTAGATAGTGCCACACAGCCCCCCTTGTAGATAGCCACACATATCCCCCCTTGTAGATAGCCACACACAGCCCTCCCTTCTACACCATGTTCCAAATTATTATGCACATTGGATTTAAGTGTCATAAACATTTAATTATTAGTTTTTAAATTAAACTCATAGATGGTATTGTGTCTTAGGGCTCTTTGGGTCATTGTAATCAATCTCAGACACCTGTGATAATTAGTTTGCCAGGTGTGCCCAATCAAAGGAAAACTACTTAAGAAGGACGTACCACATTATTAAGCAGGCCACAGGTTTCAAGCAATATGGGAAAGAAAAAGGATCTCTCTGCTGCCGAAAAGCGTGAGATAGTGCAATACCTTGGACAAGGTATGAAAACATTGGATATTTCAAGAAAACTTAAGCGTGATCATCGTACTGTGGAAAGATTTGTGGCTGATTCAGAGCACAGACGGGTTCGTTCAGATAAAGGCATAATGAGGAAGGCTTCTGCCAGACAAATTAATAGGATTAGGAGAGCAGCTGCTAAAATGCCATTCCAAAGCAGCAAACAGGTATTTGAAGACGCTGGTGCCTCTGGAGTCCCGCAAACCTCAAGGTGTAGGATCCTCCAGAGGTTTGCAAGTGTGCATAAAGCTATTATTCGGCCACCCCTAAACAATGTTCACAAGCAGAAACGGTTGCAGTGGGCTCATAAATACATGAAGTCTAATTTTCAAACCGTGTTGTTTACTGATGAGTGCCGTGCAACCCTGGATGGTCCAGATGGATGGAGTAGTGGATGGTTGGTGAATGGCCACCATGTCCCAACAAGCCTGCGACGTCAGCAAGAAGGTGGCGGAGTCATGTTTTGGGCTGGAATCATGGGGAGAGAGCTGGTAGGCCCCTTAATGGTCCCTGACGGTGTGAAAATGACCTCTGCAAAGTACGTAGAGTTTATGACTGACTACTTTCTTCCGTGGTACAAAAAGAAGAACCGTGCCCTCCGTAGCAAAATTATCTTCATGCATGACAATGCACCATCTCATGCTGCAAAGAATACCTCTGTGTCATTGGCTGCTCTGGGCATAAAAGGAGAGAAACTCATGGTGTGGCCCCCATGTTCCCCTGACCTCAACCCTATTGAGAACCTTTGGAGCATCCTCAAGCAAAATATCTATGAGGGTGGGAGGCAGTTCACATCAAAACTGAAGCTCTGGGAGGTTATTCTGACATCCTGCAAAGATATTCAAGCAGAAACTTTACAAATACTCACAAATTCAATGGATGCAAGAATTGTGAAGGTGATATCAAAGAAGGGGTCCTCTGTTAACTTGTAACTTGGCCTGTTAAGTTTTTTTTTATTGAAAGAGCTTTTGATTTCTGTAAATATGACCTCCTGATGCTGCAAATTCAACAAATGACCATTTTAGTTCTCTTTACAACCTTTAAAATGTTTTGATCTCTGTTATGCATAATAATTTGAAACAGTGCATTTTGAGTTTTTTACTTCTAAAAAAAAATCTGTTATCATTAGGAGATTTGTTCAATAAAATTCGCATTATACTCCAAATGTTGATGGCTTGAAGATTATACTGACTGTCATTTGCATCGACTATTTAGGAAAATCAGCGAAAAATAACATTTGCATAATAATTTGGAATGCGGTGTAGATAGCGTTCCCTTCTAGATAGCTCCCTTGTAAGTAGCGTCGCACAGCCCCCTCTTCTCTTGTACTTAGTGCAAACAGAGCAGTGAGCGGTAGCCTACCGCTACCACTCTCCGCTCTGCCTGACACGACTCACCGTCAGGAAGAGGAGGTGGTCATGAAGCGAAGTGGCGCCGCGGTGGATCCCTTTTGACTGGGGTCGGTGACGGCACAGGACTGGACCAGTCCAGTCACCTGACCTCATATCAGGTGACTGGATTGGTCCACTCCTGGTGTAAAGAATTTGCCAGACACAGCTTCTGTGTCGACGCCCGTGGTTAATCAGCCTGCATCTGTTTCTAGGTCTGCTAGAGTGACTCGATCAGTTACCACTCAGGCTGGTAGCAAGAGGAGTGGGAGAACCTATCACAGCCTGGCCAGACTGTTCTAGCTCCTGCCCTTGGTCTATTTATACCTTCATTTGCTGCTTGTCCTTTGCCTGTGATTCTCTTGTTTCCTGGCTCTGCTATTCCTGCTATTTACCGTTGACCTCTGCTTCATATTGACCCTGGCTTGACTGACCATTCTCCTGCTTCTTTTGCTACCACGTACTCTCCTGGTTTGACTCGGCTCGTTCACTACTGCCTGTTGCTCACGGTGTTGCCGTGGGCAACTGCCCCACTTCCCTTGCTTCTGTGTACCCTTGTCTTGTGTTGTCTGTCGTGCACATATTGAGCGTAGGGACCGTCGCCGAGTTGTACGCCGTCGCCTAGGACGAGCCATGCAAGTAGGTAGGGACTGAGTTTTGGGTAGATTAGGGCTCACCTGTCCGTCTCCCTACCCCGACATTACACCTGGCACAAACCTCACTTGGTAGCGGCCGGCCTGCATATTTTCAGCTTCCGCAGAATCAGACAGTATGCCTGGCCGCAGCCTACTATTCCTTTGCACGGCGCATGTACATTTTGGCACATGCTTCTTGCAAAGTTCCGGGAGACTGCAGGAAAAATCCCGCTGCTTTTTCTGCTGGACGCTACGGATGGCAGAAAAAAACACCCATTTTTGCAGACTGTCCGTAAATTTACGGACGGTTGGCAACCCTGGTCAAGCTAGATGGTCACTGTTCTTCGGACAGATTTTATTTTCTTCTTCATTTCCGCCCTGTGGACAAAAACATTAAGGCCAGTGCCTTGTCTCGATCATTTGCAACTGACGAATCAGAAGTTGTTTTAAAACTGTATTATTGATCCTTCTAGGATTATTGACGTAAATCCTTTGCAGATCAAGGACATTCCTCCTGCAAAGATTTTTGTCTGTCCTGCTGACATGAAAATAATTCTCCACTGGGGGCATAATTCCAAACTGGACGGGCATTCTGGTGTCCACAGCACTCGGGACCTTATTGCTCGTCATTATTGGTGGCACTCACTATCTAGGGATGTATTGGACTTTGGTTTCCTCCTGTGATAATTGTGCCCTAAACAAGTCCGCTCATTCTAAACCTGCTGGTCTGCTCCAACCCCTGCCGGTGCCTGATGCTCCCTGGCAACAGAATGCTATGGACATTATCACTGACCATCCCCCTTCTGATGGATGTAGTATGATCTGGTTAGTAGTGGATCATTTCTCCAAAATGGCACATTTTATTCCTTTAACGGGCCTCCTCTCAGCTCCTCGTCTGGCAGATCTGTTCATCCAACACATCTTTCGTCTACATGGACTACCTCTTCATATTGTTTCTGACCGGAGTGTACAGTTCACGTGTAAATTCTGGAGAGCCCTGTGTAATCTTTTGGATGTGAAGCTGGACTTCTCTTTTTCCTATCACCCACACTCTAACAGTCAAGTGCAGAGTATCAACCAATTTTTTCAAGAACTATCTCTGTCATTAAGTCTTTGTCCAACATGACAATTGGGTAAAGCTCCTGCCTTGGGTGGAATTTTCATACAATAACCATACAAGTGAGTCTACTGCTTCCTCTCCGTTCTATATTGTATACAGTCAGCACCCACAAGTTCCTCCAACTATGTCTCAAGTGCCTGCAGCCAATTCTTCATTCAGGACTTTTCTTCACATCTGGCAGCAGACCAAGTCCGCGATTCTTTAGGCAGTGGATCGCATTTATAACATCTGTGGTCGCTGACCACTAACTCCTTCCATCCAGTCGACGCCCTTCTCTCCAGAGATGTCTGCACATATGGCCGTCCTGTTCCACAGTGACCACCAGGGTGCGCTCGTGAGCTCAGTCCAGACTTAAGAAGCCAAAGCACACGCAGGTGGGTGATTGAGCTGATTGCTCCCAGAGCACCCTGGGCTGTAAGAAGGGCTGTGCCCCTTCCTCCCTTGCCTGAGCATTGTTTGTCGTATCCAAAGTTTGTCTATGCAAATGGTCTCCTAGTGTTTTCCAGTTCCCAGTGTTCCCCGTACCTGTATCCTGTAACCTGTATCCCGTGCTATCCTGGTCAAGTGCCGTGATGTGCTGTAGTCGTGCTGTGCTGTATTCCACGCCTGTCCTGCTACTCCACGCCTTAAGACTACCTGCTGCCTAGTCCCAGCCAAGCCTACCTTGCTACTGTCCGAGCTGCCACAGATACACTATACAAACTATAGACTGTGACCTGCGCCCTGTTGGCCAGCTGCCATACCGTCAAGGCAGTACGGCCTTGTGGGTCCACAAACCCAATGTGACAGCATGAAAGCATATGGCGATAGGAAGAGAAGGGTTCCTCCTCAGTTCCTCCCCAGACTCAGAGTCTGGCTCTCTTCAAAGAACATTCGTCTGAAGATCCCTTCCCACAAATTTTCTCCCAGGTTCCTTGGCCCATTCGAGGTGTTACAACAGATAAACCCAGTGTCCTATAAGCTTCGGCTGCCTCCCACTCTCAAAATCTCTAACTCGTTCAAAGTGTCCCTCCTAAAGAGAAAAACGAAATAGCTCTCCCAAAGCAAAACAGAGTACAGTACAAATAGTATGGTGCCACCAGAATACTACATATAGAAAAAGAAAACTAGAACCAATCTGGTATATACTAGTTGCTTATAAAATATTGAAAAAATCCTTTATTGATACAAAAATATATATATTAATTTTAAATTGAGCAACTTCTTCAAGGATAATCCTATATAGCAAAAACACAACACACACCTGGCCAGGAAAAGAACTAGTGTCAATACGGTTGAAAATTACATGTAGCTATTAATATCATAATTAGGTTACATGTCACTAAAAGGGATCAATATATGAATAGGCATGCAACCAAAGTAGTCATTTTGTAACTACAGAACGTGTATATATATATATATATATATATATATATATATATATATAATTAAATTTCCTCAGAAATAAATAGTAATAACATAAGGCGATATACTGCGTGCTAGATCGAAATCAATACACAATCTAACTTACAGGAGATTAACTACTAGGTTTTAGGCCTAGTTTGACAGGACAGGCTGTGTTCTCAATGAATATCCTATTTGTATAGAAAATTGGATGTAATGTACGATACACATAAGGCAAAGAAACATATAATGCGAGTAAGTTGTATACCCACCCGTCAGTTGCACATTTAAGCCAAAGATGCATACGGCCATATGTACTGCCTTTTATCAAAATCACTTGTCGTCCATCCAAATTAATAGCATTGTGGATAGGTCACATCCACAATAGTCCCACAGTAAGTAGTCTGGTTTGTCTGGATTCCAGACCGAGCTGGGTCAAACGGTCATCTATCCAGATATAAAATGTTCGTGATGAGACAGGTGGGGACCAATGCTGGCCAAAATCCAATGCCAAAAGATCTCCAAATTTAGCAAATGTGCAAAGGTACACAAAGAGCTGGCGTATTAGCACCAGTAAGACCGCATGTAGTGCAGCATGTAGTCAAATATGTCCGAAACCGAGGTCCCAGGCGTGTGGCGTTTAGGACATGTGGCCTACGTGTGCTGGTGCGTTTTGTCACCACGTGACTTTCTCAGAGCGTTGCATAGCAGTCCAGGTAAGGGGTAGGTATTTAAGGTACCTGTAGCCAATAGGCCACTTAACACAATCCTCAATGTTGTTAACCCTTACATAGACAAATTAAATACTCAGTTAAACATATACACAAAATTACAGAAATAAAATAAAATTAATAAATGTAGTGATCCTTTTCCCATTGGGAATAACGCACAAAAAGAAAAGAAATAGAAAAGGAAAAAGAAAGAGTATACAAATAAAAAGTACATGATGATAGAAAGGAGCGGGCTTGGTCCCATGAGTCAGACCACGGACTGGATACAATCACATGGACAGAGTCCCAGGACCCAGACCGCCCCTAAAGAAACATATGTAGCTTCAATTCACTGTTCAGACCAAGTGGATGAAAGGATTTCAGAGTATATATCCACATACTTTATTTTTGAAGCAGTAGCCTATCCCGGCTACCCCCTCTTTTATCCCTTGGAAGCTGATAAATCGCCATAAAGGAAAAACCAACAGGGGACTGTCCATGGAATTCTTTAAAGTTTCATCTGCATTTTTAATATCGCAAATATGCTCCGATATCCTTAATTGTAACTTCCTGATAGTTTTTCCCAGATAATACTTCTTACAGGGACAGAAGACCAAGTAGACTACCATAGTTGAATGACAATTTAAGAGGCTCTTAACTGAGAATTGTTTCTCTCCCAAAGAATCTTGAAAAACATTAGATCTCTTTACAGTAAATCTCCTAGTTCTGCAGTTGCTCCCAGCGGTTCTTCTGATGTCTTTGAGGTGAAGGAGATCCTAGACTACAAGAGAGTAGGAGGAAATACTTTCTATATAGTGGACTGGAAAGGGTTTGGTCCTGAGGAGAGGACTTTGGAGCAAGAAGAGAACCTTAATGCCCATACTCTGATTAAAAAATTTCTGTCACGCTCCAGACTCAAGAAGAGGGTGCGTAAGAGGGGGTGCTCTAATGGCCGCGGTCCGCTGCCTTCTCTCATTTCCCGGCGGCCGCAACCGCAGACCTTTAACTTCCTGCCAGCGTCACCCTCCCTTGAGATGCCAGCACACATGGCCATACTGCTCTGCAGTGTCCAATAGGGTGCGCGTGCTCGTCCCCGGCCTTAAAGGGCCAGCGTGCGTACATGTAAAACGTTCACTAGCCAATCCCCAGATCATCCTGGACTATAAAAAGGGCTCTGCCCTTCCACTCCTTGCCTGAGCATTGTTGTATTCCCAGGTTAGTCTAAGCAAATGGTCCCTTAGTTGTTATCCTGCTCTCAGTGTTCCCGTATCCTGCTTCCTGTATCCCGTAACTGTGTTTATTTCTGAGCTGTAAGCTAGTGTTGGAGTCGTCCAGTGTCATCTGCCATGTCCAGTATCATTTGCCATGTCGAGTGTCATCTGCCACGTCCAGTGTCATCTGCCACGCCAAGGATTATCTGGGCCAAGTGTGTGCTACACCACATGCCTGCTACTCCGAGTATCTGCCGGATCATCTTCCCAGCTACTCTTACCCCAGAGACTGTTATTGACTGTAGTTTGGCCAGCTGCTACCTCGCTACAGCGGAGCAGCGTAGTGGGTCCATGTACCCCACAGGCGTGACATTATATTATACAGTATATATTTAATATTATATTATACAGTATATATTTACGGTATTTAATATTATATTAGAGTATATATTTACTATATTATACAGTATATATTTAATATTATATTATACAGTATATATATATTTTTTATATTATATAGTATTTATTATATATAGTATATAGCATTGTTATTTGTTCTCTGTATGGACCCTTCTTCTGTAAGCACTGTATGGTCTCTGTATTGTACTGTTATTTGGCACTTTATAGTGGTATTATTTAGGCACTATTGGGGCAGTATTATGGCAGTATTATTATTTCCTTTCTTCCAAACAAAAGCCATGTGGCCCCTGACTCATTTACCCAGGTACCTCCACACATATTATTGTTAAAGGCAGCACATCTCCCTGTGTAAACAGGGAGATGCAATGCCGACATGATGAAAATGGTTGGGGACGAGCGATCATGGTAGCGATCGCTTGTCTCCATACGAGTGCCAATCAATGAACTGTCTCGTTGATCGGCGCTCATTTTTATGGTCACATGGCCTTAAGATTACAAGATTGAAGGGAATAATCAAGACATTCTGAACAAAGTTGAGCCCAATTCTTTTCCAGCACTAGACATACCAATATACATAGAATACATAGCAATGCTTATTTAGCTTATTTCCATATGAGCTCCAGGAATAGCCAAAGTACTTTCATTTGTATGGTGGTTTAACAAGTTGCCATGCTCCCATTCTCTAAAATGAAGGAAGCTGATACAGTACACTTAGTTAATATTAAAAGCTACATACCATTATAGCACTGATGGAAACTTCCATAAACCTATGTACTACATAAGCTTATCATTATTGCAGGGTCAAATGTGTAACTGCAGGGTCAAGTGTGTATGTTAATGAAAAGAGGGTCCAGGCTGTAGATTGTTTATCCTATTGGTCTATTCATCCCTTCTGATGGTCTGTGCATCTTATGATGCTGTGTTGGGAGATCACTGCACACAGCCATCAGCATTGTAAAGCTCACCAGAGACAGCAAATCTGTCTACAAGGACAGGTCAATGGTTAACCGACCTGTCTCTTTAACCCCTTAAAGAGGCTCTGTCACCAGATTTTGCAACCCCTATCTGCTATTGCAGCAGATCGGTGCTGCAATGTAGATTACAGTAACGTTTTTATTTTTAAAAAACGAACATTTTTGGCCAAGTTATGACCATTTTTGTATTTATGCAAATGAGGCTTGCAAAAGTCCAAGTGGGCGTGTTTAAAGTAAAAGTCCAAGTGGGCGTGTATTATGTGCGTACATCGGGGCGTTTTTACTACTTTTACTAGCTGGGCGTTCTGACGAGAAGTATCATCCACTTCTCTTCAGAACGCCCATCTTCTGGCAGTGCACAGACACAGCGTGTTCTCGAGAGATCACGCTGTGACGTCACTCACTTCCTGCATCGTGTCGGCCACATCGGCACCAGAGGCTACAGTTGATTCTGCAGCGTTCTACAGCGTTTGCAGGTAAATCGATGTAGCTACTTACCTGCAAACGCTGATGCTGCTGCAGAATCAAATGTAGCCTCTGGTGCCGATGTGGCCGACACGATGCAGGACTTGTGAGTGACGACACAGCGTGATCTCTCGAGAACACGGCTGTGTCTGCATTGCCAGAAGCTGGGCGTTCTGAAGAGAAGTGGATGATACTTCTCGTCAGAACGCCCAGCTAGTAAAAGTAGTAAAAACGCCCCGATGTACGCACATAATACACGCCCACTTGGACTTTTACTTTAAACACGCCCACTTGGACTTTTGCAAGCCTCATTTGCATAAATACAAAAATGGTCATAACTTGGCCAAAAATGCTCGTTTTTTAAAAATAAAAACGTTACTGTAATCTACATTGCAGCGCCGATCTGCTGCAATAGCAGATAGGGGCTGCAAAATCTGGTGACAGAGCCTCTTTAAGGACACAGCCATTTTTTGATTTTTCGTTTTCATGTTTCACTTCCCGCATTCCAAGAGCCATAACGTCTTTATTTTTCCATAAATAGACTGGAGTGAGGGCTTATAGTTTGCGGGAGGAGCTGTAGTTTCTATTGGTAGCATTTAAAGTACCATATAATGTACTCGGAAACTGAAAAAAAAATATTTGCGGGCTGAAATTGGTAAAAACTGTGATTACTCCATTGTTTTTTGTGCTTCGTTTTTACGACTTTAAAAAAACCAAAAACTTTTTGTTAAAAAAATAATGGTTTTGTTTTACCACATTCTGAGAGCCTTAACTTTTTTTATTTTTCCGTGCATTGAGCGGTGTGAGGGCTTATTTTTTGCGGGACAAGTTGTAGTTTTTATTGGCACCATTTGTTGGTATATGTGACTTTTGAATCACTTTTTATTTAAAAAAATTTGGGGAGCCAAGGTGACCAAAAAAATGTGATTTTGGCTGTTTACAATTTTTATTTATTACGGCCTTCACTGTGCGCATTAAATAACACTATACTGTAATAGTTCAGACTTTTACGGACGCAGCAATACCAAATTAGTTTACTTGTTTTATTTTTTACATTACTTTGGAGGGAAAAGGGGTTTTTTTGAACTTTTTTTTTTTTTTTGCACTACTAAAAACATTATATCACTTCTTTTTACACATTTTATTAGTCCCCCTAGGTGACTTGAACCACCGATTGTTAGATCGCTGGTACAATATACTGCAGTACTAATGCATTGTAGTATATCATTTTTACAGGCATCTGTTAAACCCTGCCACAGGCAGGGCTTAACAGAGGCAGAGGGAAGGCAGCCCTGGGGGCCTTCATTAGGCCCCTGGGCTGCCATAACAGCCATCATCACCCCCCGATCTTGTTGCGGGAGGGACAATGAGCTGTCGGAGGGGGCCGCCCCCCTCTTTTCAACGCCTCAGATGCTGCGGTCGCGATTGACTGTAGCATTTGAGGAGTTAAACATCCAAGAACAGCGCGATCGCTGCTCCTGGCAGTTAGTCCTGAGTGTCGGCTGTAAAACACAGCCGACACCTGCAACATATGGAGCGCGCTCAGCGTG
The DNA here is from genome assembly GCF_050947455.1 of Rhinoderma darwinii. Classification (NCBI taxonomy): domain Eukaryota; kingdom Metazoa; phylum Chordata; class Amphibia; order Anura; family Rhinodermatidae; genus Rhinoderma; species Rhinoderma darwinii. The sequence continues at coordinate 606,466,198 of NC_134687.1, read as the reverse complement.
TGCGTGCGCTCCAAACACCACCCCCTGCACCAGGACGTACCGGTGTGTCCTGGTGCGCTAGGGAGTTTTAAATATACCTATTTTTTCAGGTGACTTTTCAGAATAAGCTGTCATATTTGTGGACATGAGGAATAACACTATTTCTGGCCATTATATGACTTGTATTCTGCATTATCTAGCAGTTTTCCCTTCTGCAGGCTCTATCTCTAATTCTTAGTTTTCTCAAAGCTAGTGGGCGGAGCATAACTGCTATCATGTCTTCTAAACACAGCACACATAGAAGAGGGGAATCCTGCTCTCCTATCTCTATCTATCACATATATAGAGGCAGCAGTAGCATGGAGGAGATTATACAGCAGTACTGAGCAGTGTAGCTGTGAATACAGCACTGGAGTGAGTTAGAAATCTTCCCATCACATCTGTGTGTTTCTCTCTGCTTCTACTACCTCCCCCTGCTAAGCCCTCCCACTCCAATGTCTTACATGCGGCATGTGTTGCAGAGTCACACTCTCTCCCGCCTCCCTGCTCCCACTCCTATCTCCGCAGACTTGTATTGTCAGGCAGTGAAGAGATAAACCCCCAGCTTCTGCGGCCCGTCTGTAACCAGGGACGACCAATGCTTGACAACAAGAGGTGGACAGCAAATTACAGGAAGGAAGACACTTAACTGCACTAACTTTATACCGAATTTGCATGGATAAAACAATTGAGTTTTAAAAGTAAGTAAATTACAAAGTTTTATATCAGGAATACTATTAAATCAGCATATGTTGTTTCAAAACTTAGTGTCCATTTAAACATATCGCAATCCCTAACCTAAGTGTATGGCAGCAATTTAGCTTAATCTCAACAATATATGTATGTTTGGCGAAGCAGAACATGTATATCACTGGCGTAGCTATAGGGGTCGCAGCGGTCGCAATTGCGACCGGGCCCCGAAGCCAGGGGGGCCCGCGGCCCCCCGCACCACATCAATAAAACGTTTCTATAGTAACTCGGGCCGCGGGCCCCTGTTACTATAGTAACATACTTTACTTACCTTCCTGGTTCCGGATCGCAGCGGAGGTCCTGACGTCAGGCGCTGTGCGCAGCGCATGACGTCACAGCGCTATGCCGCCGCGCACAGCATCGAGACTACAGAACTCCCGCCGCGGCCGAAGAGGAAGGTAAGGTTAGCCCTGACTGGCGGGGTCCGACTCCCGGGACCCGTCAATCAGCTGTTTTGAAGGGGCCGCAGCACTCGTACGAGAGCTGCTCCCCTTCATTCCTGTCACTTCATTCCGGTCACACTGTGAATCCGTGTCGGCGATTCACAGTGTGAGCGAGTAGTGAAATGAAGGGGAAGCAGCTCTCGTACGAGTGCTGCGGCCCCTTCAAAACAGCTGATTTGCGGGTCCCGGGCGACACATCAGCTATTGATGGCCTATCCTGTGGATAGGCCATCAATGTTTAGGGACTGCACAACCCCTAAGCCTACGATGTATCAGGCTTAGGGGGCCCATGAGACAGGATCACAGATTGTGTGATCCTGTCTGCTGGGCCCTGTATCTAAGCCAATCACATGGTAGGCTTAGATACATGGCCCATGCGTGATCCTGTCTGCTGGGCCCTGTATCTAAGCCTACCACACTGTAGGTTTAGATACAGGGCCCCAGCACATAGTTCAGAGGAGATCTGACCTAACAGGTGTTTCACACGAATGCTCTTGTTCCTCCCCTTGCTCTGAGATAATCCCCCACCTCCAACTTAACTCCACCTTACCTCTCCCCCTATTTTTTTTCTGTTCTTTCCTCTCTTCTTTTCTTTCTTTTTCTCTCCTCTATGTGGAATACTAACTTCTCTCTAACACTTTCTGTTCTTTATTGCTGGTTTAGCAAAAATCCAGAATATACGGTAACTACTATAATACTGCTAATTATGTACAAGACTATAACTACTATAATACTGCCCATATGTACAAGAATATAACTACTATAATACTGCCCTTATGTACAAGAATATAACTACTATAATACTGCCCTCTATGTACAAGAATATAACTATTATAATACTGCCCCCTATGTACAAGAATATAACTACTATAATACTGCTTCTATGTAAAAGAATATAAGATTCTAACTATCATAATACTGCCTCCTATATATAATAATATAACTACTGTAATACTGCCTCCTATGTACAAGAATACAATTACTATAATACTGCCTCATATGTACAAGAATATAACTACTATAATCCTGTTCCCTATGTACAAGAATATAACTACTATAATACTGCTCCCTATGTACAAGAATATAACTACTATAATACTACCTCCTATGTACAAGAATGTAACTACGATAATACTGTCCCTATGTACAAGAATATAACTACTATAATACTGCCCCCTATGTACAAGAATATAACTACTATAATACTACTGCTTATATACAAGAATATAACTACTATAACACTGCCCCTATATACAAGAATATAACTACTATAATACTGTCCCCTATATACAAGAATATAACTACTATAATACTGCCCCATATGTACAAGAATATAATAAAATAACAATACTGGTTCTATGTATAAAAATATAACTACTATAATACTGTCCCTATGAACAAGAATATAACTACTATAATACTGCCCCCTATGTACAAGAATATAACTACTATAATACTGCCTCCTATATACAAGAATATAACTACTATAATACTGCCCCTATGTACAAGAATATAACTACTATATTACTGTCTCTATGCACAAGAATATAATAAAATAACAATACTGGTTCTATGTATAAAAATATAACTACTATAATACTGTCCCTATGAACAAGAATATAACTACTATATTACTGTCTCTATGTACAAGAATATAACTACTATAATACTGCCCCCTATGTACTATAATACTGCCCCCTATGTACAAGAATATAACTACTATATTAATGTCCCTATGTACAAGAATATAACTACTATAACACTGCCCCCTATGTACAAGAATATAACGGCTATAATACTGCTCCTATATACAAGAATATAAATACTATAATACTGCCTCCTATATACAAGAATATAACAACTATAATACTGCCCATATGTACAAGAATATAACTACTATAATACTACCCCTATGTACAAGAATATAACTACTATAATACTACCACTATGTACAAGAATATAATAAAATAACAAAACTGGTTCTATGTATAAAAATATAACTACGGTACTATAATACTGTCCCTATGAACAAGAATATAACTACTATAATACTGCCCCTATATACAAGAATATAACTACTATAATACTTCTTCCTATATACAAGAATATAACTACTAAAATACTGCTCGCTATGTACAAGAATATAACTACTATAATACTGCCTCCTATGTACAAGAATATAACTACTATAATATTGCCACCTATGTACAAGAATATAACTACTATTATACTGCCTTCTATGTACAAGGAAATAACTACTATAATACTGCCTCCTATGTACAAGAATATAACTACTATAATACTGCCCCTATGTACAAGAATATAACTACTATAATACTGCCCCTATGTACAAGAATATAACTACTATAATACTGCCCCTATGTACAAGAATATAACTACTATAATACTGCCCCCTATGTACAAGAATATAACTACTATAATACTGCCTCCTAAGTATAAAAATATAACTACTATAATACTGCCTACTATGTACAAGAATATAACTACTATAATACTGCCTCCTATGTACAAGAATATAACTACTATAATACTACCTCCTATGTACAAGACTATAACTACTATAATACTGCCTCCTATGTACAAGAATATAACTACTATAATACTGCCT